>NC_051190.1:38502465-39702465 GCF_015220075.1 Falco rusticolus
CCTCTCCCCCTCCCCTCTCTCTCTCCCCTCTCTCTCTCCCCTCTCTCTCTCCCCTCTCTCTCTCCCCTCTCTCTCTCCCCTCTCTCTCCCCTCTCTCTCTCCCCTCTCTCTCCCCTCTCTCTCTCCCCTCTCTCTCTCCCCTCTCTCTCTCCCCCTCTCTCTCCCCCCTCTCTCTCCCCCTCTCTCTCCCCCCTCTCTCTCCCCCCTCTCTCTCCCCCCTCTCTCTCCCCTCTCTCTCTCCCCTCTCTCTCTCCCCTCTCTCTCCCCTCTCTCTCTTCCCCTCTCTCTCTCTTCCCCTTCTCTCTCTCTTCCCCTTCTCTCTCTCTTCCCCTTCTCTCTCTCTTCCCCTTCTCTCTTGCTTTTGAAGAGGCACTGAGCTTTTGCAAAGGTAAGCTGAAGGTATTGAAAGTCACTGAAATAATGGTTGTGTAATACAGAAATACAAAACTCCATCTAGGGAAAATTGTGACAAACTACCTGCACTAAAAGTTTTCTTGCTCTTTGAAGGGAAAGACCTCTATCTTCACGTCCTGTCTCCTGATATGGACACTGGGAGGGATTACTTACTATGCATATAATGCAGACAAAATTCGATCCTTCTCTGTCATATCCCACAGTCTTTGGTTTACGCTGGCATTTATGTGCAGAAAGGCTCCAGTCAGCGAGAAGAAGCTAACTCGCGCTCTCTCTCTCTGTTGCAGTACACCATGTTTATGTGTTGCGCGATTCTGATCACCATTGTGCAGTATTGTAACTTCTGCCAGCTTAGCTCCTGGATGAGATCTCTGTTGGCAACCGTAGTAGGAGCAGTGCTTCTCATCCTGCTCTACATCTCCTTGTGTCCAGACAGGTGAGCATCACACCGTAGCACTCATAGACTGTGTTTGAGATGAACAAGTTTGGTTTCCCCCACCAGTGAAGTGAGGGTCTAATGCGTGGGATTTTAGTATCTGCCATGACTTTCTCTAGCATCTCGAACTTAATTATTTCATTTGGAAGAGTTCTGTGGAGTTCTTTTGAAGGACTTCAGGATGATATCTGAGAGACCTTTTCCTACAGGAAAGTCATCTGCTTTGAAATGACGCTGTCCTCAACTGATGTGTTACTAGGGCACACTTACTCTTACCAGACCCATAGAACTGCCTTTCACCATTTGTTTGTCGATCAACTTTATTAAGAAATTTCTGAAGCATTTGGTGCTGCCAGAGAGCCCAGTTGTTCCCCCACATCCCTCTGGATTTATTTTTGCCCTTAGGAACCATGTATCTTTCTTCCACCTGCTTCCTCAAGAGGCCTTCCACTGTGGAATGCAAGTGCTTAGATTTAATAGGATTATAATACCCTGTTTCCTTTCTCACTTTCCTGCCTTTTCAGAGGATGCTGCAAGATAGTAACCAGAGGAATCAAATTAATGCAGTTTCTGTGCGATAACCTTAAGACTTCTCAGTTTTTCTCTGATAGGCAATTTTCCCCCTAGGAGAACTTGTTTGCAGCGTTCTCCTTCTATTTCCTTGCAAAGAGAGTCAAGGGAGTCCTTCCAGCCATCCACTCCTATTGTCAAAATTTTATAATCAGCTTGCACTTCTGAGTGGCTAAAGAAATACCAAAGCCTTTGGCACTCTTACTATAGTGTGGACTTTGCAAGGACTTCTTATGCTAGATTATTCTGGTTCCTCTCCCTTCTTCAGAGGCCTGCTGAATCATATGGTGAAAAACCTGAAAAAAAACCCAAACAAACCAAAAAGAGTTTGCAGATACGTTTTGTGTGAGTATTTATTTAGTTTTTAATCCACCTTTCAAGTATCTTCAGTGTTCTCTTTTAATCTTGATCTAATTTATATGAAAAATGACAGGGAGAATAAAAGTCACCCCTTAACACGTGTTCACATCTGTAGTTTGGAAGTGGCTGTAAGGATTGTAGGAAGAAAGTCATTCCTTGGGGGAAAAAAACCAACAACTTGGAAGTGGAGTCAGTTGACAAACATTTTCTAGATCATACTAGACTAAAGAAAAATCCCTTTTTTGTCTGTCTGCAGAGTGCTCAGGCAAGGAGTATATGCCAGTTCTTCCTAGCGTCAGTGGAGGGAAGTGATGGTTAGCCTCTGGACACCTCCCCTTTCTCATCTTTGGTTTGCCCCTTCGGTTTTAGTTGCCCAGCTCACCTAACACCGTCTCTCCTCCAGGCACACCAGGTGACCCTCTCCCAGTAAGAAAGCTGACCTTCCACCCGTTGACTTTTGCCTTTGTAACACTGATGCTTTCACTGTCCAACCACCAGCTTCACCGAGAAGTTGGCCCCAGGTTGGGTTTTTCACAGAAGTTAGTGAAGAGCAAACCCTCGATGCCTTTTCTTGACTTCCTGGCTACTCTTCCATAATTCCCACCAAGCAGGGGTTCTTGGCGGCTCATTAAGCTACGTGCGTGCTGGGAGTCCGTGTGGAGCTAGGGCAGCATAACTAGATGTTGGTTCATGGCAGAGATTTTTAAAATAGGGTAATATAATACATTTGTAGTACCAAAATCTTCGTAGAAAGGCAGGCAGCCAAGCCAAAGCATGGAAAAATATCGTAGTGGTTGGCATTCCCTGAGCGATCATTTGACCAGACCGCTGTGCATCCATGACAAAGGCGTTTTGTCGCAGAAGAAAATCAGGTTTGGTGCCATAATTTTAACTTCTAATTCCTTATTCAAAACCCAAAACTCTAGAACGAATTATACGTGTGATTACTAAATCAGCTTGTGCATAAGCTCTTCATTAAGACTTTGTGCAGAAAACCAGACACAAACCCAGGGATTTTCCCTGCGTTTCAACTTTATTAAGGGAGTGGGAAAGGCTGTTCCTGAGCAGAGAGATGGAGGCTTTGGTTTTTTATCAGTTCATTGCATCAGCTTTTGCTGGCTACTAAAGGGGTGGTATGAATATTAAAGAAATGTTATCTTAAGAAACTTTGCTAATGATAGCATATTTCACCTGCAATGACTGTTAATGGACAAAGTACAAAAATCACAGAATATGTTGTTATTTCACCTTTTAAAAATAAACACTTAAAGTAATAGAGCTGTTGAACTGCAGATCTGAAAAAGTGATTTATAGAGTTGATCATGAACAAAAATAATATAGGTTGAATTAGTGAGACCCATAACTTTTTGTTTGTTAAAAATAACTTTTTTGTTTCTCTCTTATCATTAGTATGGATAATATTTTTTTATCACAGTGGTAATTGCAGCTTTATATGCATCACAGGCAAATCCGTTCTGCAGATTTCTTTACTTCTTTTTCCAAAAGTAACTAATCCTGGGAGTTGTAATACTTGGTTGTGGTAGAGAAATTGCAATGCAGGTAAACACAAAAATTGCTTGAACTACTTATTATTTTCTGTAATGTTATTTTTTAAAAATAGGCTCTATATTTGTGTGGGGTTTGGGTTGGGAGGGGTGTTGGGGTTTGTTTTTTAGTTTGGTTGGGTTTTTTTAATCTTTGTATTGTGTGATCAGATAAGTTGAAGGCATAACTGCATTTTAGAGTTCTGAAATTGCTTTCCCGTATTTCCAAGGTAAGATTGGATTGTTTAACAATTACTTGTTGCAGGCAACATCTTGGCTGCATTATCAACAGTTAACCTTTAGAGGTGTTTGCATCTCTGTCTGACTGGTTGCTTCATCCAGGCAAAAAGTGCAGATAAGTCACGTTCAAACAAAGTTTGTCTGAAGCTGATCAAGCGTGCAATGCAATTATTGGTCCTGCAGTCTACATAATAGAAAAGTTTAAAATGCCAACTGAAATTCTGGCAGGATGCTTTGTTTATTGCTTTAACTTTCTTTCTGAAATCAATGCTTTTTTGTTTCAGCTCCATGGAAACTTTTCATCTAGATTTGGCACAGAACTTTAGGTAAGCTTTATATAAAATTACCATCTTTATGTTAGAGATTGAAACATTTTCAGTCAATTATATGTAGCAAAATTTGCATCCACACTAACACACTTGGGAACTCAACAAATTGCTTCAGCAAGTTGTGTTTAAGCTCCTTGTGTACGTAATTTCCTTTACAGAGGACTTGGGTATGACCAAAAATCATCAGAGAGCTGATGCTGCAGCCACTGAGTCGTGTAATGTATTTTCTTTTTAAATTTGATTTCTAGGAAATAGAATGCTGGAGGAGCTATATGAAACAGCATCTATTTTTCTAGTAGTAGCAGTTTTTAAAGCATTATCTGTACATTATGAGCTATTTATTTGATTTCCTTGGTTGATTTGCACCATTCAGGAATATTCTGAGTTGAATGCTGTCCACAGCTGGCCAGGTGAGAATTTTCTGTGGTAGAGGAGCTTCAGCTGAAAAAGCTGGCTGTGCAGCCAGCTGCCTTCACCGGGATGGAGACACGCTGGCGATGACAGCCTGGGCGCTGTCTGCCACCCTGAGCTCGCTTCAGCGGAATAGCGAGTCATAGCATTGAGAGCAAGTGAAATTTTATCCCCCAGACTTTTAAACAACCAAACAAAAATCTTTTCCTGGATTATTATTAATAGCCCCTTATAAATAAACATCTTAAAGATTCACTCTGATTATTTTAGTGTTGTGTTTCTTACGGTTTTATTGCAAGTTTTGCAATACCATTTTAAAAGTAATTTTATTGGTCTTTGGTATTAGAAAAGTATGTGTTTACTAGTTACAGATTTGGGGGCAATAATGGGGCAGTGTTGCACTTGATTGAGCTAATAACCCTGGGAATATGTGACTCAGTAATTCATCTAAACAAATGTGTATTCAGGAGCACGTTGCTTTTACTGAGAGTATGTATTAGAACAAAATTACAAATTACTTTTTAAAAAATGTCATCTACATGAATGCTGTTCATTCAGAAAAACGTGGTTTTTAAGCACAGAGAGATAGTAACTCTGCTTTCTAAGTATATGTTAGATACTTATTCACCAAGAAGTTAGCACTTACCACCACGTTGGGGGTTTTTTTGGGGTTTGGTTGTTTTGTGGTTTGTTCGGTTGGTTTGTTTTTTTCACATGGGTTTTCCTTTTTGTGTTGTTTTGATTCATGAAAGATAACTTCATTTTCATAACAGAAATCCGGTTTGCTAAATCCAGGATGGAAAATTAAAGCCAAAAGCATAGAGGTGGCTTGATTTTTGGGTAAACTAGAGCACTGAAGGAAATTTGCTGAAAAGGCAGTGAACAAAATATTAAAGCATGGTGATCACTGGAAGTAATGTCTTAGGATTAGCCTGAGCTTGGATCCTTACCGATTTATTAGTTTGTGAAATCGCCGAATCTCTTGTGCTGCTCGGAATGACAAATGCCTTGCCCAGCACTGACAACAGCTTAGCAGGCTCCTGACCAGCTGCTAATCACTAATAAATAATTCATTCTGCCTTAAATAATTGACAGCCCAGCCTTCCACTCAGAGACTTTTCTACATCATCATTTATTAGAAATCTGTCAAAAAATTAGCTATCAAGCACTGTTTGCATGCAAAGATTTTTCTTCCATAAACATAGCATATAACTTTTAACTCATGACAAGCGAAGGTAAGAGTGGGTAAGAAACCAAACCATGCAGACATTGTTATTGCAAAAGGGCATGGAGCGCGCTCTGCCCGCTTTGCAAATCCTGCCTTGCGAGTTAAATGCTAAATAAGGCAGTGATCGAAATACCTCGCTCATAAAACATTTCTAAACTTCATTTTTAACTTTTAATGATGAGGTGTACTAGATTTGTGTATGTCGCTCCTTCAGCTGGGGAAAAAATGCATGGATCTTGTGCATGAGTTAATGCTGCGTAGCGCTGCCCTTGCTGCGTGTCGTCAGCGGTTCCGTCAGGTTACTTGGTCACTGTCCCTGTTTGAATGCTGGAATTGGATCAGTCCAGCTTGATCTTTGTTAACAGTCCAGCCTCCACTGATCTGAAGCTGCCGAAACTTGAACACCGTTCTTCTAAGTGTTGGATATGGATATTAAAAGGGAGAATTATGAGTTAATCCTATTCTGTTTCTACCATTAATTTGCAACAGAATTTGGCTTCTCTTTTCAGGGTTCTTTTCAGGTATGTTATCGTGTACCACATTTCTAGAGTTCTGTGCAAACAGAATTTCCCCTTTTTCCTGGTGATGGACTAACAAAAAGTTGAAGCTCCCTTACCCTAACAAACTTTTTGGCTGTTTCTTTCTCAATTAAATAAATAAGGTTCCTTGCTTACCCCAATCAGTGCAAAAGCTTTACCTGTCTTCTAAGAGGGCCAGACAAACTTATTTGTTTTGCATGCCTTTAATGAGGTTATTTCCTTTTCTTGATCAAGAATTGAGATAGTTATTAATGTTGCATGAGAAGAGAGACACTGGTAATGAAGTCTTAGCACCGAGTTCGTCTCTGGACTGTCCACGCTATGCTCAGTAAGTCAAAATATGGAATTTGCCTTGTTTTCCAGACAGACCAGCTCTTCATCCAGAAAGAGACGTGACCATGAACTTTGTCTTTTAAGCAGGAAATATTTCTCATTTTTGTTCATGTCTTACCCCAGAGCAGGTAGGGTGTATCATCTTCCAGCCTGACTGCTCGAGGAGGAGCAGTGGGGGGCCACTTGAGGTGGAATGCTAAAATCACTTGGTGGCAGAGGGGGTTTATATGCACCCACTGTACGTTCTTCATCGAAAGCTGCGGTTTGATTCCCCTTTTCCACGCTGTTCCGCCATTGCATTCTTAAAAGATTTAGCAGGCATGCATCCTCTTTAAATATAGCAAGATATCCAAATCCAAGCATAGGTTACTGGCTCAGAAGCAAAATGGCTTTCCAGAAATCTTTATAAGTGGAAAGCCATTATCTTTTATGATTTGTGATCAAGCCAAAGGAGATTCTATCTCTGGAGCTCTCACTCGTTCCATATTCAACACACAGCCTGGATTAAGATGCCAAGTTAATAGTTAGGCATCTGTGCCAGGAAGCACTTCACCAGTTTGAGTTAAAGGAACATTGTCAGCTGAAGATTTCAATTTGAATGATTTTAAAAATCAGTTTTCTGCTGCAGCACCTCATAAAAAGTAGACCTTAAAAAGATATGGGTGTGTGTGAACCTTTCTGTTGGGGGGGGGGGGGCGGGGGGCAGGCATTCTTCTTTTCATTCTAAAGGGTAGCTTCAGGTCATCTGCTAACTGACTGTCTAAGATGATTTATGGTCCTGTAGGTCCTCTAACCTGGTCGCCGCAGCATCCAGAAATTTGATTTCCAAATGAGTAAGATGTAATTGCTCCCTCCTTCAGGCTGGCATCGTGGCTTTTTGTACTAATGCTCATAGCAGTCACATCATGATCAAAAACGCCTGCTCTGGAAAAGATACTGCATCTTCTTTTTTTGAGATACTAACCCATTACCTTATTAATGAAATCAGGTCAGCTTGCAAGTGAGTCACTCGTTTCACATGCAGATCTCTAAGGTTGTACGCCCACGTGGGAAACAAGGTCAGGCCAGCACTTGAGGATATGATTGAGAGCTCGCAGATGCCAGTACTTCAGGGTGGTGAATGGAAGGCAGCAGTTTCTGCTTAAAAGGCATATTTTGCGTTCAACATGAGCTATTTTCTGTCACGTAGAATTTGTGGGGCTTGCCTCATTCATTTAAGAGGAATTAAAGTACTTTGAGGAGTATTTTGTACAATAAACTTTAAATAAAAAGCCTTTAATAACTTAAATAAATCCCTGTGGCAGGGACGTTTGATGTTAGAGCAGATTACCTGGATCAAACTCGTACTCTCAAAGGATAACATGTCATTGCTCAGATCTAGCAGATCTCTTCCCATAAGATACAGACAATAATGAACTATTCTGAGAAGAACCTGAATCGTACTCCTTAACTGAGAGTCATTCCTCATCTTCTCCAGCCTTACTTGTTTTCTAAGATCTTTTCTCTTCCTTATCCTCCCTCTGGTTTGTTTTATAAGCCTATCAAATGGGGAGGATATTTTGCCACCTGCAAAACAGGAGCAAGGATTGTATTTCAGGGTTGTTACCATGCTAGTCGTTAGTAACTTGGGCCTTTCTCTTAGCCTCTGACTTGCCTTTCTGGGGAGAAAATGGCATAGGTTCATAACAGAGGTTCTGTTGAGAAAAGTAGTTGTAAGGGCGAAAAGAAGGAGTCTTAGTACAGCAATGCACCAGCAATTACAGGAACCTGATAGCAGGAAGCTATTCTGTGAGTTGGGAGTAATCTCCTCCTTTCACTCCTCCCTCGTGTTTTTTTCTTAATATCAAACCAATAAAATGAATATACCTTCACTTCTCTGGGAGAAGTATATTTATGGCTGAAAACAAAAGGAGTAATTTCCAGCATAATGTGTGGGCTTATCTTTAATCTGAAATTCAACCTGTAAGCTCTCTAATTGTAAATATTTTACTTACTGGAAACTTTTTCTCCTATAGGCTTACTCTGATAAAAGCTAATAGATACAAACAAAGGCCATAGCATGTACAAATGTTTTCAGAGATTGTGCACATTCATCTGTTTCACAACTGTGCTTTGGTTTTGCTTCATCATGCTTTCATGCTTTTCTGTCGATCAGATATTTGAGGATGAACATTTAGAAAAAGAAGCTGGGTCTGTAATATAGCTCAGTTGCTGAAATGTCTGATTCAGTTTTAGGAGTGGAAGCATATCCCCCGTGGAGGTAAAGAAACAAGCTGAACTTAGAAACGTTTTCACATGTTACAGAAACAGCCTTCTTTTCTTTAGCTGTTGCTACAGTTGCACTTTGAGTTTTAATCTCCTACCTTCATGAGAGAAATACAGAGGAGACACCAAGATAGGGGTTGCCTTTTGTTTTTTGCAAGGAGAAAGGTTGGTAGGATGCTTTCCCTTATCAAACCATCTCTTAACTTGATCCATTTCAGCATTATCAAATCTTCAGCTTTGGCATGATTTTATAGAAAAAATTGCAGTTAAGCGACTCCAGAAATCACTGCATGTCAATCTGTCTGGGTTTAGACTTAGTTTTTAGGATTGCATAGGTGGTGTCTTCTCAGATTAAATTTGTGCCTTTCCATCTCTTTGGAAAGTTGAGATCATAGCCTGCAGATGTCTTCTCGTTAGGGGCGGTTTGGCACTGGAAGCATGCTCCATCACTGCTTCGTAATCTGCACAGGCAGCAGACAAATTGTCGAAAGGATTTGAAATACTACTCTCAATCTGTGCGAGACATGAAATGTTTTTTCTTTTTTTTAATATTGGCACTTTGAGAAACTTCCTCTGCCATAAAAAGCTTCAGTGGTTTTAGTGTACAAAAGATGCCAACCCAGAGCTCCACATCCTTCACTTTCACGCAGTTCTCCATGAAGTGTCTTGCCCAGGGTTACCCTCTTCCAAAACCTTCACGTGTTAACGGTAAAGGCGCACTGCGAGGGTCACTGGTCTGCCAGGAGCAGACAAGGGAGAGGCGTTAGGAGTATAAAGCAGATGTTTCTGAATACTGGAGGTAATACAAAAAAAAGACAAATTCCACAAAATTTACACATGCCCCTGCCATGCAGAATAGATGTGCACACATATATCCACATACAGAGGCATTATTAAGCATTTTTATATACATATTTACATGTAGTGCTTTTAGTTATGTATTTATAGTGATAACTGTTTCCTTGGTGAAGTCCTTAAAATAGGACTATCGTAAAGGCTGGGCAATTTCTGTGTTGCTGAACCTGATGAAATCCCATTAAGGAGGTACTCGGTGAGTTTAAGAATGAATTTAATTCCCTAGCATGCTTAACAGCAGATAAATTTATCAAAGCAGATTTTATAATTCAATGTATAAGGTACACTTCTTTTTCCAGCAAAGGATTTCTAACTGTGCAGCAGAAATGGCAGTGCCCTAACTCTGTGGGTTTTAAACGCACCTTTCATGTTCTTCCCTTTCTTCTGCTTCCAGCTCCAGAAAGGGTCCATGCGGCAACAGCTCGGTGCCAAACGACACGAAGAGGCCAGCAGACCTGATCGGTCAGGAGGTGATTCTGGTTTCCTTCCTTCTGCTTCTCCTGGTGTGGTTTCTGAACCGAGAGTTTGAGGTTAGTTACCGTCTCCACTACCATGGAGATGTGGAGGCTGATCTTCATCGCACCAAAATTCAGAGCATGAGGGATCAGGCTGACTGGTTGCTGAGGAATATTATTCCGTACCATGTGGCTGAGCAGCTGAAGGTTTCCCAGAGCTATTCCAAAAACCATGACAGCGGCGGAGTGATCTTTGCAAGTATCGTGAACTTCAGTGAGTTCTATGAGGAGAACTACGAAGGAGGCAAAGAGTGCTACAGAGTCCTGAACGAACTGATCGGGGATTTTGACGAGCTGCTGAGCAAACCACATTACAGCAGCATTGAAAAAATCAAAACGATTGGGGCAACCTACATGGCCGCTTCAGGACTGAACACCTCGCAGTGTCAGGACAGCAACCATCCCCATGGACATCTGCAGACCCTTTTCGAATTTGCCAAAGAAATGATGCGCGTGGTGGATGACTTCAACAACAACATGCTGTGGTTTAATTTTAAACTTCGGATTGGCTTTAACCATGGCCCCCTCACCGCTGGGGTCATCGGCACCACTAAGTTGTTGTACGACATTTGGGGTGACACTGTGAACATTGCTAGCAGGATGGACACCACTGGCGTCGAGTGTCGCATACAGGTGAGTGAGGAGAGCTACCGCATCCTAAACAAGATGGGGTATGACTTTGACTATAGGGGGACAGTCAATGTGAAGGGGAAAGGTCAGATGAAGACCTACCTTTACCCAAAGTGCATGGACAATGGGATCGTGCCACATCACCAGTTGTCTATATCTCCAGACATTCGGGTTCAAGTGGATGGCAGCATTGGGCGATCTCCGACAGATGAGATTGCCAACCTGGTGCCTTCTGTACAGAATTCTGATAAGGTAGCCCACGGCACAGATAACTCGGAAGCTGAGGACATCCTTCCTTCCGCCAAGAAGCTCCAGAAAGATGCGGTGAAAGCAGAGGAGAGGTGCAGGTTTGGCAAAACTGTGGAGAAGACTGACTGTGAGGAAGCGGGAACTGAGGAGGTCAATGAACTGACAAAGCTAAATATCTCTAAGAGTGTATGATGCACTGTCAGAGTTGCATGAAGTGCTCTGTCAATAGAAACACAAAGACATTTGCAATTGGCAGTTTTCTTTTTCAAGAGAGACCTTCTCAACACCTGGGTTGTACGTTTGTTTTCATTTCAGCGCCTGGTGCTGTGTGGATCACAGCTCCTCAGGGCTTGTTTTCATCCATCTCTCTCCTCCATGCCCCAAATCACATCCCAAGCTCCCCAGCTCCCTGTGCAACCATCTTACAGCTGAGTAGAGGATATTAAGTGCCTTCAGATATACTCCATTGGACTCCCTGTCAAGGTACAGAGGCCCCAAGTGAAATCATAGCTTTGGGTATTTATCTAATTTTAAGAAAAGAAAAGCTGTGGTTATATCATTTTTATTGTTGTTTCTCACAAAACACTTTTTTTGGCTAATGCAACTCCTTGGGTTTTTTATATCTCTCTGAACAATGTTTTACTGTTATCAGACCTTTTGTATGTAAACACACAGACAAATGTGCATGTATCTACCATATGAGACTGACATAAAGTGCCAGTAACGTACCACGAGAGAATGTCTTGGCAAGGGGGTGACACGATTTGACTCTGTGTTGGGCTGGAGGAGTTCTGCAGTGGCTCAACATTTAGTTAGAGTAGGCTGAACAACTGCTGTAGTTTTATTCTCCTTTACCAATGCTTTCTTCAACCTTAATGTGCCATTGTGTGCTTTGGATACACTTCTTTTCCATATAGCCAATGAGTTACTGATATGTGGGAATGGAATAAGGGTTCGGACATCACCAGCTCTCAGGACAGGTTTCCAGAAGCAGACGAGCGACCACGAGAGTGTTAAAATTCAGGTCTTACAAGTCTAAAGCAGTTTCATGTTACTCCGAACGCTAGCTGAATTTGCGAAGGTAGGTGAAGTTGGTATTTCTAAGCTGGTCTGATTTGAGAGAGAGAGAGAGAGAAGCGAAATAAATGTTTTGGGAATGCCTTTATTTATTTATTTATTTTATTCCTGGTTTTATTTTGTTTGGGGGGTTTTGTGTGCGGAAGGGATCAGGAGAGACGAATTGTTAATTGTTTTAATACAAATAATAAGATGGTGTTTCAGCCTCTTTGAACTACCAACCACTGTGAGGATGTTACCTAGGCAATATTTGTTTCAAAGCTGGTGAAACTTCCGAAGCCACCAAACACAGTTGAGTATCCCAGCTTCCCTCTGTACTGAATCAATGGTGCTGCACAATATTTTTCAGGATTTTTCCCCCCTACACTGTGCTTTTGCAGCAGGGAATAGAACAGCATGCTCCCTGTGTGCCACTGAAAGCAGGAACAGGGAAAACAGTCCTTTCTAGTGAGCTGAGAAGCACAATAATTTCCCGGTCCTGCAGATGACTCTGCAGGTCCCTGGGACCGGAGCCCTGCCGGGAGAGCAGGAACCTGCTTGCACAGAGGGAACTGCAGGACGGGGGCCTTAGGCGATACCAGTTTGCCCTCTGCATGCTTCCATCACCTCCTTCACTTAGATTTGATGCCCCCCTTTGCATAATATTGATTATTCAATTATTCCAGTCCAGCTAACACTTCGTGACACCAAATAAAGTGAAAGAATTTTTATGCCCAAAATAAGTTCATTAGCTGGGGGAGAGCTGGTGAAATGCAGTGCTGTGCTGTCTGCGTATTGGTGTGGGTTTGAATTCTTTCTTTCCACCTGAACTCAAGGCAGAATATATTGATACTTCTTTTTCATCCCTATGTGATTTTTGGAGTTTGATAACAAATATATACGTTGTGAAGTTCCTATTCAGCTGTTCAAGATCCGTCTACACTCCACGGTCAGCATGGAGCCCTTGAAGCCTTTGTCAAGTGCAAATCTGTGAGATTTCTGGATCTCGGTTAGTTAAACAAGACTCTGCACTCTGTTCTCACAAAAGCTGCTGTTTATGCATGTCTAAATTGTGTTTGATAGGAAAGCTATTAAAAATTAATCTTACTTGCTCGATCTGCCAGCACACAAAAACCCCAGGGGATGCTCATCCCCGTACCCTTCTGCCGCAGGTGCTGTAGCCTGTTTGGGGGCTGTTCCTGGCTAGCAACAATAGAAGGTTTTTATTAGTGTGCAGTTTGACAGCAGCTTTCCTTCTCCACAGATTAAAACTAGACCCCCTTCTGCCCCCCTGCCCGTAGTGGGTTGCACGTCCAACTTTCAGGTAGTATAATTCTGCAAATACCTCTTGCATCTGAAGAATGTATTCTTGAAACCATTCGTAGGGTTCTCGTTTCAGTTAAGTATGTGTCAGTATTCCTTTTCTTACAATAGAGGATTTAAGGTGGTCCAGAATTGTTTACATGCCTTCTAGTGTTATATTAGTGTCTCAAAGTGGTTCAAACCTTTCTCCCTCTCACTTCTTTCTCCCGATGTTATAGACAACTCAATCCAGCATTTCTGTCTCATTGATCAGCTGTTTGCAATGGCAGAGTTGCAGTCAAGACGCGCCGGCTTCTCTCTCACGTGAGACGCTGCACAATAACTAAACCTCCACCAACAGCCCTGCATCCAGTGAGAGGTTTGCACCCTGTGGTTAAACCTGGGAGGGGAAGGTGCTGGAGTAGGGCCCCAGACCCAGCGCGCCTTCCTTCTCATTATTCAAGCAATGCACTGCAGAATACAAAAGCCTCATCCTCCAGCCTATAAAGTAAATAACGCTCCCATGCTGTCGCGGTACGGTGCTGTGGGAGCACTGTTGGTTTTATGATAACATTAGAATACCAAAAAAAAAAAAAAAAAAAAAAAAAAAACCAACAAAAAAACAGGGCCTCTTTTTTGCTGGCACTAAGCAAATGAAATGACTGAGGACAGAAGTATTAGTGGACTCTGAAATCAAGGGCTGTTGTCTGCTCTGGGAATTGCCGGCGATGTTCCTCTGCCTTAACTCTGAAGCTGGGAAAAAGAGTCATGAACAGTTGAGTAAGTAGTGGTACCCCTGTTTGCTTATTGCCTCCGGGACAGCAGCAAGCGTTCAGCAGCTGGGACTGCAGGTCTCCTTTTGGAGGTTTTAAATCTTTTCTTTAACGCAGCGTAGTAACGAAATGAAGAAGCTAAGCTCTCAGCCTGTGCTCTGGAGAGTGAGATTTTCCCAGGTACAAGAGGAAGGAGAGACCTGTTTTCTGTTGTAAAACAGTGGGAGCTCAACCTTTACACCTTCCCTTTACACCTTTGAAAAGATGTCCCAATACTTGCAAAAATTACTCCGGAGGCGTGTTTAATGGCGTTGTGCGGTTCTGCATTCCTCTCTGCAGCCGTGACACGTGTGCGGTTGTGGGAGGCCGTGATCAAAGTTCATTTCATCAGAATATCTTTTGTGCTTGTTCTGTTAGTGCCAGCACAGTTGGAACACGGTGTAAGAGCTGAGGAGCTGGCCAGGTACCTGGAAGTGTATTCTGCAAGAATAGTCAGCGCATTGCTGCGCTTCCTATTTTTAGGGTGTTTTAATGGTGGTGATTTAAAAATCATCCGGGGGGTAGGGAGGGTGGGAAGATTGCTGAATATTTTTGCTAGTCCCCTGTGGCCTTCTGCCATGGTTCACTTGCGAGAGCTGCTCTAGGGCATAGAGTAATGAGGAATATGCTGAATATTTTCTGCAGTGTGATCTTAATTTTCTGTGAACACACCAAAATGCTTATTTTTCTCCCAGTGACTTCTGTGAGACAGATTTCTCATTCAGAAACAAGTTATATGGCATTCCCGTCGACTGACTTAGGGCGTTTATGATTTTGAGAAGAACAGATTTGCCTATTGTGTCCCAGGATTTGGGGCCATTTGCTGGAGGTGACACGAGTGCTGTGAGCAGGGCGGGATGGTGCCACTGCCCGACTGCAGCTCCTGCTGTGTCCTAATACAGAGCGCAGGAGGGTTTCAACGTGACAAAATGAGGGGGGGGAGAGGATGGACTCCCAAGGGCTTTACAAAAAAATAAGTATTTGCATACTCTTACTTCAGGGCTAAAACACAGAAAGGAGGCGCCTGGAGCGAAAATGAAAGGAGCTATAAACCAAACACTGTACCCATGCTAGCTTTTAGCTAAAGAAGAGCTTATTCTTGATGAAAGAGCCAAGCTTTTAGAGTATCTAGCATTTTAAAATTGCTAAGTCTAACCTGTTTCTAAAACTTCAATTCTGAATACAGCAAAAAAAACATGTTGCCAGGGAGCAGTTAATAACTTCATGTCTTTATTTTGCAACTTCACAAGAGGCTGGGAGCACCTGAGGTTGGGTATAATGCGATCGGCTGTTTAACTGTGCAGCTTGTGTTGGGTTCTTTTGCCAAATTTAAAGACCGTGTCTGTTTTCTCCCTTCTTCCCTGCTGTGGTGGTGTTTGCTCGGTCTGGATGGGATGCGCGGGTGGTTCTTGCCTCCTTGTTCCTCACCTTTGCGAAACTGTGTCTTCCGCATTGCACAGCGGCGGCTGAGCTCTGCTGCTGCCAGGTCATGGCTTCAGATGTGGCTTTTGCTGCTGTTTGCCTCTGTTTCCTAATACAAAGGGCAAGAGCCCGTTTGCTTTGCTCTCTTGGTCCGTTTGTCCGGTCACGGCTGCAGCTTTCTCCCTGTGGTGGTGTTCAGCTGCTTGACAGAAAACACAGAAGAGCAGCAGGCACATCCCAACAGTTAAACTATGAATTCTGTGAAAAAACACATTCTTCATCACGCCAAAAGCGGGTAATAAAACTTTTTTCCCACTTTTCTAAGTGTGCAAAAGCAGAAGAGGGTAAGAAATAAAATCAAGTGTTTGCTGTCAGCTCTGGGATTTGCTGAAGCAGCATTAAGTCCTGTTTTAGTTATATTACAAAACTGCTAAAAACGCAATAATTATTTATTGACGTGACTTTCCCAATTGCTGAAAATGTCACAGATGTGGTGTGACTGTAAATGCAGAATGATTTTCATGTGGAAAGAAAAACAGCCAAGGTAGAGGTGCGGGGATCCCCCAGAGCTGCGGTGCTTCCATCTCGATGCCCAGGCAGCTGTGAAAACCCGCGTGGGGTCTCAGAGTAATCCTGAGCCTTGGCTAGCTGGGTGTGGAACATCGATTTCGGCAGGAAAGTCATTCATTCCAGTGGTTTTTTTCCTTTTGAGTTCTCTATACAGGCTGTAGCAGTCCTTGTTTTGATTTCTAGGGGAGCAGCATTTAAGGGGGGGAAACTGGCATTGCTGCTTGCGGTCGCTGAGGCTGTCCTCTGCAGGCAGTGCCGGCGGGACTCCGCAAGGGCCTGCAAAATCCTTGGAAATCGTAACCAACACAGAATTCCTGCAGACGCTGTAGCTGTCCAGGATCTAGTTTGGGCACTTCAGTGGTCTGAAGATTTTTTTTCAGTCGAGCTGTGGAACCTAGACAGTTTTCTGCTAAAATGTACCAAAAATGGGAAGGAGGCAGGCGAGCTGGAAGAGCGCGGTCTGCAGAAAGGCAGCACGGGCGGTGCGGGATGCAGCGTAATGATGGGGTTTGGCTGGCGCGGCAGATGGACACGGCATGGGGGATGCTCGGTACAGTAACACATGCTTCCAGGTCTGAAATCAGTGAGAAAAGAAGGTGAATGCGAAACAAGGCTGATCTTTAATTTCCAGGTGTGATGGCTTTGCTGGGCTGCTGTGGGGGAAGGTTTGTCGGTGTGGAGCAGAGCCCTGGCTTCCCAGCAGGCTGAGCAGTGCAGGTTTTCTGTGATCAGGGATCAGGATTCTGGGATCAGGGAGCCTTGAGGTAGGCTTGCTTGGTTGGTTGTTTTTTTTTAAATCTGCTTTAACGCCACCCTCTGAACTCTGTCCAGAGCGATGAGAAGGAGTGTCGTCACTGAAAATGGGGCACCAGGAGCTTACTGCATTTGTCAGAGTTCATTTGAAATCAAGCATCAGACTAAAGAGGTTCAAGTAGAAAATAAAATAGGGGTGAAATACATTTTGTCTTAACAGCAGCTCAGTTAGAGTGGTGCCATGGGGAGGAGTTTTGAGGTGCTTCATAGACACCGGGTAAAGCTCTGGTAGAAAAAACGAGTAACGCAAGTGTTCTGTATAAAACCTTTTTCAAGTCTTTATTGGCAAACTAAACCTGTCTTCAGCCCAGATAAGCAACGGGCTGTACAGTGTGTGCAGAAATAATTGCTCCTTGCCTTCGAGATCAATGTTAGCTTTTGAGAAAGAAGGTTTGTTTGGAAAAAATAGATCGGTAAAGATATTTAAAGCTTTTTTCCCCGGTCCCTTATTGTAGCTGCTAAACATTTGCTCACCTAACCAAGCCTCCCAGTCCAAGGCTGGAGAGGAGCAGGAGGCAGGCACGCGGTGTTTGCATGCACGCTGCTCCAGATACAATAGTTTTAACATCCTTTTTAGCAGCTGTTCCGCATGCATGTCTCCAAGTTGGAAATTGCTGTCGAGGAAGTAGTAGTTCATGTATTACACTTCTGGAGAGGCCCCGAGGCTGCTGTCAGCTCCTTGCATCTTAGCCTTTACGTGGCTCGTTCTGTTCTGCCCTTGTTTTCTGGCTCACTGCAACAACACGTTTTTTAATGTCCAGAAGTTGGAGCATTCTCTGAATCTGAAGAACTGCAGAGAAGGTCGTGGCTGGGAACAGTTACTAAAATTTTAAGTTTCAGCTCTAACCAGTGGTGCTTTAAGCAATCTGTCATCTGGCGATGCACCTCGCCCGCTGCAGGGCCAGTCAGAGCCCAGCGTCCCAGCGGGTGGCTGCTGCTTGCACGTCCCTGATTTGAGCATCGATTCTCAAATCCTCCTTCGGATGAGTCAAAACAAAGTGACTTTTTTGAGTTTTTCCTTCTTTTCCTCCCTTAGTCACTGATATCTTTGCTTGTTTCTGACTTAATGCATTGGCTGAATATTAGTTCGCACTTGAAAGGCTGTTTGTATCGATGCCTTGTTGAAAGATTTAAGCTCAGGGCAGGAAAAAATGCAGGTGTGGTACATCTGCGGGTGCATCCAGAGGGAAAATGCCTCTTTAGCATCTTTGAAACTTTTTGCCTTTATTTGAGTGAGACCAGGGCTTCATTTGTGGTTTATTTCTGATAATAGTTGTATAGCTCCCATCTTGCTATTGACCCTAGGAATTGTCTGAAGGAGGGGGTTTGCCATGGTGCAGTGCTCTGTTCTGCGTCGCTGCCTGAACTGGTGTTTGGCCAGTGTGCGGGTACCGGCACTGTCCCGCTGGCACCATCAGGCATTTCTCTTCACGGGCAGTAGCTCAGGAGTCCACAGTTGCCAGAGTAACCCTCTCCCCAGTTTAATTTCTTCTCGTTTTCAGAGACCATGTTGAGAGAGGGAGATAAATACAGAGACACATATATGCCAAGAGAGAGGCTTGTTATACCCTACTGCGAGTACAGCTTTAAACTTCCAAAGTAATAAACTCTTTAAAAGCCAAGAGCCTTAACAACTCCAAACATCTGCTGAGAGACAAAACACGGTTTCAGGTTTGCGCTGAGTATTTGGGAATTTCTTCTGCTCGATGGCAGGTGCCTCCTGTTTGCGAGGAGGCGGCGGCAGCAGCCAAAGATGAGAAGGACCTTGGCCACCCTCACCCAGTTACCCGGGAACAGGTAGACAGGCTCCCCCCTCGTGCTCTCAGGAACGTCACCGCGCTCCCCTAGAGCTGGTGTGATGGCTTTATATATTGTATCACTCTGAAAAGCTCCCTCTCCCCATGAAACAGTATTTTTAACTTAGTGTAAAACGTGATCTTTGCTGGCGGCAGGGGCTGGATTCCTCCTTTCCCTGCCCGCAGCGTCTTTTGCTCCTGTGGGACTGGGATGGAGAGGGCAGGGATGTAGATGACTGGCAAGCTGGGTGAGTTGGGAAGGAGCTGGACGTGCCCCTGGAGCTGAAGAGCTGCCGTGTCAGTCCCAGAGCAGTGCCTGGGCAGCGGCGGGCTGCTGAGCCGCCCGTGCAGCGGGCGAGGTGGCCGAGGTCTGGGGGGCTCTGCTCTGGGGACAGCGTCCCGCTGCCCTGCTCGGTGGGGCTGGCCCACGGTCAGCCCAGCGGCAGCCGGCTGCCTGGCTAAATAAGTCTTCCCTGCCGGCCTCTTGGTTTTGTTTCACGTTTTCAAGTGAGCAAATTTCAGCTGGTTATTGAACCCCCTGCGCTACAACCCGAGGCGCTGCCGTCTGACTGCTGGGGCTGGGGCTGCTGGGGTTGGGGTTGGGTGTCTCCAGCCCGGGTTCATACAGTGTTACGCCTACACGTGTGCCGGTGTAAGCAGCCACTGTGCACCCGGGGCTGCGGCACCCGATCACAAACACGCTGCGAGAAGTTATTTTTTTTATGGGAGAAGCTCAAGCCGGGGTCGGCTTTGGTTCCCAAGCGGCTGTCGGCTGGGCGGCGGCGCAGACCCGGGAGCCGGAGCAGGCTCCCAACCATCCCATGCTTTCGTTAGAAGCTGCCTCGACAGTATTACCCAAGACTTCAGCACTGCCTGTCCTGGCATAAGCACATACGGAGATGGTATAGAAAGCGTTAATTGAGAACGCGATCGAAACGTTAGTGAATCACGAGTTGAAACATGAATTGAGAACAGTTTCCAGTTAGAAAGAAAAAAAAAAGAAAAAACAAAAAGGCAAATGGAGGTATTTTGAAGTCCCCAGGTTAGCTGGAAATTGTTTCTTCATCATCTCTCTTTCCTTCCCCTTCCCAGCCCGGCAAAGCCTGCGCTCCCTCCCTGCTCCCCTCCCTTCTTGCCAAAAGAGAGAGACCCGGGCTGTTTACACGCCGCTGGGGGAAGCTGGCAGCTTCTGCTGGGGGCTTTGCTGGGGGACGGCGCTTCCTCGCAGCGGCTTCACTGTAAATATTCTGCCTATGCTTCGTTGACAAATCCGAAATGGAAAAAAGTTGTATCTGTGAAATATTAAGCTATATATGTATATAGATAAAACGCGTATTATCTCTGACTCGCTACTACGGCTCTGTAATCAATTGTATATTAAACTGTTTTACTGTATGGCAGATCATTTCACGCTATCTTAGATGTAGAAAAGCTGAGAAAGTAATTCACAATACACTATGTCAACTTAAAATTGGTTTGCTTTTTTATTTTTGCTCCAGCACGACTTCAGATGCACCCCTGTGCCATTTGCACATTGTCTTGAAGAATAATAGTTTGGAACAGAAATTTTTTCAGCCCTTTGTTTTGGATCTGGCTCTTTACAATGTTTCTTTGATAAATCACGAAACCACCGAGTTAATTTTTGATGAGGTGCATATTTGGAAGGCATGTTAAATGCGGAAGGAATTTGTCCCATAGACCCGCTGCACTCTCATGTGTTGGCTGGCGGTAAATGACCTTCGTGTTCCTGTGGCCAGCTGAGAAGATGACTCCTTCTGAATTTTTCCTCATTTTAATACTGCTCTAAAGCTTTGGGAAGGTGGCAACACCTCTGGAGCCATTGTATTGTCACTGCTGGCTGTGGCCAGAGGTCTCAGCAGAGAGCTTTTCCACACAGGGAGCTTGCTTTGGCCAAAACCAGGGATGAATTTTAAATAGTTGTGTTTTTCTTTAGCAGACAACATTGACGGTTTATTCTGGAATACCAGTGCCTTGTTCAGATAGTCTTAATCCACTTGGAAGGTGGAGTGAGGCATTGTTATTCTGGAGTAGGAGTCCGCAGAAAACGAGATGGCTGAGCAGGAGCGGCTGCCTGCGAAGAGGTGCCTTCATGCTTTCGAAATCTGAATCTGTCCGGCTGAAAGAGCTGCAGGTGTGGGACTGCTGCAGGGGGCTCGGCAGCAAAACCCGTCTCTGTCTGTCTGTCTGTCTCTCGCCTCCCTCCCTCCCCCCGCCTCTCTCAGGGTCTCTCTTCAGCATCATCCCGCTGTATGTTCGTGGGGTTTCACTGGGGAAAAACCCAAACCCCTTCAGAAGCCGTGAGCCCTTGCAAAGTCAGGGTTTGACCTGGAGCATTTTAAGGTTTCCTCTGGATCCATGCCCCGGTGCTCTGCTCCTTCTGCCCGCTCATGGCCAGAGACCGGCCGCCAGCGTGTCCTGCAGCACCGGCCCCTTCTCTTCCCACGTGCCAACACCGGGGCCGTGTGGCGTCAGCTTTTGGATAAGTCCAGCCAGACGTCCGAGCTCCCCTTTCCCCTGTGCTCCCTGAGGCTGCAGCAGACCAAGAGCTTTGTCCTCCTGCAGTCCTGGAGAGGTGCAGTCTGGCCCCAAGGCTGCTGATTTATTGTTTTCCCTGAATTTTACATATTTTAATTTTTTTCCCTCCCCAAAGACAAGGTAAGTATCAGAGCACGTGTAACGCATGTGTGGTGTGACTGGTTCTGCAGCCAGCGGTTGCACCATGTTCCTCGATGCCAACCCAAGGTTTTTAATGCCAAAAGGTGTGTGTAAGCCATGCTCGAGTGTTCCTGGGTGTTCGCCTCCTGTTGTAGGCGAAAACTGTTCCAATGTTATCCAGTCGGGTTCCTATTGTAGATCGTAGTGACTGTCAACTGCCAAGGGATATTTTTTAATAAATCTTATCAATGCATTTCAAATAAATGCAGTCTTCCCGTTTTCCTTTTCAGTTCCGTGTTGTCTTCTCCCCAGGTAACGCCACGTTAAAAGTTTCTTCTCTCCGGGTGCTTTAGTTCATGGTCAAGAGCACATCGTGCACCGATGTCAGATGCGTTGCCAGATGCACCCTCTGTTGGTTTAGTTTGCGTGGGGACGTTGGGTACAAGAAGAGCCTGAAGACCCTTCAGGGCCACGTCTCACAGCGGTTCCTAAAAGGCCCAGCTGTGTCTGGCTGGAGGCAGCCGCTCGGTGTCCTCGGCTGCACGGGACAGCAGGGGACAGCGGGGTGGATGCGGAGGCTGTGGCATCTCCCACTGCAGGTGCTGCCAGGGGTCAGCGCCTCTGGCACGGCGGGGAGCTCTGTGGGAGCCGCTGGTTTCTGCCTTCCTGGTGTTTCGGGATTGCCCCGGGTGCCGGGGCGGTTAAGCTTTAACTCACGCCGGGGTATGGCTGCGGTGTGGAGGTGCCAGGAGGGTACGCTGCCTGGCTGGGTGGCTTTTGGGGCCACTGCTTCGGAGGAGCCCTCTGGGGTGATCAAGAGATGCAAATGCCCACCTGGCCCTGGGGCACGTAGCACCCAGAGCCATCTCACCCTCCCGAGGCGTGGGTGGCTGGGAACTGCCCGGCTTGTGCCCTCCCCTGGTTGCCAGAGATGATTTTTCAGCTTCTCTCTGGGAGATGAGGAGCTGAGGGTGACCACTGGCCCGGGCTCGGTGGGTGCAGGGGACCCGGGCACCCTCCAGCTCCTGTGCGGTGGCAGCCGGGTGTGGAGCAGATCTGCCAGCTCCTGCCCCAGCTTCCTTGGGGTATCCTTCGGGGGTTCCCCAGAGATCCCCAAGCTGCAGCCGCTCCCCTGGCTTCCTGGGGCGGCTCAGCTCCTGGGGATGCCCACCCGCCTTGTGCTGCTGCGCCATCACCGAGGCCTCACTGAAGGACCCTGCCGATGGTGGCCCACAGACGGGGCAGCGCGGCTGCTCAAACCTCCACGTGTTCGTTTTCACTCAAAAAGCTTTTCCTCCATCTCTGGGGCCAAATCTTTCCTGGAAACAATCTTTCCATTCCCCCCTGTTCTCCGTGGTTTCATAACGCTCCGGTCCAGCCAAGGCCCACAGACAATTTGGGTTCAGTTCCCGCGGCCACAGAGGGACCCGTTGGTGGCATCTGGCATCATGCGGCCACTTTGCCACCACACTTGGGGGCGCAGGGACCTGCGGGGCTGCGCTCGGCCAGGCCGCAGCCGGCTTTTGTTCTCACTTGTTAATCAGTGTTTTGCTTTTGGTAACTAAATTTTTGTTCCTTTCTGGTGTCAAGCGGCAATTCTCATTTCACAGCTTTGCGGAGTTTATGGGAATTTAAGAGCTAGATGCAAATGAACTTCATTAACATGCTTAATTATCTTATAAACCTCATATCCATCTGTCCTGCATATGCTTTGTACTCGACACTTTAAGACGAGCGCCCATGGTAGGCTTGGCACGAGGCGCCTGCGAGCAGGAGCCTTCGGGGAGAGCCCGGCTCTGCCTGCGGAGGGACCGGGCTTTAACGCTGGGGGCACATGCTGGAGGTGAAATGTCATTTTTGGAAGGCTGTGTTTGAGCTGGGAGACTGGAAACGAACTGGTAAAACATGTGGCAGGAGGACACGGTCTTAGGAATGATTTGTTAAAAGCAAAAAACCAGCATGGAAACCCTTTGGATGTGTCCAAAGGGGAGAAACACTGGTGGGAGGCTCCAGGCCACCCGCTGCTGGGCCGGCGAGAGGCTGGGGCTGGCAGGGCAGAGCCAGAGCCAGGAGCTTCGCCCGAGGAGATTCACTATAGAAGAGCTTTGGGCAGGTCCCCAGGAAAGACCTGGCCACGTGGCACCACGCCAAAGGGCCGGTCCCACGCTTGGGTGTCTCCAGATGAGGGGTTTTAAGCCAGAGGGTGGCTGGGTTTGCTGTCAGGGTCACCACGGGGCTTTGTACTGGCACTCGGGTCAGGCTCCCTCTGGCTCCCGAGGGCTGTGGGCAATGCAGGAGGAGCCAAGGGGTCCAGCAGAGCACCCATGGGTGCCTCCCTGGCATGTCAGCCTGGCACACGTGGGGTGCCAGGTGCTGACACCAGTTACTCGCAGCAGTCTCCAGCCCCTGGCCCAGGGCAGGGGGTGCCTGAAGTGGGGAGCCTGGGTGGGTTACGTGGTTTCTGGCAGAAAGCTGGGCATGGTTCGCGTGGTGTCAGAGACGGGGGTGGCAGCGCCTGTAACCACAGTGAGAGGCAGCACGAGGGGGACAGGCTTGCTGCAGTGAGGGGCTGCGCCCCACTGAGCTCCGCTGCCGAGCAGATCCCGGGGTTGCTGGCAGTGCATGGAACAAAGCTGGAGGCAGAGACACGAGACCATTCGAGAGCCCGACAGGATCTTCTCCAAGCTGAACCTCTGGGTCTGGCTGCCTGTTTCACCAGTCAATGCTCCAGCCTGGATTTGGGAACACGGAGCATGAGCCTTCCCCGATGGCCGGCTCCTCTCCTGTGTGGGGAATGACTAAAACCCAGACCCTGCCTGTTTGCAGCCCAAGAGCCTGAACTGGCGTCCCTCGGTGGCACACGATGCATTTTGCAATGGGGAAGCCACGCTGCAGTCACTGCACTGGGTGCCACGAGCAGAATTTCAGGGAATGCTTTTGTCCTTGTTTAATTTTATTGAAAAATATCAGAAAAAAACCCCGAGCCTTTACTTCCAGGTTGTTTTGCAGATCCATAGATCTGCTTGGTAAGAGACAGTGCAAGTCCCAGACTTGGGCCAGAGCTCCCAAAGCATTTGTGGGCTGTAACGGGGGTTCAGCACAAATCTTTAGCTCTTTTATCCAACAACGTTGTGCTGGGGCTGCCTCTGTCAGCGGACACTAGGCACCCGGGGTAACCCACTGGGGTGCTGCCGTGTGCACCTCACTCGCCTCTTGTCACAGGAAAAGCAGCGATGTTGCTTTTCATCAGATCTCTGCTTTTTGAGCGTATGTTTGTAAAGAAGCCGAAGCAGAATGTGAATTTTTCCTGGCCTGGGAGGGAGCAAGGATGCGGTGTGCAGCAGCCCCGGAGCAGCACAGCCCTGGGGACGAGCATCCTGCCACCGCAGTGGTGAGGCTGCGTGTCTGGTGAATGGGGAACGGGGAGTGCAAGGCATAGCAAAGCGCTGACAGAGGATCTCCTTCCCTTCTCTTGCTCTTGCCAGCTCAGGTCACGGCAAAGACACCTTGTTCCCGCAGGGGCTCAGATAACACCCCGGCCTGGGCACCCCTCTGCCTTCCTCCTTCTTTGCATCCAGCCTCCCTGGTCCAAGGCCAACGTCTCTATCGAGTTACCAGCCACCCCAGCCTCCCTGTTTCCCTCCAGCGCAGCCAGACGTGAAGTTTAAGAGTAAGGATATTGAAAACTTCAGAGCAGGAGCTCTAAATCACTTTAAATTTAGCAAAAATAGAGATGCGGCTGCAGGACAAGCGATGATGCTCGGTGCTGCAGTGTGACCATGGGCACAGGGACCCGGTGGCAGCCAAAGGGCCCTCGCGGGCTGTGGCGGAGGAGATGGAAAGCCGGTGTCTGAGCCCTTCCACTGCCATGGGGAGAGGGACGGCTTTGGTGGGACACTGGCGGCTGGCGCAGACCTGTGGGTGGGCTTTGCTCTGCACGGGGAGCTGCCAGCAAAGCCTGAAACACCCCCACTGCATCCAGCCCCACTCCAGTGCTGGGATCGGGAGGGACCGCGAGCCCAAACCCTCTGCAGATCCCAGCTGTGGGCAGTGGGGAGAGAAAACACAGTTTGGGTGGGGGCTTGGTGGGTTTGGGGGCAGGTTGGTGGGTTTGGGGGGGGAAATTGGTGAGTTTGGGGGTGGGCTGATGGGTTTGGAGGCAGGTTGGTGGGTTTGGGGGCAGGTTGGGGGGTTGAGGGGTGGGTTGATGGTTTTAGAGGCAAGTTGGTTGGTTTGGGGGCAGGCTGGTGGGTTTGCAGGGGGAAGGTCGGTGGGTTGGGGGGCAGGCTGGGGGGCTGGGGGGGTTTCAGGCAGATGCCCTGCAGATATTTGGGGGGGCTCTCAGGACATGCCTGGTGAGCACAGGCCCCAAGGGCACACGGTTTGATGGCACCGTGGGTGATGTACAAACCTTTATTGATAGCATTTGGGATTATAACTCTGTGCCAGCCAGGCTCTGAATCCCTCCTCCTGGAAAAAGGGGATAAGATTTACCTTTTTTTTTTTCAATCCGTAGAAAACATAAGTGAGAAGTGCCCCCCTCATGTTGCTCCAGCCCCACAGACGTGCTGTTGTACCGTGCCCGCCGTGTGGTGCTGAGTGATGCCGCAGGACCCAGAGCTGCACCCATGGGTGCCTGTGAGATCCGGCCGGGCAGAACAGCTCTGACGGGGGCAACTCCTGCTGGTTCGGCATCTCATCTCCCAGGAGCTCCCCCAAACCCTGCCTGGTGAAATCCTCCCATCTCCAGTGAGAGCGGCGCAGGGAGCCCGTGGAGAAGGGAGCACCCAGGGGAGGAGAGGAGCTGGTGCAATACTGGGGTGGTGCCTGGAGCCGGAGAGCCCCCTGAGGTGGATTTTAGCCATGGAGGTGCCCAGTTTGCTGGTGCCGGGGGCTGGCGTCGCTGTGCTGATGCTGAGTGCACCCACGGGGGCATCAAGGAAAGGGAGCCTGGGCAGCGATGGGCCGAGTTTCCAGCTGACATCTTGCATCGTGCATCGCTCTGCTTCCAGGCTGGGTCCCCAGTCCCCTCCTTCACTGCTGGCCCCTGCGCTGTGCATCCTGTGCTGCTTTCCTTCCTCCTGGGTGCATTTTTTGGGTGCTCCTCTGCTATCTGCATGTGGCAGAAGGCGGCTTCTTGCTTTTGTACCTGCTGTGTGAAGGTGGAAATGCCTTAAGGACCCTCGTTGCTAAAGGTGTAAAGATGGAAGATGCCAGGAAAGACCCTGCAAAGCAAAGTGACTGCGACATATGGAAACCTGCAGCCCTCCCCTTCACCCCTGCGGGCAGCTGGGGACAGGGTGGCCCTGGGGACAGGGGGACAGGAGTGGGCTGGAGAAGGAGCAGGGCCCAGCATGTCCTGGCCTTTATCTCCCCCTAGTGCCACCCACTCGGCTCATTTGCTCCAGTCCTGCACGGTGCGCAGTGCCCTGTGGTGCCACACACAGCAGCCATGGGGCGTGGGGGGTGGCAGCTATGGGGCAGCGATGTCCCGGAGCAGCGCAGGGAGCGCAGCCGCTGCTGGGAGCGCAGGGAACCAGGTACGGCACAGGGTGCAGCGTCGTGGTGGGGCAGGAACCACATTGGCATCAGGAGCCATCGATGACCTGAGTAACCCAAAAACCTGGTGGAGCAAACACCAAGCAGGGCCGCGGCATCTGACAGCGATAAGGAGGAGTTCGGCATCCTGGGAGTGTTACCACTGTGGTGGCGATGGGGGGTGGGGGCGGTGGGCGATGGAGAGCAAGGCGATAAAGGCACTTGGTGACATTTCCGAGGCTGAAATGAGGTTGTTTCAGTGGCAGCTGATGTTGTGACCTGTGCAGGCCTGAGCTTAAGGGTTCATCGCAGCTGCAGTGATCCCAGGGCAGAAGGAAGAGCTTGTCCCCGGTCTGTGAGGAACTGGGGGGCTGCAAGGCCAAGCCCCACTGAGTCTCTGCCCTGCGCTGGGGGCAGCTCTGGCTCCGCTGGAGCTGGGGATCAGCCCTGGCCGCTGTGGGATCTCTGGGGACAAGGACCTCGCTCGGTCCTGAGCCCATCTTGTCCCTGGGCCATGTATGCACCAAACTATGTCCAGCCTCAGCGGGAGCTGTGAGGTCGCAACCAGCCCCCACCTCGGGGCTCCCCAGGTGGCTCTGCCCTGCTGCTGCCAACGTGCAGGTTTGTCCTCTGCCGTTAGCTCCGAGCTTTTCATCTCCTGCGGTTTGAATGGGGATGAAAGGAGGAAGAGGCTTTTCCTTGGAGTCTGGCTCAACCATCAGCCCAGTGCGGTAAGGTGAGTGGTTAAATGGTTAAAATTGTTAATGGGAAATGGTTGAAAAGGCACGTCTGGCACCATGAAAGGGCTTTGTACAGCTTCAGGTACTGGGTAGTGGGGGCTACCCACGTATTTGTCTCCCCAGGGAGCCTGGTGGCCCTTCACACCCTGCTGCAGGCAGTGAGCTGTGCTGTGCCTCGGCTCGCCTGACACCAGCCGGGTCTCCACGTTTTGGGATTGCCCCGGGCCAGGGCCAGGGCTTGTCCAGATTTAGTGCATTTCTGTTGCCCTCTGGGGTGTTGGATGTGGTTTAGCCCTTCTGCTCAGCTGTGGCCAGGAGCGAGACCCGTACATGGGGCTGGGGGCTCAAGGCAGGCTGGGCAGACTGGGGCCATGCCAGTGGGGCTGGGGGCTGTGGGGCTGTGGTGCATGGGGCCTTGGGCTATGGGGCTGTGGGGTGCAGGACGTGGGATCACACTCTGTGGGGCCATATGGTGCAGGGTGTGGGGCTGTGCAGCATGCAGCGATGCTCTGCGGTGAGCGTGGGGCACACAGGCAGCCTCTGCTCTAGGGGGGAACATGGGTGATCTGGCCCCGCATCACCGTGTCCCCAATGCAAGGAGCTGCCCAAGCCAGGGGCCACACAGGGGCTGTGCAAGTGCCTGTCCACAAAACACCCATCCCCTACAATGTCCCCCGGTGCCCCGCGCTCCTCCCCTCCAGGTACCGATCCCTGGGCCGTTCCCAGCAGGAATCAGCCCACAGAAGGAGTTTGCTGCACTCTTCTGGCTTTAGAAACATTTCAAATTGGAGGATTCCACTTTTTCAAACTGCATAGAGGGGAGACACGCACCCAAAGGGTTAATTGCAGTGAAACCCCATTTGGTTTTAGCAGCCCCCCCCACCCCATGCAGGAGCGTGCTGGCAGCCCTGCACCCGGGTATTTATAGCACGGTGAACTTTGAGCGTGTCCAGCAAGCGGGCAAAACCCCAGCAGGAGACATGGGGATGGCCCCGGCAGAGCTGGAGGCTGTTGGGGGTCCCGGCCCCAGGGCTGCGGCAAAGCGAGCGAGACCACCTGCCACCACACCTCAGCCCCTGTGCACCCCGCTCCAGAGCTGGGTTCCCCTTGGCCAGGCAGCACCAGGGCACCCAGGGACCCCAGGCTGTGGGACCCCCCATGAATGTGCCTGGGGGGCTGAGGACGTGCAGTTAAGCTTCCTGCAGCCATGGCGTTGAAGCAGCATCTTCCCAAGATGGTGTTCCTGGTCTCGGGAGCAGCATTTGCCGTCAGCAGGACATAGGCACCTTCCCTTTTCCATGACAAACAACAGGCAGAGGCTCCCTCATGCTCACGCTGTCCCGAGCCAGATCTCTTCCCACCAGACGACCTGCCAGCCAGTTCCCCATGCCCTGGGGCAAAAGAGGCAGGGGGACTATGGGTGGCAAGGGCTGGGAAGCCTTTGTGTGTGTGCAAAGCCTTGAAAAAAACACCTAAAAACAAACAATAAAAGAGGATTTGCTTATCTTTTAACAGGTGGCATCTGTACCTGTGGGTGGATGGGCCCCACATTCGACGCAGTGGTCCTGGCTGATGTGGTTTGCAGCAGAGGGGAGAGGCTGGAGGATGTGCTGGGTTCCCAGACGGCCACGGCCACCCTATGGCCACAGGCAGCCTTGTGCCATGTGTCACCGCTGCCTAGAGCTGCCGAGCCCTGCTCCCTGCCGGAGCCTTCATCTTCAGCCTGAGGTTATCCTGCTGCTGGGGTCATCCCCAACCTGTCCACAACCATCCAACGGTCCGTCAGTGCCCTGGTCTACGTGGACATCAGTGGTCTGTGCAGGAGGCTGGTCTTGTTAGAAGCAAAGGCGAGGAGGGAAGAAGTGTCTCAAAGCGATGTTGTCTGGTGCCTGCTTGAATAGCTGCTTCCGAAAGGGCATTGATTTGAGATGGGATCAGATCTGGGAAAGGCAGATCAAGCAGCATCTTCTTGCCATCGATGGAGATGGCACGTGGGCTGGGAGTCAGCCGCAGGCACGAACCAGCTGAGGAGGAGCTTTATGAGTCCGAAACAGCCTTCTTTCAAGGGCAGGAGTGCTGAAGGTGAGCAGTGTCATCCCTGAGGGTGGGCTGAGCCACTGGTCACTGTGCAGGAACCCCTGCCACCCTTCAGAGCTGCCAGCACCACAGAGCACCTGGGTGCTGCTCAAGGGGGTCTCTGGAAAGCCCCAGCCCTGCTGAGCAGTGTTTCTCCAGCAGCAGCATTGCCAATGTTGGGACTTGGTTGGGGCATTATTTCTAGGAATGACTGAGACTGAAGCAGAGAGGGAAGCAGAAAGCCCTGGTCTGGTATACCTGCATCCGTGGCGGGTGTCCGCTTTGCCTGCTCCATGCTGCTGACATCCCCTTGACTCAAAACTGAACTGTCTCTTGGCACAGAAAGGCTAGAAGAAGTGGAGATGGGCAAACAAGGATGATGATAAAAAAAAAAAAAAAGGAGTAATTTCCACCCAAGGAACAACTAAACAGGCTGGGATGCTTCGTCCAGAGCAGGAGATGACAAGGGAAAGAAGTCGGAAGGCAGGAAAAGCAAAGTTTTCTCCAGGTCACACAGATCTGGATGGATCCTCATGAGGACGATGGGACATGCATCGCTGATGCAAGGGTTATCTTCTTCAATCACTTCTCCTGGGGCTGGGCATAGGACTTGCAGACCTGGTTACTGGGAATGTACCAAGACCCCATAGTTGGCTTTTACCCCCTCAAAAGCAACTGAAATGTTTTGGCTGAAATTTGCTTTTTTTCTTTTGAGTTTTCACTGCGATTCTGGCCCCAGAAGAAAGCATTTCATCTGCTGTAGGTGACGTTTGGCAGCATTGTAAGCAGATGAAAACTGGGTCTTATGAAGGGGTTTTCTCTGGAAATCATCATGAAAGGCTGGTCTTGTTTATAATTAAAATATATACGGTTTTATACAATTACACATCTTGGCCAGCTCTGAGGGCAGTTGCTCAAGATTGCCTCTTTTTCCTGAAAGTGCTGGCAATTTATTTGGGAAATTGTGGGAAAACTTTTTCTACACCCTCAGGAGAATATAAGGCGTTGCTGTTGCCCTCTGAGATGTTTTCTGGTCCTACCCACCCCAGGAACGTCGACAGACCTTTGCATCACCAGGCGCAGGAGCAAGCACTGAAATGTCAGGGAAGGAAGGTTTTAGTCTTACAGATTTCCACAGAAAATAGAGGCTAAAAGCATGACTTCAAAATAATTGAGCAAAGATACTGTTCATTACATAAGGTTGTTGCGGGGGGGGGGAGGGAAATAGACGATTTACATTTTTATAGGAAATAAAAGGAGTTTTGTGGGTGACATAGCACCTTCCACTGAGAATGTCAGCGTGAGATAAGTGGGCTTCAAATAAAAGAGTAAACATTTTCCCACAGGGACTGAATTCATACCAGAGAGCTTAGTCTGGGTGGAAAGCATTTTTAAAAGAATATTTTTGTTGCCATAAAAAAAATATGTCTTAATAGCACAATATGTGTTTATTGCCAGGATGCTAGTTCCTACTTTGCCTGCAAATATGTGCTGGTTCATCAGAGTTTTTGTGGAGCTTTGGGTAGCCGGAAAACCAAACTACCTCTGTTTTGTGGATGTGGTGTTTTTCAGGGCAGGAATTTCAGGGCAGGAGGAGAGTTCGATGTGCTTTTTGGGAACTGAGGGATTTTTCAGCGGCCATCAGAGCAGGCTGTAGTTTAGCGATACTTTAATTTCATTCACGAGTAGCCTGGTGGGGATTTTATTCTGGTTTCAGGTTGGTGGCCCTTTGAGATTTGCTATGCCATGCTTCAGATCCGCTTCTGTCTGGCATAACAATTCAGGTTGCTCAAAAGCGATGATTAGCATAAATGAACGAGTGGGTGAAATGTTCATTATATTGCCTACTGTCATGTTTGTGTACCAGATTTTGTTACCATCTGTCATTTCTGTTTTCTTGTTGTTGCCAAAAGTTGTCATTCTGAATGGAGGGTGGAGACATATTTTCAAAAGCTAACACAAGATAATTTTAGGTACTTTAGGGCTCATATGTTCTGTGCTTGGTGTCAGCAGCCCTCATGTACATCAGCCTCGCGAGTCTTTGATAAATTCCGGGCAGTGGTTTAGTTAAAGGAGTTTTTAAAGTCATTGGTTGCAGTCACACAAATGCATGAGATTCTCAGCTCATGTAATTTGAAAAAAAAGTATCTGGTCCTTGCAATTGCAAAGAAAAGCTTGAAAATCAAAGATATGTTTTCCCTAATGTTGAAAAAAACCCGGAGAATATAAAGGAGGGGGTATAAAGCGACATCGGACTGTTAAAAACCAAGCTCCTGGCTAGAGATATGACCAAGGAAAGCAACAGCTCTGCTATAACAGACTGCAACGTCCCCAGATTATTTCCAGAGATGTAAATGTCCCGGGGACGAGAAGCTGGACAAATTCAACCTTGAAATAAGCTGCAGCTCTCTCACAGCGACAGTAACTGCATACTGCGACAATTTGCAAGGGGAGCAGTGCACTCACCAGGGCTTGCAGCCTTTAAAGCAAAATTAGCTCATTTTCAACCACACATCTTTAATTCAGCTTCTAGGAGGAATGGCTCAGCCTGCAAGCAGGGAGTTGGTAGGTGAAGCCATGAGGATTTCTTGCCTTGCCCCAGTGCTGTAAGATCACCCGGTCCGAGAGCACGGTGCCCTGTGCCAGCTGGGGAGGGAGAGGGCTCTGGGGTGACTCGATTGTCCCCCTTCCTTTAGGCTGGAGCAGCAAGCTCAGCCCACACCAGCTCTGCTCTGCTCTCCTGAGGGCTGCGATGTTTTAATCTGGCCCAGGTTACAGGGCTCAGTGTTCACGTGAAGTGCAATGTCCTCCAGCATCAAAAAATGCAGAAAATGTCTAATCATTTCAGTTAAACTCCAGGAAAATACAAAGTCAGACAGTTTGGGGATGTTTTTTTGATAGTTTGGGCACAGGCAGCCAATGAGTCCAAACTCATAACCGAAGCTGTAAAGATATCCCAGTGTCGTGGTGGGAACTCGCGCTGGAGTGGGAGAGCAGAGGGTCACTGCTTGCTCAGGGAGAGGTGGGGAAGGAGGAGATGGGGCTGCCTTAGCTCTAGAGGAGGTGGAGATAATTCTGCACATCTCTGATCGAAGGCTGGGGGGAGACAAGGGCCATGTCACAACAGCAACCACTGACAGACCAAAGGAGCAGAAGGATGAGAATGAGACTTCTTTCCAGGAACTCTCCAAAAAGCCCGAGGTGTCTGGCAGGAGCGATTTGAACTCCACATCCAGAGCCCCAGGCTGCCCACCTCCTGCCGAACCGTGCTGGGATATTTCTTGGTTTCAGCAGGATGAGAAGCCACCAAGGGAGCGGCCCCAGGACATCCCTCAAAAAAGCCCAGAAATGGGTGTCCAGAGAAGTCTGCACCAGCTGCTGGAGCCACAGGAGGGTAAACGATGTGTCATGTTCTGAGTGAGTCAAATCCCCATCCAGGTCCCCCTCTTTGCTGGATGCCTCCTAGAAGTTTCTAAGCAACCCTATGGTGGTGGGCTTGCACCCTTGGTGGTGCCAGCCACCCAGCCTTAGCTGCTGTGGGCCGGCCTGGCCCCTTCCTTATAATCGCAGGAGGAGGCGGGACCAGGGGTGCAAAAAGGGGTTCGAGAGTACAGTGTGCAGCGGGTGTTGGCGCTGTCAGCCAAGGCTCAACCCAAGCACCATCGCACGTGTCAGGGTGTCAGTCTGGGCTGGTCACCGCTGTAGCTGGAAGTGTCACATCACTCTTCTTGCCTACTGCTTTGCTCTCCCCACACGTGGGCTGAGGTCACAGGACTGCGCTTGCTGTGACGACTCGGCTCGTGCTGGCTCTGATACGTTTTGTGAGATTTTAAGTTATAAACTTTTCCTGGCAGAGTCTCCATCCGTGCAAAATCCTGTGTTTTACCAAGTCTTGGGCTGCTTTTGTAATATTGGTTTGAGATAACAGCTCTGTCCTGTTTTAACACTTCGGGAATGTGAATCGGCTTTCCTAGCTTGGTTCTCCCCTATTTGCTCTCCCCCAGAGGCTAATTTCACAAAGCTTGTGAGCAAATTCCACCTGAGCATTTCAGGATGCTGTGGGCATCACTGAGAGCTGTTGTGAAAACGTTGGGTCTGGGTTTATTTCACAGGTGTATTTCAGAGCGCTCAAATTCAAACCAGCCTGGGTAAATTGCCCTAAATGAGCACCAAGTGCCCTCTGGTATAGAAGAGCCTGGAAGGCAGGTGAGAAGCCTTCAGATAAGCAGGGAGATGAGGGCTTGGGCATTGGGGAGTGGAGTTGACGCGGCAAAGGGGCCAAACTGGTTTCTTAGAGACTGATGCAATAGATGTGACCACACACTGGATATGGTGGAGCTAGAGGGACTGAGATGAGGTGCAGTAGTTTGTCAAGCACCGTTCCAGGATGACAATGACGGGATCTCCAGGCTGGAAAATTTGAAGCTGATCTGGCTTCACTTCCCTGCTAAGCACAAGGCTGGGATAAGCTTTAATGGCTGATGTGGGGTAGGAAGAAAAGCAGGAAAAAGGGGAGTTTCTCTTCTTAGTGCCTAATCTGCTGTTGGCTTAAGTAAACAGAAAAACGAGCGACCTGGGATGACCTAAGACCTAAGCAGCGATTGTGTGTGCGTGGCTGCGCACATTGACAGCCGACCTGTTGGGTTCAGTGTCATCAGAAGGACGCAGCATGCCTAAGGTGGGTAGGTTGGTTTGAAAAGTTAATCCTGTTACAATTAGAGACAGTGTTGTAACAGCAAAGTCGTAGAGTCACAGATCTGAGGGTGAGATGCCGCCGAGACCTTACGGCATGTCAGGTGTTGCAAGAATGGGACAGGAGTAACATGCATAATGAAAATAATCCAGCCTCACGCTTAAAGGAATGGGGCAATAATCCAAGAGAGCCGGGGAAAGTTTCTCTGTCCAGCCAACAAGGTGTTGCCTTGAGGAGCTTCAGGTGAGAAGAGTATCATGTCCAATCAAGGACACAAAATCCAAACAAATTAAAATGCATCTGCACTAATGTGTGGTGATGTGCATGTACGTTAAAAGTGCTTCCTGACCTTTACAGGAATTGTTTTATACCCTGGAGCATGACATTTTATTACTCTTGCCTCCTACATAATTTATCATAGAAAAATATTATTTTGGCTATAAAATTATTCGCCTTCATTTTAAGCTCAGCAATAGTATTTAACTTTCTCATCCTTTTTGAAACTAATTTCCCCAGGCAAATTACATACTGTGCCAAGAGATTCCTTCAGCTTTAAATTTTCCTGCCATTAATGTCACAGAATGGGACATCACAGCTGAGCGGGTGATAATTTTTTTTATAACCTTGAAAGCAACAGGGTAGAGCACCTTGTTGGAGTTGCTCTCACACAGGTTTTCCAGTGAAAATTATCCCAGTTTTTCCCGTGCTGATTATCACCACCACAACAGTCTGCTTTGCTGCCCTGCTCTGATCCCCTTAACGTGAGCTAGGAGCCATAATGACAACAATTATTTTTACTTTTGCCTGAGCTGGTTACTGAGGCACTGTGCAAACACATGGCAACAGGTGACTTCTGCTGGAAAAGGCTTCACAGCTAAAGCCTTCGTGCTGTGCTTGGGAGAGACTCTGGATGGAGTCAACAGAAAGGGTTTGGCTCTGCCACACTGCGCTGGGCACCCCGGAGTTGACAGGTGTGACTCAGGCAGCCACTGCAAGTCGATGGGAGGGAAGTGAGATGCATCCGAGTGGGAAGCACGAGGGCCAGACCTTACCCAAGGAGCTCTCAGAGAGAACCGCAGGGCTAGAGGAATAGTGGAGCCTTTGATTTGGTTGTTGCCATAACAAGGAAAAATAAGGAATTTGGTGTGAATCAAACTGATATGAAAAATTCAGCAAGGGGAAGGTTGGTGAAATAATATATTTTGGTCACTTTGTCCTTTCTTACTTCTTTTATTTTCCCAGTTTCAGAGCTAAAAGCTGTTTCTAAAGCTTTGCTCATACAGCATGGAAATTAAATGTTTTCTTTATCAATTAATAGATCAGAAGGTTTCAGTGCTTTCCAAATTCCAAAAGCTGAAACCTCAGGGGTTTTCTTGAATACTCGCTGAATACCTGAACATGCAGGAGTTGTCCACCTGCAGACAAGTGTGGTTTTCCACAACTGTGTTATTTGCTGGAAAGGGTTGGGGGAAGCCATCATCATCCAACTCTACCAGTCCCCCAGAAAATGCTGAGGAGACAACCAGCATTCAGTCTCATTTCTCCTAGAAAATGCAGTTCCTGACTCCAGACCAGAGGGTGGTGTCTCCTTTGCTTGACATCTGCCACTGTAGTGCTTCCCTGATGCCCAGTGCTACACCACAACCTGTCTGGTTTGGCACCAGCTCTCCTGAACCTCACCTCCTGAGCTGGAGGGCCCTCAAGAGACCACCCTGTCCACCCACCCAGCCCAACCTGAGCCTGGAGCTAGATCTTTCCTGATAGTTGCCTGGCCAACATGGTAACGGGGACCAGACACCCATGGCACAGCTTGGTGGGATGCTCTTCAAGCGATGTGGGGCTGGGCCATAACAGGTCCCACTTTGAACCCGACAGCCTTGAGCTCCAAGCGTCGAGCTCCCGTGGAAGCTGCTTTTTTTTTGTCCAAAACAAGGGAAGAAGCTTTGTGGTGGAGGAAGAGCAAGGCTGGAGGAATAAACAGGCAGTTAATGTATTCACCTTGCCAACCCAGCTCAATGGGCTCCCTGCCCTGATGAATATTGAAGAATTTTACACAAACTGGAACTGGTTCAGCAGGACAGTTTTGCAGAGACCCAGCCCAGAAAGGCTTCCTGGTCGCTGCTGGGCGCCCTGTTCTTCCATGGGAGGAAAGCGCAGTCCACAGCCATCCTCAAAGGCTTGAGAGGGATAAGCACCCCTGTTCCTCTTCAGGGGGAGTTGTGGGAGATGCTGGGGTGCTCCCCAAGAAGGGGTCATTGTGGGGGACCCACAGGACAGGGGCATGGAGTGATGGCCACCTGCAAAGCTGCTGGGCTTTTTGTGCTGCAGAGGTCTCGTGTGCCATAAGCTAGAGGGGTTTGCATGTTTCCAGCCACAGAACCGTGGTCACCAGGCGTTTCCATCACTGGTACTGCCTGCAAATGCAAAATGTAGGTGCCTCATGGGAAAGGGGGGGACTGAGCAGAGTCTGCTGGGGTGGTGACTGACTGCTCCAGGCAGCAGTGGAGTGGGGAAGTCCTGCGGAGGAGCCGACCGTTTCCCTCTGAAGAGGTCAGCTTTGGGACAGCGGCTGGGGTCTGCAGAGGCACCGTGCTGTTGTGCATTCCCCTTTGGATCCAGTGTCTGAGCGGGCCTGTCGGATGCATGATGACACATGACAATGCCCAAGCCAGGACACGGCAGCCACCTCCGAGGCTTTACCGTTCTCTGAGAACTTGGGCAGCACTGACTCTTGGAGCCTAATGCAGAAGGAGAGTGACCTGTCTGCCACCTAAACCCAAAACATTTGACAGAGTTGGCTTTTAACCCAGGCGATAGAGGCTGCCACTATAGAAGAGCTTGGGGTTGTGCTTTGGGTGGCTCTGGGAGTTCAATAGAGTCTCTGATGAAGAATTAATTTTTTTTAACGGGTGTGAGGAGTTGAATCCAACACAAAAAGCTTACAGGTTGGTAGGAAGCCAGGATTAACACTTGACAAGGTAAGGAGAATTTTCCAGGAATGAAACTCCTATAGATAACCAAAGGTCTCACGCTAAAGCCATGATTGACACCAAGAGATCTTTTAAAGACGAGGACTGAGGCAGAGGGACAGGCAAGGCTCAATGGAGCAGGAGCAATGGCAGAGCTGCACTGTTGTGGCTACCTACACCAGCCAGGACAATGGCAGAGCAGGGGAAAATGTAATCGGTGTCTCCATGGCCTGGCTTCGCAAAGGTTCAGCAGAATTTTGCATGCAGGTGACTTAACAGGATGATGGTGAGACCATGAGCTCAGGCAGAGTTTTCATGGGAACATCAGGTTTTGCTGCAGTAAAGAATAAAGACTGTCAGCCAGAACGCAAGGAGGGCATTTCCAAATGTCATCTTAGACACTTAGGTGGGAGTCATTGCATTGCTGCGAGCACTGCTACCAATGAGAAAAAAAAAGCAAGCTATATGCAGAGAGAGAAAACCAGCTAAACGATGAGATTTATGGTAATGAATTTACTTCCACAAAAAAGTATACAGTCTATCCAAGTAGATGAATAAATGCTTGGATCACATTTGACCAAAAGCAGCAATGCTTAGTGTGGTAAAATGTGCTGAGCCCTTGACCTCATCTCTCGATGCTCTCATGGAAAGAGCAGAGGACAGAAATGGGTGAGGAGGAATCTGAAGACACCATTCAAGGGACAGGGAATCACCCAATCCCCCACCTTGGGGCAGAGGTTCAGAGATGCTAACATATCACTGCTCTGAGAGGCACGGAGTAAACAGGAGAAAGACTGGACGGAGGCAGCAGCTCTGGTGGGAAGGACAAGGTCTTTCTCTGAGGTACAGGTTCAGGCAAGAGATGGATTCTGTGATGAACTCAGCAGACAGGAGTGCTAGCAGTGCTCACCACCGCCACTCACAGCACAGCATGTTAACTTGGGCCGCCATTCATTTGGGATTAAGCTAATGCCAAATGGTGACACACAGCACCTGAAGGGCTTGCAAATGCTCCCTCCTACTGACTGCGGAAGGGGAAGGCCAGAACCTGGACAGCGGGACAAGGCAGAGAGCAGGGAGGTGGAACATACGGCAGTCCTTCCACCTTGAATGGGCACAGCGTATCTATGGGCACCCTCCATTTCTATGTGCTCGGGGAAGGGATCTTTCACCGTAAACTGCAATGGAGGGGGAAGCTTCATGTCTTTACGTTGGCCAGGGTTGACTGAAACCACCCATAAACCACTAATTGCAACTGCTAAAAGGGAGCTGGCAGATGTGAAACTTGCTCAGATTACCCAGATTACTATTTTACGGATAGAAACATGATTTTCCAACTGACTGTGAGGCTGAGTGAGAGCTGGTGTCAGACGACAAAACCGTAATGTAGCAGAGCCCAAAGACAGACATTTTTCTTAGCAGTTTGACTTTAAAAAATAAAGCAAATGCACTGTTGTGTCTCAGACAAAGTGCAAACCATGATTTGCAGAGCAACAACCCAGGATAGGAGTGTAAAGACAGATTTATACAGATTTTTCTTAATAGTTTGTCAGGCATGGCAAGATTACAGGTCAACTCCAGCAAAAGGGCTTCACATTTGGGACATAAGAAAAAAAGGACCCCTCAGAGTGACAGATTTGATTATGGTGATGACAGAAGACTATGTGTGTTTCCTGAACTGTTATTCTCACTTCTGTGCGATAGCCTTACTTGTTACATGGATGATTCCTCTACACCAGAGTTATGCTAGTAGGCAGGATGGGCTCGACAGACGACGGGCAGGATTTTGAGCAGTTTACAGTAATGTCCATATCTGCGTCCAGTCCCCACTAGACTATTCAACAAGTAGGTAGGAAATGGCTTTAAAATAATAGTAAGTACTGAAAAGGAAAGCAGAATCAGATCTGACCAGGGCTTGACAGCATTAAGTGACAGGATGGCGCCTAAAGGACATGGCTATCCACCTGCAGATACTTTGTTTTGCACAAAATGCAGCGAGGAGACCACTTGGGATGTTAGTTAGTTAGGGTCCGTAGCCCAAGGAGCTAAGGGTTTGCAGAAGTGCGCAGACATAGAGCTAAACACAAAACAGCACTATGATTGCGGTCCCAGGGGTTACCGCCACTTCCTGAACACAAGAATTCACACATACAATGAAAATCAGAAGCCAGAAACAACAGTTATTTCACATAAAGTTGCTCCACAATCCCATGAGTGCAGGGTGTGTGTAACCAGACAGACGTGCTTGGAGGAAGAATAGGCAGCAACTTCTGTGGCTGCCAGGAGGAGAGGAGGTAACGGGCGCTGGGCTTGTCTTTTCGCCTGGGACAGCTTCATTTGGCAGCACATGGGGACGGTAAGGCAAGCAGGTGCTGGGACGTCGTGTTACCAGGAAAAACAGGCTCTCTTGTTCCCAGTGAGAACTGCTCTGATGATGCCATGGTGACTACAAGTTACAGGGCAGAGCTCCTCAGAAGTTATTCAAACATTGTTAATTGTTTGGCTGAAAGGTTTTGAGGTCACAAGCTATAGAAATGATACTTCCATGTTTTGGCCGGGGAAGGAAGGTAGGATCTCGGGAACTGTATCTTTAAGCAGCTTAGTTCTGGAGACAGGAAGTCTGGCAATGGGCTGCAGCAGTGCAGATTTTATTATGCAATTTCTCTTGGAACTAGTCCCTGAATAAAGGAGTTATCCATTAAGCACCTGCTTCACCCTGCCTCCTGAGCACAGCAGATGAAGTCCTCAGGAATCCATGCAAGGGCTTAAGCATCAGCAGGGGGAGCGGGGAGCCGTGCACTGGGGTCCAGACTGACAATCGTGGCTGCAAGTTTGCAGTAGTAGAGCTCATTTCCTTGCTATATGGTGTCTTTCAAAGAGTTTCCTTTCTTCTCATAAAATTCTCCTACTGTGTTTGAGCTCGCTCTGTGTTTGGCATTACCAGTGAGTGCAGCCATCTGACTCTCACAATACCAATACCAAAGGGCTATGGTACCCCAGGCCCCACAGTACTATTAAGCCTTTGGGGTATTTAATCATAGCCCTGTTTCCAGGGGCAGTGGATAACAGTCAAGGTCTTCCTCTCTCACCTGCCATTAACACAACGCTGTTGTAATCCCATGGCAGGAGGCACCTGGGGTCATCCTAACGGGACATTGTGGCACGGCAAAGCTTCAGGACACAGCAGCAATAGGATCCTCCTCCTCCACCACTACTGCCCAGGCCATAGGGTTCCCCCTCTCCCGAGCAACTCCTTCCTTTCCCACTCTGTGCCCAGGACTCACAGCCCCCACCCCCCCCCACCCCGATTTCCCTGATGCGGCAAGTCTGGCACTTACTGTAAGGACAGAGGAGCTCTCGTAGCTAATGGGAGAGGAATCACAGCCTCCATGAGTCCTCCCACCTGCTCCCCATTCCCTACATCCAGTACGTAGCATTGCCCTGGCTGGCACGCTGACATGCCAGCTCCAGTTATGGCGATGGTGGCGTCACAGCCTCTTGCTTGGTAGCTGTAGGGTCAGAGCTGTGGTACTGGTGTAGCATCAGCATATTGTCTAGCACCAGGTGGCATGAACACCTTCCTGGAGCAAGGTGGTAGCTGTGGGACCACTCAGGTTCTGTCCCCAGTGGTAGACTTCCATCCTGACTTCATGCCAGAGTTATTGCAGCAGCAGAGAAAGGGGTCATAAGGAGAGCAAAATGCTATGGGGGTCTCCTGGTGTCAGCTGCTCCAGAAAATCCTTCGTTGTCAAGACCACAGTGACCTAATGGGCAAGGCAAGTGCAAAAAGTGATCCAAGCTGCTGTTCAAAATGCACTGACCAAAGCTGTTAAAAAGTTGAAGCAGCAGATAACAAAGGGCACTGCTGTCCTCGGTTGTGCCTGACAGCCAACCTGACCTAATTTTCATCCCCACCACCTCCAAGAGCCAGACATTTGCCCTCCATCTAAACTGGGGAAAATGCATCGCATTACAGCAAAACACTGCTGGGCAAGAGCTGTTGCTCTCATTGCTGGAGCTGCTGTGAGATGCCGAACCCTGTCCCATGCTAAGCCACCCTAAACCAGACGGGAACTTGCTGCTTTTGAAGACAATTAAAGCAGGCATAAGCAGAGAGTGCATAACTAATGAGTAATATAGTGATAGAGGCAGAGGCCTGTAAGAGACCTCCAGTGTGATTACAGCCAGACCTCAGCAAGGACAGGCACCATGTAAATAAAGACAGAATTTGCAAGTAAATGTAATGAAATGCATGTAAATGTAGAAGTAAATGTAATGAATTCGAGGTTTGCAGTAAACAAAAGGCAGACTTGCTCTTTGCAAAAGAAGATGTCATTCTGGATCTCCTTTAAACCACTAAATTATTGTCGGTTAAGCCATCTCGGCTTATGGACTTCATCAACACGTCCTCAGGTTGTCTCAGTGCCCTTCTCCAGCCTGTCCCCCAGATGTGGCTGCTCTTCAGGGACATACAAACACATAGGTGATGAAAACAGCCCCAAGCAATCAGTTTGGGTACGAGGAGCCCTGCTGCCACATTGGCACATCACATCAACCGGGGCTTATACGACCTGCTTCTCAGGTTGGGAACCAGTATGGAAATCCACGGAAGTATATGGGTACCAGTCCTATAAACCTGTTTCAGGCTGGGGAAGTCTGTCTAGACAGAGCACGAGGTATTTGTAGAGCAAAGTTGGATTCAGCCCTGGTGCCTGAGTGATTTGGTGGGCTCTGATTGAAGATCTCTCCTCATGTGTGGCTGGCGCAGCCTCATGTGAGGATTGAATAGCAGGGAAAAGCCAAGCTCGTGGTGTGCAGAAAGCAGGGGGTGAAGCCCATCAGCCCCTCAGGGTGCGTGTGGGCGCAGGCGTGAGGGCCTGCTGCAGGCAGGAGGAGGCAGAGGGCGAGGGGGAGCGCTGAGGGAAGCCTGGGCAGGCAGGTGGGCGCTGGGGGATACAAGCAAGGTCACCCCTGGCTGCACGACGCCCCCTGAACTCAAGGCTTGCGTGAGGGCGAGGGGCTGGCATGGCCACCCTGGGCTGCTGTTGGGCACTGCTGTGTCTGAGTAATGAGGGTTTGGGGGAGCTGGGAGTGACGAGGGGGGACCGTGGGAGCTGCGAGGTGGATGTTGAGGGGGGACATCTGCGGTGGGACTGAGAGGGGAGACTGCAGGGGGTGACTGTGAGGGGGCTGAGAGGAGACTGAGAGGGGACTGAGGGGAGACTGTGAGGGGACACTGTGGAGGACTGAGCAGAGCAACCATGAAGGGACACTGTGGGGGACTGAGGGGAGCGACTCTGAGGGGACACTGTGGGGGACTGAGGGGAGACTGAGAGGGGACAGTTGAGTGGGGACATCCCCTTCCCTGGAAGCGTTCAGGGCCAAGTTGGACAGGGCTTTGAGCAGCCTGGTCTACTGGAAGGTGTCCCTGCCCATGAACCTGTATAATCTTTATGGTCCCTTCCAACCCAAACCGTTCTGCGATATCTATGGTGGGACTGAGAGGGGAGACCGTGGAGGATGAGCTGGAGGAGACTGAGAGGAGACCGCAGGGCTGGCTGTGAGCAGACTGAGGGGAGATTGAGAGGGGACGATAATGTGGGGAGCAACTGTGAGAGGACTGAAGGGAGACACTGCGGGGGACTGAGGGGAAGACCGAGAGGGGACACTGCGGGGAAGGACTGTGAGGGGACCGAGGGTATGCGGTGAGGGTGCAGCCGAGGCGGGAACCCTGACAGGAGCAAGCAGAGGAGACTGAGGTAAGCGACTGGGGATTGCTGAGGAGGGGACTGAGAAGGGACACACACTCCGCGAAAGGACAAGCAAAAGAGCCCTCCGACAAGAGCGAGCACGCAGGGCCAGGAGGGGAGAGCGGCCCACCGGGCCCGCCGCAGGCAGCCCGCCCGCTACCCAACCCGCGGAGCAACTGAGGACGATCTCGCCTCTTTCCGGCGCCGATCGCGCCTTTCCGGCGTCGGCGGGGGCGGGGGGCGTGGCCCGTGCGCGGTGACGCAAGGCGCAGGCCCCGCCCTGTCCCCGCCCCCATGGTCTCTGGAAAAGAGAAGAGAAAAAAAAACTTTTTTTTTTAATTGAGGAATCAACAGCCGCCATCTTGTCGCGGAGCCGGAGCGCGGCGCGAGCGGAGCGGGGCCGGGCCGGGCCGGGCCGGGGCAGCGGGGCCGCCCGCCGGGACACGGGCAGCCGCGCGGAGCGCCGCCGACGGGCAGAGGGGCTCGGGGCAGCGGGGCAGAGCCGGCCGGAGCCACCCGAGCGCCGCCGCCGGTACCGGGAGACGCGGCCGCCGCCGCGCCGCGCTCATTGTTTTGGGGCGTTTTTGGGGTGTTTTCGGGTTTTTTCCGTTTTTTGGTGGATTTTTTTATTTTTTTATTTTTTTTTACCCCCTCCCTCCTCTTTCTCTCCCCCCCCCCCCCCCCTCCCATACCTCGGCCGCCGTTCGGCCGCGGGCGGGGGCGGCGGGCGGGGGCCGCTGCGGGGCCGGGGTGAACCCCTCGGTGCGGAGGGGAGGGGACGGGGCGAGGTGGGGGGGGCGCTATGCTCCCCGAGTGACTGACTGAGCCGCCATCCGGGCACCTCCTCGGCGGCGGCGGCCGGGCGGGGGGAAGAGGCCGGGAGGAGCGAGGCCGGCAGGGAGGGGGCGCTGGGCTCTTCCCCACCCCGCCCCGAACCCTCCTCCCCTGCGGCCTGCTGCGGCGACGGCGGCCCGGCCCGGGTATGGGGGAACGGGGGCCGCCGCCGGTCGGGCACTGAGCGGCGCTGTTGCTCGGCGGTGGGTTCCCCTTTGGAGAAACGGGGAGAAAAAGCTTCGCCCCCCCCTCAGACTGCCCCCTCGTCAACGATTACCGGCTCGGCGGCCTCTCCTCGGACGGCCCAGCCGGCTACCATGGCGGAGAACTTACTCGACGGGCCGCCCAACCCCAAGCGAGCCAAGCTCAACTCGCCGGGCTTCTCCGCCAGCGATAGCACAGGTAAGGCCTGCGGGGCGGTGCGGGGGCGGCCGGGCCTCACTCGCGGGCCCCCCCCGGGCCACCATCACCCTCAGGAGGGAGGCCGGGCCCGGCCGGGGCCGGGCCCGGCCGCCCTCCTGAGGGTGATGGTGGCGGGGGGGGCCCGCCCGCCCTGCCCCGGTTCCCGGCGGGGGTGGGAACCGGCCTGGCGAGGTGCCGGGAAAGTGTGTGTGGGGGTGTGTGTGGGGAAGCGATTTGGCCTCCTCCAGTCGAAGTTACCGGGCGGTACCCATACGCCAAGTACCGTCCCGGCTATAAATAGCGGTTAGAAGAGCTGGGTAAAAAGGCCTTTGGACTTGGATTTTTTTTCCTTTTCCTCCATCATCCACCACTGCTTCGTTCTGATGGTGGAGGGATCCGCCTCGCCTCGGATGCTGGGGATGCCCAGGTGAGCGGGGTGCAGGTAGGGCAGAAGAAAACCCAGCTGCTGGTAACACCGACAACCCTACTTGTTGGAAGGGGTGGTCCAGGTTTCCATCACTACTCCTTAAAACCCATAAGTCGCCTGCAACTAAAAGCCCTACGCAGGCAGCCTCTTCCACTGTGGCCCTGTGTGCGACACTACGGAATAAAAACTCCCCAACAGCATATTAATATTTCACATTTTTCTACCTCCCTGCCCATGACCCCAGTTTAAGGTGCTTGGCTCGAACTGTTCTAAGCTTTTTTCCTTAAAAACCAAACAGTTGGCGAATAATAATTTAAGTTGTGGGGTTGCTTGCGTGATGAAATGCCTGGCAGGCTGGCAGTCGCTGCGACTTGTCTGTATGTCGCTTAGTGTCTTCGCCATGCTTTCTTTTTGCGATTGTAATGGGTTTGTAGGTAATGAAATGCATCAAAATTTCTCATTTCCAGCAAGCGCGTGCCCCTTGTAAATACGCACGTGTGTGCGTAAGAGCATGGGGTGCATGTACTGACATCTTTCAGTATTCCAACTGTTTCAGTCACTGAAACAGTGGTTTTATAGGAGCACAAAGTGTGTTGGGCTTACATTTTGTTTTCAGAGATTAATGAATCTTGTTGAAGGGACAGTGATAAGTTAATCGTGCTATGCCTACAATGTTTTTATAGACTGAAAAAATTATTACTATAATTGAGCTGATAAATTCTGCTGGGGTTTTCGGTTCGCTTAATCTGCGTTCGGCAGTAGCTCATAGATACTGCAGTCCTTTTGCTTTTTTTATGGAATCTTTTTCTTCTCAGCCTACAAATAAATGAAACATGCCATAAAGAAACGGTATCGAGAGTAAGAACTGGCAGAGAATATCTAGGTGAAGTCTTGTGACTGAGCTACATTTATGCCTTGGAAGCAGCGGAATACCATACAGAAGGCTGATACGCAAGTTGCTACGAAATGCACCACAGTAACTCAGGAAAAGCACAGCTTTTCTTTAATTCTTCAGCTAGACGTTTTAGACTCTACTGGTAGCTAGTGAAAGATGTTTGAAGCAGTGTCTGTCTTTTTTTGTTTCTCTTTTGTTTTTTGAAGTTCACTTGGTCTGTTCTGGAATGCTTCAGTCGTAATTACGTCCTGTTCAGCAAGTTCTAATGAGTCTCGGTGAGCTCTTGTGCAGTGCTAGATACGTAAACTCCAGCATCTGCATAAAGTTTTGCACAGCTGAGGGGGCCTTTGGTCACCAGGGATGTCAAACCCCAAGTTGTGTTTTGAACAAGTAGGAGTGTATCTGTAGCGTTCTGTCATCCCGGTGTTCTTCAGGCAAAAATACCTCTCTGCTTGAGAGTGCAGGTAATGTTTGTGTACTTAGAAGTGCTTTTCCCCCCAAAAAAATCTCTAGGTTTGTTGCTGGCAGCTAATGCTGCTTGTTGAAAGATTGCTGAACGTTTCTGTGGGTTGTAGCCGGCAATACAAATAGTTTGAGTAGCAATTGCTTTATCAAAACCTGCTCTTGAACTTAAACCAGGCTGGTGCCTCGTGCTTAGGCTTAAATGAAAAAGTTATGTTGCAACCTGGAAAGTTGCCTTTGTGAGCAGAGGTGCTTGGGGAGATGGGTTTGAGGCTTGCGCCCTGAACGAGCAGTAAGTTGTGTATTGGTTAACTGGATTGTAATTGCCCTCATAAACCCGCGCTGTTTGATGCTGCAGCTTGCGTGATTGGGACGTGCTTTAAGAGACGTTGCGTTAGGCTGGGTTGTACAGTTCTGTTGCAGAACAGTAAGGCTCCAAGCTTGCACTGAGCGTGGCGGTGGCAAAGAAAGGGTCCAGCAGAAGGCGACTGCTCGTCCTTGTTTATATTTCGCTTTATGCTTTGATGCGGTGATCTTAAGCAACACCTTTTGTCAGGGTAAATTTTAGCTACCTTTAATCTTTTTGACAAAAATAGCTCCTCGGCTTACTGGAGCAAAGTTTGTGTGACTGAAGTTGGTCTACTTAAGTGCTGAAAATACAGCCTTTCCTATTAAACTTAGGCAGCTGAATCAAATGTCTGGTCTCAGGGAAGGGAGTAGAGATGAAAGGATAACAGAGATGTATACTGTGACCATCATGAAGTTTCACGGTAGTTCTGTTTTGCAGTTTCCCTGTCGCCCTTTGTATCAGTAAGGAATGTAAAGATTCATGGCCATTAAGTTAGCTTGCTGTTGCTGTGCAGTATCGAACAAGTTGGCTGCTACTGTGGAATATCCATGGGAAGGACTTTTTTTCCTTCTTTAGCTAGGTAAGAGCAGTGCTTTTTGTCTAATTACTGCTTTATTAGATACATGGTATTTTTCATACCTAAGCGTTTGTCTGCCCTGAAACTGTTACGAGGCATTCTCATCTGGAGTACCGCAGAATAAATAAGGGACTCGTACAAAAAGTGGAATTATGGGAACATTGGTTATGGCAGTGTATTACTTTAACTTTGAGTGTCATGATTATTTTGTACGCTGCTGGCATTGGTCCTGCGGCAGAACATACAGTGAACTGGCAGTGTTCTTGAGCCGATCATGTTCTGAATTCTGTGCACAGATTGTGGAAAACGTGCTTGAATGGAGCAGCAGCAAAGCTGGTGTTCGTCAGGTGCCCCTTTGCCGTGGTTCTGCAGGTGGCTTGGTGGTGGTTTGTGTTGCATTGCAAGTAATGCCTCTGTCTGCGTTTGTTACGTACCCTGCAGCCTTCTACTGTTGTAAAGCTATGCTGGTTCCAGAGACAACGAATCATGATTTGGGCCAAAGCAGAGGGTGTCCTTAACGGCATTATGAGTTAAGAATTCCTTAAAATAGGTGAAGTTGGAAAAGAAGTTGAGATAAGTGGCTTCAAAAGTCTGTTAGAGCTGGATTTTCACCTTGTACTTTCTCATGTGTGTGGCTTTTGGTGGTTGTTTTTTTTTTTTTTTCCTCCACAACTTCAGAGCATGAACAGATTAAGCAGAATGGCTGCTGCTGCAAAAGCTGCAGGCTGAGATCTCCGACAATTCCCGTTCTCTTTATGGCCCAGTGTGTTAGCATCACAGTGCCCGTATTTTAAAATTGGGGAAAGACTGGCCTTGTCACATGTGCATCTGTACATGCCGAGATAAGTAGATCTCTGGCTAACTTCCAGTAAGCTACAGAACTTTGCAGACAGGAGTTTGTGTCGAAACGCAGCCTGATTTCATCTTACTCTCCTGCCAAAAAGCAGATAGGTGTATCTCAGTGGATTTAGTTTTCAGTTTTAAAAGAGGTGAACTACCTTTAAAGCAAAGTAGCTTTAGGAGGGACAGCGGGACTTTCTAAGCTTATGTTCACATACTTAGCTGAGACTTCAAATGGACTGACGTCTCTGTGATCTAAAACCAGATTTTGTTTGTGCGCGTAAAAGCATTAGTATGTATGTTTTGGAAGGGTTTGCTCCTGTGTAGTTGAGAAATTTCATGGAAGCCCATTTAATCGATCTGCTCTTGTTTTATACAGTATGTGCAAAACTCAAGTGTCGTTTGTGTGCTGTGACAGTAAGAATCACTTTTAAATACGCATGCTTTCTCCATCTCTCCCTGGAATAAGGAAAAGGATAATTCCATTAAGTGAACAGACTTGGGTTATAAGCAGAAGATACAGGGAATAAATGCTGCTTCTGAAAAGGTGCGGGTGAAGGAGTACATGTAGTTGTTGTTTCACAGGAATGCCCTTTGTTTTGTGTACTTGCACCATAACTAGCTGGGATGGGGAGAAATACCGTGTGATATTTCATGGCTGTATTGTTTCTTAAGACTTAGCATATACACGTAGTGATGGGGGTGGTGGATGGGAGATGATGATACCAAGCAAAAATGTTTACTTTGAGCAGTGTTAAGTTTGGTACAAGCTGATTTGGTTTGGGGGTTTTTTTGTTTGTTGATTTTTTGGTTTTGGTTGTTTTTTTTTTTTTTACCTTAAATGAGTGACCTGAGTAACTTTATGCCTGCAGTTATAATCTGGGACAGGAGATTTGAAAGATTAGAAATTGGCTCATTTATTGAGAGTCTAGCGCAGCTAGTTGTTACTAATTCATGAAGCATTGCTGACGGCAGGTTATTGTATACTTTCTTATTGTTTGGGTTTTTTTATAGATTTTTCCAAGGAGTTTGATGCTAACATCTGTGTGAGGTGAAAAGTTGAGCAGATGATCTACCAGCCTGATACTATGTGACAGTCCGCAGTCTTACAGTTGTGCCCATTCCTTTTTTGACATTCAGACTTAGAATGATAATTGCATATGTACTTGGGAGTTTACCAGATTGATTCTTTCCCCTTCTGCCCCCCAAGACTTAACACTAACTCAGTAAATGCTGTCTTGTGCTGTGGCGTGGAGTTCCTGGAGAAGCCCAGCAGGCAGGAATAAAGGCTGTGCTTGGGGGGTCAGTCTTTGTTGTACCCCAGAGATCTCTTGATAGCTTGTGAAATGATTCCCAGTTTTCTGTTGCAGATTATTCACTTATTATTCTGGCTGAATGTTCCTTGGAGTCATAGTCCAGTGCCATTAATTATTTCTACAGCAACATGCTGTGTTTTGCTATTGCATCTGCAACTTCACGTTAAAAAAATCTGCCTATTCTTGGTGTTTATTTTTAGAGATTTTGTGCTCTGTTGTTACTTGCTAATAGAGAGAAACGTGAACAAAAATCTCACTCTGTTAGCAAAATACTGCAGGTTAATGTGAAGTCAGTGTGGAAGGCGTAGCTGAAACACAGGATTTAACAAATTCTGAGGTTTGTTCTCATACAATGAAAAAGCATGTGGGATAGCTTAGAAATCTGCCACTTCCACCCTAATTTGGTTTACACTTTCGAGAATTTTTGCTTTGTAAATCTTCCTTTTAACATATGTTATATTTTCCATCTGTCTTCTCAGATGTCTAAGATACAGAGAGAAACTAAATCTTTTATTTGGAAAACTCTCTTTAATAAAGATGTCTCAACAAATACTGTCAAGTATTGTGCAGAATCGTAGTGTGAATAAAAAGAAAACTGAAACTTCTATTATCACTGGTAATTGGCAATCATAATTCAGAATCCAAATTTCTTAACATATCCTCTTCAAAAGCTTTGCTTCGTCTTGCCTTTTTTTCTTACTCACCACCTTTGAGAAATAAGGATCTTATTTGGAACATTGGATAAATGCAGTATCTTTTGATTTGCAATAACTTTGTGTGTGTGTATATTTTTATTTATACATCTATAAGTCTCTAAAATAATCTCCTTCTCTGATGGTCATCTTTAATACTGTGGGAACTTCCTCAGGAAGACAGTGAGTTGCTCTTTCTTGGTGACGTGCCTCCCAGGCTCACAGGTAGACATTATTTCCTTGCTGCTGTTAGATATCTCTGAGGCAGACATCGGAGCTAGCTACTTTCTGTTACACAGTGAGAAGGAAAATGAAATATTATATTCCAACCCCTGTTCATGTGTGTCACACCTGAAGACTGTGAGCTTCTCGCTCATTCTGCCCAGCTTTACCACTGCTGGTACTTCGATAGCTGTTTTAGTAGGTGGTGTTGATGACATGGCTTCTGTGTCATCTCCTGTATAGTTTCATCTAGTGGAGCAAAGAGATGTGGAAATTACTGAGAGACTTGAATTCAGTAAGTACTGAATGTAAATCTGTTTTGTAGCGGCTGTGAAGTTTTTTCCTAAGGTTCATAAACTCCTTTAAGGAAAGTATTAATGCGAATGATTCAGAACAGCCGCATCTCGCTGAAATCAGTGCTTTAAAATAAAATAGATTTGTGAGGGCATTGGGGTTTTTTGTGTTCAGTCAGTTATGGTTGGAAGCTTTTTTAGAGTGAAATATATAAAAATCATTAGTTTTACGCACATGTCTGCTGTTGCTTCCTTATGGGCATTTGATTTTGTATTGTATGTTCTTGCACAGCTGAATTTGAGTTGCTGAGCAAATGACCCTTCACTTATAATTTGGTATCAGAAATAGGAAAAAGTGTGTTTCTGTTCTTTGTTTTAATGACACTTTTTGCAGCTATTATACATCATAAAGGAGGTGCAAAACTTGCCAGTTTCTTAGTAATCTTGCATAACACTGTTTGTTTGTTTGTTTCATAATACTACTTTATATATTAATCAGTGCTATTTTGGTCTTTGCAGAATAGGCCTGTTCGGTGCTTCTGTTACAGAAGGCGTGTAAAGGTGGGAGATTTCAGAGAAGGGCTGGTGTAGCTGAAGGGAGTGTTGGAAGCAGCCTGAGCTAGAAGACGATACTGAGCATGGAGTTCTCACCACCCATGCTGTTGGTGAGAACATGTGGCTCTTTGTGGGGAGGATGGAGGACTGAACAGTTTAAAATCTGAAACACCTTGTGTTGACCCATGTATTTAAAGAAGTTTGTGGCCAGGGAAAGTCACAGTTTCAGTTTGTTTGTCAAGATAATTCATGTGGTTTTGTGTGATCTTTGGACTTTTTTCCAGATGTGCAGTGAGGATGGCACAGCCTTAATGTGAAGCAGTTGGATCTGTCAGTTGTGTGAGCTGACTCAAGGCATTCGCGTGCAAACACTCTTGGTTTTGGTACAAACGGTGCATTTTATGCTGCCTACTGTTGTATGCAAGTGTATGTATGCTAGTGCCTACTATTAATTACTGGATTCTCAGATGATTCCTCTTTAAAGGGTCATCCTGAACGTAAATGTTTTGTCAGCTGTAGGGCACCAGAAAAGACGTGTGTGTTTGTGGTAGGATGAGAAGGCCGTCTCGCTTCTGTTCATGTACTCCAGGAACCCTGAAATACTTCATCAGGATGATCTTGCGAATGGGAAGCTGATGTTACCAGTGGTTGGTCTTCCAGTCTATAGGCAGATTGCTTACGACCTCTTCCTTCTGTCTAGATTTCTGCTCTTAGAGCAAAGAAAATTACTGAAGCCTTCTGGTCAGTAAGCACGTGTAGCGCAATTGCCACATGCAGTGTGACAATAGTCATGTCCACATTGTTGATGCTGCTGGGTAGGATTTAAAGTGACTCACAAGAGCAGACACAGCAATAGTGTCAAAATAGCAAAGACACTTTGGGAAACAATTAAGAGGAAGGATGGTTATGGAGAGGCTTTGTAGGACCAGAGGAAAGCAAAGTCAATCCATTGTTGGCTGTCTGATGCTTCCAAGAACAGAGCAGAGGGAGGGTTCTTGTTGGGCTGCTTCTGCCACAGCTTTTGGGGGTTATTTTGGTTGTATTCCCCTCTGGCATCTGGGAAGAGGTGAGAGCTGCTTATCTGAATGCATTTTTTGTTTTTGTTTCTGTCTATTAACTTTGGTACCAGATGCATTTAACGTGCCCTTATATACTGCTTTGTTTGAAATAGTGGAACATGCAAGTAATCTGATTATTTTTTCATTGTTATTTTATTTTTTTAATGAAAGGGTAGATCTGACGATGGGTATTATTCCTGAAAGAAGCTAGTATCTTAGGTTTTTCTGGACCTTTAGCACAGATTGTCTCCGCCATCTCTCTTTTGCTGTGCTCATAATGAAAACAATTTGGGTAAGTACAGTAGAGAGAAACTTGAGGTTTGTGATACACAACATGCAAGTGGAAAGAGAGGCTAGGAACTAAACTTGACGTAATCAAGGAAGGATCTTCATTTATACTATTCTCTTTTCAGGAGGTGAGTAAGAAGCTGGGGGCAGAGCATTTGGTCTTTCCTGTATCAAGCAGTTGTTACCACGCATGTTAGTTGTGGTATAGGGGGTATAGGTACGTGCATTATCCCCGTCCTGACTTTTCTGTCTGGTGTTCGAGCTGGTGTCAGGAGCATTTTTTAAACTGAATCAATAGTACTGGTAGTATTGCAGTAGAGGTTAGAACAGAGCTGATTCTTTTTCATTAGCTTTTTGATTTGTTTGCTCTGTGTAATGAGCTTCAGTTTTGAAAAGTCACTTCATTGCTGAAGTCTTACAAAAATGGATTGTGGAAGATTTTAGGAGCTTGAAGCTACTTTAACTTAAGACTAACTAACTAGATTCTAAGCTGATAGCATCCCTTTTGGTTATTGGGATGCACAAAATTGCTGTAATCTGATTGTTTTTAGGAACTGTGTCGCTGCTTAGTTGCATGTCTGTACCCTGAATGGTATCCATCTTACCGGGAGAGTCACGCTTTGCCAGAAGACAAGTTGCAAAGGAAGTGTGGTAGAACAAATGCTGCCTTCTCAATCTCCCTATCCCTAAAATCCCAGCCACAGAAAAAGGAAGAGGAGGCAATTGTTATACACATTTTCAGGAAAGGCTAAAAGGACAGTACAGGCAACTAGAGACAGGTCAGCGTCCCTTCCATCACTGAGAAGATCATGGATGAGCTGGAGTCAGTTTAATGAAGGGCTACCGATGAGGTCGGGGGCTGGAGCATTTGCTTTTTCAGAAGAAGCTGAGGGGCTGGGCGACAGACCTACTGATGTTCCTTCTAACCTGAGTAACTGTGAGTCTGTAAGCAAGAGAGTACTGTGATAATTATTCCAATGAGTTTCCTACAAGCACATACCTAGAATGCCAGGTGAGGCTCGTTTCTGTGTATCGATATATTTGAATTTTGACTAGTCCACTGGATTAGGACTGAGCCAACCAGACTGTATTTCCTTCTTATCCCAAATGCAAGTAGTTGAAAAGATCAGGCAGAAAGAAACTTGGGTATCAGAATCTCTTATTGTGTCAGCCATAATTCTTGTCTTTAAGTAGCAGATGCCTGCTACTAGATTTCTCATTTCCACCTCACTGCCCTCCACCCAGCCGTTAGGCTCTCCTTGGCCCAGTCCGATCCCTCATCGTGCTCTTTCTCAACCTGCTTGGTAAACATCGTCTTCTGAAAAAGTGATGCTGCTCCTCTGAAAGCTGAGGTCCGGATGCATGTCAGTTTGCAATCTTTCTGCGTTTCTGATTAGATTAAGATGCTAATATAAAGTTTCCTTATTTTATTTTTTTCTGTGAAGATGGTGTTTAATTGCTCTGAAACATTAAATATGCTAATTGTCTTTTATGAAACAATAAATTATAGAATCCTCAAACCTCAAAAGGAGGGTGGAATGGATGTAGTAATTGCTGACTGCACCAAACAGTATGACTATTGAGTTGATTTACCTGACATCAAATTTTAGGGAATGGCTGGAGCTCTGAACTGTTGAGGCTTTGTCTGCTGGGGTCTGGCATGATTGAAAGAAGTCTTACAAAACAAAATTGGACTCACTGAAATGTAACAGCTATGTTGGCATGCAAGAAAAGCATGGTGAAAATACTGCTTGTGTACTGGGACTGCAGTGTGACTTCAGTGTCTGCTCCATGGATGGGCAGTCAAAAGTTTGTGACAGGAAAACACCCAGTTGCGTTTCAAGTGGCGATTATGCTGTAAAAAATGAAACTGAATTTGATAGTTCCCCTCCTGCTTGCTGTGTGATATGTTTGAGATAATAAATCATGTAAAGAAATACCTTAGCATGTTTGTCACCTCTCCAGGCTGGGGTAAAGGGAAAAAAAATATGACATTGGAACAAGTTAATTGATTGAACATGTGTGTTAACAAAGAGTCTCCTGATAACAGTTGCAAGTAGTCATACAGATGAAAATGTTCTGCCTTGAGAACACAGCACAGTGGATTTTTTTTCTTCTGAGAAGGCTTAGAAGGAAACAGAACAGCTTTTTTTTATTCTGGTTGCTGAAAGTGTTGTCCAGGAAGGCAGAAAACTGTGACATTTAAGCTCATAAAACTGAAATTAGGAGAGAGTGTATCTCAAGTGTGGTTATCTTCTATTTGTGAAAATAGCAGCTCAAAGAATGCAAAATTCTCAAATTGGAAAAGGAGCCCTTTGGAAAGAATGGGGGTGTTGTAGTTTCCTGGTGCTTTTCCATCCCTTCTGAAAGATGTTACCTCTGGGTTTTGGCGCTTTCCTGTTAAGAGGACGTTTGATTTTATGTAACAAGAGGTAATGAAAGGTGAGACGTTTAGGATTGGAAGTGCTCTGTTAGAGACGACATGTTACAAAGTAGGTTTCTGCAGCCTTTGTCGGCTCTACTGCTTCCTGAGCGCTGACGTTAGACGTGTGCCTTACGAGTCAAGGGAGTCTACCCTCCTTTAAACTGAAGACCACTGTTTCTGTTCCCTGGCGTGCTAGGTAAGCGGCAGGTTTGGGAGACGGAGCAGGTACAAAGCTCGGTAGTTGGAATGGGACTCCTAGGTATAGGTGTTTTTTGAGCTTCAGATAACAGTATGTAAAGGCAAAGGCATCTCAATTTTTAAGCTTGGTAACTGCCATTGACTTTGAGAAATCGTTGAAGCATTGGGTATGGGATTGGTTGTGTTTTTCTCATGAGGATGGGGGGACTGAAGTTACCTTAAATTTCGCTATCAGTAGAAATGGACTGCATTCTTATTATGGCAGATTTTTTAATATGTGTGTAAATATATTTATTATTTTGATAACTGGCAAGACAATCTCTTTATGGATTTGTTGCAGACATGCTCAAGTAGGCTTTTGTTTTCTGTTGCATTTTATGACTGTTGTAAAATGTGCCTTGTGTTGATGTTTTTAACGTACGTGACTGATTAAAATACAAAAGCAAGAAGATTAATCATTGCCTGAACACTTGAATACTCGGTGAATTTTTACATGACCACTGTGCTAAGCTTTTTACCTTCCTTTTATTTTCCTGCTGGCAAAGCTGTAAACTTTCCATGCCTAACGTTAAATGTATAGCCTTACGGGAGCTTAAGTGGTAGATTATTTTAGGTTTTAAGAGGCAGTATTCCCAAATGCTTTCTTCACTCTTTTTGTAAACTGCAAAAACATTTCCAGTTCTTGGCTCTGGCAAGACTGTTCAGAGTCCAGCCAGCCAAACAAAAACAATCTGAGCACTTAGACTCCAGCATCCCATTTTGAAATACAACAGGAAAAAAATACTTTTCTCTTTTGAAGCCACAGCAACATCTTGCCCCCTCCGCATTTTGTCACTTCTCTGGCCCTGTGTGTGCATGCACATGCATCTTTTGTTCATGAAATACAATTTTGGGGCAGAAGCTTTCAAAAACACTGTTTCATGGGATTTACAAAAGTTGTCTGATCAAGTGCTGTAAACCTTGAACTTAGCAGCCAGCCAGGATGACGAGAGCAATTTAACAAAGGCAAAACCTCAGCCACAGACCCTGTATTCACCACCCTTCGTGACGTGCAGGCAGGTGGCTTTGGTTGTGCTCCAGGCTGCAGCCGCCTGCGGTGGAACCTGCCGGTGACCAGGGGCTGCATGGCTGGGACCCGGGCACCGAGGACTCACTGCTAGCCAAATGGGGCTTGACACTGAAAACAGGCACTGAGATTTTCATCAGAGAGGGGTTAGAGAAGGATGGAAGGTTAAAAAAATCATGAAAGCTTGAAAGAAGGAAAGTAGAACCGAAATACATGGGAAGAGACACAAATTGCAGCATAGTGTCAAGTGGTGGTGTTGGGAAGAGGAGATGAGCTGAAGCGATTGCCGAAAGGAATGTAGTTGACGGAATTTCTGTAAAAGGCAAGCTGAAAAGGTGAAGTAAGCTGAAGGGAAAGGCAGTAAGTAAGAGAAAATGAAAAATACTTCAATGAACCTAGCTAACACAAATGTTAGTTTGTTACTTCCCTGCTTGAGAGGGAACAGGAGGTCTGTTCTGAGCTGGGGTGTGTGTTGTTGCAGCCAACGTCGTGCAGACCTGGAAGGATTCTTCAGAGCCTGTTGCCTTCAGTAGGTACTGATGGCAAGATGTGGGCCCCTAAAGGATATGCTGCTGTGAGCACCTCAAAACAGGCAGAATTTAACATTTTTGTGTATGCTTACTGTGACTGTTTATGTAATTCATGGGTCATTGCAACACACCTGAAAATCTTTACTCTTATTTATTCATTTAGGTTGCATTGAAAATTTGAATGCTGACGAAATGCGCAGTGTTAAATGTACAGAGATGTGTTGGTAATGCATCCTAGCTTTGTGCTACAGGTTACGCGGTGTTTGGTTTTTGTTGTTTCTCTTCAATGCGGTTAGTGTGCTCCAGGCTGTCACTTGCTGAACTTTTTGCTTTGCCACTTTTGCAACCTGAGTCTTGCACCAAATTCTTGTGGTTGAAGAGTGAATTAAACTTTAAAACAATGAAGCTTTGGGGATGCCCTTCTTTAGAAGAGAACTTTTGTGTGCTATAACCTGGAAAAAACTTGGTTTGTCTGTTGCTTACTGCGAGTGACTAGGGTTTTTCAGGGCTGGCTTTGGTGGAGCAAAATAAAGTTTTCACACATTTCTGTTACAGAAAAAAGGGGTCGGTTCACATCATATCCTTTGACTGGAAGACTTCTCTGACATGTGCTGTGTGTTTGAACAACTTCTCTTATGAATTGAGCCTGCTTTACTTACACATTTATTAATGTCACTGTATGCACTTGTCCTTATGTCTTCAAATATATAACTTTTACTTTCACATTCAGGTACCTGTATACAGTCAAGCAACTTCATAATTTTAGTCGCATACCACAGTAACGTTGCATGTGTCTGTGTAACAGTATTTTAGTGAACCTGAGTTGCTCTTTTAAAAAAAAACCCACAAAAGAACTCCCACCACTTTTTATCAGTCTGGATGTTCCAGCCAGGCAGAGAGCAGTCCTTCAAGTGGCTTAATGAAGATTTGATTGATTTATTTTGCTCATCTGGAGAGTGTGTGGATTACTTCTGTCAATATTGGGCATGATAAATGAGGGCTGGGCATTTAGAGAGCAATTTGAATTTTTTTGAGCTGTTAGGGGGTTGAGAAGTGACTTGATTCAAGAGACATTATGAGGAAAAAATGTTGAGTGCCTTTTGGGATCTTCTGAGGTAGTGGATTGTAATACAGATCAGTGATAGAAACTGATACTAAACATGTTTATATGTGAGGCTGGGATCAAACTACCGAAGAAGCTTTCGATCAAGCTTGACGCCTAGCAGGAAGATGTTCTTTGTCCACGCGCATACATAAATTACAGCGTTGAGATAGGATTGTTGGGTGAAATGCGGTGGCTTGGGATTACGTAGGAGGTCGGAGAAGGTGATGTAATCGCTCTTCTGGGAGAGTAAATCAACAGAGGGAAAGATCTCTATTTCTGCTGCCTTCTTTTAGCCAAAACAAGAGAAATTTAGTAGTTAGGTTAAATCATTGTATTCACGCCACATTTCTTAAGTTTGGTACAGTGTTTTGTCAGAAATCTTGGGGAAAAAACTACTTACTAGCCAGTGCTCTGCCCTCTGTGGTTTTGTGCACAGTGTGTACCATCAGCTATGCTGTATGAAAGATTCTGGAGTTCATGTCACGGGGACCCTTGTTTGCTGGCAATATTAAGTCTTGAGTAAAGATGTACCTTGATGCAGGTTGCTGTTTAAGACTAGTACAAAGTAATGTAAATGAATATGTTAGTTACTTGTTATGTTTTTCTCACCTGTGTTTCTGTTTTAACTTGTAGATTTTGGATCTTTGTTTGACTTGGAAAATGATCTTCCTGATGAGCTGATCCCAAATGGCGAGTTGGGCCTTTTAAACAGCAGTGGGAACCTTGTTCCAGATGCAGCTTCCAAACACAAACAACTTTCTGAACTTCTAAGGGGAGGCAGCAGCTCTTCCTTAAACCCAGGAATTGGAAATGTGAACTCAAACAGCCCTGTCCAGCAGGGAGTTGGTAGTCAAGTTCAAGGGCAGCCGAACAGTGCTAATATCGGTAATCTGGGTGCTATGGGTAAGAGCCCTTTAAACTCGGGAGACTCTTCTGCTTCAGGCCTGGCAAAGCAAGCAGCCAGCACCTCTGGACCTACCACACCTGCATCACAAACTCTGAACTCTCAAGCACAAAAACAAGTGGGGTTGGTGACAAGCAGCCCTGCAACATCACAGACTGGACCTGGGATATGTATGAATACTAATTTCAGTCAGACACACCAGAGCCTTCTCAACAGTAATTCTGGTCACAGTTTAATGAATCAGCCTCAGCAAGGACAAGGGCAGGTAATGAATGGATCTCTTGGGGCAGCTGGAAGAGGAAGGGGAGCAGGAATGCAATATTCTGCCCCTGCCATGCAGGGGAATGCAGGCAGTGTGCTGGCAGAGACTTTAACCCAAGTATCTCCACAGATGACTGGTCACACCGGACTGAACACAGCACAGACAGGAGCAATGACAAAAGTATGTACATATAATTTAATATATTCTATTTATCGCACTTGTTTTTTCTCCATACAGGTGTTTAGAAAATGTAGTAGATCCTTTTCTGGAACAGAGCTGAAGAATGCACTTTCTTGGGTCTGTAGTTATCTGTTTCAGTCAACCAGTGACATTGTGAAAGCAAGATAATTGAAACAGTATTTCTCATGTCGTCAGAAAGCACTCATTGAAAAACACATCCTTGAAGTTAAAAGTTGGTTAGTGTCTTGGGGTGAATTAGAAAAGAGTAGAGTAATCCTGCAAAAAGGAAGCAGATCATTACTTCTGTGCAGGATCTCAGTTCAGCTGCCAGGCAACCCTGTCTTCTAAAGTAGTGTGAAAGTAGACTGAACAGAGAGGTGTAGCAGTTGGTTGTCTTGTCAAGGACCGCTGTCAACAGGTGTGCAGTGAATCTTTGTCAGACACAGGGGAACTGATGTGAAAACAGCAAATTTCACATAGATTGCCAAGCTAATGCAAACTCGGTGAAAGGGAGGGGCAGCGTGTGGGCAAGAAGTTATAGTTCGGTGGCCATTGCACATCAGGGCAGGGAATATATGCAGGTGGAAATATCTGCCTCTGTCTTGGGGTGCTGCTCTGGTCCTGGCTCAATATAGTCATTGCTTTTTAGTTCTTCATTTTCCAGTTGTAAGCGTAGATGAGTGTTTTGATTGCTGCTCCTCCTGTCTTATGGTTGGATAGCAGTGTGCCTCATCTCTTTGTCTGTGTTGCTTTGGTACAGTTCCTTCATGAAATTTTCATGGCAAACCCACCATGTTCTGGTACATGGAAAAAGATACTTTATCATCTATGGTATTTGATCTGTTCATACATCATAGTCATTATCATTGTTGTTTATTAAGACATAAATGTTAAATCATTGCTGTGTTAGGCATCGTGGAAAAAATTGCATTGCCTGACATAAGTGTATGTCATCTTCTCTGAAGAAATGCTGACATCATTGTGGAGTACTGTATAGTTAATTTTTAGTTTTTAAAATAAAACCCAAAAAGCATTCTCCGCAGTGGAAGGGATCCCTTTGCTTAAGGAAGAGTTGTTTGTGGTCTGAGTGAAGGTCATAGCATGTGAAAGTGGACGTAGCAGTCTCCAGCTTCTGAATCAGCTAAATTTGTTACGTGGAGTGGGTTGGTCTGCACAGAAAGAAAATTAGCTTATCTTTCATTTGGTTTTCTTTGACATTTGTGGGAGCAGTGAGAAATTCCAATTATCTGGTTTGTTTCTATAAACTCATCAATATCCAAATTCTACTTACAAGTAGATTTTTTCCTAGCCACTGTACAGTTATGTGGTGAAACTACTAATTTTCTACGTGAACTAACTGAAGTAGAATTGCCCCAAAGCAAAGGGACTTGCCTAAGGTGGTCGTCTTATGAACCTGGTATGGTATTAACCTGGTGGGGAACATTCTGTGATTTCTTTGTTTATTTTAAGCAAACTCACCCCTGGTAAAAGAACAGGCCAGCACTCGGACAAATTCCATTTTTCAAGGATTTCAGTCTTAGCCTGATTGAAGCTGCAAATGGGATTCACCAGCTTGGGAAGGCGAGCTGGAATTTCTCAGTTAGCATACGTTCAGGAAGTAAAGTAAAAGTTTACTTGAACAAGCAATACGTTGTAAAAAGAATAGTGGATGTATCTGTATTATGTAAATCATTGGTTTGTCCTCATATGCAGTGCTGTGCTTAGCACTGGTGATGCATTTCCAAGAGATTAGAGCAAAATCAGTGCTTTCAGAAGTTCTTACATAGTTGTTTGGAGAAACTGAAGAAGTAGGACTGAGCGTAAGTGTTAAAATGGTGCTTCTGTGGAGGTGCTAGCACTTAAGAGAAAACAATTTTTTAAATGTGGCAAACTTAGAAAAATTGCTGTTTTCCAGGGCTCCATCTCTTGAACAAGATGAAGCTTACAAGAATTGTGTTGTTTTAAAGAAGTTGTACTTTATTTGCATCTTAATTTTCTCTTAGCAGGAGAGCAAGTGAGCTCAGTGTTTTACACAAATTATTTTGTGTTTCCATTTTGGAACAAATTACTTGCTGCCTGAATTTTCTTCTGATGAATTCTCCACTTTTGCCATTTTCCTCAGTAGGCATTTGAGGATTGGCATCCTTTTCTAGTCTCTTCCCATCCCCAGTTTATTGTCCTAATAGTATTATCAACTGTGATTGTGTGTTAGCTTTTTCTCTTATTGATGCTCCAGTTGTGATGAAGGCTTTTAAGAAAAGTAAGAGAGCACGCTAGGTTTGTTCTTCTGAAACTGAAATTTGTGCTGAAGGAGAATGTGGGTTGGCTTGGTATTTTTACCTCCTGTTCCCTGATGTTTGCCACCTGATGTATTCAGCTTAAAAGATTCAAAGAGCAGCGACAGAAGTGGTGAGGCAGCTAATCTACCTAATAGTGAATGTGCCGAACTTGACTAAACGGTTTAGAATGTAGCTGCCATCATGCTTGAAGAACTGTGTGAGGCTGTAAGCAAACTCTCAAGCAGTATATCCTGAGGGAAAGAAAGAGGTGTGAAATAAAAATGCAGAAGAAAAACTAAAATTTTTGAACTAGGGTTTTCTCATGATGCTTCAAATGAGTGGTGTGCATCACTGATTAACCTCGTTCAAGTGTGGCTCAGAAGCCCCTTTTTCTCAATTCAGTGTGTTTATATGCAATGTGTAGCGCTCATGACTATGACCTGGGACTAGCTCTGTTGTGCAAGACCTTGCTTCCTTGATGGTTTGTTCTAATCCTTTTTTAGTAAAAGGCAAATCAAGGAAGCTCCATTGCTTTTTCCATTTTTATTTCTTGTGGTATGTTTTTCTAAGCATTCTTTCTGGTAAGAGAAAAAGAAGAAGAAAAAATAATCCAGAATCCAATCCCTTCACCTGCTCTCAGAAATAACTGGGATTCTTTTCATCTGGAGCATGATAAGCCAATACTGTTAGTTTTGAGCTGGACTTGCCGTTTTAAGGCAGCTCTTGAAAGAATGAGAAGTACACAAGAAATGAGCATGGCAACTCAAGCTCATGATGCTTGCATAAGCCGAAGGTGGCAGATTAACCTTACCCCTAACCAATTAAAAAGACAATGAAAAATTAACTGATTCTCATTGTCAGAGGGCCATAAGGTGCTGACATCAAGACAGATGTTTTTCCATTGGCAGGGAGAGATTAAAGCAAAATACTTCCTAAATCCAGAGACACATAAGCAAAGGATTTCGTAGATCTCATATGATCACCTGGAAGAAACAACCTGTCAATACAAGTTAAAAAAAAAAAGCTATTAAAGTCATAGTTGTATTTTCTTGGGAGTATATAGCATGTTCTTGATAGCCTAGAATATTTTTGGAAATAGGGAGAATAGTCCCTGAGAAGGTTTTGTGAATTAAAAATAAAACAACTTACTATAGCAAGAATTTTAATGCTTTGTTGACCATGACTGTGCAATTTGCATATTCAGATTTATTTAGAGGACCTGCTTTGTGATTTTGTGCTGTCTGGGGTCATCCAGAAACCTCTGAGTAAACTTCTATGCTGCTGTATGTATCTCTGCTCTGCTCACTACCAGACTCCTTCCGTGTAACAGTTTTTCTTGTAACTGTGGCATTGTGGCCCAGTTCTCTTGGACGACACTACAAGGATAGTTTTCATTTGACTGGGTTGAAGTTCTTTAAGAAATCTGCTTAAAGAGCAGAAGGATTCTTCTTTGAACAGTTATTGCTTGACGGAGGTTGAGGAACAGATCATCTTGTCACAGCAATTTCCAGTAGTAGTGGAACTGCCCTTTTGTATTGTACCATTGGTTTTTTGCGTGAAGTCCAGTAAGATCAGAAGACGTGTTCAAACCATCTAGAAAATCTTTTTAAATTAAGAGTTGTTTTTTTAAGGTTTGTTGATAGTCAAGGTCATTAAACAGTAGCAAAGCTAAGCAGTTGGCCTGTTGCTTCCGTAGAAATGAGCATTTCATTGCAAGCATGCTCCGTGCTTCATACTCTCCTGTTGCTGTGAGTTCATCTTTTTCAAACGAAGGAGATGAAGCTGCCATATAGTTCATTGTGGCTGGCAAGAGCTTGAAGCTGTGTTTCCATAGATTAGGTATTGTACAGTCTCTTGCTGAGGTGCATTCCCCTCCTCCTAATACTGCTATCAAAACTTGTGGAAAATCAGAAAAATTTGGGAATGTTCCTGTTTGGTTTGTATTGTTCTCAAACTTCCTTTTTGCACTTAATAATTAAGAGTTTTGGACAGTGATTCACCTAATTGGTACTTTCGCTCTTGCCCTTAAGTAGTAAAGTCCCATTGGGATGAGTAGGACTCTTGAGTCTTTTCTTTCTCATGTGTTTCCAAGGTGTAACGCCTCCTTATACAATTGTGTAAGAGGAATCACCTTTTCTTCATTAACTTCAGAGCCGTATCACTCCAATAAGGATGTGCTGGTATCCAGCAGCAGAAACTTAGGGGAAAAATCTGGAGTTGCGTGTGGCTGATGATCTGCAGAAGCCCCAGAAAAGGATGTAATTGTTTGGTCAGATCTTAGTCTGAACCTGCAAAGAGATCAGGAGAAAATGGTGGTGTATCTTCATACCTAGTTAGGAGGATTAAATTATTGGGTTTTTTTTAAAATGCCTTTGCAAGATTGTAGTTTTTAAGTAACCTTATTCTACATATTTTGAAAACTAAAGGAGAATACTTTTAATGATTAAAGCTAGAACCTGCCTGACAGGGAGAAACTGATAGAAAAGCTGATCTGGCTGGCAGATCTTCCAATGTGGTATTTCAGGAGGTGATCTGGTAGTAATGAGTTTAGATCCAGATTTCCAAGTGCTGTGTACAATTGGTGAGTTTTCCCTGCCTGTGTACATATGTATTTAAGTTGGTACCAGTAGTAGGATTGACATCAAAGTCTTAACAGGTTTAAAATAATCGCTAACTGTGCAAATCAAGATCTATTATGCTGGATTTTTGCTATGAGTTCAGAGCAGTTTTTTCTCTTAACTGTATTGGCCTAATTTGTTTGAATAGCACATATTTTCAACTTTGTTTTAGCCAAAATAGCCACATGGCAGTGCATGTTGCAGTAGAAGTTTCAGATTAAAGAGGAGGAGGAACTCTTACCAGAAATGAACTTCAGAAAACAGTAAAACCATTTTTTATGTCTACCATGAGAATAACCAGTTGTCTCTCTTTTTTTTTTTTTTTTTTTTTTATTTTATTGCTGAGCTATAAAAGCACTGAATTCTGTTATTTGTTGTTTCTAGGCTGGCTGTCTATCTAACACATGAGTCTTTGATGAGCACATTCACAGTTTTGCTCCCTGTTCTTTGCTGAGTAGTGTTTTGGTGTTGGATATTAATCTTGAGTAAATTTAGGAGGAGAATGAACTACATTAAAGAGCAAGCATTCTGATAGACTTACATTGTGTATGTCGTTATGTTACGTGACTTGGTGTTTTGAGGAATCTGCAGTAAGGAAAGTTCGTGATGAGAAAAAAAAACGGAGCAAACTGTTTCTTCAAACAGATTACCCAGTTGATATAGCTAAGTACCAGATTTAGATACGCTTGCTGATTGTGAATTAAGTCAGCTGAAGATGTTCTCATTCCTTTGCAGTTCTGTGTGTTTTAGCAAACTGCTTGTGCTGTTTGCTTCTCTGGTGACTCTCAACCTGTCTGAGATGTTTTAACATGACTCGCAGTTAATTTGCTTCTCATCCTCCAAGTTGTCTGTACCAGACTGCCAAGCTGACTGTCTCCTAGCAGACCATGCCTCTGGCAAACACAAGTAGCCAGTCCAGATCACATTCCAAATAATGCTGCTTCCCAGTTTCAGGGGACTCTTTGACCACAGTTGCTTGGTTCTCTGTTGAATAACTATCACCAGAACAGCGTTTTTACTGAGAAGAGACATATGTGCTTTTATAATAATATGAACAGAAGAAGGATATAAATATATAGAAACACATAACAGCAAAACTCACTGACGTGTAGTAAAATTAAAATACCTGTAACACAGTTTTGTTTTGAAACGTGACCATGCAAAGTGGTACTCCACGGATGAGTTTACTGTGATGTATCAGAGAGTGTTGGTGACTTAAAAATGTCAGTTACCACAACTCTTACTCCTGGCACCTGAAATTGAGTTGTTTCCTATTTCTAGTGTGTGAGTTACATTTCGTTTGCAGTTGTGCAATGTCACTGAAGGTCTTTGAAGCAATAGTCACTTGGCTCCTATCTTCTGCTTAAGCAGGTATCTGGGTTTTGTTTGACTCTAGTGCTGTGAGGCAAATGCTGCAAGAAACACCAGTCAGCCTTCATGGGGACAGACCACAACTTGGTTTCCCCTCCTCCTGCTTCCAGCTCGGGCAGTTAAAAAGCCTGTCTCTGTTAACTTGCATTTGACTTATCATCCAGCTGACAAAAATGAAATGTTTGTGCTATCTTTTCAGGGTAGAGTTGTGCCATTATTTTCTACTGTGGTAACACAACACAAACGTTAAGCATTTTGCCACTAACTAAATCATACTGGTTACCATCTTGTAATTCTTCAGTTTTCTTGTTGGAATGGGGTTTATTTCTAAGTAGTGTATCTGAAAGAAGTTTTTGGAAGTGAAACTAATGCATCCACTGGTTCATTTGGAAGCCACAGCAAGAATTTCCAGTGTTGTTTCAGAAGGTTTATTAAAATGGCAAAAACATCCAGGTCCTTACTAGTAGTTGTGACTGAGATTACTTCTTTCTTGTTTTTCGACTGTCTTCATGTATCTTCCTGCTGCAGTTCATAATTTTTTATTTTTTTTTTAATACAGAGGTTAAAAATGACTCAGATGTTGAGAGGGAGTAAAACCTGCCAACTTAAGTGTTGGTGTGTAGAAGTTATGAAATGCCTCATTACTCCAGTCAGAAGGAAGTGTCTGTCGTAGTAATTTTCTTAATAGACTCTAATTGTGCACATAGATACTATTTCACAGGAGCTTTTCTGATGACAAGACCTTTTAGCATTTCTCAAAACCTCTTCTTACTTAAAAGATAAACTTAATGTTTGTACTTGACAGTGAGCTGTGATTGTATTGGGAATCCTGTAATTGGAAGTACATGCAGAAATGTGTCAAAGCAGCTGGTATTATGGTCTGAAAAACTAAATGCTGGTGGTCTGTTTCCTTAGAAAAAAGGTAATGCAGGAAACTTGGAAAATGATGTATAGCATGATATGTACTGTGTCATCCTCCGTAAGAAATGGGTCAGGAGTGGAGAAGCAGTGAGAGAAGGCAGTTCTCCTGTGGCTTCTACAAGTGGAAAACACTTTGTTGAAGTACAGATGGGACGCTTTCTACCATCAGACAAAAAGTAACATGTTTGAAAGTTGCACTTCAGAATTTTGAAATCCCCTCACTTAGCTAGGGGTTTGAAATTTCAGTACAAGAGGCTGCACAGGACATGTCCAGGTCTGCTTTATAGTGGGCAGGCTATTTTTCATGTTTATTTAAAGATTAACTTTTAAACTGGAAAAGATAATTCAATACGCTGTTTGCCCCCACATCTTAAAAAAAAAACCCACCGGTTTCCTGAATTCTTACTGACACAATTGCGAGTTTACTTTGCAGGGCTGAGTGTAAGGAATGGCAAAATGTAATAGCATTTGCCTTTCTTATTGTGAATGTTTGGAGGACAGAACTGTGTGGTTTGTTGGGTTTTTTTTAATTGGAAGCCTAAGTCCATTTGTGTGTGGCATCAATAGACAGTTTGACTGCTGCAGCTTTGTCCCATTGGCTTTGAGTGGCACATACTCATTTCTCCTCCTCATCCTCCCTCCTTCTTGCCACTACAGTAAAGAGTATTTACTCTGGAAATCGCTGTGACTGGGGAGGGCAGAGGCATACTAAGCTTATAGTTTGTGTTTTAGATGTATGTAATCCAAGCAATGGCTTTAATTGTAAGGCCAGAAACACTTTGTAGAATCGGGATTTAAATGAATGAGGACTTCAGATTATTTTTGAACTCCTGATGCTACAAGAACTACCTCTGAGTAGCATCTGGAAATGTTAGTAGTTCCATATTCTGAAGATTTTCAAGCCCTGAAAGGATAGTCATATTCTTTGGTGTTTGGAGGTATGATCTGCTTTAAGTTTGGCAAATAAACAGCATAATGTGCTGTAAAAGGGGCTAAGCAGTGCCTTTGGTTTAGAATGAATCATAATGAAAATACAGCACGTTAAATATAGGAGCATCCTTGCCAAAAGGACTTGTCTAAGAAATAGACTTCTAGAAGAGAGTCATAAATAGATTATTTAGCAGTCTCAGAGTTGCTGCTGTTTTGGGGCAGAAAGGTTTTGTGTTTTCAGAGTGACTGCAGCATAATACTGTCCTGTCTGTGTGGTATTCTGTTTTTTTTTAAGGGGATTTTTAAAAACAAACAAAAGAACAAGTGCCCTTTGAAACTTTTGGCAAATTGACTAAATTAAATAACTACCTTTACGCTAGAAGGGTCTCTGTACCCTGGAAATACAGAACTGTTGGAACACCGTGAGTCGAAGATAGGAGGGATTTCACCCTTGGAGTGAGCTTTGTTTGCTTCCTTGGTGTGATATTGGGCATTTTGGGTTGAAATAACTTTTCTGGATAGTACTGTGTGCAGGCTGCTGTCAGTGAGAAGCGTGTGTCTGCAGGCCTGGTCTGGTCACACTGTTCAATTTTAAGAATGAAAATGGCCATCAGATCTTGCTGTGTTTAAAAACCTGGTGAGAAGTCTCTTGGTAGCTTCACATGAATTGTTAAATCTTTAAGGAGAGCATGTTTCTACAGAATGACGGGAGATTTCAAGGTAGCTGTTGAAGTCGGTGTGGTGTTTCAAAATAAACATATTTGACTCTTACAGTTACTTAAAAATTACTTCAGCAGTGTAAATTATTTATAGTTATGTTTCTTCTTAGTTACTGTTAATGTCAAGCTATGATATTTGTGCTAAGTGGTTGTTTTGAGCAAGCTATATTGATTTTTTTTTTTTTTTCTATTTTCACATATTTAATGTAACCTGTAGTGTAAATTTGTTTCTTGTCTATTTGATTTCCCCTTCACCCTCAGTTCTGGATTGAAATAGAATAATTTCTTCTTTTAGAATCACAGTCTCTTCCCTTCAGTGGCTCCACCTTTCCTTTAGGATTAATGTCTGTCAAGGAGAGTACATACTGTAAAGAAGGGAAACAGAATACCTCTTTTCATCGTATTTTTGAGATACCTTTCTTGTTGCTGTTGCTCTATAGAGCTACTATTGCCTTTTTCCCCCACCTCTGTAGAATATCCTATCGCACAGACAGCCTGGTAATGTCTCTTTGGCCAGCTTCTGGGAGATAAATGGGAATCTCTAGTGTTACTGTGTTTCTTACCAAAACAGTTTATTCTTTATAGTACTAAATTTTTGGAGCATGACTTGTTCTCCTTTTACTTTGCTGTCTCCAGCCAAAACTATTGGAACTTCAGAACTGCTGAGGTGCTGGCAGACACATCTGTAAGTTCTTTTGTGGCCTGTTGGGTACGTTTCAAAAGGCTGTATCTGTGTATCTGTGATACAGAAAATAAAGGAAGAAGCATGGACTTTGTGTTGAGATTTTCTGTTGGTTTAGAAACTTGCATTTAGCTTGATGATGATGAAGTATAGAAATCAAGGAGGACAGGGATATTTGAGTTGAGATCCTGTGTTACAAAATTTGGGTTTGATGTGACTATAAATGTGTTCTAGTACACTCTGATGCTTCTTCTGGAAGTAACTCATAAAGGTTTTGCCCTGTGAATATAAAATCAAGTGTCTGTAGAGGTGTATTGCAACTGAATATCAGTCTTCCAAAATCCTATTTTTAAGTGTTGATGAATTACTGTTTGGGTCCAAGCTATATTTCCTTGATGAAACAAACCTTTGAAACATCTTTAGTTATTTTTGCGGTTATGGTTAACTCTCTATTCTTCTGTAGTAAGAATAGTTCTTGTTTATCTGAAGAAAGCCACTTTTTCTGCTTGGCACTCAAAAAAGCTCTTGAAGCAATTGGATACATTGATCAATTGTGGCTAATTATCCATTAGAGCTTTGAAGTTTTTATTTGCAGAGGTGACACATTACAAAGTAAGCCTTCTGAGCTTTGTTTTTGCTTTGTAAGTACAACAGTGATGTTCAGTGCAGAAATTACTTTGATTCTTCCTGTAGTATATTCCATTGTATTAGCACTCAGGCTTGTGCAGAATTTTGGAGACACTTTCTTTATTAAAGCATATATAAAATGCAGGCATATGAATATTTTTTTTTTTTTTTCTGCAAAGGTTGATTTCTAGTGAAGTGTATTAGAAGATTTCATTCTCTGTATATCCAGTCATTTATAGAGTGGTTTCCCACAAAAATCTGTCTTCTGGATTTCAATAATTGTGTGAAAACGTTTGTACATATTTTAAGTGGTCTTGTTGCCTTGGAATACTTAAATTTGTCTTTGACCTCTGTGAAATGCTTGGAAGAGAATTTCAAATCTTACTACAAGTGGTAATAAAACACCTGGCTTCACTCTCAGTGGAATTTCTAAAATTTTATTTCTAGCTTTACCGAATCTTTTATCCTGTAATAGAGGATAAAGTAAATCACAATCATTCCGGGACATTTGATTACTTTTCTTTAAGCTGGTTTACTACTGAAGAGCAAAAAACTCTTAAATGCTTCATGAATCTGTGGCAGTAGGCTTTTGTTATAGCAATTAGCTTAAAGAGGTAGGAGAGTGGAGACTCTGAGCACAAGGTAGGCTTCCTCTGAATGCTGCTAGCCAGATGATGATTTAATTCCCCAAACCAATTCTTGAAATGTTACTTTTTTTTTTAGGGCGTTCTCATTACTCACGGATTTTAAAAGTGAGTGGTTTTGTTTTTGTTTTTTTAATAGTATTTTTGTCAAACTGCCAAATCTGCAGATTGGTTTAGGTGAGGAGCTCTCACCTCGGCCGAGATAATGGGATTGCCACCATTCTTGCACTGAAATGGAATTTGCTGCTTTTTTTTTTTTTTTTTTTTTTTTTTTTGGTAATGCCACTGGCTTTGTGCCATAAAATGATTAATCTTTTCCTTGCTTCCCCATCTGTCCCTCTGGCATATAGATTCGAAGCACCATGGTGACTTTCTTTTGGAACATGTTACTATAGGATAAAATAGTAATTAGTAGAGACTTTATTTTTGTCAGTAAACAGATACAAGATGATGCCAACATAGTAAAGAAAGCCTGTCTTTCCCGCTTCACAAATTAACATAAATTCCTAATGGACCTATCTTTTACATTTCCGAGAGCCATAATTGGTTAGGTGGACCTTGCTTCGTGTTAGGGGTTTGTGTTTCGTACCAGGGGGAGATAAGAGTCCAAAGTGCAAAGGTCTCTGTGTGTGCCTGGCTGCAAAGCTGCTCTTTTGTACTGAGTGCGCAAGCAAAGCGGCTGATCGGAGTTGTGGCAATAGCACACAGGGACTGAGGAGGGATTAACTCCAGGTGGCTGATGCCAAATCGTAGTAGCTCTGGAACTTCTACGTGTTAAACTCATCTGGGAACTGGTGGTGAAGCGGAGTAGATGGCAAAGCATAGGTCTCTTGTCTCTCATTGAGTTACCACTCTGGAAAGCAGAAATAAGCCTTTTGAAAGCAGTTCTGTCCTCTTCCACTGTTGCTTACTAACAGTATTAGCAGCAGCTGAATTGTCTATCTGTCTGAATTTCTGATGTTCCTCTGTTACTTAGAGAAGATCTACCCTTGGATTCACAGTACTTTGTATACTTTAATTTATAATTTCTGAACATCTGAGGTACCTGACTACTTGGTTTCCTTGTCTTGAGAGAAAGATAAGAAAGATTGAAAGGAAGAAAGTTAAAATTATTTAAATCAGGCAAGGTGATGCACTTCTTAGTAGCAAAACCATTTCAGTGGATGGGAAGAGAGAACGGGGACAAAATGCTGAGCTTTTTAACCAAGTTGAGTGTTGAAAGCCCAGATTTGAAGTAGGTGTAGTAACTTGATGACAAGGTACTCGAAGGCTTAGTCCAATAATGGAGTAAGAAGTGACTGGTTTTGGAGAGGCCCATAAAAGAGGAAAGGAAAGGTTGCATGTGATTGCATGGATTGGTGGCAGCAAATACAGAACTTCTGAATCGTCCCTGTCCTGTAGTGACTTCCGACAGCCAGCGATAGCTTGGAGGCAGGACAAGTATACCATTTCTGTATACCCAGTCATTCTGTTCGCACCAAACCCAAGGGATACTTCTTGGATCTGTGGGTCAGAGTGGGAAGTGCAGAATTTCCATTTCATGCCAGACAGGGAGGGAGGGAGGAGAAAAGTGTCTCCAACATATCGGTGACGTAATAGGGGGTTTGGGATGAATCATGTGAGATGCTGAGTAGCAATGGCTCTAGAAGGGTTATTTATTCACAGCTGCTCGGTCAACCTAGGGCTGTTGATGATGGTATGACCCTAAAGTTACAGTTCAGGCATTCATAAAACTGAATCATAGTTTATAGGTAGCTTTTGAAAGGGGAAACTAGTTAGTGTCTCCTCAGCATTTAGCATGGGTTGTTTCAGTGACAGAACAGGAGGAAGTACGGGGAACATCCTTCCTTGCAGATCCAAGGGATTTAGAAGAAAGCAATAGTACATGACAAAGATGTCTTACTAGAGCTATTTATACTGTTGAACAGGCAAGCTCTCACATATGCAACTCTTTAGTGCTACTGTTAGTTTGTGGTGATCAGGCCTTTTATCAAGACAAATCATATCTAGGATGCCTCTGCTCTCTCTCTCTTTCCTTAATTATGACATGCATGTTCTGTTCTCTGAAATAATTTAAATTATTAATCTGGGGCTTACAGTTAAATTGATTTTAGTTTTTGTACCATGGATTAAGTCCAGAATAATATAAGGACAGTGGTGGCTTGCTAAAAGGCTGTCTTTCTGTCTTCCTCCTATAACTATTTTGTCAGATTCAGAGGTCTGAGAACAGTTTGGTGGAAGGCTCTGACCTTCCTGGTTTTCTGTTGCTGAAATAGATTTGAGAGTAGCATAACCAGTAGATCAGCTGTGTATCCTTACGCTGCCACTACAGAGGTTGTAGTTCTTCACAGCACCCCTCCCCAAGGGTCTTCTAAACAATTTCCTATCATGCTTTCAGCTCCCTCCCATGTCCTCAGGTAATCTTTCTGAGGTGCTGACAGGACAAAACTGGCAATAATGATGGGTCATTGAGAGCCTTGGGTACACTGCCTGCTGCTAGATGCTGTGGGTAATAGCAGAGGTCTTTGTCCCTTTTCTTCATGGAGATGTTGATCTGAGTTCATAATCTACTTGTCCATCTCTCTATTCGGCAATATTAGGAACTTAATTATCTGTAAGACCTTTAACAAATGGGTCAAATTGCCCAATGATTTCCAAAGTGATTAGAGAAAATCTGATTTGAGGATGGGGCAGGAGAGGGGACACTGATTGTCACAGCACTGTTCATTAAGCCCAGTTTCCTTAGGATAAGGAAGCTAGCTAACAGCGTAACTGGTTTTGTGATCCTGCAATCAATGTCAGTCTGAAGAAGCAACTTAATTGCTGCTGGAATGAGTGAGTGTATGAAATTCCATCTTGCAGTCCACTGTGTCTCTGAGCCTGTGTCATTGGAAGAGCAATCATTTGAAGTTGCACTTAGTCATGCTCAGTCTAATACAGTTCTGTGATGCAAAGGAGGATACGATAGTTTGATGCAGATTTTGGCTTTTGTACTGCACCTCTGCTTTCCTGGACTTTGATACTTGTCTCTGGGTTTGGTTAATGGACTTGGCAGCTTGGTCAAGGTCTTAGATAATTTTTGATTATTTGATATTCCTGAGATAACTTTTTCTTCTCACCTTTCTGTATTGTCTTTAGGCAAGCAAAAGGAACTTGTAATATGCTTTCTACTATTAGATTCCATTTTATAAAGAATTAGGCATGTAAAAATGACAGTGATACAAAGTCAGACGTGATACCTTTGATTATAGGCCTTGTGGCTCTGGTGAGTTAATTCCTTTGATAAGTAGAAACACCATTTAGATAAAAGATTAATATAATCTTGAGAATTTCAGTGGTATTTGGTCACTTACATTTTTTTTCTAACTTTTGCTTTGAAGCTATAGAGCTTCAGCTCTTAGCTGTTGATAATCTTTGCTAAATAAGTTTGCTAAACATTTGTGTTGTCACCTTTCTGTTCCCCAAATCGGTTGTTTAGGATCACTTCAGTCCTTGCCATAATAAGATAATTGAATTAATAAGCTTAAATAGTAAGCTAAATAGATTAGGCTATTAGATTGCAATTAGACTGTATGTTGTACCCATGCCTTTCAGTCCTTTGAATAGTTCTTGTGGCCTCTCTGAATCCTGTGATTTTTATGTATTGCTCAACAAGAACTAAAACAGCATGGTCATCATCACTGCAATAGCATTCACATCAAGCCAAACACATAAAGATGTTACTTTACACTTACAGAGTATTCTTTTCATACCTCCTGTTGTCATTAAGAGCTCAGATCTGTTGTTCAAGTGCTGTGCAGATTCACAGCTTTCAAAGCCCAGCCAGGCTTGTCTAGCTTGCTTCCTTTCTTTGTAGGACTGTTTCCTAGTTAAAAATCTAGTAGGTACTGAACTGAATATCAACGATAACTATTTTTAGTTTACAGGATTGGATCATAATCAGATTACTTCAGCCAGGCTTATTTTCCACTGAAGCCATGCTGCTTTGAGTTCTTTGATTCTCATATCAACCTTTCAGTATTTTTTCTGCTGTCAAGCTAGTCCACATTTGGTGGTATTGTTTTGGGTTGGTTTTTTCTAAATACTTGGCCAGAATAACCTTCTTCTATTCTTGTACAGAAGGGCCAGTGCTTCAAAAGTTAATGAAAGTCAACTTTTAACTTAGAGATAAGGGTTTTGGGGGTTACTTTGTTTTTTCTTTCAGACTATTCTGTCTGGATCAACCAATTAAAGTTAATGCTCCGAATTTTTTTTTTTTTATGTAGGCGGTGGTGGTGCAAGATACAAAACTAGCAGTGTTGTCAGGGGTAGGTGCTGCTCCTTGGCATGTACCTGCAAGTGAGGATGCTTGCTTTCTTGTAGGAAGACTGATAGTGAACTCAGTCTGTCCTGCCAGACCTTTTAAGTTTGGAAACCCTGGTGTGAAAGGTGGGTTGGGGTAACAGAGAGCAGTTTCCCAAAGAAAAATGTGTAGCAAGAAGCAGAACTGTGTACAGTTCTGTGGTTTATGACCGCATATTGGAGAGGAAGATAAAAAAAAGGATTGTGAATAGGAAATTACGTGCTTGTAACAGTGAATGGTTTTTGCAGCATGTTTTATTAGTTGCATGTCCTAGGAGCCTCAGAGGAATGTGTTGTAATGAAGTAACTCTGACTGCTTGAATGAGAGGACTGGCTCTAGTGGTAGAGGTGAAGGGACAGTTAGTAAAAACTTAAGAGTAGGAGGAAAGGACAGAATTTATTTATGGCCTAGACACTTCGTGTAGAGAGGAGTAGCTCCTTGATGCTGGGCCAGGGGAAGAAGTACTGTGGTATGTCAACAGTGATACAGAAGGGAGGGAGGAGAAGAGTAAGCTTTAAAAATAGAGGAAATGACATAGTATGAAGATCCAGTCTGCTCCTAAGGTATCTTTTAAATTAGATCAGCAAACTTCTCATTTCTGTCAAATCAACTCTGAGTTGCACCATCAGATGAGGTATGTAGATTTGGTCACAGACTTGATCTATAACGTCTATGAAAGTCTAGCAGCTAGAGGAAATGGAATTGCTGTTCTGCTCTGAAAAGAACTAAAAAGCAAACCAAAGAGAAGTATCTCCCACACCTGGTGCTTGAAACATTACAGTGTGGGATGTCTTATGTAGTCCAAGTCAGCTAAAGAAAGGTTTTAAGAACTTTGTACGTTCCTTGGATTGTGAGAGTAGAGTGAAATACCCAGTCTCCTCTCCACACTCAGTAATAGATTCCAGTATCTGAGAGAGTTGCCATAGTGATAAAAAGGGGAACAGAATCTGCTTGTCTTTCTGGGATAGCAGAATTATTAAATTAAATGCATCTTTTCCATTAAAGGAGAGCAGCATTATCATATTTCTGAAAAGAACTGCTTTAGAGTGGAAATAATGTGTTTAAGGTGGTGTTTTGCATTAATCATGTTACTACTTCAGGCACTTCTAGCCTTGACTTGCTGTTCCGGGCTGGGGTGGTTTATAGCACCCCTGCATCTCCCCCACTGCAATTGATGGAACAGCTGCATAGAAAACACCTCGTGTGAAAAAGTCTGCTTTACTCCATCAGAAGTCATTGCAGCTGTGACCACAAGGAACCAGACAAGAAGCAAGAGTTGCACAAAGCTGTAACACAGAAACACGAGTATAAAACTGGGAGTTGCCAGGGGTTGAGGTGGGATGAAAGGAGCCACCCTGGGATGGAGTGCAGAGAACATGGCCTGCAGAAAATGGTGATTGCATCAGGTAGAGAGAGGAGATTCACTGACAGTTGGATGAACTGCTGGAGAGGAAGAGAAGGCAACAGGGGAGGGAACATCCTTAGGCTTAGAACAAATCAGGGTGAACATAACCCAGGCTTTCAGAGAGAAGCTTTCTGTTTTTGTTGTAATGGAAATGCACTGGCTGCCATGCTGCCATTGCAGCTTGAGTAGCCCTGCGATAGACATCCATGCCCATGCATTGCAGGTGGAAAAAGAAACAACTCACACTGGATTGCTTTTCGCTTTTGTTCCTTTCAGGAAAGTAAATTTAACAAACTTTAAGCAAAAATACAAGTCTTTGTGATGGCTCAGCATCACGCGTAAAAGCAGCCATTCTTACCAGGTTGCTAACTCCCATGTTCTTGCTAGTTTATCATCTTTGATGACTTGTAATTACCTAGTAATCTTCCCCTGAACTACCTAATTTGGGATCAGAGTTCTTTTTCAGAAATATAAAAACAAAGGTCTTCTGAATACCTGCCTCCCCTCGCTGCCCCCTCATTTCACATAAGAAAAAACCTGGGGGAAGAGGCAGGAGCCCCACAGCATTTGAGCCTTCTGACTTGTTTGCTTCAGAGCCACTGGTTTCAGTTTGCAGAATGAATAAGCAGTGTAAAATCTTTACTATGTTATAGGCTCAATCATCCGATTATATTTGCCAGTTGTTTCTTGAGATCTCAATTAGCAGTGGTTTAGATAAAGTTTTGCTGAAGGTCACCTAATCTCAGTGTTCAGATAATTAACTAGGAAATGCCAGTTAGTGCCATATGCATTTGGACGTCTTTCAGTGTTTGACATGCAGGGGATCTGCCTGATTCTCCCTTTTCTTCCACCTCCTATTCGTTGCTTTCCCACTGGTGAGGAGCAGACAGTGGTTTGCTTTGCTGGGGTCCCTGCCTGCCTGCATTTGCTGGAGGTGGTGAATAAATGCCGAGCTGCTCCTCACGTCACCGATCAGCTCTGAAACGCTGTTGATCTTAACGCTGTTTGGCAGTAGGTTGTTCTCCTGCTAAAACTCCTCATTGTCAATCCCAGCCTGGGTTGAAAACTGTTATAAAATAGATAAGAGTTCATTACAGCAGTTCTTGCGTTGTGTTGCGCGCTTCTCCTACTCTCTCTGGAAATCACAGTCCTGTTAATAAGATTAACTCCTCTGAGGCCAAAGGGAGTTTAAAAACCCCTGAAACTATGTATATCTATGAGCTTTAATAAACTCGTCTTGCATATGGTCCCTCCTGATTTTTGTCTTCATATTTACTTCAGGGATTGCCATGTAAGAAAGATAAAGTCTTTCCACCTATTCAGACTTCTTTTTTTAAAACAGACGGACTTAAACAAAAAAAGTCTTTGGCAGTTTGTTTCAGTGTCAGGAATTTACAAAAATGAAGTGTAGGTTAAAGGGCATGTCTAATGTTTTACAATGTTATCAAACTGTCAGCTTTTTTTAAGTTGTAAACTGGTGTAACTCTTTAGCCTTGGGTTCCTTTCACTTACTAAAGCACAGCTTTAGACATTGAAGTACCATGTGGCAGAGAGCAGGTTTAAAAAAAATAGGTGTCAAATGGAAGCTACTTTGCTTCCAGCTTGGTTTCAAAGAACAGCAAGGTGTTTCTTCAAATTTCAATGAAGTATCTATTATTTAATGACCACCTAGAAAAGGAGAAATTACCCTCATCACTTTAAGCACTTGGTTTGGAAGACTTGAAAGGTTGCTTTGCTGTTGTACTGAATTGTGGTATGTTTCATAATAAGATCTATTGAAAAGGAAATATTAAAATATGATAAATTGATTGTGTGGCACCTGTTAGGACTGCAGTTCCTTGGTGCTTTGGGGATGTTCTAGTGATTTAGAATTTTAACAAACTTAAAATGAAATTTTCTGTTGTCTTTTGAGACTAAAATATTTGTGGTATTTTTCCTTAATATCTATTTTCAAACGTTATTCCTTTAATACAAAAAAATTAATCTTTCCTGATAATGAAGTGAGATGACAACACCTCTCTGTTTCTTTTGGAGCAAGAACTTAAATTTGGTGTAAAATTTGCTTAGCATCCTCACTGTCTAAGAAAATCTCTTGCCTGCTTTTTGAAAGTTCAGCTGTGTTTAAGATTCTGCCAGAGGCTTTTAACATTAGGCTAAGCAAGCTTAGCACATCCGTGTTGGGCAACTTGGGTCGTCTGCATTGAGTCCTTTCCATTTCCTCCTCGGTGGCTCTGTGTGCTCCAGCCGAAAGCTGCCAGGTCTGGGAAGGTCTTGGCGCCATCTCCTGCGGGCTGGGGTGGCCCAAGTTGGGCCATGGAAATAGGGGAAATGGGTTTATGTGTACGCAGCATTCCTCTCCCCCAGTTTGGGCTCACCACTGGGCTTTCACAGAGGCCATGGTGGCTGTAGGGGCTTGCAGCATAGCGGTGGTTGCCAGAATAGTCAATATATTATTCAGTTTTTTAAAAAAACAACTCCACCAAACCTGTAAGCAAGTTCAAAGAAGACTAAAGGGCCGAGTCCTTCTGCAGACAAGTGAAGTTTGTAGTTGGGGCTTTAGACACAATGGGAAACTGAATAACAGCCAAATGGCTGCTGTTTCTATTTCTGGCCTCTGAAAGGTTTTAGTTATATATATATATATATATATATATATATAAAAGCTACTTTCTCAGAATCTCACTTCTAGTTTCAGAAATGTTCTTCACTGCTAATCTGATAAACGGTAACATTAATGAATAGCTGTAGGTATCATGTGATCCTTTCTCATACCTTGTCTGAAACAGCAGGTTAAGATGAGTGTGTAAGTTTATTAAATACGTCACTATTGATTCTTCAGAGGAAAGCTGCAAGAATCCATGTTGTAATAAACAGTAATTTAAAAAAACTGATTTCTTTGAACGTACAATCCTACCAAGCAAACACAGAAATACAGAAAATGAAACTCTTGATATTTGTGCATTGTGATAGTAGCCAATACCACTTCTCTTTAAAAGCAGTCTTTACTACTAAGTTTTTGATGCTGCTAAGTAATCGGGGTTGGGGGTGGTCTTATACACTATTTGAACTACTCATCTTTACTCTGGAACACAGCACATATGTGATAACCTCTTACCTTGCCAAGGAACAGCTTTTTTCCTTTTCTAATGTATATGTAGTGGGTCAGATTCTTCTGGAAAGGTACAGCATTTCGTACAGTGGAGAAAGGCCTGAATCTGGCAACAGTCGCTCTGCAGGATGCAGTTTAAAGCAGTTATTTCCTAACGTAAAGCTACTTCTAGTGCGGCTGGGCCAGCTGTCTGAAACCGGAGCGTACAAAGTACACTGACAAGGAGGCGCAGTAAAATTGTGTTTGTTGGACTCTGCTCCAACATAATTTACTGCTCTTAACCAGTGCTTCATCAACTGGTTGTTCAGTCTGATTCCTGTAAGCATGAAAAAGCAACCACTGAGCAATTCCTTATTATGAGGCTGTTAGACAGATAAGCCAACATGCGCCGTCGCTCTTCCAGTGACAGGAATAGTCCTCCTGAATCCCTGCCGGTAAAGGAAGTTAAAAGACCAGGACCGTGGAAAACCAGTGCGTTGTGTAAGGAAAGGCTGGAAAGGTCAAAGGAAGGGGAAAATAGGATTTAATATTTCAGATAAAGACTCGCTTAGGGGTTGGATTTATATTTAAGATGTTCTGACAGGTGATAAAGTCATCTAGAAATCCTCCCAGTGCAGGGCAAGGGGGAGCACAAACATGATCTGTCGACTTTTATTTCCTCTTTATTTGGAGGGGGGAAGGGAGGTCCTAGTTTTTGTCATCCTCTTTGAAAGAAGTGAATACCTGCTAAAACATCTTTTCAGGACCTCTTGTCCAGTGTCATATTAACTGGCTCAAGTAAGAGATTTCACCACTTCTCTTGGGAAGACTGTTCTTCAGGTGAAACGGCTCTTTGGCTGGACAGTGTTCTCTTTACTCATTCAGGGGGAGTTGTCTTTCTGCTTGCTATTCTTAAGGAGTTGTGGGGGTGTAATTTGTCAAGGCTGTCAGCCTTAGATGGGTGTCCTTTTGTTCAGACATTTTCCCTCAAGTACCAAAACATAAGTAGGTAAGCATTTGCTAGATACCTCTATATATTCTGCTCCTTTCCCATCTAGTCTATGTACAAAATCGTGCTTTGTGTACAGAATGCACAAAGTGTTGCAGGATTTGAGTTTTGTTTGGTTTTCAGAAGTTTTTGCAGTGTTGGCAAAAGTAATTTCTGTCAGTGCAGATTGGCTAGGATAATCTTGTTTTCTTCTTTGCATTTGCACAGTGATTTTGTAAGTTGAATTGCAAGACTCGAGACGCACACAGCTGTCTAAATTTGTAAAGTATTTTTTGAAAAATTAGATTTTATTAAAGCTGTAAGAATTTAGTATTGAGCAACTTAAACTGGAGTTTGGTCTCAGTGAATGCAAAGATGGATATTTGACATATGTTTTGTTTTTTTTTAATGTCCCTTTGGAATCAAGGAAATTATTATAATTTCATTCATTCTTTTCCAGATGGGAATGACAGGTAACACTAGTCCCTTTGGGCAGCCTTTCAGTCAAACTGGAGGGCAGCAGATGGGAGCTACAGGAGTGAATCCTCAGTTACCAAACAAGCCAGGCATGGCGAATAGTTTGTCTCCCTTTCCTGCCGACATTAAGAGTACTCCAGTCACCAGTGTGCCAAATATGGTGAGTTGCACCTGCCTTTTCCCTTGTTCGTTATGTCTTGATATAGTGCATTCTAAATTGTTGGGTGATACAGCTTCAGCATTGTGGGACGACTTTTCCGTGGTGATTTAAACATCAGAGTTGCCCCATGGTTCCTCTACCACTCTGCAGTGCATGTAGAAAGTTTGTGTACGTTTTTGTACAGTAATTTAACTTTCTAAACAATCACAGTGTTTTGTTATAAAAATTGCATTGTATCCTCTCATTTTGTCTGGAACATTTAGTCCCAAACCAGATGTAAATGTCTTCTGTAAGTGCTGTTTGTAGGTTTAAATTCCTAAATCAATTAGCACGTGTTGGGTACATAATCAGCTTCCTGAAACTAAGTAGTATCTTTCATATCCTTTGAATCTAATGTGGTAACACACACATGCTTCTTAGTTTATATTCTGCATGATCTGCAGCTCACAAGCCTATGAGAATAGTTCTTATTAGGATACCTTGCTCAAGTTTGTAGTATTCTGTTTACTAGAGTTTTCTTTATGAAGTAAAATTAAATATTCCTATTTGTCTCAGTATGTCAGCGTATTAATCAAACTGCTTGTGTTGTTTCTATGGAAACTCTAGCTTGTTGCATTTTATATTCTTATACATGATAGCAGTTACTATAGAAACTTGCAAAACCTTCCATAAGATGCAAATTGCTTATTTTTTAATTTAACTAGAAAACCAGCTATTTTTTGGCAGAAGCAGTGCTGGCCCTTCCATCAGTGAGTTTGCTACCTGCCTGTCACAAATAAGGCTGTATATGAGAGGGAACAGAATGTAATAAACTTCCTCTTTTCTCCTGATTTTAGAGGATCATTTCCTACATTTCTTTTAGTTACACTGTGAAATCTTTGTTTATTATCATCTGTCATTTACTGCTTAAGATTATGAAAAGGAGCTGGTGATTGGGATTAAGACCATGTACAGAATACCACTTGCACTCATGTAGAATATTTGTAAAAGACAGTTTGCTGCGTGACTATTCTAATTTTGTTTTTAAAATACTTTGTTTGGATCAGGTGTAAAGCAAATGAAATATTGCCCTGATTCTGCAGAGAACCTGCAGTCTGCCAAAGTCCTGTATTTATCTGAGGGACTGGATGATTTTGAAGCCTAATTTTTTGCTCTTTCAAATGTCACATTTTGGGAAGCCCAAATCTTAATGTATTGCTTACTAGTATAGGATGTAATGGCAGGTATGCAGGTGGAATAAAAAAGGCATTTGTCATCAAGACTATAGTCTAGTGGTAAGGGAGAAAGTAAAAGAAAAAACTTTGTTTCCTTTCCTCCATCTTGTGCAAGAGACAGAGGAAAGTAAGGGAAACTTATGTTTTCAGTACTATCAACTGTGGTTTCTTTACAGTTTCAAAAATATCAGTTATGTTCTGAGGGGACAATCAGAACCATCTTTTTGTTTCTCAGGTGTCAGAAGCTTTGTATATCCAATAAATCTTTTCCTCCCTCAATACAGAGAGTAATAGCAGTTTCAGCCAATAGACGTCTGTACTGTTGAGCCAAAAGGTCTCAGCCCTGCTTATGGATCAGGTGGTGGTTAGAGTTTTATTGCGGTCCTGATGTGGGTGGAACTTTCATTTTAAAAACTGAAGTTTCCATCTAAACATTTTTATTGCAAAACGAAGAATTTAAAAGGAAATGTCAGACTTGTTAAATTTTTAACCTTTACTTGGCAGCAGTGGGTAAGGCAGTGTAGTTATTTGGTAATAGTACATATATGGCCATATACTATTCCTTCCACAGGGACTTTGCTTTATTCAGCATACAATATGAACAGTGCCCTCTGAAAGTGCATACAGTCAACATTTTGTTCTCTTTTTGCTGCTCAGTGTATAGCTGTGGGCCTTGTTGACTGTACATAGTAATAGAGTTCACTCTGCCAGTCTTTTCCAAACGGTCTTTTCTGTGGCAGTCATCACTGCAGCAGCCATATACTTTGAATGAGTTAATTTTCACAGTGTCTCTCTGAGAGAAGGATGTGTTGCCCCAGTTTTAAACATGAGGCTGAGAGGCACAAAGAGTAAGATGGGAAGAATCTGCTGACTCCGAACTTGAGGTTTGTAGGCTCTGGCTTGCTAAAGCCTTCCTCATTTCATATGTGAAGACAGTATCTAAGGGTAAAATAACATTCACATCAGTTAGATGTCTGCTCCCATAACTCATGGCAGTGGTATCTGTATCTCACATTGGGCAACTAAGACATGACCCAAATGGCACTTGTGAAAAGTTGCTTTGACAGAGGCAGCTCCCCAGAGCAGAGTTGCAGTGTTTGAACTATTACGCCACGCTTTCTTGCTGCAATCCCTTCACCATTTGCTGTGTCCTGTGACGCTTTAGGACCCTAGAGGTGGCGGTTTGATTTAATGCATTTGGCCTTGTGCGTGGTCTGCTGGAGACACGGTCTGTCCTGTTTCCTGAAGGAGGCAGGACTGAAGCGGAAAAGGGTGTAGCATTATGTTAGAGTCTACCAGAAATGAACCTGTGGAGGATAGGTTCAGACTCCTATCTACTACAGCAAGTGAAAGACCAACTGCATCTTTTTAAGAAGACCTCCAGGGTTTTTTGTGAGATGATTGGAGCCAATTATCTTGCTAAACCAGCCCTCTGTACTATCCTTATCTTAAAGGGCCCCGAAAGTACTATTCTATGTGAGAGACAAACCATGTGAATGAAAACATGGGTTGTGTGGCATGTCTGCGGCAGGAAAGCAAATTCCAGCATGACATTAAACATCTTAGTTACCACTAAGAATATCTAAATAAAAGAAGAGGAAATAGAAAGGTGTAGCTGTTGTCTTAAGACCCCTTGGTCCTTACAAGCAAGACATTTTTAAAATAATCCTTTTCATGTTTTGCCTTTCTCTGTAACCTTGTGTGTATGCTGCAAAGGTAAAGCAAGAGTATGTTTCTTAATCCACATTATTCTAAGCATCATTTTGTGTGGCACCCCTGTCCCAACCACTGACCAGGAGTATTCCCACTGCCAGGCATAACCCTCCCACTGGCAGCCAGGATAATCTTCTGCTGCAGCAGTGGATTTTTTTATTTTTTTTTTTTTTTAAATCCAAGTTCAGGCTGCCTCTCTCCTAAGAACAACACACTCTCTCTTCCCCCGCTGCCTCCCAAATAAAGTGTTCATTGCATGTTCCAGCCCTTGTTCCAAGCATGACCTTACACTAGACCCTGAGAAGCCCATTCAGTTTAATCTCTTTAATTAGGAAAGAAGTAACAAACCTTATGGTATTAAAATGATTAAAAGGTCAGCATTAAGGTATTAATTTTCAGTGCCAGTTGGATGGATTGATTTTTTTTGTTTTATTTTCTTAATTGTGGATACAAACAACATATTAGCCATTGCTTTCTGTGACTGTTGCAGAATACAGTCAGTTTTCCTTACAGAATGGGTAGCTTGAAATCTTGGAGTAAATTACTTGTTTCCAAAAGCAAGAGATTACTTCTGACATTGTTGGAAGCTTTGGTGACACACTACTGAGATTCAGTGTCATTTAAATTGTTCGATGCAGATTGGCAGTGCTCTGCTGCGGTGAGATCATGCAAACTCTCTGGACTGTGGAAGTGAGCCATGCTCTGCACTTTGGCACTCAGCACAGTGTGCAGCCTGTGTGGGAGCCAGGAACCTCTTGGTTTTGGAGTGCCCAGACTCTGGGATGTGCTGTCAGTAGGGGGGGAACCCTGTTAGACTTTCCCATCAAACTTGAAGCTTTATGCTGTCTACAGTGCTGCATGTTCCAAGGGTGGTGATGGATGGTTTCTTCATGGACACGCCAGTAGATCTAGTATTTCTGCATGGGTTAAGAGTACAATGTGTGAAGTTTGGCTTCCAGACACCAGCTTGGTTTCACAGTTACCCTTATGACCAGCAGATGGAGTTGAGAGAATACTACTTTTTGGAAGTGAAGGAAATTGTTTCTCCGCAGTTCTCTTGACTTAGAATTGGTGGTACATCTACTCTTGTGGTTTTTTCCCCCGATCTCTTACTAAACTACATCTGGAGTTCTCTGTAGCATGCTTCCTTCTTTGCTCTGTTTCTTTTCATGTTCTTTGGATTTCTTTATTAAGAGATTTTGGTCAGAAGAGAGGAAAACAGTGACTAGGGGGTGAGCATGCCTTAGGTGTGCCTTGCTGTGGACCTTCTAGAGAGAGGAAAAAAGCTTTTAAACTGGGAGGCCAGGTTTAATTAAAACAAGTAGAACTGTAGCTACTTAAAATAGACAAATTATATTTTATTCTAGAGGCCAGAAATAAAAGGCTTTATGAAAAACCTCTAACTATCATGTCCTTACAGCGAGGAAGGCTTGCTTTCTTAACCTTTCAGTGATTTTTTTCCTCTCTTGCAACAAAGTTAGTCTTCGCTTTCACTGTGGGGAAGGTCTGTGGCTGTTGTCCCAGAGGCATGCTGTGTGTCTGCTGGCTGCTCACTGTTTGCTGTGCTCACCTTCCCATGGCTGTACTCTGGAAGTTTCTCTTTCACAGGCATGCTCACTCCTTCCCTTCCTCAAGAAAATCCTACCTGATTTGAAATGGATCAGCAGCCTAGCGAATGGCTGGGAAAAGCTCTTCTCAGTGTTGCTTAGCCATGGTCTTCTAGAGGAGATCTTAGTAACCTGGAAACAAATTGTGTTCTGTGCCAGAGAAACTACGGTGTTTTGTCAGGAGCGGAGTAGGCATCTCTGTTCTGTGTTAGTGCAGGAGTTTATCCTAGGAATGTGTATTGCTTTGAATGGTGGAACATTTTAGTTTCTGCACCATCCATAAACATGGTGCCAGGCTGGCAAAAACTGGAAAAGGTGACGTGCTGTTTCCCCAGCGCTCTGGCTCATGTGGCACTCTCATCCCCTATACAAATCTATACAAATACATGGTGGAGAACATCCATTGCCATTTCTTACCCTCTTCCAGCAGTTGAGATGAAGTACTCCATAGCCAGCACTCTGACAGCATGGCTTTCCTTCACTTACAGACTTCTCATTTGTCTCCTATCCACCAGTTTTCTATTTGTGATTTTTAATGTTGATCATTCCTCAGCCTGTTCTATCCTTCAGTAAATCCTATATAAGCATCTCTTAGTATTTGGTTCAGATAGTTTTCTGTCTGTGAGAGTTGAACTTTGTCTACAGGTTCCTGTATCAAGTTTTGTCTCTTTTTTTTTTTTTTTTTTTTTTTTTTTGTTACTTTGAAACACTTCCTCAATGTGTGTTTCCTGGCATTTGCTGGTTCTTCACTCAGAAACAGGAGATAGAACACCAAAAGTGTATCCTAGTGAAAGATGCTGCCCCAGCCTTGATTCCCAGCAGTCAACTGCATAATGTTGAGGCCTTTAGTAATTAAAAGCCAAGTGCACTGAGGGTGCTCTCTAGGGGCAACTGTTCAGGTTTCTTCTATGGTATGGCTGTAGGAGCCTTCTCCCCTTTTGTGGTTGTCATGGGCTTGCAAAGCTCACTCCCCAATACCACCTTCAGAGGTGGAAGTTATACTCGATAGTGGTAAGGGAAGGTTGGAAGATGAAAATACTCCTATTCGCTCTTGACATGAAAACTCTGCCTATAGCAATGTCAATGCCAAAGCTTTGAAATGCTGGGCTCTGAACATATTCTTCATGTTAAGACCTGTGCATCGTGTTGGCTTTGTATGCAGGAGCTGAGTATAACCCCTGCCTCTTCTCATTTGCTAGCTGCAGTGCAAGCTCTCAGATTGGTGCTGCTAACAGGCTAGAATAATTTCTAGCCACTTGAGTCGGTCTCCCTCCAAGAGAGCATGACCAACTTCTGAGGCTGTGTCCAGTTCAGGAAGCCTTTTCCCTCCCCTCTTAGGTCTTCTGCCCACCGTACAGACTCAGATTCTGATTCCTCCTGCTCCTTGGATGAGAAAATGCAGCACTGCAGTGGTGTTATGGGGCACAAATGCAAGCACTTCGCTTGTAGTACTTTGGCTCGTGTCAGCCTGTTCTCTGTGTGCATAAGCCTCCAACCTCTGGAGCCAAAGCAGACCTTCACATTCCTGGCTTCAGAAGGATTCTTCCTGTTTGGATAGGACCAGGCTGTTCAGACAATGCCTGTTCGAAGTAACTGGTAGAACCAGAGAAACCACCATCCACATGGAGAATATCAGAGTGAATTGCAAGAGGTGTAAAATGGTTCTGTGTCGCTTTCACAGTGAAGCTCTGGTAGTCACTGGAGAAAGGCTGGGTTCGTTAAGTGACTATGCTGTGAGCCTCCTTCCCTGATGCCATTGGAGAGCTGCTGCTCAAGCTCTCATTGCAGTTTTGACAGAGCAGCGCTTCCTGGGCTGTTCAAAGCAGGTTCAACACTTACCAGAGCATTTCTGCAATTCCCATTTGCAGGAAAGGCTTCTTTTATTCTTAATGCAAATGTGCAGGCTACATGATTGGAGTTGATCACACTGTGAATACTTAATTCAGATGGAAGTGTAGCTAATTAGAAGTGTTCTTCGAGATTTAAACTTCATGCGTATATCCACTTTATGCCCACTGTCCCCTCTCTGAAAGATTATGCTTTAAGCCTGTGATTGAAGGAGAACTAGAGAAGTTTGTGTGTATTTCACCTTATGTACTCATGCATGAGTGAAGGTGGGATGCAGCCTTGCTCTCTGCAGATACTGCAAGGGTTGCTTTTTTTAAAGTGTTAATTGACTGACTGGGTGTGTCCATAAAAATCTCTTGTCACTGGTAAATAGCATCCCTTTTCTAGTCCAAAATGTCAACAGACTGAGAAACTCCAAGTACAAAGTGCTGCCTGTCTTCTGGTTAGGGTGAGGGAAGGTCTGTAAAACAAGCTGTATCAAAATAGTCATCTTTTGTGGCAGTGGATTCTTAATTATCTCACCAAGGCCCGCTGTATGACTACAAACTTGTTTTAAAGAACTGAAAGACAGGGTTTGAATGTAAGATTTGTTCTAATACAGTGATTCCAGAAAGTGGTATTCTTCTATCAGGGAGAAGGAAGGAACATGGAAATAAAAAGATAATACAGAAGAGGAATTGTATTTTAAAAACATAATGGTATATGGAAGCTAGGATGACACAGAGTTCTGTATCAGGTTGTTTACCTGTTGAAAGATCACCAGTGGTACTGAAATTGGTGCCTGCTTTTATAAGAAAAGGTGCATTGTGTTTGAACTTGACAGGCAACTTCGAGTGGTTTTTGAATATAAACATGTCAAAACATAGAGGATTGCTGGTCATCTCAGTAAAGTAAAACAGTCGGGGGACTTTGCGTCCATCCAGGTCCCAGAACAGGAGATACTGGCACATCTGTGCTGCCCAGAAGCACAGGAAGTTTTCATCCTTTGGAATAGAGACAGGTTAGAACTATCTTCCTGTGTGATCGTGTAGTTTCCATAATTTTAAATTGTATTAATAGCTGCTGTGCACTAAGAAATGTTGTATTACTCTGTTTCTAGAAAACTGGTTACCGAAGCCACCACCTGTGTCAGAAGTTTTAGTAGACTTTCAACCCCTGATCTGTTTGTTCTTTTTATGGTGAAGCTTGACAAGGTAGCAAGAGAAGCAAAACTATTTTTTTTTTTTAACCTCATTTATCTGACCATTGAAGCATTTATTTTAATTGTGGGTGAAAGAAATATCTGAATTTCCTACTTCATCAAGAAAATCTGTTATTCATTCAGGTCAAGCAACGTGAAGCCTCCCGCTCGTTCTGGAGTGGAATGATTTCTGTGGTTGATAGAGGATTTATGCACCTTTGGGGTGACAGCAGTGCACTAGCATATCTCCAGTTTCGAGCTGGTCCTGCAGACTGCTGTTCTTAAAAGACAAACTAACAGGGAAGAGATCAACTTCCTCTAACAGTCGTCAGTTCTGAAAGTACGATAGATGGCGAAAAGACCAATCATTATATTTGCAGGTTTAGGACTTTACAAGGCTGAAATAGTGACCAACATAACTCTATAGAGCTTAGGCAATATTTGGAGTTCTTTTTTTGTGTCTACCTGCAGACACTCTCATCTGGACCAAGGCTGCTTGTTCTTCTAACTACTGATACTGTATTGATTCTGCTTTTCTCTTACTCCATCTCCAAGAAACGCTTTTGGGTCAGGGCATCCTTGCTGATACAGCTGTAGTCATGTCTATTAACTGGTAGGGTAGTAATAAAAAGAGAACTTTGGCATGGGAAACAGTTCTTTGACTGGGATGAAAACATTGCTTCCAATGAGATTTTCTTTGGCATGGTCTCTGTATTTTTCTGCAGATTGGCTGAACTAATTGTTTCCTATTTGTGACCCAAGAATTGTTTCAGCAAAACCTGTCTGCTCTTGTGGATTTGTTCACAGAAGTGGAAGGCTTAATTTCAGCCGCATGCACTGGAGCATAAGTGGATGGGCTTCCTTCATGCTCTTTCCTTTTGTTGCTCTTTTTCTTAAAAGTTCAAGACACACAGATGCAGCAATTCTTCTTTGTTTAAAACTCACTATTATCATTATCAGTGGCAGAGTGCCCACTCCTCCAAACACCAGTCATTGTGTTTTGTACTTGATCTTGTGTGCTTCGTTCTTCAGAAGAAAAGCTAGCTCTTTAAAACCTGATGTGCAGGTGGCAAGGCTGAGGACAAAGCTTGCTGCTGGAGTAGTGAGAGCTTGTGCTATGGGATCTTCTGTTGACCTAAGAAAATGAGGGGTTTTGCTGTTATGTGCTCTGTTTTGTAAGCTGTGAAATTTTCTGGAGAGTCCTTCTCAAAGGTCAAAAGCAGAGCAGGCTACAAGTGGTGTATTCTGTCACTTAAGAGTGACTTTCCTTAAATGTCGTAAGCAGGCTTTGGTCAGTAGTTCTGTACGCAGCACTGAACTATTTCCTGTTACCTCCCCGGTATAATCCTGTCCTTCCCATATTCTATTTATAAGTGGGTTTAATGGCTGATTTTCCTTAGGTAGCTTGGAAGATGGCAAGCTTTTCTGTGGTAACCTGTTTTTACAGGGCATAATCAAAGTGATTCTTGGGGACAATGTTTGTCCATGAGATTAGTTCAGGACTAATGGGGATTTAAGCACTTCTGCAGTGCCATATCTGCTCCCGCTAGTGGAGTCATTGCAGGCTGTGGATGTGTTCAATTTTGAAAATCATTTTTCTGTATTTGTTGTCCTTCAGAGGTCCAAGAAGGTAGTAGAAAAGCTTCTAAATCTGTGCTGAAGAAACGGTGTGTGAAGGAAGCAATTTCTCTTCTGCACTGCTATGAGCTGTATCTTAGACTGGAGATCTCTGGGTATGCAGCTCCATCAGGCAGGGCTCGGGCACTGGTACAGAAGTGTGTCCATGAGAACGGATGCTGGAAATAAAACGGTGGATTTCACAAGCTGATACAGCCTAGCGTCACCCTCTAGTTAACTCTAGTTCACTTCAGTGGACTTAATGCAGTCCAGATTTAGGTAGCCCTTTCTGGGAGAAAATTGTATACATCCTACCTTGGAAATTTTCTCTATGAAAGGAATATCGGCACTCGCTTGTGAGAAGGGTAGTTTGTGCTCGGAAGATCAGTTCTACCTTTTACTGTAATATTTACAGTCTTATAATTTTGACTGTCTTCTCCCACGGGATTCCTCTTTCTGTTGGGGACAAGAAGCTAGGGTTGAAGTGTATAAAACCTGTAATATGAAAATGTAATACTAAACAGACTTGAATTCCACCTCCAAGTGTGGCAAGAGCTCATTCCTGTTGGGATGATGATCTGTCTTATAAACAGAGGATTTTGGATGGCTTGTCACTTAAACTGTTGTTTGTAAATGTCTTAACAGAGGAACCGCTCAATACATTTTTGCTGTTCCAAGGTTAGAACTGAAATGTTTGAGAATGCTGCAGAGACTGGTGTAATAATCCTTGTAGCCTGCCATAGCTGAATGCTTGGTGAATAGTCTTGTGCTACTCAAGTTTTATACAAGGTTAAGATCAGAATTGAGACTTGCAAACGCAATGCTAAACTCTCTGTTCTCTCAGTCCCAGATGCAAACCCAAGTGCAACAAGTGGGGATCGTACCGACGCAGGCAATGGCAACTGGACCAACAGCAGACCCGGAGAAGCGCAAACTGATCCAGCAGCAGTTGGTTTTGCTGCTTCATGCTCACAAATGTCAGAGGCGTGAGCAAGCGAACGGAGAGGTGCGGGCCTGTGCTCTCCCGCATTGTCGAACCATGAAAAATGTCCTCAACCACATGACACACTGTCAAGCTGGGAAGGCCTGTCAAGGTGAGAGCATGTTGCTGAAGCTACTCTTGCAAACAAGCTGTGTAAGGTTTCTTGCATATTTGTCAGCAGTGTTTCTCTTATTGACAAGAAGATCCCTATACCTGGCACAAATGAGTGCTAAAACTGGTTCTTTAATTAAACAGCAGCTCCCTTTTTCATTACCTTTGCCAGCTTCCATTTCTGAGCTGTCTGCGGTTGTCAGTTTAGAAAACAGAATGCAATATTTGCCCTTTAGAAGCATGATAGTACCGATGCAGCCTTGCAAGTGTCTTTTTCATCTCTTTTGTATAAAGAGAGTGTAATAGCCACCGTGTCTTTGTCTTAGATTTTTGTACTGGTTTCCTTCATTTTTTATGGCAGCATTAGTGGGTCCCAAAAAATGTTAATTGCATTTAGCTGTGTTTAGTTACATGTACAGTATGGCTTGTAAAGGAGAAAGAATAGAGTTGCTCTAAAAAATGAGTTAATTCAAAACCAGTTAACCAAGGAGTGACCTTAATTCTGTTGCTTTTCCTTGTTATAGTTGCTCATTGTGCATCTTCAAGACAAATCATCTCCCACTGGAAGAACTGTACTCGGCACGACTGTCCTGTGTGCCTTCCTTTGAAAAACGCCAGTGACAAAAGAAATCAACAACGTAAGTTGGCATTTTGCTGCTGTCATAATGGAATAATACTGTTAAAATAAAGTGACATACAGTGAGAAATAAACCTTGACAGCGTCCCAACAAACTCAATAGCTGTTTAATAATCTTGTATAAGGATGAATATACTAATGAGTTCTCCTTTCTGATCACTGAATGCAATTTATTACTTAAATACACAATAAATGAAAAGGGAAAATCTCATATCAAGCACATGTCTTTTTCTTAAAGGGTGTTGTAACTTCTAACTGCTGTTTTATTTTGAGGCAGGTCAATAGATTCCAGTTACAGTGCAGTTTTGGATGTAGGTAGGGTTTTGGGGAAGATAGAAGCTACTTCATTATTTTTCTTGCTGCTAGAAACAACATGCTAGTGATTAAGAATAATAAAAAAACGTTTGTAGCAACAAAAAAAATTCTTGTGCAGAAAAAGATCTGGTCTGGGTGTCTTAACAATTAAGCGTATTTAATGCTGGTATAGGCAAGCTGAAGTTCTGTAAATCATAGTGGTTTTGCCCATGCCAGTTGCTGGAATAGCTTAGCTGTTACTGATGCTCGGGGGCATTTCTAGTGCATTTCTTCTCTCTCACTTTGAAACAGAAAATACTGAGCTTACATTGGTAAGTTTGCTTCTCAGCAAACCCTTTGAAAAGATGCCAAGGTAGAACATTTTACAGCATAGATGCAGCAGTTCTAGAAGTCTAAGTAATGTTATGGCTAGGTATATTTAAATAGGGGTTAAGAAGTGGAAAACAGCTGGAGGACTTGAAAAGCTTGTATATGTGAATTGTGTTGGAGGCATTCTGGTAATTTCCATTTAGTCTGAGACTGCAGTGAGGAACCCTAATAAACCTTGGGGGACTGAGAACAATTAGGTTAGGTGAGATTAAGGCAGAGGAGTGGCTGTTAGGACCATCCAAATTATCCATTGAGCATGCTCTTGTGGTTTCAGAAGGGCTTTTTAACTTCCAAAACTGAAAAAAATAAGCTATTTGGAGGTAAGGATTTTGTTTTCATTTTACCAGACTTCTCCTTGGTAAACAAGATAGGTCTTGCGTGTTGAAAGCAGTAATTTGTTGCAAGTGTTTAGTTATGTTTGGCCTTTGAAAAATGTGTTGAAAGCTTTGCTTTTTAATGTGACATGGTCCATTTGTGCATAACATCCTTATTACACAGTTGTTATCAAAGTGCTAACAAAATCTAGCACAGCAGAATTGGTTTTTTTCAATACAAGCTGCTGTGGAAAAGTAGTTTGTGCAGTGTTTGTTTTTGTCTTATCAAAAAAGAAGGCACTTGAAAAAAAACAGTCCTTAAAAATAATTTTGTTATGGGATCAAATAGGATGTTGTTTGAATGCAACAGAATTATTATGGATAAGCGTAGAGCTTGGCTCTCTTGTTGCATGTGGGGGAGACAAATATGAAATCTTCTATTCAGTTAATCAATAATCCAATGGTAGTTACAATGAAAATTTGCAGTTTAGTGTGCTGGGGTGCAAGGCTCTTTGTTCTGGATTATGTCTCTGAATCATGCTTGTAACATGCAAGTAACACTTGTGGTTTGTTTGAAGATAAAAGATTAACTGAAAATACTTGTTTAGATATATTATAACCTAATATAATAATATTATAACCTAAGATGTATTACAACTTATTTAGATATATAAAACCCCTGTTTAGGCATTCAAAACCGTTTCTGAAAGGATCTGCAGTAATGTGTGCATTTGAAAACAGTGTGCCTGATAAAGTGAAAACTAGCCTAAGCTAGGTTAGTTTAGGATTTGAAAAAATTATTGTTGGCTCTCTTAGGAATAAATAATCATAGCATCTATTAAATTGGGGGGAGGAGGGGATCTGCATATGGCAGAATATGAGGAGAACATTAGAAAGGAAAAAAAAAAAAAAAAAAAGAGGGTAGTAACCCTCATTACTTTTGTCAGGCTGCCTTCCTTACAGAATGAATGACCACGTGGTGGTCATTAGAGACTTTGAGCCCTGGACTCTTCCTTCCTGTGCTCAAGCCTGTTTTACCATTATTATTTCAAGTCCTGTTGCATCTGTGCTGAGCTTTCAAGCGGCTCCTTTAAAGTGTGCTGATCTATTAGAAAGTTCTGCAGTTCAGCACTTCAGAAACGTTGCAGTATGGTGGCTTGAACCACTGTGCGTGGGAAGGGTGGAAGCATGTGCTCTTTGTAGCAATCTATTCCTACTCCTTGGGGGATTTTTATGCTACAGAAAGTCGTGGGTTTTAGCTTATTGCCATGGAGCTGTTTCTTTACAGGTATCTTACTCCTTGTTTTAGTGTTTAGATTCTTTGCAAGGAACATCCGTGCCAGCTTTCTTTTGTATAGCTTTTTTTCTAAGCGGTCTTGAAATGTCTTTTTTGTAATTGTTGATAGTAACATGACTTACAGGATATGCTGAAATTCTTCCTGTTCCACATGGTTCTTACTGTGTATACCATGTATACCTCGGGGGAGCGGGTAGGGGGAAACTGCAACACAAATGTTATTTCGTACATGCTAAAGCATTAAGCTTTTCTTCTGAATAGGCCAGTGACTCCTGTGCGTTGAAGTAATGACTTGAAATTCAGTTGAAATGTTTTGGGGTTGGAGGGCTGTTTTTGTTCGGAAGTACTTCTTGCTGCCTGCCGAGCCCACTGCAGTTTGAGTTATTAACGCTTGCAAACAGCTGTTGATATATTTCCTAGTTTTATAGCTCTATCATAACAGTTATTTTTCTGAAGATTCATCTTGCCATGCACATGGTTGAGCTTCTTAATTCTTCCGTTCCTGACACGGGCAGGTGTTTATTGTGCAACCAAACGGCTAGTGGGTATGCTTGCCCTTGCAGCCGTGCCTGTGGTGCTGAGTGTGCTGTGCTCACCGTTCATTATGACCTGGGCCATCCTCATGCAGTGCTTGATGTGCTTCGTTCCAGGATCAGGGGACACCAGAAAATCTTTGGGATTGCTGCTCAGCTGAGTGAGATTGGAAGGTGGGGTTGTGAACATGGAGCTAGTCTCCCCAAATTTTTTCTTGTAGGAAAAATGTAAATAAAATACAGTGAGGAAAAAGTTGGATTGACAAAGAATAAATTTGAGACAACTACTCCTCATATAAAAATGTGATTTTAAGGAAGACTTGGCCAGAAAATCCAGAGTATGTGGACTCGGGGATGAAGGATTGGGAATCTGATGAGGGAAATGAAAGTAGGGAGTAGGAACTGGCTGGCTGAGGGAACAGGTTATTGAATTAGGGCAGAAAGTCAAAGGAGACCTGGATGTAGAGCAATTGGAAACTAACCCTTTGTAGAGAAGGAAGGAATGCATGCATTGGTGTGCAGGGAAACATGTTAAGAAAGATTAGGCAGCAACTTCTTCACTAGAGCCTGTTTCTTGTGAAAACTGGAAATTTGATCCAGTTTGCTCAAGGCTTACTGTCAGTAAAATCTACAAATAAAATGTCTCTTGGGTTTTTTTCCAAGTGCTGGAAATCACACATAATGGTGACTTACCAGCTATCAGTTATTCCACTGAGCCACATAATAGATGGTTACCCCACAGATTAAAAAGTTCCATTCATTGACTAATACAATGCTAAACTGTGAAGGCTTTTAGTTTTATGCTTAACTTAAAAATTAAAATGGCATCGGTGGTGAAGTTTAAAATACTGACACTTCCTACCTTTAAGTTGCTAATAAAGTCTTTACTTACCCTGTGATTTGATTCATGGTACAGCCTTTAATTAAACAGTTGCATACACTTAACCTTTTGTGTACCTGCCTGATTTGGGGTGCAGGACAGGCCTGTGCTGAGGTGAGTCAAGGTCACCAGCTGAAGTTTTGCTCCAGCCACTTTGAGCTAGAATGGATGTAACGAGCAGAGCGAGGAGCTGCAGGACAGAGCGTTTAGGCTCTGCTGAACAAGTCTCAATTACAGAATTTGGAAGCAAAATGAAAAATCTAAATTGGACTTCTCAACAATGGATTAACGTGTTGCTTTCACTGGGGTGGTCAGGTTAGAGGAGTGCTGGGCATTCATACTTAAAATAGCATTAGGAGTCTGTGTTTGAAATGAATTCTAATCAGCTGGAGGGGTTCCCATCTAGAAGACATGAATGCAGTTTTGCTAAGGCAGCATTACCTGCTTTGCACACTGAAACAGGAATCCAGTAGATGACATAGTGTTTGACCATTTAGATTACATCCTAATGCATATGCCCAGGAGGGCCTAATCAGGGCTGCTCAGGAAGTTCTGGGGCTGCTTAACTTTTGCTTGTTTGAACTTTCACTCTTAAGATACATAAACACATGTGACTTTAACACTGGGACGTATGGAGCTCAGTTGTCTTCTGAACATTTAGAATGTGAATGGTCCTGTACAGAGCTGTCCTTACACTTAGCTTCTGTCAGGAGCTCATCAATGTCTGAAACATCAGTTAATAAAAAAAATCTCAGTAGACATTGCTTTGTGTAGCAGTGGCCTAATATGATAATTCCTGTTTCAGTGCTGTATTTATTTTAATTGACTTGATTTCCTATGGTATCTTCCACAGAAAGGACTGCATTTGCACTTGATCTGTCCAATATGGAAATTTAATACTCTCTTCCTTCATAATCTTGTTTGACAGATCGAGATAATGTTACTCATTCATATAAAACCAATGAACAGACACACAAAAAACCCCTTCAAAATCAGGTTCCTGATGTGAAAATACTCAATATAGTATGTTATTGAGTTGTAAAGCATAGAAAAGCTGAGACCAAAGAGTCAGAGCCATCATTGCCACATCGTGTGTACTGCTGGCTGTAAGAATGTAGTGTGTCCCCTAATAATAATACCTCAGTTTGAAGTGTTGAAGCCACATTTGGCTGTTCACCAGCTTCAGTGAGTTTTGCCTGCTTGACTAAATAGCTATGTGCACACGTGGGGACTTGTTGGAGATCATTAGTCTTTCCAAACTGCAAGTCAAAATAGTGGCCTTCATATGTTGTCCCCTTGCAGTGACGCTAGTATTTCTATGAACAAACGGTGAGGCTTTTTTCTGTTTAGAATAGATTCATTCTCCATGTTGTCACTTTTAAAGCAGTGTTCAGATTCTCAGCTCTGACAAATACCCAAACTGAGTTTTTATAACTAGTCTTTGGTGTGTGGCAGAAATAGAGATCTGGAAGTCTGATCTTGCTTAGGAAGACTTCTCTAGAATTGGCTGGATTGTGGTTCCTAAAGCTGCTCTAACACAAGGGCTGAACTTGTGCTTCATGGTGACGGTACCATTGCCAGAGCTCAGTCCAGAGCTGTGGGCGAGGGGTGGGTGACTCTCCAGGCTCTGCCTTAGCTTCGCTGTGAGCTTTGAGCCAAGCTTGTGATCCTCAGATCAGTGTCAGATTTTTTTACCCAGAAGAGTATGAGGAACGGTGGAACGCTTGGCTACCCTCAGTGGGTTGTCTAGAAGTCTTTATCCTCTTCCCAGCCTTCAGCATCACCTGTGGTCATTCTACTGTCTCCAGAGATGTGCCAACACTGAAAGTGAAGGCATTTTGTTGTAACTTTTCTGAAGAAATATAATCTTCTTTCTCTACAAGCTAAAATTTTTATTAGCTCCTGAAATGATCCTTTGCTGTCAGAACAGCCTCTGAAGCCTTTTGAGTTCCAGGGTGCCACAAGTTTTTATTTAACCTTTCTAGAGACTTCCTATTTCTTGGCTTGTGCTAGTGTAAAAGGCATCTTTTTCTTGGATTGTGTGATTCCAGCGTGCTGTGTGCAAGTCCAGTCAATTCATACAGTTGCTCTTTAATATGTTCTTTTGGTTTTGTTTTGGTTGTTTTTTCTTTAATGAAACTGATAGCATCTCGGTCAGCTTCTGTCTTTGTTTTTAAAGTGAGTTCAAAAGCTGTCGTGAGTGTGTCTGCGGAGTGTAAGCATATGTAAGCCTGATTTCTATGGTAAACCCAGTGTTGAAAATACTGCGAATTGTCTTTGGGGGGTGGGGGGAGATATTTTCTGTGGGCTGCTTATTCTGAAGAGGGGGATCTGTGACTATATTTATTTGTAGTTCTTTGGCAAATGAGAACAAATTGAATTCTCATCTGGAGAAGGAAAAGTCTGGACTCTGTAATGTGTGTGTTTTCTCTTGGATGGAAGCTGAAAGCATGTGTATCTTTTTCAGTGATTCAGTTTCCGTAGTGGGTAAGGATTTAAGAAAGCCTAGGTAGCGTTGTTAATGGCTCAGAAGGCTTGTTTTCATGATATTTTTTTCTTCTAGCCATGCGCCTCTCCTAATATTTTAATAAACTAGCTATTGTTGCCTATATTAAAAGCTATTATTGTTGCTATATATAGCTTACAAATTTGTAATGCACACATTTAATTAGTTGAGGGGTATCAGTTATCAAAATGCAGTGTCTGCTTAGTGAAGGATATACTCTCAAGTGTCACTCACCATGCAACATGTTATTACTTAGAATAGCAGCCAGAAGGAGGACCGAAAAGCAGATTTTTATTCACTTCTGGGTTTAGTAAAAAGTGCTTTTCCCTGTTGTTTCCATTTCCTGTCTACAGTGGAAATGGCTCTTCCATATGTCTGTGCAGTAAGAGAGGTTGGTTGGTTGTGGTGGTCATATAGGTCAATGAATACCTAAATACAATTATCTAAGTTGTTTACCGAAGCCTGTGGCAGGGTCATCCCCTTTCTGACTCTACAAATTACTTTAGATCTTGTCAGTACTATCTGAAACCCATCAGGGCTTTTCATATCTCTGAATAACTTGGGTTTTAGGGTAATTTGGCCTTCAGAGGATTCATCTAGTGACTGCTTGGAATGAAAATTTCTGCCAACAGATCTTCAGTATTACCTTTGTGTCCAAGGACACAGTATTTCTGCTGAACTCAGGATCTCTGTTCTGGAGCCAAATATTTTGACCTAAAATGGGATTGATGGGAAAGAGGGAAGTAGAGGAATTAATTATTTTTCCCCCCCTTAGTCTGTGTCCCAAGCATGAAAATCCTATTTAGCTTTATATGCGAGCCTATACTTTATGTATATTACAGTAATTATGGGCTTATCTGGCCAAAATTTACAGCACTTCTCTTTAGACTGCATGTATTAATTGCTAGGGTGGTTTCTGTCCTGTAGAATCAAAGGCTGAGTTTCCCCACTTGGCATCTCTGGTGTTGTTCTGTCCTTTGGCAGAAAAATATATACCATATAACTATATGCATGTTCTGTTGATTCTTGGCATGATTTGTTTTATTGTTTGTCTTCATTGATTTTCAGTTTTCTCTTATCCTTTCTGTTTTTTATAGCCCTTTTAGGGTCTCCAGCTGGTGGAATCCAAAATTCCATCGGTTCTGTTGGCACAGGCCAGCAGAACACTCCATCGCTAAGTAATCCTAATCCAATTGACCCCAGCTCCATGCAACGAGCCTACGCTGCTCTTGGACTGCCATATGGCAACCAGCCTCAAACACAGTTGCAGCCCCAGGTACAAGGCCAACAGCCGGCACAGCCTCAGGCTCACCAGCAAATGAGGACCATTAATGCATTGGGTAGGTGGAAAAAATACCAAGAAACTAAGGTGTTTAAATAAACTGAACGCTTGAATTTTTAGGATAGGCTAGTATTTCACTTGATCAGAGTAATGAATTTCTGTTCGTGTTGATTAATCACTTAAAATTATACTATTTATAAACACTACCATTCATTTACATTTGAATATTGGAAAGCTTTGAATATATTGCTTCTGCCCAATAGCAGGAGATTTAGTTTATTTGAAAATATAGTCTATAGCTTATTGATGTCTGAAGTGATTAGACAGAATTGCTCAAGGATTGGTTTAACAAGTATTTCACCTGTTCTAGCAGACAGTTCTGTCTCAGATGCTAATTTCTTTCTGGAATCTAGTTGTTTTCTTCTTTTTAGCTTATTTAACTAATCTTAAGAGTTTATGAATTTTAAATCTTAATAGACTTGTAGGGAAAAAAAAATATGCTCAAATTGAAAGTAACTTGATTCTGTAAGTAGCTGTGTATATGCACCACAGCAGACATTAACACAAAAGTGCTTATCTGATACACTGTTTCTTCTCATGAAGTAGCTGGGTCACTAAAGTGTAGTTTTGCCATGTTATTGTCAGAATTGTGAACTGGGTACCAATGATGTTTAATTTTGTCCCAAAGGAGCCAACCAGATGAACCTTCCCGCAGGAGGAATAACAACAGACCAGCAAGCTAGTCTAATTTCTGAAACTGCTCTTCCAACATCCCTTGGGACAAATAAGTAATGCACACATTTTCATTCTTGCTCAATTAAACATTTATTTACATGCTTATGAATGTAAATAAAGAGCATGCTTTAAAAACTAATTGCATTGGCATGGAAATGATCAGTCATATCTATAGCTACACTCTTCTGTCCTATTTCAATTCTGTATCTACCAGTTTGTCCCCCCAGAGAGCCCCAGAATATTTTAGTAGCTTTAAATAAATTCCCAAAGGAAGACTATTTTGTATTTTTTTAAGTGTACAAATACCTTAACAGTTGTGATTCTTTCTTGTTCATACCGTGTCTTGTAAACTCCTGAGCTTTGCTGCTTTAGGCATTGCAGTTTGTTGATCTCAAAATTTCACTTAGAGAATATTTGGTGCAATAGCTGGAAGTAATGAAAGCAATTACTCAAAAATTACTTCAGGCAGACATACAACAAAACTCTGCATTCTTGTACTTTAACAGTCCCGTTTCTATTTTAGCCCACTAATGAATGATGGCACAAATTCTGGCAATGTTGGAAACCTCAGCTCAATGCCAACGGCTGCACCTCCTTCTAGTACCGGGGTAAGGAAAGCATGGCATGAACATGTCACTCAGGACCTGCGCAATCATTTAGTGCATAAACTGTAAGTATTCACCAAGACTGCTTATTTTTCCTGAGTGTTTTTAAAGAATTAAATACAGTAATTCTGTTATTAAGCTGAAAGGTTGTAGAGATTATCAGTTGTGATTCTCTGATGCTGGGCCACTGAGGATGAGCTGATGCCTTTAACCCTCCTCTTCAGTTCATTCTTCATGCTCAGTTAGGAGTGGCCATGAAATTAGTTTACGTTGCTAGTAAATTTCCTCTGTTGTAGTAAACAAGCATTTAGACTCTAGGCTGTTAAACCTCACATTTTTTTTCCATTAATTTGCTTTAATCTTGTGGGAAATAGTATGATATTATTTTTTTCAATACAAATTCAATATGCTTTTACGTATCTGGTGTATTATAAAGGAATGTCCAAGGTGATTATCGTAAAACTTTACTGATTTTTTTTTTTTTCTCTGAAGAATTTTTCTTTTATTCTTTCTCCTTTCTTGTAGTGTCCAAGCCATCTTCCCCACTCCTGATCCGGCAGCACTGAAGGATCGCCGCATGGAGAACTTGGTGGCTTATGCCAGGAAAGTGGAAGGAGATATGTATGAATCTGCTAATAGCAGGGTATGTTGTTTTAGTCCAGGTATTCAGTATATGTTAAAGAATAATAGTATCACAAATCTTGTAAGCGCAATGAAAACCACAGAGAATGATTTCACTGCTCTCTTGATGAGGAAAGTCATACTTTCTGTCTGTGGCTGTGTTTGTATAGTCCCAAGCCATCTGATTAATGTTACTCCAAGCTAATTCACCTCCCTCAGCTCCATGAAAACTAGACAGCAACATCCCAGCCCCATTTACATGAAAGTGTGATTGACATGCATGAAGACGGGAGCACAGCTTGCAGTTCTTGATGTTTGCCTTACGGACTTTCTCCTTTTTGGAAGTCTGTGTAAATAGTAGTTTTAAACCTTTCTTAATGACTCTTTACCATTGGATGTTTTCTGTAGGACTCAGTCCTGTTATGCTGCTTACCTTTTACCTGCACTGTTGGAATTATTTCTCTTACTCGGCAGCACTGACAGTGGTTTGGCTAGGACACATGGCTGTTCCACCTCTCAACATAATAAGAAGTCAGTTTGCCTGCATTTGTCTTTGTGCATGGGAAACAAGACAGAATTCCTGTTCTTGTTCGTGATTTTTTTTTCTCTGAAAGAAGTGTCAACTCAAATCTCTGTTATTCTACTGTTGTAGAGGGAGCAAACCCCTGTTGATTGACATGCTGAGGATACTACTTCATTATGTCACTGGGGCAATTCTGCCCTAAAAGAACTACTCCCTGAAAGTTTTCAGCGGATCAAGACTATGTTAGTATTGTCAGTAGTAACAGCTAGTGAAATGTTGCCTGATCAGAATCTTGAGTGTCCTGTCTTAAATAAAGTAGAGTTACTAAAAAAAAAAGTGTAGTTAGTGGCATTTCAGGTGATAATTATCCGGTAAGACAGTAGCACTTAGTCTGCCCACTCAGACCACCTCCCAGAAGAGCTGAAGATGGAATGCCAGTTTTGTTTCCTAGAGGTAGACAGGCAGTGGCCATTTGCTCAGTGGCAATATTGTATTCTTGTGGCTACCAAGAGATGGTTTAGCAAGGAAAACTTGTGTGTGATCACCTTGGATCACCCTGGCAGCTCTAGAGAAAAACTTTAGAGAGAACAAGGATTTCATAGACATAGATAGGCATACCTTCTCAGTAAAGATGAATTAGTAGACTTCTAGTTATAAACTTAAATATCTTGTGACCGCTGTGCCACACAAGTACCCAGAAGTGTCTTCTCTTCACCCCTTAAAACAGCTGTGAGAGCCTCATTGCCAGAAGCCTCTTTTATGGGAATTCATGTAACATGTTTGGCTCCAATGTTTCGAATGTATTAACGAAGCCGTGTGGAATTGCATCCTTTTTTCTCAGTAGCATCCATTCTACTTCGACACTGAAAAACAGATTAACATGAGGCATCACTGGAAGCAGTTTGGACATTGTTTTAGTAGTATCTGCTTGTGAACATGTCCTTTTTAAGAAATCTGTGCAGGGTGGAAGTAGCACAATATGAAATTTACAGGTAGGAAGTTATAAGTGAAGTGTCTTGAGCAGGAGGAGGGAAGGGGCTGTAGTGCCTTTAAATTGGACAGCAGAAAGTGTCTGCACTGATGGGGTTTTATGACATTTGGAGGAGGGAAGTGACCTAAAAACAAAGCTTTATATTGCAACACTGGACTCTAACGAGGCTGGTGAGGAATACCTAGCTCGTATTAAGTTTTCTGAAATTAATTCAATCCTACTTTAATAACAAATTCTGGTTGGATGAAGACAAAATGATTGTGGGACAAGCATAATTCAGCCTTTGCTTCATGGAACACTGGAGCATAGGTGACCCCACAAAAGAAATGTAGTCTTGAGGGCTGATGGGGTTTTTTGGCTTTAAAAGGTGCATAATCTCATGTGTCCAGCAGTTGCTGACAAGCAAGATTGTCTACCTTGCTGTGCACAGTGACTTTTATTTGATCTGTTGTCAGTGTGGATTGAGTAAAATTTTTCATCTTGTACAGACGTAGTGTTTGTCTGTGCCTGTGGACTATTTTTCACTGACTTCCTCTATTCTTTTGAGGTTTTGTCTGGTTTTGTTTATTCCCTGCAATGACTATCAGTAGCCAGCCTCTTTAGGAAAAGAGTGGTTCCTTTCTTTACGTAAAAATTGATCTGTCCTTAACATTTGTCTCCTGAAGTTTATTCAGCATAACTGTGTTGCTGGGAACGTGTGGGGTTTTTTTCTTGTGTCTGTGGATTAGTGGAAATGTTTATTATAAAAATAACATTTAAAAATCATTAACACTTAGAAACTAAATCACAGCTTCCTGGTTTTTGTTGAAGCAACAGAAAACCTACAGTCTTCTCCTTTGTCTACTAATCTACTCTGAGTAGATGCAAAGGTTAGCCATAAAGCCAAGTCTCTGAGGTGTCTTCTGGAAGCTTTGTTTCTCCTTTTCTGCATTAAAGGAGTGATGAGACTATCTTGATTTAACAGAATTCTGTAAGTGAATACTTCTTTTTCAAATAGGCAGGTGTATACATTAAAAAAAAAACAAAAACAAAACCCACCACCACAAACAAACCAGGTGATGGTATTCTGGTAGACTATATGAGTTCTGCTGTTTTCTTATACTTGATGCTGAGACTATTTTTTTCTCTTCTAGGATGAATATTATCATTTATTAGCAGAGAAAATCTATAAGATACAAAAGGAGCTGGAAGAGAAACGGAGGTCTCGTCTACATAAACAAGGGATGTTGGGGAATCAGCCAGCCTTACAGACCCCTGGACCTCAGCCCCCTGGTATCCCACAGGTGGCTGCTGCCATGGGCCAGGCACAGCCCGTGAGGCCGCCCAGTAAGTACTTCTGTAGGAGGTACTTCTGTGGTTCAGCTGCAGCTTTGCCCAGTTTGTGTCCTTGGGCTCTCGTGCTAGTCTCAAGTTTGTGTGTTAAATTGTTTTTTGCTGACCATTCTTCTGTTGTGTTGCAGATGGGCCTATGTCCATGCCAACCGTGCCTATAAGTCGTATGCAGGTTTCTCAAGGTATCTATTTTTTACTCTCTATTTGTAATTTGTGAGTTCAAAATAACTTTTAGGGGGGAAAGCTGACAACCTGTTTTTCTTTCGGAGTTGGGATGGGGGGGAACTGCTGGGTCTCTCCTTTTTCAGCATCATTCCTCGTTGTTGCTGTGTGGCAGGAACTGTCTTGGTGCAGTCTTGTCTTAAGAACTGGCAAGATATACCCAATACTTTGCTAACGACTGGGAAGTAATTCAGTCCTTTCAGAAAGAGGAGAGCACAAGCAGGAATACTGTAAAAGAGCACTAATGGGGGGTGGGGGGGTGGAGAAGAGGATGTTGGCATGTTTTCGTCTGTTAATTAGCCAAAAGTACACTTGTAGCTGGAAACCTAGCACATTAATCCTAGAATCTGTATAACTAATTATACCCTTTCTTGGTTTTTGATGCAAAGTGCATCTAACAAAGCCTTGTAGCTTGTTCATAGCACTGATGGCTTGCCATCACTGCTTTAGGCTGCTGTGGGCTAATGGATGTGGGGGTTTTCCTGAAAAATAAAAACCTGGGACTTCTAGGTGCTTCAGCTTCCTTAAAAAAAGTGTCCCAAATTATTATTTCTTTGTTTCTTTGTAGTAAGTTGAAACTTGTGTTGAAATGTCCTTGAAAAGTTATGTCCTTTTAAAATTTATTTCAATAGGAGAAAAAGTTAATAGTAAGTATAGCTCCATAGTTAGTTGTTTACACCTTTATTCCTGTTAGAAAATTGTGGGGGTTTTGGAGGGGTTAAATGTTTTGTATACATAGCACAACACCTGTTCAAGCATATTGCTAGTTTTTGTCCTGATTTGAGGCTAGGAGTTGCCTTCATATATACAATATGTATTTTTATCATATTTACTTCAACCATTTCAGTGAGGCCTGAATTGCTGTTTCAAAGCAAATGCCTGATTTTAAGAAACCATCCCAAGGTATTATTTACAAATAGCATCCTGTCTTTGCAGATCATCCACACTCTTCATCTTTTGCATTTTATTTTTTTTTTACACCAGAAGTTATATTTCACCCTAACTGGTATTCTTCTAAATACTTCTCGCATCTTGATTTGTCTCTTAAGCCAAGTAATTTGAGCAAAGTTAAAAGAAAATTATGAAGTGTAGGGCAGTCAAACTTTAGTCATAATAAATGTTAAATTTATAGTAGAGTATACATACCTAAATTCTGATGACTTGTTCCTAATGAGTTGTTTTGGGGGTGCATTTGCAGGAATGAATCAGTTTAACCCCATGTCCATAGGGAATGTACAGATGCCACAAGCACCCATGGGACCCCGTGCAGCTTCTCCAATGAACCATCCTGTACAGATGAACAACATGGGCGCTGTTCCTGCGGTTCGTACTTCTTACCAAGTTCTTCTCAAAATTGGTTGATTACATTTAGCAGTGTTATTGCTGTTCTGAAAAGGCTGTGTCAGAGTAGTACTGTAAATTGTAGGATAATTTCATGGAAACATACTGAGCCTGTCAGGCTTTTATTGAGGCATTTTTTTTCAATATTTACTTGTGTTAAAAAAAAAAACCCAACAAAAACTTTAGAGGGGTAGATGCCAGAGATGTAATAATCTCCAACAGTCTGTGGAAGAGCATAGTTCTTTCAGCAACTGTGTCTTTGCAGTATATATACCTTCTTTATTCCTCCATGAAAACATGTTTTTATTCTTAAGAAAAACAAACATCTTTTCAGTTTCACTGGATTATATCCATCAGCTCAGAGAACAAAACAAGTTAACACTCTCAGTAGAGTTTTGAATATTACCTGTTTAAAAATAACTTCCTCGTGAATGCTGTGGAACAAATGCTGGAGTTATATTCATATGCCCACTTCCATTTGGTTTACCAAATCCAGTTTTCCACTTACATTTTTGTCCTGTCTTTTTAGGGTATTCACCCTTTGATCTCCCATGTAATGCTAAATGGTAATATCTTTAATTTGGGTGTTCATTTGTAGATGGCAATGTCTCCTTCCCGAATGCCTCAGCCACAGAACATGATGGGAGCTCATTCCAACAACATGATGGGTCAGGCTCCTACCCAGAACCAATTCCTGCCCCAGAATCAGTTTCCAGCATCCAGTGGGGCTATGAATGTGAACAGCGTGGGCATGGGTCAGTCAACAGCCCAGGCTGGGGTGGCACAGGTAAGATGTATTTTCTAATACTAGAGTTATTTACTCTTAATTATTTTGTTCTAATTTATTTGATTAATGTATGTTTATTAATATTTATGTGTCCATTGTTTGTTGTAGTCACCCCTGTCTTTGGGGGATCCTGGGTTACATCTGCCCTCTTCACAAGCTCTTATATATGCTAACTGGGGGGCAATGCCCTGTAATTCCTGTTATAAATTATAAAAAAAAGCATGCTGATGAGATTTTAAAAGTTAGCTTATCAGATATTTATGAGCATATGCTTTCATCTGTGTGGACCTGAGTAGCTGACTTTAAGTGAAGAATTACAAGCACAGAGTGGTTGGGGAAGATCTTTTAAAGTTTGTTCTAACCTCTCTGCTTTTGAAGAGAAAACGGGGGTGGGGGTGGGTGGGTGGGTGTCTGTAGCATTTTCTGTTACAGTAGTGGTCAGTGAAGTAGTAGCCATGCTTACGATGCCAATGTATATGCTCTTCCAAAGGGAGAGGCTTATTTTTTAGATCAGAGTCCAAGTAATATAGGTTTGTTGAGACTTCCAGAGTTCTCTAGTCCAGCCCCATCCTCAAATGGAGATAACTTAGATCAGGTTATGAAAGGGCTCTGCCAAGTCACATTTGGAATATGCTTAGGATGGAGCATCTACAGTTTCTTGGGCCCTGGCTCGGTTGTTTGACCACCTTTGTGGTGAACACTTTTCATAATGCACTTAGTTCAGTAAAACTATATACAGGCTATATAGGCACGTGTTTTAAATTTGAAACCTCATCTGCAGGAATCTATTAATTGATTTGGATTTCTAAGAGGTACATCTGATATTCTTTTTTTATCACTGTCTCATGCAAGTAAAATGTATAGTTTAAAAGTCTGTGCACATCAAGAATACTTTATTGTTGCTGCTCTGAAAAACATATCCACAGTTTTCTTAAGCATCTGGAGTAGTCTAATTAGAATTACAAAACAACAAAAAAAACAAACCACCAAACAAAAAAAAAACCCTCTTTTAAGTTTTGCACAGTGCAATGGGGCAGGCATTAAATGTGTTGAACTGTCTTTTAAAGCAGGGCTGCTCTAGAATCCTGGCCTACAACGTGTATTTGCTTGCAACCATTTTGTATGCAAAGTCTGACCTTTGCCCAGCTAATGGCATGATTTAGAGATTGTCTGCCTCTGGGTTCTGTGTTACTTGGAGATGGTGAGGGTTCCCTCTCTGTGTCAGTAGAATTAACGTTAAAAGACACGCATGGCACATCTAGGTCTAGGAGCAAGGTCTTTGACTAAGAGCTGATGAAAACAATTAGAGAAATCAGAGCATCGTCATTTGCAATAGCAGCATTTGTTTATAGCTGATCTCATGTTTAGACTCCCAGTATTCTGTTGAAGTGCTGTGATTTAAAGGTGAAGTGTGATTCCCAGAGCTGTGGGAGTCACGTGTCTGTAAGACAATCTCTCTCTCTAGCAGGGGCAGGTTCCCAGTGCTGCTCTTCCCAACTCCATGAACATGCTAGGACCGCAGAGTGGGCAGTTACCATGTCCACCAGTGACCCAGCCACCTCTACATCAGACTACACCTCCTGTGTCTACTGCTGCTGGGATGCCACCTATTCAGCACCAAACGCCAACTGGAATGACTCCCCCTCAGCCAGCAGCACCCACTCAGCCATCGACACCAGTCTCATCTTCAGGACAAACACCAACACCAACACCGGGTTCTGTTCCAAACGCGACACAGACACAAAGCACGCCTACAGGGCAGACTGCGGCACAGGCTCAAGTCACACCGCAACCTCAGACCCCAGTTCAACCCCAGTCTGTGCCAACCCCGCAGCCATCTCAGCAGCAGCCAACATCTGTGCAGGCACAGCCACCTGGCACTCCAGTAAGTACCAGCTAGTTGCATTGTTCTCGTGTAGTGACATTCCACAAGAAATCTCCCTATGTAGAGCACCATGTCATGAATGAATGGAGCCCATAGTTGTCAATGGTAGCTTCTACTTTAGGCCAAAGGGTTCGTTATAGAGTTGTGTAAAAATGTGTCCGTTCAGATGTTCTCAGCATTGTTTGAAGGAGGGGGGCATATTGAATGACTTCAAACTGCTCAAAGTAAAAATGGCAGCAGTGTGCAGAAAGAGGAAGCGTAACAGGTCTAATATTATATTTGGCCTTAATCAGAATTGATCTTGGCTGATCATGAGATTTGCATAAATTTTTTTTTCCTTTTAAGATACAGTCAGGACGAATGCACGTTTCAAGGAATGTACAGTGTTTTACTGGGCAGGTGTTTTCTCTGTAAAAGAAGCCTCTTTGGGGCAGAATATTCTTCCTTGGCTTCTCCTCTGTAAAGCAGAGTTATTAAATGTGTGATATCAAAACTTGGCTACAGTGAGCTCCTGTATCCATGTTCTGCACTGTTTTAGAATATCATCTCATGTCTTTTTTGTGCTGTTCATTTTTAGTAAAGGAAAATATTTCTATATATGCAGTGTCTTTCTTTTGTACTGTTTTTACAACAGCTATCCCAGGCAGCAGCTAGTATTGATAACAGGGTCCCCACCCCTGCCTCAGTTGCTAGTGCTGATACGAATTCCCAGCAACTAGGACCAGATGCACCAATGCTAGAAAGCAAATCAGAAGTTAAAACTGAAGAAACTGAGCCAGAGACTAGTGAGACACAAGTGGAAGCTAAGACTGAGGTAAATGAGATTCTATACAGCTTAACTGAAAGCAGTGATAGATATAAAAGCACTTAATGATGTGTCTGAATTGGTGAGCTAAGGGGCGAGAGGAGGGTAGTTACTGGAAAGTAACTGTCCTGAGGAAAGCCATGGATGGAGAGTGCTTCGACAATCTCAAACTAATATTTTGATGACTGGAGTTCGGGTCATAGATGTAATAGTACATCTCGTTGCATCCTTTCTTAAGGTGGAGGAGGATTTACAAGGATCTTCACAAACAAAAGAAGAAACGGATGGAGCAGAACTGAAACAGGAGCCAATGGAAATAGAAGAAAAGAAGCCTGAAATAAAAGTAGATGCTAAAGAGGAAGAGGAGAGCAGCACTAACGGAACCACTTCACAATCCACATCGCCATCTCAGCCCCGCAAAAAAAGTATGTGTATGAAAACTGATTGTTCTTATGTACTTTGTTTTTACTAGCATTTGTTTTCTACAGTCTCTGTTCCTGCTGGGTGGTAGATCGGTTTCATATGTGCATTCCAGCATGTGAAGCTCTAGGAGATCAGTACTCTGTAACTTACTTTTGGACATAGGATTCCTTTAATGTTACATGAATCAGAGGTGAGAAAAGCATGTCGTTGTGGTCTTGATCTCGGCAGTCGTCTTGCAGATTCCAGTTTCTGCCTAGACGGACCAGGGCAGTAAGGCAGTTGATTGCTGGAGAAATTATACACATACATCTCCTCCCGTACACCCTGGCCAGTGCTCTTTCAGGGGAGCTCAGTGTAGATAAGTGCTGTCGGTAACCAACAATACCCGTTGCTTTGCTTTTCTGTTAGAGGCTGCACACACCACCTTCATACTGAGTTTTAGCATTCACTTCTCTGAGAATTAGGTGTTGAACTCCTCTCCTGAGTCTGTATTTCTCCAAGGCTGGTCTGCTGCAATAGACTTAAATATTTTTGGAAGCTCCTTGTTGTTTTCAGTGTAGTGTTCATTTGAAAGCTTGCTCCTCAGAAATGGTTAGGTCAGTAGCCTCTTAGTTAATCTACAGTGTTAGCGTAGCTTTAGGCGTGACTGTATTTGTACCGTGCATTTTTCCAAAGAGAAACTTGATGGCACTACAGATCTTGAATAGACTTATATAAATGATTGCATGCCTTAGGCTAGTAAGAAATAAATGAATAAGATTCTCAAAACAGACAAAAATAAGTTATTCCACTTGTAGTGCAGACTTTGTGGGAGTCTGTGAGGTAAGTGTTTGGACTCAAAACCCTTAGCTGTTTAGGGACTTCTGTCTCCTAGCATTTGCTGCTTCCAGATGATGTTTTCTGTGGTTAGTTTTTAGGTTTTGACCAAAGGTAAGCTTTCAACATGCTGCAGGTGTCAAAAAAGAGAAAGTGATGATCCATTTCATAACTTTTTTTTTTTCTTCTTCCCTTGCCAAGGAAACAGCATAGTAACTACCTTAAAAGAACATTATGGGTGTGTGCTTTCCAGAATGTGATCAAGGAATCATAAAATTTTCAAGTTCATGCAGCTTGAATCTTGATCTCCTATATGAGCTTTGGGTTGCATTTAACTACTAAACGTAAACTTTTTATAATAAAACACTATAAAACACACTTTCCTGTAGATCGTGTTTTCAGTTTGTAGCACAGTGGGCCAGCCAATTGAGAATATGCTGCAGAACTAACTGGCAGAGCCTGTTTCAAACAAAATGTAACACAGGGAGTGGAAAGCTTATTAGCATTTATAAACCAGCTATATTCCCAGTGGAAAGAATCACTGCTGCTTGTTAGGAGGAGTGCACTTACAAGTAAATCGAGACGGAGGCAGGTTCTTGCAGAATTAGTCGATGGAACTTGCACTGTGTTCTCCTGCTGATTCAGTCTGGATTACTACGTATTTCCAATACCTCATTTAGTAACATGATTTTGTCTTGGAAATATTATCACTAAGTAACCGTGTAGTGTAACACGTGCAACGTGGGCAGGTACAACCACATACACAATTTTAAATGGTGACATTTTCTCATAAAGTAGTTTGTCCAACTTTAATAGAGCGTTTGCATTAAAATGCTAAATAAACCAAGAGGTATTTGAGAGTAAATAGTCAAGTGTGCTTAAGGGTTATGTGGTATTTTAAAACTACTTGTGAGACTAATCTGGAGTTTTGCATGGGTTACAGAAGTATTGGAAACTCTCCTTCCTTCCCACGTGGCCGGATTGCTGAGGTACCCCCCCAGTAACCTGGAGCACAGCAGCTACATGCTGCAGCTATTAGGGGGACGGCTCACGGTTGGAAGTGTCATGGGAGTGTATGCTTTAATATAACTTAGCAATTTGTAGCCTGATACCTTAATGTGTGAAAAGATTCATCCCAGCCCCAGAGGGTTGTATTTCTGGGTACAGGTGGCTGATGTTGTGGAGCTGGAATCTCATCTGTTTGTCACACCCAGCCAGGTGCACTGAACACCATCAGCCTGGCTGTGCTCATTTAACTAGACTGTAACCTGACTTAAGTGATAGAAAATCCTGCATGGGCTAGAAAACAGACCAAGATAATACTCCTGAGATACTGGTCTCAGTTCGTTTACACCTGAATTTTTGTTGGTTAGCTTTTTTTGAAAACTGCAGACACCCCTTCAGCAGCCTTTTCTTCCTCATCAAGGTTTTGCCTTCATAACTGCAGGCAACCAAACCCTTCCAAATTCAGGGCTTGGTTTGGTTTTGCTTTATTTTCTGGAAATCTAATATAAGCAAGAAAGAAAGGGGGTTGGTTCCTTGCTTCTTCCCTTGCACTCTTCTGAAAAGAAACATTATTCAAAGAGTTTCAAAATTTTCAAAAGAAACAAATTCTCTTTTGGGTAGCTCTTGTCTCCTCTTTTCATTGTAGATGGCTGCCATAGTTTGACCTTCAAGATTAGTTTTACTGATTTCTTCCCTTCTTTATAAGACTATATAATAGTGCAAAACCTCCAAGGGCTTGCTTTTGCAGGGGATATTCAGGTGAAGATGTCTCCATCTTCCTTTATGAATTTTCTTCTTAGTAATCATAAGCAGGATTTCCTCTGTCTGAACGAAACAAAAAATTAAAAAGGTAAAAGATGGTAGCATTATACTGTTCTCTAGCAGGTAGTATGTCATCATGATTCAGGCAAAGATCCCATTTTCTTTTTACCACCTACGCACCCAAGACAAAATGGGATAACGGGATGCCAGCTCCTTACTAAAGATCATTTAGCCACCAGAGGAGAGCTGAGAGCATTTAATTTTGGAAAAGGGGCAGAGGGGAGAACAGAAACTTTCTTGTCAAATCTGTATAAGGAGAGACTATGATCAAATGTTCTGTTATTAGTCATGTTCCTTAGAGGCAGAGCAGCTTTTTACTGTTAAAGATGAACGCAACTTTTCTTGACGTTTTTAGGTTAAGTCATAAACTGAAATAACTGGATTTTGATTTTTATTTTTTCAAACTTGTAAACCTTATCAGCAAAGATAATTAGGCTTTAAAGAACTTGGCAAAAGTTTTGCTGAATCTCTGTAGTTTGGGTTTAAATTATGATGGGATTTATTTTGAAAGATACTTCAGCTTAGTAGTGTTTTGTCATAGGGGTCAATACAGGGAAAATTTTAAAAGCAGTGCTAAGCAGGTGGCCAGAATAGGTTATTAAAGAGTGCTTTTTGACCTTTAAATTTCATTAAGTGAAATAATTCAGATGATCGGGTTATGAACTACCTGAGCCAGAGCAAGATGGTTCCAGAGGAACGATAGAGAATGCTTCTTCTCATGAATAGAATTTAATAATTCCTTCTGCTCCTGAGAATTCCATAATATAATTTAGTAGCAGTTTATAAAACTTTGAGAGTATGTGGTAGGGTTCCTTTCATAGGAAAGTGCCTGCGTGTGCAGTATCAATAAATATGGAAGAGAATTATGGACCGAGATTGTGGCAACAGCTGAAATGATCATCAGATTGCACTCGTTATTGTAACAACAAATGTAGGCATCCTTGGCTCATCTCATTTTTAATCTGGTGAGTCTGAGTTCAGCAGTAGTAGTAGCAGCATGAGATCTTGATGTGTCTGTAAGGCAAGCCCTTTCAGAAGCCTTTCTTGCAGCTTGCCTTAGTCCTTTGCCATGGTTTAGGTGACTTGGGTGGTATCTTGCCTATTGTGTAGATGAGCAGCAATCCTCTCTCCAGTCAGAGGCAGTGCGCTCAAATGGTCTTAAAATTTTCATCCTGACTTAACAGTTTCCAGGAGCTGCCATATCTACAGACAGCTAAAAAACCTGAAACTTAATCCTTCAGAAATTATCTGAGTAGCGTCATCTTAATTTTTTGTCTTGCTTTATTTCTGTGTGTAGTTGAGGCAAAAAGACTTCCTCTCGGAAGCGTCACCCAAATGAAAAAGGAAACCAAAAAACCTTTTTAAAAATCATTAATTTTTAAATAAAGTCCCAAAAACCAATTTATGTCTTACCAAAATACCATTTGAGTGACAAAAGCAATGATCAGCCTCAAAGGGGTCACTACAGCCCTGTTGATTTGAGTGCTTTCAACAAAACTAATTGCTCCCTTTTATTAATACCATTCTTGTTTCAGCCAGGTAGATAAATACTAGATGCCGTCCTGCTTTCCTTAGTTGTCTTTTTTTTTTTTTTTTTTTTTTTCCCCCTCTCAATAATAAGCATTCTCCCCTATTTAAAGACTCTGTTCCTAAGGAAATAAATGTAATTACGCTGCTGAGATGTTCAAAGAGCTCTCCAAGTTATCATTATATTTTTCAGAAAATGCATCTCCTTTCTTGTCCTTGTCATCCACTATTGAAAGAAACATGGCTGTTGCCATGCCACTGTTGCCAAGTGGTTGTAATGATGCATATAAATCTGGAAGTATTAACACTTTCAAAATCAATTAACAGTCCATCAGACCAGGACTGTTTGTATACTATGGCCAGAAAATTCCTGTGCCAGCTATCAAGACATCTGGTTACTCTCTGCAGAGCTGGCTCTTTGGCCCTGTCCACTGTGGTGTGTTTTGCTAGAAGAGTCTTGGCTTGGAAATAGCAAACAAGGTTAGAAGGGAGGGAGAGGAAAATATGCTTAGTCTCTTCTCTGAAGAGCTAAGCTTCATCCATGTTGAAGCTGTTGAATTAATTTGGTTCTGAGTAAGAAGGGGGGGGGGGTATGAGTTGCAGTTGTTCTGTCTCCTTATTCTGGGAATATCACTTACTGCGATTTGAGGAAACATAAAAGCTGTGTGGTGGCCTCTTGATCCTAAGTTTTGCCTCTAATCAGCTATGCAGATCAGGAGATCCCTCATAAGATTTTTACATTAACATTTTTCAGTTTGGGGCAGGGCGGGGAGGAGGAGGTGCGTGTGTGTTTTTTTTAGGGGAGTTGAGGTTAGGAAACAGGGAAGGAAATTTTCTAACCTTTCTGTCTTTCATTAACAGTTTTCAAACCTGAGGAGCTGCGCCAGGCTCTCATGCCTACCCTTGAAGCTTTGTACCGGCAGGACCCAGAGTCTCTACCTTTTAGGCAGCCTGTGGATCCCCAGCTTTTAGGGATTCCAGTGAGTTGGCATTAAAAAAATATAAAATGTTGTTGTGTTTTGTCTTTGTTCATATAAACATTTTGTCTTTTCTGTTCAACATACTGTGAACAGTTGACGTCTTAAAAATAAAGGGTTTTGTGTGTGTTTGAAGGACTACTTCGACATTGTGAAGAATCCTATGGATCTTTCAACCATTAAACGTAAATTGGATACTGGGCAGTACCAAGAACCCTGGCAGTATGTGGACGATGTCTGGCTAATGTTTAACAATGCCTGGCTTTACAATCGCAAGACTTCCAGGGTCTATAAGTTTTGCACTAAACTCGCGGAGGTGTTTGAACAAGAAATCGATCCCGTTATGCAATCACTTGGCTACTGTTGTGGGCGCAAGGTACGTATTCCAGGGATGGAGTTGTATTCTTCCGAAGAGCTTAGCTTGATTAATCAGATAAAACAGCTTTGTATATTCTTTTTTTTAAAAACTGAAATACTGAATGAAAGGGTTGCTAAAAGTTTGGCTTTATTGTAGTGTGCTAAGAACTAAAAAAGGTAGATAGCATCTTTCTTCCTGCTATTCTTATTGTTGTATTTTTCTCCCTCAGAGAACACCTTTCTTGGTCATAAGCAGTATTAATGTGCTTTGCTTGTTTCCCATGTCCAAAAAAAGTTGGTGGTTAGAGGATCAGCTCTTTAGCTTATATAGTAATTTAGTTACAATTATTAGAGAGTTGTGCTAATGTTTTTACAGTAGCTTAGAAAAGTGTGATAAACATAACAATCTATTATGATACCCGTAAATGTCAGGTTTACCTAATAGATATTTGATTAATGTAAGATTACATTTTAAAGCTTCTTTTCTCACCATTGTTTTGCAGTATGAGTTTTCTCCACAGACCTTGTGCTGCTATGGCAAGCAGCTGTGTACTATTCCTCGTGATGCTGCCTACTACAGTTACCAGAACAGGTAAGTCCTTGACTTTGGATTTGGGTGGGGTTTTTTGGCGATTCAGGAAGCGAAGTCCTTTGAGTTCTGTGCACATACAGAGGAGGAGGATTATTAACTTTTTCTTTCTTTTGTCAGCTCAGTCAGGAAAAAGTTATTTTTGTATCTTTGCATGCTATCCTTTTGCAGGTGACCCTTTAGTTTCCTGTACTTCAGCTTGATACACGCTGTACTTCTGTGCTTGCTGTTAGCTAGGCTGTACCACGCACCACTTAAGTGGAAGGGAAGTTGTCCATGTTCTCCACAAAACGAGTGGCAGGGCTTGCTGGAGGGAGAAGGGCAAAACTGCAAAAAGACACTGAGCCATCATGTCACCTTCTTCTGGGAGAGCTGTAAAAATACACAGTTTTGTTTTCAAATTAGTGTCAGAATTTGCAAAGTGAAGTGTACAGAGATTCATTGCAAGACTTACATTCTCTCTTCCTAGTTAGTACTTAATTCTATTTAAATTAGATTTGAATTAACATTGAAAACTACCAGACACTCTACGAGAAGCTATGAAAACAATAGTTTCCATTATTTTTTAATTAATATTAGGATTTGGCGTTTGTGTGATTATCAAACAATTGTTATATTAATTTTCCATGTAATGCCTAAATCAACAGTGCTATAATTACAAAGTGAACTTAGAACTTGCCTTTGGTTTTGGTTTCTTAGATGTTCCCCCCCACGCTCCAGAAAAAAGCTAAACGTAAATGGGCTAAGTCACAAACTTCCTTTTCTCTGTTTAAAACAAAGTTATGAACTACTTTCCAGAGACTTGGCCATCTATAAGTCTTGCCAGCTTTGAAGCGCGCAGCAGGCTGTTGGCTAACCACAGTTACAGAACTAATTCAGACAGCCGGAGCTTGCATTTCATCCTTCCCAGGGTAGTCCCTGCATCACGGACGTGCTGTAAGATGGAGCGAGGCTCTTGGTGTGGCACCGAGCTGAAGCAGCACGGGGTGGGAAATGAAAACGTGTCATCTCGCATTGGTCTGAGGTGGCCTTTGGGAGGCCATGCAGGGGAATGCATATTCACAGGCTCTTAAAAAAGGTTTTATACAGCCACTGTGAACCCCAAAAAAAGTCAGTCTGAAGAGAAATAGAGCAATTAAAATGCATTTAAAGAGATGGTACTTCAGTACTGGAAGTGGGGAAAAAATAACCCTTAAATACCAACTCCGTGTGGTAGTTTCAAATACTTTTCATACTACACATCCAGGTCGTACTGTATTTGAAAACCGTAGCAACTTGAAAAATAACTGAAGAAGGGGTCATTTTTTTCTTTCAGTTGCACCTTTCCTATTTAAGTTAAGTGTTAAATCATTCGGATTACTCGGTGGAAGGCAATGTTGGTTGCTAGCAAGAAATACAGGGTTGATGGGGCAGTGGGTTCCTCTGGACGCGGTCATGCAATACTTGTTTCTTACCTGCTATAAACGTGATAGTCCACTTACACTGAGTTTAGTCTAAAAGGGTAGTAATGAAAGGGAGGTGATTTGTCTATGTGTCAGTAGGCCAGTAGCAGAACAGAAGTAGGTGCAGATTTCTGTTCATCCAGATGTCTTGAGAAAGGGTTGTGGGTTTGGGATAAGAATATTTAGGCACCATTGAATAAATTAATTCTGGCACTACAGTTCAATGATTGAAGTTAATTATTTGGTATAGAATTGTTGGTTCAGAAGTTTAGGTTAATGAGTTCAGGACATATTCTTCATGTGTGCACATCAAGTTGAGAAGACTGATAGGTATTTCATGTCAGTACTAGCATCCGATTACTAATCTAGAATTTCCTTTGAATGCACTTAAATTACAGTTGGAAATTCACCTGTTAATGCAGAGATGGAGCATTTTCTGGTCTTTGGTATTGAACCATAATGTTACTCTTTGATAAGTGGGAATCAGTCACCTAAACAGTCTGCATTTGAAAAGCTTTTCATTTTTGATGTGTTGCAAGAAGTACATTCTTTGGATTTTCTATGACTTATAACTAGAGTATTGTATGCTGCCTTTGGGGTTTGTTGAATATTTGTAGTAACATGCAAAAGTCAGTGAATTACAAGTAAGTCTCCATTTCTGAGGGTCCATATTCATAATAAGTTATAGCTATTGTTTCACCTTGGTTATTTTATGAACAAATGTTCATGATCTTCAGGTAATTCATTTTCACTGTATTTCAATTTTTATTTCCTCATTTTAATATCATGGATTAAGGCTTGACTCTTGCTAGTGCTAGGCTTTGGTTCTGCAGCACATGAAATCCTGCGCTCCCCTTCAGATCTGCAGATTGCTGGAGCATGTGCTTCACATGCTGCCGAAGCAAAGCGCTCACCCCTGTGAGACCGAGCGTCCCGCAGCCGCAGCGTGAACACGTGCAATAGCTGTGCTGGTGGAGCTAGTTAGATTTCTGCGGTGTAACTTAAAGCTGATAGGGAAGGCAGTCTCGTTCCTCAGTTTCACAAGTGCTTTGAAAGCCCATGAATTATTCTAAAAATGGATCAGAATTAACCGTTTCTGGGATTGCTTAAATGTAGCAGAGTATTAATAGGAGCCTTGACCATGGATTTTTCTGGCTGCATAGTCTGGTGTTTGGGTCCTCCTGTGTTTCAGCCCTTCTCTTAAAATGAGCAACCTTGTTAATAAGGAAAATAATTAGTGGGGATTTTTTAATTGAAGAAAAATTTGAAGCAGCACACTATAGACAAAAAAGGACGTGGACACTGTGTGAAGGCATATAAAATTCTGAACCTTTTATGTTTGGGTTTTTTTAAAAAAAGATATTTGATACCGTATCAGTGTAGTGATACAGGGTGAGGGGCAAGTGAAGTCCGTGTAAATGAGATGTGCAGTGACAGTATCCACTCCTGAAATTCCCTTGTAACACTGTAATAACCCTAATATCTTCATCATTCCCAGTGCTCACAAATTAACGGGATAATATTTTTTTTATCCTGGCCTTGTTCTGTTGCATTACCAGCTCCAAAAGCCTTTGTTTTCCGTGGGAGGGTGGTGTGTTTCATCCCAGTTGAGCTGACCCAGGAGAAGAGAAGTCACTTGCAGTTTTAACTTGTGGTAGGCTGGCAAGCAGCCCCCTGGGCAAGGACCGTGGCATTTTAGCTCACGTGGTGGCTATCGTAGCTGCAGCTGCCCTGCTGGGAAGGTGATTCTGTGGCGATGTCAGTGTGGGCTATATTAACTAGAATAAAATACACCTTTTTCCTTTCCGTGTCAGTCCCACAGTAGAGGGAGTATTCAGTGTGCTGCTGCATTTAAGTGGTTCTTGGCTAGCAGAGTAGCTCTTAAAGCCGGAGCCAGCTGGCAGAGTTCGCCGAAGTTTTCAGGCTCTTATAAATTATGCTATGGTAACACGGACTGGGCTCCAGCCTGGGGAGGCAGCAGATTGCTCTGCAAAACCTCTTTCCCCAATTCATTGGGTGCTGCTGAAGGACCTGCTGCTGTTTGCTTGGGCTGTCTTTCACGAGCGTTTAGAAAATGTGCAGTGGTGACGTGACAGCCAGTGTGTGTCGCAGGAGGAAATTCTGATCCACACGTTTCGATAAGTGCCTGTAAATGGCTTTTGTTGTCTCCAGGAAAGCACAGCCTTGGAGACCTGTCACCAGTAGTTTTAAGTGTATGAGTATGTGTTTGAAGGGGCAAGCTGCCATATTTATTAATCTCCATCCCTTAAGTTGTTGGTTCATTGTGACATTGAGTCTTGTTTGATGCCTTTTATACTTACCATTCTTACGATTCTAGTGTTTGAATACTAAAACTGCGTTTTACTGTGCTGCCATTGCTGCTTATACTCTCTCACTCTTGATCCTCCATAAAGCTCCTTTATTTTGATGATCCTTTGTGGCCTTCCTGCATTTTACAGCTGTGGCCTCTCTTTGTTACCTTTGTTCATGTGTGAATTCATATCCTTTCCAAACATTTAGCCTCCTCTTTTTTTTTTTTTCTTTTTTTTTTCTTTTTGTTTTTTAAATGACCCTGACAACTTTGGTTCCAGTTCATCTGAAACAAACAAACAAACAAAAAAAAAAACAAAACAAAAAAACCCAAACCTGCCCCCCAAAAAAACCCCACCAAAATCTGTGTTACTTTGATTTTGTTTTTTTTTTTTCAAATGCAGATTGTATTTTTGTAGAGTTGTATTCCAATTTACTCAGCTTGGTTTGTTAAACTGCAGTGTTGGTTTTGCTGAGTATAACTTGGATTGGCTCTTGGTCTGGTGACCAAAAATTGTACCTAGCCTCACATTCAATTTGTAAAGCTTAATTCCACATCTTTAATGTACCTGATAAATATATTGTATGTATGTACAATATTTAATGTTGTGCACATATATACATATATTGTACTTATATAGATAAAGGGCTGGAAACTCTGACCCATAATTGCATTTCTGTTAAATGTTTGTCTAGAGTATGGATTTGGTTTCATTTATATTAAATAATATTAGCTGAGCAATTGGTCACATTTAATCTTACAGTCAAATAACTTTTGAACTTAATATTTTTATAGATTATTTTTTTTTATACCAAGTGTTCCTGCTTTTACAGTTTTTACTGACAAATCAGTAAATGCTTTCAGCATATTCTCTAATTACTTAAATCTGTAATAAATGTATTTGTAAAGCTTTTTGACAGGCTATTTTTTTTTCCCTAAAGGAAGCTCGGTCTGTCACAAGCCTGGAATCAAAGAGCATTTTTTCCTTAAGTAATGCAAATCAAATCCAAATTCTTAAATTTGAAGTCTATACAAATGTAGCGCTTGGTAGCTACTTCAGTAATCCTCCCCAAATTCTGAATTTGATCAACGAACAAGTTGTTAGTATTGTATAAAATGAGACCGAATGCTAATCTGTGCTTTGCCTTGGCTTTCTGCTCTGTGTTGTCTTGGTGTTTGCGTCTTACCTCTTACGTCTGTGCTGTTTGTTCCCTCCCCTGTTCTCTAATCCTGCCCTCCCCTCCCCTCTGTTCCTCCTCATTGTCCACACTGACCCATCAATCAACCAACAACGCCCCCCCTTTCGTCGTGGTGATCTGCCCTGCTCTGGTTGGTGGCTCCGTGCTTGGGTGGCTGTGTGTTGTGCTGGACCAGTTCACCCAAATATGGCCTTCTTGCTGACAGGTATCACTTCTGTGAGAAGTGTTTCACTGAAATCCAGGGGGAGAATGTCACCCTGGGTGATGACCCTTCCCAGCCTCAAACGTAAGTAGCTTCCTTTCTCCTGCATGCTGCCTTTTGGGATAGGAGGGGTGGCATGTAGTCCTGAGCTGATAGGAAAACCCTGTGGCTGGTGGTGGTGGCGTGGAAATACCTACTTCGCTACTAAGAGGAGACTTTCACAGTAACAGATGATTAACAGTTGTTCCTGTGGTGGGGTCTGCTCCTCTGCCCGGCTTGCGTCAAGTTGCGCTGCCCAAAAGCTGCCTGTGGACTAGGTGCAGGGGCTGGCAGGCGCTAGGTAACGTGGTTGGGGGCTGGGGGTGGAAGCTGTGTCAATAAATGTCACTAATCCATTACCTTTTCAAATGAAAGACTTCGCCTAATCCAGACGTCTCACCTTTTGAAGTACAGCTTTTGTTTATGAAACCAATGGCTTGTCTTTAACCTGACGAGAAAATAAGATGCTCTAAGATTTGAGGAATACGAGCCGTTTTGGAAGGTGGCTGCTTTACTGACAATAGCTTCCCTTGCTCTTTATGATTTTAAATTTGTGTATACTTGGGTATCTCTTATTTTGCTTTTAATTTACACAAGTGAAATGGGAAAAACATTTTCTGTAGCTTAAAATAAAAAGAACTGAATTGCTTTCTCTGAATAGAAAATAAATACCGATATGCTTTCTTCTGACTTAAAGTTTGCTCATTTGCTGCAATTCAGAGAAGCGTGTTGTTTTGGCCTCTGATATAAAGGTTCTACTGAGTTTTCATATTAACTCTTTGTCTCTAGAACCATCTCTAAGGATCAGTTTGAAAAGAAGAAAAATGATACACTAGATCCAGAGCCGTAAGTACCGGGTGTTGTTTTTCTTAGGATAATATCATCGCTTTGACTTGTCCTTTAGCCAGCCCTTCAGAAATCAAAAATCCTTCCCCCTGCCCCGCCCCCCCCATCTCTGGCCAAACAGGCTGCAGAATCTTTCTCTAGAGTTCATAGCACAGCATACAAACTTCATTTCTACCATTGGTAGCCCAGAAGGAAAATATGAGCCTGTTTAATGGCAGTTTCTGGTTCTGTTTATTTGGGTAATTCCTAAGGTGTGTTCTGCACAACTGGCTGAAAACGGCCCCCATTGTACAGACTTTCACACCAAGCCCTGAGTACCTGGTGGGGAGTTCTGCATTTTCCTCTTGGTTTAGCCAGACTTTTGAAACACATTTTTCTCTTCACTTGGTGGCTTAGCCCACTGAAAGAGCCATCCTCCTCCCTTGCGTTTACTAGCCTCAGGAAGTTCAGTCAAAGCAGAGTTGAACATTCCTTTAGTAGCACTGTGCTGCTTTTCCTACTGTCCTTAACTAGCTGAAATGAGGTTTTATCTTACTCTTACTTTGGTCTCTGGCAGTTTGATATGCAGTGCATTTTGGTTCCTTTCTTTATCTTTGCAAATACTAAATAGAGCTCCTCCCCCAGACCTTTAAAGGTAGACTGCCAGGATGGACCCCGGTGTATTTGGCTTCGTAACCAGCGCTGCAATCTTGACTGAGAAAACCTCTAACTGTTTTCCCATCCAAAAAAAGAATTTTGACATACTATACTACAGCAGACCCGTGCAGGCAAAGACAAGCTAATACATGCTTTCTTGGCACAGTGATTCATGAATGACTAGTTTTTTACGTTTACAGTAAGTTGAGCAACCGTTTAGTCAGCTTGTGGTTGCTGCAACAATTGAAAATTAAATCTGCGGAGGTATTGTTGAGCAGAATTCTGTGAAGCTGGGAAAACTTAGAGCTCTGCTTAGAAGAGGATAGAAAAGATCCAGGAAAAGTTGTGCATGACAGCCCATTTCACATTTTTAAACTAGTACATTTTCTATATATATATATATATTATTTTTACATGACATTGAAGCTATTCTAATGAGGGGTTTTTTTTAACTGACATGTAAATTGGGCCTGCTGAAGCTGATTAAATCCTTAGCAGAGGGTTCAAAAGTCCTTGCTGAATTCTGGAAAATTACTTTTCTAACAACAAAAGTGATCAGCTGCTGTTTTTTCTTCTCAGGTTTGTTGACTGCAAAGAGTGTGGTCGGAAGATGCACCAGATTTGTGTATTACATTATGATATTATTTGGCCTTCCGGGTAAGCCGATTCTTAGTTTTTTACTCCTTGTATAAGACCAATGTGGTTTAGACAATTAAGATTTTCTGCCTTTGCTCTTTAATGTGCAGTCACTGCCTTTTTAAGAACAGAGTACAAAAGAACGAAGCGTTTCTAAATAAAATACATTTTTTTGGTGTTTGGGGTCTCATTTCAGTATATGCAGATGAAAATGTGCATGAAACCAACTTGTTCATATACGCAGATTTCTGTGGTTTCTTTCTAACTACTAAACAATGGAAGGTGGTTGGAGGTAAGTTTGTATACTACAGAGCACAAACGCAGGTGTAACTGTTTGGCAGAATTAGACCAGCTCATAAAGGTGTTAAGTCCCTCAAATAGAAAGATACAAGCTGTTCCAATCCAGAAAAAATTGTATTGTGCTCTGACACTTCAATTATGGATCCAAACATTGGGTTTCAGCTAGCTGATACTGGGTTTATGCTAAGTGTTTGACAATTTTTTTCTCAATAGGTTTGTCTGTGATAATTGTCTGAAGAAAACTGGTAGAACACGCAAAGAAAACAAATTCAGTGCTAAAAGTGAGTCTGATATTTCTATTTTTATCTTTAACTTTCATTTTCTCCCAGCCACCCCTAAGAGATTTTTTTGATTGAGACTTTCTGAAGTCATGACAGAGAGTACAGGAACATTTGCAAAACGCGGAGTAGTGTAGCCCAAGGCTTTGGCAGCTGTCGGAATTTTAATCAGTGTTGTAAAGACCTGCTCTTCATGTGTTTCTGGTCAGTCTTAATGCTGCTTGAGGTATCCATGTCCTTAGTTTTATAAGATAAAAAAAATAAAAAGGGAGGGGGAAACAGAACAGGAGAAACATAAGCCTGCATGCACTTCACTGGCTGTATTCAGGCATGTTTCCACGTAGCGCTGAAACTGTGGTAAGTTACTGTCACCTCTGTGCCCTTCAAATAACATGTAGTAACGAGGTGTACTGCATTTCAGGTGTGCTGTGGTGGTGCCAAGTACTAATGTATTTGAAGAGCTTTTCTTGCTTCTGGAGTGGACTGTGGTATAAGAACTGTCCGCTGGAATTAGTAACCCATTGTACTATGTGTCCAGATTTTCTTGGAAGTAACCATTGTCATAAATAATTGTGTTAAAATGGGCACTAAAGAGAGTGCCAGAAGATGTCAGGTCAAGTTGTCCGAGTCTCCTTAGTAATCCTTACACAGGTGTTCTTTGCATGCATTTAACATCAGACAACAGAATTTGATAACTTCTACTCGTACATGTTTTGGGGAGGCAGGGAAGAGAGTAGGGACTAGCATTGGAAATGCAGTGTCAGTGGCATGGGGTAGAAAAATAAAGTGAGTGTAGAAGCCAAGAGGGTGATTCAGCCACTTGAACTAGAAGTTGCAGGTACACTTGGTTCCTCCCCTGTTCTTCTTTGGTCCTTGGAAGTTCTGGGCATTATTACCTTGTCATGCTGTGACTTTGCAAGCCTGAATCTTCCAAATTGTAATAAAGGCATGGTTTTGCATTAAATCTAACTTCTTGATAACTTTGTGGTTGATTGCATAATAAGAGATTCGAAGGGGGGTAATTTGGAGATGATAATGCTGTATGAGACATGCTAAGTTGTAGTTATCAAAACGGTCTCTGGAGTAACCTGACGCATGGAAGAAGGTAGTATTGTTAAAAAGATTAAAATTAGTCTCATTAAAGACAGATTAAGATTGTAGGAGAACATTAATAAAATGATGAATTAAAAATGTAGGCTTAGATAAGCATTTTAAATAGATGTCTCTACTATTATATGCTGACTTTACAGCATATATTGATGTAAATTGTCTTAAATAAGTATGCGATTCCTTCCATGTCTGCAGTTGTTCTGTGACGTCACTTAAAGTTTGAGTAACCAGCCATTTAGTTCAAGGTAACCATTAACCATTCTGTTCCTTGGAGGTCTGGACAGGGAAATAATGGTGCTTTTTTCCTTTCCACTGATCTTTTCTTTCTCATTTCCTTGCTGTCTGGCTATCTTGTTTTCTTTTTCACATGACGATTGGAGTCCTGCTGCCAGCTGTAATCCACTGGTGGGCTCAGCTCCTGAGATCAGTTTTCTTTAACAATGCTCTAGTGAAAACACCAGAACAAGGAAAGAGAGCCTGCTCTTGTCAAAACCATGCTCTTACTACTAACCTGAAAACAAACACGAGTGATGAAAGTTTGAAACATTACCATGTTTCCTCTCCCCCTCAGTCCCCATAAAAACCTTTACTTACAGAATTGCCATCAATATTTCTCCGTGCTCTCAAGCGTGCTAGCACAACTGCTAATAATCAAGATAGCATGTCCCTCAGCTGCAAGCTGTTGGTTAGCTGTTATGATAATGTTCATATTTCTAAGGTATATTAAGTAAAAATGGTTATCTTAACCACATCACAAGTTGCATAAAACTGACTGACAGCAAGCCAAATACAACCTGTAAACCAGTGTACAGCTGGATTATGCTGTGAAATTCCAAACTTTTGAAGTCTTTTTCTTACTAAGAAAATCTACCAATATTACTTAACCAGTAGCTAATGCAGAGATGTTCAAAGACAAGATATCCAGACAAATAAGTCACCCAGAGTACTTTCCTGAAAAAAAAATCGCAGTAAGCCAGAAGTCTGACTTTCTTCCTATCTGCCCTATGTCTTTTTTCAAGTCTGTGCTGCAGTTTTTGTTGAGGCCTGAGCTTTTACTGGAAGTACTTATGTTAGAGGTGTCCAAGAACCAAGATCAAGCTGATTTCCCAAAGGATTTGCATGTTCTAATAAAATATGCAGGTTTTAGATCCTCTGTTTACAGTGCATGTAATCTTAGTGTTGCCTGTTTCTTTTATCTGCTTATCTGGTCTTTTTTTTGTTTGTTTTTCAAGTCTTAATGCATTGCAACATAAGGAAGGAAGCAGATACCCTCTGGTTGCTTAGCATTGGAAAGATGATAAAATGAAAACACAACAAGACAGTAGAGTTAACTAAAATGGCTTTCTAAAAATGTACCAACTCATTAGCTGAAATGGAGCTGGGTTTTTTTTCTGTCTTCAGAGAAATCAACAAAACGAAATAATTCCTGCAGAAATTATTTGTGAATTTTCTTTACAGTTCTTTGAATTTCCTTTAAAATCAACTGCCTTCTGTAATCTGTGGAAAGCCCAGTATATTGTATTCGGCTGGGAAACTCTGGGAAAGGCCAGTGTATTGGAACTGGTAAAGGGCATAGTGTATTTTTACTTTAACCTGCCTTTAAATTTAATTATTGGGCCGCAAGTAAATGATACTTAAACTGTGTTGTGCTGGTTATGACAACAGAATCTCACTGGACAAGGGGACAGACTAAAAGATGTAAAACAAGATTGCCATGTTTTGTGATCTCTATAAACTGATTAAAAAAAAATAGTAAGTGTATAAATCCCTTAAAAAGCAAGATCTTCCTTTGAATATACGTGACTCTTTTTCCCCAGTATTGGAGCCTAAAATAATTTTTAGCATAGATGTTTCACTGCAGCATTCTGTATGCAAACTCAGTAGTCAGGAAGAAGAACCAACAGCTCTCTGTCAGTAGCCAAAGAACGACCGAAAAATGAAGCAATGGAGAGCTGAAAATTAAATGCATTTTAGGAAAACGAACATCTGTAGATTGCACCATTGCTTTGGAAGAGATAGCAGATTGACCATAAAAATGAAGTAGAAATACGAGCTGGTAAAATAAGTACAGCAGGAGAAGAGAAATAGTCATAAATCTTCAAGTCAAAATAGTGTGCTACTTCTGTTTTCTTAATTTAAACCAAAATCTTCATCTTAATTTCTCTAATTTTGTGTGGATTTATTTGAAAACCATCGCATCCTGTAATACTACAAAAACATCTCTCCTGACAAAAGCTAATTATAGAGACCAAGAGAGTGGGTCTGGACAATATGTGGACTTGAACTTTTAAAGACCTCTATCGCTGTGCAAGAACTATTTAAGCTTTATGTGCAGATTACTGTAACTGTTCAATCTAAAAGCTCTCTTGAAAAGAAAAGAAAAGGAAAAGCAATGAAATCTCCATTGAAGTCAAAAGGCTTTTCATTTCTGTTGATTTGCTTTGCTTTGCTTGAAAAGGTGTGGCATTGAGCCAGATCTATAAAATGATGTAATCTCTGTCAAACAGCCAGATAGTGTTTTTGTTAGGAGAAAACATTTGCAGTGTTCATAAAATAAGCCTGCAAATTTAAAAATGCTATGTAAAGCCGCCTTTGTTAGTTCACTTACTAAGTAATTTCCCCACTATAGTGCTTTTAGCTTCCGCAGCAGGGTATGAACACATAAGGCTTGTGTAAAAACATGGATGGGTTTGCTTTTTTAATTTTGCCTGCGTAAATAAAAACATCAAATTTTCATACAAAGGGGAAAAAAGCCTACTGCTACTATACAGAGAAGCAAGCTGAAAGACTTTACAAGCACGGTAACACCCTGAACTTAACAGTGATTTCTCTAGTAATAACGTTTCCGTCATGTTCTCCCCCTTCATTTCTAGGGCTACAGACTACACGTTTAGGAAACCATTTGGAAGACAGAGTAAACAAATTTTTACGGCGACAGAATCATCCTGAAGCTGGAGAGGTCTTTGTCAGAGTAGTAGCCAGTTCAGATAAGACAGTAGAAGTTAAACCAGGAATGAAATCCAGGTTAGTTCTATTAATTACAATAAATGCAATCTTTTTTTTTTCTTTTAATTTTGGAGTTTCCCTGCATAAATATTGCAAAATTGTGCCAATTTGCACCTTAATCCCTCTGCACATATTTGAAACTTAGGCATAAGGGAGATTATGAAAGGTAAAAAAAGCAGTATGCAGTAAATAAACTCAAAGGAGGTGACAGTTGTATTTTGACTGGGGGGGGGGGAGTAGTGGGGACAGCCTGGTTTTGATTATAATACTGTGACTTTGTATTATTAATCTTGAGAAAGTCTGACCACATTTTGCTTAGCATTACAAAATTCATAGTTTAGTTTGAAACAGTTGCTGAGATTCTGTTCCTTACTGTTCCTTCATTTTGCTGTGTTTTTAGAAGTACTTTAGCTTTCAAAAGTTATTTTTCATTTGCTTCCTCGTAAATGAAAAGCTGAAAAGGTTTATTCTATGAAGTATTTTGGCTTTAATTCATAAAGACAGTGTTTATGTGACATCACTTCACCATAATGTATCAGGTTTTCTACTCTGCAATATATTTAAAGGCTTGTGGTTTCTGAGGATGCTCTTGTACTCAATGCTTGCCTGTGCAGTCATACGTTAGCTATATGTGGAAACTGTCTTTCTGTGAGTTTCACAGTAACAGGACTCCCTGTTTTAATGCAGCCGTGATCTGACCCTGTTTAACTTCTGCATAATAATAAAATAAACCTTAAAAATAAGGTTGAAAAGCATTTCCTTGTTCTTTTAGGACACAGATTTAATAATAGGCTTTTTGTTGTTTGTTTTTTTATCCTTTTTTTTTTTTTTTCCCCTCCTGTTCTTCATCACCCTTTCATTCAGATTTGTGGATTCTGGTGAGATGTCAGAATCTTTCCCTTACCGTACCAAAGCTCTATTTGCATTTGAGGAGATAGACGGAGTAGATGTGTGCTTCTTCGGCATGCACGTACAGGAGTACGGCTCGGATTGCCCCCCTCCAAATACAAGGTACTCTCCTTTCTGTGCTTCCTGTACTGGAGGTGCATGCACAGAGAACATCTTGCTACATTCACTGGGCAGTTACTCTCAAACACAGAAGAACAGGAGATACGTTTCAATTATGTGGCACAAATAAGTCCTACCCTGTGACTGCAGGTGGCTTTGAAGGGGAAAGCAAGTGTCACGTAAAATGTTACAGTTTCTTATATTCTGTATTAAAGTTTGTCTCTCTATGTATATTCTTGATGTCTAAAAAGATTCTGCCCATCTTTTGCTTTTGAGAACTGTTTATATTATGATAAGATGCTTAAATATGCATTAGAATAATGTCATCTTTAATTTGTCTTTGTTCAGTATGGCTGTATATGTATCTAGTATACAAGTCAGCTCTCAGCAGACAAAGCAGACGTTCAGCCGTACATGATTTTCTATCATTCTTCTCTCATTACTATAGGCGTGTGTACATATCGTATCTAGATAGTATTCATTTCTTCCGCCCCCGTTGTCTCCGAACTGCAGTTTATCATGAAATCCTCATTGGATATTTGGAGTATGTGAAGAAACTTGGGTGAGTGAGATCTTTGTACATAAATCTTTTTCGTAGCTTTTTTTTTTGTTTTGTTTTTAATCCAGGATGCCAAGTAGCTTTTCACTTGGGATAGTGTCTATTTTCTTCTGCCCTCTCTGAGATGTGTGGAACCCATGCCTCTTCTGCAGTGGAGAGAGAAATTTGGATATTATCACTAAGGTGTTTTTTCTGTTGTTAGGGTTCTTAAACTGGCAGCATATCATTCTTTTTATCAGAGGTTCACTTGATGTTTAAGCTTCACTATTATATCTGAGACCTTTTCTCATCCCTTGTACAAATAGAGGTTATTGCCTCAGTATCTTTGTTGCAAAGAAAAAAGAGGGAAAAAAGAAGAAGGAAAAAAAAAGGAAGCCAGAGGTCTGAATTTATATCTGTTTGTCTGAGTTATTTTTAAGGTGGTAGTCAAAATGGTTAAGACTATTTTTTTTCTTGTGTGTGAAACACAGGTATGTGACAGGACACATCTGGGCCTGTCCCCCAAGTGAAGGAGATGACTATATTTTTCATTGCCATCCGCCTGATCAGAAAATACCCAAACCCAAACGTTTGCAAGAATGGTATAAGAAGATGCTGGACAAGGCATTTGCTGAGAGAATCATTCACGACTACAAGGTTTGCTACTGTTTATTTCATGAACTAATTTTGGGGGGCTTTTCATTTGAAGGTAGCTAATACTGTTTCATAATGCGTGAAACCATCATAGTACTGTACAAGGGGTTTTATTCTCAGCTAGTGGCTGCGTTTTCTTAGATTTTTCTGGAGGGTTCTGTCTTTCAGGCTGAAAATTCTTTAGGTTTGGTTTCTGCATTAAAAGAAGTGCGCAAGAGCCTGCCTTCACATACTTCTTTTTCACTGCAGTTTTCCAGGCAAGGAAGTGTGTGTAGGTTGTTAAGGTTTATAGAAGTTACTTGCTTGATGGGGTGGAACACTGGACCTCTAGTGTGAAGTCAAAAAAACTGCTTCTAAAACAGCTTCTTCACTTGAAGAGAAAAAGGATGATTTTCATAACTGGAGAATGTCACACACATACCCAAGGAAATAAGTTAAAAGATGGCAAAGGTGATGGCAGAGGTAGCATTTGCCACTCCTTACGTGCTAAACTTTACAAAAATTTCCTCGTGGTAGTGACAGTGCGGGGAGGAAAAAAAGAGATGTTTTGATTGCAAGTGACAGTTACTAGATGTGTGGAATAGAAGCGCAGATAGCAAGCCCTGGCATCTGATCTGGCATAGCAAAGAGCTAGAAAATCTGTGTCTCTCCTAATAAGGTGGTCCTGAAATTAATCCAGAGAAGATTGGCTAGTCTTGTACGTGCTTGTTAAATGCAATGCACTTAAAAAAACACCTCCAAAACAACTGTATGAGGCACCTGTTCCTCTTGGTGGTCCCCAATCCTGGCCAGTTGCCCCAGAGAGCTTCAGCCAGCAGTCAGCGAAGGATGCAGGCTGCACACACACACCCTTCTGCAACCAGGCTTTAGTACTCCTGTGTGTAGTAGTTTGCTGGTGCATTCAGTGATTCCTCCTGGAGTTGCCAGGCTTACCGCCCCTGTGACGTACAGCCCAGGCACACGCACTGAAGTGCTCACGTGCTTTCAGATTTTTAAGGGAAAGGGCTGGGTGAGATGTGCTTGCTGGCACTAGAACAGTCCTGCACTTGTCCAGGAGCAGTGTAGGAAAAGTTGCGTGGGGTAGCTTCATTCTTAATTGGTGTGGTTACCAGGGAGGGGGTTGTTGCATTTTCCAGGGGTATCTTAGTTTCTCCCGTCATGTCAGGATCCTGCATCCTGCAGTCAGTTCAGGAGAGCCTCGGCGCTTTCCGAGGTGGAACAGGAGCAGGCTGTGGGCGGTATTCCAGGCCAGTTTTGGAGCTGCCGGAAGAGGCCTGCCAGGAGTGGGGCATGGGCTGTAGGTGAGGCACCGCTCTTCCGTGTAGCGCTGGATCGTGGCTGTAGTTCTCCCCTCTCTCCTAAGAGGTCTTCACTTACGTGTTGGTACTGTGTTCTGCGCCTAACAGGACATCTTCAAACAAGCAACTGAGGACAGGCTGACGAGTGCCAAGGAGCTGCCTTACTTTGAAGGTGATTTCTGGCCCAATGTGCTGGAAGAAAGCATTAAGGAGTTGGAGCAGGAGGAGGAGGAAAGGAAAAAGGAAGAAAGTACTGCAGCTAGTGAAACAACAGAGGTGAGTTAACTTTATATGCTACATTTGCTTCTGGCTCACAAACTGACAATTCCTTAATAAATCAGAGCATTTACGTCCAGTAAACTAGAAGAGAAGGTCATTCACATTAGACATTAAACTAGGGTTCCCTTCAGCTGCATTTCTGGATTTTTTTTTTTCTTGGGTAATAAATATACTGATGGCTTGTTATTTTATTTTGGTTTTTTAACAGAACCAGGAGTCAGTTATGTCAGTTCAGCATCTCTGTTCTCAGAGAAATGTGTTAAGCTACTTTTGGATTGCATCATGACTGCTGCATTTGCTTGCAGCCATGTGGCTGAGCTTCTGGTTCACACCTTTGCAAATCACCTTCAGTATTTGCATTTTGAAAGGTGCTGTATTTTTTCAAAGCTGAAAAAGCTGCTAAGCAAAGGTATTTGTGGTCATCTGCGACAGTAGGGGCTGAAATTTAGAAGTATTTATTGCAAGCTTTGCATTGGTGTGAAATACCAGTCCTGGTGGTTGTTTTCCTTCACCAGGGTTCTCTCTGTGTATAAAAAAAACAAACAAGAAGACCCAACAACTTCCTTTTTCAGGGTTCTGGCCAGAATTTCATCGTTCATTTTAATTTGTGTCTTGATTGTATCTGTAACCAAAACCAAACCAGGTCTCAGCACTTCTATACTACCCCTTTTACTTGTGATTTGCAGCAAGGCATTTAGAAAATGAATATAGTGGGGAAATCTGAAGTCTGGCTGATTGAGGTGGAACCAAAAGCTTTAACTGGGGAAAAACTCTCTTCAGCTTAGATGCTGTGACAATTTGCATACGGTACATATTATGTGTGATTGATGTGGAGTGATAAACCTTAATCCATCAATTTCATTATGTCAGAAAGTTCTTTCAATTAAACCTTAGCAGCTCCTTCACAGCTAATACAGTTTGGTTTTATGGGTTTTATGGACCCATGAAGTTAATAGTTTTCACTCTGTTCCTGCTGAATGTAACTTTTTAAAATATTGAAATATTTCAACAAACATAGCGGTATAAAAGTAACCGAAAGACAGGACTTGGAATTTAAGTTGCAGTCCTTTTTTGCTAACAGTATCACTTCCAGTAAATTGTAGCACGCCCTTCCAGTGAAAACACCAGTGTAAACCTCTGCATCTAAAAGGGGGGGGGGGGGGGGGAAGTGTTTTAAAAAGCGCAGAACAGCTAACTGTGAAATTCATACAAATTGTCTGCCTAAAGTGAGGAGATGCAGCCTTGACTGCTAGCATCCTTTTTTTCCCACTTACTGCCATTGATGTTGCTTGGGATAGCAGGGAAACAAAATCTGCATTCAGGTTGCTGAAGATGTCATCCAAGAATGCAACAAAACACATAACAGTGTGGTCTTTGCCACTTCGCGTAGAAAAAAGGAATGAAATTAAAAGCATGAGAACTTCTCCAGTGCGGTCTCTTAAACTTGTGTCATTTCATGGAGGAAACTGTGCCCAGCCATGGGGATCGCCATGTCTAGAAGCACTTGATGAATCTTTGCAATTCGCCCTACAGAATCTGTCAATCTCTTTTTAAATTCTTAGTCCTAAGCTTTGTATATGTGGAGAGAAAGCTTTTGAAAGTCAACGTGTGCTGCAAGTATCAGTTAAGGAGAATCTAAAGAGGTGGTAAGTATTTAGAAATTCTTGAAAAAGGATTGTGAAGGCTCCCTGAGTAACCATGCCATCGGCGTCTCTGGCAAACCTGGCTGGATATGTTAAATGCTATCAAAACGAAGTAGTACGAAACCAATCTTGGCACTCACAACATTTTGGAATAGCTTTGTACAGTTGACCAAATGCAAACTTGCTAAAGGTGGAATAGAAATAAAACTTAAGACTTATACTGTTGGCTAAGTTTCAATCTGTTGTTCCTTTTTGTGTTTACATTTTTTAATCTTACACTGAGGCTTCAGAACACATAGGCAAAGGAGAACAGGCTCCGCGTCCATCGGGGGTAGAAAATTTTGGGGAAGAGAAGTCAAGGTGGGAACATACAGTAGCTCATTTCTGAATGCCTTCAAATCACTCAGAGCTCTGTCTGGTTTCCCAGGAAATAGTATAATTTTAATTTCCAAACAGGTTTGATCAAAAAGGCAATAAAATTAGTTACAGAAAACCCAAGATTGGACAGGGAATTCCTATGTAAGCCTAATTAATGGAATGGAAGGACGGCAACAGTTCTGTATATAGTATTGTGTTCTTCAGTTGGAATATTTTTGTTTTCTTTGACTAAATATGCTTGTGGGTAAACCCTGTGTTTGCTTGTACATCGTGTTCATGAAACTTTCTTGTGCACATCTGAGTGTCTGTATATATGTATGTGTGTGTGTATATATATCTCTCAGAGCCTTTCAGTAGCTTATTTTTAATATTACGATAACCCACATTGTAGCAGTTAGGGAGGGGATTTTTGCTGAGTGGCAAGCTCCCTGCTGAGGGTTTGGGTTTTTATTTTTCAAGGACATAAGAAGTCTCTAAAAGTTATTTCTGTTTTCGCAGGTCATCTAAATAGCATCATCTGCTATTTTTTACTCTCCGCTTATATCTGGTGTTCAGTATATGGTCACAGTGGTCTGTGTTGTAATTTAGACACAAGTGAAGGTTTTGGGGGATATTTTTTTATTTTTGGAGTTGCATATGCAGCCATAAGTCTTCAGAATGGAGAGTAAAGCATTTTGTTAGTTTCAAATCCTGCATGTTCTTTTCTAGCCCATAATTAAATCCTGTAAAACAAGCAGTAAAGTCAGAGCTCAAGCAAGTATGTGAAACCACAAATCACAACAAAGCAAAACACTGCACTTCTGGAACATTTTTAAATCTTATTTTATGTATAACTCATTTTATCGTCAGGTATCTATAAGGTCTTGTAAAGCAAGCAGTGGAAGCTGAAGTACAGTGTTTGAGATGGGAAAAAAAAAGTCTAAGATACAAATTATTTAATGTGTATGCATACGTTAAAAATCTATTTTTAAACAGTGTTTGAATTTGTTTGCCTGCCAGTTTGGCTTTTGATTTTTCCTGGAAGATAGTATATATTTAACACGGTATTGCTGATTCGCAGGCATTGGCACAAAGTTCTGCTATTGACGGCAGAAGCGTTGCTCTTTCAGCTACAGTGAATGGGGGAGAGCTCTGTAAAGTGTAACACCTCTCCTGTGCATTTATTGCAGGGAAGCCAGGGCGACAGCAAGAACGCCAAGAAAAAGAACAACAAAAAAACCAACAAGAATAAGAGTAGCATCAGCAGAGCTAACAAGAAGAAACCCAGCATGCCAAATGTGTCCAATGATTTGTCTCAGAAGCTGTATGCCACTATGGAGAAGCATAAAGAGGTACTGTCACAATAATGCAGTGTCCAGAGAAGATTTTAATCCTGTAAATCCAGGCCTGGTGATACTGAGAAGTGAAAAATCAGGAGGAGTAAAGGTTGTGATTGCACTAGAACTTTTTTCTGTTGTGCAACAACATATTGGAAGAGATAAGCCTAAATGAAGTTGATTAGATAATGTTTGTAGCATACCATTACTGCCACGGAACATGAGCTTTTTCCTGCAAGATTATCTAACCTCATTTATTTTTATTTTCCCCCCCCATTTATCTGCAGGTCTTTTTTGTGATTCATTTACATGCTGGGCCTGTAATTAACACCCTGCCTCCCATTGTGGACCCTGATCCATTACTTAGTTGTGATTTGATGGATGGGCGAGATGCCTTCCTCACCTTAGCCAGAGATAAGCACTGGGAGTTCTCCTCGCTACGCCGGTCCAAGTGGTCCACGCTCTGCATGCTGGTAGAACTGCACACTCAAGGGCAGGATCGCTTTGTCTACACGTGCAATGAGTGCAAACATCATGTGGAAACAAGGTGGCATTGCACTGTCTGTGAGGTAGGTGTATATCACCAGAGACATCTGCTCTCTCTTCCCCTACAACCATGCTCGATAATTTTATTTTTAAAAAATATTGCCCAAGCTTCCTCGAAATTAAGCCTATGCTGTAAAAGGGCTGCTGATCCTTAAGGGAGCACGACTACCACAGTGGGATATCTCTTCTTCTAGAATAAGTGCTTTTAATTTCTCAGCAAGGAAAACGCCAGTACTCTGGAACAGCTACTGCTGCGTCGTTTATTCAACTGTGGCTCTTTTGCACAGACAGTTTTAAACTTAAAGAACTTTAGGACTGGGTGGTGGGGTGTGACTGCGTCAAGACTAGTCTGAATCTGCAGGGCACGAGCTCACCCACATTTGATGGATGTCCACGAGAGAGGTTCACGTGCCTTTCTGCAAGGTTCTTCCTTCATTCTGCTTTACACATGGTGCCTCATGTTGGAGGGAGTGCAGCCGGGCGTGTGTCCGGGCTGCTGTGGAGCTGGGTGAGGAGGTTGCCACAACTTCATCATTGTCTCTTTGGCCCAGCGTTAGTGGTTACCTGCCCTTTGGATCAGACCAAGTGGCTTCGTAGCCTGGCTCGATGCTTTTAATGACTAGTCCTTTCGCAGCGTAGATGGCTTCCACTGTGCTATGTTAGAGAGCAGCTGTGCATGGAATTCTACCAGTGGACTTGCAGAAAGGGTAGCCTCCAGAGGCTTGTGATAACCTCTGGCTGCAGCTGAACAAAAAGCCAAAATGAGTAAGCGCAGCCTAGATTTTTACAGTGGTTATTGCCAGGTTTGTGTTGGAAGAGTCTTAATTAATCCCTCTGAGGAAAGCATTGAACAGGACTTCTTGAGGCAAGGCTGCTGGAAATGGATGGTGCACACTAGGGGAACTAAGTGGTGGAAGGAGGTATGGCCTTTAGGTTTTTTCTGGGTACTCCCGTGTAAGGGAGTACCCTTCCGCCAGCAGAAAAAGAACAGGGGTGTGAAAAAGGCAGAGGGGTGGGGGTTGAGCAGGTTTTCAGATAAACGTCTGCCTTAGCATGAAAGTTGTGCTTGATTTGAGGGTTGGCGTAGGGATTAAAAAATACATGTTTTGGGGTAGTTATTATTAGGCAGTAATTACACTAAGGATAGCTAAATGGAGAGCCAACCCCTATTTTTTTAGGCAGTGATGGTACATTTCTCCTGCTGGTTGGAGGTTTTGGCCCCCCTTGTGTAGACACCCCAGCAGACATCACAGACAAGTAAACAGTTCCTGTCATCAGAAAGGAAAAATACCCAGTTCCTGCCGGACTCTTTCATGTAATAAAATGACGCCACAATTACAGCCCCTGTTTGCATTGCTGCGCACCCTAGTCGAGACTTGCGGTTGCTGCCTCGCTTTGCTGGGGCAGCTGTCGTGGCTCCTGCCCTCGGCTGCCCAGCGCTCCCTGCCCCGAAGGTCCGGTCCCACTGTCCCCGTATGCAGCCGCTCTCTCCCTTGGTGTACCAGGTGTACACTGAAACTGTTCACAGCACGCGGCTCTTGCCCTGCTCTTGTTCCGTGTGCTCGTTCCCACTGAAACCCAGAATTGTCCTTCCACACCAGGCTGGCGTTGCTCACCGAGCGTCGCTCTGACTCCCCTGCTCTTTCGCTGGTGTGGTTAGTGCTCTGTAAACAGCTGAACTTTGGGTTTTCTCTGCTTTCAGGACTACGACCTCTGCATTAACTGCTACAACACTAAGAGCCATGACCACAAGATGGTTAAGTGGGGCCTGGGTCTGGATGATGAGAGCAACAGCCAAGGGGAGCAACAGTCAAAGAGCCCCCAGGAGTCGCGACGACTGAGCATCCAGCGCTGCATTCAGTCCCTTGTCCATGCCTGTCAGTGCCGCAATGCAAACTGCTCATTGCCATCCTGCCAGAAGATGAAACGGGTTGTCCAGCACACCAAGGGCTGCAAGCGCAAGACCAACGGCGGCTGTCCGGTGTGCAAACAGCTCATAGCTCTTTGCTGCTACCATGCCAAACACTGCCAAGAGAACAAATGCCCTGTGCCATTCTGTCTCAATATCAAACACAAGCTTCGACAGCAGCAGATCCAGCATCGCCTGCAGCAGGCTCAGCTCATGCGCAGAAGGATGGCTACCATGAACACCCGAAACGTGCCTCAGCAAAGTTTGCCTTCTCCTACCTCAGCAACGCCTGGTACCCCTACGCAGCAGCCAAGTACACCGCAAACACCGCAGCCTCCTCCCCAGCCCCAGCCTTCCCCTGTAAGTATGTCACCGGCTGGCTTTCCCAGCGTGTCGAGAACTCAGCCCCCTACTACTGTTTCAACAGGAAAACCTGCGAACCCGGTTTCCGCGCCTCCACCTCCGGCTCAGCCTCCGCCGGCCGCGGTGGAAGCGGCTCGGCAGATCGAGCGAGAAGCTGCGCAGCAGCAGCAGCAGCTCTACAGGGTCAACAACATTAACAATGGTTTGCCTCCTGGTCGCCCAGGACTAGTAAACCCGACGGTGGGTTCAGTGAACCAGATGCAGCAAGTCAGCATGAATGTACCCCGGCCCAACCCCGTCAGCGGTCCAGTGATGTCCAACATGCAGCCTGGGCAGTGGCAGTCGCCTCCGATGCCACAGCAGCAACCGATGCAGCCGGGAATGGCGAGACCGGTGATGCCGATGGCGACACCACAAGCGGTGGCCGGGCCGAGGATGCCAGGCGTGCAGCAGCCGCCGCGGAGCATCCCCCCAAATGCACTTCAGGACTTACTGAGGACCTTGAAATCACCAAGTTCTCCGCAGCAGCAGCAGCAGGTTCTTAATATCCTTAAATCCAACCCTCAGCTTATGGCAGCTTTTATAAAGCAAAGAACAGCCAAATACGTGGCTAACCAGCCTGGGATGCAGCCGCAAGCGGGCATACAGCCCCAGCCTGGGATGCAGCAGCCGCAGACCGGCATGCAACAGCCAGGCATGCACGCTCAAGCAGGATTGCAGAACATGAACGCGATGCAAGCAGGAGTGCAGCGACCGAGCGTTCCTCCCCAGCAGCAAGGGATAGGAGCTATGAATCCCCAGGGACAAGCGATAAACATTATGAACCCCGGCCACAACCCCAGCATGGCAAACATGAGTCCGCAGTACCGAGAAATCCTGAGGCGGCAATTACTGCAGCAGCAGCAGCAACAGCAGCAGCAGCAAGGAGGGGCTGGCATGGCAGGAGGGATGGCAGGACATAACCAGTTCCAGCAGCCTCAAGGACCAGGAGGTTACCCTCAAGCCATGCAGCAGCAGCGGATGCAGCAGCATATATCGATACAGGGGGGGTCCATGGGACAGATGGCTCAGATGGGACAGCTGAACCAGATGGGCCAGCCCGGCATGGGGGCAGACGGCACTCCCAACATCCAGCAAGCACTGCAGCAGCGCATCCTGCAGCAGCAGCAGATGAAGCAGCAGATAGGGTCCCCCGGCCAGCCCAACCCCATGAGCCCACAGCAGCACATGCTCTCAGGACAACCGCAGGCGTCTCATCTCCCTGGCCAGCAGATCGCCACCTCCCTCAGCAACCAGGTGCGGTCCCCAGCACCCGTTCAGTCTCCCCGTCCCCAGTCCCAGCCACCACATTCCAGCCCGTCACCCAGGATACAGCCCCAACCGTCACCTCACCACGTCTCTCCCCAGACTGGTTCCCCCCACCCAGGACTCGCAGTTACTATGGCTAGCTCCATGGATCAGGGACACTTGGGCAACCCAGAACAGAGTGCAATGCTTCCACAACTAAACACCCCGAACAGGAGTGCGTTGTCTAACGAATTGTCTCTGGTCGGTGACACCACCGGGGACACATTAGAAAAATTTGTGGAGGGTTTGTAGCATTATGGGAGCATCACTTTCCTTTTTTTTTTTTTTTCTTTTTTTTCCTTTCGTGTTCTTGGACATTTTATACTGAAAATTCAGACATCTGGGTTGTTTTGAATCCTAGATGGAACTGCTGCTTCCTACACATGGAAGAATGAATTGCTGTTTAAAAAAAAACACAAAACAAACAAAAAAAAAACACAAAAAAGACAAAAACAAAAAACAAAAACAATACAAAGAATATATTTTTTTGTTAAAGCCAGGCGGTTAAAATATCTGGTCTCTTTTGTGGGTTTTTTTGGTTTTTATTTTTTTGTTGCTGTTGACTCATACCTTTTTTTTAATGGGGAAAACAAGTTCATTATATTCATATTTTTTATTTGTATTTTCAAGACTTCAAACATTTGCGTTTAAAAGAAGAAAAAATAATATTCAGAAACTGTTTCCTGAAATAATGCAACATTATAATGTATCCTGGTAACTTTGACACATTGCGGGAAGATTTTTTTTCTATAGTGAACTCTGCAGGCGTTGAAGTATTACCCCTGGAAAGATAGGAATTGACTCTTGCACACAAAAACACACATTGGCCAATGCCAAAATCCTTGTCTTGCAGATGTAGAAATTGTTGCTTTGTTTCTCTGATAAAACTGGTTTTAGATGAAAATAGGGATGATCACTCTTAGACCGTGCTGATTTGAATAGAGAAGAAGCATTCTTTTCTTTCTTTCTTCTGTGTGAAACTTGAAATGAGGAAAAGCAATTCTAGTGTAAATCATGCAAGCGCTATAATAACTATAAATAAGAAATCCAAGAAGATTCAATCACTGTATAGAATGGTAAAAAAAAAAACAAACTCATTTCTTACTTATAATATCATATTGTTAAATAAACTGTGTGCAACAGACAAAAAGGGTGGTCCTTCTTGAATTCATGTACATGGTATTAACACTTAGTGTTTGGGTTTTTTGTTATGAAAATGCTGTTTTCAACATTGTATTTGGACTATGCATGTCTTTTTTCCATTGTATATAAAGTATTGCTTAAAATTGATATAAATTACTGAAGTTTTTAACATGTATTCTGTTCTTTAAAATCCATGTAAGAATGTTTAAGGTTTTTATTTATTTATATATTTTTTGATCATGTTCTTTGTAAGACATAGCTATGGATATTCACTCATTACACAGAGCAGCCAGAGGCATCGATAGGAGTGGCACGATACATGGAGTACTGTAGGTAGCATGTCTGTTTTACAACACCCTTTAGTGATTGTTTCCTTTTCGGGGAGGGAGAGGAGCGGGGAATGGTTCCCATACATTGACTCTTTGCAGGTGTTCATCCATAAGGGTTAACTGGAATAAATTATTAATAGCCGTTGCTTTTTAAAAACTGCATTAATTTAGAGAAGGATCACCAATGAAAGGAAAATAGAGAGTATTGAGTTAATTCTAGGCTAATTTATTTAGTCTACAGTAAAATATGAACCTATTGACTTTAACACTATTTTTCTGCTGTTAACTCTGAGTCTAGATTTGAGGGTTTTCTGTGGAATAAAAAATAACAAATCATGTACATGTTCCCTTTAATATCCTGTCACCATGCCCTCATGTTCCTGGGATACTTGCCCCTCCTCCCCCCAGTGACTTGCTTTCTTGGAGTTAAGTCGTCCAGGGAAACTTTCCCAGCGTTAGGTGCGAGCTAAAACCACAGCTGGCCTAAAGCGCCGTCCCTCAGACCTCCAGGCTTCTCGATGACGTGCGACTGGCGTGGGATTTGCAGCAAAAACCCAGCGCGGTGGCCCGGCTTGGCTTGTCACATTCAGTTAGCGCTTCCTCCGGCCTTAACGGCGGTGGTGGAATGCGGTTGGGAGGACGGGGGGGAGAAGAGCAAACGATTGATCTCAACTTTTATCCCCGTACTGTGAAAATAGTAGTGCGCGGCGGCGCTACGCCGTTCTTTTTAACTGTAGAGGGTCTCTGCTTAAACTTTTCTTGCAAACTTTTAACTATTGTACGTTTTTCACCACCATTGGATTCATCTGCCCATGCAATTGTCTTCAGCAATTCAAGATGTCAAAATTTGGGGCTGGGGTGAGGTCAGTGAACACTAACCCAAAGCTTGTCCAAAAGAAATTGCTGTAAAAAAAAAAAAAAAAAAAAAAAAAAGATGGAAAGCCCTGATGCTGTGTCTCATGCTGTGTACTTAAAAAGAGGAAAAATACTATATTTGTGATCAAAAAGAGGAAACTTGAAATGTGCTGGTGTTTCTAATAAAAGCTGGTAAAACTGCTTGGATTGAAGGATGGTTCCACTTGGCTGGTGCCCGCTGGGATCGGCGAAGCCTGACACCTGAGGTTAAGATAACTGCACTCAAATCTCGCTAATACCTTTAAGTAGCATCTGCTTTAAAAACATCGGCACCGCTTCCGGATTTGGATAAGCCAGGTCCTGTTCGGAGCACAGAGGTGGCGCAGCTCTGGGGCTGCAGCTCCCTTGGGTTCCCGTTCCCAGGGAAGAACGGAGGAAAAAAAGCCAAACTGATGGGAAGCGAATACTGGAATGCTTATACGTACAACCTGAAGTATGTTGAGAGCACAGAACCAGGGACAGATTTAGATCCAGTAATCCCAGCCTGCAGGAGTGGTTGTTTTAGATAAAAGCAGGTATTTTGCCAGGGAGAGAAGGGAAACGCAAAGTTGGAGTCAGACACGAGTAGGGGCCGTGCTTGACGTTGGCCCCTGCAGTCTGGGGGGCGAGGGGGGGACTTCGCTCCAGTCTCCCTGGGAAATTCAGTGTGTCTGGGACTGAGCATCTGATTTTTTTAGGTCCTTGCCTGAGTTTTGATGGGAGAGGAGCTGGCAATGAAAGGCATCTTCAGAGCACCAGTGTTCATAAGGCAGGAACGCACTGGAGATCAGTGTGGGAGCTCTGTCACCAGAGGGGGTGGCCAAGACCTTCCCCCTTAAGGAATTCTGGAGGGGAAGAAGGTGCTTAAATCTGAACGTTGAGCTGCAGCAACTTGGTTCTCTGCTCTTCCTTCAGCTGTCCACCGCGCTCTGCCACTGGCCATCCTGACTTCTGCCAACACTGCTACCACCACAGGCTGCGGGCGCATTTCTTCTCACTGCAGATGCACCAGCTGAGGTTCACACCTTGGCTGCTCATCGCTGTCCCACCGGGCCAGAGGTCTGCCCGCAGCACTTGTGTAAGCGCTCCCTGCTCTGGTCTGTCACCTGGACGTGTTAGAGCGAAGGGGTGAGGGTCTGACGGCAGCTGACAGCTGAGGAAGAGGAGCCCTCCTGCTGGGGGTGCCGCAGGGACCGAGCGGGCCGGGCACAGCAGCCCTGTCGGCCGCTGGGTGGGAAGGCAGAGGCAGTGTCTGCGTACAGCAGCGAGCGGAGGCAGTTGATGGTGATCCAGGGGTGCCGCCGGCACCTCTTCCAGAGCAAATTGCAGCCTCTGGTTTTCTCAGTGCCGTGAAGATCTAGGAGCAGCTACGGAGCCGGGGGAGCACCGCAGAGCGTGCGGGTTGCTGTGCGAGGGTGAGCCGTCCTTCCCTGCGCTTCGTCTCCTCAGCCGGGAAGTTACAGGGGGGAGCGGGGTGATCCCTGCCACCTGCAGCGTGCTGGCGGGGCGGTGAGCGCAGCAGCGGGTGCCAACCACCGGGTAACCGAGCCGAGCCTGGAGAGGGGAGGGTCTGTGCCAGCTCCCGGCCGTCCGCAGGCCTTCCCTGCGGGAGCACGCTGCGACTAAAGGGCCAAGACGCACCCAAGGGCGGCGCAGCACGAGGTGAGGGAGGAGGAGGAGGCCTCGGGTGTTTCGCAGCAGCTACAAGAGCCCTGTAGGGTGTCATGGCGAAGTGGTGCTCAGGGGTGCAGTGGGCTCAGCGGGAGGTGGTGATAAATGCAGCAGCAGGAGGGAAACGTTTGACACCGGCTCAGAAGTTGTTTTCCTTTTGGCCCCAGCACAGGGAATCTGGAGGAGGGACTGGGGTCGGTTCCAAGGGGAAGTACAGCCCAGAGGAAGGGTGCCGGGATGATGCAAGGGCTGGTGCTGGCTTTGTTGCACCTAATCCACAACATCCCGCGCCACACGAGCTGCGCTGCGTGCAAGTGCTTCGTAGACACAAAGCCAAAGATGAGCTGCAGCAGGAGTGCAGTGCAGGCGCAGTTCTCCGTGCACTCCCCCGAGCCGGGGTTACAGAGCTGCCGCTGCTGCTGGTGGCAGCTCCCTCCCGGCGGCCCTGGCTCCTCTCTCTGGAAGTGGCAGCCAGACCTGCGCCATCTCTCTGGTTTTAGCCAGGCCAGGCTCTGCCGTCACCCGCACCCCGAATTCCACGCTCGGCAGAGCCGCTCGGTGCCTCCTTCACACACCCGCCGATGGGGAATTCCATGGAGCGGGGAAGGGGACGTCCCATCCCCCGCCCAAGGCCGAGGAGCGGCACATGGTGGCCGCCTCCAGCGCGGCGCAGCCCCGCACCGGCCCCCCCGAAGGGGCGACGCCGGCCCCGCTGGTGCGTGCCCGTGACGCCATCAGCAAGCGGCGCGGGGGGGAGGGGGCACGGAGCCGCGTGACGCCGGTGCGTGCCCGTGACGCCATCAGCAGGCGCCGCGGCGGCGGGCGGCATGGCGGCGGCGCGGTGGGGCCGGGGCCTGGCGGCGGCGCTGCGCTCCCGAGCCGGGCCGCGGGGGCCCGCAGGTGAGCAGGGGCGGCCCCGCCGGTACCGGTACCGGCCCGGGCCCGGCCGTCGCGCTGGGGCCGCGGGGGGCAAGGGGGCCCTGGCGGGCGCTGGGCCCAGCTGCGCACCCGCGGGGTGCCACGCTTGGGCGGCGGCAGCCTCTGCGGGGGGGGCACACCTGGCACCGGCACCGGCACGTGCCAGCGGCCCTCCCCGGGGGCCAGCTCGTGTAGGCGCGTATAGGGCACAGCGCGTGCTCGGGGGCCTCTGCGGGCTCGTACCGGGCGTCTGGCGTCTTCCGGGCGCTGAGCCCGTCCGGGTGCGTTGCCTGGCACGTATAGGGCCTGTAGCATGGCCAGGCCAGTGTCGGGGCTAGTGTAGGGCACCGAGCGTGTTCCAGCCACGTAGCGTATCCAGGTTCATTTCCGGCTTATACAGGATGTAGAGCATGTCCGGGCTCAGCTGTTGGCTCATGGAGGGTATATAGCATGTCCTGGTCAGTGTCCTGGCTCGTGTAAGGCATCTAGCATGTTCTAGGCATTTAGCATGTCCAGGTTCATCTGTTGGCTCATATGGGGTATATAGTATGTCCCGGTTAATATCTTGGCTCATACAGAGCGTATAGTGTGTGAAGGTGTTTAGCATGTCTGGGTACATGTACGGGCTCATAGGCAGCATAGCATGTCCAGGTACATCTGTTGGCCCATATAGGCTATACAGCATGTCCCAGGGACATGTGCTGGCTCCTACAGGCTGCATAGCATGTCCGGGTACATCTGTTGGCCCATATAGGCCGTATAGCATGTCTGGGTACCTCTGTTGGCCCATATAGGCCGTATAGCATGTCCGGGTACCTCTGTTGGCCCATATAGGCCGTATAGCATGTCCGGGTACCTCTGTTGGCCCATATAGGCCGTATAGCATGTCTGGGTACCTCTGTTGGCACACATAGGCCGTATAGCATGTCTGGGTACCTCTGTTGGCCCATATAGGCCGTATAGCATGTCTGGGTACCTCTGTTGGCACACATAGGCCGTATAGCATGTCTGGGTACCTCTGTTGGCCCATATAGGCCGTATAGCATGTCTGGGTACCTCTGTTGGCCCATATAGGCCGTATAGCATGTCTGGGTACCTCTGTTGGCCCATATAGGCCGTATAGCATGTCTGGGTACCTCTGTTGGCCCATATAGGCCGTATAGCATGTCTGGGTACCTCTGTTGGCCCATATAGGCCGTATAGCATGTCTGGGTACCTCTGTTGGCCCATATAGGCCGTATAGCATGTCTGGGTACCTCTGTTGGCACACAGGCCGTATAGCATGTCTGGGTACCTCTGTTGGCCCATATAGGCCGTATAGCATGTCTGGGTACCTCTGTTGGCACACATAGGCCGTATAGCATGTCTGGGTACCTCTGTTGGCACACATAGGCCGTATAGCATGTCTGGGTACCTCTGTTGGCACACATAGGCTGTATAGCATGTCTGGGTGAGTGTCCTGGCTCGCACAGGCTGTGCGGCATGTTCAGCTCCGCTGGGCACAGGGGTGGCAGCAGCAGCATTCTGTTCTCTGCCCGTTCCCATCCCAGGGGACCTTACGGCTGAGCCCGAAGGTGGTGCGTTTCCCAGCAGTTGCTCCAGGTTCCACCTGAGGCAGCTGGTGAGGCCGAGGGCCGAGGAGATCCAAGCCCGGAGGTCCCGGCGGCAGAATGTGCTGCCTTGCCGGGGCCGTGGTGCGCAGGCCTTGAGATGCACTTGTGCGTTGCCAGTAACCGGGGTGCGGTCAGGAGCTCCCTGCGTGTTTTCTGCGAGTAGCCCCTGCCGCGCTCGGTGCTCCCTTATCTGCTCTCTGGCTCCTAATCGCCAGATTTATAGGTTGTCACTGCGGTCTGTGGTTTCACTGTGGGTTACGAAGAGAAAATGCGACAGAGGAAATCGTGTGACAAGTAGGGTCGCTACGAGGGTCAGACTGTTAGATTTATTGTGCCGCTGATTGCCACCGGCGTTTCTGGGCAATTCCATTCTTCCACCACGGAAGTCCCCAGTGGCTTGTTAGCGTCTCTGTCTGAGAAGGAAGCCATGTGCCTCTGCTGGGTTAGATGTGCTCCAGCAGAGCCAGAATTTTATTCCTTAACCTGTCATTCAGGTCCTTCAGGGAAAAGCCAGCTGGAGCTGTGTGGGGTGGAAATGAGGAGGAGGAGGTGGTGTCCTTTCACTTGGATGCAGGCGGAGGTCCCTGGCTGTGGGGACAGCCATCCCTTCCCTTCGGCTGTGAGAAGTTGGCAGTGTTTTCTCTTGGCTCCACAACACTGAAGGCTGAAGCTGGCGCAGAGCTTTTCGGGAGCTGTGCTGGCACAAGCGGATCAATCAGGGAGTCTCCTCTCCCCAGATACCTACAGGGTGGTGTGCCCACCTAGAGAGCCTGTTCTTCTAACAAGATGGGGGCTGGAAGCATTGTATTGCTAGTGCTCTTCTTTGCAAGAGCATCCACAGCCTTGCAACTGCACGGCAATCAGGCTGTTATGGTAATGTCTGCTGACCCAAATTCTCCTCTTTGTTTTGAGCCGTGTACTGCTTTGTGCTCCGTTTCCCCCCCTAAATTTCTAACTGACGCTCGGCTTGGCTCCCTGCAGACCTTTTCCCAGAGGAGGCTGTGTTTCCTGGGCGGTTGGTTGGGCTCAGGAATCACTGAGGCATTCTGGTGCCCAGGCTGAAAGGAGCCCCCAAGACCTGGGTCCTTCTCTTTTCTGTGGCGTGTTCCCTGTGTGAGCGAGGCCGCTCCGTGGTCATACACACAGGATCACTTAAGATTCACAGAGGACTGGAAGCTGAAGTGTGGGTGTCTACCACCTTTTATGGTGCAGGTGAGGCAGTGATGCAAATAGGAAGGTATGTGAACTGTGATAAAGCTCAGCATTTTATTAACTCGATATAAAAAGACCTGATTTGCTCCAGCCCGTGGCAGCGCTCAACTGGGGCAAAAGCCGTTCCTTCTTTGCTTCTTAGTCTTAGGAATTGTTTCTCTGGCTCATTCTGATTGTCACTCAACCTGTTAATTCAGCAGATACTTTCTCAATAGCTTTTGCATGCTGATAATTGTGGGGTTATATCCAGAACTGCTCAGAGCCTTTGCCAGGCCAGGGCTCTGCAAGAGACAAATGCTCTGAAGATGCTGCAGTGTGCATTTAATGAGCTTTGCTTCTACCTGGCACAGGGCGGGGTGTTAATTAAGGTTGATAAGACCAAATATTACATGAATCCAAAAGTAACTTCTGGAACTGATGGATGGTGATTTATTATTGTGTTTTAGGCGTAGGGAGACAAAAGACATGAATATGTAAACAGTTATAAATAGCTGTAGTTTCTAGAGCCTGCTAGTGGTAGTAGGCTGGGGAGGCGACCCGTTTATTGGCTCCGGGGCCTTGCTGCCTGGAGGTCTGGTGGTAGAAGTGGTCTTAAGGTTAGCACAGAGCTGCTGCTGGTCTGCTTCTCTCTTGGGTTCTGGAGTCAGGGAGGGAGAAAAATTCCCTGTTTTGTTTCTGCTGGTTGGGAAACGTGTGTGTGTGTGCACATACAAGCGTAGATGTTTCAGAGTGTCCTATACTGCCTAGCATAAAATGAGCATAAGATTTGTAAACATGTAAATAAAATATGTAAACCCTGGGCTGACTCAGGGCTTTCCTTTCCAAAGCTTGATGGGGTGGACAGCCACGCAGTGAGTTCTCCGCTGCTTCCCGCATCCATCACCCAGGCTGTTTCCCTCGTTGCTCTCTCAGATGAGCCCAACAAAGGCAGTCAAATGAAAGATGAAGAACGTGTCCTGTGATAATGCGGCAGAACTGTTTGTGACGCAGAGAGTGAACAGTTATGTGTGTAGGAGGTGTTCAGATGCATTAAGAACTATTTGTGGGCTCTTTTCTTTAAGGGCAGAATGACTGGGGAGTAATTCAAGCTTCTGGCTGGAGAAGTGGATCTTGATTCAAAGCTTTCTATGAGGAGGAGGAAGAATGAGGACTGACAGCCTCCTCAATCAGCACTTGGGGATGAGGCGCAGGAGCCAGGAGCACTGTTAAAGCTCAGGGGGTTGTGTTCTGGAGGGAGCGAGAGCTCAGCCTGATGGTCTGCAGCAGCAAGACCTGTTCCCCATGACCATGCTGGCTGTAGCATCTGCTGAGGTGCACAGGGGGGTTGCAGAGTGTTTGTGAAGGGAGCCTGAGAACCTCCCAAGCTGGGCTGGAGGACAGCGAGGGGTGTTGGGAAAGGGCTGGGATGCTGAGTTCACTCAAGGGCTATGACAAGGCGGTGGAAGGTTCAGGATGGAGCTGAACACTCCCAGCCTGTCAGCTGGGCTGGAGAGGCTGTTTCCAGGGAGGTCAGAGGTGCACTTTGGGGCTGTCACCATACTAATGGTTCTCAGTTCAGTCTTTTGGTGGTTTTGTACCCATTCATCCAAAGAAAGCACACCTTGAGAACGTGCCTCTTGCAGGCCTGGGGTGTGAGGTTTGCCTCCTTTCCTTCTGTGATGAAACAGCCTGCAAACACAGAGGGAGTCGTAAGAAAAGCCTGGGCTTGTCATGCTTCCAGCTGCTTTTGCCGCTTATCCAGCGTCTCCCCACTCTGCCCAGGCCATCCTGGTTGCTCCTCTGCCTCCCAAACCAGCCTCGTCCACTTGTGTTCCTCGTGGGGTTGGGGAAGGCCGAGACACCGCCTGCCCCCTGTGCCACGGCGCGTTTAGATTCGCACCCTCCGGATTCTTACCCCGGCACAGGCTGTTCTCACTACAGTTCAGAAATTGCAGCAAGTAACTGGCCTTGGACAGAGCTCTGTAGTGCTCTAAGTGCTCCCTTTGTGGCCAGGTTTGGCTTCGGTGTATCGAACAACAGAGAGAAGACCGTTCAGTTCACCCGGGCACAGTGGAAGGAGGAGAACTGGGAATCCCAGTCCTTAGTGGGGCTGGTACGGTTTCCTGACCTCTGTCTCGTTTTCCCCACTGATCGCTTTGATGCCTAGTGGCTTTGTGGTTGCACGTGCTGCTTACCCAGGGCTGGCTTTGTTGGAGGCTGTAATCCCTGTGCTCTGTTGACGGTGCTCAGATGGTCAAGGGCCAGATATTTATTTGCCATAAAGTAACTGCTCGGCTGGCTGCTGGGGGCCAAACAGGGCTGGCTGGCGCTGTTCTCAGGTATGGGAGCTTGTTGTAAAGGAGCCGGTTACTGTCAGCGGGAGGAAAATAAGAAAATAAGCAGGAGGAAATAGATTTTGGTCCTGATGGTAACTGTTAGTACAGCATCCAGAGAAGCTGCGTGTGCAGCAGAGGCATCTCCTGGACGTGCAGGCTGCCTTGCTTGGAATGGGGTTGTATGCTTTCACTGACAGTAACGTGGGAGTTGAAGTGTTCCCTGTTCCCTTCAGCTTGGCCAGATAACAGCAATGAAGGCTGCAGACTGCCTCTTCCTCACTGGTTAATTTGTTGTGCAAGCTACTAATTGTCATCTTCTGGCTAGAATTTTAATTCAGAAGAGACACACTCAAAAGTAGCAACTTGCCCTTCTTACACAGTGAAGGCAGTGCTGGAGGGAAATGGTGGGTGTTGGGTTGCAAGGGAACTCCAGCCTTGCTCAGACAGTGTAACTCCCCACATGATTGCTTAAGTGGGACCTTTAGCGAGGTTGTTGCTGCTGATACTTGTGATGTACACTGAAATTTTCAATGGTGTCTTCTAGCAAAAGGAGCAGCATGTCTCCAAAGACAAATACTCCGACATTGGAGCCTCCGGTACAACATTCCTGCCATGCGCATTTCTGCTGTCCAGACATACAGCACGCAGACAGTGGAAAGCAAGGAAGAAGAGCCCCTGCACACCATCATCAGCAACACGGAGAACGTGAAAGGTGGGCATAAACACAGATTTGTGGGAGCACTCCTGGGGTGCTGGCAGACCCGGGACAAGGTCTGGGTGCAGCCGTGCCCTGACTGTGGGGGTGAGCTCTCTGCAGTAGTGTTTCTGCTTCTGGAGGAGATGCAGGATGCAGGTCATCACATCCTGCTGGCGGGCTGTGGTCTGAATCTGCGTTGCACCATCACCTCCCCCAAACTGAAATGGGTAAAGCAGAATGGCCTTTACAGAGAGATGAGGCCATCAAGACTGTGGGAAGAAGTGGCAGCCATGGGCTTAACCAGGCAATTGATGGTCATGCATGCGTGTAGAGGCTCCACAGGCGCTAGAATTTACCTAAAAAGAGACTTTTTGTCCCAGAAGCAAGCTGTGCCTGCCCAGGTCATTGCTGTGGGTCATGGAGAATGAGAATCCTAGTGTCAACCTTGTCAACCTTTTAGTTAGAATGAATTGCTTTGTACATCTCCAGGGAGAGGCGCTTTAAAGTGAAGTCACACAAGTTATTCAAGCACAGAAATAACATCTTAACAACATGCTCCCGTGGTTTTTCCAACTGCTTTTGAGACTGCCAGGCTGTGAAGCCCTGAGTGGGGTTGATGCACTGCTCCTGCTGCTGTCCACACCCCAGCTTCACCCCCGTCACAGAGGAATGTAGGTCCTTGCCAGCAAGACATGGCAGATGTGACATGTAAACCGTGGCTTTCCCCATGTTGCTTCAGGGTTCTCTAATGCCTCTAGCAAGAGAAATTCTGTTTTTAAAGGCTAAGGATGGTGTTTCAGCTGAGATGTTTTGTAGTGATATCCCTTCAGAGGAAAATTCTCTTTCTGTTGAGCACAGCTACCCACCTGCATAGGTAGCTGTACATATGCGCTCCCTTGCCTGCTCCACAGAGACATTTGAGAATCTGCCTTTTTCTGCTTAAGGCTCTGAGTGTTGTTTGGGCATGAGAACTGCTACCTGGCTGTAGAAGCTCTTGGAGAAGAGCATGTGCAAGGTTGTTCCCTTGAAACTGGAGTCAAGGAAGAGTATGGAAGGCAGGCTATAAACCACGGGAGGCACTTGAGAATGCGGCTGGGGATTGCATGGAGTCATGCATAGGAGCAAGGGGAATCGCCTTTCACTTCTCATTTACTGATTGCCCTGCAGCCCAGACATGGTGACTAATGTCCTGCTACTGCAGGCTTTGTCTGCTTTGAGGTTTGTGTGCCAGGAGCTGAGGTGCAGAGGCCAAGTGCCTGCTTGGCAAAGTGTGCTGCCTCGTTAGGGGTGTGTAAACAACGTCTTTGTTGTCATCTTGTTGGAGGTCACAGTTACCTGTGTCCCATCCTGCTTCAGGCTTTCGCTCCTAGGAAGCTGAAGCATGTGGTAAGACTGCAGTTTTGCCTTCCTTCCCAAGAGGACCCTGGTGAAGTGCCTTAAAAAGGTGTGTTTGTGATTTTTGTTCTAGGTGCAGCCTCTAAACATGAGTTTCAGGCTGAAACGAAGAAACTGTTGGACATTGTTGCCCGTTCCTTGTACTCGGAAAAGGAGGTAAGGCACCCACTACTTGCTAGTAGATTTTCTGTTGGCTAAGTCCTGTCTCTGTCAAGGGGTACATCCAAAACACTTTTTCTGGGAGAATACCTGCTTGGTTTCCCAGCAAGTCCAGTGCTGTTCATATGTTGTGCTTTCTTGAACAACGTTTTCTTAAGACACCTTGAAAATGTATTTTCAGAATAATTTGTAGGTATGGCCAGGTGACTCTGTGAGCCCCAGAGCCTCTGCACTTCAATATTGAGTTCAGACAAACTGTTCTCCAGGCAGATAATGGGGAAACACAGGTCTTTTTCTACCGAGCTGGAATTAGTTTGTGAGTAGGCCGTGAGTTCCCAGGTCCCTGGGAGTCGGTGCAGTGGACAAGGCCAGGCTGCAGTGTCAGATTGTGTTTCATCCCCAGGTATTTATCCGGGAGCTGATCTCCAATGGCAGTGATGCACTGGAGAAACTGCGTCATCGGCTGATGGCAGAAGGGAAGGCCTTGCCAGAGATGGAGATCCATCTGCAGACAGACAGTGGAAAGGGAACCATCACTATCCAGGTACCTCCCTTTGGTTACAAGAGCATTATTCCCTGCTGCTCCCATCACTAGCCCTTGTCCCATGAAGGATCAGTGGAAGCTGAGTGGCATCATAGCCCAGTGGATTCCCAAGCCAGCTTGAAGATGTGTTCTGTTCTCAGATGGACTCCGGTTCATGAGGCTGTAACCTCAGGATTTGATGAGAAATTACAAATTTGTCTGCTCCCTGCTTGTCCCTACAGGAAAATTTGCTGTTCCTTCCTTCCCTATTAAGAACTACCAGTAGTTTTTCTCCCAGTACCTCGTCTGGTGCACTTCCCAGGTTGTGTGTGCATTTCTCACTAGTGAAAGAGTTGGGAGTCTGGTTTCATCCTGACCTTTGGTGAGGATTTCCCTCACCTCCTTAAGTCTGAAGAGTTACATGGTAGCTTCCCTCTCACCTCAGCTGCTGGGAGATGCTGGGGTGGTGAGAAGAACCTCGCTTTACTGATTGTCTCTATTTCCTCCTGCTCCAGGAGAGACCAAGTCCAGCTGATGCTGAGGTTCTGCCCTAATACAGGTGGGACTGTAGATTGCGGCAGTACCACAGCACTTACCTGTCCTCCTTTCTGCAGCCCGGGTTTTGATTTTCCCTGCTGGTGCCAAAATACTTAGCTGGAGCTGGGCAGTCAGTGTAAGCATGCTCACCTGTGGGCCCCGGTGTCTGAGGGAAGGTAGAGCCAGTCCTTCTTTCTGTACTTTGATTGCTGTTGTTCGTGGCTGTTGTCCAGGGTGGAAGGCTGGGACTCAGATTTGCTGCTTTCTTGGCAAAGTTCTTAATGCAAAGGCAAACTGGTAACTTTTCTCGTGGACCAGTGTCAGCCATGGGTGTGTAGCTCTGGACTGTTCCCAGGAGAGCAGAGAGTGAGGCAGAGCGCAGTGTAGGAGTGAAGGCTGAGCGGGTCCAGAGGAGATGTGGCACACACAAAACACACAGTCTGGTATTTTTCACGTGGGACAAAAGCACTGGCTTTTAGAGGCTGCTTAGTTATTTTATACTTATGATTCTCTGCAGAACAGGCAGCTGCGGTTGCCATGGGGAAGTTAGTGTTCATCAGTGGGCAACACAATCATCAACCCAAAGATTCTCAAACCGTAACGCAGAGGCTTTGCTGTTCCTATCACACCTGACTATTGCATTTTTCTGACTGCTGTGTAACACCAGTTCCTTAAGGAGCTCTCGCTTAGCCCCAGGCAGGCTGTCATTCCCACCTTGCTCTCCTTCTTTCCCTTTTGAGCCTGTTGTGGACACGTAGCCTCTGACTCCATCAAGACGTTTGTACAACTCATGCCCTGTAACTATGGAAGCTGTCCCCTTCTTTGGCAGTTTGGTTAAAGAGACCTGTTTGCCCACCTCACAGATAGGGTACGTTTGATGTCATACCCAATTAGATGTGTTAGGGATTTGTGTTTTTATAACCCCCTACCTGGCTGCCTATGCATCCCTAATGCGACTAAATGAGTCTTAACTAGGAAGCTTTAACTGCAGCAATACTGCTCTGTTAGAAGGGAGAGAGAGCAGCGCTACTGCAATCTCTTTTAATAGGTTTGCCTTCTCAGTAGTGCCTAAAGCTCCTTAGCTCCAGTGAAGGGTTTATTTATAACCTCTTGAAGAAACATACTGCATATAATGATTGCTTTGAACAAGCCTCATTCAGAACATTTCCCTACCTTTCAGGATTGCAGAGGTGCAAGAAAACTTGCCTGCAACGACTGAGACAGAGATGGACCTGTCCCTTAGTCGCTCTTTTGTATTCTGTACCCACTAGGACCTACCAAAACCGAGGCAGCAGGTCCCTCATATGTGATCTGCAGCAATGGTCGCCCCATTATTTTTTTCTAGACAGGTCCTGTTGTCTCAGTCTGACCCCTGAGTCCTTCTCCTCAGATCTTTGTGCTGCTCTTGGCCTCTGGATCTGCTGAATCTCTCCCTTCCCCTTCCAAACGTTGTAGCATCTGCTTGTGTCTCACTCGTTGAGAAAAGGCAGGCCTGTACGTGTGAGGGTCTCTGTTACAGGCGTGTTCCTGGGGTGCATTATCTAGTTCTAGTAAAGGACTAAGTTCAGCTCTGTTAAGTGGCTGCGGTTCTGCTTATTTCTCTGCCAGGACTGACTTCCAGTCGTAAGCATAGCAAGACTCGGGATTTGAATACGATGGCCTCATTCGGGGATATCCTGCCTAAGCATTGCCAAGCATTGTATCTGCTAAGAGGGAAATGTCCACCAGACTACACCACCTCAGTTCCTTCACCAAAGTCCTGTTATTTTAGCAAATCCCACTGTTTCTTCCACTCCTTTGAAAGCTACCTCATTCTGTTTCTAGGATAGCTCCACCTGGCAGCAGCCACCGCCTGCAAGGTCAGATCTGTTAAGAAAATCCATTTGAAAATGTTAGGGGTGTGTTTTCACCGAGGACAGATCTGCAGAGCTCTGCAGTTCTGCATGCTAAGGCTTTACAGAGTTGGTTTTGGACCCTTTAACGTGGGAACAGAGGACGCCTTGTAGAGACCCCAAAGCCCTGTGACCACAGAGCTTTCCTTCAACACGGGTGCAAGGCTCCTTGCGGTGCTGGGCTGTGCTGCAGTCGGTGTCACTGCTGCGTGGTTCTGCCATACCGCTCTGTGGTGGTAACCTTCTGCATGTGTGAGCTTGGGGGCTGGAGCCATGCTGGTTGCTGCTGCTTAATTTAGGGCTAGGACAGTGCTAGCAGTTGAGAGGAAATTGTTTGAAATGTTTACAGAGCTAATGGCGGCGGCTGCTGCTGCTGCGTGAGGGAGTGTGACTGCTGTTTTAACAGGGGTAAGCAGCATAATTGCTGACAGAGCTTGGGCTGCTCAGTTCTCTCTGCCGGGCTTTCTTCTCACTGTTGCAGTCATCCAAAATCAGTGTCTGTGAAGCCACAAAATAACAAGTTTGCTGTGTTTGGGAGGAGTTAAAATGACTGCAAACACCACTCCTCCCTGCAACAGCTCCCTGCTTCACTGAGCAGATCTCTCCTGGTCTATGAGTTCTGAACAGTCTGCAACAAACACTGGCTTGGCCGGAGGCTCTAGTGAGGAACCAAGAAGTTTGGGCTTCAGCAGTTCAATGCAGCTGCACCAGCAGGTCCAACAGAGCTTGGTGCAGGTGGGGAGCCAGTCCCCGTCCGTGCTGGGTCATGTCCCAGCAGCCACCCTGTGCTGCCAGGCTGCAGCAGAGAGAGGGTTACATCTTCAGCTGTGTGCAGCATTGCAGCATCCCTCTGCCACTTGGGCTTGAGGAAGCAGGGGAGCAGGAGATGAGCAGTGATGCAGGTAGAGGTGGAGGGGTAAAACTGGCTGGACTTCGACAAGCCTTAGGTGGAATTAAGCTTACAGAAATGTGCCACTGATTGCAGGGGTGGGGTAAAGCTTCCAGTTGTTGCATCATCTGTAACAAATAAGCCAGGGAACCAGAAATATAAGTGCATCTCAAATAACCTGTGGCCTAGGGAAGGACGTGCAAAATCTTCTGTTTTCTTCCTCTTTGTGCCAGAATAAGAGCATGTCATATTTAAAAATGGGAAGTTCAGAGTGGGTAAGAGGAAGTACTTTTCTGAACAGTGGGTATTTAGACCTGGATGGGTGGAAGCTGAGCCTGTAGCAGCGCTCAGCATCGTTGAAAATAATGTTAACACAAGGGTACTGGAAAGGAAAGGAAACCTCAGGCTCTCTGCTTCGGACGGCTTGCATGTACTAGGCCAAGATTATCTTGTATCGATGTGCATCAGTTTTATTGTGGCTTTTTTCCTGTTGGTTGCTGCTGCAGATGCCATATTGGTTCTAAACTGGAACGCTGCTCCAGTGTGGCTGCTGTCCTCAACTTGTGAATTTTAAGTCTCTTTAAGCAAGGCATTTAAATAACAGGGGGAGGGTGGGACACAACACCACCTGCTATTCAGACATTTTGGGATTTTGTTACTTATCAATTGGTGAAAGCAGTATGTCCTTATTTTATAATGTAGTCAGTGTTCTTCTGATGCCCTGTTGAGATTTCACACTGAAATAAGCATTTCAAGTGTTCATTTGGCAACAAAGCGAGATGAAAGACACAGTAGCTCAGACATGTACTAACTGCAAGCATCCTTTCAGATGCAGCCGTGGCAGAGGCAGCAGTTAATGGTTAGTTAATGCATTGCTTGGTGTAATGCAGTTCTACAGTACCTTAAATTGGGCTCAGGTAATGAGCAAAGATGTTACATTACCTGGGTTCTTGTTCACCAGCTAAACTAAGCAGTTTGTTGCTTTCAACTAGATTTGTTGCTGTAATTTTGTGCAGCTTGTTTCTGCTTTACCATAAAATGTGACATGAATACAAGAGCCACGGACTGACTGATTTGATGAGACAGTGGGGCCAAAGCTGTTTGTTTACCTGTCTATCAAGGCAGACGGAGGTCCTCAGGGCTGCAGAGCAAACAGGATTTCGTGGTGGGAACCTTGAGGTACTGCGTGTCCAGCAGTTATCCCACCGTCATTACACAGGACAGTCTCTGATGAAAACATCCACAAACCCACACCACAAAGGTTGGAACAAAGTGCAGAGAAAGCACAAAGGTCTGGTGCAGTTTGACAGCAAGCTTTGTGCCTGGGAGGTCTCCACACACAAAAAGGTGCTAAAAGCGGCTGCTGTCTCCTCAGGATAAATGTTACTTAGTCTAGAAGCGTAGTTCAGCAAGTGTAGCCACAGAGCTCTTTGTGGTCCCTCAGAAGGTGGGGTGAAGGTCTGTAGCCTGCTGTGTAGTCTTGCAGAGAGACAGGGCAGTAGTGGGGATGGTTCAGGGGGAGGCTGTTCACTCTGCACTCAGGGAAGTCCCAGAAGGGAAATTCAACCAGGTGAGTAGGTTGTCGTTTTGCTGAGTAACAGAAGGGCTTCTGTAATTAACCTTCAGCTAATGAAGTGTCAGCACACTGGACTCTGTTTGATGGCATACAGTGGTTGGTTTCTCCAAGCTGTGGAGAAGCATTTGGCACTTTGAACTCTGAACGTATCCCTCATTTCTTGTAATTTGTGAAGCCCCATGTCCATTGTGCAGCCCCATGAAGCATGTTGCTTCATGCTTTTACGAATAACTCTGCGGTGGCTGTTTTCAGCCTGATAAAACTTTTCTTGCAGACTGAAGGGTGGGCTTGAAACTGCCTGCAGGGGAGGAAAGGTTGTATTGTTGATGGTGGAGCAACAGCAGCCCTCGCAGTTGTGCTGGGCAATGGCAGGTAGAAGGTGTTTGCAGGGGGTCGTGCGGTGACACGGTGGTTGCTGGCAAAGACGCCCAGAGGCCGAGCAGCAGCCTGAGCAACAGCCAGCGCAGCGGGAGTGATGTGAGAAGGGCAGTGGAAGTCCTGCCAGCTCCTTCCTTGGATTTCACAGAGCTAGTGCTGGCAGCACTTGCGTCGGCGCAGCACAGGGCTCACTGTTCATGGGCAGGTTCATTTGGTTCCCATTGCTGAAGAGGGCCTGCTCTGCAGAGCCCAGTTCCCGTCTTTCTGCTGCCACCGCTTTATTCCCCATTCCCTGGAGCAGCACCGTCTGGTGCAGGGAGCTGAGAAGCACAGTGCAGCCGCAGGAAAAGCGGGCACAGTGGGAGTAGGTTGGAATCTCGATGGTGTTTTCATCCCAATCCACGCAGGTGTTTGCCTACGGTAGGAAATGTCTGCTTTGCCAGGATCTTCGGCTGGCCACCTAAAAGGACACTTCCCACTTTCCCTGGCAGCGGCTGGGCGCTGGTGTGGGAGCAGACTGTTTTGAGCCGTGCTGTCTTTGTTCGTTGCGATTCACCCTCATCAAACTAGTCTCCAGGAATTGTCATTAAGCATTTTGCAATAAGTTTGGCAGGGTGTTCAGAATTCAATAGCTGAATAAATTTACGGGGTAGGGATTTTTTTTTTTTTTTTTAACATACTGGAATTTGGGAATGACATGCTGTGCTATAAATAGGAGTGGATCAGAGAACTTAAGAGTTCTGTTCAGAGTCTGGCATGAACAAAACCTGAACCAGATGCTGAAAACTTTTCTTTCTGGCTTTTTCTTCCCTGGGGGAAGGGACCACGTCAGATTCCTGATCTTTTGCCATACCCTGTTTGTTTTTCCTGGCTTTTCATCTCCCACTGTTGAGATCTTACTGGGCATCATCCCTCTTCTCAGCCAAGTTGACTGACTAGCCTCACCGTATTTAATCAAGGGAAAGGTGTTGCTGTGCTGTGACTTGTGGGGATGCAGAAAAATCCCTTACCCACATGGCACCTCACTCAATAACCTCACAAGTCAACCACAGTTTGATCCTTTAGTGGAGTTAAACACTATATTAAAAAATGCGTACTAACATTAACTTACTTGGCTAGTAAATAAGCCCAGTAAATGCCCCACATGGGTGGTGGAGGTACGCTGTGCCACCAGCCACTCTGGCACCTCACCTCCAAGCCATCTAGCAGCAGCCAGTTCCACTTCAGCTCATTTTGCTGACTCCTACATGCCAAACCCCACCCCTGCACTGACAACACTGGGAGTGCATCAGCCTGCTTCTGGGATGTGCAGGCTGCTGTCCGCTGCACTTACTGCTCACAGGTACTCAAGTAGAGCAGAACTCCCACATAAGCAAGAATCACCTTTCACTTGGCTAATTTTCACACTGTTTTCGTCTTACAGAGTGGCTTAGAGGACCTGTAAGAGTGGCTTCTCAGGATGTTTCTGTCAGTTAGAGAAGCTGCTGGGATCTGGGAGAGGGAATGGCACTTGGTTTTCAGAAGTGGTGTCCTGCCCTTCTGAAAATTAGCCTGCCCTTTGCTTCTGTGGAAGGTGTGTGTGGAGCCAGTTTGAAAATACGTTGGACTACAAAGTGGGAGAGATTTTTGTTGGGATCCTGTGTGAGAGGGTGGCCATTTCTAGCTGGGGTTTGCTGTTACCCATATTGCCTTGGGGGCATGCAAATGTGCTGTGGCAACAAATGAACTTGCAGCCTGGTCTGAGGCTTGCTGCAGCCTTTTCTGGATGGTGGTGGCACAGGGTCTGCTGCTTGAGAGGTGTGCACTAGCAGCAGGGAGATGTTTATCTGCACACAGCAGTGCAAATCTGTATTAAAGTGGGGATCACAGCAAGCCACGTGCCTTTGGAGCATGTACGGAGCACTGTGAGGTGTGGCCAGTGCACTTGCAGCTGGGGTTCTCCTGTTCCTAGAGGCACGGTGATACCCAGCTCTCAGGGAGCTGGACATTGACAACTTCACGCTCCAGTCTTGTGGATCATGTAGGGGAGAGGAGGAAGGAAAAGACAAAGCAGATGGAGATCAGTGAATGTGGTGCTTGTAGACAAGGGTTTGCATTACCTGAGAGTTAAGGGATTCACTGCTCTGCCATTGATTCCTGGTGTGAGGACATCTGTTCCCCACCTGCAGGCTGGAAATAAGCTGGTTCTCACTGCTCCTCAACAGCCCTTTGGACCCATTCAGGGGTGGGAGCTGTCTCTGTATGTGCACGGCGTCTGGCACGGTGAGGCCGTGGCTGCAATGAGATCTCTCCAGCACTGTCACCCTGTGCATTTTTAGAGGCATGAAGAAACCAGCTTGCCTTGGTATGGTTTTGTCTTCTCTCGAGAAACAGCTTGAGTCTCTGAGCTTTCTGGTGGTTTACAGCCACAAGGCAGCTGTGGCTGCCCCTTGGAGCTGTGTGCCTTGTGAGTCCGCTGTCCTCATCATGTGCAGGTGGAGTCACAGCTGGAAGTCTGTTGTTGTATTTACTGCTCAGCTGGCTGGGAGAGAGTGGGAGTCAGAGGTGGAAGTTGCTCAGGTGCTGTTTGCTAAAGCAATGCTTCTCTACCGATATTTCAGCTACAACTGCTGTTTCTTTTCAGGACACAGGTATTGGGATGACCCAGGAGGAGCTGGTTTCTAACCTTGGTACCATTGCTCGGTCAGGCTCAAAGGTAACTTGGGATGAGGCACCCCTTCTTCCCCCCTTAGAAAAGTCTTCTCCAATTACAGCCACTTTTGTTTTCCCAGTAATTTCTCATTCTGTTTTGTCCCTTGGCCCCCAGCCCAGCTGGGAAATTACACCCCTCTCGGAAGGTGAAACCTGCCTGTGGAGACTTCTAGCTCTTAATGGTCTCTGCTGTGTGCTGTGGGAGGCCTATGGTGCCCAAGCAGCACTAATGGGCCTGGTGGGTAGTGCTGCTGTGCTTGGGTACCCACACGCCCAGATGCCTTCCTCCCAAAGCCATCATTCTGGAGGGTCACATGCTCACTTGGCATTCACCTTGTGTCTGGGAGGGCAGCAGCTGTGTCCTTGTGCTGGCAAGTTGAGATAGATATATATATGTGCCTGTTTTGGTTTGAGTTTTTTCACATCTCGAGTTACCATTTTAAGGTTTCGTGCTTCTGGTTGACTGAGGCCTCATTTGTTTTCCTTTACTGCTAGTGGCAGTGAGGTTGCCCTAAGCAATGCTCCCCTTTGCCAGAGGTGCAGTCCCTGTGGGAGAAACCCTTTCCCTTGGGCACCATCCTCGGATGATGCTGAAGTAGGAGATGAAGGTGCTGGAATGCCAGGCTGCAGTACCTGGTGTAGGGCTGCATCAGTACATGAGGACCACAGCTGGAGGGTGGACTGCAGCTTCCCCGTGGTACCTGAAGTCACTGTGTGTTGGTTTATCTCTTGTTTGTTCCTCCAGGCTTTTCTAGATGCTCTGCAGAGCCAAGCTGAAGCCAGTAGTAAAATCATTGGTCAGTTTGGAGTGGGTTTCTACTCAGCCTTCATGGTGGCTGATAAAGTGGAGGTGTTCTCACAGTCTGCAGAGCCGGGCAGCCCAGGCTACCACTGGTCTTCAGATGGGTAAGGCTGCAGAATGGGCTGGAAGCGTGGGGGGGTGCTGTGTCCAGACCAGGCACGGACTGAAAGCTGTGCAAAGCCAGATGGGGCTGGTGTGGTCTTTCATGAGTGGGTTTACTGGTTTCCATCCTGCTCAGATTATACATGGCAGTGAAGTGTGGCCGCATGTGCCATTGTGAAAACCACAGGGACAAACTTGCTTTGTCAGAGCAGGTGTGCTGTGGACAAAGAGAGTACCTGCCTCTTGTGTTCCTTCCCTGCAGGCAGCAATCATCTCCGCAGTGCTCCATACTGGAGGGACAGATTTCGTCTCTTTGGTCTGGTTGTCCCCTTTGTTTTTGTTTGAGGACATGCGCAGTAGGCAGGGCTTGGGCAGTGCTGTGGCTCTGTAGGCACTTGCCTTCTCTGAGTTGGATCTGTGTGCTTATCCTTTGCTTTTTTCTTGACGTTGCAAACATCTGTGATGGCAAAGCTGTGGACTGCTGGACCATGTTGAAATTGGAGCTTCTGGGGCTGACAAGCTCTGCATCCCCTTAAAATCTCCTAGGAATAAAGAACTTACTAAGTTATTTAAATTCTTGAAAAAACATCTTGTAACTGAGACATCAGACTATCTTGGGCTGCAGTCAAGCTGCTGTATACTGCAATCTGTATTGCTGTACACTTTGAAGGCTTGTTTGTCTGTCATCGCTGCTGCTCTCCCCTGGGTCAGTGCTCTCACCAGTGTTTGATCCCCATATGGCATTCACTTAGCAATAGGGTAGGAACGGTCATCCGGAACAGGCTGTCTTCAGCAGAGCACAGCTGCTTTCCATTGCCAGTTACTGCATACTCCAGTGGAGATAAGAATGAGGGCCCACAAACAAGTCAGAGTTGTTAAGGGAGAAGGCAGGAGCCTGGGTGTTGCAGTCACTGTAGGAAATGAAGGAGAGGAGTTGAAGGCTAGGCTCAAACAACCTGAAGTTTTTTTGAATCGTAGAATCACAGAATGGTTTGGGTTGGAAGGGACCTTAAAGATCACCCTGCCCTGGGCAGGGACACCTCCCACTAGACCAGGTGGCTCCAAGCCCCATCCAACCTGGCGTTGAGCACTGCCAGGGATGGGGCACCCACAGCTGCTCTGGGCAGCCTGGGCCAGCACCTCACCACCCTCACAATGAAGAATTTCTTGCTAATATCCAATCTCAGTCTACCCTCTTTCAGTTTAAAGCCATTCCCCCTTGCCCTGGCACTACAGGCCCTGCTACAAAGTCTGTCCCCAACTTTCTTCTAAGCCCCCTTTAGGCACTGGCAGGTACTGTAAGGTCTCCCCAGAGCCTTCCCTTCTCCAGGCTGAACCACCCCAACCCTCCCAGCCTGTCTGCACAGGAGAGTTGCTCCAGCCTGCGATCATTGGTTTTTTTTCCTTCTCAGTAGAGGCTGCTTGGTGTCTTTGCAGAGCAGTGTGTCCTAGATCTGGTGGCTCTGCAGGGAAGACAGCCACATGTTTTGGGGGCTTCTTGGAGGCACAGAGAGCATTCAGGCGTTCGAGATTCTTTGCCTTTTCCTCTGAGTGCTGAAGTGTTGTGTGTGCTCTTAGTTTAATAAAACCTTTTTATGTCTCATCATGGATGTATCTGAGGTAAAAGCTGACACAGTGTCTGTTTCTAATCCTAGTTCAGGAGTGTTTGAGATTGCAGAAGCATCTGGTGTTAGAACTGGGACTAAGATTATTATACATCTCAAAGAAGACTGCAAGGAGTTTGCAAATGAAGACCGAGTCAAAGGTGAGTGGAGGAGGGAGATGCTGTTACCTGCTGAGGGTCTGTGTGAAATCTGTTGGTGCTTCATGAGTAGGAGGTGAATTTACAGTGGTTTTCCTCTCCTGCAGCAGCACCTTTCACCTACTGTTACTGAGGAAATTCTTACTGTGTTGTTTTCACAAGCATGATTCTTCTGTGTCTTGTTTCCATTCCAGAGGTGGTGACAAAATACAGCAACTTCATCAACTTCCCACTGTACCTCAATGGGAGAAGAATTAACACATTACAGGTGAGCAGGAGGGCCACAGGCAGGTCGCTCATGGGGATGAACCATTATAATCTTCCACTGGAAAGAGGAAACGGCATAAAGCTGCTGCTGTCCCTAGAAATAGAGAGGGTTGTTCAGCATATCACAGACCCTGTAGTGATCAGTTAATTAGAAGAGGAGACAGTCACACACAAGTCATGCCTGGAGCTGCTTGTTGGCACTTGTTGGAGAGAATTCTTGCAATTAGCAAAGCAGTTTTTATTTGTAGTTATCTTCTGGATCTTCCCTTAATCAGAATTATAATTTCAATGCTTTATAGTACTTATTTGTACTTTAAGCTGGGTGACGTATTAGTGGTGCAGGGATTGCTCATATCACTGGTGTGCTGACACCTCTTGCTGCAGTTCTTTCTGTCCTTCAGACAGGGTAGCCAGTGATGGTGAATGGCTGATTTTCTTAGTGGCTCAGCTCACAGCCTGAATTTCTTCACAGCTCCTAGCTGAGCACTGCTTGATGCTGGTATTTTCTGACCACTTAAAATTATATTGCAGCTAGATCCATTTCAGTCAGAAGTTCTTGGCACACTTGCAGGAATCACCTAGGTGAAATTAATTATCTTTAAAACAAAAATCTATGAATCATTTTCTTCCAGCGGCTTTTCTGGTTGTGTAAAGCTTCCTCACCTAAGAGAGCAGGTAGAGAGCATGTGTGTGGGTTTTTTGTTTCTTGGAATGTGGCACTGAATGCACAGACTTTCAAGACTGTACTTAAGTATTTTATCATGTTGATTTTTTTAAGGTTCTGTAATTTAGGTTATTAGTCACTGATATTTATTTGAATTCCTGCATAATAGTGTTTCTGTTCTAAAGGCTTTCTAGCTGTTTCCCTTAAATTGCAAAACCAGAAACAGATGTAGACAGCTGTTCGCTCTTTCTACCTGACAATCAATAGAACAGACTCCCTAGAGAAGAGTAGTACTAGAGCAAGGGGTGAAATGCCCTTAATAAGAGTCATGTACTTGTATCTTCTTATCAGAAAATGTTTTCCCTTGAGATACAGCAACAGCTTTATTCTCAGTATGCTCCCATTTCAGGCCTTTTCTTTATCCAGGATCTTGGGTTTGTGTTTTTCCATGCATGCACATCAGTTCACTGTAAACAACACTGTAGTTAGTTCCCTGGTGTGGATTTTCCCACATAAGCTCCTGAAGGCTTGCCATGTAGTGGACAATGTGGAATCAGGGGCTTTTCTGGTCTGTGATAACTGTAGCTACAAGGAAGCTTCTGGGAAAGCAGCAGTTTACCTAACAACAGCTGCTATAAAGCACCTTAGTACCCAGTTGAGTCTGTAAACCTACCTGTTATCTGCAAACCCTCCAGGACACTTGCGTGTGCTGGAAATGTTATGAAGTCACTTGGGGAACAAGGCTTTGAGGCAGAAGAAGCTTAAGGAGTGTGGCAGCATGGCAGAGCTGCCAGAGCTGTGAATCCCTTGGACTCTGGTAGGTGGAGGGTGGGCTGGATGTTTCTGTTGCCCCCAGTAATCACTCCTGTCACCGCTTAGGGCTTGAGTGGCAGAGTCGCCTGGCTGGAAACACAAGAGTCTTAGCTGAGTCCCAGTGCTTGTGAAATAGCCACAACCTTCCATGTCTTTGCTAGATGCCAGTCTTTTGCTGAGGTACTGAAAACTTAAATATGATGTGAGCATGGGCTGAACACTCCAGAAAGCGTTGCAGGGTTTAAAGCAGCAGCAGGTGGAAAGCATGGCTATGGGAAAGGACCTGGCCTGGAGCTCACGGCTTCAATTCACATGTTGATGTGTGGAGCAGTACTGCTGGAGCACTTCCTGACCCTGCAGCGGGGATGGCAGAGTGGTTCACAAAGCATCCCCTGAGCTGCTCTAAATCAGCAGAAAACAGGCAACCTGGGAGTTGCTTCACAGGCACTCGGCTGACCTTGTGGTGGGATAGCGACCTCCGTCAGGGAGGCGGGACAGTTGCAACGGACTCGCTTAAATTTCCACTTTTCTTTTGCTTGCTGGTCAGGCCTTGAGATACTTGACTAGTATTGCCAGTCTGCTGAGCTGTGGTAACCGTCCAGGACACTCTTCACCAGTAGCAAGCATGAGGCAGTAGAGGTTAGCCATATCCCTTCTGTTCTGGGCTAAACAAAACTGCCTTACCTGTGTTGCAGGACAAGAGTACCTCTGTGAGAGGGACAGTAATTTGTTAGTTTGGGATAATGTGCCTGAACCATGATACATCCCACTGCTCTCAAGCTGTGCAGAGGAGTCTGGCTGTTGGAAAGATCATATTTCCTTACTCCGGCATCCTGGCAGGAAAGCGTAGCTCTGAAAGAAGAGCCCTGCACCATGAGGCCACAGGTCTTGAGACCTGATGGGAACTCATCTCCCTTCTCCTCCACAGGCACTCTGGATGCTGGACCCCAAGGACATTGGCGAGTGGCAGCACGAGGAGTTCTACCGCTTCATAGCACAGGCTTACGACAAGCCCCGCTACATCCTGCACTACAAAACTGATGCTCCCCTCAACATCCGCAGCATTTTCTACGTGCCTGAGCAAGTACGTGCCCTTCTGTCCAGGGAACAGTGGGACATCTGCCCAGTTGCTATGGAGAGGAGAGAATAGGAGAGCTCCTTAGGGAAAGGAGGCAGCCAAGGCTGAAGAATGGCAAGGAGGAATATCCAGTGTGGCATCTCTGCAGCAGGCTGAGTGCCACAGAATAGTCGTGGGGATAATGAGGCATGACAGCAGTGGGAAGGTGGCTCAGATACGACCCTAGGGAAGACAGCCAAAATTTCAGTTCTTGTTGGGTTCAGCACTGATAGGGAAGACCACAGTGTAACCTGGTCAGTTGGTGCAGCCACAGAGACACTGCAGCACCATGTGCAGCTGTGCACCCTGCACAGTGCTGGTGTTACCCTTCTGTCTCTCGTTCCTGCAGAAACCATCCATGTTTGACATCAGCAGGGAACTGGGCTCCAGCATTGCCCTCTACAGCCGCAAAATTCTCATCCAAACCAAAGCTGCTGACATCCTGCCTAAATGGCTGCGTTTTCTTAGAGGTGCGTGCTGGGACCAGGAACAGCAGGCCGTGGGCCATGGCTTCCACAGGGGGTGAGGCAAGGGGCTGCCTTTCGGAGCCTGGCACTCACGTTTGCCTCGCTGTTCAAAGATTGCTCTGTGTTCCAGGTGTTGTGGACAGTGAGGATATACCCCTGAATCTCAGCAGGGAGCTGCTGCAGGAGAGTGCCCTTATCAGGTAAGCAAGTGGTAGATCCTGTGGACTGCTGAGACTCTTGCAGTTTCTTGCTGGTTGAGGAGGGAACATTGTGGGATAGTTAGATGGGCATGGAGGGACCTAATATGTAAGCTGCAGCATTTCTGTCCTTGAGAATTTCTGTAGTCTATCAAGTGAGTTGTTCCTCAGCCATGCTGGTCACACCTCAGGATGCGGGAGCAGTGTCCTGTGTCATACAATCTGCTTGGGCCACGTGTCCCTCATGTCCTAGACTGCCTTTCAGTATCTCTGGTCTACAACAGTAACAGTGGATTTGCTGTTTAAATTGTCTGGTACCACCGAATGGTTTGGAAAACAAAACCAAACAGTAAGTCAGCTGTCAATACTGGGAAGCTGGGCCTTACCTTAGTGTCACCATTATTTATGTGTAGATCCTCAAACAGCACCTTGTGCCTCCGGTTTCCAGACTTTCTGCAAAGCTCTGCTGTGCTCGCACACACGTTTGTCAAAAACTGAGTGCCAGCCAGCAGGGTTTTCACTTGGTGCTGAGGCCCAGTGAAGCTGACTGCTGGCAGGCCAGTCTCCTGTAACAACCCCTGAGATCTGGCTTTGGTTCTTCCTTCCTTCTTGTCCTTTGAGTCCCCTCTCAAACATCTGTCGTTGTTGGAAGCTGAAGGAAATATAAGAGTAGGCTCTTACTCCTTAGCATCGGTGCCATTGTCTTGTTAGGTTTGCTGGCTAACTTTGTATTCTACAGCTGGTGAAATGCCTCTACCTTCACTACAGTCACCAAATTAACCCTGTCACTTCACAGTGGATTTTCAGGCCTTCAGAAAGGGTTCCTCCAAGCCGCTGCCTTGCCACATTTAGGGATAGCCATGGGAGTGAGACAGATGCCCTGTGCATAGCTGGTTATGTACTGCAGCCTCTCTGAGTTATGAGTCAAACCTTCAGTGAAGGTTTGAGCTTCAGCAGTACATATGTACCACAGCTCTACCTATCTCTCCAGCTCAAGAGCTGCTCCTGACTGAGAAAGAACAGAAGTAAAGCCATGAGGGAGAGGCAACAGTGGACCCAGAGTTTCTTCTTTGTCCTCACATTTGCAACTGCATCGCTAGAACACTGCACAGGGAGAGAGATGTTCACCTAAAATCTCTTGTCTTGGTCTAGCAGCTATCTTTAAAAGGCTTGTTTCTGCTGCAGGAAGCTCCGAGATGTTTTGCAGAAGAGGCTGATCAAGTTCTTCATTGACCAGAGCAAAAAGGACCCTGAGAAATATGCCAAATTCTTTGAGGACTATGGGGTCTTCATGAGAGAGGGGATTGTCACAATAGCAGAGCAGGATGTCAAGGTACCAGGAGTCCTGAAGAACTGCAACTGATGGGAAAGATAACTGGCTCCTGCCGTGACCTGGGAAGAGGGGGATGCTGCTTCTCTGTGAATCTTACATGCCTGTAACTTGTGTTCCTGGGTCTAACAAGACCTACAGATTCTGTAGTGCCCGAACTCGACTTTTTATGACTGGGTGCTGCTTCCCACTTAATTCAAGACCCTGCAGAGTCTCTGTACCCACACTGTGTTGTCAGCCCTCCCTGATGCAATGTGAACTACAACAAGCAATAAAGTAGGGCCTTCCCCTACTGTTGTCCTCTGCCTGGATTCCCATTTCCAGGAGAGCTTGACCTACACCCTGTCTAGGTCACTTTTCTGCCTCCTTAATATCTGGAGCAGGAAGGGAGGGACTCAGAAACTCCTGAACCTTTTTGGAGAGCTGCAAATAGGCCTGCATGCTACAAAGAGAATTCTTGGGGCTGGGAAGGTAGCCAGGTAGAGCTACAGTTGCCTGCCCTCATCTGACAGGAGGACATTTCTTCCAGGAGGACATAGCGAAGTTGCTGCGTTATGAATCATCTGCCCTGCCTGCAGGCCAGCTGACCAGCCTGACTGACTATGCCTCCCGCATGAAGGCAGGGAGCAGGAACATCTACTACCTGTGTGCACCCAACCGGCACCTGGCTGAGCACTCCCCATACTTTGAGGCCATGAAGAAAAAGGATATGGAGGTGGGTGAGCGGTGTGCCATGGCCAGGGTAACACCCTGAGCTGCTACATCGGTGGTCAGGGCTTACCTGGATCTCAGAGCTGAGCAGGGCAGTGAGGCCTGTGATAGACCCCCACCACTGTGGTGCCTTTGCCTGGGCTCCCTCTGTCTTCCCTCAGACTGGCCAATGCAGTGTGAGGCCAGGAAGGACCTGTCACAGACCCCATGCAGGTGGGTTAGTACTTGTGCAGACGTGCTGACATCTGTTTCCTTCACTGAATCCCAGAGCAGAAGCCTAGTTGCTGCAGAGCAGGGCTGGTAATGGTGTTACAGGTGCGCTCTGCGGGCAGTGGCCCTTTCAGGATTGGTGTCAATGCTGGTTCTCCTGTTGCGTGGGGCAGCATGACTTGAGATACAGATCTGCCACCCATAGTAACAAAGCCCTCAAAGGGTTTGCTTTCATTTGGAGCCCTGAGCAATAGTCACCACGGGGTTGAACCTGCTTGTTTCCCTTCTGATGTTCTTGCTGTGTGGTGCAGAGTTGCCTTGGGAAGGAGGAAATGCTGTTACATCCCAAACAATGTGTTAGTGTCCCTTTTTTGCCACAGGTCCTATTCTGCTATGAGCAATTTGATGAGCTGACACTCTTGCACCTTCGGGAGTTTGACAAGAAGAAGCTGATCTCGGTGGAGACAGATATTGTTGTTGATCACTATAAGGAAGAGAAGTTTGAGGAGAGCCGCCCAGGTATCATGAGGCTCCTCTGGCCGTTCCTTCTGCATGCAGTCCTGCTGCCTGGTGCCAGCCAGTGAGGGTGCACCTCCTCCAGTGCTCTTGCAACTCCTGAGCATGTGAAAAGAGCACTCCGTTCCGTCCTGCCATTCTCGTGCTCTGAGGCAACTTGCAGTTCTTGCAGATTCTTTTCATCCCACGTGACAGAAGTTTAAGCAATTTGCTAATTTTAACAGATGGAACCTCATACATAGGGTTTCCATGATCTGAGTTTTAACAACACACGTACATTTGGTGCTCTGATGGAGGCAGGCAGGTACTGGCAGGGCGTAAGCCTGGCCTCTCAGGGTATGGCATGGTCTGGGATGAGGGCATATATGTAGGTCTGTGCTGCACAGTGCTGCCTTCCCATTTTCACAAGAGAATAATTGGAAGAGAGAAATGGAAGTATGAAATGGACTGAGCTCAAGAGTAGAGCTCGCTGTCTGTTGGTGTGCTATATATGCATGCTCAGATGTGCCCTCTTTCCCCTGGCAGCTGCAGAACGTCTGACAGAGAAAGAGGCTGAGGATCTGATGGCCTGGATGAGAAATGCTCTAGGCTCTCGGGTCACTGGTGTTAAGGTATGTATTCCATGTCTGGGTAACTGAGTACAGGAGATCCATGGAGGTAACAATCTAGGGAAAAAAGGTGGCTGACTGCCGATCTGCTGCCACAGATTGATTTTTCTTTGGACCCTGAGAGAAATCACTCTTCTCCGTGCCTCCTTTCTGTAAATTATATGAATGCTAGCATTTGTCATTTGGATGGTCAGCATGACAGCAGAAAAACCACATCTTAACGTGTAACGAGCAAAGTCCATTTTACTGGTTTATGCTCAGGTTACCAGAAGGACAGGCTGGTGACTGCCTTGCCTGTGGGCTAGAAAGGCTTATTGGCAAGAAGTGCTTTGGGTCCAGCTGCAGGCTGCTGCCTGTGGACCAGTGGGGCCATTTGGGCCCCCAGCTTCCCTGCTGCTGGTTTAAGCAGCTTCTGTGGGGCTGGGACGAATCATGTGGAGGCTTGGTGTGGATCTGTGCTGAGGAGACTCTTGAGTCCTTGAACCTCCCCCACCTCTAACCCGTGTACGTTTTCCATCTTGCCACTGATCGCTGGTTTTGCCACAGGTGACTACACGGCTGGACACCCACCCCGCCATGATCACTGTGCTTGAGATGGGGGCTGCCCGCCACTTTCTTCGCATGCAGCAGCTGGCCAAGACCCAAGAAGAGCGTGCCCAGCTCCTGCAGCCCACCCTGGAGATCAACACAGGGTATGGGGGAACAATACCAAGTGCTAGGCCTGGGGCAGTGCAGTCTTTCTGGGATGGAGTCAGAGAGGAGGCAATTCAAGGCTCCCAGTTAGCAGAGCACTCCTCATTAAGTGCGGTGCATGCCTTAATCTGTGAGGCTTGCATGGCACAGTTGACATGAACCACACACCCACACTATATTCAGCCCTCTGAGGCCCGTGGGGTTTATAGGGACAAGATAGGAGAGAAGAGAGAAGCCCCCAGAACAGGAGCAAGGAAGCTGGAGCTATTTTGGCCTTTAGGTAGAACCTTTTCTGTCCCACCTTAGCTTACCTGCTTATTGTGGAAATACATTTCTCATTGTGTCCAAAAATACCACGTCTGAGTCTTGATCTCTCTCTCTCTTACAGGCATGCTCTGATTAAGAAGCTTAATGAGCTGAAGGACAGTCAGCCTGATCTGGCCCAGCTGTTGCTTGATCAGGTGAGAGCCAGTCCTTCTCCAGAAGCGGCAGCATCCTCCCCAGCACCAGCTTGCAGACCACATGTGGCAGGGAACAGGGTGAAGCTCTTGTAGTGGGCAAGAATCCCATCCTTCTGTCGTCCCTACTCTGGGTGTTTCTGGTCCTTGTGGTCCATGTGTTTTCCTACTAGATGGCCTAGAAGACACGCTTGGTCTCAGCATGCAAGACCTGGAGAGTGACATTCACTTCCTCCTCAGCTCTCATGCAACTTGCTCTTGCAGTGTATTTAATAATGCTTTTTTCTTTTTCAGATTTATGAGAATGCCATGATAGCAGCAGGACTGAATGAGGATCCCAGACCAATGGTGAGCCGGCTGAATGAGCTCCTCACCAGAATCCTGGAGAAGAACTAAGCCCCAGAAGACTGAAGGATGAACTCTGTGCTGATCTTTCTTTCCTCAAGTGCAGTCACCCTGTCGGCTATTGCACCATCTGCTTGCAGGCCCGGTGCAGCAAGGAGTTCACGTGGCAGAGTGCTAGGGAGAACGCAGGGGGCTTCCAACCCTCACTGCACAGGGAGGAGCCAGTTGTAATTATTAGATCATATGTCATCAACCTGTTCAAAGTGCGCTGTTCTTAGTAGGAACAAAATGCAGAGGTTGCTGCTAAAACAATATGGTCAAATTTCTGACAAAGTCCCGAAGAACCTCATTTCATACTGTTTCTGAAATGGCCTTTCCCAAAACAGATGTTGGCAGCAAGATTCCCAGTTAGGTTTGTGAGTACACCCCCGCCACACACTGAACCGCTGTGCACCATTGTGCTCCGAACAGGCACTGGCAGAATTAATTTGTTAAGAAACCTCCACCTCTGACCAGGCAGGCGGAGTTTGCCAGCATGGAGATAGATTGCTGCCGTTAGCAGATGCAGATACTGTTGGTGGAACATGTCAATACAATCCCATGGCAGAAAAGATGACCAAGCTGCTGGATAATTGAGTTCATCCTGGTCTTGCTGTGGAGAAAAGGAAGTAACTGGGAAACAGCTTTCTAGTGTGTGGCTTTCTGGAAGGTCTCCAGGGTTTTTGCCTCTTCTGTGGGATAAACTGCATGTCTAGCTGCTCTATATCTATGATAAATAAACTCTTCTTTTCCAGACCTTTTCACTCTTCTCTCTTCCCCTTACTTTTTTGATCTTTGTGTCTTTCAGCTTGTGATTTGTTGGTTCTTCTTTCTTCAGGGCATCAAGCACTGGACAGTGGTGGGAAGAGAGGGCTGTGAAAACAATAGTAGGTAGTAGCAGAGTGTGGAGGGAAAGCAGGAGAATCTGCAGCTACAAACCCTGTTAGCCTGGACTTTGAAAATTAAGTTTAGCTCTTTGAATCCTTTCTAAGGAGCAATGTCTGTTCAGCAGAGAGGCCTTTGTAACAGAAAATGCCATACTAAATTTCCCTCTGTGTGTCTGGTTTACACTGTGCAAACTGGTTTACAAGAACTCCTCCTCCTGCTCAGTGGGGACTCTGAGGCAGCCATGATATTTGTTTAGCTAGTCTTTAAATTGCCAGATTAAGATTCTGAAACTGGATTTGGTTAACTGGATGCTCTGCTGGACAGGACAGCCTCCAGCTCTTTAAACTAAAGGAAGCCTGGCTGTACAAAGAGGAATGAAAAGAGTCTGCTGCATTGATATATAAACATGCAGGAAGAATTACTAGATGATACATGGATGTGCAGAGGCTTGTAGGACGCTTGAAAGGAGCAATACAGTGTGGCCACTTCAGTGCAGGGTGTTTTGTGAACACAGACTGAAGAAATTAAAACCTTTGGTGAATTTCTGATGCTAATGACAGAGCGGCTGAGTGCAGTAACCTGCTAGCTGGTCACCTGGTGCTCACTGATGAAGTGCCTAAAAGTGGCATCTGTTGATACAATGCCTGAACTGAACCTGGATGCTAGTTTACAAAATTTGATGCAGCGAGAAGCAGAGTATGCTTACTGTGAGACAGTCATGAACCATCTGACATGTCTTTAGCCTCTCCAGTCCTGGGAATCCTCCAGGAATCTGAGCAGCTCTCGAGGTCCTAATTTTTTGCTATGAGAGATTTGTGACTACAAGATCAAATGAGATATTTGTTACTGGAGTGCAAACCTACCTTTTGTCACTGTACCCATCAAACACAGTGAGGATGGTGATAGTCCTGGGAACCTGTATGCAGCAAGGAGCAGTAGCAGTAGCAGGAGAGTGTTTTGACCCAAATCTCACATACTTTATCATGCTGCTTTGTCTAAGCTTCATCACTGCATGTGCCAGCAGCTTCTCCTGGCCCTCACCTCTCAGACCCAGCTTTCCGTTTTGTGAAGATTTGGAGGGAGTGCTGCTATATGAAGATTCTATGCGTGGTTAACAGAACACATCCCAGTGGAAAAGTGGGATGTGTGGAATCATGTTGATGACACAAGCTGAAGTGCTGATAGAAGTACAGGTGAGTCGCTTGAAAGCTAATCTGTAGGTGACTTAGTGTCTGAAAGGGCCTCCGCTTGGATGCGACAGAGGCTCTTTGGTAAACGAGCAGTGTAAAAGATGATTTCAAATGTAATGGTAAGCGGGAGGCATGGAAAGCTAGTTAGAACCTGTTTTTTCACTTTCTGCACAACCTTAAAATATGCTGTGCAAGCAGAGAAGGCCTGTATGGATCTTGCATCAGAACTTCAGTGCTGTTTGTAGTGGTAAAGCTGCGGTTGTACTCTTCCAGCTCCCCTGCTCTCCACTCAGATACTAAATTACTCATCCTCAAACGCATTGTATCACTAAGCAGTTTCCATCCAGCTTGTGCTCTTCCCTCGGTGAGAGTAGTGCCCCCCATTTCTCTAGTATATTGAGGTGAACCAAAAGTTCCAAGAGCGTGCAACATGTGTGAACAGAGCTGTGACATGCCCAGCATGGGCTAGTTATGTCCTTTACTTCTGTTTTTGCTCTATCAGATTTCCCCATGGGATGGAATTAGGGATCTCCAACCTGGAAAAATCTCACAGAGTTTATTTGACTTCCAGGCTGTAAGCAATGCTGAATCCTGCTTTATGCAGAAAATTGATCTATCGGGTTTGATTTTTACTGGGACCTCATTAGCTGCTGCCTGTCTCATTTTTTGGTGAGAGGTGGTTTTTGTTCATTTTTCTGCAAGTTAAACTTTGTGTGCTGACAAACTGTTGGTGATAAACAGCGTGCCTTCTCTCCTGCTCTGCCCAGGCTCATCAGCTGCAGAGTCAAAACTATATCCTTCGGGGCAGAAGATGGAAAATATTTATAGGCAGTGAAATCCAGTTTGAAAGGACATTCCTGAGACCTCGTGCTTTTAAACTTGGACAGAATCCCTCTCACGTCTGGCTCAGGACCTTGAAGCTGGACTGGCCCATAAAGTAGTTCACTGGGCCAGATTGAGAACAGAGTTTTCTCTCGTCCAGACTTCCTGCTGAGACTATCGAGAGTGTCTTGGATAGGCTCCAGGTCTATGATTTATGGACAAACCACAGGCCAGGAATCTGCAATCTAAGCTCCTTGAGCAGCAACTGTTTAAAACATTAGGGGAAGAAATGGCCACTCTTTCCAAAAGAAGAAAACTTGGGAGCCGTTAATAACGTTTAGCGCTTCTGTAGTGCCTCACAATTGTTAATTAATCCTCCCACTCTCCTTGTGAAGTAAGTCAGAATTGTTCTTACTGTACAAATAAGGTCTGCATGGAGCTTAAATAAATTTCCCAAAGCAACACAGGGAATCTGAGTTAGGGGCACAGCCCAGAACACAAGAATCCCAGCACAAAGTGAAACAAACCTCCTCCAAGATCCAGAGGCATAAAGACAAGTACCTGCTGGGTTTGGATGAGGTAATAAACACAAATGTAACAGCAACTTCAAGAGCTTCTCTGCCCAGTACCCTGTTCATTTGGATATTCTTCCCAGGGCAGTTCTGGGTCTGCCCAAACCTTATCCATTGATATCATGTGGTTTCCCAGATTTCAGAGAACACCTGAAAGCTTGGCTGCTTGCTGGAATTACCCTGTACAAAGTCCTTTCCAGCTGGTTCTCTCCCCTATTGCTTGGGAAGAAGAGGATGGCATGCTAAAAATCTTTTTTTTCGACCCAGAACAGCTCATCCCTTGATGTGTCTGGAGTGGGGTTAAACATGGGTTTTCCTTTTCCTTCATCAGCAGGAAACTTTTCTTCCAGAGGAAAAAAAGGGGTCATCTGTTCTCCCTCTGCTCTCAGAAGCACCTTTTGTTTCTCCTTTACCTCCCCCTTTACACTTAACCGCCATCTTCTCTAGAGCACTTGGTAGCTGATGCTGTGGTTGCAACATAGTCTGAGCCAAGAGGGGAGCTGATCTGCCTGGACAATCATTTTCCTGTTCTCATCTATGACAGGAGGGTGCTCCTTGGTGCTGTCTCCCACTGTCAGTCCTGGACCACCTTACAGCAAGAATTTTATCTCAAATCACAAGCCCCCTTCCCATTGCACTCCTGGAAAAAGTCTGGAGTGTGAACAGGTGGGAATGGGTAAAAAAGTCTGCTGTAAGTCCTGGTTGAAATGGAATAGTTGGCAGGAGTGCAAGGACCAAAGGCTTCTAGTAGTACTTAAATTTGTAAGGACTCCTGACGGTCTCATTGCTGTTAATCTATTTAGAGCAGCAGGAAGGATGAAAAATTGGTGAAAGAAGCAGAGTTTCCTCCTCTTTTTAAATCTATGTAGCAAAAGGTATTGTAATGAATTGTCCATTAAATGTATCTGTCCAACTTTATTCCAAATGTGAAGATATTATCTGCAAGGGATTTGGGGTCAGGTAACAGCAGTTAACAAAGCAGCAGTCTGTGAAGCCAAGCAAAGCTTGCTTCTCCTTTTGCAGCCCAAGTAAATGAGGGGTAATTGGGGTTAAATCCTGATCCAGAAGTAAATCAGTAAGTAAATCCTTCACGGAACTGTCCCAGATTAAATCCTTAGAAACTCGGGAAGTCAGAGCTGTGACAGGAGGCAGAGGGAGATTAAACTTGAGTTTTGTTTCACTGATGTAGCTCCGTCACTGGATTTGTTCTGTCTCAAGTGGTTTAGCAGATATTTTAAAAAGCAAGTGTACTAAGTTATCTTGTTTCAAGGAATCAAAGGATATGGTTTCATTTTTTAGTTAGGCACTGTATTTTTAATGTTTAGAAATTCTTAGCATGTTTAATGCCCAGTGCCTTTACTGAATGATAGTCATTCTTCTTGGAAATTATAATTCATTGCACCTCCCAGGAGAACAAGGCAAATTTTGGTTATAACAAATTAATTTGACATGCACACTCTTACTTGTGCTGTGTGACTTCCTGAATGGAAACATGCATATTTTTCTGGCAGGCTTGCAAGAGGAGATGTAGTGGCATGCACCATCCCAAAATTCACATTTTAGTGGAAAACAAAATGAACCTGCTCTGAAGAAAACACTGCATTGTTGCTTGTTTTGCCCTTTCAAGAGACTCAGCACACTGAGTATTGTGCTGAGCTCTGTCATCCAGCATGGCCAAAGTCCATGAAAAGGGCAAATTAATACCATAAATTAATGCAAACTCTAAACTTTACTCATTTAAATTGGCCTCTGTGGCTGCTTCTCTGGTCACTACGGACCTGGATTGAATCAGTTTCTATCCAAAGCTTTAAAAAATTATTCTGGAGCTGCCAGAGCCACCAACGTTACAAGTCTTAACACAGACCAGTGGATCTGCCCATCAGACTCAGCAGGGTAACAAAGTGAAACACAAATTTTGAGAACTGCTGACTGCAGTGTACTGGGGATAAATATGTATATGTATATATAATATACACGTACTGTGTGTATTCATAGATATGTAGATAAACATATTCACATCTTTACTATAAATAGCATTGCATGGTGAATTCAAGCACAGTTATTTTTAAAACATTTTAGTATTGGCAATAGTGTCCACAAGTTCCATAATTGTTGTTTTCTTTAGAGACAGCTCAAAACCAAAGTGTGATAGTAAATATCCTGTCTTTTACATGGTGTATCCAAAGTGTTGCTATTTCAGGGGCCTGCTAGCATCTACACAGTTGTAAATCACTGGAGAATACCACTAGAATGCATTGAATTAAGCCAAGATGTTCATAGAGTCTAAAGCACTGGGGCCCTATGCCATCTCTGATACAGAGCTGTTCCCTAGTGGGAAGAAAAAGTGAATTATTTAAAAATTGCTAGCAGAAGTCAAGTAGGTCTACATGGAGAATTTGATCATCTGCCTCTGATCAGCTGCCTGATTTTGGGAGAGCTGCTGCTTCTCTCTGTACCTCTAACTGTGGTTGCATGTTCTAGCTGATGGTGGGTACAAATCGCGAATAGAGCCTGTTGCAGCGACCACATCCTTGTTTCCTGAGGTTAGAAGCCTTGAAACGTCCTGTGAAATAGATACCTGTTTGGTAGCCAATTTGTACTGTTAAATGTCGGTGCTTTTGGACCCATCTGTATTGGAAATGCTGCAATTCCTCTGGCTCTTTTCAATGCAGACTTCTAGAAGGCTGCACTTGCGCACATCAGCAAGGCTCGGGGTGTTTGTGCTACTCACGTTGAGCGCAGTAAGCTTTAAAGGATTCAAGCAGTGAAAAAGCAGATGCTTGTGAGTGTTACGTGCTTCACATTTCTCAGGGGCCCTTTGCTTTGGTATCTCAGCACTTTTAGAATAGAAAATTGTGCTTGACTATGTGAAATGCAGTAGAAGAGCTAGAGGCTGTGGCGTTGCCTGGCAGCCACGATGTGGAGGCTGATCTGGCTAAAGATGTGTGTATTTGCTTTGTTCAGTGGTGTTTCAACTGCCGATGGGCAGTTTCCCCAGCTGAAGGTGTGTGACAGGGTCTGCAGGCTGTCCTGTGCCTTCTGGAGATGCCCCTCCAAGTCTTCTTGGTTATTATTTAAATATTTGGTGCTTTTGGATTCCGTTTGCATTTAGGGTATTGTGAAACAAAATGTTACTGTGACTTGGCTTGTTACTTGTTACTGCTTGGTTCTTGTGGAACCAACACAGTGTCTGGGTACCTCATAACTGGAGTATTTTTCAGTATGTTTGTGCAATGCGCACTTGCAAGTTCTTGCAGGGTTTTTCTTCAGAGTGTTTCTAATTCCCTTAAGTGTAGCAACTTTAGAAAGAACTTGAATAAACTAGCAGAAGTGTTGAAAGACACAAACCAAAGGATTTCTTCATAATCAGTTTTGGGTTCTCACACTGACATGGGCACATTGCATCTCATGGGGAGATTCACTGCAGAAAATGCATCCATCAGTCCCACCAAAATAAACACGCCACTAAGTATTTGCTTAAAATTCAAGGGTTTCCAGCTAAAATTGTCTCATTTGAATTTAGCATAGGTTAAAAATTAAATTGCTTTGCTGGAAGTGAAAATGCATGGTGCCTTGGGAGTTTGTTCTGTTTTAAAAGTTGTAGTTAATTCTTTTTCTATAAGCTTTCCAATTAGGCAAGGCTATGGCAGTGTTGGGCTTTTTTGGTGATGTCAATTATGGATCAAGATATAATTATGGAAAAATAAACATTACGTGTGAAGGAGACATCATATTGCTCACAATTAGAAGTATTTGTTCGTAAAGTGCCTATCTTGCTGGTTTTGAAGCACACTAATTGGAATGTCAGCCCCAGCATGTTCTGTGTGCCGCTAAACCTCTTCCCTCTGCTTCTTGACCTGTTAAGAAGTGTTACCCAGGAGTGATTTTGCTTCTTGCTGCATCCATACCAAGTGTTGAGAAAAAAATCCTGATTTCAACATAGAACATGCACTCAAAATGCAAGTCCCATGTATGACCCCCCCACGCTCACCGCATCTCTGGTGATTTTATACCTACAGGCCCTTGGCCGCAATTAAGTGTGTGTTTGGAGAAAAAGATTCTTGATCCTGACTCTGAATTAATATTCAGTATAAGGTCTCTTGAGTTCTGTAGTTGAAAAATGGCATCCATTTTCCTGTTCAACCCCTGGTATTAAGTACAGAATAAATAGGCAATGTTCTTTCTTTTGACAGATAAAGGTTGGTAAAAGCTTGAGCTACATAACTGCTCGCCTAGGTGTTTCAATATGTCCATTAATTTCCATATGAGCAGCACAGCATTTGTTATAAACCTAAAGCATTACAATTATAATGGGCTTTAGTTGCAGCTTTGCAGCATGCCAACTCATACCTTAGGTTTTAGATGTGAAGATGAGTGACTTTAAGTGATAGCTCCATGATTATTAACAGGTGGTATGAAGTTCTCTCCCTCTTTCCAATTTATTTTTTTTCTACATACGAACATTTTGATAGATCCAAGTCCTTTAAAAATATTCATCAACAAGGCTACGCTGTATGCTTTCCTCTTTCGGTGGTGTTTTTTCCAGACTCGTTGTTCACCTCAGTTACAACCCGAGCCGAGGCTCTAACCAAACCCACCAGCACTTAAGGCCCGCCGGGGCGGGGGGCGGGTCGGGACCGGCCGAGGCCCTGAGGTGCTGCATGGCGGCGGGAGGCGGCCGGGCCCGCCGCCGCCGCTTACCCTGGAGCACGGCCGCCCCCGGCGGCCGCCGGACCGCTCGCCTCAGTCCGGCCTCGCATCAGCAGGCGCCGCCCAGCGGCGCCGCCTGCCCGGGGGGAGGCTCCCGGCCGCTGTCCCGGAGCGGGGAGCCCCTGAGTCAGCTCCGCGAACAGGCCGGGCCCCGCTGATGGAACAACTGGGGGGGGGGGGGGGGGGGGGGGGGGCATCACCACAGCAACCAGTGGCGGGAAGCCAGTGCGCCTGCGCGGGGAGGGCGCGGCCGGGGCCGGGTGCGCACGCGCAGACCCCGCCGGCAGGAGGCTGCCAGGAGCGTGGCGCATGCGCGGCGGGCAGGCCGCGGGGCCAGCGAGACGGTTGGCGCCCCGCGCATGCGCTTCGGTTGGGCATCGGGGCTGCCGGGCGGGGAGCGGCGGCCGCCCGTGTCGCGGCGGAGAGCGAGGTCAGCGGCGGGCCGAGCCGGCGGGCAGCGCCCTCACAGCGACGGCCGGGTGCGCAGCGCTACCGGGGCGGCGGCGGGCGGGCTGGCGGGCGGCGTGACGTCATGACGCCGGCGCAGTGAGCGCGGCGCGGCGCCACCTGCTGGCCGGGAGGCGGTGGCGTCGAGCCCTGGGGCTGGCGTTACCTCAGGGTGTGGCGTCATGCGCGGTGGGACGTGACGTCAGCGGTGGGACGTCATCCCCTCGAGGGGAGGGGGAGGGGCCTGGTCGCCGCGGCGAGGGGCGCTGGGGTGAGCACCGCGTTCCCTCGTGGCCCCGCCGGGCCCGGGAGCGCTGGCGCCTTGGGGCGCCTCTGGCTGGGTCGGGTGGGCGGCTCGTCGCTGTGTGGCAGCTGCCCCATAGGGTGAAGTGCCGTCCTTGACGTTAACGCAGTATCACAAGCAAAAACTGGGTGCTAAAGGCGAGGTGTTCAACGGCAGGCCTGCTTGCGAGGGTGTCAAGAGTTTAAGCATGCACAGGCTGCTGGGAGGATTCATTAAAAACTCTGTTTAATGCATCCAGTCTCAAAGCAAACTTCTCTCGAGCAACGTTATCAGGGAGAGCAATTCTGAGGAGTCTGGCAGCTGTTCCGTGAAGCAACATGACATTTTATCTTTCTGTTCCAGGCTCAGCGGCACGAGGACCAGCGTATGGGCCTGCCTTGGTGGGGAACAGTCGGTGTCGGCTGTTTTACCAACTCTTTGTGTAAGTGATGCTCGTGCCGCATATACACAGATGCTTCTTTTAACCATCCTGGTTTTAAATAATGCCAGAATTGTGCATTTACTGTGCAAAAATATCCATTATTTGTACTAAAATAGTTTTGAGTCTAGTAAAGCCCAAGGGCAGTAACATTGACTGATGCTCTGTCTGCTGGCTTCTGTATAAACTCTCAAAAATCAGGGAGTACAGTCCCTGATTTGACTGCAAAAAATGACCCTTGTGTGGTTGGCATTCATACCTACTTAAAATGCTGTTCTTCGTCTCCCTCCAGGTCCCTTTTCTCCCCTTCGATTTTGCTGTTTGGATTAAAACATTTTTCTGAATAGCCAGAAGTCACTGTATTTCTTGATGCGATACGGGTGTGTCAGAGGCAGACTGGAAACAAGCAGAAAGAATTTTTATCGTAAGCTTTACATTTGGAAGAAAATAGACCTCAAGTTCTTTTGAGCATTTTCTTTTCCCACTGGGTCAATTTTCATGACACATTTTTTCCAAAGAAACTGTCAAATGGTAGAAAATAGCAATTTAAACAGGATGTTTGACATGCTGTATGCTAGTGAAACAAACTATGCTTTGCGGTCCTCAGTTGTACACGACATCCTTGTCCAGGGTTTCTAGAAAGAATTTTCCTGAAAGCTGAACACAGAGGAATTGATATCACTGTCTGAGAGCTGACCTCTTGCTGTTATTGTAGCAGTCCATGGAAGAGGCACATTTGTGCATCTTTGAGATCATTGGTATGATACCAGCGTTTCCCAGAGCACTCACACCAAGTCTGTAGGTAACTATATTTAGATATTGAGAAGGTGAAGGAGCTAAGTTAATAGTTTAATAGGAAAAAATGTAAAAAATGTATTTTCAGAACAGTAAACCAAGCCTGTTCGTGATAGAAGCTGGAATATGGAGAAAAGATACGATAGCATGAAAACATCATAAAGCGACATACCCACAAAGTAATGTGTATTTTGCTGTAGCTCTTCTATGTGATATTAGCTGAGAAGAGAGCAAGTTATTAGCTGTTATATATCAATGAAACATTAGTGTAAAAGATATATTATTAGATCACCTGTAGAAATCCATGATGAATTTGGCCACCTTTTCAAAGTAAGCATCTTTCTATTTCAGAGAATGTGGGAAAATCAAGATACTGCGTTAAATTTCAGTTTGGATTTGGCTTTTGTGATTATAAGCTTCAACATAATCACAAATCAGGAGACACACTTTTTGAGAAAAAGTAGTATCAGTAGAATTTACATTGTTTTAAGTGAATGTGCCCTTTAGAATACCATTGTCTTATTGGAGAGAAATGGCTTGAATGTTTCACATTGTCTTCTTACTTCTCTTTATATTCACTTCTTCATTAATTATTCAGTTGATTTTCTTTCCGCAAACATCCGTAAGGCAGATTGCTCCATTCTTGTTGTGCAAAATGAAAAAGTTGTTTGACATGGTCAAAATTACCTGTATCAGGGTGGAGTCAGACACCCGGGGTAAGGTCACATTGTGGTCAATTTGTAAGAATGACTGCCTGTGTAAGGCTTTGTGCTGGGTCCTGAAAAGGCAGTGTGAAAAGCTATGTGCCACTGGTGCTGTATGAGCTATAGGCCATGTGTCCTCTGGAATGAATCATGCTGTAGGTTCACTGTCACAATTTCACCACAGTTTTCACTAGGACGAACTATAAAGGAAATAAAACCTTTTTACTGTTAAAGCATATGTATTGATATGGCCACAGACTCATATAGGGGCCCACCATTGTTCTGATTAGCTGTCCAGACTGCTTAGTCCTTTGTAGTTGTTGCTTCCCAGGATAGATTTACCTACGCTGTAAGTATGGCCTCGGCCCAAAACAGGGACTTTGTGTTGAGATTTGTGCTAGTTTACCAAGTCGGCTGCATCATTCTGCCTCTCTGTCATCAATGCTATCTAACAGTTCCCTTCTCTGCATCATCAGGCAGCTTGATCAGTGGTGGTTTATGTCTCTCCTAACTCATTTCTTAAGTCTAAGTAATAGAAGAGCGAGATAGGCAGAGAGTTAATCTCTGAGGGATGTACTAGAAATATATGCTCTCAATGACTGCTGTTTGCAGTTGCATTTTGAAACCTATCTAGCTACATTTTAATAATTTTTAAATGTGTTGTATTGATTTTGTATAATTTTAATTAACCATTTGGTCCCTCGATACTTTTTTAATGGTTTACAGAAGAATTACACCTCTGTTAACACACAGAGGTCTCATTAAAAAGGTATTAGCTTAATGTAGGAGATCTTGGTTTTCATAAAACTGTGTTGATTGGTATTAATTTTATTATCCATCTTTATTCAGCAATTCCCATATAAGCCATTTCTTTAACAGCCTGGCGTTGATCTCGGTCTGAAAGATGGGTGTTTACTTCCCTGATTGTCCTTTTTGAAAAACCACAGTGACTTCTACTTGCAAATGATCCAATTCTGTTGACAGAAATACCTTCAATAGCTGCTTTTCAGTATGCTTTGGATTACTGTTAGAGTAGGCTACTTTCATCAACATCATGGGATGGATATTACAAGAATATTTAGTATTCTCAGTATTAACAGTTCTGCAGTTTGTTTTGTAATGAACTAGTGGCCTTGGTAGTTTCTTCTTTTTGGTTTTGACATATACCAAAAGGATCTTCTTGAAAATCCTTACCTTTTCTGACCAGGTAACTAATCTTATGTAATTTTACCACCTCCTCATTCTGATACAGTTCATTGTTCATATTCAGTGCTATGCAGTTCCCTTACATGTTGATATTTTACATGTCTGGTTTTATTACTATTCTGATTATTCTTCTTTCTGTGAAAACCAAGTTAGGTTTTAATAAGTATTGTTCTCTTTATTGATTTTGGGGGCCTCTACTGAAATGTTTTTATTCACTCCTTAATTCACCGTTGTGTTTTTCTGTTTAATATTTTTTTGTTGTTTTCAGTCAAATCACATAAGCATTTTTGAAACACCAGCTGCATATATTTCTGATTTGTATGCTACTGCGTTTGCATACAAGCCATGAGCATTTGCACCTGAGCAACCGTTAGTTTTTATTTTTATATTCACTTCCCCTTTATCTTTCCAGAGGAGGTATGAAGTAAAAATTTTCTATCTCAGTGAAGTGCTTTATAAGGTAAGGTTAGTTTCTACAGTATTTGAAAGGTAGAGGGACATTTTGTCATGTAAGTAGTAATTTAGAATTCATGTCTGGAATGTAACAGATTTTTTTACTGTCTATGAAATCCTTTGCCATGTGTACAAGGTACTACCAGGGGTGGTGCAGCCTTGAAAAGAAATGAGAGCATGGTACTCTGCCAGGATGTTAGGAAACAGAAGGGGGTAGTGTCAGGTAGGCATTGATAATCGTCACTGCTAAGATTGCTCATTGGAATCTGATTATGATTTTCCTAGCTATCATTTCCTTGCTTATATAGACTTAATTTGTCATCTCCTATTTTCCACGCCTGATTTTGGTATCCTTTTCTAGCACAGGAAAGCTGGCAGAGACCTGAACAAGAGGGTGAATACCTGACTGGATTCTGTTCTGCACTTACCTTTGTTCTTTCCTCATAGAACAAGTGCTGCTGTCCTCAGTGTTAATTTATTTGTGGTTCTACAAACACAGAGACCCTGCACTGTACAGATCTAGTGTTGTGTCTTTGTAAAATAGTGTTGGTGATAAAGGTATTGGTTAGTGCAGGAACCTGGAGAGAACAGGCTGTAGTGAAGAGACTCTCTAAAAGTATGGAAGATAATACGCTTTTTCAGAAGTTACACTGTTGACATGTAGGTTCTCCATCAGGAACCTGTAGGAAGATTTTTTTGTTACAGGATTCGGTCTGGAAGAATCCCTAGGGACTGCCTTCTAGTGTGGTTTCCAGAACAAACACTACAGAAATTCTTTCCCTTTGCAGTATTTGGACTGGCTTGATTGAAAGTTTTGCTACCTTCAGATCTTTAGGCCACAGCTTTCACAAAAAGAGAAGGGGAGGGAGCAATAAAACTTTTAATGCCAACACAACAGCATGCATCCCATCATCCTGTCCGCTGTCAACGCTCTGTAATTAGTGGCATCACTTCATACGGGCTGTGGCAATTAACTAATTTCTGAAGACTAAGTTATCAGTCACTTTGATCCCATTCTTTGACATTCCGTTAAGTTCTGGCCAGCCTTACAGGACTGTCAGGACCACTCCTATGTTGATCTTGCTGGTGGAGGAAGTGGGAGAAGGTGCTTCTGCTGAGAAAGGTGCCACCCTTCCTGCAGCAGCCCACTCTGCCGGGCACGCAAACAGAGCCTCACTCCATGTTTCCTGCCGAGGGGAGACGGGTGCTGCAGACTCAGCACCATGTCTTCCTATGCCCCATTAGGAATGCAGCTGCCTGTTCAGCTGCTTCACTGGTGGAGACAGGGGGAGAGGATCTGTCTGCAGAACGGGGTAATTTGTACTTTCACCACAAGGAAATGGTATGTATCAAAAAACAGGTTACTTTTTGCTTTGCTTTCTAGCATTAAATAATCCCACTTCCCCAAGTATTTCTTGTGAAACCCAGGAAATTGCTCCCAAGGTAGCATGGCATTTCCCATTTTTGAAGGTATAGGGTCAGGCTTTCCTTAGAGATGAGTAATTGAGGAGGATATACTGCAGGGGAGAGAGGGGAGAAGGTATCTACTGGGTGTAAGTTGTGGAGGCCTACCTAACACTGTTCTACACTTTCTAGCCATAATGATGATGTATTCTTGGGCACTGAAATGGCAGGAGAATTGTTCCTGGAACAAATAGTTTAAAGTGGCAAGTGAGCAAGCCCAGATGTATATTTGATTGCTTAGAAGAGATAGTGTCAAGTGGTGGGACTGCTGGTAGAAATATGCTCTAAGTTGTTAAAAGAGAGACTGCTCTGAAAGGTGGCAGGGTAGCAGATCTTCTAAAAACCCAAACAACAGGTAAAACAAGGATTCTGTGACTGAACTAAGGAATTACAAGGCAGGAAGTCTTTTATTAAACTGGCCAAAGTGATCATCAAGTTATTTGTAGCTGTCTGTCATTATATATTTTTAACCTGATAGCATTTCATCAATGTGGTAGCCTAGTTTCTCTAGTAGACTGTCTCTCAGTAGTCTAAAGGACTGGTTTGAATTCATCAACAAATCAGGAAATAAAGAATGGATTAGTGTAGCTTGCTCAGAAATCCTTTGAAAAGGGGAAAGAGGTAAAGAATTATCATGAATGGTAAACTATCTGAGAGAGCAAACTGGCTGGAGGGTAGCAAACAGCATCCAAGCGTTCATTCTGAATCCACCTCAGCATGTGCCTGGTGGTCCCACTGGGCAGTGGCACAGCTTTTTGAGCTGAGTCGAGAGCACAGGTGTTTTCAGCAGGCTCCGAGCTGCAGGTGACACACTAACTAGATCATGAAATTCAGTGTGGAGGTGTGTAAAGTAGAGCACAGAGGTGGAAAAAGAGATAAATCATATGGAACACCTTAATGATACCAGATACTGAAAGAGCTCTGGGCATCTCTGTTCAGGTAAAACCTTTGCTCAACAAGCAGATCCTTTCAAACCGAAGAAGATGTTAGGATCTCTGAGGCCTGGATGGGGAAGGAATGTGAACAATATAAAGCTTCTTCACCAGCTGTATCAACAGTCTGCTGTCTGCAGTACTGGTCAGCGTATCTCAGAAAAAGCAATGGAGAGTGAAGCAGCTTCAGAGAGTACTGATGGGGATGGTTAGGGGTCAGGAAAGATTCTCCTAGGAAAAGAGAAAAGACTAGGGCTCTTACTTTAGAGCACAGAGACTGGAGGATGTGATAGATATATTTTAGAAAATACTGAGTGGTCTAAAGAGTGTATTCAGAGCTTCTGCCTTCCTTGTCTCAACAGAAGACAGTGAAGTACAAAGGATGCAAACAGAACTGATGAGAAGGGATACCTGAATTTTTTTTCAGTTAAACCAGGGAGCTCAATCCAGTAGATGCCTATGAGCCTGAAAACAGCTGGATCAAAAGGTGAGGGTGTTACATGACTGGTTTAAAGAAACTTACCAGGAAACAAAATTAGTCCCAACTGGAAAAGGCAAGGACAGGCTATTTGTAGGATAAGATAACTCAGGCTGGAAGTGACCTCAGGAGGTCTCTAGTCTGATGTCCTGCTCAAAGCAGGGTCAGCTGTGGGGTCAGACCAGGTTCCTCAGGGCTTTATCCAGTCTGTCTGACCTATTCTGCCTTCTGAAGGGTTCTGGGCTTTTTCTGCAATGGTGCTGCTCACTGCTGAGCTGAGCAGATCCTGAGCAATGCATCTAACTCACCTACCCTCACTTCAGGTACACAGGTTAATGGAAGTGGCAGAACTTAGCACCTTTGGAGCGTGTGCTGTCTCCTTCCCCCTGCAACTTGGAACTTGAGCAAAAAGAGCAGTCAGTACAAAATACACTAAATCTAACCCTTTCCTTCCCATTTCTAGGTTCCACCTTTCATTGTTACTGATCCTGCTTTGTACCACTTTGCTGATCCACATTTAGTTGAAGCGAACAGCTGGGCTATAGATTTGACATCTAAGTGGATAGGTAAGTGCTGCTGTTTATTTTATTTGACCAGCCTTGTGATTTGTTGAGTCCTAAAATCTTCCAAAATGAATTGAATACTATACTGAAAGAAATTATTTTCAAAGCCAATACTTTTCGAGCTCCATAAACTGGTCTGAAAGCTGGCTGTTAGGTACACTGATAGCAGCAGCATCAGAGATACTGAGGTGATGAACAGAGCAGGAGCCTGTAACTGCAAGTCTGGAAAGGGCAAGGAGAAAGACAGATAAATTCTTAGGTGGTTTTGCATTGTTTGTATGTCTGACTTGCTCTACCTGGGGCACTGAACATTGGTTGCAAATGCAAAAGTGCTGATCTGTTTCAAAGTTTAATATCAGGAACTAACCATAAATAGTATGACATTATAAATGTGTCTTTGAGAGGTACTTAAAGCCATGGAGGATGTGAGATTCTGTTTTTCTCCACATGCTGTCTCCTACATAGAATAAAACGGTCAATTTACAGCGATAACTATACCAAGATTCTGTCCAGGAAAATCAAATTTATGAACTGGCTACATAAAACTTCAGTTTCTCTCTGACAGGAAATGACTCCAAGATTCACAGCAAAATCCTCTGCTGGTTTGGGAGCCTGAGTTTAAAATAAATAAATCCATTAACATCTGTAATTGCTTATAGGAAAGGCTGACCCATGAAAGTGTGTAACCAGCATTCCTTAGCCTTGCATGTCTGCAGCCAAGCCATTTGAGAAAACAATCTTGCATGTATTTTTCCTGCTTTTTGAGTCTTTCTGTGCCCAGAGCTTTACTGGAGAAACTGAACCACAGCTGTTGCCATTCCAAGTGAAACACTCCAGTTTAAGCTTGAAAGAAATAGGTTTTGAGAGCAATATAAAACCTCTGGTAAAATAGTCAGGACCATAGTGAACTTAGGACTAGGAAGAAGACAATCAAAATGTCTAAGAATAGAGATCTAGTTTTAATGTTGCCTGGGGCTTGATGGCGTTTCCATCTGGACATTGTACCCAGTGCTGTTCCAAGTAATCCCTAGCTAGTACTGCTGTTCTTACTGTAGCTGAAAAGATTAAGAAACTCATTTAAAAATACCGTTTGTTGAGTCTGTTTACCTTGTGTATTTGACAGCAATTTGTGGAACATGGTCGGTGTCACAGTTTATTGGGTACTCAGAGTTTAGCATTAGTTAGCAGGAGAGGTAATCCTAACGGTGAGCAGCCATGGATGTGAGAGGAGAGAAAGGATGAACATGTTTGATAGAGTTGTTCTCAGACTTGTCCCAGAAACTCTTCCGAAATGCCAGAAACTGCCTTTATTTACTTCTCAAAATGAGATCAGGCTCTCCTCTTTAAAGCTGCAGTGTCTCAAAGCTGAAGTTTACAGTCTAGAGTAGCTGTCTTGATCTGAAGGACTTTTTTTTTTTTTTTTTCCCCTGCCCTGCTGCATTCACTGGTCTTGTGTTATATAAATGTACATGTGAATACATATACAAAAAGGACAGTCTCAAATCCTCAAAAAGCTCCAGGACAAAAGCCTACTCAGTATCAGATACCTGTTTGGAAAGCTTTCCTCTTCTTTCCTAATGGGGCTTGTGCATGTCTGTAGTACAATTATAGAGACAGTGTTTTGGGTCAATACATGCTTTTTCTAATCTTACTGGTTTATGCAAATTCTCTCCTCCTTCAGAGTTCTACACCAGCCCTGTCTGCATATACCATCCTACATAACTACCTTCTTTTATTTCTTTCTTTAAGGGCTTTAGTAAGTGTCTTTCTGAAGCTCTATCATGAAGATCTTGTGCGTGCTCTGCACAAATTGAGGTGCTGAACTCATGGTCTAGAGACCTCTGAAGAATCAGCTTGTGAAAGCAGGTGGGGTCCTTGGAGAGAGAACATGCTCTACTAAATGGCTGTGAATTAACTGTGGAAGAATGAACAGTCAGAACAGCACAGAAGTGCCCGCTCTGTTGACCTCATTGAAGTCTGGAAAATTAACATCTCTGAGGTGGTAGAAGTGAACTGGTGAAAATACCAGGTCACGGGTGATGCAAACCTGAACTGATTCTAGTATCTCCCCCTGCCTTCCAGTCCTCACAGTGTCGTTAGGCCAGTGTTACTGGAACCTGCAGGCCAATGGATGAACAGGACAATGATTTTAAAGAGTTGTGGGCAAATCTTTTGAATAGAGCAAAGAAAAAAGCTGGGGATGCTGAGGCAGCAAAGAGGGCTCAGAACAGGCCAAAGAGCACTGCAGCAAGAAGCAAATTAAGAAGAGACAGAGCTGCTGCTAAGAGCCAAAACCATCATCGCTTACCAGCAGTGAAAGAAGGAAACTTATCTCAACATTTGGGTCCAAAAGAACAAATGGTGCATAAAGAAGATGATGACACTGTGGCCTGTAGTAGTGGTGAGACTGCACAAGGGGATGGAGAGGGAAGCCCCTTCCCTGCCAGCCAGCTGAGTACAGTGGCCAGCGAGTGTAGCCAAAGGGCTCTGACAGGTGAGTGAACCAAAATCATTCAGACAGAAAACAGACTGGGACTGAAAGGACTCTAGTTCAGTGGAGGTCTTCAAAAGTCCATCTGGAGGGGACATACAGAAGAACTGACTGAAGCTGGCTTGCATCTTGTGTTTCCATCCATACTTAGCTACTTAGGCTTATCTAGGTGTTTAAACTGATAAATAAGGTCAGCCAGGAAAAGGGTTATTTTGCACCTGTCCTGTCCTGATCACCCTTTCTTAAGTATGTGTTGCTGACTGCACTCAGAGTGAAGATACTGGGCTGGTGAGATCCATGGTCCCGTCTTGGATGCTGCCCGTAGCCACAGGATACCTCAAGCAGAACAGTGGTTTGCTGAGGTGTTAGCCTAGCATTGCCTCTGCCTCCTGCTTGTTACCACTGTACCTTTGGGAACTCTGGGTTCCTTCAGCTCAGAGCCTGAAAATTTGAGCCACAAGTAGGGTGTGGAGATCAAAAACCAGCAGGAGCCACAGGATGTTCTGCTGTGGGAACGCTGGGGAGAATGGTGCTGTAGGGCTGCCTTGCTTCTTGTTCTCACTAGAGACCTTCAGGCAAGGCCTTCCTTAATATTCCTTCCTCTAAAAGGGAAAGAGAGATACTTAAACTCCACTGTAGCACAGAAACCTGATACTGTTACTGTGGTTATAAAGTATAAAGTCATGCAATAGTTAGACAAATTGTTCACTTCTTCCTCTAAGAATGGCTGTTGCAAAACTGAGCCTGACTTAGGCTGCTGTTGGGGAACCTTCTCAGCAGCTCTGTGGGCAGCTCAGCTGGGTGTTTAAAACTGACTGGTAAAGCTCTGGTGTTTTCTTCCCGTCTAGTAAATACCCAGAGTGGCTGTTCCCAGACCACATTATCCTTCCATCCTGCTACACAGCCAGAGACCTGCTCTTCACCCACCTCAAAGGTACCGCCGCTTGCAGTGTCGAAGATGCGGGTAGCAGATCTGGTAGTGGAGAGAATGCAGCAGTTCAAGAGGGTGGCACCTGAGCAGCTAAAACACAGCACAGATGATAGTTTGCCAAAGTCTGTAGCCAGCGGGGATTTCCCTGATGAAAGCCAGGGGCAGAACCCACCAGAGAATGGTACGTTTCTCCTGTAAGCTCTTGTACGTGCAGAAAGAGTGCTGTGGGCTGGTGTGAATGGTTGCATGAGAAGCAGTCAGGATTCCTGGGCTTTGTTCCCAGCTAGCCTAGCGGCTCCGCGTGCAGCACTGAATAAATCACTCCAGATCACTGAGAAAACTTGCTCTCTCTATTGTTCAAGAACTATTTGTACTTTGCTTCCAGCTCCTCTCTAAGGCTGAATTAACCTCATGTTAGATTCTAGAGGGATAATTACCTTCTTGGAAACAGGTTGAAATTCCAACAGGACCAGTGAACGTCAGGACAGTGTTAGGTACTATTAGGTAAATATGACTCTTAGGTAGCCCCCATCTTTGGTATATCTCCAGGCACTCTATAAGGTAATTTGTTCCATGCAGACGAATTGAATCCACAGCAATTTTACTCTGGTTTTCTTCTTTAGAAGTCAAGGCCTTGTTGGTCCTGTATGGACATAAAACTGCTGTGTAATATGTAATTTATAAGATTCCATGTTCTCTCCAGAAACTTTTCCAAAACTTACCCTTTATTTGGCTCTGACTTGTGCTGTACTGTGAACAAGTTGCCACCTCCTGCTCCTCTGCTAGTGCCATCCTGTCACATTTGAAGAGTGCAGTTTGTACATTTCCTTGTGAGAGATCAGATGTGAAGATGCAAGGGAAAGATGGCAATTAATTTTTACGTGTCTAGTTTAATAAGCTAATAATGACAAGTATGTTGGTTCCACGCCTTTCATACAGGATTCTTAGCTTTCTGTCTCAGATCATCTCTTTCTTCTTTGCCAGATACCCACCATCTTCCATCCATGGGACATGATGGTGCTCTGGCTTTGGCTCTTCAGCAGGAAACCAAAGAGGAAGCCCTGGCAAGCCTGGAGGATGCAGGCTTGTTTTTTTGTCAGATCTGCCAGAAGGATATCTCAGCCATGAACACAACACGACGAGAGCAGCATGTTAACAGGTGAAAGGCTGGCACGATGTGTCCTTTCTGCATCCTATTCCCCTTGACCTCATAGACCGCTCACTCCCCTTAGCCATTGAAGAACATGGTTAGCAGGGGAGTCTGCATAGTAATACGGACCTTTACGGCTTGAATTAACAAGTCACTTTGATCCCGAAGCGGAGGCTGATTGTCTAGCCCTGCAGGGCTTCTGCCTGTGTGTGGTAAGGCAAATGCTGTTTTTGTCAGTACCGTGGCAGAGGAGCTGTGATTGCAAAGGGGTGTCAAAATTAACGAGGACTCGCTACTGTAGGTTTTGAGATCTACTGATCTCAGCCAACAAAGTAATGTTTGCTCTATTTTGCTAAAAATTGTTTGTCTAAGGACATCTAGTATACCACTGCATATCCAAGCTGTTTGCTGAGAGAAAGTTGATACTATCAGAAGGATGACTAAACTGAAATGAATGCTCTTAATTGAGCAGTTTCCTTAGTCGTAAGTATCAAGTACTGTTAATATATTTTGTAGACAGCTCTTTGTAAATTAGAAGTCTGTGCTTCTCTGTTGAGAAAATATCAGAAACAGTGCATTTGAATGATTGTAATTTCTTAATTTGAGCACTTTCAGAAAGCAAAAGTGATTTAATTTGTCCAGTCCTACATCATGTTATTGAGTGGCTCGCATTCATTAGGGTTGTCTGCGCCTGCAGCTCTAGAGGTGTTACTGCTGTTTCTGTCTTCAGATATTTACTGCTGTTTGAGAGGAAAGAGGTTGTAAAACAGTGACAGCGTGTCAGAAATGCTTTTTGGAAATTGTCTGCTTTGTGAACTATTAAGCATGTAATCAGATGATGAGATTACTAGGTTATATTAGCAATGATTTTTTGATAGCAGTCTTCATCACAAGAGGTAAAGCTATGGACGAATAGATGCACTGGCAAACTAGTAATCAACAGTCCTAGTACATCAGATGAATGATCTCTTAAGGCAGCTCTGTGTGTGTAGGTACTGTGTGCCATTACCTAATCAGGGAGTGATTTTTCTAATAGGTGCTGCAGATCCAGGTTTTTACAGCCTGAATCTCTTTGGAGAGGACAAAAGAATGATTAAAAAATTTTACATCATTTTGACCTACCACAGATTATTAGTTCATCATCCTGCACTCTTGAGCATGGTGTTAATTTCAGCTGCTCCATTTTCTGTGACATGAACAACTGTCCTTGTCAAGTGAGATAGCTGACTTGAAAACACTTGCGTTCTTGACACTGCATGTGGTTATGCCCATGAAAGTGGTAAGAATGACAAGAAGTAGTCATCTTTTGGGTGAGGAAGACTTAACATTTCTGTGGTAGCGTGATTCTTTTTTTAACAGTCATTTAAAAGTTAGCTGGAATGTTAGAATGAATGCAGAAAGAGGAATTAGTTGATGAAGATGTGATGAAGTTAAATAAGGTTATTACCTGCACTTGCTTTTGAGCAACATATTTTTAATGTGCCTCTGAGGCCCTAATCTCCATGTAACTGTTACATGTCATATTCATCACAGTGGTGGGCACATAATTCTTGTTTCTTTAGGAGATGTTTCTGGCTGTTACAGATATTAGAGATGATTGTGCTTCCTTTTCTTTAATGTGGTTTAAATCTTAGCATGGACAGTTTTAAAGTCTTCAGAGGTAAATAAGCTTTGCTGTTGTATCACAGGTGTCTGGATGAGATGGAAGAAGCACAGATATCCTCCAGCAAACCTCTGGTCCCTGAATGTCCCATCTGTGGGAAGCAGTTCCGAACCCCACAGAGTCGAATCAGTCACTTGAAACGCTGTGCTGTCGAGATGGATGTTCCTCCTAAGATGCTTCTTCAGGCGGTTCAGTTGCAGGTATCCACTCTTGGTGATGCACCTCTTCAGTGTCCCAGGTAAGCTGGTAAAATTAAAGATGCTGATTATTTTCTTCAGCCTGAGAGATACTGAACCTGTGCTCCTGGGGATGAACAAACAAGGCAGACTTGCACGCTGGGTGGGCCCCAAGTCCAAAGAAGGTCAAATAGATTCATGACCCATTACCACATGAGGAGAATTTAGCTGGAGAAATCATCTTGTTTTCCTTCAGAAGTGGTCAAGTGGTGGCTGACTTTAAAACTCGGCAGGCAGGAGCAAATTGGGGAGTAAGTAATCTTACACTGGTTTGTCAGAATTTTTTGTGCTCTATAAGGCAGTTATGCTGTAAAGCTGAATGGTGTGTTTGAGCTTATTAAGCAAACCACATAGCACGAGCTTGCAGTCTCTCCTGAGCATTGGTTGTGCCAATGCCTCAGCTATTCAGCTTGTGGCTGTACTGGATATATGTGCTTTACACCCTGAGCCAAAGAGGAAACAGACGTGATGTTTTGAAATGTGCTTGGTACAGAGCTGCATCTGCTGTCTTGGATTTGAGCAGAATCTTCAGAGTACAGCAAGTGGTGCTTGACTGAGTTTGTAGAAGGGCTCCCAAGACCCTTGTGCTGTGGAAGGACCAGTGCCTGTTACCTGTGGAAGCAGCAGGGTGGGAAAGCATTTTCTGGTGATCTTGGTTTTGCCTCACGTCAACTTGTTTTTTCCCCTTTGGTACAAAAAAGCATTCAAGGTAGAGATAGCAGATGCTTACATCAGTGCTGTGGTCTTGTGCTTACCTTTTCAAAATAAGAATTTCTCTAAATTGCTCTGAATTCCATAGATGATAAGAAATCCTTTGCTCTCTGCTAGGGAAGAAGGTACTGAATAGTTTTTCATTATCCTTGATATGGGAATCACTGTGAGCAAGTAGAGCAGCTGGTCTGGAGTGCTTAGTGTTTCTTGTCTCTGATACAGTCACATTAACTTCGGCTTCCTGCTGCATTCTTGTATTTCACCAATCAACCAAGCAGGTCAAAGCGAAAAGGCTCCTCCAAAGAGGACTCAAAAATGCAGAAGAGGGCCAAAATGGAGACTAAGGATGAAGATTTGCTGGTTGCTATGGCAATGTCACGCTCTCTGTTGGAGCAAGAAAAGCAGGAACAGGCAAAATCAGTTACAAATGTGAAACCCGTGGCTGCTTTGCCGATCAAATGGAAGCCAGGATCAGGTATGTGTTAAAGCGAGTTAGTGTCAAAGGTTCTGTTACTGGAGGAGCAGTGTAACACAGCCTGCTCTTCACTAAAACTTTCCTGTTGGGTATTGGAGGGACAGCCCTCTTTCTATTTTGTTCAAGCTGTCAGAGCTTCAACAATATGCAGTATCCATGCACAGTCAAGAGAGGTGGCAGGGAGTCCATGGGTTTTAGTGAAATCCCTTAGGCATCTCATGCTTTTTTCCACTGATTGATTGTTTTGAATTTGTAAAATATTCCTAAGATAAGCTGTTGGGTTTTGTAAACCGTGGAAGTGAGAAGAAATAACATGAAAAGAGTATTGTTCTTTCTCCTGCAGTGGATTTTTTCATATTCATCCTGCTGCAGCGTGGATTAATGCAGCTCTTTCAGCCTTATCTCTTACCTCTGTTGTCTTTCTGTAGTGGACATATGTGTATACTACATGCTGTTGAGCATGTGCTTCGCTATTTCAGTTTGCAGAAGGGTTTAGAAAGGAAGACAGCTGCCAGGGCAGAGGGTTGAGTGCTGTATAGATGGGAGACTTCACTCTTCATGACCCTGCTCAGGTCTCTTCCTGCCAATAAGTACTCCCAGTTGGATTTGGGGTTGGGCGTTAGTAAGGCAAAGGTAGTAAGACGCAGAATTTCCAAATGAAAGCTGCTCAGTGTTTGTGTGAGCTGTGGTTTGATACCATTGGTGACCAGCGCACAAGAAAAGGAGTCCTTCATGGATTGGGTGGTGGTTTTCTCTCCCTTTTTTGTGAAGCGCTGTCATACAGGCACTGTTCCAGGGGTCTGGGAGCTCGACTGTGTGGATATCAGTTGCTTCCATAATGATCAGATTTTGTAGAGGTGTGACAGCTCCCAACAGGCAGCAGAGCAGTGTGAACAGGAGTCAGTCCTTTCTGGAGTTCGTTATTCCCATAAGGGTGGTGTGACGCTTCAGACTACCTGTGGAAATCTGAAGAGTTGTGTTCAGCTTGGAGTTGCCTTTTGGTCATCACTGACTACAGCAGCTGAAGGAGCTGGCATACTGAGCTCCTCTGCCCTACATGTTTCCAGCTGTTTGTTTATTTGGCTTCCTCTTCCTTTTCTTAAAGAGAAAAAACAGCGTAAAAAAGTCTCAACTGCACCTCCACCATTACTGCTTCAGGACCCAGAGAAGGCCCGCAAAAGGATCCAAGAGCGAGTAGCTATGCTGCTTGCAGAAGAGGTGGAATTCCCTCCCACCCCTCAGCTTCCCGCTAGTAGGATTTTGGAGGATGAATCTGGGAAAGCAACCTGGCTCTTGCCATTGTCCAAAACCAAGGAGTGCTTTTTATGGAATATCAGTGCTCTGACTGGACCCTGTGACCCTGAATCATTCTACACTGCTGCGTTAACCCCTCCAATTGTACCCTGGAAGCCTATGCAGGTGGGATGCTCCTTTGTCCTTGCTCTGATTATTTATGTGCCCTAGTTCACTTGCCCTGTAACCCTTCTGTTTCCTTATTTGGTATTTAAACAAGTGATCCCCTGCCTCTGCATAGTCACTGCTTGTGCCTTGTTGTCCCTTGGCCTTACACAGTTAGGTTTTATGATCTTGAACTTTCATTTCTCCCTTTTGGAGAGGGGACCAAGGCTCATGTTACTATGCTGTTCCTTGAGCTTTCAGAAAATAAAACTGATGGGAACAGAGAGTACTGAGTAAAGGGACCCCATCCTGCTCATTTTGCCATGAGTTTGTCTGTGGTTGCAGCAGCCTTTTGTTTTCCTTCTTGGCACTTTTCTCTGATTGATTTTAGTATGAGCTTTGCCCATGTGTTGCACTCAGAAAGGATCTGGGTGGAAAGATTAAACTGAAAACTGGTATTTGTCTTGCACCGAGATATAGGTGGGAGCGCCTAGAGTGGTAGAGCAAAGCATTTGCAGTTCAGGCTTTCCCTGTGCATCCCACTGTCTCTTGGCCATAGGAGCTTTGATCCAGTTTTCAGTTCCACTGTTTCATTCTGGTTTTTGTCTAGAACTCTTGCTTCTTCCAGTGCGCTGTATCTTTATAAAAAGTGCCTATAGAAATAGAAAAAGCTCTTTTAGTCTCTCTTCTTATCACATACTTGCTCTCTGAGAAGAAGGATATCACTTCTCTTCCTTCCCTCATTCTCTTCTTGAATTGTTTGGTGCTTCTATTAAAAACTACTGTGCATATATAGGTACTTTTTTTCATATTTCTTTCCTAGTCAAAGCCCAGGGACTCCATTCTACAAAGATTTTTGATCTTTTGTTCAAGCCAAAAATTGCCAGAGAAGTTTAAAAATAAAAAGTAGGAAGGCCTTTAAAATCATGGGAAGAGTGTTTTCCCTCTTACTCTTTCCATTCACAGAAATGGCTAAACCATTTTTACTTAGAAATAAACAAACAAAACACTTTTTATTGGGAAACAGAGTCCAAACCTGGAAAATATTAGCTCCAAGGTGAAGGTCTGATTTAGTTACATGTAACTGCAGAAGCATTTCAGAACTCAGAACAGAAGCACCTGGAGAGCTTCAGCTGTGACTGTTGCCAGGTGCTCCAGCTATAATGAAATATTTAGATGTTGGAGTGAGAGCATTTCCACCATCCTTTTTCCCTGCTTGGCAGCTGGCTGCACAGACATGCTCCTGGAGAAACTCTCTCTTCTGCATTTTTTGTTGTAGTTTCCTTTCTTCTGTTCAGAGCTGTGTTATGTCTGGAGAGTCCTTCATAAAGCTGCAGAGAACTTTTGCCTCAGAAGCCCCTGTACCTGGGGAATGTGCTGTAATCCTTTACTGGATGTTTCAAAAGTATGAAGCAGAGACTGTACTCTTGAGCTCTGCAAATACATAAAACGAGACCTAATTTATTGGTGTCTTTTTTTCTCCTCTTTTGATTAGAATCATAAGACAGAGAACATTTTGCCATCGGTGGGATCTGCTCAGCCAAAAGTATCCGAGCAAATTCAGCCTGACCTCAGTTCTCATGAGTCCACTTGCACAGAGGCTGGAGGCCAAACTTGCAATGAATCCAAGTCAGACCCTGAAGGAGATGAGCAGGTTTTATCTCACAGCCAGAAGGATGTTCAGACCCTGCAGGACCTGGTTGAGTTGGCCAGGGAAGGACTTACCCTTACTCAATGGAACCTCGATGTTGGCCACATTCAGGCAGCAGAGCAGACAGGTAAATTCTGGCAGCTCTGAGCACGCTCCCTGTTCCCTTCAGCTACCCAGAGCCAGACCTATGCTGTGCTAAGTTAGGAGAGCCGTGACAGCACCCACAGGATGTTGATGTTGATCCAAGGGGTGATAATTGTGGGGGGACATTTTTCTGCAGTAAGCATTACATACAGTCAAGCTGACGTTTCTGAAATTATTTATAAATCCCAGCTTTTAAAAGAACTCTTGGGCAGCAGATACTAAATTTTATTTTAGAATTCCCTTAGAGATGTCCAAGTATCTTTTGCCAGGGTAAGCCCAGACATGTTCAACAGCTGAGACAAAATCCTCATCCCTGCTATTTGGACAGTCTTTCTGTGGCGTGCACTGTCTTTTCAGGGCTTGAGACAGTTGGATGAGAGAGATGTGCAAAAGGATGATTTTATGTTGGTACATCAGTTACACAAAGCTGTAGTTTATCTGTACCTATGTGGAGTTGAAAAACCAGAACACCTAGTATTCCTTGATGGGCAACTCTAATATCCCAAATCCAGTGGCATGTGGTGCACAACTGCAAGTTTCAAGGTCAATGATATCCCTTACAAAGGCCTGGCTGTTCAACAGAACGTATTATGTGTCTCCTGTTCACCTGTGAAAGAGAACGTGGTTGCTAAGTTCACCTGTCTGCATTTTCACTTGGGTATAGTATTCCTCACTTCCCCTACTAAAGTGCAGCAAATGATTCCTGGTCCTATAAAACTATACTGGGATTTCAGTGGAGATACAGCTTCCTGGGTGAGGGAAATAATTTCTAATTTTTCACATACATATATATATATATAAAGATATATAAAATTCTAATAGCATAAATGTCTGTTGTGTGTGTAAATGAGACCAGGTGGAGGAAAAACACTCTGCAGACACTAATGCACCAGAACCTGTTTCTGAAGATACTAATTCTTTCTGTTGCTCTGCATCCTGATCTATGCCCTCCATAGGCTACCACAGGGCTCAGGCTGTGCAACACTGATTTCACTGGCTGTCTCTGAGCCCTAGGGCCCACAGCATTTTGTCTCGGTTGAAATTCAGATCAAAGATACATTCTGCCTGTCTGCTAGGATGAGACTGTAGCATGTCGCATACCACCCTGTGTTGTAGGTTTTTTTCCTACTGGAGGAAAGCTGAGATGTGAAAGCAGAGAAGCATGCTGCATTCTGCAGTTCCTCCATCTGGATGATTATGGCACACACAGATCTGCAGTAGATCGGTGCTGCTCATGGCTGAATGGTGCTCAGATATCCACAGCCTGTCACAGCCCACAGCCAAACCCTCCAGTAAAGGCATGAGGGAGAGGCTGAGCCTTCAACTCAGGCTGGTTATAGCAGCTGTCTCAGGGAGCTGTTCATGGCAAGGATCCTGTTAGGAGTTCCTACATCACTGTGTCTCCCAAATAAGTTGTATGTGATTTATGATGTGCGTTTTCTTCTTTGAGGAAAAGAACTGACTTGCAGCGATATTCCACATAGTGGCTTTGTGCCCCGGTCCAAAGAGAAGAGCCTCCTGACAAGCAGCTGTAAAAGAGTAAGGGCAACCCTTTTTCCATTCTTTGTCTGTGTTTATCACTGTAAAAAAGAAGCTGTTGCACTTGAGTAATTCACAGAAGTATGGAATATTTCCCATTCCTTTCCATAGAAACAAAGAGGTGCTTAAGGTTCACAGTCACTCAGAATTATCGTGGGCACAGGTGATCAGCACACATGGTGGTATTTCATTGATGCCCACAAGCAAGCCTGTGGATTTCCCAGTACTTGTCCCACCTGATGAGAGAGATGATTTAAACTGACAGGTAACAGAAGGACAATCTGTGCATAGTAGATATGAAGAGAACCAGGTTAAAGAGTTACAGCACTAGGAGTATTTGGGAGTAGGAACTAGGGGTGCAGCTGCACCACATTAGGCAAGTACTCTGCTTTAATGCCCAGGCTAGCCAAGAGAAAATCGGCTGCAGCCCAGAAGAGACAGAGCTGCCTGGTGCTTCCTCCACGCTCACACACCCAGCTACTTTCGGTAGTTCTGAATGGAAGCTGTTCCTCCTCTGTCACCTTCCTCTTCGTGCTGTGCCTTGCAGTGGAAGAAAGAATTCCTGCAAGGACTGGCTGACGGACTAAATTCTCTCATCTGGTGTAAAAGCCAGTAGATGATGTGGAATGCTGTGAGGTCCGTGGAAGATAAGCACTTTTTTGCTGCTAATGTGAGCTTTAAAAAGGTTTAGTATAGAAAATCCTCAGTTGTGGGAATACATATCAGAGGATCTAGCAGTGCGCTCACCGTGATGACTTGGTGAAGAATACAAGCTAGTAATTCAGAGATTGTTTTTTTATCAAGCCAGTAGCGTTCTGTAGCTCACATCTTACCCCAGATGCACCAGTGGATATGTAATCCCCCATGGATGTATAACCAGTTTTCTTCAATTGGAGTACATATTAAAAAAAATAAATTCATTTTCTTATCAAGGTAATCCACTTTATCTGGTGAAACTTATTATCTTTGGTTTGGTAATAAATAATCATGTCATGAAAGCTAGTAGCTTTTGGTGCTAGATAAATTTTGATGCCCTGAGAATGCGCTTTCATATTGTACTTACAGAATTAAGGGGCTTCTAAAAGGAGACAATTCTTTCAGGTGGGAATCAGTATGAAACTTGAGCACCCCAGCTACTTGTTACAGAAACTCAAGGTATTATTTGGGGGTATTAAAAAAAAAAAAAAAGAAAAAACAACAAACCTTAGCAGGAAAAAACATTTTGTTTTATAAGGTTCTGAGTCTATTAAACCAGAGGCCTTTAGCAATACAGAAACTGTTCTGATACTGTTGTTGAAACTCAGTTGCTACTAGAAAAACCAGTTTGATCATTTGTTTCAGATTTAGTTTGAATCCATAATAGTTTTCCTGAGCAAATGAAGTGTTGCTGAAGAGTTGGATTGCCAGTGGGAGAGAGTCGTGCTTTATGTGAGCACAGGCAGAGTAACCATGTAAAGCAAATCCATCATTGCACTGGTAATGCATGCCCCCACCCATGCTTAAGACCCTTGTCACATCTGTAGAGTCCAGTCTAGCTGGCCTCAGCAGCAGGAGAGAGTGTTGTGGTGTGTTCTCCAACAGCAGCACATACCTGCTTGGAGCTGTCTTTAGACCAGTCTGCTTTGCACAGAGAGTAGTGCAGCCAGGAGGTTTCTAGCCTTACTTAATTTCCCCGTTCTTGATTTGTAATTTTAGCATCAGCAGGAAAGCTGTTCTGGGCTTACTGCCTGGAACGTAGCATCAGGAGTCTGTGTTTGCTGGCTTCCTGCGGTACTGTCTTGCAGGTATCCTACCTGCCAAGAATAAGAAAGCAAGAAACATCAGATTAGTTTCCAGACTGAGCTTCCTGTCTTCCCCTTGGAGATCAGTCCACACCACTGCCAGGACACGCAGTCTTCTCTAGCCCACCTATGAAGGCTTGTAAGAAGTGTTCCAGCATGTGCTGCTGTTTTGGTGCTAATTAGTGTTGGCTGCCCACAAACACGTGCTGGAGTGAGTAGAAAGGTTGGGTTTCCACAGTCCGCTGCTAATGTAGAAACCTGCTAATAAAATAAAGAGCTTTGTTGTTCCAGGTGGAACTGCATCTCACACAGATGTTCGCTGGAATAAAACTTGCAGTTCCTGAACTCTACAGTAGGTTTGAAAAGCACAAGGTCAGTCCTTAGTGTGTTAACTACAAACTGGTTTCCACTTACAGTCAGCCAGCCTCTCAGCTGTGAGCTGAGGGTATTTCACACTTCCCTGCCACTGGCCACCTCCAGAGCCGCAACACTTGCCTAGGGGGATCTGAGTCTTGAGAAGATTGCCTGGGGTGGGTTTGTACTTGGGAGCAGCTCCAGAGCAGAAACAGAGCATCCAGCATTGCTGTCTTTGGCAGCATACCCCAGGCCTGACCTTAACATCACCAGTAATCAGTCAACAGGTAGCTCGGTCAACCAGCCCTCCTCAAAATTCCAGCAAGGGGTTCTAGAATGTTAATAGAAATTATGTTTCTTTTTTGTAGTTGATTGCATTTTCAAAAGGGGCTTTAGTAACATGCACATAAATTCCTTTGAACTGGACACCTGTATTAGTTTTATTCTATGTGGGCTCCTTGTTGCAGAGCTGCTCTTCTCAGCTGTCATTGCCAGGCAGTGAACGAGAGAAGAAAGGCTCATTACTCCATCCCTGAATCATCTGCTTTCCTCTTACTCTAATTATAGTGAATCGAGTTCAAGTCTTTTAAAGTGGAAATTATAGTTTCCTGAAAATGTGGTGGAAGGCAGTAGATCAAGAGGCCAACTGCTGGCAGTGGCTAGACCACATCAGGAAGTGGTGTGGTGAAGATCTGGGGGTGATAATGTGCTGTAATACAAGACAGAACAAGTACAGTAGAATACAACACAACTGCCCTTTCTTCACAATTGCCAGATGGTAAAAAAGTAGAGGAAAATAAAGCCAGAGATGTCTGTTAGACTTGTCTGCTTATTAGTCATACAGAAGACCTGAAGTTGATAATGCTGATGATTATCTTCAGGAGGCAAAGGCAGTGTATCCAGACTGGGGCCCACAGTACAGCAGTGCTGATAAACTGGGTTATTCCCTTCTTATTTTTCAGGGAAATGTTTGACAGCTGTAACCTAACTTCTGTCTTTGTGTTCCTTCTGTGTTCTAGTCCCCTCTCAGGTTGCTGGCTGAAGATTTCAGTGCAATGGTCAACAACCCCCACTTAAGTGATGTCCAGTTCCAGGTGGACTGTGGGGAAGTCTTTTATGCCCACATGTTTGTGTTGTACGCACGGTGTCCACAGGCCATGCAAGCTGTAAGTACTGTTGACGTGCTTTCCTCCGCTTCAGAAAAGCCCGGACTGCCAACACCTACAATCAGTTAATGCTCTAGAATCGGCACAGAGCCCTGCTGGGCCTAATGGCAAGTGCCTCTGGACCTGCGGTAGTATTTCAGCTTAGGGAACCACAATCCTGAAAAAGTGCTTGAAAATGTGGTAATTTATCTGCGGCAGCTACAGGGAGGCAAGGATCCTTCCTTGCATTCTGGACGCGAGCAGTGGAGGAAGCTTCTTAAATGCTTTTAGCCCTTGAATTTTTGCACCTGTACTAGTGCAGGCTGCCTTGTCCATCTTAGTGTGTCCTGCCTGTCACCCAGGCTGAGAAGGTTCAATATGGAGTAGAAAGATTCTAGAAAGTACTTTAAAATAACTTGCATAGAGGTTTCGTCACTGTTACGGTGGCTTTGTAGGTAGCTGCACTGAACTGTGTTTTTTGCAAGGCTAGTGAAGTAGTCCTTGTGTTCCCAGAAGCATTTTGGGTTCAGTAGTTCCCAGCCTGCTCCCGTGCAGCTTCCCGTTGAGCCAGTAAAAGGCGGCGAGCCAGACATTTCAACTCTGCTCTTTCACGGAGCTGCCGCCTGTCATCTCCAAAAAAGGGAGCTTTCTTTAAAGCTGCCCGTTTGGAAAGTTTAGTTTCATCCTCACGCATTTTGGCAGTGGTTTCCACCCAGGGTGGCTCAGGCCGTTTCTAAGGGGTCCATGAAAGTTCAGGGATGGGAAGCAAGTTCATATATGCCATACAGCAGTCTTAATGTGAAGATTCTTTAAAAAATTCCTAACTATTAGCAAATGTGTGTGTGCCCACAGATCAAAGGACCTTATAAGCTATTGGGTTAGCCACGTTCTCTCATTGTTTCCCTGCAATTCTGTCTGGCTTCAGCATTCCCATCCACTGTTTTCATGGACAGGATTCATTTGTGTAGGTAGAGCTGTGGGATTGGCCCTACGCTGTATTTTTGATGCCTGCAGATGGTTGTTTTCCTCTTAAGTCCCCACCTGCAGGGCAGCATTTCATGTTTATTTTTGGTATAGGTGAGGGAGTGCTCTTCTTTGTGGAAGATTTTGGGTAAAAAGGAGACAGTAATTAATCAGAGATGACTTCGGAGCTCGTGTTTTCTGTCGCATGGCATCCCTTAACTTTGGAGGGTGTTTCAGATAGCGCAGTATGTGATTTGGCTGCAAAGGAAGTGAGACCTTACTGAACTGGAGATGCATTTTTGCCAAAATCTGAGGTCAAGTTGGACCCACACAGATAATAGTTCAGTGAAGTAGTATTTTGTATGGTGTCTCTTTTCCTGTGAGACATGAGGAGAACCGGGGTTTTGGCAGTGTGTCAACAACGGTAGGTAAATGCAAAACAATCAGAGGAAGCTCACTTGTACACAGGTGCAGATAACTCTGGAAATTGTGCTCGGGGGAGTAATTTGATTCCAAAACTAACTGGAGAACTCTTTAAGACCATCTTTTATATGTGTGACTAAAATGAGTAGTTAAACTTTATCAAAGCTCACAGCTGTAGGGTCAGGAAGAAAATGGCCTGTTCCATATAGAACCCTGCATAACCGGTCATCTTAGCTTCCCTCTGAGCCATCAGGTCCTGGTCCCAGGGTTAAGACTGGCATAGGAAAGGACTAAGCTGATGGGAAAAAGAACATTGGTATTGCTGTTCCTTTATAGCAAACAGACTTCCTTTGCTTTCCTCTTACCCCAGGTTCACAGCCAAGGATTCTTAGTGGAGGAGGATGGGAATGCACAGACACGCCGTGTGCTGCTGAGCGATGTGACTGGAGAGGCGGTGTGTGCATTCCTGCGATACCTTTATGCTGCTGATGCTGACATCCCTGCTAGGGTGCTGCCCCAGGTGGGGGCTCTGGCTGCCAGGTTTGTGTCGTGAGCATGTTTTGGATCCCTTTGTGCTTTCAGCCCCACAGACCCCAACCTGATACCTTCCGTTGCAATTTTAATGGCTTACAAATTCCATGGTCATCTGCTCACATCTTAAATGAAACTTGCACATAAGAATATCCTACCCCCATATTTTCCATGAGTCTCTCTTGAGGTTGTATCTGTGTGATTTTCTATGTTCAGTATATGCTTAGCAGACTTTTGCCAAGAGTTTTTTCTCAGGATGTTTGTTGACCACTGATATTGACGATGATGAGCATATCTTCTATATGTGACTATCAAAGCACTGCACTGGTGATGCACTTGATCTGAACAACACTTGCAGAATGTATTGGATGCTTAAAACTGATCTGTTGTGTCAGCCATGCTCTCGGTGTGATCCTGAGTGTGTGCTGAGTAAAGAGCTTGAAAGAGAAGCAGCTGCTGAGATATGGGGGGGGAAATGGTTGGGTCTTGCCAAAATATATGTACAGGGGTGCCCTATCACTCCAGAAAGCCATGAAACTTGCACATAACAGACATTATACAGCTCCAGCCATTCCACGGGGCTCTCACCTATGCAAACGGGAAAGAGGATTTAGTGTAGTTGTATAGCTGTTTAGTCTCAAACAAAAAAGGAAGAGTGAGCCTGATGCTTTCATGTGAGTGACACCTGGAAAAGGAAATTCCAGATTTTATCTTAGGAAACCAGCATCTTCATGCAAATTCTTTTTTACAAGAGTGATCAGGCAGCCAAATGGTGAAGAAATACTGGAGGAGGAAAATACTAACATTACTATTATATCCTTGCAGGTTTGGTGTGAGGGAACTGATGGCAAAGTGTGAAAACAACACAGGAGAGAGTCAGGGGTCTTCTGGAGTGGATTCAGAAGATGATCTTATCTCTGTGAGGGATGACAGAGATTGTGAGGACAGAGCTGAGAACTTCCAAGACCTCTTGAAGTCAGTGTGGGTAGGTGAAGATGAGGAAGAAGTAGGTATGCTGAATCCTGAATGCCAGAAGGAAGACGACTGTGGGGTGGGTGAACAGGAGCTGGAGGAAATCTATGAGTTTGCTGCAACTCAGAGAAAGATGGCACAAGGTGAAACAGAGGCGAGCGAGGGAACAGACTGCAGCATCTGCAGTGATACTGAGGCAGCGCAAGGCACAAATGAGCAGACTGAGGAGGAAGAGGTAAAGAGAGCTGAACCTGCTCCATTAGGCAACAGCTTCAAAGATCTGAGGGATGACAATGATGTGGAAAGATCTACACGTGACGCATCTGCCCAAGAAGAGAAAATGCAGAATATAAATAGGTGCAGGAGTGTGAATGATCCACAGACCGCTTTTGTGCCTCACCACAGTGAACCTCAAAAATGGGACATAGCATCCCATGGTGCTACCACTAACGAAGGAGAGACTGTTAGGAGATGTGAAGGTGTGAAGGATTCCGGGTCGTCTCAGGACTTGCATGATGAGGCAGATCTCTGTGAAAAACAGCTTCCTGGCTTCCACAGTGATGCTAATATAAATGAAAGTTATGAATGCTTGTCTTCTGCAACTCAGAGAAATGACTGTGAACCTTCCCCAGTGAAAGAATCTATCAAAGAACCAGGAAATACTCCCAGTGAAAAACATGTTGATGTTAATGATTCACTTCTGTACGGCATGTCACAAAAAGACCTCTCTCCTCACAGAAGCGGTTTTTATGGGAGTCCTCCTCCCAAACCTTACACGTCCCTTTTTCCTGCTGTTGGCTCTTCACCTGCATCTCCAAAATCAGAGAGAAAGTTTGCCAGAGAACATGTGTCAACACCAAAGCAAAACAAAAAGGAAAAGTCACACCCATCTGATGAAATACACTTTCAGAAAGCCAACGAGCTGGATACTGCATCAAGAAACAACACCACAATTGCTCCAGCAGAGCTTCCCCACATTGATGTAAACAAGCATACATGTGTCCCAGTGTTGTCATCACTGGTCATCAGGACTCAGGATGTTGCAGCTCAGGGGAACAGGGAGGGTGATGTTATTGTTTTATCTTCTGATGATGAAATGGAGTTACAAGACAAGAAGTCACCAGAGTCAGGCTCCATTCTGAAGAAAATGGAAATCCCTGGGCAACTGAAATGTACAAACATAGAACAAAGTCCTGAGGTACCAGAACCTGAACATAACTCCTCAGTCACTGAAACAGAGCAGAGATCAATGCAGGTCTCGTGTGACATTACAGATACAGTGCATATAAGTAACAATGTAAAGGTGTCCACTGAAGTGCCTCTCAGCAGACAAATAGATGCTTGTATGGAGAGCAAACAGAATCCAAACCTGAGCCCTGAAAAAAGGCTTGGTCATGAAACGTCTTCAGGTACAGATGGCTCCTGGCTAGTGCCAGACACACCAGTTCTGAGCAAAAGCAGAAGTTCATCAACGCAGACTCAGGTCACAAGTATTAATTCTTTAAAGAGGCCAGGATCTAAACTTAGCAGAAAGAACTTAGCAGCAGGTGATAGTAACCATGACATGACTGGAAATTTAATAAAAGTGTGTGAAACAACACTGTCAGACAAACATTTGCCTAAGGAGAACTCAGTCAGTGAAAGGAGCCCTCCCAGCAGCCCAGCAGCAGGATCATTTTCCGAGAACTCCCTACCAGTTTCTCCAGTGGATCCAGTTCTCCTCTCCCCTGGCCACACCAACATAAAAAGCAAATGTGCCAAGATCTCATTTTTATCCAAACCTGTGTCTCTGTGCCATGAGCAGTCACTGGAAGATAAAACAAAAACCAGTGTGATTGAGATAGAGGACAGTGAAAAGGAAGTAACTCTGTCTTCTCTGAGTAGTAGTGTCTTGCTTTGTGGTGAGCCCCTGGTCCATATTGATGACTGCTGGCAGCTTGAGCATGTGTCACCAGTCAGAGGTAACAGCCAGGGCTCCAACCAGATCAGCCGTGCAAAGACCTGCACTACCAGCAGCCCCAGACCTGGCTCTTGGTGTGACCAGTGGGAGAGCCCAGTCCACACATGGGAAATCAAGGGCAGTACCCCTCTTCGAGGAAGCCCTGTTGGCAGAAGAACACCTTTGCTCTGTCTTGAAAAGAGTCCTGTGGAGGTGTGTTCATCAGCAGGCAGTAGACCAAGTTATCTGAACTCCAAACTCTGGGATCACTGGAATGGAGAAGAAGAGGAAGACGAATTTCCAGAGGTGCTCCCTCTGTCTCAGAGGGTGTCAGCTGCAGCAGGTGCCTGTCAGGCAGATCCTGTAAAGACTCCTGGTGAGAGCTTGTATTGATACTAAATCTATTGGTCTTGGTTAAATTGTTTTCATTTTAAGTGGTCATCTCACCTGTGGTTCACTTGACCACGGAAAGGGTCTTTTGGCCGCCTGATCTGAAGTAATTGTCAGGGCCAGGCACAAAGAAGGTACAATCTTCTGATGTGGGAGAGAGCGTATCTAAATGTGGGATCCCTGGAGCATAGCCACTTGTATTTTGTTCACACTGGTTCTTTGATAGCGATGGGAAGGTACAGGAACAGCCTTCAGCTTGCATGCCAGTGGGTATTTGTTCCCTGCAGTAGTGGGTGCTTTGTACAGTCTTGCTTTTCACACGCTCATGAAGCGATGCTTGTGCTAACGTACATGAGGACGTCAGGTAAGCAGCACAGCAGTGCAAGCACAGCGGGTTTCCTTGTGTTGAGGCTGGCCGGGGGTGGGTGCCTGTCCCTGCCCGTGGGTAGGCTTCGTGCAGGCTTTCCTGCAAAGCTCTGCTGATGCGCTGCTGTCTTGTGCTGCCTTCAGTTTGCTGGTTCTGGGCCCTTGCAACAGACCTCTGCATGCCCAGCACATATCATTGGATGGTTCCTTCCATCTAAGACCGGTAATTAATCTCACAGTATTTAATTAAATATATTATTAATTATGCCATAGATGTTTAGAACATGACGTGTGAGATTGACTGTGCTTCACAGTATCAGTAAATCGGTATCCTTAAATCAGTATCTAACGCAGGTCCCCAGAAGCTTGACTTGCTCAGTTTCTTCTGCATCAAGTCCCTATTAGGAAATCTCCTTCCTGGAAAACCATCACTTTACGGAATTCAGTAAACATGTTTTTTTAATTGCCCTGTAATCTTTGCCTGTTCTAACAAAGCCCTGAATGGGCTTTGTATTCAGACCTGACATATGTCTTAATTTAAGCTGTTTTCTGATTTAAATTCAATAAAAACCAAGTATCCCAGTTTAGGGGGTGGGGGGAAGTGTTGACTGTTCTGTCCAGTCTTAAGCTGAGTAATGATTAGAAGAGCTTGTAGGAAAGTAGTGCTACTTAAACAATTATCGGATAATACTTCAACATCTGCCACTAAAAGGGGGAGATACCAGCCATTTTAAGTCTTTTCTGTACTAATTCTGATCATAGTCATTTCATTCTGCTGTAGAACCTTCCTGTCAGGAGAACGACAAGTCTTCCAGCACTCCAGTGACACCGATGCCAGCTTACTCCCTCATGGAGACCCCAGAGCTGAAGAAGGAGTTGAGCAGGTCAGCATTGCCTCCACGAGTACATCTCTGTATGAGCAGAAACTTGCTGGCAGGTAGTGTGAAAGAAAGCTCCTGGCCTGAAAGCGAACCCATGGTGGAAGTTCCAGTCAGTGTTTTCTGAGGTCATGTCACACTTCTCCAGCTGACCACTGGATCCCTGACTTCGGCCTCTTCCTGAGCTGGGACTGTGGAAGGCGCAGCGTTACCTTAACCTAAGCTCCCCCCTTTCTCTTTCAGATTTGGTGTCCGCCCTCTCCCAAAACGCCGGATGGTGTTGAAGCTGAAGGAGATATTCCAGTATACTCACCAGGACGTGGACTCTGACTTTGAGGGTGAAATCCCATCTTCCCAGCCTCCCCTGCAGAAGTCCCCGGCCAAACACTCTAGGAAGTCAAAGGCAGACCGGACTGCAGGGGGGAAGCGTGGCAATACCTCGAGGGCTGTGGGCAAAAGGAGGCAGGTTGCTACAGCTTCTTCAGTGCTCTCTGTGGGGAGGGCTGAGGATGACCTTGTCGGATCCTGTGAAGCAGGCTGTGCAGCAGCCAAGGAGGGAACTAAAATGACACATCGCCCAAAAGGAGCCAAAAAGCAGAAAAGTTTATCTGTATCTCCGGAGAGGTCGTCTCTGGCAGCTGATGGTGAGGAACTCATGCTCCCAGCATCTCAGGAGTCTGCTGTTTCTTCAGTGGATGGAAGCGACATCTCTTTTGGTTCACAGAGGTAAGGCAACAAAATACTAAACAAAACAGTCAGTGGTGCAGGACAGAGATGAGCTAGGAATGTGGCAAACAGAGGTGAGTGTCCATGTGGCCTGCAGTGGCCCTGCCACCTCCTTGGACGTGTCATTTGAAGGTCAACACACTCCTACAGAAGGAATATGCTTTGCTTTTTTTAGTCTCGTTCCCAGTGAGCTATTCTCAGAACCCAAAAGTGCTTGTGGCTGCGTGTAGGCCAGGCCCAAATCTGGCATGCCTGGTCTCTGCAAGTTGGAGCGACAAGGAGCACTCGATGTTGACCAAGAACCTGCAGCTAGGGTAGGGAGAGGACGGCACAGCACTACTGGGAGAGGTGACTGCAGTATGGCAGCTATGGGTCAGGAGCACGGAATGCCAGACGGCTCCAGGGCTGGTGAGCAGGACCAGCACTGCCATGGTTGGGACAGGGAAGTTTGCAGAGCACATGCCATGTTGTTCTTCACTCATTTTGTGGGTGCTGGTATTGGAGAGGCTGTGATCCTAGAGGGTAGTCGCAGGGGTTGGCCACCAGGGATTTGGGGAGCTCTGGCCCTGTCCTTGATGGCCTGTTCTTTCCTTGACCTCTGGTGTACTTGATCTTGCTTTTAGTTCTTTCATGAATGGGTTTGAAGCTTGCGCTTTTGAATCTGAGGAGGAAGAAGAGGAGCTTCCTGCATCTCAGGCAGCAGCTCGGGAAGAAGAAAAGCTGGACGCGATAAGGTGCTACATCCGTTCAAACACAGCCCTTTACCACAGGATTCTCTTTTATGAGCCAATTGAACTGGCTGAGCTGCACACAGAGCTGAAACAGAACGGCATTAAAATTTCCAAAGCAAAACTGCTGGACTTTTTAGATGCTCACTGTATCACATTTACCACAGCTGGAGCCCGAAAAGAGAAGGAACAAAAGAGAAAAGGAAAAAAAAAGCAGAGGAGACGATACTGAGTGGAGCTCGCTCCTTCATCCTGAAAATTTTGTACGTGGAGGCCTTCCTGATAGGCTGGGAACGCCGCTCCAGGCTGGTGCTCGCAGGGGTGCTGTGCTGGGCGGGTGCGCTGCTCCCCCTCGCGGCCTGCCGTCAGATGGCATGCTGGAGAGGCGCCGAGCTCCCGCTCCAGCCCTCTGCTCCGAATTGCACAAACTCCTCCAGTTGCTGTCCTGCCTTCGGCACACGGGTCATCTAGAGCCTCTTTCCGCCCCCCCGCCCCGCCCCCCCCCCCCCCCCGATTTGTTTTCTGAGCCTTTTCTTTCCATTTTTCTGATAGGTTTTAAGTCCCCAATTTTGCTTCACGTTGATGCTTCTAGACAGGTGCTTCCCCGAGTGACATTTGCCAAGACCTTTTCCCTGGCCTTGGGCTCTGAAACGCTTCGTCCTTCAGGTTCCAGTATTCAGCAGGATAACTTGCCAGCAATAAACCAGTCCCCTTTCCCCTGTGTAAAGCACTGGATGTTTAGGCCCCAGTCACTAACGTCTTCGTTTCGTCAGCACACAATTTGCCTTGCTGATTGTTAAGGCAGGGAGCATTGTGGAAATACGACATCTGCCTTCTGTCCTTGGTTCAATTTGCAATCTTTGGTGAAATGCCTAAATCTGTGGGTTTTAAATGGCTGCAAAACAGCGCAGGTGTTTTTCTAGTCTCTTTGTGAGGGCTCCCCAAAGTGCCCTCTGACACTGGGTGTCATCTGAAAGCCCTTTAGATTCGAACATTCGGTTCCCTCTGTTCGTTTGCATGCCGGATCCGTGTTAGATACCCTCTGCTCCATTTTCTGAGCACCAGTTTACCTTGTCAGTGTAGCTTGAGTATGTCCTTGATGGAGATGTTTTTAAGATGATATTATAGTGATCACTGGATCTCTTCAGCACTTCTTGTAACCTGATCTTAGATTTAGTGGGTTTAACCCACTTCTATGATCAGCCTCATTTCCAGCCTGGACTGATCTAAGGTTGTAAACTGTCTGGGACTCTTGGGCAAGTCTTGGACCCTAAACTGTCATCTTTCATGTATTCACGTTCACAATGTTTTCTGACTCTTGTCTCTTCTGGCAGTTTTGAGTCTGCAAAGAGTCTCACTGAACAAAATGGACACAATGCTTCAAAAAAAGAAGCCGGATTTATAAATATATTTATGTATTTAGAACATCTAAACATGTTTTCTATTTTTGATACAGTACGTCTTCGGGTTTATTTGATTTCTATTATATACAATAAACAATCTATGAGGTACTAATGATAAACTGGCCTATGACAGACCTGGGGCGGGGGCGTTTCTAAGGGGCAGCGTTGGGTTTAGTTGAGAGCAGAAGAGTCCGCAGCCTGCACACGTCCCGGCTGAAAGCCGGAGCAGAGAATCGGAGGAAGATGAGTTGGCATGGAATGCTGCTCCCAGCGGGAAGGAGCGGAGAGGGGAGATCAGCCGGCGGCGGCTGATGAGCAGTGGGTTGACGAGCTGCCCGTTCATCTGGGCTGGGCAGCCTTCAAGTAAGGGGGACCTGGTGGGAAGGTGGTGGGGTCTGCTGGGAGGATGGGCTGTGGGGAAGGGTCTGCTCTGGCCTTGGAGGGGAGAGCTGCTGCGGAAGGGGAGATGGGTGACCACTTACCAACCTCCACTTCTCCGTCAGGTGTCCGTGGCTTGTATAATGGTGGGGGGACCTCCTAGCAAAGCCTTCTGCCCCAGATCCAGTGAATTTTCAGGAATTTGGGATAGTTTTCCTCCCTGGCAGTCACATCACTTTTCCTCCCCCACCTTCCTGTGCAAGAGCTGCCGGGAGATGACTTTGTGACATGAAAAGGACAAGGCTTGCCTTAAGTGGCATTCCAAGAAATGCTGTTTCCCTCAGCACACTGTGTATTTCTCTCAAGTACACACTTCATATATGGAAAAAGCTTCGGTCCTACTTACCAGTCTTAATCTGGGAAAATAAGTAAGGTCCTTTCCCAGCTTTTTGGCTGTGTTTTTAGGTAAGACTTGTATTTACAATCCAGGATTTTGCAGTCAATTCTTTATTACATCTTAACCTTCAGTGAACACAGTGTCACAGTTCAGTGGATATAAATTACAACTGTTCAAATAGCATTGTGACATAAACTGTTCAGCATGTTAGGAAAAAAAGTCTGAATTTTAGTCACTGAAAGTGTCTCCATCCTCCTGTCTGTCATCCCTAAACCTTGCAACTGGGCAAGATCTTAATGCAGAAAGATGATTTTAAGTATTGCATCTGTGCTGTCAGGGTTCGGAGGTAACCACACTGCGGAGGCTTGCCTCGATGCTTCCTTGTTGCTGAAGGTGACAAAATGAAATGTCTCTTGTAATTCTAAAACTTTTCTCAGATAATGAGAAAAGCATTTAGAATCATTCACAACCTTCAAGACCGCAGGGACATATCTGACATACACTGCAAATTATCTGAAAGCAATTATTCATTCTCCTTCTTCATTAATCCATACGTGCCTCCCCAAGCTAACAGTGGTGTTGCCATCTGCCAGTGATAAATGTGTTGCCAAACAGTTCGATTTGTATATATTTCTGTGTTTTCTCACCTTCCTGATGCAGTCTCATTTGTCTTGGAAAATACATTGTCATTATTTTTTATTTCCAACTGTGTAGTAACAGCTATAAAAAATGTTTTGATGCTTCTGTTTGTTTTAATGCTTCCAAGGCTGCAGAAAAAAAACCCAACAAACCTTTTCAACTAAGGTATTAGTTGTTTTTTAAGTTGCACAAGCAGATGTATTGCTGTCATTGCACAAAGCTGCTGTCTTACTGAGATGCACCATGTGAGCTCAGAGTGAAATAACTGCTTCTAAATTTGCTGTGACAATCAAACAATCCATGGGATTATGGATATTCTTGTGCCGCTACCACCGTGTTGGTTTGTGCACTGTCACGTTTCCTGCCTGAAAAAATAGCCTCAGTATGTTTATTCTGAAAAGCTGTGCTGCAGATGTTTCTTGCACGTGAGCAGAGCTGTTTTCTTACGCAGGCACAGTTGTGTGTGTATACGCACCCCAGAAATCACCCTGTCTTCATGGCATTGCCTGGGCAGGTGTGATCCATCCCCATGGCCAAGACCCACGGAGGGGCCAACTGAACTACAAAATACGAGAATGCTGCAAAGCGCAGAGTGGTGGCTGCTCCGCCATCCCCTTCTGCTGGGCCAGCTGCACCCGGCTGTTGGGCTTACAGTGCCAGTGTTTAGGAACCGAAGGGATAAATCCAAGAACAATCCTTCCTGCAGTTCTTCAAAGGGGACTGGAGCATTCTGGAAGCGCATTTTAAACGTGTTTGTTTGCTATTGCTAACATTCCAGCATAAAACTGCTTTCAGAGGCGTGTTTGGTGAAGCCGAGGGCCTGGCAGGTGTCCCTGCTTCAGCTGCTGTCCCGCAGAGCGGGGCTCCTCTGGAACCGCTGCCCGGGTCCCCGGCCCCTCCGACCCGGGCAGCCGCCTGGCGAGCCGAGGTACACGGTTCCCACCCAACATCTAAGTGATCCCAGAGGATCCCAGCTGGGCGCCGGCCCACCGCTCCCTGCCCCGCACGGCAGGCGGGATCTGCGGAGGCCCCAGCAGCCCCTGGCCGGGCCTGAGCCCACCGACCCCTGCCCAGGGCCCTTCCCCCGAGGCAGCGCTGCCGGCTGTCCTGGCCGCCGAGGGACACCCGCCGCGGGACCCCGGGGACGGGGACCCCCCGCAGGCGCCCTGCCGGAGCCCCCTGGCCCGCGGGGCGAGCCCTGACGGCGCCTAATCCCCGCGGCACCGGCCGAGCCCCCGCGCCGCCCGCCGGCCCCGCCGCCGCCATCTTGGCGCGCCCGCCGCGCCCGGGCGCCGCACGCCATTGGCCGCCGCCGTCACGTGCCGCCGGGCGGGCCGGGCCGCGGGTTCGGGGCCCTGGCCCGGGCACAGGGCGGCCGCGCGTCCTCCCCCGGCACCGGCTCGGTTCCTCTCCTCGGGGCGGCGGGAGCTGCCGGGGTTCCCCGCCGTGGGCCGGGAGCCCAGCGCAGCGGCGGGCTGCCAGGCCCCGAGTGCGAGAGCCCCTGGGCCCGCCGGAGCCTCCCCGTCCCGCCCCCCCGCAGGACCCCCGGAGCGCCGCAGCGATGATCTCCCACACGGACGGGAAGGCGGAGCCGTGGTTCACTCCGCTCCCTCGCCGCCGGGGGCAGGCCGCCCTGCGCGGCACCTGCGCAGGTAAGGGGCCGGGCCAGCCGCGGGGAGGGGACCTGCCCCAGGGCCCCCCATCCCACCGGGGCCGCGGGGCCGGGCTGCGCCGGGGGCCTCCCGGCTCGGCCTGCGCCGCCCCGGCGCCCGCGGGGGAGCAGGCTGGGGGTGGCCCCGGGCGCCCCCGGCCGCCCTGTGTGCCCCGCTGCCTCGGTGTTTCCCAGCCGCCCGAAGCCGCCCGTGTTTGAGCACCCGCCCAGCCTGCCCCGGGGAGCTCCGCAGCTTGTTCCGCCGTTCCGTGCGCCGCCGCCACCTGACGCCGGCAGTTCCCAGCGCGGAGCCGGCAGCGCAGGGGGGGACCCACCGCCCCACGGGCCACTTGTGTCTCAGAGTGCCCTGCCACATGCCCTGTCGGGGGTACCTTTTCCCAGCAGAACGGGCACTTGAGTCACCTGTACAGAAGCTCTTCTGTGCCTTTGGTCATTCGTGCCATGCCTCTGTCTTCCCTGAAACGCAGGACCTGCTCTCCCCCTCGCACAGTCAGGGTGTGGGGTTCGAGCAGCAAGGCAGAGTCGCATTCTCTTTTCTTCTTTTTTTCCCCAACAGTCTTCAACATTTGACTAGCTGGTTTTGTCTGCCTGGGAGCTGCAGTGTTCCTCCCTCTGCTCTAACTCCAAGGTGCTATTCCTAAATGTAACGAGGACGTCCTAGGCCCGTCTTGGGATAGTGCAAGGGATAGACGCTCTTCTCCTCTAGTTTCTTATGTTTACCTGCAGTGAATGTCCCCTGTCATTCCACTGTCACCTGGTTAGTCAGTATTGTGATGCTCTCCCGCAGTTTATAGTCAGCTTGTCTTTAACCCTGAGTAACACAGAATAACCAGCAGGTGTTTCCACCACCCCGTCCCTCCCTTACTGCCTTGTGAGGGTCAGCCATCCCACAGCAGCTTAGTTTGTTGATTTGGGTGAAGGATGCTTGTCTTCTGGGAATGCCTTTGGACTCCAGATCTCCCTTTTGCTAAAATTGGCAACATCTCTGAAGAACTCCAAGTGGTTTGTGAAGTGAGACGTCTCTTTCCAGAGGCCATATCAGCTCTTCCCCAGTCTGCCGCCTTTGGCCACCTGTCCATTAATTCTCTTACTCCGATTTCTGTTTGGTTGCTTGGAATGTTGGGCCCCAGATCCCCCCTCGAGTGCTTTCTCTGGCATCACATCAGCCACTTTCCAGTGCCCCGACAGCGAGGTACCAAAGTCAGGAGTCCAGCAGTGTTGTGGGGTCCTGTGAACAGCCCTGCTGGGTTAAACCCAAGGTCTCTGTAGCTCCAAGCCCTGTCTCGGGGATTTGGGGACTGGCTAGAGGTGGATGCCAGGGAAAGGGATAAGATAAGCATACAGTGACACCTCCCCAGCAGCCTGAGGCTTACTCATGATGTTATTTTTAATAGTTCTCATGGGTTTCTCTTCTGTGAACTCTTGAATTCAGTGCCCGAGACCATTGCTGTGTCCTCCTGCTGCTGTGAGACAGGCCAGAGCATCAGCCAAAACTCTTTCTACTGCTGGCTTCTCCTGAGGAGAGATCCAAGGGTACCTTTAAGGTGATACTTAAATTGTCTCCCAGTATGTGTGCTTATTCTGTTTACCCAGAGCTTACCTTGTAGCTATAGCAGTGCCCATCTTAGGTATATCAGAGGTCTTAAAATCAATCCAGATCGGCATGGGCTGAGAAAGAACCACATTCTCCCTGTCTCTTTTGCTTACTCATTTTTGCCCATTCAGCCTTACTATTCCAGTATTCATTCCTCAGCATTGTGAACTTGCTGTCCTTCCACTTAAAATACCTCCAGCGAGTTCCTGTCAACATGGTTTTGATCAAACCCCTTACAGACAACTTGTCCTGGATGCCAGCGAAGATACCTAGTAGCTCAGAAGTAATAAAAATAGCTGTAGAGGTTGAGAGCTGGAGCTGTGGCTGTAATCATTGTAATTAGAAGCTTGAAACTCCTGACCTTCCCCAAAACCCACAGAACACCGTAGAAGACTTGATCCTCATGTACTTTGAAGGCCTTTTCAAGTTCTGTATAAAGAACCAAAATGCTTTGCAAGTACCAGTGCTAGCGCAGGCGAAGGATATCTGTTCTGGCACAACAGCAACAGAACAACTTCATCAACTTTGTTGTCTACTCAGTAAAGCTGACATACATGTCAAGAGCTTCATGCTGGTCTGCCAGAAATGTCCTCCTCTTATCCTGTTTTTGGATATCACCTTCCTCTTTTCCTCCAGGCCTGGACGGAGTAGCTGCAGGCAAATGGAAATGCCTTCGTGGTGAATAGCAAGGTTCCAGTTTCTGTTCCTCTCAAGGGATGATTTTAAGAAAGCTATACCAGGGAAGAAGTGCCATCACTACCACACCAAACTGCCACAAAAGGTATCTCAGGCTTTTGCTGTGAAATCATACTGTGATGTTTTCTTATACTGACTAGAAGGAGAAAGATTAAATATGTACGTATATCAGTCTGGGTTGAAATTCTAGATTCTTTTTCCTTTATTGCATACTTGTGGTTCAGCAGTGACTCTCCTCTTCCGAGGTACGTGCATCCTTATCACAACTCTGCCAGACCACAGAAGTGCCTGTGGTTTGTAATCAATCCCATGCGACTGATAAGTTACCGGTTTATTTCACAAGAGTTTTCAGAAAATCAGGAGGTAGCCATAGAATCTTTAAGTAGACAGATCTGGAGGCCTGCATGTTTGTGGCTTTAGTCTTCTGCCTGTTCCATATTTTGCGTCTACATATAGTCAACAGCAAGTCGTCTTTCGCCCCTGAAAGTCCATATAAAGAGATCCTCTGGAAATCTGTTTCCCTGATTGACCTGTCTTAAAGCTGGATGCGATGCTTCTCTTCAGAGATGCACATTGCCATTTCTACATCCCATGTACATCCCTGTAACGTCCATTTACCCTTCCCTGACAGCAGAAGGGCGCATGCCACACTGGTCCTGTCTTGCCAGTTTAGCGTATAAGCCCTCAGTAAGCCTGCAGAGAGCTGCATGTCCCTGCTCACAGCAAAAGCCACAGCGTTGCTGGGCGTACGTGGTTTTGACCCTGCTAGGATGCTCATCCAGCCACATTAGAGCAGTGGGTTGGAAGGAGTCACTGCTCTGCGTAAATACCCTAGAAATCCACGCAAGCCCCTTGTCTTGGAAAGGCTCTGGGCTGACCTCGACGCTGCGCAGCATAGATTGATACTGGTTATGCCTCTGCAGGACTTTATGGGAATAAGAGGGCAGAGGTTTGTTCATGGCCTGTGTCCCAACAGCCACTCATCGCTTCAGCCAGTGTTACTTCCACTGGCTTGCACTACTGTAATCTTCCACGTTTGTTGGATTTCCTCAGCCTGTAGCCTGGATTCAGCCATGGAGGATCTTCAGTTCACCAACCACCTTTCACAACAGATCTGTTCTGCACCAATGGAAGTAGAAAGTTACCTTTATTTTGCTCCAAGGTTGGTGTAAGCCAGGCCCCAGGTGGTGTCCGTGCCTGATGCCTTAGGGCCGGTGCCTCCTTTGTGCATCTCCTCTCCCTCTGCAATACTAGCAGCACAAGAGCAGGGAGCTTCCATCTGTTGCAACCCAAGTAATGTTCTGCTGAGCAAGGCCATTCTTCGTGGCCCTCTTCTGACTCCCAGTGCAGCTTCTAATAACCTTTTCAGATACAATATCCTGGAAGAGCAGCTATCTTTCCCATTCGAGCACTAAATGTTTACTTCTAATGTACCAATAATTTCAGTAGATTCAGGTTCTGGCAAACCCATTCCAGGGTTTGTTCCTGTGAACACTCTGGAAAATCCACTGTGTAGTTTGGAGGGAAGTACCAGAACATTTTATACTTAAAAGTTTATCTGCTGAATGTTTATAATTTGGCCCCTTTTGATTTCCCCCTGTCCAAGGTTTCCTGTCCTGCCTGTGAATTCTCTCTGGATTCTCATTTTATTGCAGCTGAAGATGGGATTGTGAGCAAGAAGGAGGAAGATGCCCACCAAGGCATCCCTGAGCCAGTGGAGCACGAGGGTTTACCCTCAGGGCTCTCCAAGGAGAACAGTTCCCAGAGTCCTGCACAGGACCCAGTCCTCCCACGCAGGTCAGAAAGGGTTCAGAGACCTCTGGGGAAGAGGCAAAGCCGAGCGACGCTGCATGGAAGTTTCAGGAGGCTGCCAGACATTATCCAGCAGAGAAATCCTTCTGTGGGGAGACTGATGATATGTGGAGACTGCGGGAAGAGCTTCCGGGTGAGCTCCAACCTTGTCCAGCATCGGAGAATCCACACCGGCGAGAAACCCTTTGCCTGCACCGAGTGCGGGGAAAGTTTCCGGCAGCGGTCGCATCTCATCCAGCACCAGAGAATCCACACAGGGGAGCGGCCCTATGAGTGCTCCGAGTGCGGAAAGAGCTTCAGCATGAGCTCAAAGCTGATCCGGCACCAGGTAACCCACACTGGGGAGAAGCCCTACAAGTGCGCCGAGTGCGGGAAGAGCTTCTCCGGGAACTCACAGCTCGTCCAGCACCAGCGAGTACACACTGGGGAAAAACCCTACGAGTGCAGCAACTGTGGGAAGAGCTTCAGTGTGAGCTCAGCCCTGACACGACACCAGAGGGTCCACACTGGGGAGAAACCCTACGAGTGCGCTGAGTGTGGGAAGAGCTTCAGCCAGAGCTCCGAGCTGATGAAGCACCAGCGGGTCCACACTGGGGAGAAGCCCTACGAGTGCTCTGAGTGTGGAAAGAGCTTCACTGTGAGTTCAGCCCTCATCCAACACCGGAGGTTCCACATGGGTGAGCGCCCCTACGGGTGCACCGAGTGTGGAAAGAGCTTCACTGTGAGCTCCCACCTCATCCAGCACCGCCGCTTCCACACCGGGGAGCGTCCCTTTGAGTGCACGGAGTGTGGAAAGAGCTTCCTGTGGAGATCAGCCCTGCTCCGGCACCACCGGGTCCACACAGGGGAGAGGCCCTACGCCTGCGCTGACTGCGGGGACAGCTTTCGGCAGAGTGCCCATCTCATCCAGCACCGGCGAATCCACACAGGGGAGCGTCCCTATGCTTGTGCTGACTGCGGGAAGGGCTTCACTGTGAGCTCTGCGCTCCTCCGGCACCAACAGATCCACAGGGGTGGGGAGCCTTAGGAGGGTGTGTGGGGAGCAGTTAGGTCTGATACCTTGGGAGCATCCCTGGGGAGCAGAGCCCGGTGTCCCTCTCCCTCTGCTCTTTTAACCGCCCTGCTTGGGGAGGGTGAAAGCAGTTTCTTTTTAGGAGAATGAGTCCTAAAGGAGAGCTGTGGAAGAGAGAGTTGGTGTAAGGAGCTGAGTTGGAGGTTTGGGGAAGAGCGTGTGACACAGCCCGGGAAGGAGGTGGTGTTCCATAGTTCTTGGGAGAGGGACAGAAAGCAAGTAGTGTGAGGAGGCTGGCATGTACTTGGTAGTGCATTTTACAGGAAGGTAAATACCTTTCTTTTTTTTTCTGTGCACACACGTTTTGGAGAACTTATACAGTGACCCAAACGGACCATTCTGAAGCCTGCAGCGCTCTGCCTCGATGAAGAAAAGCTCGTGTGTTCCCTCCGTGCCACTGCTTGGTTTGGAGTTTCACAGTTACCTTCTGCAGCCCCTGGGCTGGGCCTGTAGCACAGAGGAGCCAACAGCCGGGTGTGCTTCACTTGTCCGTGCTGTGCCCCGGGCCTGGCCTGGCCGCCGTGCCCCGGGCCTGCCCCTCCGCAGGCCGAAGGCCCCACGGGGTGTCCGCCCCGGCCGTGTCTGAGCCTGTGGTACTTGGCGTCCACCCAGGCGAGGGCCCGCGCCCCCGCGCTGCCTGTTAATGATGCTCAATTATGTCTAAAACCGCCAAATAAAAAACACCCTTAACCGCCCGCCTCGCCGCCATTTTCCCCTCGCCGCTGGCGCCTGCGGGGCCCCACGCGCTGCCCGCCCACCGGGGGCGGGACCTGGCGCTGCGCTGGAGGTCGCGATTGGCTGACGGGGAGGCGAGGTGGGGAGGGGCCGACCCTACGGCTTTCACCAATCGGTGGCGCCGGCGCATGCCGTCCGTGGCTCCTGATTGGCCGCGACGTCACCGCTCCCCGTCCCGTGAATAGGGCAGGACGGCCGCGCCGGGCCTTTGTCTCGCGCCGCGGGGCAGAGGGCGCGCGGCGGCGGTGGGTGAGTGTGCGCGGCGCGTCTCCATGGCAACGCGGCCGGGCTGGGGGCGGCGGTGGCGGTGAGGGGCCGGGCCGGGGCCTGCGGGGCTCTGCCCCGCCGCTTCCCGGAGGCCCGGCTGCCGTGGGAGGCAGCGGGGTGGGCCCGGTGCCGTCCCTCGGGGAGGCGCTGGGCCGGGACAGCTGGCCTGGCCGTGCCCGTGCGCCTCAGCCCCGCCGGTGCGGGAGGGCCCGGGCCCGGCTCTGTCCCGCAGCCGCGGCGGGGGCTGTCGCGACCGGCTGGGCCGCCTTACCCTTGCCCCGGGCCGCCGGCGGGCGCAGGCGTGGTGACCACAGGCCGCGGCCGGTCGGTGCTGGGCGCCGCCGGTGCTGCCCGGGGCCGCAGCGCCCGCCGCCCGCCCCTGGCCAGCCGAGCTCCGGAGGCTGTGGGGCCCCCGAGCCCCCCGCTCCCGGGCGAGCCCCGCCGAGCAGCTGAGGAGATGCGCCCGGGCGGCAGCCCCACGCTGCAGGGGCTCCGCACCCATCCCTGGAAGCCGTGGCCGAGCCTGTCGCGACAGGAGCCCTGCGCTGGCTTCTCCCGGTGGCCTGGGGGGCGCTTGGCTCTCCTTGCCCCAGCTGAGCTCAGGGAAGAGCTTGGAGGGCGAAGGCCTCTTGCTGTCCCTACGTTTCTGTTGTTGAGGGAAACAAGTGGCTGATTCAAGCCTGGCGCTTGCCCGCGGCGGCTGGCAGTGCCTGTCCCTGGCGCTGCTCGGGGTGACCCCGGCACGGCTGGGCAGGCAGGGCAGGTGCTGCCTCTCCCCGCAGCAAAGGCTGTTCGATAGGTTCACGTGTGTCTGTCCACTGCCCTCTTCTTTCCCCCCAAATCTACCACGACTGACTGACTTGCCCCTTGCGCTGTTCTCCTAGCCCATGCGAGGCAAATCCATTCCTGGTGTGCTGCCTGGCACAAGGGCCCCTTGCCATGGTGCGGAACCGGACAAGGTCTGTGAGCGCACCGGGAGTTTCCCTCCTCTGTCAGTTTGTTGAGGTACTGGACTGTGGCTCGGCGGGGACAGAAGTAGTGTTTGCATGGGCACTGCTAGAAGTGTCTTGGACTTGAATTACTGCCTAAATTTAGGCTGTGTCCAGGTGAAGCCTTAAACGTACCGGGTGGGAACAGGTAATGTAGAGATTTATTCTGTGAGGCTCCGTTTCCAGCAGCAGCCAGTGCCAAATGCCTTCCCCGGCGGAGGAGCAGACATGAAGCTCTCCTGATGTGATTGCCAGGTTACCCCTGTCATGATTCCTTGCACTGCTGTACCTGGGCTTCTGGGGTTTGCCTCTGCTGCAGCGATGCTCGGGTAGCTGCAGCCACACTCTGCTTCTTGTTAAAGCCAGGATGCAAGCTCTGCATGTGGGCAGATACCTTGAAGTTGCATGCTAGGTGAACAGCAAACATGGACTCTGTACTGCCTGGGTGTTGTGAATTATTGAACCTCTCCTGAGGGTGCCCAAGCAGAGCCAGGACTTCCAGTCCTGCATCCCTGCAGCAGCAGCAGTGTCTACTTCCTTCAGGAGGCATAGGATTATTGGAATTGTCTTGCCACCCCAGGAAGAATGGTTGTGCATCTTGAGTGTGAAGCTTGCTGTGGAAATGGGTGTAGGGGCAAACTAATTGCTGGGTAGATGAAATGGGGGTGTTTTCTCTGAGGGTTTGAGCACCCATGGGTGAGAAACATGGGGAGTGCTGAGATGTTCTGTATCAAACATTCTCTCCAGTCCTGCAGTCCTGACACTTCTCACTGTTGGCTTTCTCCCAAGCAGGCTGCTGTCAGGTCACTGGGAAGGTATGTGTTTATGCTGAACATCAGCCGGGCTTGTGATGAGCAGAGCTCCTCGTAGCAACTGAAATGACATTCCAGCCTCTGCAGCGGAGGCAGGCAGCTGCTCAAACCTCCTTCTCGGTGTGTAGGACACTGCCTCTTTCAGAGGAGCAGAATGCCCCGAGAAACCAGGGCTTTGACCATTGACCAGGCTGTGGGCTTTCAGTTGCCAGTGTTTGAATAAAAGCAAAGATGTGTGGTGGCAAGAGAGGTGTAACGATTTTGACTTCCCTTCCTCCCAGTTCTCATACAATCCCTGTCCTTTTCAGTACTAGGGTGTTTGATTTATGCTGGCTTGTCTCTTGAATTCATGGCTCCTCAGGGAGGAGTCTGTACTAGAGACTGTATCAGGGAAAAATCTAAGCTTCCGTATTTTCCCATACAAGTGCTGTCCTCACCTCGGGCTAAGGGGACTGGTGTCATCACCACCCTGCGTATTGCTATAGAGATGAGCATGTCAGACGGCCTCTAAAAAAAAAAAGCCGTGGGAGGTACAAGTCTGAAGGTGCACCGAAGTCTGTAAATTACTCTTTGTGTGCTAACTGCTTCTTCCAACAGCTACTGGAACAGTCATTTGCTGTTCTAATCAGTCGTGCTTCTACACCACCAGTAACAGGCTTGGGTAAAGGCTTCTGAGACCCCATCAGATAGCCATTGTGTGGCGTGGAGAGCAAAGTTCCAGTGTTAGTGTGCTGCAAAGTGTGTGTATGGAGGCTCTAACAAGTAAGTTAGACATGTCTCGCACAATGATGATTTTGGGAGCCATGCTGTGTGTGTCTGGCCATTGGGAGCCTTGAACCATTGCTGCCAACTCCTAGTTGCTGAGACTTGAGCTGGTGTTTTCCTTTGGGTTGGATTTAACGTCAACCTTCTGGCTTCTTCCAAGGGATGAGCAGTGCTGAAATACTCTTTGTAGCTCTGCTCTCCCCTGCTGTTTTGTACTGGTGGCTGTTGCAGGCCTGGCAGTGTACAGGGGCAGCACACACTACCTCCGGGACTCTGGCTTTCTGGAAGTAGAAGATAAATTGGAACCAGTTTGTCTAGTTTAATTTTTGGTATCTCCATTTCTTAAGAAGTATCTGGCCTGAAGTAAGCCGAGCAGGAAACCAGGGTGTCATCAGAACTCATGTGTCTCTATTGGCAGGAGGCTAGCTGGCTGCGTTGCGAGGCAGGCAGGCTGCTCCCCACTGTGCCCATGACAGCCTCTTGGCAGAGCCCAGGCAGGTTATGTGCATTTCCCGCTGTGTGATGAGTGAAGGTAGGTCCTGCTCACTGACCCAGTGTGAACATGCTTGCTGTCTAGCGTGTGATCAAACAAACTGTAGAGCACCCGAACCTGGTTTCCTCAAATATCTCTGAGCCCTTGTGCAGGTGTGCCTTTCTGCCACGGCTGCATCATCCTGCCCTAAACTTATCCCGGGGGGGGCTGTGCCGAGCCCTGTTGGGTGGGCAGGGCAGTGGGGATGCAGGGCTGCAACCCCTAGTGATTTCTGTGGCTGCATCGCAAAGTAATGCATTCTGGTCAGCCCTCCCCTTGGGAAGGTTCTGTCAGGGTGAGCCCAAAGGCTGTGATCGCAGGGGAAACCTTCACCCCAGTGATGTGTCCTCCCAAAGGAGCACTGTGCCCAAGCTGGGGCCTCGCTGTGCTGCACCCAGGGGTGGGTGCTCAGACCCAGCTCCCAGTATCCCTGGCCCAGTCCTGTGCTGGAGTGTGGAGGGCAGCAAGAGTGGATGTAAAACAGGACTTGGAAACTTGCTGGTGAGGAACCAGAGGGCAGTTAATGTGTAACTGGTGTGAGCTGGGAGCCAGCAGCTGATGTGCCCCTGTGCTAATGAGCTGGGTGAGTTCGCGTCTGCTGGTCTGTTCTCCCAGGGCTGAGCAGCAAGCCTGAGGGTGCAGCCCACCGAGGGGGGCTGAACTGAAGTGGGAGAGCACGAGGGATGGCTCTGGTACGGAAAGTGCTTTCCAAAGAGCAGCGAGCAGCTTAGTTCCTTCCTCATCTGGCAAGGCTGCCTGTGAGATGGTGGGGCTGCTCCACACAAAGCTGATTACAGATCAAATTTATAAATGAGGTGGCTGGATTTCTGGCTTAATAGGGATGCTCAACTAATGGAAGCCAGGTTTTTTGCTCCTGCTTCCGTCTTGTGCATCCTGCTACATCTGAGGAGATTTTATTATTATTATTATTATTTTTCCTTTTTCAAAACAAGGAGGGAGAGCCCAGTTACTTCTGGGGTTTGAAGGAAACCCTGCTAAGCAGGAGAGGAGTGTATGAGTGGTAGCAGGAGCAGCCTACTTTGACTCTTGGTGGAGGGCAGCCCAGGAAAGGCAGAGCGGTGAAATCTGCCCCTGTTTTGAAAGTTCACGTACCCGGTTGCAGAGAAGGCTTTTGTTTCGTTGGGAGCTGCTTGACTTCACAGCTTGGCTAGCCTAGGTCACCACTGCTTTCCTCCAGGGGAGGCTGGTACTGCTGTGGAAACAAGGTAGCTTGTTCTTCCTCCTGGCTGGAGGAGAGGTGCTTCCCTGTCAGTTACTCGGCTCAGAGGCTAGCACGCGATGAAATACTTGGTAGCACCAGTGGAAAGTAGCAGATGACCAGTGCAGATGACTAATGTGGAGGTCTCTGATCATTTTAAGCCAGGAACCATCCTGACATGGGAAACCTAATGCAGGCTGCTGCTTTGCTGTAGGTCTCCTCTGAGGTTAGTATTTTGTGAACTAGGTGTTTGTGTTGAGGTACACCTGAGGTAGCTGAACCGAACTAGCAAGACTGCTTCCTTGGAAGTGCCTGGTGTGCAGTGGAAATGGCCAGTGGCTGCTTCTCGCTGCCCTGCCCGGGGGGAGCAGCTCAGAGGCTCCTTGCTAGGCTGCTCAGCATTTGGTACCCATCCCTTTGCGCAAGCAGCTTCCCTCTGAAACCCCTCTCTAATTCTGCCTTTCAGATTGTCTGATCTCCAGGACTCACCAGCAATGCCATCAGCTATGGAGGGCTCCGAGGGGGGAGAAGAAGGGGAAATCTTGCCCTATGAGGAAACAGAAGATGACAATGTCAGGTGAGTCCTGTCTCACAACATGGCACAGTCTTGGGCAAGGCAGGAGACCTTGCAGGTAAAGGAGTGGGTTTTTTTTCTCTTCATCTAAAAAGGAGTGAGGGGCTCCAATAGGTGATTAATCCAATATATGTGCAGTAAAATCTGTTTAATAAAACTATACTGGAAGGATAAAAGGGGTGGAAGGGAGTGATCTGGCTAAGGCTGACAACAAGCAGCAATATATTTAGAATTATTTTTTTTTAAGTCTCTACTATCGGACTCGCATTTCAGAAATGCTTTGACCATCTGGCTGTTGTTTGTGCCTTCCTGGCCAAGGTGAGCCAGTTTTCCATGGCTTGCTGGACAGTCTCATGTGATAGCAGCTTCTTGTTTTGAAAGACGACTCTAGAGGTGAACTCTGCTCCAGTGAGCTGCCTCTCTTGCCTTTGCAGAATACCCACTGCTCTAGGCAAGAATATTTCCTTGAAGGTTAGTTTTAAAAAAATTCATACGTGCTCTAAAAGCTAAGGCTGCAGACTTGGAAAACAGGCAAAGGTGAATAGGGTGCATCCCAGAATACCTAGATAGGCTGGTTGATTTCTCTTTGACTTGACAGGCTCAGCTTCATGAGAAGTTAATGCTGCCTGGCTCTCCTGGCACATCCAGGCCCTGTCCAGCCTGTTGGCTGCAGTATTCCTAAAAACTGTAAGGTGCACTTTGGCATAACTTTGAGAGCGTAGGTATTGATAACTCTGTACCAAGCTCCATGCAGATGCAGTGGCTATAATCTAAAATAGTAGATTTTAATATTTTTTTAGAAAGTTAACTTGTGGAAATGTGCAAAACCAGCGTAATTCAGGATAAAGAAAGTTTTCAAGGGTGTTCTTGCCCTGATTTGCCATTCAGTTCTCATCTCCACTCCAACAGTTGATAGCCAATGTGGAAAAGGTAGGGTCCTGCCTGTGTATGCATCTGCTCTTACCTGCGCATTTCTCCTTCTCCAGTGGCCAGGGAGGATACACCAGGGCTCTTGTGCCCTTTAGTCTGCCCAGTAGTTGCTCTTTGTATGCTCCAGGCATCCTTTTGTAGTATTGTTGGGGCTCACATGGATGAGAAGCAAAAGTAATGGTGCAGGGATCAGAGGATCCTTGGCAATTGCTTGAGCATCCTGGGTCCGAGCCCCTGCTAAGCCGCAGGCCTCCCAGAACGGCAGGTCTGGTTGGCACGTGGGTGCCCGCATCTGTGGAAGGAGCCTCTGGCTGCTGCCAGCCTGCCGCTTCCTCCCCATGGTGCCAGTGCCAGGCTGTGGGGCTGGCCTGAGGGATCCTACCTTGTACATCTCTAAACCGGGCCTGAGATGGTAGGGAGTGGGGGATTCTCCAAACGCAGCAGGGACAAACTCATTACTGCATGTGGAAGAGGGCTGAAAGGTGCTCTCCCTGTTTGCCTGCAGTCCCACTGACCTTTCAGAGCTGCTGAAGGAGGGGACTAAGGAATCCCATGACCGTGCAGAGAACGCTCAGTTTGTCAAAGACTTCCTGAAAGGACGGATCAAGAAGGAGCTCTTCAAGGTAAGCACTGCTCTGCTTCTGTGGCAGAGAAGCTCTTCGAAGCACCCAGTGACAGATGCAGACTGTGAGGCAGAGCCCACAGCTCTGTGTAGGGGATGGGGAGGGATCTAGTTTCTAGGTGGCACAGTCAAAACTACAGGAGTCCTTGTCCAGGGCTTCTGCCTGGTGTGCCCTGCTGGCCCCGCACAGGTTTGGTTGGGTGGGAGTGCTGGGCTTCTGGCCTCACATCTGCTGGCTGCTCAAGGCAGGTGTGGCTGCAGCACAGATACTGGTGGCATGAGCTGTTTGGGAGTGAAATCCTGGTGAGATCACAGCACTCTCTCCCTCCTCTGAAGTCTAGGCTGTTGTTCCTTAGACTTCAGGTTGGATTGCTTTCTCTTCTGTACAGAAGAGATTGTATTGTGGATCAGCCCGGTCAGATCCTTGAAGGTCTTGATGTATACAGTAGTCTCCTATAGCACAAGGCTGCTGGGGCTAGTTGTACCTTTTGGATGAAGTTTGTCCCTGTCCCTTGCTCTCCAGGTGACAGGAGGCCCAGAGCACACAGCTGCCAACATGAGACTGTAATTCTTAGCTCGTGCTCCGTAGGCATTATTGTTACGAACGTAGACAGAGAAGAACCTCCGACCCTTCAACTGATACCTGCCTGGTACGGGCTGTCCAGGCTGGTTTTGTGTCAAGCCTGGGGGTTTCCTCCTTGTTTACCCCAACTCCAGGCAGGGGGGAGTAGCCACAAGTTGAGATGTGCTGATCTAGTGAATGGCTTCTCACGTTTGCTATGCTTTGTCTGTAGCTGGCCACTGTGGCACTGTACTTCACCTACTCTGCTCTAGAAGAGGAGATGGATTGCAACAAGGACAACCCAGTCTTTGCTCCTCTGTATTTTCCTCTAGAGCTTCACCGGAGAGAAGCGCTGGTCAAAGACCTGAAATATTTCTATGGAGAAGACTGGAAAGAGAAGATCCAGTGTTCTGAGGCAACTCAGCATTATGTGGACAGAATCCATCATGTGGGACAACACGAGCCAGAGCTGCTAGTGGCTCACGCTTACACACGCTACATGGGTGACCTCTCAGGTGGCCAGGTGCTGAAGAAGGTAGCCCAGAGGGCCCTGAAGCTGCCCAGTACCGAGGAAGGGATCCAATTCTATGTGTTTGACAACATTTCCAATGCACAGCAGTTCAAGCAGCTCTACAGAGCAAGGATGAATGCTCTGGACTTGGACAAGAACACCAAGGAGAGGATTGTGGAAGAGGCCAACCAAGCCTTCCGCTTTAACATGCAGGTACGAACCCCCTTGAGCCCCTGGGGGGGGGTGCTGCCGCTGTTGGGCCTGGAGCGGCTCTGAGGGCCAGGTTAATTCAGTCAGGCTGCTCATCCCGCCAGTGGTTTGGGTCTGAGACCACCAGAGCCCCTCCTTCTTGCGGGGGTGGGATTCTAGTTTAAATAGCTCTTCCACTAGCTTCTGGAGACATGGCTGGTGGGGGGCAGGAATTCCTCCCGTACTCCAACACCACAGCCGAGCTTTTGATTAGGACACAATCATGATGACTGCACTACAAGATTCCTGTGGGCTGTGTGGCTTTGAAGCACTGGGGGAAGCAGAGCTGCCGCTCTGAGACAGCCTCAAACAGTTTGAGCATGTTGCACTGCACTGGTTACAATTCATCTCCTGCCTCGCCTCCGACCTGTTGCCTAATGGCCACAGATGTCTATAGCCCCTTGTTCCTTTCATAAAACCGGACTGGGCTGCCACTTGCCCCAGGGGGATTAACTTGGCTCTTGGATGGGAGCTTTAACCTGTGCCTGGAGTAGGTCGGTGTTGTTTAAGCTGGCCAGAAAGGTGGTGGGATGTGGTTGGCTCCTTTGTCAGGATCCTTACAGGAACCCCTGGCAGCAGAGCTGGAGGGGCTGCCTGACCACTGCATGAGCAGCGGCAGCGATCCCCAGAGGGGCTGCAGCAGGGAGGGCAGAGCACGTTGCCTCGTGCTCCCACCTGCAGCAGGCTGGGAGGTGAGCAGCAACACGATGCTGCAGCTGTCTTGCTTCTGTGTCTGACTTGATGCTCTTGGAACAGGCTGTGCCCTCTCAGAGCCACAGCACGTGGCAGCTGTCACCACAGGCCTGCCTGGCGAGGCGCTCCGAGAGGAGTAGCACGTGCTGTTTTTGCGGGGAGGGAGGCGGGAGCAGCTCTTACCTGTTACCCAGATTGTTCCAGGAGCCTGGATGGAAGCTGCCTGGCTCTGCCCGTTTCATGCACTGGCTGTGACCACTTGCAGGTATTTGAGGAACTGGACAAGATCGGCAGGTCACTGACAGAAGCGGCCCAAGACGGAGGCTTTCCAGGCCACGATGGAAAAGGAGACCTGCGCAAATGCCCTTACTATGCAGACAAACTAGGTAGGTTGTGGGCAACAACAGAGCTGCCACGTGCAGGGCCCAAGACTCGCAGCGCTAACGGTGCTTTCTGTGTTCTGGCAGGCAAGGCAGGAGCTGGCTGCCCCTATCACACCACTGCAGCCCTGGCAAAGCAGCCCCTAGTGCAGCTGATCCTGGCGGCCTGCGTGGCTGTGGCGGCAGGAGCTGTGGCGTGGTACATCATGTGACGGGAAGAGCGGTGCGTGGCACTAAATGGTGGCAAGGGGAGAGGTGCGCCCTGTCCTTCTTCATACCGTTCCCTTGCTGTTGGTGGTGAGTTGACTGCAGGGTGGAAGTACAAAAATAAACAGGAATCCTGTGGGACTGTCAAAGAGACACTTTGCACACCAGTAATGCAAGCACTGTAATATAATCACATCTTTAGCTGACTCATGTACAGGGCCGCTGCGGTGCGAGGGTGTCAGGATTCCACTTCAGCACTGCCCTACCCAGGCTGGGGCAGCTTTTAAGGCTAGAAATGTCTCATCCTGTACTGGCAGGGGCTTCACGTGCTTGGCTTTTCATCTCCTTCCTGGGAGCAGTCACTGGAGGGAGTTTCCTGCCCTGGGCTGCAACCCAAGAATGTGTCATCAGCCTTTCCAGTGCAGAGCGCTGCATTTCCTATCGGGAGAAACTTTCAGCTGTGCCGCAGTGGCTGTGCCATGGGGCCACCAGCTCAAAGGTGCGTCCTGTTTGGGGCTTTGTCTAGGCCAAGCGACTCAAAGTGGAGGAAGCTCGCCGGGGTGTGGACAGGACCACGTGGGTGGGGGTATGAAGGTGAGAGGTGTGTACATCAGAGTTGTGCGCTGGGTTTTGTTTTTTTTTCTGAAGCCTTGACTGGAATAAAAAGCTGCAATGCTGTAGCTGGGGAAAGCTGCAAGCGCATCACTGGGAGAATGAGCAAACTGTGCCGTGAGCTGTAGGTCTGCGGGGGGGGCTGAGGAGGAGGCTGGTGGGGAGAAGCAGTGGGTACAGCCACCCTGTTGGACTTGGCTCTGATTCATGCAGTCCCAGAGATGCTCCTGCCCTTACACCCCACCCTGTCCCTCCTGCCTCCCCTCGGGTTCCCCCCAGTCCCTGCAGGGAGGGGACATGCTACCCCTGCTGGAAGGGCACAGCTGGGCCTGGGGCTTCCCCAGAAGCAGGGGAGGTGCTCTGGGCCACACAGCTGCCCCCTGTGCTGTGCTGGCCTGAGAAAGGCCCTGGCCTTGGTGACATGGACATACCCCTTTGCCTTCCTCCAGCTCTGTCTCCAGGGCCGCCTTCCTCCTCAGCTGGGTACAAGGAGCAGGCAGAGCTGGGGACGACCCAGCTGCTGCCGAGGGCTGGGCAGAAAAAGCTCTGGCTACCCACAGGGCCAGGGTAGGGAAGCTGCTGCTTTTCCTCTGCTGCTTGGTACTGTTGTGCCCCCAACACCCTGCCACGCCATCCCTCCTCATCCTCAGCTCCCCTGGGGTGCAGATCTGTTGTGGAAGAAAAGATGTACACAAGGTCAGGGTCTGTTATTTATTTACATAAAAACTTGACTAGTGCCACAGTTCCACCTCTGAGCAAACAGCAGCTGCCTGTGCAGGCCAGGCTGAGTTTGCAGACCTGTGTAGTGAGAGACCCCCGCTTTGCTCTCGGGGCTGCAGCTCCAGCCGCCCTGGCTGCAGGGGCTGGGGCCCGGAGGGGGAAAGCAGCCCCAGAGGCTGAAAATGGTTCCCGGGTCCTCTTCCCCTCATCCATCTAGTGCTGCTGGCAGCTCCTGTCGCTGCCTGCTTGGCCCCTTCCTTCTGCCCCGTATCAAGTGAGCTAAAAATAAACCCCTACACCCACATGCAACGAGGAACCCCCCAGGGTGCAGCTGCAGTGGCGGCAGGATGGGTGCTGCAGGGTGTGTGCCCACAGACCCTGCTGGGCTTGGGAGTGGCTCCGCAGTGGGTGGGCAGGGGTCTGCTCCAGAGCTGCGAGCCAGCTGCGGCCTGGTAACAAACTCCTCTAATCTACAGTGCTGGGGCAGGCAGTGACATGCCGGATACGTTTTCCGTAACAGTTTGCCAGGTGGGCGAGGAACTGCCAGGGGCTTTCCTTCCCCAGAAGAGCCACCACGGGGGCTGGGAGGAGGTGCATGCAGCTGGAGCAGCCGCAGCCACCGGCGCTGGTAACCTGGTAGCCATGCTGGCAGGACGGAGGTGCTGATCAGGGGTGCGGTGCTGCTGCCGTTTCTCCCCCCACCGTGCCTCAAAGGCAGCTCTGCCTGTCTCTCCTTGGGAAGCGGCCTTGCCTACGGGCTGCACGCTGACCTGGCTGGAGAGGGCCGTGAACCGTGCTGAGACCTGGTACCTGTGCAGCACTATCTGTTGCCTTGTCACCAGGCCCCTTCCTAAAAAGGCCACAGGGGCCATGGTGCCCCCTCTGTGTGCTCTGTGGGCTGCCCCTGTCCCCTTCCCTCCCCGATGCTGCAGGTGCCCCCCTGCCAGAAGCAGCATGTCCCTGCCGCTGGGCATCCCCTGTGCTGTGGGGCACTGAGGGGTGGGCGCCTCCAGCAGCAGGGTTGCTCCAGGCGAGAGGGGCCTTGCTAGCACACTGGAGCATAAGGGGGGGCAGAGCGACACCCCCCACTCCTGCACGCTGTGGGGTAGCCCCCCCCCCACCAGCATCTAGGGCCTGGGCCCACCTCCCCTGTGCGTCAGCATTGCCAATCTAAGTGTTCACAGCGAGGACCAGAGCTTGGGGAAGGTGGTCACAGCTCTGAGCGGCAGGGAGCCAGGATATACACATACACACCACCGCAGGGTTAAGCAAAGGAGTGTTGCACACGCATAGACTAGGATGGCAGCGGGAGAGGGGCCGGTGTCATTCCAGTGGCTCGGGCTCCTGGGGCTCCTGGGGTGCTGTTAGCACATGCGCTTGTACGTGTAGATGTAGGCCTTGCAGTTGGGACACGTGTGTGTCACATCCTTGAAGTCATCGAACAGGCAGGGGATCAGGCAGCAGCAGAGATCACACCTGGAGCACGGGAAGAGGCCGCGTGGTGAGCTCAGGCACCCCAGAGGCAGCCAGTGGGCTCAGGCCCCAGGGGGGGCATGTATGGGGCAGGAGAGGTGAGTACTGGCCCCTGGCAGCCCACCCTGACCCCCTGCCAATGTGCAGGCCAGGACAAAGCACCCTGCCCCTTGGGGGCTGCCGCCATGGCTGCAGAGGTAAGAGCTGAGTTGGTGAGCAGTCACGCAGCTCACAGAGGGAAGGCAGAGCCTGGCGAGACACGCGCAGACCGTGAGGCCTGACCTGCCTCCACTGCTGGGGCAGGGGGCTGGAACCCTCCCACGGAGCCTCCCACAGCCCCTCCTGGTGCCAGCCCTTGGCCACAAGGAGAGACACTGCAGCACCACGGGTTCTGGGCTGGGGGTGCACAGCCCCTGCTCTGATGCCAGGTTCTACAACAGGCCTTTGGAGGTGGCACTTTCCCCTCCCTGGCTGAAGCCCAGGGCTCCAACGCACCTGCTGCCCCAGTAACCCTCAGCACCAAGGCCCCTGCTGTGCCCAACAGCTCAGCCAAGGCCACCAGGACCAGGGCTGAGCGACCACCATCACTGCTGCTGTCAGCACCTACCCCACGAAGCAGCAGAAGAAGCCAAGAAGGAAGCTCATGAGCCCAATCTCATAGGTGATCTTGGTGGTGATGGCTTGCTGGCAGTGGGGACACACCGTCTGCACGGGGGCACCCTGGAAGATCTCACCCTGCAGCACCGTCACTGTGGTGGCAGCCCCAGACGGGACAAGCACTGTTGCCGTGTGGCCACCAGGAGAGGGGTAGTGGCCTGGGGGAGGGTAGTAGCCCATGGGGGGGTGAGGGCCTGGCGGGGGGTAATAACCTGCTGGGAACAACAAACATGCACAGGTGAATGTTTCTGGATGTGGCAGGAGACACTCACTAGCGGCGGGGGGATCCTCACTGGGAGCCCCCCCCTGCCGCCACACCACTACCTTGAGTACAGACTTGGGGCCAGCCCTGCTGCAGGCACTGTGCCCCCCACCCCGAGGAGCCTCATTGCAAGCCCCCAGTGGCAGCCCCAAACCACGTGGTATCCCCCACCCCACTCCCTGGGGCACTGGGTGCCACATGTTTCCGGGGGGTGTCCTTGCCCATCACCTCCGCCCCCTGCTTCACGTGGCCCCTCGCAGTACTCACCAGGTGGCACGTAGGGCCCAGAGCCATCTGTGGGCATGTGGGGGGGCACAAATCCTGGCTGGGAGGGTGGCTCATATGGGGGAGGTCCAAATTCAGGCGGGGGGATGGGAACCCCCTGGGGCTGTCCCACAACTGGGGTGACGCCATCTGAAAGGAAATGGAGAGTTGGCAGCAGAGCTGGTGGGGAGGTGGGGGCTTGGCTGAGTGGTCTGGGGGTTGGCCCCAGCAGGGGAAGGGGGCGCAACATGGGGTGGGGGGCACCTCGCCAAGCCTCATCGTCTGGGCCACAAGAAGCCCAAATTCATGCCTCGTTACCCACAGCAGCAAGCAGAGCCAGGCTTTGCGCAGGGAGTGCTTTCTGGTCTTGTCACTGCCCCTGGGGCCTCCTGCCTCCCCAGGGTGATACGGCAATGGATGGAGCTGGGCATCACGCCACCCTCCCCAGTGCGCTGCATGCCATGGGGCAGGGCCGCAAGGAAAGGCCACGGCCAGGGTGCTCCCAGGGACACCACACTTGCCTGGCTCCTGCCTGCTTGGCAATGTCACCCCACCACCCCGGAGCAGCTGGGCCCCCCCGCCCCCCAGTACCTGCTGCAATGGGTGGGCCATGCTTCTCTTCTATCAGCGGTGCCGAGGGGCCTCCCGGGTAGGGTGGCGGAGGGTCGTTGGACATGGCTCAGGGCAGCCCTGCAAGGACAGAAGCCTTTAGAAGAGACACCAGCCTTCGGCCGCCCGCAGGCACCCACCCGGAGCTGTGCTGTGCCTGTGGAAGGAGGCGGCCGGTAACGGAGGGTCCAGGGCTGGCAGCACTGCTGCACTGGCCTCAGCACCCACCCCGGGCAGAAACAAGGCTGCAGCCACAAAGCAGGACAGGCTTTGACCCAGGCAGCGCATCCAAGGTGTGACACCTGCCTGCTAGCACTGCAGGGCTTGCCCTGTAAAGCCCACATTGCGTTACCGTGCAGTCGTCCTCGGGGTGGCTCTGCTGGGGCCATACCATGCTAGAAGCTGCTCTGCCAAGCGCCTCGGCTGCCAAAGATGGGGAAGAGCTGCCCGCAGCCCCCCAGCTCCACCCAGCAGTGTGACACGCAACGTTGTGTCCCAACGGCACAGCAGGACCCCCTGAGCCTGAAGCACAAACTCTGAGAGGCAGAGGGTGCAAACCCACAGAGAGCATCTCTAAATAATCTCATCAAGTGAGTTAAGACCTCCTTTAACAGCTGGAGACATTATTTTACATGGGGTAAACCTTACCTGTCCTCTTCCTTGCAGCAGGGAACTCAGAGGCAGAGAGCTGTTCTTCCGAGCAGCGTAGTTTGGAAGCTGGCTTACCCCACCTGCGTGGTGTGAAGGAGACAGTGAGCGAGTTACAGAGATGGAGAGGAGCCACTGCTACAGCACTGCCTCAGGCACCACACCAAACCCCCTCCTCTCCCCAGTGCAGGTGTGGGGAGAGGGGGGCTGGGCAGGAACCACCCCACGTGTGCCCCCTCTGTGGCAGGCATGAGGCCACATGTCCTCGGCATGTGGAAAAGCCCTACCAACACGCTCTGAACTCCAAGGAAGTGCAATGGCATCAAGAAACCAGATTTCCCTGTTTACTCTGGCTCAGTTGTATCTGGTGGGACGTGACTAAACTGGGAAATACGACTGAGAGGCTGTTCACTCGGTGCTCGGGAAGGATGCCATCGGGCACGGGACATGGTGACATTGCCGTCAGTGCCCGGGGAGCAGCACTAGGAGTTCTCCTTGTGGTCTTAGCAACTACCTAAACGCCCAATCCTTTGCTCCCAGTGGGCCGGGAGCAAATGGGACCCTGCTTGTCCTGTTCTCCCCTCGGTCTCCTGCTCTCGAGGCAGGCCAGCACGCTGCGGGGACAGCGCTTTCTCAGCTGGGCCCACACAGGTCCCACTCCAGCAGCACCTGACTGAGCAGGAAAAACACACCGAGGCTACAACCAGCCCACAAACCTCCCATGGGCACAGCCAGGGCAGCTCTGGACCCCTGCACTGAGGTATGACCAGCAAAGCTGCTGCAGCCCTGGGGAGGCACGAACCGCCGGCTCAGCCCCAGAGCTCAGGACCGAGGGGTCTCAGGGCTGAGACAGGCAGCACCCCGCTGCGGTCACTGCTTAGGGAGGCAGAGGCAGTGAGGTCCCTCCGACCCCAGCACCAATACCACGTGCTGGGCAGCCTGCCCAGGGCATGCCAACCTCCACGGCACGGCATGGCACGGCACAAGCCTCCACGGGCACTGGGCCAGGCAGCAAGCGCAGCCCCAGCCCTGCCTGTGCTGCAGAGCGGTGTCTCTGGGGCGCAACCACCTCCATCCGCAGGTGCTGGGTCAAGCGAAGCCAAGGCCTCGGCAAGTATGGGAAGGAAGATCCATCCCTCCCTGACCTGCCTGGATTTGCTTTATTCCACTCCTGTTTTTCTAGCTCGTGCTTCCTGCCTCGGAGCAGCCTCCTGCAAGGTGGCAGGAAAGCTAATGAAGCCACAAGTCTGTGGAGGGGCACCATTACCTGCTGCTGAGCGCAGAGGAGCATGCTGATCCCCCCAGGAGTGACCAAAGCCCTGACAGGCACAGGGTCTCCCCAGAATGTCCTCATTTACTGACTAGTATTTCTCCCCAGAGGTCTGAAGCGGTATGTTGCAGACACACAACTTCAAAGTGCAATACTGGGGCAGCTGGGGGTCATCTTGCTCCTGTTTTTCTCTCCAATTTCTTCCTTCAGAGCCAGGGGCAGAAGCAGCAGCCTGTGCAGCAGGCACAGCAGAGCTGCCAGGGCACAGAGCGCTCCCAGATGGAGGAAAGCACCCGAAGTGCAGTGCACTGCAGAGCCCTCCTTCTCCTTCAGTGACCTACAAAAGCTACAAACTGGGCCGTGCTCTTTTTAGCTTCACTGGGGATGTAAAGAAAAGGACGACTTATTCCACTGAAAGCAGCCAACCAAGCCACCCTGCACACCCAGGAGCCTCGGACCTTCCTGTCCCCGTGCCTGCAGGGCTCCTGGATGAGCCCAGCCCAACCCGAGCAGCCCCGAGTCCTCACCTGGGGACATCAGCGCGCTGGGAGCCTTCCTCGCCCACGCAGGCCAGCTGAGCCCACGGCTTTTCTAATGTAACACTTCTCCTCCCATTACCCCTCAGATGCTGCCTTCCCATAATGTAACATCTTTCAACACTCCCCGGCCTCATTCCCCCTGTCATGACAGCAGCTGGTGAGAAAACTGAGGAGATGAGGAGATCAAGAGGCAATCCCACCCACACGCTCCACCAGCCGCTCTAGAAACGCCCGTCAGATGAAGCAACGCCCCCAGGTTGAGCCAGCAATTAATCCTGCCACCTTGACCAGCAGGAAAAAGCAGCCACGAAGGCGATGGCCAGTGGGTCTCAGAGCCACGTGTGCGCCGGGATAAAAGAAGCTGCAGGGGCTTCAGAGCTGCGCTGCTCGTACTTGGCAGGCTCAGTCGCTCTTAATGCAATATTCTGCTTATTAAGAGAGATCTGTAAAGAGCAAGATGTTGGCTGTGTGCCCTTCCCAGGAGGAAAAGAAAGCCTGTTGCTTTTAAGCCTATTAGAAGCTGTTTCTCCTGTGTTTTCTTTTATCTTGATGTGAGAAGCACAAAACCTGCCCCAGCCCACTTCTGCCAGAAAACTCCATGGGGAACTGGAGGGCACACAGATGGGAGCTACCCCGGAACATCACTCCCTGCCCCGGCACGGACGACCCGGCAGCATTCCCTCTCAAAAGCAGCATGGCCAAAGCAAAGCAACCCAGATCCTCCCCCAGTATGCCTGTGGCAGCACAGAGAGGCAACCTTGCTCTGAGGAGCTAGCTCACAGCACCCCTGCAGAGGGGCAGCTTCCCCAACCCACCCACCGCAGGAGAGAGGAGACCCTGCCGGGAGAGCCCTTCTGCACTGAAGCACATTGATGGTGCCTGAGCACAGGCAGGTGAGCTGGGAAGATCCAGCTGCTGAACAAACCCACAGCAGTATTTTCCACCAAAACATGATCGCAGGATTCTTGCTGCTGGTCATTTCTGGGTTTACCCACTTTTTTACCTTTTGGTGAAGCTGACTGACTTTGCTCCCTGGGTCTTGCAAAAAAGAAACAAGACTTTGCCTGCCCATGGCACCACCATGGAGAGACAGACTGGGCTCTGCTGGCAGCCCACATCAGGGCCTTCACGGCACGCAGGACCTCGTGCACCTTTCCCAGCAAGGATGCCCCGGGATCTCCAGCCACCCATGCCAGCATGACGAGCCATTCTGCCAGCACACTACAAAGCTGTCCCACGTTAAGCATATCAGTTTATTAAAGCTGAACCACCAGTGCATTTCTGTGTCATGCAAACAGCTTAGACAAAACTAGCTGCTGTCACATGGCAAGAAAAGTTCCCAGAGACTGCAGAAATTGCATCCGCACTGGGGCTTACTGGAATAACCATGCTTATAGACCAACCAAACACCTAGGGGAAAAATAAAAGCTTTACAAATAATTTCAGCCAAGTTTACCGAGCTTAAGTTCAAGATATGATGGAATCACCAACGTCCAGTGCAAGCCCTTTGGAAGCAAGGACCCATTACAAGATCGTAAGACTCAAAAGGAGTCAGTTCCCAATAAAAGGATGCACAGAGGAGATGCTATTTCCAGCTAAAAACACAGATTAGTTCTTCTCAACTGGAAGAACAGCTTTTACTGGCTCCTCTATCTAACTACAGAAGATGAACCCACCACGCAATCCTTGTAAACACTGCTCACGTGAAACGTAGAAGACAAGCAAAGGGCCCCCATGGGCTGGCAGCACGACAAACCAAGCAGAACAACGATCAGAGGGCAGAGCTGCATCAGCCCATCCCTCTTTCCCTCACTGGGGACAAAACCCCAGAACTCCTCCTCACATTCCAGCAGCGTTTTGGCCATCCTGCTCCTGCCAGTCCCATGGGAAGCCTGTTCCAGGCCCCCACTGCTCCAACGTCCTTACAGTTTCTAGTTTACTTGTAGCTGGTCTTGAGCCTGAGCAGCTTTCCTTCACTCCCTGCTTGCTGCAAACAGCCGCCATACCCTGACTCAGCCTCTGTTTTGCTAGGCTGGACACACCGAGCTTGGGCAGGGTATTTCTGCGCTGTTTTCAGTGCGAGCCCATTACCGCCCTCAAGGCTAGATCGGCAACCCGAAGCCATGCTCGGCTGTGGTGACAGCAAGCGTTGCCCATACTGGTGCACTCTGGTGTGTGCTGCTGTGACATGGATGGGACAGCAAGCTGTGGCTGGTCTCGCTTCTCCAGTGAGCTTCACCTGCCCTGTGGCACTGCCATGGGACTACACAAGCACACCCGGTCACTCCTCGTCCTCTCCTCCAGTCACAAAACTTGTGGCCTTTACAGGCGGCTTGGATTCAGCACGGGCACGAGGGACTAAACCACAGCTGTGTGGGAGCCTACACACAGCTTAGGCTGGACATTTGCTGAAGAAAACAATAGAGAAAAGATCCCGATTCCCACCACTCCCATTAGCCCTGCTGGGGCAGGGCAGAGTGACAGACACAACCAGGAGTGCCCCAAAGGCAGAAAGCCCTTGGCCTGCCCTGGCTGTGGCTTCAATCCACGGGTCCTCCCCTACACCTGGCAAACCCAGGGTCTCACTCTAGGCAGCTTTTAGGCAAGAAGAAGAACAAAACCTCTAGATCCCCCCAGACCAGGGCAAACTCCCAGCCTCGAGAGGTCTGCCTGAGGTTTCTCTACAGCAGTGAGCACAGCCAAAGAGCTGGTAGGGCAGTACACAGCCCTGCGTGTGGAAACACAAGGCTTTCCAATCCACCCCTTTCCTCTGCTCAGCAACCCCGGCTCTAGTTAATTAGGGTTCAATACCCCAAAGCGCATGGTTCCCATTACTGACACATTCAAAACTGGTGACCACAAAGCTCTCCCAGCTGCTTACAGTGGCGATGAGAAGAGCTGATGCATTAGGGTCCAGTGCTGCCTGCTGGCTGTATTTCCCTCTGCTACATCGCTGCGGGAACAGTTTGGGATTCAAACATGGCGAAGGGAAAGGTCTGCCCATCTGACCTGCTCTCCAAACAGGTATGGTGGGCACCACTTGTGAAAAACAACTGAACTGTGCAGTGGGACTGGGGAACACTATGCCACCAGAACAGGTCCTATATGAACATATGCTAACACATCATAAAATAGATAATGCCATGAAAAGGACAGTCACAGATAATTCCTGCACTGCTTGAAGACCCAAAGATTTGCTCTGGGAATGCCATTCTTCCCAGGCAGCAGCTATCTGTGCTTCAGGCTGCTTCCTCCTGGACAAAATCACCCAGGGTGAGACAAACCTGAGAAGGACGAACCAGACTGTTAGCAAGTCTAACTCACGTGCAAAAAACCCTGATGGTGCAGTGCTGGCCCCATGCAGCTCTGACTCAGCCTCACAGCACAGCTGAGATCGACTCCCACGAGCAGAAACACGGTCTGCATCGGCTGTGCTCCTCCTGTATTTGATAACTGGAGAGACACAGTGATTTGGCTTTATTTTGCCTACATGAGCAGTGGCTCCAGCCACCGAGACAAGACTCGGTGTTTGTTCATATTCAACCATGCTCAGTGATGCTGGCACTTCAAAAGCTGCTGCTGCACATTTTTGGAGTTCTTCCTTCATAAAAAATAACTTCCAATATTTAGAAAAGGAAAAAACACACTAAAATTAAATTAATAAATAAAAGAAAAGGATATGACCACTTTCAGCTTCATCGCACATCAAACAGATGCCAATTTCAGCTTCCAGGCTTTTGTAAATACAACTTCAAAAGCAAAGTCGAGAATTCCAAAGAAGCTGGTCTCCCGCACTGAGGCCAGCCTTCTTCCTTTCAAAAACGGAACAGCGTTGTGGCCAACACCACCCCAGCCTTCCTGGCCCCAGAAAAGCCACCTGTGCCACAGGCTTCACAGGTAAAGGGAAATACTCAGACTAGGAAGGCAGACAGATATGCTAGGTACAAGCACAAAAGGCACATCAGATACTGGCAAAACATCATTTGACTGAAAGCTTGTCACCCTTTAGAAGGCTCTAGGGGTAGCAAGAAGAGACTGAACTGCACAGGGTGGGATGAGAGGCGTACAGAGCCACACTCTGACTGTGGCAATGACAATTCCCCTCCTCCATGACAGCATTTCTGAGCAGCATCTCCAAAACCCAGCCTGGACCTTGCTCTGCAGCGTGTTCTCTGCATCATACCTGTGCCACAGAGCAAGTCAGGGATGCTGCCCTCTCTGTGCACACGCCTGCTCACACACACGCACACAGCTTGCAGGGACATGGCTCAACTCCCACTGCTCCTGAAAGCACCACATGCAACCCACAGCAGTGAGCTCTTACCTTGAAAGATAGCAAAAATCCCTGCTGAGAAAGCAGTATCAGCAGTTACTTCTGCCTGGTTTTTACAAGGAACAACAACAATAAAAAAAAAAAGCCTTCCCTGCGAGCAAGCCAAACTTCCCCCTCAGCCTCGCTTCCTCCCATGCACATTTGCAGCCTCCAGCCTGCACACCATCTCCCCAGAGTCAGGAGGAAACGAATAAAGACCAGGCAGCGCTGCAGCCTCCTTTAGAAAGAGGATGGCGGGACAATCCTTGACCGGGCAGCACATACCCCCTCCTTTACCCCGCAGTTAACCCTGGCAGCACCTCCACAACTCATCATCCTGGTCCTGGGCAAGACAGCAAGAGGGCGCATGCCTACAACACACTCGGGCAAGGCACAGATGGAAACCCAAGTTAAGGACTAACAGAAAAGTCTGTTCTTTTTCCAAGCGACTCAGCTGCGTTTCCCTAAGTGCAATCCCTGCTCCTCCAGCACTGCTGCCAGGGAGCGCAAAGCCACCGTGCAGAAGCAGCCAGGCTGCTCACAGAGCAGCAGATTTCTCCCACACTTCGGCAGTCAGATTTCAGCTGCAGAAAACTGCTGCTTCCAGGAGGGTCAGGCTCTTCTTTCGGTGCAGGGATGAAGAGCTCTGCAGGCAAAGCAGGACAGAAGTAGTTCTTTAAGACAAAGGACTAGCAGAGTGGAAGGTTATTCACCACTCAATCCAGCTAAGTCAGAGGGCCAAAGCTCCCCGCTGGGCTCTACAGTATGCAAATCTCTGGAGGAGCATCCCTGTTGCAGCCATTTACCTTGGGACCTTGGACACGTCCGTTTGACCTTCTGTGTGCCAGCGTCACCCAGCAGGCAAATCAGCTAAGAGCAGGATCTCGCAGGAAGGCAGGTGCTGTGTCCAAAGCAAGATTTCTCAGGGCATTAAATCCAAAGCACAATCAGATAATCTCCACGACGCAGCCCAGGCTCAGCTGTCCTCAGCCAGAGATTCAAATTACTGCTTTGCACAGCTCCTCTCTATGGATATCAGGAAAACCGGACACAAAATCCCTCTGCTTAAGACAAGGATGATTTATCTGCAACACCCACAAAGGGTTACGTGCGGGAGGAGCGTTTGTCAGGACCTGCTGCCGCCTCTGGGATTCTCTCCAGTGCTATTCGCCTCCAGATGGGCTGACCAAGTGCTTGTTGGCTCTCCACACTGGGGCTGCAGAAACAGCATTGCCAGGACCTGGTTAACCTGAACATTTAAAGAAAAACCAGCCACAATGAAAACAATGAACCGGGGTAGCTCTTTGCTTTCTGTGGTGGGCTCCCAAGCTGCAACACAGCTGCAAGGAAGCATCACACTGTCTGCAGAGTTCACTGTGCCAGTGGTGACATCTGACAAGGGTCAAGGGGGCCTGCAAGGGAGCCTGTGAGCTACCAGGGAGGAGAGGCAACTGCCCTATACTTCATAACTGAACCCCAGCCCTAACACATTTAGGGGCAACAGGGAGGGCTCAGGCATGCACAGAGCACTCTGGACCGCCAGGACAGCTGCCCCTGAAGACAGTTCTCTGAACACGGAGCGTGCTGCAACCAGGCTGCCTTGAGGCTGCTGCTGGCCCTGGAAAACACACCCTCTCCCACCCAGGAGGTGCTTACTGTTCAGACCTTACCAGGCAGTGACCTGGCCTCGCCAGAGAAGAGACTACAGTATGCCAGGTGCTCCCAGGGATGCAAAGATGCAATTTAAAGGAAACATTAAAAACAAACCTGAGTTCCTCTGCACCTCAGCAATCTGCTGCAGAGAGACTCGGATAAGGAGGGTGCCGCAAGCCAAATCTCTGGGGAAAAGTCAGCTTTTCCGTAAGACCATCACTGAAGTTTGCAAACAGTCCAAGCTAACACTTGATAACATCCATGGGAAAGCACCCAGTGATAGCAGCAGCTGTTGCTTGGAGTCCTGTGCATCTACTTAAGTTTTCCCCTGAGAGGATAAATGCTGCATTACATCACCCATTTGATATCCAGTTAATAACAATGTTAAAAACATAACCTGCAATAATCTAGAGCAACTCAAACCAAGATCTACTCCAATACTAGTGTTTTAACATAACACCAAACTTAACAGTGCCACAAGACTAGTTCTTCATTTAAAGAAGATAAAACCTTCATTTAAAGAAAACAAAAAAACCCAGCTGCTCAAAAAGCTTAACAGCAAGCAGAAGTCCCAGAGGAGATCAGGCAACAGCTCCGCAGTTCCTTGCATTAAAGGGAGTCACAGCTCCACAGCTCGCCTCTCATGGCAGCCCATAAAAGACGGGACTTTTTAAGGACGAGTTAGGAAGCATGCAAAAGCAGAATGACCCCCTTGACAGTCCCTCCCACTCCCAGCACTCAGGGTTTTAGGGATCAGGCAGCCTGCAGTTTCTCCAGGGACCACTCTAATTCCTCCAGAGCCCACCAGCTCGCCAAGCTCTGCCGCAGGCAGCAGTGGCAAGTTCTGCTCTTCAGTTACCTACACGCAACAGTGTCACCTGCTGTCACAGCCTGCTGCCAGCCCATTCCAATGGCACCTCCCAGCTCTCAAACAGAGAAGACGAATACAGGATGATTAGATGCTACATCTCACAACACAACTCAGGATTTTATAAAATTCCTTCCCAAAACTGCACTAAAAATATTTTATTCCTTTTTGCACCCATTTTTTCATTACTCCCTCATTCTATAAATTTTTTTGCAAAATAGTCAAATAATACAGCTACATCATTGCTGAATCAAACTGAGTAGATGTGTGACTTCCATTAAATAACACAGTAAGATCTAAGGGAGGAGGAAATTAGAGTCATAGAGGATCAGCACTTTCGTGGAGACGTAGCCGCATTTAATTTTCAGAATTAATCAGAGCCCAACAGCCTATTCAGAATTCCCTTGCAGATTTTGCAACACAATGAAATAATTTCCAATACATCAGTGGCGATTCCAGATCTATTTTCCTTCCAAGTGATGTATAAAACATATGTCACTCTACCAATGTTTTCTTATCCGGAGTATAGCACTAGCTTGCTACGGGACCAGCTCCAGTCTCCAACAACATTAGCATTTTCTATCCTCACATCTAGCCTTGCCTTGGCACCGGAGAAGCTGCTGACATTTAGATTTAACAGGTACGGTGTCACCTTGCCTTTTTTTTTTTCTCCCTGCCCCCCGAAGACTAGCAAGAAGTGCTCTATGTCACTCAATTTTATTTCAGGCCACAGCTCACTCTTTGCAAAGAAGCGTGGTTTGCGATTAAGCAGGAGTGTGTGCGTAATGTCTGAGATCTCTCCCAAGTCCAACAGGGAGGACCCACACATGTCCAGAGCCATGTGCGCCGGAGGAACTCCTCTGTGCTCAGGCATCACACACTCACCTTCCTGCTCCCACGGTGTGACCAGACCTTCCCATTTCCAGACCAGGACCTCTCTCGGCATGGCGCAGCACACTGCTAGCATGGGGCTCGCTCGTCCCACAGACAGGAGGAGGGTACGCTGCACTCACCTGCTCCCAAACCCAGCTCATCTGGTCTGCTCAAAGACAGATGACAACATCCCAGCTCACAGAGGGGGAAACCCCTGCAGTTAACCAACAGCCACTGAGTGTGCCCAGTGCTGGGTCACCTCCAGCAGCACCACAGCGGCTCAGAGGGAGCCCTGGGATGCACCCCTGAGTCACACGCAGCTCCTGCCGGTCCCATTTCTCCCTCCAGTTCCAGCCAGACTTGGCTAGTTTGCACTAAATTCCAGGTCCAGGGAAGTCATTTTTATTCCACAGCACTTTGTGACTTTGGTTTCGATTTGCAGCACCAAGTTCCTGCCAACTCCTTCACAACCCCTTCCCCAAAACTCTGTCGCTATCTGCTGAACAAAGCCACATCACGAGCTGCTACACATCTGTCCCTCAGATCACACCAAAAGCTGCTTCCCCACGAGCCTCCTTTGCCACTGCTGCTTGCACGGAGACAACAGACAGCACTCCTGCTAGGGGAGCCAACGAAGACATGCAAAGCCACATTGTTAGCCTGGCTCGCTTAAACGTCAGCAGAACTGCCAAGGCATTGACCAAGGTACAAATCAGCTGGCCATGTTCAGCAGGATACGCAGTCAGGCACGCAAAGCTGTATTCCCTTTGAAAACAAGGGTGAAGGAAGAAGAGAGGCAATGTCGTCACACCTCTCCAGGCAGCATCTGAGTTTCAGCACGTGTGGGACAGCACCTGGATATGACCTGCACCAACTCTAGAACCACAGACAAAGCAAGCAGAAGACCTCACTGAAAATCTGGGCATAGCAGCTGGATTCAAAGCATCTTTAATACGCTGCGACACACATCCTCAAGTCCCCGTTCTAAGTTTTTCTAAACTCTTTCTCTGCCTCTCTGTCAAGGCAACACCTCACTGCTTTACTGTTACATTAAAAGTATCACTGGTCAGAGGGTTTCATCAGTCCTAAGGCTGGCTGGCTGCTCTCACAGCAGGGGATGAGTGGTGAAAATAACAAGGTGCCCTCAGGGCAAGTAAATAGCTCAGCTGCTCTGGAGGATTGAGGACTAAATCCTTTCCTGAGCCTGATGACAGAGCTGCTCCCACAGCTACAACACTAAACAAGCTGGGAACTGTTTTCTCTCTCATCAGAACAACCCAGCAGCCAGCTCAAAGCTGAGCTCCCACCGCGCTAACACATCCTGAATTGTGGCACCCAAGAGGGAGTCTGAAAGGCTAAAACAATGACACCTGTAGCTTGAAGCCACAAACTCTGGGGGAACCTCCATTCCCAAAATGCAAATATGATCCACGTGACATCTGTGTGGAGGACCTACAACAAGCCCAGGGGAAGAGCTGATATTTAACTACAATGGAAACAGTCCCAGCTTCACTTTCTTGCTCAAAGATTAAGAGTTTGGAGGAGCTGAATGGTCACAGCAGAGCAGGTGGGAAGGGCAAACTGAGCCTCCAGCACACATCCACGCCTCCTGCAAGCACTTCCTTACATACCATTAAGCAGAATAAAGACGCAATGTTAATTAGAAGACAAACTGAACACCTGTAGAATGGCTGCAGAAGCGTGGCCATAGAATCCCTAAAGATCTGCACAATCCAGCCCTGGAATTAGAATTGTGCTGAAGTTGTGCTGAAGTTAACAAGAAAGTGGCCTTGATCTATTCTTGAATCCTGAGACCAAGTAACTTTGTTGTACTAACAGGCCGTGGCTGTAACAAGCTGCAGCTGTTAGGGAAGACAGGTGCAAGGCCAAGGGAGATAGGGAGCGGAATGGGAATAAAGGGAGGAACAAACTGCAAGGCTAAAACATAGCTAACGCAAATAGCTGCATGGACAGAATGCTTGTTCTAATCATGATAATTAGTGGTGTGAGAGCAGCACGCGCTTAGGGGTTAATAACCAATTATATGTTTGCTTTGGGAACATGCTTGTGTATTGAGGCTATATAAGAAGTGTTAGAAGCTAATAAAGATGAGCAAGATGCATAACTCATATTGAGTAATTTCTTGACTCTGGCGGACCCCTCTCCCAACAAACACACCTTTAAGAAAAGGGCAACACACACATTAGCAACAGCTATTTATCTACCTAGTGGTCAGTTAAAAACACAAGCCCAAAGGAGATGGCAGCAATATAGCAATCCCATCGTGACTGCCTTCCTCCACCCTGCATTCTAGTCTTTGTCCTCCTCTCCAACACAAGGCTCCAATGCTCCCCTTCTGCCACATGGTGGGTGACAACTTGGACCCCCAAGGACCTCAAAAGCACCCCAGGTTGGAGAGTCACTGCAGCAAGGATACAACATTGGCTTTAGTCCATGAGTTCCTCCCAAAACAAACCTGTGCTGAACCCCAGGGGTTCCTTTCCCTCTCTTATAAGGGTGCCTGCTTCTTAGTTGAAGAAATAATCAATAAAATTCAATGGGCTGCTTTTCATTCATCACCAGCCAGAAACCTAATCTCAAATTAACAGCACTCCAAACACCGCTATCACATCTACGTTCAAGTTATCTGCTGTGGGTACCAACATGCACAGATTTCACAGCTGCAGTAAGCGGGGCTGCCTACATCACAACGACTAATTTATTCTCAGAAAGGCTAATTTAATCTGGCAGTGGATGTTCTCAAAGCCTCCTCGCACAGAAAAGCCTTTATCTTGGTTGGCTTAACAACAATACAGTGCATCCAAAAACGTGGAGGGATACTAAAGAAGAACACTACCCTTGTGTTTTGAGTCCTCTAGTACTTTTGTCTGAAAAATTTCTCTCAGTAACTACAGACTTAGCGAAAACATAGTGTGCCTCTTTTTTTTAAAAAAAGCCAACTGTATTTTCAAGGCAAAATATACAACAGCTTGGGCTTCGTCCCCTCACATATAACTGTGTCTTGACCGAAATAGCTGTGCTCTTAATAAAACTAAAACCCAGCAAAGATTGTTCAGTATTAGACACCATGTTCACTTCTAACTGCATAGCTGCATAGCAAGAGTGGCAGCCAGCACGCCTGGCCCAGGGTGTACTACCTGCCACTGGAAGGTGACTTTCCCCAGCCCACACTACAGAGGAATAAAAGTTCAGAAGAAATTCCAAAGCCCTCTGTGTTAAGAAGTTGCGTAACTGCATCATGAAGCATTTCAGAGAGAGCACCCTTCAGATTTCCAGCCTCTGCCATCCAGGGTGGGGGCAATAACTAATTAAGCAATCAGAAGGCTTTTTTTCTTTGTTTTTAAATTCTAGTTCATCTTTTCCCCTTACTTGTGCAAGTACGCACGGAGACAGCACGCATCCCAAGTCACACTGGGCCGCTGAACCGGAGTGTGCTGCCTCTTAGCTCTGAAGCGAAAGTCATCTACCACCTGGGTTGTACGGACATGGCACAGAGAAGTGGTCCTCACCCGGATCCACCCCTCCAAAGGCAGATCACTGGAGAGCCCAACACAGTCCCTTGGAATCAGAGGGGCTAAACCAAGGGGGGTTTAAGCTTTACAATAGACAGAGCCGTACCAATCTAACCCTCTGTGAGTGTCACCACCCTCCTGCTGCAACAGAAAAGCTGGTGCTGTGCAAGGATCACAGATGGGATCATTCCTGAGAAGGGGTCCTTCGGTACAGGGGCAAGAACACACCCCTAATGGCACCTAACAATTTAGGATGATTCAGTAATTTGAGAAAAAGGAAAAAAATCAGAGGGAAGCAGAGCATTAAGACAGGCCAGAGAAGAAAAAATCCAACCAAAACAACACAACATTCCCCTTGTTCCTATCTGTCAGGAGCCGCTGGCCCAAGAATAGCCTATTCAGAAACCAGGAAACTCAGAGAGCAGCAGGGAAGGGCTGAGTCATGGCCATTCGGGGGAAAAAAAAACCCAAACAACAAAAAAACACACCACAACAAAACAACCCAAAAGGGAAGGAGAGAAAACATGGACAGCAGCTGTTCTGGGTCTTGGAGATATGAACAAGTCAATCCAGAACATATTAGCCAATCTTTATTTTTAAAAGCTCTGCAAACACATGGTACTGCCATAAAAAGCAGTCGACCCTCCTTCTGCTCCTGGGAGACAAATTTAGCTGTGGTTGAATCAGGCAAAGTTGGTGGTGCTTCCTGGCACCAGCCTCTCGACACAATGCCCGCTTGGCCACGCACGGCTGCCAGGACACAAACTGCTCCAGCTGTGTGCCCCGATCTTTGCCTTTATTTGTTCCTCTACAGCACAAGCATCCCGGTATCACAAACACTCACAGGCTGGACAAGTGCTTTCCAGAAGGGAAAGTGCAGTCCATTTCAGGGATGCTACTAGCAGAGGCTGAGATGCTGTGTCCCTTACCCACACTGGAAGGGCACAAGGTAAAGCACAACTCAGATGGCTTTCTTTGCAAACAGCTGGGCAGAAGACAAGCGCTCCCATCTCACAGGCAGCCTCAGCACTGCCCATCTAGCCGTAGGGAAGGCCAGGCTACGGTTAAGTTTTGATCAAGTCTTCCCACGTGGCAATCTTTGTTTTGTGACCTAAGCGATACCCATTTTACAATAATTCTCCCCAGGACAGTAATCTTATTCACTCATATTCTAAAAGATTATACCTGCTCTCCAGCTGTGGGGAACTGGGAAGAAGCACAAGACATTTCTGAGCAATGAGGGCTTATTTTTAACACAATTCCTCAGCAACCCCTCACAAACTAGGGAGGGGGCTGTATCTTTTCAATCAAATAACTGTGCTTCAAAACTTATTTGGGAAAAACCCTCCAATTCTTTTTATATTGCACCGTGAGGTACTGTCAGATTAAAGATGCAAAGGTAGGAAGGGGGAAGACCCTCAGAATTTGCCCCTGCAGGGAGCAGGCTGACAGCGCCCGCCATCCCCAGACTCTGGCGGATAACCTGTGTTCACATGTAACCGTGCCTCAGCCACCACATCTTGTCTCAGTACAAGATTCAATTGTCAAATGATGTAAGACATTGTAAGGATATGTGCAGCAGATACCATTTTGAGACGCTGGTGCTCACAAAAACAATAGTGGCTGAGATCTGGAGTGAGGCAGGAAGCATACTGTGTCTACACACGCAGCCCAACAGCAAGAGAGAGCAAGCCTCTGCGCTTTTCCTTTTTACATCTGCAAAGTCCTTTTAGTCTGAGAGTGGGCTGTATTTTGGGGTTTTTTTCAGGGAGCCAGTATAAGCCATGGAGGGAACTCAGAGAAGCCTAACTCATCCCACTGCAGCAGTCGAAGAGCCTCTCCCTGCAGCTCACACAGGTCCCCAAGTCTCCCAACCACCGGTCCCAGGCAGGGCAGGGGATGCACTCTGCTGAGAAGGCAGCTCCCCCCCGAGACCTGCCTTCTCCCAACTCTGGGATTTGCTGGAATAACTACACCATCTTCACAAGCAGACCCAGCCTTGACCCTCACTCCCAAAATAAGAGCTCAAGGAAACTGTCCCAAAGCAAACAGGCTTGGTTCAAAATGTTAAAGTAAAATTCTTTTTCTCTATGACCACGCAATGCAATGAGTAAATAAAGATGAAATATAGCTAGAGCATGGATGTGCATGCACCAGGTTTATGATTTTAACCATAATTTGTACCATAATTTACAATTATAAAATGGAATACAAGGTGAAACAGTAAGTGTGTAAACTTCAAGCTAGAACGCTCCTTCTAAAAACACATCTTCCAAAACTCTTAACAAGTAGCCGGCCTTAGTTAGGGTAAGGTAGAGAATATTTTCTTTCCAAATGCAGAGAGCGGGTATCAAAGAAGGTTCGAGTTTGGGGACATACCCAATAGAGAATGTCCACCTGCAAATTGGTTCAGGGTAGTGGGACCACCATCTCAGCACAAATGCTTTATCTTGCATCTTTTAATCTGTAAGAGAACTGGATATTATTCAATTTTCTTATCGATAAAGGAGGTAAAGGAAACATAACTATTACTAATGCAGAGTTACCTTACTAATCACAATAAGTAACAGAGACATATATTACTTAATTTGCATGGAAAGCCCCAGCTCATTTAATTCTCTGATCACCTCAGGTTTCATCACGCTAAGAGATACAAAGTCAAATGTACACAGCTGGCAGCTGTTCTTCACAATTCCTAAGATGCTAATTACACTGCCATCTTTTGGGGGTATTTCTTGTAGTTTCTTACTCTAAATTCAGGCCTGCTGAGAGAGTTCAGATTAAAGATAGCTGCAGTAAAGTGGGGCCTCACACAGGAGATGTGCAGCATGAAGCAGCTTCTTTCCTACCTCCAGCCTCTACCCAGACCCGTGACCAGCACAGGCCTGCTGTACTGTCTGGGCTCTCAAACAGCCCTTTTTCACCACCACAATTTCAACAAATTTTAGACTGCAGCCACGAGGCAGCTCTGAATGAATGAGCCCAAAGCAAAACTAACAGCAGCCAAGAGCTTCCCTGAGCATTTCAAGCCAGAAATAAAAACTGAGCTCCCCCTGCCTCAGAGACTTTATACCATTGAGAAAATGGACTGTGATATCCTACAGCATGTTCTAATCATGTTCCCTTTGATCAGAAAAGGAGGTATGTCCTTTGCAGAGCACGCAAAGATCTGACAGTGCTTATGAAAATTGCACAGCTTCTTTCTAGTAGAGAGAAGCAAGATGGACACAGAGTGCCCATCGGAAACAGCAGCGTAACAGCCAGTATTGCAACCCAAGGCAGAAGTTGCTCATCATGTTTCTTGAAGGAAAAAAATGGTACACACACACACCGGTGTTGGCAAACTTGTGTGCTCAGGTGCCTTGCTCTGAAATCTTCATGAGAGTCAATCAGTTTCAGGACAGAGTACTTCGTCTGCATAACAAAAATCAGGTCCTGCACTGCAAAATCAGGTCCTGGAGACAAAAACCTCTGAAAACCTCCAGCAGTTTGCAGAACAACTGAAGTTCCCACTACAAACCATCACTTTTACTGTATCGGGGAGAAGGGAAGAGCACTGTACAATTAAAATCTTTCCTTTTAGAACATCATTGACTGCTGCTAAGAGCCACGAGACGTCATCAGCATCTATTTGTTGTTTTCCAACTCTCCTATCCTCCCCGTTTCCAGCAGCTTTGCACAGATCAGTCTGGGAGAACATCTCATCACAGTTTGATGAGAACTTGGCATACCTGTCTAGTACCTCGAAGGTATATTCAGTCCTGCTGCCTTGTTATTTTAATCTCTGTACTACACAAACACTATTTCCTCCTTATCTCACCTGGCAGCCATCAATCTCTTCCTCAGGCTTGGTGCAAAGCTGAGTAAACGTGAGCCTGCACACAGAAAAAACATTGTGGTACTGACGGTACATTCAGCACATGCACAGAGCTGTGGTAATACCAGCAAAAGTGATGCACAGCCCTGTTGCAGACCCTACAAAAATGCTATTAAAAAGAGTTTAAAAAACCTAGCTCCTTTCAGTCTAGGATATTCTCTCCTGATTAAAGCAACCATACGAAATCGTACACAGGGCTTTACAACGGTACCACAAGCAGGCGTAGAACACCTAATTTCATCTTTTTCTTTACACCCATAGGCCAAAAACTGTTCTTAGATCACAGCAGATACCAGAAGCCTGTGTATCTCCTTCCAAAACTACTCATCCTCATATTGGAAGATCTCTGCATCAACCACATCCTTTAAATACAAGTATTTATCTGCTAAATTCACATCTGAACAGGAAAAAATATCATCTTTTACATAATAAAGTTACTTTCATCCCTTTTCTTGCTATGTCAGTGAGTAACACCAGCAACGGCAACATTTCTGCAGATGACAACACTGTGCCAAGGACCCAAAACACCCTGAAACACATGCAGTGTGAGCATTGTGGACAGGCTCTAGCCTGGCCCCTGGCTGAATGCCCTTCAGCTACAGAAGTGCATTAGCTGTGCTCCCAGAGCGCATCTGCCAGTTGTGCTTCATCCAGAAGGAAAGCAGTTGCTGCACTTCGTATCACTGAGTGATTTCCCAAGCACAGAAAGCATGGCTGATTAGGAAGTGAGCTTCAAAAACATGCTCATAAACCAAAACAAGGTGCTGATGAAGACACTGTCCCTCCTTTCATAACAGCAGCTGACAGAGTTCCAGTCACAACAGAAACATGGGAATGAACTTCAGAACTGGATTTCAGGTGCAGGACCTGCTGAGGGAACACAACAAGAAACTCAGCAGTCTTCCATCTTCTTAGGAAGGACTCAGGTTCTGAAAGAGAAGCTCCCTCTCCGTCAACTGTCCCAGTCACACCTGTGGCAAGATCCTTTTGTACTCAGCATATGAGCATGCACATCCCTTCTCCCAGCACCTCCTGGAGTGCAGCCATGAGCAGACAGCCACCACAGCACCACCCCCCGCACAACAGCAGCTGGGATGGACTGAGCATATTTGCTCCACTTGGCATCACTCAGGGGACATCTGGAGACATTGCCCCATCACCCTGCCTTCGTTACAGCCTCATCCCCCATCTGTGCTCAAGCCACACCACTAGACAGCCTCGTATCAGGTCCTAAAGCATTGCGTCTCCCCACCTCCAAGCAGGAATTCATTCATTCCTCACGTAATGCCTAAGGAGAACAGAGCAGGTACATTGCTAGACACACCTGGGGACTTCCTGGGGCACACGGACACCGCTACAACATTTAGAGAAGCCTTTGGGAAAAGGAAGTTTTTAGCCTGCATTTTCCACACTGACCCAAGTTTGTTTAGTTCCTAAAAATGAATGAATGACATACTATGGTTAAGTATTACTCAATACTCACTGTAGTTTCCCCTACTGCCTACTCCAGTCCCACATTCCGGAAAGCAGAAGGCCCCCTGCTGAAACGCAAGCCCCAATCCAAGCACATTGGTTGAAAAGGGACAAACAGGAGGCTATCTTCAATATTCACAAAGTGTTTCCCAGAAAGTTTTACATACAGCCCCAAACCACTACAATTATAATTTAAAGCATTGTGCCTGGCCTAGAGTCTACCACTCGATATTTTAGGCTCTGCCTGGCACGTGACAACTGCCCAGCCCCTCACCAGTTCTCACCAGTGCAAGGAGACTATCTCCAAACAACCTTTTCAGTGACGCCTTGGGTCAAGGGGCACACACCTACGCTTGCAGTGACTCAGACAAGTTTAACCTTGAGCACGACCCACACGGACAATCCTGAGGACACTGGCATGGCGGTGTCCATCTTAGCCTGCCTGCTCCAGCTCAGCCCTGGAGCTCTTCCCAGAGTCCAAGCCCCATCCCTCTGTTTAGAAGAAATCATAACCCCTCACAACCTTTTCATAAAGCAACTGAACGCTGCCTGAACAGCTCCTACGCTTTTGCCTCTCCAGTGCCCTTAGAAGGCAGAACCAAGATCTCACCACTGTAATGGTTAAAGACCTCCCAGCCTCCAGCTAAAATTTATTTATTGTTATTTGCTGTTGCGCTGCATTACATTAAATTACATACATTTGCTAATGCACTACGTTAGCAGAATGAGCCCTCCTCGTTTCACAGGGTTGGCGCTGCCAACGTGCTAGTGGACAATATCATCCCCATCATAATTTCTCTTCCTGCTTGTCAAGACATCTGAGTTTCTTTCGGCTCCTCTAAAATGGGCTCATCATTCCTTATTGCTGAGCAGGCAGTTCCAGCCCAAGCTCATCTCCCGAGCAGGGATGCCGGGAAGTACACACACTTGTACCTAGGCCTGGCTCCCTCCTCTCCTGGGGAACAGATCATATTTGCTCTTCTCACAGCTGTGCCCTGCTGGCAGCTCCCAGCCGTCCTCTCTACAAGCTGGCATGACCTCTGCCGGGCCAGAGTGCTCGCCTTACAGCACAAAGTCTTCTCCCAAGTACATGACCTCGCTTTCCATCAGATTAAATTTCACCCCGCTCCCACTGCTCCAGCCCTCCAGCACATCCCGATCCTGCTGTCCCAACCCCACACTGATGCGGGTACAACGCTGAGGGTACTGACGGTACAAAGCTGAAGCTTTCTAAGGTTTTAGTAGCACCCTGTGGCAATTCGTGGTGGCTACGGACAGCGCTGGAGACCAGCCCAGAGCCAGGGCTGCCTCCTCCTCTCCTGGCCCACGTTTCCACCTCTCCATACCTCCTCTCCCCGGGACTGGGGCTCCGCAGCCAGGGCAGAGCACGAAGGACCTTCCCTCCACCTGGAGCAGCGGGGTCCTTCCTCAAGGAGTCAACCGGCCGTTTGTTTTCATCCCTCTTTTCCTGAGCAGCGCCGGCGGGTTCTGGACGTCTCCTGCGTGTGTGTGTGTGTTTGTGTCCCCGGGCGCAGTGTCCCCACGCCTCCAGCTGGCCCCGCTGCCAGGAGGCCGCCGCGGCCTGCCCGGGGCTGGGGGGGCACTGGCCCCGCCGGGCCTTCCGCCTCCCCGCTGCCGCCGAATCCCCCGCCCGGCCCCGCCGCCCCCCGGGACCCAGCCGGGCCTTGCGCTCGACCCTCGCCTCGGCCTCGCAGGGAAGCACCTACCGGCTGCCGGCTCCCGGCGGTGGCTCCGGCACCTGCCGGCTGCGGGGCGGGGCGGGCGGCGGGCGGTGCCGCGGCGGGGCGGGCCTGGGCAGCGCTGGCCCAGCTGGGGGCCGGGGCCTGATCCCCGCGCCGGGCCGCAACAGGCCGGGGCCGGGGCCTGCGCCCTCCACCGGGCAGCCTCTCGCTGGGCCTGCTCACTACACCAGGCCGGGGTCTGCTCCCTCCGCTGGGCCGGGGCCGGGGCCTGCTGCCCTCGCCGGGCCGCCCCTCGCTGGGCCTGCCCCCTACACCAGGCCGGGGCCTGCTGCCGTCGCCGGGCCGTCCCTCGCTGGGCCTGCCCCCTACACCAAGCCCCCCGCCGGGCCGCTCCAGGGAAGGTGCTGGGGCAGAACCCTGGGGCCGTCTCCGGGTGACGTCCCCTGCGACCTCAGCCTCAGGCCTCCGCCAGCGACCCGGCCCGGGGCGCCCCTGGGGGGCTGAAGGCCCCGTGAGTGTCACCATCAAGCTGGCTGAGCTGGGGACACGGCCCTGCGTGGCCTCCTGAAGCACCTCCAACCGCAAGAGGCTGCGGGGCTGGTTGGGGGAGGCAGGAGGGGTCTCCTGGAGCCCACCACCAGTGTGGCTGGGGGGAAGCCCTCCTGAGCCACCTGGGTCCCTGAGCACCGCAGGGCTGTCAGCCCCCAGCAGGGCTGCCACCAAGGAGTGGCAAACAGTGCAGCTGCAGATGAAGAGAGGGTGACAAAGGCGAGAGACTGTCCTCTGGATGTGCATGTCCTCAGCAGCACACCAGTCACGCTGCCACATTGCTGCTGCTGGCTTGTCAGTCCAGCCCTACAGTGTTACAGCGGACTTTGCCCCATGCGGGGTCCTGCCCTGCACAGGGTCCTGCTCTACAGCATGTCCTGCCCTGCACAGCGTCCTGCCCTGCACAGCATCCTGCCCTACAGTGTCCTGCGCCATGCAGTGTCCTGTCCTACACAAGCACCCTGCCCTGCATGGTGTCCTGGCTTATGCCACATACTGCCCTACATGATGTACAGCTCTGGGTAGCATCCTGCCCCACGCAGGATCCTGCCCTGTGTCATGTCCTGCCCTACACAGTACATGCTCTTGACATGACACCTGCTGCCTCAGGACAAGGGAGCCTGGTGGAGTATGGAGGCACCTTTCCGGCTCCATTGGCCCTAGCTCCACTGTTGGGATTAATTAGAGCAGTATTTTAACACAGCCACTGGCCAAAGGTGGTTTTGGTCACTTCTTACCTGCCCCTGGGGCTCCAGCAATGTTTGCTCTGAGATTTAGGTCTGTTGGGTCCCATCCTGCCCTGACATCCGTGCTGGGGGGCTGGGGTCACCCTGAGCTGGAGTACATGGACCCTGCTCCCCCGGCAGGGACAGCAGCATCCCCAGCAGGCTCTTCCCTGCGGCACAGTGAGTGGCTGAACTGCGGGTGACAACAGTGCTGCCTCGCAGGCAGGCTGTTCCCACACCAAGACAGGATCCTGTGGGGAGACATTGCCATGGCACAAGTTCAAGTTACTTGGCTGTTCACATTTAGATTCTGAATAAGAAACACAGCGTGTAACATCAGAGCCATCTTCCTTGCTTAAGCCACACATTGCAGCACAAGGGTGAGTTGTGGTGGCCTTGTGCCCTACTGTCAACCTCCACAGGCAGCATGGGGCTGTCCAAACACTTTGCCATCCCTTGTGAGCCCTGGCAGCCCTGGGCCAGTCCCATCTCACATGCTGTGACCTTGGCTTTGAGCACAACGACAGAGCAAAGGGAAAAGGCAACAAAAGGGAAAAGCTGGAGCTGGGATGCTTGTTCCCTTTGAACACCTTCCACTTCAGTTTGGGGGAGCTCCATGGGGTGGCCATGGGATGGTCAGGTGTGGCTGATGCTGTGGCAGCTCTGTTGGGTCCCAGAGACATCCCCAAGCCTCGGTCTTCCCTGCACACTGCTTAGCCTCCCTTCTTTCCATGTCCCCAGAGCCCATTGGGACCCACCATCAGTGGCTAAACTCATGTTCCTCAGGTCTTGGGCATGCTGCAGGAGATGCTCACCACCATCTGCTCCCTGAAAAACACCACCAAGGGCTTCCAGGAGGAGCTGCAGCTCCTGAAGGACAATTTCCAGAAGGTGCATGCACAGAGCTGGGACAGTTGCTGGAGAGCTCTTAGCAGAGGGATCAGGCTCTCTGGGGACCTGCGTGAACAGCAAGGGTGCACAGGGTGACAGGGGTGGGTTCCTGAGCTTGAGCTCCCTCCCACCCTGAGACCAAGCTGGGAGATGCGGGATCTGCTCTGGGGTGCCTGAGTTTTGGATAGACACTGTCTGCAGCCACAGAGCCTGCCTGGCCCAGGCTGGGCACTGCTGATCCCTGTGGATGCTGAACCCCCCAATGCCTCTGTTTAACAGGCTGGTCTGGAGGAGGTGTGAGCACGGTCGGTGCAGCAGGACAAGCATGGCCACCTCCTGCAGAGCATCCTGGACCAGCTGGTGAGTAGAGGGAGCCCTGTCAGAGGAGCTGGGAGCGGGCGTCTGTGGCACTATGAGCAGAAGCACTCACCACTCAGTCCCTGGGACTGTCCCCACAATGTCCAGGGTCAGGCTTTGGCAAATCCTTATGGAAAATGCACTCAAGCTTTCTGGGGGCTGCTCTGGCTGCAGGGACTTGCCTCCATAAGCATCTGGCCCCACAAGGCTCTTCCGGCAGGGTCCACATCACCCTCCCAGCCACCAGAGCAGAGACGTCCATCCCTGTGTGCCCTAGTGTCTTGGCCACCTCTGCTGCTCTTGTCCCTCCTGCAGTGCCAGAAGGATTTTACCCTCAAGATTTTGAGGCCCTTAGGAGACCCACAGGGCTGGAGACAGGATAGTGCTGGGGGTGGTGGCAAGGTTTGGATCCTCCCTCCCCATCCCAGAGGCTGCCCAGGCTCTCCCCTCCCGAGCAGGGCAGAGGGGCTAATCTCTCTCCCCATCACAGATGGAGGTCCAGTCGCAGGTAGAGGTCCATCAGGAGCTGTGCCGGAGCTCTCCCTGTGGGGTGTCCACTGGCAAGGTGTGTGCAAGCTCCCACGTGCCAGGCTCCTTTACTGGGAGCTGGCAATGCCCCTCGGCTCCGGGATGGCATGGGGCTCTTCTCTCTCCCCAAAATGTCAAGGGCTGTTTCATTTCAGAAGTTCTCTGGCTGAGAGCTCAATCCCAAGGCCACGCAGGAGCCAGCCCACAAAGCCCCGTGCAGGCTGAGCTGGCTGCTGGAGCAGCACAAGGCTGTGGAGACCCATGTCAGCCACCGCGAGAGCCAGCTGCAGCAGCATGGTGAATACTGACATCCCCACCACACTAGGTCACCACGCCAGGTTGTGCCACCAGACCTTTGCCAGGACCACTGGATGGTGGGGCCACACTCAGCCATTCCATCTGCATCCCCAAGCCACTGCAGCCTGTTTGTCCCTCTGCCTTGCTCCCAGCCATGCTGGCACAGATGGCAGGGATGTAGTCACCACCCTCTGTGGCACCCTAATGCTGGCCGTGCTGGGGGCCTGGCAGCAGTGCTGGGGGTCTCCACAGTCATAAAGCCACCTGGGTTTGGGATGGCACTATGCTGGGGGCCTGCAGGAGCTGGCACTGCCCAGAGCAATGCTTTGGTGTCTGTTTTCAGCTGACTTGGGAACATTGGAGGACACGGCTGCCCAACAGAAGAAGGTGCTGGATGAGATGAGGCACCTGCAGGACAGAGGAAAGAAGGTGCCCAGCTGCCCAGGCCTTGGGGAGGGCTGCCCCAGAGCCTGGGGGCTGCAGCCCCACACCCCTATTGCTGCAGACACGCTGGGGCATCTCTTGGGATGTCCTTAGTAGCCACTGACTGAGGCTACCCATAAGCATAGCTCCCTGCCTCACCCAGGTCCTGCAGCCGCCCTGTTTCTCACCCAGGACCACATTTGTCCTCCCCAGGAGCTGGATTTCGGCAGGGAGGTGCTGGGCCAGGTGGGGCAGCTGTGGGAGCAGTGCACAACGCTGCAGCAAGCTGCGGAGCAGCTGTGGTGGGACGCCAAGGACACACAGGTGAGCACAGCCCCAGGCTCAGCTCAGGAACCACTTGTGCCATGGTTGGTGTCTGAACCAGGCTGGCTACAGGCTTGCCCTGACTTGGTGTGTTCCCCACTCCGAAGCAGCTCAGCATGCCAGGATTTTGTGTCCATGGTGAGCGGCTCCAAGGCACGCATAGAGAAGGGTGGCCGGCTGGGGACAGGGTGGCAGGTGTGGAGCCTGCTCGGTATGGTAGAGCACCCAGCCATGAGCAAGGTGCTGCTGGAGCAGGGCTTGGGTGTTGTGAGCAAGCAAAGTCATACAGGGATGGTGGCAGGGCTGGAGGTCTGCAGGGGATGGCTGACACCATGCCCCCCCTCAGAAGGCAGCCAAGGCTGCTGCACTGGAAACCAAAGAGAGCCAGGAGGACCTGCGACATGCCATGGTCCAGCTGAGTGAGATGATGCAAGAACTGCTGCAGAGGATGTCCCTGATGGATCCAGACAGGCAGAAAGCCCTGGAGAAGCTCCTCAGTGTGATGGACTCCAAAGTAGCAGTTCCACCTGGGAAGGGTGGTGAGGATGAAGGGATGCACCAGGCCAGCCTGCATGGGAAGGGTAAGCCCTGAATCTGCCAGTGCTGACATGACAGTCCTTGTGCCATGGCTGTCCATGTGTCCCAGGGTCTCCCCAGTGTCCCTCAGGGACAACAGCATCCCTTGAAATGGGCCTGCTGTCCCAACGAGACACCCTGACCTCCTTGCAGCTGGACTGTGCAGCACTGGCTCCACTGCAGGCACAGCTGGAGCAGGCGTGGAGGCTCACCCAGCAGTGCCTCTGCCAGGGACCCTGCTGCGATGCCAGCCATGCTGCTGGCTTCAAGAAGTGAGAGCTGCTGGGTCCCATCCCATCATATCCCACTTTGTCCCCTTCTGTCCTCTCCTGTACTCCTCCATCCCCTTCCACGCTGTCTCACCCTGCCCTGTGCATCCCATCCAGACTCTGTTTGTCCTACCCTCCCTGCCCATGGGGTGCTGGCCACTCATGGAACCTCACACGGTCCCTGGCGTGCCAAGCAGCTGCCCCTGTCCTGCAGGCAGCTCTCTGATCCAGTGAAGTGCATCTCCTGTGAGAGACCCCTGGCTGTGGGCCCAGTGCTGTGAGTAGCATGCAGCCCCCCGCAAGACAGACCCCCACACTGCATTTCCACGAGAGACCACTGCCTGACTTCACCTTCACATCCTCATCCACGGGCACTTGGCAACCTGCAAGGGCAGCCAGCTCCTCCAGCCCCAGCCAACCAGCACTGAGGCTCCATCAGCGTGGCACGGTGGCCACCAGGGAGGTGAGGCTTGCCAGGCACCACCACACCCCTCCCTCTCCTTTTGGGGTCCCTCTCCTTGGGCAGGGGGGGGGTAACACAGGTGCTCCCTGCCCAGGAAGAACAGAGGGAGTGGCAGGGCCAGCCAGGGCCCACTGTCCACCTCCAGGCCCCTTGTCACTGTCTGTCCCCACAGAGACCCTGCAGACTTTGCAAGTACGTAAGCCCCGATCCCCACATGTTCCTGTGCTCTGGAAACCCTCCAAGCCCACCCAGACTGGGATGGTGGGGGTGCTGTGGGCTGGGCACAGCCTCAGGGCACCTCCTGCCTTCCTGGCTGCTCTTCCCTCTAGGGAGAAGTGGGTATTTTGGCCATCAATAAGGTTATCTACAAGGGCAAGCTGAGCTTGCTGGCTGCCAACAGGACCATCACCATGGGCAAGGACTTTCCAGGTAGGGAAGCAGCTCCAGGACACAGGCTGTGCAGCCACCTGCACGCCACAGCCCATAAAGATGCTCCCTCCTTCTGTTGCCTCTCCTGTGCAGTCCCTGGGCTCACAGGGGCACACAGCACTTCCTTGGGGACTGAGTGCTTTAGGGCTGTGCCACATCCCTGTGTGCCCTCTGACCAGTCAGATGTTCAGGTGTGTGGTTTGGCCCTGGTTTTTCCAATCCTATGGCTCCTGGTGGCCCTAGAACAGTCACAAGCACGTTCCCAAGGCTCTGTCAAGGCTGTACAAGAGGCAGCCTGGGTGAAACCATCACTCCTACAATGTTTATTTTAGCAACACAAATAAGAGATTGAAATTAATTATTGACTGGTGAGCGCAGGGATGCAGGGGCACAGCCTCATGGGGAGAGGGCTCAGCAGGGACAGCAACCTCCAAGGGACATGGCCCCTGTAATCTGGTGAAGAGGGGATAGGAGCCAGGTCACAGCAAGACACACAAGACCTGCGGGTGTCACGCAGGGAGCCCAAAGTCTCAGCGAGCCCAAGGTCTCAGCGCAGCCCCGCCATCAGCCTGCCCCTGCTCCTGCTGGGGTCTCACACCCACAGCTGATGCAGCAGCGCAGCGAGCAGAGCTGGGCTGGCTTCTGCTGGGGCTGAGCCCTGGCACACACCTGGCCAAAGGCAGCTGGCAGTCACTGCGTGGCTGGGACACAGTGTTTAGAGCAGCACACACAGCAGAGATGTGGCCAGCCCCAGCCCAGAGGCACGGCACTCACAGAGCCACTCAGAGGCAATCCTGAAACAGCCCGGGGCCCAGACCAGCCTTCCCCGTATCCGCTGCTGCTGCAAACGAAGCAAAGACACCGGGTTCAAAGCAGAAGAGCGTGTATTGCAAGCGGCTGCGGCATGTCCGGAGACTTCCAGCCGCCCGGAGAAAAGAACAGAGGGGTTAAAAACGATCCCAGTCTCTAGGGTTACACTGTGTCATGCAAACAGCCCCGGGGCAAACCCCATCCCAGGAGGGGAAGGGGAGGGTGTGCTGGCCCAGCCCCACTCACCCCCTGCTCCCCATCCCCGGGGCTGGGTGAGGGGCCAGGTACCTCCCCGGGAGCCAGCATCCCCCAGCCCTGCTCACCAGCGAGCACAGCACATGCGGGGTGGAACCTGTGGCCAAGCAGGAACAGCCTTTGCTCTCTTCCACCCCTTATAAAAAACAAGCCGCGTGGGGTGTCTGCCCCCTGCATGGTTGAGTGGGGGCAAGGGATGGGGGGAAGCACTCAGGCACAACCCACTCTGCCTGGTGGGGTGGCCCAGGGGACCGTGAAAAAGGGACCTCCTCCGTAAATGTCACTCGCATGCAAACTCCGGTGTCCCAAGAGAGGAGGGTGTGCTCCCTCCCCAAAAGCCCAGCAGCGCCGGGGTCCCAGGCAGAGGCCAGCACCGGTCCCGCGTCCCACGCAGCCTCCCGCTGTCTCTGGGGAGCTCTGTTCAGCTCAAGGACAAGTAAAAACTACTTCAAACCAAACCCATGCAAGGCAGCTATCTGCTCATGTGTCTTGGTGGCTGCCAGACGCCCTGGCAGCAGAGTTCCTCTCCTCTTCTGGGAGGGGGAGGGGGGGAAATATATATATTTATACGCAGGGGTCCCCGCCGCATTCGCTCTTCGCCGCGGCCTCATCTCTCTGCCTCCATGGTCACGTTGGCCTTCTGTTCTGCCGTGGCTTGCTGGGAGACGGCAGCTGGCCAGCCTGCGGGCTGTGCTGGGGGGGCCGGAGTCCACATGCTCTGCTGCTGGCCAGGGGGTGAAGCTGCGGGCCAGGCAGGGTTGAAGGCCCCATGCTGGGGCAGCGGCGGGGCTGGAGGCGGCGGGGAAGTCGCCATGGAGGTCACAGGGCTACTGCTGTTGAAGCTCTCGGAGGCCTTGAGGCGGGAGAACATGGTGAGGGCGTCAGGGAAGTTGGGCGGCGTGGCCGGCGTGTTGGCGGGAGTGCACATCTGCAGGGAGGAGACATGGCGTCAGGCATGGGGTCTCCACCTTCTGCCTCCCACCAGGGCCCAGTACAAGACCCCTCTGTCCCCACTGCTGCAGCACAGGGAGCCCCTGGACCCACGCTCTGCTGTTGATGCTGCCCTCAAGCAGCAGTTACTTAAGGCTCTGAAAACTAATGCTGTGGCGAGAGCTCCTGTCAGAGGACCCAGATGGAACCCTGCTGCACCTGCTCTTGCACCTAGCCAAGCTGGGGCCCCCTCTACTCCATCACCCGCTGGTGCCACCCTGGTCTGCAGCTTTCCAGCTCAGCGGGGGCAAGGCTCAGGCTCAGCTCCCACCCCAGGGGAGACCGGGCGTGCTCAGGCCCTGCCGGGCACTTGTTCTGCATGCTTATTGCATGCTCCAAATCCCCAACTGGCCCAGAGAGTCAAATGAGGCCACAGCAGCCACCAAATCCCCAAGACACATCTGCCCAAGCAGATTATAGGCTGCGAGGACACAGGAGTTAAGGGACCGAGTCTGGGGACAGCTGTGAGAAAGGAAAGGCAGGCAGCAGCCACATGCGTGCATGCTCTCTTGTGTTTACACACACCCAGACCCTGCGCACGCTGTACTAGAGGCATGCTCCAGCGAGGCTCCAGAGGTTTGCACGCTCAGTCACTCCAGCAAGCACAGAAGGACTCGTGTGTGCAGTTGGGCTGAGGGGTGTGAATCATGCACATAACTGCACGTGTCTTCACACAGCCTATGACACACTGGTGCTCCAGGTTCCCCCTGCCACGCTGGGGCTGGTCTGGACCACTGGCCATGCCCAAAGCATGGACCACCCCTCTCTAAGGTGCAGCACCCACCCTTCTGCAGGGTTCTGAGGGCACTGCTGGACCCACTGCTCCACTGCCTAGGACAGGCTCTGCCACCCCTGGTTGCTCTCCAGGAAAATCTTCCTTGGCAGGCAGCTCTGGCAGCGAGTGGCCAGACTTCCCTGCCTACACCCCTGGAGCTGTGAAGCAGCGAGCTGGGCATCAGCAACAGCCCAAAGCGCCCGCCAGCTGGTGCTGTGCCCTGGGTGAGCGCGGGAGAGGTGGGAAAGCACTTACCATCTGATGGTGGTGGCTGTAGGGGATGTTCGTTTCTTGGAAAAAAGCACTGAGAGCAGTCTGGGGGGAAAAAGAAAAAATAATTAAAAAAAAAGGAAGATGATGTTACCACCAGCACACACAAACCGGGCACCCGCCTCATCCCTGCACATGATAGCAGGGCTTTGCAAGACCCTGAAAATGATCCATAACAGGCCCTGGGGGGCTGACCCATGCCTGCAGCCACCTTGGCTGCACAAGAGCACGCTGCACCCAGCTGCTCCCACGTCCCCAGGCAGGGACCTACACCTGCCACCTGCTTGCACTGGGGCAGGCAGCAATCACACCTGTTTGGGATCCCCGTGCTCACTGCTGAGAAGTGGCCACTGCTGGAGCAGACCCCGGCAGGCATTTCACAACTCACAGTGATGCTTTGCAATCGCTGCGGGCAGGGAGAGGAGAGAAACCAGCTCCGAACCCAGCAGGGGAAGCCCAGCAGGAACTGATTAGATGTGTGTCCTTAACAGGACAAGATCAGAGTCACCATATTCACACCAGGGGATCCCCAGGGTTGGGCCTGCAACAAGTTGCCCACCCCATACACCAGAGCATTTCCAATTCAGTCACAGGGAGGGTATGGTTATGACCGACATAATTTTGATTAGCTCTTAGTTAGGACTAGGAACTATACTATATCTGGTAAATATGTCACACAGGCACATCAGAGAACGGGGGATCACAAGGAGGGAACGCCGGGAGCACAGGCCAGCCAGGGGGGCAGACATCCAGCCCAGGTCTGGGAGGAGCAGAGGCAGCGGGAGCTTTAGGGACGCACAGGACTGGGCTGATGCAGAACCAGTGAAGTTAGGGCTAGAAAACAATGTTTTGATTCAGCTGCAGATCAGACTTGATAGAAATGTTAAGAGAACTGGTTTGGAATCAGTTCTGATTGGAGGAAAAGCCCCATCAATGCCTATTCAACCCTCTCCCCAGGGGCAGCCTGGCTTGCAGGTCTACAGGCTGGGGTGCGAGGCAGAGGGCTGCTGCACCGCCTGAGACTTTGCTCCCTTCCTCCAAGCCAGTGATTAGGGTTACTCAAGCTGCTAAAAAAAAAAAATGGGCAGAAAAACCTGGAAAAAGCAGAGGCAGGTTGTACCAAACCCTGCACAACTGCAGCAGCCACAGCCCTACCACCACACACACTCCTTGTCCCCGTGCCCACAGCCACACGCTCCTATATCACACCCAGGGACAGGATGAATGACGGCAAGTCGGCTCAGCTTGCTAATCCGATGGAAAACTATTCTGTCCCAAACAGCCAGGCTAGCAGGCCCTGGGAAAGGCGAAGGGGCTGTGCTGACACCACTGGGGAGCTGGAGCACCAGTGCCAGCCACTCGTAGCGGGGTTCGGCAGCGAACTATCGGCCAGACCAGGTGGCAGCCAGGAGCGGTATCTGCAAACAATCCAGACCTGGGTGGGGGAAGCAATTGCTGCTGTAGAGTCTGGCAGCTCCCAAACCTCAGAGGATGCAATAGCTGGGCTGGCGAGGCTCTTCCCTGCAATGGCTGCATTTCTTTGTCTGTGTTTAATAACACAGCGCCCAAACCCTGCACCCAGCAGAGCTGTGATCCGAGAGCCCTCAGCACCCGCAGGCAGGACCTGCCGGATTTCTGTAATGGCCATACAGCAGGAATAGGGTCTGAGGCCCCAGAGACCAGCTCTGAAGAGGCTAGCACATGTCTACCATCAAGGAAATGTCCAACGGAGACACAGACACTTCTGAGGCAGTGACACCCCACCGCTGCACTACCATTCGTCCTGAGTGAGGTCCGATGTCAACACCCACAGGCCCTATCACTCAGACAGATGGGATTGTTGATAAGAAAGGGGGTTAACAGCAAAGAGGGGCGGGGGGGGGGGGGGGGGGGGGGGGGGAACAAAACAAAAAAAAAGGAAGCACAGGCCAGAGGTGTGGGCACAGCCAGATACCATAAACTGATTAAATCTCCTCTGTGCTTGCATTTTCCAAGTGGCCTTGTATCTGGGACTGTGCCATCAGCAGAGAGGGGCAGAGGTCTCTACTGTCCCCCTGAGCTGCCCATGGATCCCTACCGGCATTGGGATGAAAGCTGCGACCTGGGTGCAGACACATTCCATGATTGCAGGCCCCTCTGCCTAAACCACTGCATCCCTCGCCCCCATCTGCCCCTTCCCAAAGGTGGCAGAAGCAACCCCTCTGCTCACACCGCCCATGGGGAACGGCTGCCACCTCTCAAGGGACCCAGCACCTGCAGCAACCCCAATACAGGCAAGTGAGAGGCCCGTGCACCCATCCCCTCAGTGGCACCGGATGCCGGGGACACACATGTCACCGAAGCTGTTGCCGCCTGGTCTCCAGCCAGCGTCACAAGTGCCAAGGGTAACTGGTGCAGCAGTAAAGCCAATTAAGGCTCCTCTGCTCGAGGAGCCCAAGCCGCAGCTCAGCCCCGACACTGGACCAAAAGCCCCATCACCTGTCACTCTGGGTGTGAGTGGGAGCAGGGCAGCCCTGCACTCACTGCCTGGCCAAGCTCAGCAGGCAACCAGGCCACTGCATGTCCCCCTGGGGTGCAGAAATGGAAGCTTTGCAGGAGGTGGAGCACACAGAACTCCTGCCAGGGTGCCAAGAGGCACCTGCAGCGACCCAGCCAGCCAGAGGATGGCTGCAGCAGCCAGGTAGGGAGATGAATGCAAGGAGACCTGGGTGCTGAGCAGCTCAGCAGGGAGCAGCAGGACACCCAGCCCTCAGCAGCTGCTCAGATGGGACCCTGGATGCTGTCTGACCCGCTGCCCATTGCTGCCCAAGCTGCACTTGAGCCTGCTCCATCTGAGCTGCAGCTGCTGCAAGGGCAGGGGATCCTGCAGCAGGGAGCCCCGGGTGCTAGATCAGCCCTGGGGCACCCTGCCATTGAGCCACAAAGGAAAGGGAAAGGGGCTCGATAAAACATAAATACATCGGAAGAGGAAGTGGAAATCCAACCATGGACACAGGAGCAGAGCCAGACACCTGCTCCTCCTCTTGTTCCCCCCACACAACCTCACCACACAGAGCACAGACACCACACTTAGCACCAGGAAAAAGGAAGGAATGGGTGTTTTTTTAAAAGCTGGTTTCTTCTTATCCTTCCCAAGCAGCCCCAAGGGCAATCGGCGCATAACAAAGCCGAGTAAGACTCTACCATGGGAAGGAGCTGGATCCAGCACTCAGTCTGGCACTGCAAACCCTGAAAGATCTCCCTGGTAGCCTGCTGGGTTCCAGCCACGGTGCAGGTACCTGCTGCCCTCCCTGGCTTCTCCCAAAAAGCCAGCACCTGTGGCCCTGGGGGTCGAGTGCCAGCCTTCACTCACAGACACTCCAAGTTGCTTGCTTCAGCCTGTAAAGCTCCCCCTCCGATCAGCCATGGCACCGCTCCAGCTGCTGGAGGGCTGGGCTGGCACGGCCGTTCCCGCTGGCACCCGTTCCCGCTGGCACCCACCGCAGCTGTCCCTGGAAGCACAGCAGAGCTGCAAGAGCTGCAAACTACACTGGGCACACCATGAGAAAGCCTGCCCTGGGTCCCCCCAAAACAGGAGGGGAGTCACGGTGATAAGAGAGGCAATCCACACACTACCCACAAACTGCCCCGTTCCCCAGGGATGGAGGGCATGAAAAATAAACAGCTTCCTTGTCAAGCCCCTGAGTATGGTACAGGCTCTGGTGAGCTCGTACTGCAATTAAAGCAGCTGTATCCCCAGTGGTTTCCTGACCTCCCACCCTGCTTGCTGCCCTGGATCACGTTCCTTCCCCCAGACAAACTCCGGGTCTGCCAGGGCTGGCAGGACACCATGCACAGCAAACCCTCCCTGCAGCCCCCGCAGCATCCTCCCCCACTAGCCACAATGGCCCCAGAGCAGTCCCAAAGCAGCAGGAGCCCACGAAAGCAGTCCCAAACCATCAGCATTCCACCAGCCTGAAGCTGCCTGCATTACACAGCGGCCTCCTGCTCCTGACCTGGCCCCCCAGGCTCCCGCTCCCTGGCTGACCGTCACAAGCAGCAAGTGGGGCACTTGCCCACATAGAAGAGGTCCTGGGCAGGGCAGATGGATGGATGCCAGGAGTATCCTGGCCAGGACAGAGGCACAGAGCTGGGAGAACCCAACTCCTGCTGTCTTGTCACCAGGCCACATGGCTCACCTCAGCTTTACTATGCAGAGACCCTCTCCCCACGGTGGTCTTACAGGCAGGAGCAATGTGCTCAGGGTGCAAGCGGGCCGCTCTGCCTCACAGCATGCCCCTGGAGCAGCACTCGGATTCTGAGGAGACTGCTGATTTACGCTGCCTTCACTTGTACGGAGCTTGCCTGAACTCCACCGATTTATACCCACTGCAGATGCGGGGCAGTCAGCAAGCAGGTACCGCGCTAGAATAACAAAAGCCTCAGAACATCAGAGGTGAGAGCAGGCGGGAGTTGGGAGGTGACACCTCCCCAGCTCAGCTCCCCGAAGAAGGCATGCCCAGCGGCCATTTTGCAAAGGGAATTATCTGACCGTTGCACCAAAAGTGAGTGGGAACATGGTAACTGCTCATCACAGGGCGTTTGTTTACAGCCGAGCTTCCTCTGAGTCATGTGAGTGCCAAGCCGGCAGGAGACGGCTGTTTGTACTTGTGCAACTCGCCAAACGGTGGCAAAGTTCTGCAAAAAGCCTTTTGAAAGAAAAGTTAAACTTTTGTCATCTGCTCCCAGCTCTTCTGCGACACGTGCAGAGGCAGTGGAAGCAGATCCCGCCTGTCCCAGAGGGCCAGTGTCAAACTGTATTAGTAAACAAACCCCCAAGCACGTTACACATGCACCACATTCGCCGCCAACGGTGAGCCCGTCAGCACACCGGGGTACGAAACGGGCACAATGGAGGGGAACTGCAGCTCGGCTCGCCGCACGCCCCCGCACACCCACCCACCCGCTTGCTCCCTGGCCACCAGCGCCTCGGCTCTGGATGCTGCTCGGCCTCTGATTTAGCATCTGGAAATCCTGCGACGGCACGCAGATGGCATGGCGATGCGCTGCCTCCGTGCCCCATCCATCCGACAGCCATCACGTTCCCGAAAGAGCCCCGGTGCCCACCTAGGAGGGCACCCACAGCGTACCCAGTGAGGGGTGCCCCGGCCAGGGGGCTTAACGCAAACCCACCCTCCAGCTCTCTGGACTGCCTCAGCCCTCCTCCTGCAGCACAAAACAGACACTTCAATTACAAGGTGCCATTAGCGTCAAATCCATCAGCTCCAGCCTGGGGAGCTGCTGGGACTGCAGACGGGGGAGGGGGGAAACAAAAAAAAGAAGAAAAAATGCTATTTCGAAAAAGCTTTGCTGGCTACAGCCGCTGCTTTGCCCCCCCGCACTTCAGCTGCGGAGGTCCCTGGAGGACCTGAGCACCCAGAAGCGCCGCGGGAGCCCCCCACCCGCCACGCCGGCCCCACGCGTGACGCCGCCCCCCGCCCATGCCGCGGCGGGTCCCGCCTGCCAGCGAGAGGGGCAGGGGCCGGGACCGGGGCCGGGCCTCCCCCCAGCTCCCGCGCCCCCCGCCGCCTCGCACCCTGCGCGGCCGGGCCGTGCGCACGGTGGGGCCGGGCAGCCCACGGCCACGCGGGAGGGCCGGCCCGGGGGGCGACGAGGAGGAACGGCCCAGGCCCGATGGGCAGGGGCAGGGCTCGGTGCACCTCGGCCCACCCGTGGGGCAGAGCGGCGCTTCGCACCCTCGCTCCGCACCCACCCGCGTCCCGGGGCCTCCCCGCCCCCCGCCGCGGGGCCCCACGGCAGCACCCCCGGCCCCGCCGCCCGCGGCCCCCCCACGCCCGGCAGAGCGCGGCCCACGCCGACAGGCGGGGAGGGGCCGGGGGAACCCCCCGGGGCCAGGCCGGGCCTACCCCAGGCTCACGGCGCGGCGCGAACCCCGCCGGCTGGTCCCTCCCCGAACGCTCGGCGGGCAACCGGGGCCGGTACCGGGGCCGCGGCCTCACCTCGAACTGCCAGTGGGCCGCCTGCAGCAGCTGCTTGGCCTGGTCGGCGGCACAGCCGGCCGCCAGCACGAACTGGTTGATCATCACTTGGTGCTTGAGCTCGTCCATGGCCCCCGCCGCCGGCCGCCGCCGCGCCCAGCCCGCCGCGCCGCCCCCCGCCCTCACGGCGCCGCCACCATGGCGGAGCCGGCGCGGCTCACGCCAATGTTTACTGGGCACTGACTCACGGCGCCCGGCGAGCCCCGCCGACGGCCGCCAGGGGCGGGGCGGGGCGGGGCGCGGCGCGGGGCGCTCCTGGGAGTTGTAGTTCCTGGCCGCGCCGCCCCAGCACCGCCCCAGCGCCGCCCGGACCACAACTCCCAGCGCCCCCCGCTTTGTTTGCGGAGCGGCCTCCGGGCTTCGGCGCTCTTTGAGTGACGCGCCACGCCGGCCAACCGCCGCACGCGGCTTGGTAGTACCTGACCGTATATGGTCAACAACACCGCTGCCCCCAATGAGAGGGCGGCGGGGGCGGGCCGCGGCCGGGGCGGGGAGGGTCATGTGGGCGGTGGCGCGGGGGGGGCGCGGGCGGTGTTTACAGTCGGCCGCGTGCGGTTTCCTGTTGACGTGCGGGGAGCGGCCGTGGCGGGGCGGGGGGGAACGGTCGCGGCGGGGCCGCCGCTGCCCTTTGGCCCCCTGCACTGGCTGTAGGCCCTACGGTGCCACCCCCGCGCCCCGCCGGGGGGCATTTCGGGGGCCCCTCGGCTCGCAGCTGCCTCAAGCCCGGGCTGCCGCTGCCTCACAGCCCCCGCGCCCTGAGGCGAGGGGGGGGGCGCGGCCCTTAGGCCCCGGGCCTATCCTAGCGCCCTCCAGCAGCGCTAATAAAAGATGGGGGGCTCACCCCGTCCCCTTTGCAGGCCTGCTGTCCACGCTCCCTTAGCCCGAGTGCAGCCCTGCGCCCTGCTGGCGTGGCTGCCAAGGCGTAAGAGGCGAGCTGGCAGTGGAGGAAGGTTCTGGAAGGTGCTGGGGGGCTCCCAGTGCCATGAAAGGCTCCTTTGGGAGCAGGGCATTGCCAGAGGAGATGGGAGCCTGTGGCCAGGCAGGCACAGGGCCGTGCCACAGCGCCCGGAGCGGGCACGGGGCTGTGGCTAAGTGCCAGGAAACGATAAACAGGCATGGACACGCGGCTGAGTGGCTGGGGGGGGGGGTAGGAAAGCTGGGAGAAGCGGGCTGAGGAGAAGGGAACCACTGGGCTCCACAAGGCCCACAAAGGCCACCAGCCTCCACCTTTCCTGAGCGATTCTGAGCTCTTTCCTGCAATTTGTGTGGGGGCTTAGCCCTGCCGCGAGCGGTGTGTTCGCTAACACCTCTGACCCTGGCTGGTGTTTGTGTATGGCTGCGGATATTTCTGAGCCGTGAGGATTAATGGCTGAAGGCTGAAGCTCAGGCAGGTCACGCGTTTGACCTGAGGGATTTGCAACCTCCGCTTTTGGGATGCAAGTTGCCCCGGTGTTGTCCAGAACTGACCACCTGGTAACCATCTTCAACGTCTCCTTTGGTAACCATGCAAAGTAGTCCAGGCCTTGGAGGATACCAGGGCCAAGGGGCTTTCTTCCTTTATATGTCACTGCCTAAATCAAAGTGAGAGCACAGCTGTACAGTGGTGGCTGTGGGATGCATTAAGAGGTGACCAGTCTTTTTTACAAGGTTGAGACAACGCCACGAGGAAAGCTGCAAGAGGAGGACTGTAGTGAGCAAGGTGTAAATACAGCTGGAAAAACAAACCCTCTGAAGGATTATTTTAATCAGAGAGAACCAGATTTTTTTAGAAACGTTGCAGTTTGATGTTGAAGGGAGAAGGGCTGGCCCTGGCCCATCAGAGCTTTTGGGGAGGGTTGCAAGCCCTTTGGAGCAGGGCAGTGTTTAGGGAGGCAAAGTTCATGGGCTTGCCACTCCTTCTGCTGAGGAATAACTGCATGTAGTCTCCAGGGCTCCTGAACCTTGTTGTTCTGTGAGTACCCGACAAACAAAGCAAGTCACAGCACCAGGGAGGGGACAACTGAGACAAAGCAACTTGCTTCACTGGGTAATAAACCCCTGAGCAGCTGGACTTTGGATGAGCTGCTTGGTTGAGTGGAAGGTTTGCAGACAGACATAATTCTTTGTTTACACGAGTGTGCTGGTAGCTGCCTCCCTGGCAGAGGTGTCGAAGGAGACCCCTAAAGGGCAGGTTGTGGTAGCTGGAGAAATGTGTATGGCAGTGGCAGGGTGGGTGTCCCTCCAGCCCGTCTGCCTTATCACCAGGCTGGTGGAGCTCTGTGGAGTCGTGTTTCCCAGGGTTATGTTCTGGTAACTGAAGTCCGCTCCTTTTTGATCTGTGTTTTACAGGATTCAGTGGATGCCTGGTCTGGGACATAGTGACAGGGCCTTGGTGACAGTGAGTGTGCAAATGGACCAGCAGGGAGCCCTGAGAGCTGGCAGAGGAGGTGGGCTCACATCCAAAAGATCCCTCCTCTATCCTCCTGCTCTTCTCCAGGTTGTGCCAGAGAACGGCTCCAGGCTCACCTTTCCTGGATGGATTTTGCAGGATTCACCAGGAAAGAAGGCTGCGCTGGAAGGTAGCACGGGAGCTGTGGCCTCCTCACCACCCCTGGGGTTCTGCAGGGTCCCAGGCGCAGGAGCCCTGGCTCAGTCTCACCCTGGCCCTTCCCACCTTGGCTGCTCTTGCTCCACACAACAATGGCACCCGGGGTCTCAGGCTCCCTTGTACTTCATGGCAGTGTTTTCATCCTTCTGGGGGATGTCAGGGAGGGCCTCTTGCCTTCGTGGCCTTCTTCTCCTTCTATCTCAGCACAGTGCAGGCAGGGCCCAGGGCTGGCAGCACCACACACCAGGGAAGTAAGTCGCAGGGAGCTTGGAGGTGAAGGGGCAAAACCCCCGCCTGGTGGCACCCCCTGGGTTTGTGAGGCTATCGCTGCTTCTTGCAGCTACCATGCCGCAGGCTGGGGGTCTGCTGCTCCTCCGGCCCACGGGACCCGTTGTGGTGCTGCTGGATCCCCACGCGTGGGCTGGCAGGGCAGCCCGGCTCCCTGCCCTGCTGCTGGCAGCAGCTCCAGCCCCGAGTCACCCAGTGTCCTTCCTCCGTGCTGCTGGCAGCGGCTCCTGCCAGGGCCGGAGAAGGCGAGTGGTGCAATATCCTGCCTTTGTGTGTGCCAGTGCCCACATCCCCTGGGCCGGGTGGGGGGAAAGGAGCTGCCGGCCACTGAAGGTGCTGCCCTGCAGCTCCGCTCGCTCTGGGCCCTGGCGTTTGGAGCGAAAGGGCTGAACCCATCCCTGGCATGCCGCTGCTATTGTCGTTGTCTGTCACATAGGTCTCACCGAGCAGGGCCCTGAGGGAGAGATTCTTCAGCAAAAGCCCCTGCCCTCCCAGATGACAATAACCCCCTCCGGGGCCCGACCACTTCCTCCAAGCTCCGGAGAGCTGTGTGGCCCGGGAGGGGCCTTCCCACTGGTGGAGGTTTTGCACGAACAAAAACCTCCTGCCGCGGCCGCTTCCCGGGCAGCCCCGGTGCTGGCAGTGCCAATGCCCTGCTGCTTGCCGGGACACGGCTCTCCTCTTGGTTTCCCCGCTTAACCCGTATGGTGCTGGGCTCCGGGTGAGCAGTGCGGGTGGCTGCTTCTGTCCCCCAAAAAAGCTCAGGGGACAGCTTTGGAGCCATTGCCTCTAGGCACCTCCTTGGGCTGGGGAAGGCAGGATGCTCTTAGCACTCAGGATGCAGGAGGGAAGGGAGAGGGACCCTCGTCTTCTGTCCCTCTGCAAATTCCCCTCCTTGCCCTGCCACATGGTGCAAACACAGCTCTGCTTTGCTCCAACTGGTTCCTAGCACAGCACAGGGAGATGGAGCCACTCAGCCTTGCTGTGCTCGTCTGCTCCTGTGCCGAGCCCCACGTTGGCTGCTGGTGTGCATGGTGAGGCCATGGGGGTGTAGAGGCTCACCCTGCTGGGTTCAGGGCTGCTGGTGGCACACAAACTGCTTGCATCAGCCCGTTGCTACCAGGGCACTGCCTGGGCGCTTGTTCGCAGCACTGAGGAGCATCTCTGAGCTGCCCCTGCAGGCAGGGAGCAGCTGGGATGTGCTCTGGGCAGCACACACAGGGCAGGCATTGCTTTGCCGGTCAGCAGGCTCCATTCCTCACTCTGTGCAATTTCTGTCATGAGAAACTCTTGCATGGAGAGGCTGGTTGAGCAACAGATGCCATAGCTCTGGGTGCCAGCACCATCCTGAGGGATGCAGTGGGCAGCACTCAGGCATGGTTATTGCCAGGACGCTGCCAGGCAGAGGCCAGATCTCCCTTGTGCCAACTGCAATGTTCCTGACTTCTGTGGTTTGCTGGCAGGACGTGGCCATTGCTAGTTCCCTGGCTTTTCCCTGTCCTGGTGGCCCTGCTGCACTGGAGGACACAGCAGAGCAAGGTCCAATCCTGCTCTCTCCTCACCCCCAGTACCCGTTCCCCCCCAGCCGGTGCCTTGTTTGGCCCCACCAATGCAGAGCTGCTGTGCTCAGGGTGGCCACCACAACTGCAGGGGTAATAACTAGCCAAGAAGTGTGTGTCCCCTTGGGTTTGTTTGCTTATTCCCACCGGGCTTGTTTTAGTTTGTGTTTACAGCCAGCAAATTCCACCTCCTGCCTGCTCACTCACTATCATAAAATCCTCCCGTGCGGGCCAGCTGGGCTCCCTGCAGCATCCTGTCTCCCTGCACCCTGGTCCCTGCTCCCAAGGCCGGTTTAAGAGATTTTGCATGTGCAACTTTATCTCCTTCGTGTTTCCCGGGGATCCCCAGCTCCACTGCTGGGAATTTGCGTCCCCCGCTCCTTTGCAACATGAACCTGTCTGTAGCATGTGTGCAGAAAGGTGCCTCCCTTAACAAGCCAAGCCTGGGCGGCTTTTCCCTGCGCCTTTGCAAGACCTTGGTGCCAGAGGGGACAGGGATCAGTGCTGGGACATTGGTGGGGGCTCTTTTGTACCTCTTCTTCCACACTATCCTCCTGTCAGGCATGCAAGACAGCCTTCAGTCTTTCCCCGCTTTGATGTACCCTCATGTCTGAACCTCAGACGCCTCTGCTCGCTTCTCTGGGTGGATTATCTCCAAGAGGAGGAACCCAGGAGAGGTTTCCCCATGTGAGCATCACATGGTCCTGCAGCTGGGGAGGCCAACCATCTGCCTCTTCTGCTGGCAGCGAGCCTCAGCCAGCAGCAGGTACCACCTCTGACAGAATTGGCCCAGGTAACAAAGCCCCATGCCAAACATCCTGGGAGGTGTGTGGCTACCGCAGCTGGTCCCACACTGGTCCCTGCATACTCCATCCCAGCAGGGACCAGCCATGCCTGGGGATGCATCCCCGGCACCATGTCCTGCCCTCCCCAGCCAGTGGGAAGGGAGGCTGATGGGAATGATTGTGGTATTGCTGCCCAAAGCTCTTCTGCAAAACAGCTACCAGCAGGTTAATCTTTCCCTGGGCTCAGCAAAACTGTCTGCTGAGGCTGAGCTGCGCCAGCCAGATGCCGTCAGTGTAATTCCTTCTCCCTGCTTTGCCTTTGCACCTTTTGCAGGATGCATCCCTGTGCGGTGTCCCTGCGCGTCCTCCCTGTGCATCCCGGCGCATCCCTGTGCAGCGTGTCCCTCTGGATCCTCCCTGTGCATCCCTGTGCAGAGTGTTCTTCTGCAGTGTGTCCCTGTGCGTCCCTGTGCATCCCTGTGCAAGCTCCCAAGGGTTTCCTTGTCCCAGGTGTATCCCCAGGTGTTCTCCTTGCACAGCCCGGTGCAGGGCACGGCAGCTCGGTGCCCGGTGCCGTGCCCCGCCCCGCGTGGCAGCGCCCCCTGCCGGCAGAGCGCAGGCTGCGCCCAGGGGGAGACAGTGGGCCGCCTCCACCTCCTCACCCCCCCCCCCACCGCTCAGAGGTGGTGGTATGCGCCGTCGCGGTGCCTGACGGGAGTTGTAGTGCGGGGCGGGCGGTCTCGCTCTCCCGGCGTGCCGCGCGCCGCCGCCGTGGGTGCGGGTGCGGGTGCGGTGCGGTGCGGGCCGCTCGCCGCCGCGCAGCTCTGCGTCCCCGGGCCCGGCCGCCATGGGCTCCCTGCTCAGCCGGCGCATCGCGGGCGTGGAGGACATCGACATCCAGGCCAACTCGGCCTACCGCTACCCGCCCAAGTCCGGTGAGGGCCGCGGGGCCGCTCTCCTCAGCGCCGCGGACGGGGGACGGGCCTGCGCCGGGCCCGATGCCTCCCTGAGGGGGACAGGTGTAGCGGGGGGTGGTCCCGGGGCGGCCAGGCCGCGGGGAGCCCGGGGGAAGGGGCTGCGGGAGGGCCCCCGCGGGGCACGGGGCCGGCGCTGGCTGTGCTCGGGGCCCGGCCCGGCCGGCTTCGGGGCCTCCCTGCGGGGGGCGGCCGGTCTGTCCGCCCGGGCGGTACCTGTGGTACGGGGCCGCCTCGGCGCCCTGTCCGGTTGAAGGGTGAGGGTGCAGCAGGGCCGGGTGCCCCGAGTAACGCTTCAGCAGCCTGCCCATCCCGGCGTCAGTGCCCGCGGCCCGGCCGCCGCTGCCCTCGGTCCGGGTGGGTCATGGAGGCGAGCCAGGCTTCGCTTCTGCGCTCTAGAAACGGGACTGCGAGTCGTCGGTGTGCGGCAAGTGGGGCATCTCCTGCTGGTACAGAGGAAGTGACAGCGGAGTTCGGTGGGGATACGGAAGAAAAATCCAATCTGGTGGAATGTAGAATGGAAAAATTCCCACATGACAGCTCCTTAAAATGGCAAGGGTTCTCACCTCAGAGCCGTTGGACTGACATGGCCTGTATGGGTGTTTGTTTTCCAAAGGGAAATGTTCTGAAAGCGTAAGAGAGTTGTCAGCAGTGTCACTTTTGTGGAGCTGGGTTGAGCCCCTGACTCACCTTGGCTTAGACTGGCTCTTGAGATTGGCCTGATTTAACTTGTTTAAAGAGTTTATTTTTTCTTCTCACAAAACAAGTCATCAGGGAAATTCAGATTATCTTTTCTCCTACCATATCCATTCGCTTACAAATATTTTTAGTTTCTATTCTGCTAGGGCTTTGCCAGGCAGGCTAAAAAATTTGCAGAGCTGCAGTTTGGGTTCCCTTGTTCTTGGGTACAGGTGTAGCATAGCCTTTTTGTTCAGAGGCTCAAGTTCTGTGTGTGTCTGGTGACTTGCTGGCTGTGACATCCTCAGGGCTGTGTGATGGAGGGAGCCAGGCCTCCCTGTTTTGTTTGAAGGGGGTGCAAGATCTTCTCAGGTGGAGAAGGCCGTCCTGCCATCATTACACCTTGTCTTGTTGCAGGTTGGCCTTCAGCAAGAATGGTGGTGTGGAGGAGATGGAAGGGGGGAACCTGCCCAGAAAAATTCTTCAGCTTTGTTGGTTCTTAGAGAAAATGTAACCTAGGGGGGGTGGGAGTTACTTTCTTGGGCTGCTAGGAAAGGCAAGTGTCACTGCTAGGTTACAGTAGGACTTTGTGCGTCCCTTGGGTGGCTGGGGTGTTTTCCCACTGTGGGGAACTGGGAGCATGTGAGCTGCCTGCTGAGCTGTAGCTATGGTACCATGGGCCCTGCTGGCAATTTTCTTACAGCCTAGAGGTTGCACCTGCTTTCTGTTGACACTTGGATGGGATTTTAGGTATGGACTGGATTAATTATAACCACCATATGCAATGAACATTAAACTGCTTCTTTCAAATCATCATCCTGTTGTTTCTGTACTGTTGTAATTAGCCAGACTAGAATTTAACAGTGTGCTGTGTTTTAGCCAACGTGCTTGCCAAGGTAACCCTGTCACACATGAGAGGTTGGGTTTGTACGTTTACATGCCTCCTGGAAGGGGTCTGTTGACCTAGATGCTGCCAAAGAGCATTCCACATGTCATATCTTCCTTGTAAAACTGAACACCTGATGCTTGCAAGCAGCTGATTAAAGAAAAATATTGGTATTTCCTTTAAAGGCTTTGGATACAATTAGATGCTTGTTAATTTATTTTCTGTTGCACTTGCCTGTGCTCTTCCTGAAAGCATACTGGCTTTAGGCTAGACCTTGCTCTTTGCCTTCATCAGGTTTATCTAACAAGGGTCCTCTTGACTTCAGGAAGGGAGAAGAGCTGTTCAAGCTCAAGATCATTCTAGGCAATAGAGGTTGTGAGCACTTCTAAGATGGAAAATCCAGGAAGGTTATTAAACAGCAGAACAGTAAGGGCTGTGAGGAATGCAGCCCCCACTGCCCCCCGCTGCCTTCTTCAGGTGGAGCATGTTCAGAAGGACACTGTCCCTTCTGGTCTTGCAATCCTAAGCATGTTTGTCTTGGGGCTGGAAAGATTGGCTCTGACTGGTACAAAACCTGACAGTGAAGACGACTGGTAGTGAGCATGTCTAGTTTTATTCGATTTTAGGAAGCAAGTTTGAAGTAGTACAAAAAGTTCTTAGGCTAAATGGTTGCTAATTATTTCTAACTTGACACTGTTGCTGTGAGCTCTACTGCTACTGACTGCCTGACTGGAAGAAGCCAGTTTTCCATCAGCTGTGTCAGATGTTTGAATGTGTGCACTGGCGTGCTAGCCTGACATGCAGGCAATCTCCTGGCTGCTCAGAGATTACTCCTGAAAGGCTTGAAGATGTGGTGAGAGACTTTACCTGAGGTTAGCCATCCTCTGGAGTCCTGTGCAGCACCAAGGGCTGTCTGTCATCTTTTATGTTCTTTCCCTCCGAGTATCTGGATTAAGTAGATCTTGACTTGGTGTGAGTGTCTGCAAGCTGCTGTGGCTCTGGTCAGCTGCCGTCTGGTTGGCATTGGTTTGAAGGATGCAGATTTGTGTTCTTGAGCAAACACACCACCTCACAAGTGGGTCATGTTGTGTGAGGAAATAAACACAAAATACAGGTATTCTGACTATAATTTAAGCAGTGTGTCAGCCTGCCTGTGAAAAGGAACACTTTACCAGGTCGTACTGGTTGCAAATGCAGTGGTGAGTATTCAGTTCTTATTTATTGACTTCCGATGTGGTTATTGCTGGGTCAGTCACGTGCTCTGTGGAGGACTGAGCAGGTGGTTGTAGAATCCACCTTGGTCCTTATGAGCCAGAGTCCCTAATGAGGCATGGATAGATTGTTTAACAGCTTTGTTGCAACTGATACGCAGTTTTACAGTTAAAAATCCTCTGAAAATGCCCTTCTTGTTCCTCCAATGCATGATCATCTGCATTTCCCCTCCTGCATCTGGGGGGCTGAGGCTGCTGAAATGCTGTGAGGTGGCACCCAGTACCCTTCTCTGATCCCTCTTAGCTGGTAACTTTTAACCTTTCTTGCTTGCTTCATGGAGACTGTGTTGGTATTGCAGATGCCTGACCAGTTGGAAGGCAGTTGGAGAAGGGCCCAGTTTGTACAGAAGAATTGGTGCCCCTGTGAAATGAGCTAAAAATGGGTAATTGCAAGGAACAGTCATGATCTTTGCTGTGCTTCTGTGCTTGGAGCAGTAAAATGATCCGTGTTCTCGCATGCAGTCTCATGATGCTCCTATTGCTTTAGCAACCAGTGAGCAATGCACCAGTGTTTTGCGCAGCTCCTTCGTCAGCTCATCTCTTGTTCCAGTGAGCTCATCTGCACTGTGGAGCAGGGCAGGGAGCACGTGCCCTTGAGAAGGCTTTTCTCCTCTGGAGTGGGCTCTTGAAAGAGAATTCCCTGGATGTTTCTGGGAGGAAAAAGAGGAGGCGGATTACTCCTCTCTGAAGCTGAACTGCTTTATTGTTTGGGAATGATGCTTTAATCAAAGAAAGAGCAATTTTAAGTAGGAGAAGCATACCCAGTCCATCACTTTGTTCTCAGCTCATAAGCCATGTGTACTGTCACAGCATCGAGACAGAAATATGTACCTGTATTTCAGACCTAGCTTTCATTCCTCACCCACTCTGCAAAGCACAGCAGAGCTGTTGTCTCTGTCATTCCTGTTGTAGTTCTGTAGGAGCTTCAGCCCAACCCTGCTGGTGACAGCCATCACCACCTGCCGTTGAGTGGAGCTTCCCCTTCCTGCCCTCTCCCTAGGTACACGGGAGCACTTGAGTGGAGCGCCTGTGGGTCAAAAGCAGTTGCTTTTGCTACTTGTTTTTTGCTGGATTATATTTAACCCTGCTCAGAGTCACGTTCCTGTTTGCTACGTGATGGTGGCCCAACAGGGATGGGTGATGGGGAAGACAAGATGGCCTCATCCAGCCGTGGTGCTGGTTTGGGCTCAGACTGTGTCTAGGACTGTGCTGTGAGTCCATCCCTTGACACGCTGTGGTGGTGCGTGTCTGGCTGAGTAATCAAAAAGGGCTCAATTTCTGTCACTTCCCTGTTAATTCTAATAATGTTGGGAAGCCTAAATGGGCATCTAATTGCTTTCTATTAATGAATGTTGTATGATACAGCCCTTGTTTTGATGGGGTTACAGTTGTGTTGCCGACTCTGCTCTTGGCCATTGTAGGGTGCTGTGTCCCCTGCCAGCGTGTCACTCATGTGTCACATCCATATGTTGGGTTTGCATGGTCACAGGATTAGGGTGCTGGGTTAGGGTTAGAGAGTAGTAGTTATGACTGGAGCAGCCCGGTGCTTAATGCTGGTGCATTTATGGTAATAAAACCCCACCACCATGTTGGACTAAATGTTAACTGGTTTGGTGGTGTTTGACGCTGTGGAGAAGCCTTGGGTTCCAGTTTGGTTTTGTGTGGGACAAACTGATGTTCAGACTTAGCAGTTCTGGGTGGCCCGGTGATGTTCTGCCAGCCACTGTAAAGTTTTCCGCCACAACAATTTCTCTTACAACCACTGCTTGTACTACGTTTACCTTAGCGGTGTCACCCGTTTGTGTTGTCTTTTATTTAGTGCTCTCCTATGTTTTGTGCTGATTTACTCTGGGGAAGTAAAGTCACAGTTTTTCTTTGCACTGGGATTTTTCACATATTCATTCCTTGTTTAATTGTATGTGATTCTTTCCTCTTAAGCGTGTCACTGCATTTTTCTGGAAGATTTCTGTTTGTAGCAGTTCTGTGGAGGTTTAATCCAAGGATTCTTTGCTTTGCTTTTTTTCCTGCCGAAGAGGATGGTGCTTAGCATCCTCCTTGTGTCCATAGCTACAGAGCTCTGTGTAAAGCTGGTGCAACACCTGTGTAAGGTAGGTCAGGGTTGTTTTGTAGGTTGGGGGGCCATGTGGGAACAGGGTTTAAGAAGCATGATGGTCTGGCTAAAATCCTAAAGCTTTCTTTGTAATGGAGTTGGAAATAGAACCTAGAGATGGAGCTGCAGCAGGATTTTAATGCATAGAAAATACATACAAGCCTTTTACAGACACTAGAAATCCTTTCAGTCTTGCACTAGATATGTGGATGTCACGGAGACCAGAGAAGAGGATACCTCATATTTTCCTTCTTGAAATTTCTTTGTCCTTTTAGCCCTTGGTGTGATATTTACAGAAGTTGTCTCCAACTTGGGCTAACAACTGAGTTGCTTGTGACAGTGGTTGAGAGGAATAATGCGTAACTTTGGCCTTACCTTGAGAACTCTGAACTTAAGGTGTTGTTGTAGCAGTTGGTTTCTGAAAACTTGCAATAGAATATCTTTTTTTAGCTGCTAAAAACTGTGTTATAAATTTGTGAAGACAGTTTGCAGCTGTCCTTGTTAGTTTTGCTGTTGAGACCTTACATACGTGGTGGCTTTTGTATGTAGCAGCACTGGCAGAGCCCAGGGGTGTTCTGCTCACCAGTGTATTCCCCTCTGAGGTCTTCAACGTGATTTTCCTCATGCTCTTTGTGACTGGCACTGACCACGTTTCATGTTTGCTCATAAAGGAAGTGCCTCTGGGGGAAAAAACCTACTCCTTCACATTGCAGGAGGTGACTTAGCAGGAAGATGAAGGGAGCATTCAGTTTGAACGCAGAATTGAAGCTGTGGTTTCCAGTTTTCCAGTTGCAGGGGGTAGTGTGTATGTGAGAAATCCTAACAATTTGTTAGAGATCCCAAAAGTAGTTCTTGGTGGAGCAAAGACAGCGTGGCAGCTGCTTTGAATGTGCCAGTTACATGTCTTTAGTGTCATTCCAGTTGTATGAGAGAGATCTTTTCATCCCAAGGTGCTGGTGAGGCTGCCTGGCAATGCTCTCCTGGACAGCCAGCCCCCTGCAGGCACAGGGTTTCGGTGGTGGTGAGCAGTCCTTGCCTGCTCTGGGGTTCTGTGTCCTCTGCATGTGGGATGCAGAACTTCTTCCACAAAAAAGCTCTGCTCTGAATTTGTGGAATACAGGTTTACTGAGGTGAGTTGAACCCCAGGATATCTTGTTTACTGAATACAAGGGAGCTGTTGGACTCTCATCCCAGATCATCAGCTGCTGCGTTGCTGAGACATCTTGCATAAGCATTGTCTTCACGGTTAATTAGATAAAATGCTCCAAAACACAATCCTACTTGACCCACATAAAATGTGAAATCTGTTCCTAAACCCCAGTGTTTGGTCATACTGTTCTGAAGCTTAGTATAAGTATAAACCGCTGCAGCCTCTCTCAGGTGGAGAGTCTGTATCAAGCTAGCTGTGCTTGGAGATCATATGCAGATGAGCTTTTTAATTTGTTGCTTCTGGGAGGGGTGGGAAAAGGTTGCCTGTCATTTGGAGCACCTACATTTTGTTGTGCTGATTCTGTAGGACAGATTCTAGGTAGCTTCTGGACCTGTGCTGAGGTTGATTGTTGTTTCTGGAAAGAAGGATGTGTTTCTATAATATAAACATCTGGACGCTTATAAGCTGAGCTCAGCAATAGCTGAGCACTTCCATCGTCATTAAAGCACTACCATCTGTGCAAAGTAAGAAGAGCCTTTCTTGGAGCATAAAGGAAAAAAGCCTTAATGGAAAAAACAGAGCCATTCATGAAAACCCTTCCATTTTGGAGTAAATCATGCTTGCTCCTAGCTATAGGGACTGCAAATCCTTCCATAATGCCTCCATAACCATTCAGATGATTAGTTACTGCTTCTGTAATGACTCGTTTTAAAACAAATTTTATGCTGTCTATGCATTGCCCCTAGGGAAGAAAATGTACATTTGGCTCAGTCCTTTCATCATGCGCATGAAAAACCCCCACTCTGAAACTTCAAGAGAAACAGCTTGGGTGGAGCCTTCTATTTTAGTTCTCTCATGATACTTATTTCTCTGGAATTGTAACTTTCTGAAGTTCATATTTGAGAGTGTTTTCCTGAAGTCTTTCTAGGAGGAGGCTACATTTGTGTTGCTCTCATACATCTGAGTTGATTTGGTTGATTTTGCAGTTAACCCAGTGCTCCAGAATCCCGGTGACCTTTGCACTATAGTGTATCACCTTAAAGACGAAACAAGTGTGTGGTGAAGCTTTCAGAGCTGAAGTTCAATTTAGTCAGTCCCAGGGTGTATCTCTTCTAGACATCCATGTTTCTGCACTTAGAACTGTCAATGTTATTCATTAAATTCAACATCAAGGTATATAGTCTGTAGCATTTGCGGTAAAGGTTTTGCGTGGTTCTCACCCTGGGATATGGGAGCAAAAACGGAGAGGGAAGACAGACTTTGCTCAAAGGGAGTCCCTCTGGCTGTGCAGAGCTTTGCTGAGGGGGGAAGCTTCATACTTCTCTGAGTACGTTGGTGGTGTTTGTGGGACTGGACTTCACGCTGGAAGGTGGAGAAAAGAGGGATTCATCAGAACTGAGCAATATTGAAAAGAGCTGACTCTTACTGCTCCCTGTCTCTTCTCTGGAAAACAAGTTAAAATGGAATTGTCTCTGCTGTAATATTTATTCTAGGCTGATCCCCCGCGCCCCACTTCTACTGTTGGCAGTGGCCATCAGTAGTACAGAGAAGGAGTGAACTAGCAAGTATTTTCTGTCTTGTGCTCTTTTATACTTGTGAATTAAAAACTGCACAGACCAGCTGTTCTTTAGGAAGCACTCATTTAGAGGTTTGTTTTTTAATTCCTTTGTGGTTCGTTTTTTTTCTAGGAAACTACTTTGCAAGTCACTTCTTTATGGGAGGCGAGAAGTTTGACACCCCTCACCCCGAGGGCTACCTTTTTGGCGAGAACATGGATCTGAACTTCCTCGGGAATAGACCTGTCCAGGCAAGTTCCTATATGCTGTCTATTTTACCCTTTTGTTTTCTGACTGTTTTGGAAAATCTTGTGTAGGGCTTGTAGAGGAAGGTAGCACAGACCTAAGAGACCTCGCTGCTTGGGGAGTGTCATTCCAGTCTGAGGTACAAAAGCATTCCCCTACCCCATGTCCCAGCTTGCTATCTGCTGTAGCTGTTCAGGTACAAGCAGAGTTTTTCTAGGAAGCAGTATTCACCTTCTGGGTTTATTTTCACTTAGGGCAGGAAGAAGAAGTAGTGGGGGAAGAAGAACAGGGACTCAGGAGCACAGATTTTGGGACTGATTCTGATTACCTGCCTGAGCAAGTGTAAAACATGCTGCAGAGAGAAGGCTGGAAGGCAGATCCACTCTTAGAGCCTGAACTTCACAGGTTTTGTGGGCACGCTGGCTGGATTCCAGTCAGCGTTCAGTGCATGCTGTTCTCAGGGTAAATGAGTGGCTTGACTGAGCCTAGGGCAGTGTTATGACAGATCTTGATATTTGGTGATTTTTGTTTGCTTTGTAACCTAGGTGGGCTGCTGAGAAAGTCTGTCCTTTAGCTTTCCCATTTGGAACATGGAGGTATTTTGGGGCACACAGGTGTTTTACCAGACTGTGAAAAGTGACCTGCTTGAGTAATTGGCTTGCTCTGTTGTCGTGGACAGGGAATAGCACTGTTGTGAGGGTCAGATAGGAATTTTATGCAAGCGTTTTAGATTCCTATTGCATCTCAGGACGGCTTAAAAAGAACCACAAAGTAACAAAGTAGGAGCCATTCAGAGATGTTTTCAAAGTGCTGGGGAGGAAAGGGAAGAGAGCTGCTTGTTTGCCACTTGTCTTCCTAGTTGTTTCTGCAGCTTCAAAACATGACAATGAAAAATTGATGTCGTAGTTCTCACCTTCAGAAAAGCGGTGACTATTAGCTAATTCGTGCTTGTAGCGCTCGGAGGCGGTTCAGTATCACCTCTGTTCTACAGATCAGAGAAACTGAGGCAAGATGACTTGATGTTTAAATTGGACTGGTGACAAGCACGTGCTTTGAGTTGTCCTCAGGCTATGACATTGGTGGTCTTAGCACCACGGTTAGATAACAGGTCTCTGCAGGAGAGGACAAGGGAGGATCTGGGAAGCTGTTGTTCAAGCAGAAAGCGTAGATAAGCAAGGAATTAGGAGGAGTGACTTTAGATGGAAATCGTTCTGGATGTAACAATCCTGTGGAGGCTTGGAGATGCTCGCCACCTACCCTGTGCCGTGTCTGCATACAGGGCCTGTGCGGAACGGTGGTTAAAAGCTGACTGCTTCTCTTTCGCTTTGTGACTAGCAGCTGCACAGCGCTCCCAACAAAAGCAGAAGACGCAGCTGTTAGCTAAATATCCCATGTGCATATGGCTGTAGGGACTAACCTTGCAGAGCTGAATTGACTGCATGTCTCAGCCTGGGTTTCCTTGCAGACATCCCAGTGCTGAATTTCATCACTTCTTAAGAGGGGAGTGGGTGAGAATGCTATTAACACAGTGGGATGGTTGCCAAATAGGTTTAAGAGAGGGAGGCTGTTTTGGTATATAGTTTGCCTATGTAAAGTTAATGCCCTTTGGCAGCTCTGATTAATCTTCAAGGAAGAAAACACTCGAACACAGAGCAGCAAAACTGCTTTCTGGATGTGGGCCAAGTTCTTGCTTTGGAGTAACAGAGGGCTTGTGTAGAGCAGTGTTACCAACCACAGCAGTGAGGGTGCAAGGAAAGTAGCTGTTGTTGTCCTGTGAAATCTCTGCTGCCTGTGGCTGTGGCACAGGGTCTTTTGCAGCTTTCTCCTGTTGGTCAGGAAACATGTTTTCCCTCAGGCTCTGGCTGTTGCCCCACCAATACATTTCTGTGGCCTGTGGGGACAACACTCAAGGGTTGTGTCCTGGAGCTGCCCTGAAGTTCAGCTGCAGCATCAGCATTTGTCTGCCTGTTTAGCAGACTAATTCCTAAGGAAACGTATATTGGTGGTCCCCCTGGTACTTCTGCTCTGTGTCAGTCATTCCATTCTCTCTGCACTGCTGCAGAGCACGTAGTCTGCGTGTGTTTGAAGGACCCCAACTCTAATGAGTTTGCGTGGTGGCTTTGTTGCTGGATACATTCAGTGTAACCTTCTGCCTGAAAGCCTGTCCCTTAGCTCTGTATCGTGCTGTTGCTCTGACTTGGAGCAGGGCTGTGTCTCCAGGCTGAGCAGTTATCAAACTTGGCCATTGTGCGAGTGGATGTTTCAGGTTCAGACTTCACCAAGCAGAGAGGAGGTCCAGCAGGCAGGTCTGCAGCTGTACAGGTTGTGGTCCCCACAGTAAGGAGTTTCCTTTGCATTTCTCACTGGAGAGTGTGACCAGTAAGGAGGATTACAGTCTGAAGCATTATCGTCTTTTATTTAAAGGACAATCTGTGAGAGAAGGTCTCTGGACTGTAGAATAGAATGAGGCCCCCTATCCCTGTCTTGTTCTTTTCTTTTCCAGAACATTTGCCCCATTGTTTCAGAACAAAAAGAGTTTCCCCCAGTAATCCAGGGCTTCGGCATACTGATTAGCAGTCAAGTCACTGTTTGCGTGCTGTAACAGACATGAAAGAGCTGCATTTCTTATGCTCAAGCTGGAGGTGGTTTCTTTAGTGGAAATAAAAGCTTGTGAGAGCAAGGCTTTCCAGACTGAGAATTCAGGCTGCAGAAAAAGCTTGTGAAAATGCTCTTTCTTGAAGTGTGTACTCCCAATATGAGTTATTGCTGGGCCAGAGCAGGATTTTTGCCCTGAAACATGCTTGTTTTATCTGTAAATAGAATCCTGTATTACTGTTCCTTGTGGCTGTTGTACTGAGTACCCTTAAAGGTAGATGTTTCTTGGTTTGGGTAAATCATATGCCAGGTAATATGCTGCTACCTTTTATAGCATAATAACAGGAGAATTATTTGCCTCTTTGTTCCAGTTTCCCTATGTAACTCCAGCTCCACATGAGCCGGTGAAGACACTGAGAAGTCTGGTGAATATCCGCAAAGATTCTCTCCGACTTGTGAGGTACTGTTATCGCCTGAACCTTTCATTTCATTCAACCCAGCAATCTGTCATCCAGAGCCAAACTCTATTTGAAAAGGTTTTGGGGAAAGGGCTGAATTCCAGATCCTTGTTGCTAGGTATGTCCAGAGGTTCCAGTGTTCCCTTGTGATCAGAGCTTTCAGGTGGTTTGTTGTTCCTTATCCCTAGATTTGAGCGATCTGTGTTTCCAAACAGGACCAGGGATGTATCCATCTCTGGAGGACAGACTAGAGTGGTAAGCAAACCCATGAAATCATTAGCATGAGTGGAAGATATTGGGCTTGTAGGGTTTATTAACCTGGCAGATTCCTTTCTGCTTTCTTGTGCAAGGAGAAGCCAGAAAGTAGCAGATTCTGGTGCAAGTCACAAGCAAGGAAGACTGATTGGTTTTGAGTGAAACTTCCTCAGGTTTCTCCTGTTGCCAAGATAGTTTGGTCCTAGTATTACGCATTTGTTTAGATGGCTGGTGTCCCATGCGTGGGGGAAGGAGGTCTGGATCATCATGGAGATCTGTTACCTTTCAGTGCTCAACGCTGAGATCTAAAGTGGCACTAGCTGGATTAAACTCAATGGCCAACACTTTGACCTGCAGCTGCCGTCTTTCAAACAGATGGCTGGAGTACAGGGGCCCAGCGCTTTGTGTTGGTCTGAGCGACTGGGTGGGTGTCCAGACAGAGCATTTCTCAAAGATCCTGGAGTTGCTCTGAATTCTGCGTTTCAGGCGCAGGGCTGGAGTACTGGCAGGGGGCCAACTTCAACCCTCAGCCAAGGTGGTTCTGAGAGCGTGGTATAACGTGAGTAATTTTAGTCATAACCACACAAAACCCTCGGTTTGTTTTTATGTGAAAACTGAAGGTTGGGGGTTTTTTTTGTTTTGTTGTATTTTTAAATGAGCAATACATGTGGTTTCAAAACTGATTGAACAGGAAAAGAGGGAAGAACTGAAAAAGTAACCATTGGTAAAGGGCTCTGAATGCTGTCTGGCTTTTTCAGCTAAAGAGTGAAGTATTTCTCTAGGGGAAAGTCTTGTTTTCCTCCCACACTTGCTGTGGAAAGGGTCTTTTTTCCTCCTTGCAGACATCCACACAAACATTGTAACACGTATCAGAAGCCAAACGGGGAGCGGCTTTTCCACTGGGAGAGGCCTTCCTGTGAATGGAGATGTTGGTGAGGTTTAGTACATACAGTTCTATCATTCTCCTTTCTGTGGTTGCACGTCCTGTGCCCCCAAGCACATTTGCAGCTCTGGACTATTTGAAATACAGTGTCCATGCACCTAGATAGTGTCTAGGTTTGCATCTGTCTTAATTCTTGGTACTATTGATTCTTTCTCTGCCTCATGAGCTCTCATGTGCTCTCAGGCTCTTGTGCTGCTGCTGCTGTGTTAGTGCTGATGACAACACTGCCAATATTATATCAGTACAAAATTAGAGTAGACCCAAAATAAGATTTTGATTGCCAGTCCCCAAGGGCACATTCCGTTTTTTACTTTTCTACGATTCTGGACTAGAGGCTTTTCTTTTCTCCCTTTGTGCACGTAAAGACAGTTTGTACCCTCTCCAGCCTGGCTTATTCGCAACCGATGGTTGAGGCTTGCATGTTCTTTCCAAAACTAGTTAATTTTAATTTACCACCTCCTCCACCAAATAAAATGAAACTGAGCTAAGTGTCTAGGTGTAAAGTAGATTCTGATGGTAAAGTCCTCACAAGTTTTTTGTTTTTCATAGAATTACAGAATCATAGAATGGTTTGAGTTGGAAGGGACTTAAAGGTCATGTAGTTTCAACCCCTCTGCCATGGGCAGGGACACCTTCCACTAGACCAGGTTGCTCCAAGCCCCATCCAGCCTGACCTTGAGCACTGCCAGGGATGGGGCACCCACAGCTGCTCTGGGCAGCCTGTGCCAGCGCCTCAGTACTCTCACACTGAAGATTTTTTTTTTGTCTCTCTCATCTAAATCTACCCTTTTACAATTTAAAGCCATTCCCCCTTGTTCTATCCCTACGGGCCCTTGTAAAAAGTCCCTCCCCAGCTTTCCTGTCAGCCTGTTTATGCCCTGGCAGGCTGCTGTAAGGTTTTCCCAGAGCCTTCTCTTCTCCAGGCTGAACCACCCCACCTCTCTCAGCCTGTTTTCATAGGAGAGGTGCTCCAGTCTCTGATCAGCTTTGTGGCCTCCTCTGGACTCACTCCACTAAGACCACAGAGCATTTTGGATAAGGGCCTGAGAGGCAGGCAGATGGTAAAGATTGAGGGGAGATAGGTGAGTCACTGTGAGTGAGACAAGGGAAATCCCTTCTCTTCCCTCTCCAGCACAGCACACTGACCTTGATCCTTGGAGCTGTTCGTCCCGTGGTGGAGGTGGTGATGGTGGTGGTGCTGAGATTGCCTGCTCTGCAGCCCTGGACAGCATTTAACTGTGTACAGATCCCTGCAGAACCCCCAAATAGGAAAAGCTTCCATTTGATAGTGATCTCCCCTCATGAAAGTCAACGCTGATAGAGACATCATCTAGTTCTTTCTTCATTTAATGCCTGCTCTAATACTGATGTAATCCATATCTCACAATATGAAGGCAAGCGATACTTAGCACTTATCCTGCATGTGTACTAAGTTTTTGGTTGAACTTTTTAATCCCCTCAAAGGATGAAATTGGGTTTGACTCAACCTCTTTCCATAAAACTGTCATGGCTGTTGTTAATTATATTTTTATCTTTTTAATTCTTTAACAGACAAGCAAAAAGTTCCAGCATTTCCATTGTTTTATCCAGAAGTGATGTTAGACCAGGTGGCCTCAGCTCCCATGGTCATCCTGCTTTGCCTTTTTCATCGTAACATTGGATCAGCTATTTGTTCTCAAAGGTGGTCAGTCGCTTCTGCTCTGTACATGTGATTGTGAAGGCTATGTGATTAACTTGTGTGCATGACTGAAAGGCACACCTACCAAAGTCACTGGTGTCTAAATTTGTGCATGCATCTGTGGCCACCTCACATTGACACTGTCAGTAGGGCTTGACTAAATGTACACTGTAAACTTCAAGTGCAGGTGGAGATAGAAGAGCTCTTGAACCACCTGAACCACTCCTGAACCACCTCCTTGTCTGCCACATCCATTGCAAAGAAAGAAGGAATGCAAAACGCGTGACTTTGTCTTGTTACTCCCCTGAAGTTACATCCCACCTTTGCTACACCTTAAGGTGGAACATGGTGTCTCTGCCTCTCAAAGTACACACCAAAGTAGTCCTTGCTTGTTCCTTGGTCCAGCTACCAGCTGGCATTGCTGCCTATGCAGTCTTTTCTAACCTGACCTCTTTGCTATGTGGCAGATGATTTTCTTAACCTCCAGCACCAGGTGTGTTGAAACGGGAAGCTGTGTACACAGCCTTGCTGTGACTGCCACCATTTAGGCACATATACCTTGCCCTTTACTTGAGTGGTGCTGTTGCTGGCAGACAGGGCTCTGACTCTCCTACTTCCCAGCAGATGCATCATCCAGAAACCTTCTTTCCAGGCACTGCAGTTGGTGATGGCCTCTCAGTGGTTTCCCAGGGCAACAGATTTACTCTAGTCTAGATTTAACCCCTTTTCTTCTTGAAAGGATGGAAGCACATTCTGAGCGCTGGCAGGGAGGTGCAGAGGTGCAGTTGAGAGCAGGAGGGTAATCTTGGAACCCGTATGCTTTTTGTGACTTCACTGAGAAGACAGAACAGGCAATGGTTTTACTAATGACATGTTGCTTTTGTGTGATCTGCTCCCACCTTGTTACTTGGGGCTGTTACAGGTGCCTAGATCTGTGTTGTCAATCTGTAACTCGCGCGTGTGCAGGGCATCTCTGTTTTAGTACCTACCTATCTATGCAGTGTGTATACGTCATAGACTGTCTGTCTGTGCATAGATTTCATATCTATGAAGTAGCTTCATCGGTGCTTGCCTGAAAGGGGTGCTGGTTGTCCCCCACCCCCCACCCTACTTCTTCTGGAAGAAGTGGCAAGTGTATTGTAGCCTGGATTCCTCACTGCCAACCTCAGATCAGCTGAGGGCAGCACAGCAAGAAATAATTTGCTTGTGTTGTCGCTTTCTTGGACACACGTGCTTGTGAGTGGATTGTTGCTATGTGTGTTCTTAGGTCAGTCCAGCACAAAATGTTCATGCTCCTCCTGTGTTTTCTAGGCAAATCTGCCCTGCTGGCTAGAGTGTTTCTTGTTTGCAGCCTTCAAGTGCCATGGTTTTATTCTTTGAATGCAACTAGCTTGTGTGAAAATGCCATCTTGTGCTATTGCTGTATATTGTATCCAGGCTGCTGCAGATGTTCAGACTCAGTTCTTGGGATTTGTCTTTTTTATGCTAGCATGTTGGGTGTATTTTGGCTTGATTTGCTGTTCTGACCTAGGTGAACCTCTGGCAAAAGTCTTGTTTGGAGCTTTCAAAGTCCTTCAGACAGGAATGCAAGTGTATGCTGTAGAGATTTACTAGGGTTACATCAGTACAAGTATGTGTGTTAGGTATTTGATTATACTGCTCTTAAGTTTTGCTTTTCACCTTCTGTATTAAATTGCTGAAGCTGAACATTTCATTCTTGTTCATGTGGTGTTAAGTAAAATTAATGCTGGAACCCTCTTAATTAGGCAGCAGTTATTACATCTCAGTGAACTCGGTAAAAAAGGATTCCCTTGACAATTTTTAGACTGAATTATGGAAGTATGCCTAGCCCGTTTCTGAGTATTTTCAACAGTGCAGGATATTCATCAAGTCCCTTTAATGAAGGGAGAGGCTGACTGATACTGTGAAGTCAGAAGTGGTGCCAAGCTTTTCCTGAATAGTTTAGCTGCTTGGCTTTGACCCAGGCATCCTGGCAATTAAGGTAATACTGATAGACAAGTGAGGCTGGAGCTGGGTGGCAAATGAAGTAGTAGTGAACCCCTCTCAAAGGCAGCCTGCTGCATTCACCACTCCTACGCAGTGCGTGAACTAATGGTGGTACCGACAGTCGTAGGATTACAGTGGGATTTGAATTTACCTATGAGAATCTGCTTCTGCCCTGCCAGTGAATCGCATGCATTCTGTCTGTCACTTTGCTTTTCAAGACGGGGAGATTGTCTCGTGGTGCTTTGTGTTGACTGCTTGTTCCAGGATCTGCTGGTCTCTGTGGCCACTTCTGGCACATCATAACTCACTGCTCATCCATGGCCATAGCTCACTGCCCTAGAGCTAGCTCCACACCAGCTTCTTCGCCAGATTTGTTACCTGCCTTTTCCAGTAGTAGGGAGAAGGAATAATACTGGGTAGTGGTGATCACACAGTGGGATCCAGCTGTACAGTAGCCCATAGCCAAATTATGACTCACCTTTATGTTAATTGAAATAACCTCTAAACTCATTCTTGCATCGGTTATCATATGTCTGTTATGCAGTTGAACGTGTTAATTTTTGTGCATACAGTAGGTGTGTGCAAGCTTCAGTCATTAGCAGCATCAAAGGTTTAGTTGATGACTTGTACATTTAAAGGTTATTTGAAATTCCTATATTTGGATGCTTTCTGATCTGAATGTCATCTTCTGTGTGATACTGGAGGTACCTTTTGTTGAGTTTCAGGAGTTCTTTGTGTTACAGAAACCTTGTTTTTTGCCTGTCACGCACCCATTTCATTTGCAGAATAAAAAGAATTAGGCGTTAGACTTCTTAGGCTCATGCAGGATTTCTTTAGCTCAAATACTGAGCCTAATATGAAGTTTTGAAAGGAGGGAGAATGTTTCCTCTCCTGAGGGTTTGACATTCAAGGTGTCACTTTCTCTCATTCTGTGTCCTGGCGCTGTAAGGCTGGGTGAGATCCCTCAACACTGTCATTGCATAATTCATGTTAATAACTTCAATCAAATCTTGAGAGAATCTTCCTCAGAGGAAAGAATGGAAATCTCCTGGGAAGCCCCAGGTGGCAGCCCATGGTGCCTTGCCTGCCCAGAACACCTAGACTGGAGCACTCTTGTCCTGATTTCCAGAGTGATCTTGAGATCTCATAAATATATGTTCTAATCCTCTGGCATTATCTTTCAGGTATAAAGATGATGTTGATAGTCCTACTGAGGAGAATGGGAAGCAGAAAGTCCTGTACAGCCTGGAGTTCACGTTTGACGCAGATGCCCGTGTTGCCATCACTATCTACTGCCAGGCTACAGAAGAGTTTGTCGGTGGTATGGCAGTGTAAGTCCTGGGCTTGTGGGTGCGTGGAGGGATACAGGAGCTCTCAGGTGATGAGCCTGTCAAACATCTCTCATTAATCACCCCTGAGAGCAGTGCTGCCACAGGTGGTGGAGAGGGAAATCTCTTCTTTTTTTGTTTTATATATTCTAATAGCTTTGAATATTACTTTCACTTCCCTCCCACATAGCCAATATCCTCTCTTGTTCCCTTTTTGGATTGTTTTTTGGATGTGGGGAAGCCATTCTGTGCGCAACAGAGGAGAGGAACTCACAGCTGTATGCTTTGTCAGCAATATGTTCTATGAAATTAAAAAAAACCAAACAACCAAACCACCACCACCCTTCCCTTCAAATACTACCTGGTTTTTTCCAGATCACCTAACTCACTGGATTTTTGTGTTCCCTGTGACAGGAGCATCTGGGCCACCAAAGTAAAGTTCAATCTCACATTTACATAGCGAGTCTGTGGAATTGAGGCCCACCTAAAGCCCTGGTTGGGATAAATGACCACCTCAACACAGGCACTTGGGAGATGGTTATCAGGAGGATTTACTGCCTGAAACCCTGTCTGTGTTTCCTGCCAGGTACATGTATTAGTCTTTGGCTAGCTGTAGAACAAATGGTCAAAACGTCATCTGTGGAGTCTTTCTCGTATTCTGGTAGCGCATCCCTACAGACTTTAAAACCTTTTTATCTAAATGGCACATTTAAACCATTCCAATCAACAGTGTATGGCATAAGACCATGAAAAATCTCTTTTGTGTATTAAGAGCTAAGGTGATAAAACATGCTCTCTCTGGTGTGAATTGGGTACACATGAGCTGCTGATATGTTATGGCAGGCTTCTGATGGCCGCGGGACAAAGAATTCTTTTTGTTCTATGGCTAAAGGAAGAATCAGGCTGCAGAAGCTCTTGGCTTCGTCTAGTAGAGGCTTTTGGCTGATCAGCGGCTCTGTGCACGTAGTGCTGACGGCTTCTGCAGTAGTGCTCGGGATTTGGGGGTAAATGTACATTTTATTGGAGGGATCTGCAGAGGTTTCAGCAGAGAGAAGTATGTATGCAAACCATAAAATGGCTTATGTGTTTTATGCAAAGTATAAACATCGCAGTAATGATGGATGGATAGTGTATTTTTAGAAATGAGACAAGCTTAATGCTCCCATCCAGATGTGCATTCCTCCAAACTGGAGGATATCCCGAACCAGAACTTTCGTTTAGGCCCCTTTTCTTCTTCTGTTGAAGCCTATGGCTGCCTTTATTTTGGGGACGTAATAAATTAGCTCCTTTTAAGTGCTTGAAAAATATCTCTTGAGAAACTCTGAAAACACTTTCTATTTAGATCCAGATTTTCCTGAGCAGAGCTGAATGCAGCAGGATGCCTTAGAAATCCTGATAAAGTTTCCGTGTTCTGTCTCTTAGGTCCTTAGGTTTCCTGTGAATTTAGTGCTAGTGAAGGTGTTGGAATGGCAGCCTTGGAGATTGAAGTCCTCTTTTCCTAATACAGGTACAACGTGGAGAGGTGGCCAGCGTCCCTTGTGCTGCCCTGCAGTGTTCCTTGTTTGCTGACCTGAGGAGGAAACCATCTGTGGGCTAATGGGGAGGACTGAGGGCCTCTATGGCCAGGGTGGATGTATTTACATTGCCAGACTTCAGCTGTGGCTTGAATCAGCAAGTCTTGTTTAAAATCATTGATTTTAATCTTGTTTTGCTATTCACTTGTTGGTTTACATCGAAGGAGAATTTGTCACTGGTCAGTAACAATGAAACATCTGCATCTACAACTCAGTGTAAGCTTCACAGCAAACTTTGTGATACATTTTACAAAGACCTTATCTGTAAAGAATATGCATATAGTTTAAAATGTATTTTTTCAGACTCCTAATTTTGCATTTTGTTATGTCAAAATGGCAAAAAAGTTACTCTAAAGAGAAAAGATACTTTTTTTTTTTAACCTGTCTTGAACCAAGCTGTGTTGGGATGGAAGTGCAACTGCATCACCCAAGACCAGCAGTGTAGCATTTTTGTTGGTTAAACTGCTCCGTTAGACTCTTAAGAGACTGTCTTGTCAAGTTGTACCTTGAATAATAATTGCTTAATGAAAGTATTATACTGACCAAACGTGACTGTTTCTGGATAGAGTGTTTTCAGTCTTCTGTAACTAGTAGCTCTCCCCTCAGAACTCTGTTGGTTGATTGGAGGAGGAGAACACAGTTTCTAGTTCACTTAAGAACAAGTTTTACTGAAATTTAGTGCCATGCACTAAGCCAGTGACTGCCACCAAGGCCGTTTTCTGTTCTTCAAAGCTTATGCAGCAAACATGAGCTACCGAATTGCTCTTTACATTTAATTTGAACAATTCCTAGGTAGAGTTTCTGAAAGTTAATACAACTGTCAATTTCAAAGAAAAATACAGTGTTTTTCTTTAAATATGAATTTTTTAATCCACCCTGTCCATGGTTCACTGAGAGATGGATCTCTGTTCTGATGGTGGAGAGGAAGCCTTTGTTGATGAGCCCTGCCTGCCTCTGCACGAAACCAGGATCAGTAGTCAGCAGTCATTACCTTGCTAACGAAATGTAGCTGATGATACTGTGCTGCCCTGCTAGGGTGGCAGCAGTCCCCGGTGCACTAAACCTTCGTGTCAAAAGATAAAGCACTCTGATGCGGCTCTGGCTTCCACTGCTGGCCTTTTATTTGATAAATCATACTTTAATTTCCCTGTAGCATAGAAGTGATGAACTATCTGTCTCTGCTGTGCAGTTCTTGGACAATAAATATTATGTAGGTGTGGGGGGCTGCACCAGAAGCCAGGGAACCTTCTGGAAAGCCTGATCCTGATTTCATGCAGATGTGTAGGTAATAAGGGCTGAGGGAAGTGAGATACAAATATAGACTTTATAAGCTGCTTTAATTCAACCCAGGCTATTTTTCCATGTGGAAGTGGCTCATGAAGCACGTCTTGGGGCTAGTGCAGCTGCCCAAAGTAGGCATCTCTGCTTCTCTGGATTTGCTGGCTGCTAGTAAAAACCTTTTGAAGCTCTGATTTCAGCTTTGCAAAGCAGTTCTGAAAGGGCACTGCTATAATTACTTAGATTTATTCTTTTCAAATTCTAGTGGAAAAAAAAAAATCTGGGCTGCATTCTTAGAGCACTAAGTGGAGTGAGTGCATTTTTAGTGCACTAATACAAATGCAGCTTCCCCCTGTCTGGGCTGGTAGCTTCTTCCTTTTTTCTCAATTTCTTCTGGTGCTAACAGCTACATTCAAAGAACAAGCCTGTGCAAAAGCTACACTATGTATAAATTAAAAACTTTTTCTGTTGCTGTGTCCAGCACTTGATTGGGAAGAAGATGCTCATTAAAATAAACTACTTTTTTTTTTTTTTTTTTCCACTGTCCTAAATTGATGCTAAATCCTAAAATGGGAGAAACTTTCTGGACCCTTGTCAAAAGCAGAAATTTTCTCCTAGTCCCCAGCCTGCAGCATGGCTCCTTAGAAGCGCTAAACAAGTTATTCTTGCTTCTCTGCTGAAACAACCACCAATCCTGATAGTATCAACACTCTGCTCATGTGAAACTCCTGCTAGGAACGTTGTTATATTCATACAACTTGGGGTGAGAGGGGGGAGGGAAGATGGCTCTCCTTGAGCAACAAGGCATTGCTTGTTGTAGAGCCTCTGCTCATCTGAGAGCCAAAAGGGTCAAGGTTCTGTCTTCAGGATTAGCTGGTCTCCATGACCAAGGGGAACCTTTCTCTCTGCAAGCCAGAAAGCTCCCTTCTGGAGTTGTTTGGGCTCTAGTTAAAAGCTGGTGGCTTTATCAGTATGTGCTGCCTGTCCTAACTTGTCTCAAAGGAGTGTTCAGCAAGACTTTCTCAGGTAATCGTGCTGGGAGATGTGCTCAGCTATACCATTTCCTAGCCAAGATCTTGGGAACATGTAGCTCCTAACTGCTGCCTGCCTCTTGTCCTGGACTCTTGAACTCTGGGTTTCACCAGGAGCTGTATCGTCGCCACTGTGGGACCACAGTTGACCAGTAAAGTCTGAAGGAGGTGAAGGTGTGGCTGTTGGTGATTGTAGAGGTGTCTCCACCTCTGCAGCCCCATGCCCAGGGGAAGGTATCCAGCACTTTCCGGTGCTAGCGCAGATATCTCTAGAAGCCTCTTGGATGAAATGGGAATTAGTTTAAATCTAGAGGGGACTGCTTCTCTCACCTTCTGAATGCCTTTTGCCCAGTCACTTTGTGGTGAGCCTAAAGATTCTTCAGAGCAAAACATACCAGTGTTTTGCACCAGCTGGTGCATTACCCCAGGGGTAAGAGAGACCAGATCTGCTGATGTCCACAGTCTCCTTAATTAATGGAATTAGCGGTGACCTGCCTCTGAACAGCTGAAGACCCCCAACATTTTCAGTTTTAATTGTTTTTCTGGTTGTGTCCATTTTCTTTGGTTCTGGAAATCAGCAAACTGCTGTGCTGTGCTTCTGTTCCCTGTGGCAGTCCCTGCAGTGAGCTTTGGCACAGCGTCTTCCCTGAGGATCCGCTCTTGTCTTTGGTTAGTGGTGGATGTGCTCTTGGGGAGTTGGTCTGTGATCTGGCTGGCCTGAAGAGAGGATTTGTCAGTTTGTCCTTTCCTTTGGCCTCAGTTCCCCGGCAGCTGGGTAGAAAGCAGGGAATTCCCTGGTTGGGGAAACCACCGTAAGAGCTTGACTGCTCACCTGTGAGGACAAGCCTTGTATTGCTCGGTGTCACTGAGGCACAGCAGTACCTGTCAGCTTCAGAAATGTCCTACAAACAAAGAGAAACCTGCTGTCAGAATCTGCGGTGCTAACTGGGGGTTAAGACTAGCTGGTTGGAGAGGCAGCTCCATGCCTGTGGGAGAGGCGGTTGGCATATACAGCAGGGAAGGGTTCAGCCATCTGGGCCAAAAGGGGATGGGTGACCAGGATGGGCCCTATCTATGTGGCGTGAAACTCTCTACATTAGCGTATAGGAGGTGCAAGCATGCAGCTGTGTGAGCTGTATGTTGACTACTCGTTAGTGATTGCCCATAAACGTGTAATGTCCCCCCAAACAAATGAGAGCGTACTCTGCATTGCATTTCCATTGCAGGGCTGGCAGGGCTGGCTCCTAGAGATTAGTTGAAATCTGTTCCTAGCCTGCCTTCTGCAGTAACTGGTTCATGTGTTTGTACCCTTCGATGTCGTCGGTTTAGGAGACAGGTATGTTTTTTGGAGCAGGCTGCAGAGACATCCTCTCTTTTTGTGTGTGCTCTATGAATGCATCCTCTCCTTTCCTGGCAAAAGCCTTGATGTGCACGCTATTAGCCTGTTCCTGGGAGGGCCCCCGGGACTTCTCCAGCTGTAGGTATCCTGCTGACTAGCAGGAAGGATTGTGTAGTTAAAACATGACAGCAGCGGCTGTTTCCTCAGGGGAAGAAGTCAAACCAGCCTTGTAGCTGGAAGCACTTGAAACAGCCAGCTCTAAAGACATGAGCAATCCAGGCAGATCAGGAGCTGATAATAAATATGACATGAGAGGTTTGAGTTTTGCAGCATGTTCTTATGAACAAGATCTTCCTCTTTGGACAGAAAAGGTTCTCGTCTGTATCCCAGTAATGTTGCCAAGCTCTGTTTTCTCATTAGAAAGAAAAAACACAATGAAAATAGGTCAGTCTAGCTCTGCAATCCTTGCCCTTTTTCAGGTCCGTGTTGTTTGTGTTGCTGATGCACAAAGGGGTGTACTGGATATTTATTTATTTGAAAAATCTCATTTCCTTGTTTGTTTTGCAATGCCTGCCGCACTCATCGCAAACATCCTACCGCAGTCTTTTAAGCTGACGGTGGACGTGACACTGCAATGATTATATATTCTGTCTGCATGTGGACGTTTGAATAGTTGGTTCACAAAATGAAATCCAACTGAAATGGGTAGCTCAGCACACAGCTGTTTTCACTAAAGCTTGCGTAGGAGAGACAGTCACTTGGATATTCCTTTGGTTTTTTAATAGCCTCTGTCTATTCAGGGCCTTTGAAAGGTGCTCTTGCTGCTTTTGGCAGCAGACTATGGTGATGAATATGAATTCTTTGTGCAGAGAGATTTCTTCTGTGTGAAGGCGAGTGCTGTTTTTTGCTAGGCGCAAGCCTTTACGGCCAAAGCCTGCTTTGATCCAGGCAGACACCAGTCCCCAAGGGAACGCTGTAGTGTGCAGAGTTCACAGGCTGGAATGCTAAATTCTATAGATTTCACCAAGCAGACAAACCCGCTGTTTTTAATAAGAGTTCTGGCCTTTGTGCCTCTCTGTGTAGCTGTAGTGTAAGCCGCCGGCTTTGAAGCCTGGCTGGAGCCGTGAGCACGGTGCTCTCGCCATAAGTTCAGCAGCTGAAGGCAGACCACGGCGGGTGCGGAGGGGCAGAAGCAGCAGGGTTTCAGCTGCATGGTAAGGTGTTTGTTTCCTCCTGGCCTGGAGTGGAAACTCAGTCTTAGGAGGAAGCAGGAGGGGAGGAGAAGCCTGGCAGGGACTGCAGTGCACACCTGTTGACTCCAAACTCTGTGTGGGAGCCTCTCTGGGCTGGATCTCGTCTAACTCTGACTGAGACCCAGGGCTATGGCCACGTTATATTTCAGTGGCGTTTCTTTTAACAGTAAAAATCACTATGAGTTGAGACACTTGTTCAACTCCCCTCTTCCCCAAGAGCTGACCTGTGAGATCCTGGCCCAAAATGAAAGCAGAGTGTGCAGGTGTGAGAGGGGGAGGCCAGCGTGCTTGCTCCACATTGACTCCTGCCCCCTTTGAACACCAGCAGAACATGACTGGCTCCCTCCTCATCACCTGTAAGAGGCTGCGGAGCCTGCCAGGCAGTCACAGCCTGCAGCAGTGGGAGAATTGATTCCTGAGGACCCTCTAAAGCTCTCGTATAACTCTGCTTTCGGTAACTCTGCCTTCTCCTCAGTTCACTGCACGTTGCCATGCAGTGTGCGCAGCTGTTACTGAAGAAAGAGGACTCTTATTTTTCCACGGGCTCTTCAAAGGGAAGACTGTCTCTCAGCAGTACCTTGGGGCAATGTTGCTACTTGCATCCTACTTTTCTCTGAGGAATGGGGTCTGGGCTGTGCTGGCGTAACTCTGAGGCAAGCTGGCTAGGATCCTTGCTCGGTGCCTCTCGGTCGGGGTCCCAGCACGCTTGTGGGAACAGGAACCATCTTTTGACTGTCTGAGGCAGCCCCAGTGCCAGGCAGAGCTGAGTGTGAGGAACGCAGCCGTGAAGAAGTCCGCACGAGTTGGGACTGGCACCCTGCTGAGAACTTCCCCAGGCGCTGATCTGGGATGAGCGAGAGGGGAAAACACTCCCATGCATTTGTGTCAAGTCTCCAGTAAGCATGTAGCAACAGAAGTTGAACTGCTTAGCCAGAGGTTCACAAACACTAGCATGCCGCTGGTGGCTCGGGAGCTACTTGAGGTCTGCAGGTGCCTGGTAGCGAATCTGGACTGGGTACAGGGAGAAGGCTGCAGGAGCCACGGGCTGTTTCTCTGTGCAGGCAGTGAGTGCTTCTCAGCTGACGGTGGAGGAGTGAGACGGGAATAATTTTGGTTTGTTTCCTGTTCTCTCAAAAATCACTGTGGTGTAGTCACAGGGCTGCTCATCTGCCGTTCTCCCATAGACAGCTGGTTTTGGGAGGTGGAAGGGGTTGACATGGAGGAGGGAGGGACACATTTGCTTTGTGGGAGTACAGGTGTGTCAAAGAGTTTACAGGAGGAGATGGGCTGTGTGAATCCTGAGAGCTGGGGGCTGCTGCTGCAGTCAGCAGTGTGGTACCTCGCGTTGCTGGTGATTCTCAGGCTGCCGGTGTGCTGGAGCAAACAAACAGGTTTAAAAAAATGTGATGGGGGACTTCTGTTTGGTGCTAAGCTGCTAGGACAGACCTACTTCTCCAATGTCCTGTGCTGCCAGTGATGGCAACGTGGTTTTGTTAGACCTCCCAGCTGTATGGAGACCTGGCCTGGTGCAGTCTGAGAAATAGCAAGCCAAACATTCAGATTTCACCTTCATGCAGGGAGAGGCAGCACATTGTTTTCTGCTATCTTTTATTTTAATACATGCTCTCTTTTTCTGTAACGCATCTCCACAGCTCTAGAGCTTCTCCACTATTGTTTGCTGTAAGCCCACAGCAGCACAGGCAAGGAATAGAAGACTTAACAAATACAGCAGATGCCAACTTAAAGGGCTGAGGGTGGGTGGAGACCACTTAGACATTAGTATGCAGGGTACTTGCTTTGTAACAACTTGCCAAATTGTCCTCCTGTGCAGCATGAGGAGTGTGTACTTGTGCAGTGGATCCCGTGCATCACCTTAGAAAGATGATTGATCTCTGTGACAGTCTAGGATCACCAGTGCTTCCAAGAAGTTTACCAAGCTCTTGGCCTGGTGGTGCTCAGCAGCCTCGGTGGTGGCTGCTGACTGGAGGTCTCCAGTGTTGTCTAGTTGTTCAGATCCAAGTTTGATGAGTTTTGGCAGTGGGGGCTAGGCAGTCACACAGTTCGAGGCGTAAAGTTCATTTGGGGAAGCCTCCTTGATATTTTTGTCATACTTTCAGCTCCAAAAATCTATGTGTACCTGGTTTATTTCTTTTCTCAGGGGCAACAAGTCTATAGGAGTATTGTTCTACCCTGTCCTCCTTGGAACAGCACTACTTGTTTTCCTGTTGTAGACTGATTTGGGCTTCTGGTGCTGTAAGTGCAGGTCCTCTGGCCCTCCTGGCACTCATCATCAGCATGTTTAGATCCTTGTCCCAGCTCCACTCTCTCCTCTGCACTTTATTTCCAGTAAGTTCATGGCTTGCTGTCACCTTAGATAAGCCACTCTTCCATCTCCTGCTTTCCTAGCTGTAGAGGGAGAATTGTTCCTCTCTGCAGTGCTGGGAAGCTTTGAGAGTGCCACAAAAGGAGCTAGATACAGACTTGCTCTATTCATTGTGCTTGACAACTCAGTAAATAAAACTTCACTCAATTGCTTGCTCTGTAATTCACACATAAAAGACCTGTCATTCTGATCTCTCCCACACCGTGTTTTAAATGCAAAGAATGGAGTGAGACCTAGTAAAGCAGCACTATTCCAGTGCAGTACAGAGTGGTCTTTGAGGGTAAGGTATTGCCATAAATAACATAACACACCTGCCCTGGCAGGAAAAGCGGAGTGCACATGGTGAACCTGGCCTTTGTCACAGCCCTCCAGAATTTAATGTGGATCTTGTGATACTTGATAAGCCTTCTGGATCCTCATAGAGTGCAGGAACTACAGTAGCTTTTCAGAGAAGGGCAGCAGTTCATGCCAGTGGGGAGCCTGGCTTTTCCTCCTTGGGTTTGAGAGGAATTAATAAATATTCATAATTTTTTGGTATCCAGGTTCTTACACCTTCAGCTGCAAAATGCATCCTAATCATCCTGCTTTCAGGTTTTGTGTTACAGTGCTGGCTTGAGCCCTGGAGGGCAGCACACTGTCTCAATGAGCTCTTGCACTCTGGCAGCAGGTAGCTGCCAGAGCTATAGCTCTTGAGTGTAAAGTTTCCACAGTATTGCTTAAAGCTGAGTTTCAAGGTTCAGACACGTCCTCTCTAATCACCTCTGCCATCCTCCAGCCCATTCTTCACATCTGGTGTGATGCTCACTTCTGCAGTTCTTGGTTGACTCTGCCCTGTGGGCTTTTCCCACAGTTTTTGCTTCACCCCCTCTGGAAGTGAGCTGCCCAGCCCTCTTGCTCCATGCTAACAGGAAACCAGAAGGCATTATCTCAGATGTAGAACAGCTTTGTATTGCCATCCCCTTCTGGTGTGCTGCGCTCCTCCACAAAATGTAGTTAGGCTGAAGGAATGTAGAGCTTTCCAACATTTGCTTATGTACCTGGTGATTTGTAAGCTGTGTCTGTGTTTCAGAACAGCTGAACACCCTCAAAAGTACAGAATCCTGTTTTTCAAGCAAGGATTATCTTTCCTTTGCCTCTGTGCACACTCTGTTAACTGCTCTGCTTGACAGGGCTCTGTACTGAATTGCCCACATCAAATGCCTCAGTCTCCTCTGATGGTGTCTGCTTTGCAGGGCTGGCAGTAGTACTGTTATTCTTTGAGAAATGGAATCAGCAAAATCTGAGGAGCTTGTTGTCAGGGGATCCTGTGTGATATCCCAAGTTGAATTATGGAAAAACTCAGCCTAGAGTTCCTGGTGCTAACGTGACACCTGTCCCCAGGCTGCCTGGTTGATCAAGAACAGTAGCAATCAAGTTTGAACAGTCAACAAGGCTTCAAGCTTGTAGCTCTTCAGTGTGTGGTGGCTGGAGGCCAGCGCTCTCGCAGTCTCACCGTGTGAAGCTCTGCTTAGGAAGTGATTAGTTCTGCTTAGGAAGTTAGCGTGCAGAAGAGATAACATCCCATTACTGTGATGGGCTGTTACAGCCTTTCTTGTAGGGCTGGAGCTAGACCTGTTTCATCACCGTGCTGGAAGAGGTTGTTGTTTCTGCAGTGTAAGCCTCTTGGGCAAGGGATCTCTCAGTTTCTCTCTGTTTGTCAACATGCTCTGAACACACAGTAGCTCAACAACAAAGGCTTTGGTGGTAAAACCAGCTTTCAGTGTTCCCAACCCTACTTTGCAGTTCACTGCCTCCTCTCCTGCGCCAGAACTGGCATAGCGAGGGGCTGTGCACACCCAGCTCAGAAAAAGGGGTGAAAACGTCTTGATTCTGCTTTGCCACTGAAGCCTGCTGTGAAGCACAGCGCCTGTAGAGATGGCCAGTGGGCAATGAAACATCTCTGATGGGGCAGACAGCACTGGGTGGGCTCTGGGTGCAGAAGATGGTGGGTGGTAGCTATGGCCCCATTCCAGAGATGTTCAACCCAGCCTGGCAGGGCTGGTGTTTCACAGTGCCAGGCCTCGAGGCAGCTGAAAAGTTCTGACTCTTTTCTAGGTGGTGGGTGTGGGGGGCTGGTTGGTGTCTCTAGTGGTGTTGGTAGCCCTGCAACAGCTCTGGGGAAGCACATGAGGAATAGAGGAGTGAGATTGAATAGCTCTTGCCTACCAGGGTGGTGGCAGGCCTGGCAGTGTTCCTCACTGCAGAGCTGTCCCGTGGAGGCATGGGAGAGCTTTCAGCACCGGGTTGGGTAGTGCATTCCCGCTGTTAGGTCATTGCTCGTTCTTCCTGGGTTTGCTGCAGAAGATGGGACTGTGCTGGGCTGAAAGCCAGCGTTGCCTAGGCCCTGGATTTAGTGAGCTAGCCTTTCCCAGGCTGCTGCAACCCACCATACTCCTCTGACACCCAGTGTTTCCGGGCAGGTCAGTATGGATCCAGTCAGACTGTGCCTGTCTGCGCTGCTTTCCCTTCCCTGTGCTCACCTTCTTGCTTTGACCTTTCCCTTCCCTTTTTGTATCCCCACTGAATGGCTTCCAGCCCCCGCCAGCTCTGCCTCTTAGAGCTGCCACTTGTGATTCCTGAATGGCGGACAGATGTGAATGAATGACAGCTTAGCAGAGAGCAATCATTTGTTACAGCAAGTTTTCTTTCCCCCCCTTTCTTCAGATACAGCACAAAGAATCCCTCTCTGCAGTCAGAGACGGTTCATTACAAGAGAGGGGTAAGCCAGCAATTCTCCCTGCCTTCCTTCAAGATTGATTTCTCAGACTGGAAGGACGATGAGGTAAGTCTTTTCTCAGTGTCCTCTTCTTCCCACGACCCTGCTGTCCCAGAAGCACTGGACTCCATTTAGTGCCATGAAGTTATGGGTGGAACATGTGCTCTCCCAGCTGCCATGGGATGTTTTGTGGGTGTGAGATGAATGGGTCCCTGGGAGGAGCAGGTATGAACACTGTGCGGGAACTGGGCAGATAGATCAGGTAAACAGGGAAGAAACCCCAAGAAGCAACTTTTGATATCGCTGATCAGTTGGCACCCCAACGTCTGGGGTAGGAGGGAGACTGCGGAGACTGGCACTGGAGCTTTTCCTGGTGGAACCTGCCACTCCTCACCCTTCCTCTCCCTGCCAGCCAAAGAGCTTGTGGGAACAAATGTCTGTCCTGATCTCTCTGTTGTGGTGTTTTTTGGGGTTTGGTTTTTGTCTTTTTTTGGCTGGTCCTCTAGAGCAGTGGTCTACAAAGTGGGATGCATGCAAGACAATTTGTTGGGATGTTGGAAGAACTTCAGTAGTACATGTATATATATCTTATAAATAATAAATATCCATATATTGGGAGTATAAAACCCCATTTTTTACTGATGGGATGAGTAGTCAAAATAATTTGGAGACCACTGCTCTAGGAGAGTCCTGTTCTGTTTAAGGGCCACATCCTGCGTTATTAAGTGTAGCAGTACAGTGAGGGGGGTGGGGATACTCTCCCTTCTGAGGCAGATTCACACTGGTGCATTGATGCTGAATAAGGGAATGCCTGCCTCCTTTTAGTTTAACCCATAACTGCAAACAGATGAGGGCTTGGTTTTAATTAAGCTCTGTGGCTTTTACTACGTAGCAAGATCTGTGGAATCCTATTAATTTTGGTATCTTCGCAACATTCCAACCCAGGCGGTACTCTGTCTTTTCAGCCTCTGAGCTTTGGCCCAAGGGCTTCCCCTGCACGTGATGCAGGGCAGGGAGGCCTTGATCTTTTTCCCTGCTCTGTGCAGAATTGCCAGAAGAGATTTCTGATGCAGAGGAGTCCATCTGTAGCTATTGCTAATATATTTGTTCCTGTAGACCCCTCTCCCAGGTCAACACTGATACAGTGTTCATTTCCTGACCCAAGCTTGTATAAGAGTATTGTTTATGTGAAGACTGGGCAAAAAAAAGGCAAAAAAAGAAAAAAAAAGAAAAAAGATACCTACTTATTAAAAAAAAACAAAAAAAAACCTTTCATGTATTTTGGAAAGACTGAATAGCTATTGTCTTGAAGTTGCAGTTATAACTATAATCAGTCCCGTGCCTTAACAAATGCCGTGGCGGTTACCAAGAGCCTGCAGAATCTGGTCTCCTGATGTCTTGGCTTTTCTGCCAATATATGATTTCACAAGTTCAGCCTACAAAAGCCTGGAAGAGCTGCTTTTCAATCCCTTCTGTCATCTTGAGAGCTGGAAAGTAGGAGCTCAGATCCCTTCTTAAAGAATTGAGAAGCTTAATTTTCACTTTTGTCCTGCCAGCAAGGTTTTAACTCCAGTACTAAAGTCATGTCCCTTTGACAGCTTAAAAGGGGAGATGCTGTGGAAAAGTAAGCTTCTAGCTCCCTTTGCTTGAATCTGCTGCATCCTGTCTCCTCTTTTTCATCGGTGTTACTGGGAGCTCTGGTTGTGGAGAAAATGTGGAACAAGCATTGTGATTCAGAAAAGTTTCTTCTCCCATTTCAGCTCTGTGTACATATCAGTCCTTGTCCTCTCAACTCCAGTAGAATGTATACCACTAAATCTTCTTAATTGGCCACTGAAATGCAGCATGTCTATTTGAGGCAGCTGGCAGAGTGTTATCACTCAGCTGTGTACAATTGCATGCTTCAGATTGCTTTCCAGCTTTATTGGTGTTGTCCAAAAACCCCAGATTTACTTCATATTTTTGCTTAGTGTAATACTTGCATATGATGTTGTTCTTGGCTGGCCAACAGAAGGGAAAATAATGTTATGTTGGGTTGTTATGTGGAAAGCTTTATAAAAGTTTACTTTGTCTTTGTAATATACTGGTTTGCTTGCAAGTTATAGTGTATGGCTCATGTTGAGACAGTTGTTTTCAGGTCCCTAAAAACTAATGTGAAATGGACCCTTAAGGAGGCCTTTTGTTTGAGAATGCAAAAGTTTATATCGTAAAGCAACCACAATTCTATGATGTGACTTTCCCTTCAAAAGGACAAGCAGTAACTGTTGTCGTGCAGTAATAAATCAGAGCAGGAAGCAAAGCAAAACCATAAGCTTCTTTCAGCAATTTTAATCAATTGTCCTCAATGAATTTTCCCTCTGTGGCATTCCATAATGGTTCAGCTGGAAAATAGTGGCTCAATCAGTCTCTTCTGTAACAAATACTGAGAGGTTAAATGAGATTTTTGTGTTTGCTCTGTTACTCTGCTGTTTTGGAAAAAGAATAGATTCTGGTAGTTTAAAAGAGGAATAAAATGTAAAACCATCATACAGAGGATGAAAATCAATATCTCTCAGGTTTGAAGACTAGCTAGGTCAAATCATAAGGTCTTCTCGCACATGCTTTCTGTTTGGAGTCAGGTATGCACGTTTGAATGGATGTGTGTACGTGCAAAGCTTTGTTATGCAGCCAAGAGTTGCTTCGAGAAAGCACTACATAAGCTGAGTGGCCCCAAAGGCATGCACCCTGCGCAAGGAGTGTGCAGCTATGGACGGAAGAGCAGCAGACTAGCGATTCCCTCTTCCCCTTGCACCTCCCGTGGAAGGTTGGTGAGCTGTTGCAGTCCGAAGCACATGCCTGCAGCTCTTGGCAGAGGCACAGCCGTGTGGCTAGTAGGCTACAGCACACTTGGCTTGTGGCTGACCAGGTATATCATCTCCCAGTGTACAGGTATTCATTTCAGGGTGAACGTTTAGGTTGTAATTCATTTGAAGAGGAACCATTTTCAGCTATGTTAAGGCTCACAGTGAGGGTCACCTTCCCTCCAGGCCGGGTGTTTTGGGTTGCTCTTTGTGCCAGTGCCAATGGCTATCTTGATAGTTTATCTTTTGTGAGGGACTGGCTTGAGAAGATCAGGCTGCAAATTATGTTGGAGCTTCGGGGAAGTGGAAAGAAGCCCCGAAGCACTACCTGAATGGTGCTGCTATGCTTCAAATTGAGTCTCAGTTTTCACTGGAAAACTGGAAACAAACTACCTGGAGCACCATGGTGAAGTGACATCTTTTTCTCTCTTGCCAAGGGATGAGGCAAAAATAGCCAATAATCAACAAAACACACCAGAAATCCAGTCTCTGAGCCACTTCTGTTCCTGGCATAGGACAGTGTTTGTAAGGTTGCATTTTTCTTGTGTTTGTAAGATGACACGGAGCTTTTGAAGTGTTCTAATGAAGTGCAGGGCAAAGGAAGAAATTGAGTCTGTTTTCCTTGCACTCAAGTGACATCTTAAATTTTTACTCTTGCTGATTAAAAGGTCAAGAATCTGAATTTCCTAGTGTGCCAAGAGATAGAAGTCAGTCTGGTGTTTCCTTAAAGTGTTGTGTGAGTTAAAATTTTACAGATTTTTCTGTGTATCTTCAAGAACTTCATATATGGAGTCAGGATTTCTTCTGTGGTGTAGGGAGCATAACGTGTACTGCTGTGCTATAACCAGTATATCCTACCATAGGCAAGCAAAACTCTGACACTAAATATGTTTTGAGAATCTTGTCCTACCACAAATCACTCAGGAGACTTCTAGGATATATGAATTAGTGAGAATTAAATACCATATAAAATTCAAAGGGAGATCCTTTGCTTTGCTAGCTGCAGCTGGTGTTCCGTGCTGTGTCAGCCTATATATGTTGTAGTTACTCTGGTTGACTGTTTGAAAGGTGGTGCCTGAATTTTAAATGTTCCTGCTCCTTTGTGTCCTTTTGAGACCAGGGTCTGGGGACCCATCAGAAGGAGCTTTCATTCCTCTGATGTTAATGCCATTTCGAGCACTGTCTTCAGGCAAGCCTGGTGTGAATTGTCTAACCTCATCTCCTTTCTTTCCCTCAGCTGAACTTTGACTTGGATCGTGGCGTGTTCCCTGTGGTTATCCGAGCAGTGGTGGATGAAGGGGATGGTAAGCATGGTGTGCTCCCTTGGTCTTTTTCAAAGTCTCCTTGAGGTTATGTGGCACCTTCAGAGCAGGCCACCTGCTGCAATGATGAAAACATTTTACTTGTAGCAAAGGCTTGGGGAACCTTTCCAGAATAAAAATATTTCAGGAGTTCACCTTAACTTCCCTGTGTTAAAAAGGCCCAGCTAACCACAGGTTCTTGCATAAAAATGTGCTTTTAAAAACAGCCTCAGTTTTTTACAGGAAAAATGGCCAGGTATGTAGTGTAGGAATGGTGTTTAGGGCAGCTGCTGGCTCTGCTACCAGTGCTAGGCACCATCTGGAGCAAATGACTTCCTTTCTCTTTGGGTTTTGCATTTGCAGTTTTCAAGGTGAGGAGGGGTCTTTTCCTCCTCTTTGAGGGGTAAGTTGTCTTCATAAAAGCTATAGTCAGCTAGCTGTAGGGTGGGCCTTCCCCTGGGAATGGACAGAGAAAAAGAGATGGTTTTAAAATGCTCGGGCACCACTGTTTCACAGCTTCATTCAGCGGTTTAAAATTCTCCTGCTTTTTCTGAAGGGTGCTGAATGGTTACAATAAATGAGCATAACCTTTGATGAGTGATAGTGTTGCTGATTTTTTTTAAAGCACGTTGCCATTTTGGAAAGTCCAGTAAATGTTTAGGTTGTTACTCACCTTGCACAGTATTTTCCTTAGCAGGTGTGTGCTCTTGGGCTCAGTCTGTTTACGCTCATTCTGAGCCGTTAGCAATAAAGAGGGCACAAGGAAGTCACGTCTTCTCTAAAACTGGGGGCTGTTGTGGTCAGCAGGAGCAGCACTTCACTTCTGCATTTTGTACTGTTTTGTACAAAATTTAAGAATAATTAGGGGAAAAAAAAATCAGTTGTTGATTGTGTTGTTTAGTGCAGTCACTTGCTCAGTTTCTTATGTTGTAGATGTGAAAGTGCCCAGAAACTAACTGCATTATTTTACAGTCCTCCAAACAGAGTGAAATAGAACCGGATGAGCCAATTTAAAGTGTGACTAACAAAGCACAGTGCAACATAAAGGAAATTACTTCTAAAGTCCATCTATTTTTAGTGATTTCAGGCACTGTTAGTAAAATTGACATATATGTATATTTCTTGACCATAAATATAAAACACCTTCCTCTGTTTATGGAGCTTTTGGCAAAGTACTTGTACTTTTCAATGTTGGCCATGCCTAGAAGGACCAAAAATAGAACAGGAGGCAGCATGGGAAGCATACATTTATGCACATGCCATGCCCAGTCTCAGCCAATAGTGTACTTTCATCTATTTTAATAACCTGGAAAGGCAATGGCTTTTAAATCCTCTCCTGGAAAGAATATCAGCACAAAAATATGTAACACTTGAGCAAGATTTGAGGAAATTTTTTAGTATTTTGGTTCTTTTTTAAGTGATGGGACAGGAAGGAGCTGGCCTTGTGTATTTAGAGCACCTGGAAAATTACAGCTGGCCTGTAGCTGCTTGTATTAAATAAAATTGAATAACAAATTAAACCAGCAGTCAGCGAGATGTTGGTTTGGACTGAATTCTGACAGGAGATGTTTGGGTGTCTTGAAGAATGTGAGCTTGTGGTGTTAGCCCTCTGCCATTCCTGCCGAAGGGATTGCTCTCAGGGAAGGGTGCAGAAGCCCTTCAGGGAGGGAAGGTGCTGCGCAGGATGGGTCACACAGCTCCAGCCACACACACTGCTTGGGTGCCACAGAGCATCTGAAGGGAAGCAGTGCCTGTTATCTCTTCCTTGGCTATACAGACTGCAGGGAGAGATCTGAGCTAGAACAGCCTTGCTTTTGGCTGGCAGTGTGGGGAACAAGAAGATGAGTTCCCAGTTTTAGCCCTCTTTTCTGCATGTTGTTATGTTCCTGGTTGCACCCAAATTGCCACGACCCATTGCAGTTACCCAGGAAATCTGCAGGCATGGACTTTTTTCTGCCACATCCTGCTGTTTCCCATTTTTTTGTGCCGTAGTCCAGTGAATGGTTCCTCTTGTCTCTGCTGTTCTGGGGGCCCGAAGGAAGCTGTTGAGCTCCTCTCCCTTTTAGACAACACAGGAGTTCTGCCTTCACCTGTTAACTTTCTGCCACAGTTCTCCTGCCTGCGCTGAGCACAGCCTGGGTACTCGTCCGTCCAGGCAGGATGAGGTGGTTCTGTGCTTTCCCTTCCTACACAACCTCTGTCTCCCATTTCCATAGGATGAGTCTGAACGTAATTAAGCCAAAGGGTCCAACCAGTTGGATCTGAACAGAACCTGGGAGTGTGAGCCAGAGAGGCTGGGATTGTACCCTGGCTTCCTCTGTTCTGTACTTGCTGAGGGAACTGTGAATGCAGTACTGAAACCTCTGAGAGCCCCTTCTCAGTGCTGTTGGATGAAGAGGGAAGCCTCAAGTTTGGAAAAAGGAAGATATGTTTGTGTTTGGGGAAAAAAATCAGAGAACTGGAAGGAGATGTTTCAGTGTCCAAAATTGGTATGAGAAATAGATGTTTTATAAGTGTGTTGGATTGGCATGAAAGAAAGTAATAAGTAAGATGGCTGGAAGTGCTGCCAATTGCTGTTAAACCAGATGGATTTATTAATCTCTGTGATAAATTCAGGTAATTAAAAACATGAATTTGAGGAGAGTCGAATCTCACTGAACGCTTTGTTTTACTTCCCCTTTACAACCTCTGAAAACAAGTGGGATAGTTTGGAGCTCCCAAACTGTTGAAGGCATGTCTGTGGAGGGGTCACCGCAGAGCCCAGCAGGGTTTTGTTCTTGCTCTGCAGGAGTGGGAGATCCACCGACCTGCCAACCAGATAAGAAAAGTTTTAAATTTCAGGAGGAGATGAAAATAGAACAGATGGTGGTTTAGCAGTTGTGAATTGGACTAAAATTCAGCTCGAAGTAATTTTATGCTTGTGCTGTTTTCAAGGTTTAACCAGGATTGCTCTTTCTTTTTTGCAGTGGTGGTTGAGGTGACGGGTCATGCCCATGTTCTTCTGGCTGCATTTGAAAAGGTACACAAGTTCTTTTTTCCCCCCTATCCCTGTATATGTAAACATTTCCATGGGTCATTAGTTTGAATTTATATAACACTTAGCACAATAGAGCCCTGGCTGGTGACTGGGGTTCCTGAGTGCTGTTGTAGTACAAATAATTGCTTGCAGCAGCTGCTGTGCAGTCTGTAATTACCATTTCTACCTGAGCTGGTCACTCAGCTAATTGTAGCTGGTGCTTCCTGTGTGTGTGGAGAGGGCATGCCTCAGTGGCTGTGATGTTTGAGGGTGGAAGGTGTTGACCATGGCTGCTACTGTGCAGTTTTCCAGGGCCTCGTGATCTCTTTGCAGAACCGGATCTGCTGTGTCCAGACCCTGTTGCACCATTGTTTGGCCATAGTTTACATGTAGAACCAAGCCCTTTTAAAGAATTAGGATATATCCTGCATAAAGACTTTGAGCTCCACTACTTTTCAGTGTCATTTTTGATGTAGCTGACTGCTGTCTACATGGTAAGGCTAAGCCAAGCACAAGCCTCGATAACAAAATCTCTTCCCATGATAATTGGACCCTGAAAACAGTTGCAAGATCGTACCACACCGTGTTTTGTCTGCTTGTGGTAATACCGCAGACACATATCCTGGCAAGTGGTACTTGTAGTGGCATGCTAAGATGAGGCAAGAGATGCTGGAGCAGAGCTGGGCATGTCGAGGGGTTCAGCATCAATGCTGTGCTGTTAGAAATTCCCCGCTTCCAGGCTGGCGTGTGGCTGACTTCTGTTTCTCAGTCTGCTTGGTTCCTGCCATATCCCTGAGCAAGTTGCCAGCTCTTATTCTGTTCCTCCTAGGTGGATAATGTGGATGGTGACAAGCTGAGTCAGAGGGCATAGGAAGCACAGTCAGTCCTAAGGAAGCCCTGAACAGGTGAAGATTAGGGCTAATTCCCTAATTAAGCTTGGAATAGGTAAATTCCACCTAGTGTACAGAACCTCTGAGCTCTCTGGATGCACAAAGGTGATGGCAAAAGCCCCCATAATATTCAGGGAGCTGAATGAGGTATGCGGCAAAACTGGGACCAAACTAAACCTGGTCAAGCCATTCCATCAGTGCTGGGTTATATCCCCTGTTCGGGTCTAAGCTCAAGGATTGAAAGCGCTTCCCTTTCTTTTCTAGTCTGTGTGTGCTGTGAGAGGGAGATGTTGTGTGGTGGGGCCACTTTTTATTTCTCATGTTCCACTGAATGCTTAAAACAAGATCAAAATCTTTCTTTTTATTAAAAATCACAGGGCAAAGTACGTGTTAAGTTCTTTCCCCTCCCTGTTTGATTAAAATATATTCCCCATCCTTAGAATAATCGCAGATTTTGAAGTGTAGGTCTAAATCCGGAGGAGGTCTTTGCTAATAAGCACTGCTGCTGATCACCAGAGCATGTTCAGAGGACAGACAGACCAGCAGGCCTTGGTAACTTGCTATTTATATGTATCTTTAAGATCAGAATAGTAACCTTGGTGCTATGCCTGGTCTGGCCTTGCAGCCCTTCCGAAGGCAGAAACTTGGCACTTTGTGTTTGCCTGGAGAACAAGACCGTTTTGTCTTTTGGTGCAAGGTTGTTGTCCCTTCCTTCTGAAACTCCTTCAGCACATCTGCAACTGTTGACAGCAGCAGGGCCTGCTGGGCTTTCCCCTAAATCTCCTTTCCTGCTCTCTAGACTGTGACAGAAAAGTAGTTGCTTTCTTTCAGTTTAGTTGGCCCTTGTGGGTGATGGAGAAAATAGAAATAGCACGGTGTTCCTATCACTAGTTCTGACACCAGGTACACACAGAATTGTCCCAGACGTTCCTGCTGCCACTGAACAAATGAAAGGCTCGAGGTGCTCCCTGCAGCTCTGAAGATGGCAATGCGGAGCACGTGTGACTTGCTTCTGACTCCATCCAGTGGACAAGCGTTGTTCTCAGCCTCATGCCAGTCCCCTGCTCTCTTGAGGCTCTGGCCTCAAGAGTGGCTCTGTAACTGGATGTTGTTTAGGATGTTAACAAATATCCCCTGCCAAGTCTTGCTGGACTGGTTGAAGAAGTGTTTGCACCCAGTTGGACTCCTTGCAACCTGAAAGCATCCAGTGTGCCAGGGGATTTTTGTGTATGCTCCGACCAACTTCAGCCAGGTTTAACTTGAGCCAAGTCTGTCAAGCTCTGCACTGCAGCAGACAAGGAGCGCTGCCATACCCTGTTCCACTAACTCTGCTTGGAATGATAGTCATTCAGGCTGTCCCAGTTAGACATATGCCACCTCCCCTTAACTAGAAGACACCAGCTCTGATCATGAATCTGTTTTAATTTGTACTCTTCAGTTATTTTAATGCATTTCCTTTTTTTCCTGCTAGCACGTTGATGGCAGTTTTTCTGTGAAGCCTTTAAAACAGAAGCAGATCGTAAGTACCTGTTCCCTGTCTACTGCTTGATTAAAGACCTTTGCTTGTGTCCTACTGGTGCTCTGCTGCACCCAGTGGGAAGCTCTGGTGTTAGTTCACTGAGACCCTGAGATCTCCGCTTGTTAGCTCAGATATCACAAGCAAAGGCAGTGTGCTGCTGGCAAGGCTTAACGTTGGATTGTTTGTTGCACAGCCCAGTGTGTGTAGGGGGGGCAAACGTGGCAGCGTGGGACTGGTAGAGCAACGGTGCAGGTCTCTTGTGCTTCTCTGGGAGGCAGGGTCTATGTATACATCTAATCCTCCCTATAGTTCTTGCCTTGCTGGCATTCGGTGCTTCTGGCAACGCACATTGCTGATGCTTCCATGTCTCTATAGGTGTAGGTAAATTAGGCTTGCGTAAGTATGTGTTAAGTAGTATGAGGCACATCTGGTCATTGAGCACTGCCTGATCTCCTTAGGTTCTGTGTTTTGTGCTGTGAAAGGGTATCTTTGCGTACTCCCAGTGTCCCATGTGGAGGCTGAAAACTTAGCTTTCCACACGTGTGTGTGATAAGTTATTGGAAGATTGTCTTCTCTCTGCACAAACTGCCCTGTTGGGCCCATGGTATCTTTGGAGCAGCCCCAGGAAGTGAAACCTTTTAGCTCATCTTGCCTGTCTCCTATGAGTATCCTAGTACTTGAGCAGTCACAGACATGGTTGTTTTGAAGCTGTTGTTTATGTACCAGATTGCACACATTATGAAGGGAAGAAGGGAGACTGGCAAACGGGGAAATGTCAGGAATCTGTAGCCCTTTTTTAACCCATCCTGGTGTGGTGTGATGTGCAGGAGCTGTGTAGTGCCTTATCAAGACTGAAATTGCAACCAGTCTTGCATAGAGAGAAATACATAAGCACCTGCAAACTGCTAAGATTGCCAAGAATTTCAGCTTATGAAAGGAAATCCAGTAGTGATCCTGCTGCAAGGATCAGCTTGAAATGTGATGGAAAAAGAGATGAGATTTTGGTGGCTGATCCCTTCACCTTTAAGTATGTGCTGTGCTTCTGCTTTAAACGTGTCTGGCTTCAGGTGCTTGCAATTGGCTAGGGTTTTCTGATCTGAATTAAAAAGCCTTTTACTACCAAGAAGGTCATTAAGTGCCTTGATTAGACACTTTTTGCTCTAAGACGTTTCTTCCAGTCCCAAGGTTAGAGAAGAGTCACTAAACATCAGTTAATCATGTCAAAATCGCATTCAGTAATTCACTCTCTGCCTCACCAGTGCCATGCAGAGACTCACAGCCTGCCCTGCAGCCTTGCTTTGCCTAGTGACAGCGGTGTTAGCCCTCGCTGCTAGAGCTTTATCCCAGCGCTAGTGGTGAGTTACTTGCTGCTCCAGCCTGACGTCTGTTCGGAGCCCTGTGCGTCCTGAACTGACCTGCACTCCCCTCCCTTCCTTGGTACTTAACTTGGCAGTGCTGCAGCATGATCTCTGGGCTAGCTGATCAGTCTGGGTCCCACGAGTATTTTTAATGGAGACAGAGGCTGTTTCGGGAGTCTATTGAGCATGTGAAGGCAGGTTTGTAGTGGGAACATCCAGAAGAGCCATGCTCTGAAGGGGGAGCTTCGCACTGTGCTGGAAGAGGCTGCCTGAGCGCCGAGGGACCAGAGCAGTGTGATGCCAGCAGTGCCTCTTTCTCACATATTCTTCTGATCGGAGAAGAGCATTTGTGAGCTGATGAAAAGCTGCTCATTTATCATGCTTGTGGGTTTTGGGGCGGTTTTGTTTTTTTTTAAAAGCAGTACTTACATGGCTGTGAGCTCTCTGAGTCCGTGTTGGATTACTGTGCACACTAACACAGTGTGTGTACCATTCTCCTTTTAGTGCTCCGGACTCCCCAAATGGAGGGCTGTCTTGCTTGGAAGTGCTCTCCAAGGAAGTTCCCACCCTACCACAGTATGGTTAGCTGACTCCTGCAGTGAAACAGTGTGTGCTTGTCTCTCTTTACTGGCAGACCGTGTAACCTTCCCACTCAGTGTTTGGTTGCGGGGACTTTTTTTTATTGGCAGTTTGTAAAATGTAGTCCTTATATGTTCTCTGCTATGGCTTTTAAAATAGAAGGAAGCTCTTGCTAGAAGAACACACAGTACCACTGCAACTGAGGTAGCATCTGCACCCATAAGGGTATAGAGTATATGTCTGGAGTAAACCATCTGTATAACATTGTACATTCTTCACCATCATTTTTCTTTTGCCCTCCCCTCCTTACCATTGCCAGGATTGCCAGGTACCTTTTGTGCGCATCAATCTCTAAACCTCTGGGAGCAGGAAGCAGCAGCTAATGAGCTGAGCTGCTTTGTTCTCTCACCTGAGATCAGTTATAATGTAAGTACCGATCTGTTCAAAGAAATTCAGCATGGATGAATACAAACAGATGGACCAGCAGAAAAACATGACCTGGACTTGGCTGGTGGCTCCTGTGTGCATCAGCTGAAGCTGTATATAGCAACAGAAGCCTTTGGAAGGATGACGTGGTGCGGGATGGGTTGGAGAAGCGTGAAGGTGAAGGACTGCATTGTGTACAATCACCTACTCCTCCTTGTTTACTCCTACTCTTTTGAAATTTAGAGATCTTTCCAGTAAGAGCCATGTTGCAATGCTCACCCTTTTCCTACTGGGACATGAGATTCTCAGGAGGATTTTTAGAGGCAAGCAGTTAAAACAAATGCAGGCTCCTGCAGAGGCTTTAGTCTGTTCCTTCCTGACCTCTTCTTTGCTTTGACCTGACTACTTCTGCACTCACTGTCACTCATCAGGATCCTCTGAGGAGTCAGGATGCTATATACAATACTCTCTTTGGAATGTCAAGTTACAAAAGGACATCTCCCACATAATTGTTCCCAAACTTCCTGGGTGAGTTGTGAGCTGCTGCAGAGGATTTTGCTCAGCAGTCCAACAGCTGACCTCATTGCCATGAAATGCCGGTCTAGAACAGATTGTCTGTAAGCTGCATGCTGAGTTAAACAGGGAGACTCTGGAATTAGTTTGTTAAAGCTGCTGCGTCCCAGCTCAGAGCATTTCTGAGCTGGTAAACGGGCTGGATATAGCTAGCTCCTGCCCCCATCTTGGCAGGTGACATCTTCTGCAGCACTGAAAACCCATGGCAAAGCCGTTGCTCGTCTGAGCACCTGGCTTGACAAAAGGAGAGGGGAGAGGCCGATTACACACAGAAATGCCAAAAGCTCTGGGACTGATGAGCTGTTGAAGCACTGGGTTCACAGTGGCTTGGCTTCACTGCATGGTGCCAACTGGACAGTTACTGGAGGTGGCAGGAGAGCATTTCCTTCGCCTGTTTGTGAGATGTGTCAGTTTGATACCTTGCAACCCCTTCACCCTATTACCTGTTGTGGGGTTTTGTGCAGAGGAACACACACTACTCTGGGGAAGCTGCTGTGTAGCACTAAATCTTGGGGGACCAGTATCTTTGTGCATCCTTGTAGAGGGTGCTCCTCACAGCTGTAAGTGTCTCGTGCTGTACTTGCTGGTTAAGCTAGGGAACGGGGGAGAACACCGTGCAGAGGGGACTTGTCTTGCTGGGACTTGAACTGTCGGGCTTTCTTGCCTCACTGCTTTAATTCAGCTGCTCGGGGGAGTTTGCAGACAGCTGCCAGTGTTTGCATAAAGGCATGGCCTGGAGGAGTATGTCCCAGGTTTGGGACATACTTACACCTGTGCCTGGAGCACTTTCTGCCACCCCACACCCCAATTGAGAGTTGCCACCAAGGGCCTGAGGGTGGTAATAAATGACACTGCACTGATGTAGGGTTGTCCCTCGAGTGCTTCTCATGCTAAGGAAGGTGGTTTGTCTGTCTTCAGTAGCTTGACCTTATGCTCCCAGGTGATGACCAGGGAAGTGATGTGCGGCCATCGATGTGCCAGCAACAAGCTGTTGGCACAGCACCCCTGCTGAGGTTACAAGGATGGGTGGAAGTTGATCTTGGTTAAAGTTAAGCAGTACTTCACCGAAGGGAAGGACTATGTGAGGCTGACTGCCGCTGGTTTATTTGAGCTGTGGGTACCTATTCCCTCTTGATCTCTGAGACAAGCAGAATACTTGTTGTCTGAATGATTTTGAAAAAAGTGGTTGCTTGGTCTCCCTGCTCAGACCAGACAGGATGAGTACCACTTTTTGAGCAAGGAGACACTTACTCTCCCAGCTATCCTTTGCAGTATTTGTTTCTGTTAATTTTGTCATGTAGCTCTAGAGGAACTGGCTGTTGTGGGTGTAACATGGACATTTTGACACAGGGTGGGAAGGGAGGTGGTCATGCAACAGCAATGACAGAGCAGCTGGCACTCCAACTGTTGTCTTCTTTCCTAGGTTGACCGAGTGAGTTATCTGCTTCAGGAGATCTATGGCATCGAGAACAAAAACAACCAAGAGACCAAGGTAAAGGCGCTCAGGAGGCTGTGCTCCCTGAGCTGGGGTTTTCCAACCTGCACCTTCTGCTTTTGAGCTTAACTGTGGGGCTTGGCAGGGCAACGTGGAGGTGCTTCCCAGAATGACTGTCAAGTCTGTGTCATTCCTACAAGCACTGAAGAAGCTGAGAGATGACAGGTCCTCACTGTTGAAAGGCCCAACAGTTGGTGGAGTTGTGCTAAGGTAATTTTAGATAGTGTGAGAGTCTTGAGGTTGTTCCTTGGGGCTGAGATTGCTGGGAGGGAAGGGCATCAGTGCCCCGTGGGTGTTTCAGAGCACTGATTTTTAAGGCTTGTAGAGACAGCCGTGGGCCACTGTCACAGCCTCTCTGCAGTCAAGGCAGTTGTGCCTGGCATCTGTGCTTTGCTCCTCTGGCTTCTTCATGTTCTCCTGTTAGGGGGAGGCTGCATGTTTCTGTAGCACTGCAGGGGAACTGAGCTCTCTAGGGCTTGCCGTGTCCAGAGAGCAGCAGCCTGCATTCCACAGGAAGAGGGAGCACGACATCGCTAAGGGATGTATATGCCACTGCCATAACCGGAAACATTGCCCATCATTAAGCAGCAGCTTCTGCCTAATCCCAGTTTGCTGCACAGCCCCATGCAGATTACGTGAATGCTTTGTGCTTGCTTTAACTTTATGCAGAGCTGCCCTTTGCTGCCGCCTGGGCTGCAGAGTGTACCAGGTGCTGGCCTCAGGATCAGACCACTCTGGTGTATGTAATGCATGATTTGCAAACAGAGGAGCAGCCACAGAGCAAGACAAGCAGGATTTCCTCCGCAAGCAATGCAGTGTCCTGCCCAAAGCATCCTGTGATCTCTTACCTGCCTGTGCCAACAGGTAGTACCTGAAGAGGCAGGATGGAGAAGTCTTTTCAAAGATTTTTCTTGCACAGTATCTATTTAAGAGGATTGAAGGCTTCCGTCTGGGGCATTCAGGGTCTTGTGATGATTCTTTTGATCCAGCAATCACACATTTGTGGCCCATCAGACAAGTGGCTTGGGGCCATTTTTGTTCTTCCGAGTATACTTAGCAAACTGTATTAATGGGAAAAGCAAAAAGCTTGCCCTCCCTACCTCCCAAAATAGATGAGGAATGCATGTGACAGGGCAGACAGCCTTGCAGCCTTTTGCTGTTGTAGTAGGCAGGCTGGGTGTGGATGTGCCAGCAGCAGATGCTATGTATTGCTATTTACACCGAGGTTGCCCATGGTCTAGCATGTGTTAGCACTGGTGGCCAAAGGGGCCTCACGAAGCAGGACCAAGCAAAGGTGGAAGGTGGCCCGTGCTGTGTCTACAGTTTGGTGGGCTCTGGCATAACTTCTGTGGGAGACTGGGGGGGTCTGGGTGTCAGTGAAGAGAGCTCTTGTGGTTGAAGAGTGGGTTTCAGCTCCCAGCAACAGCTTGCTTGGTGGCTGTAATCTGATTTGTGGGATCTGACTGACTGAAAGACCGGTGCGATGCACATTGATATTGAATGGGCTCACACCGACCTTTTTACCGGGGTAGCTGTGAGCAGGTGAGCATCCCAGGCTGGTTCTCCTGCAGCTGCACTGAAGCTTGTGCCAGCACAGGAGACTGGTGAAGATGCTGTGGCAGGAGAACCACTCGCTCCACCACTTGCTCAGAGGACTTGTGGAAACTGGGTTAGACATGGCTGGAGTGCCTCCTTCTGTCCAGGCCGGGAGCAGGCTGACCTGCTGCCTGCCACTGTCAGCAAGCAGCTCCTTTTGGGGCTGTCCTCTCTCTCTGGACGTGGGGCAGAAAGGCTGGACTGCCAAAGAACCTGCTGAGCCTGGGAGCCGTCAGGCTGGCAGGCAGGAGTTTGTTCTTGGATCCCCTCAGCCAAGGGATCCCTGCCCCAGAGGGGCTCCCCTCCGCACACAGCCTAGCTCTGGGGAAGGACAGCGGTGCTGTGCATGCACAGAACGGTACCTGGTCTCTGGCCTTCCATGAGCTGGGAGCAGACCCCCGAGAGGAAGTCTGTAGCTGGGCTGTGTGGGCCGGAGCTTGTTCTCCTTGAGAAACCCCTGCTGAGAGCTGCAGAAAGAAGACGCCAGCTTTCCCACAGACTTTTGGGTGGGAAATTTCCGTAGGCTTCAGAGTTCCTTGGCAGTTTGGCATGGCCCTTACCATTCACGTGCCAACGTCTTGCTTCTCATCGCAGCCTTCAGATGACGAGAACAGTGACAACAGCAACGAGTGTGTGGTTTGCCTGTCTGACCTCCGCGACACGCTCATTCTGCCCTGCAGACACCTCTGTCTGTGCAATTCCTGTGCTGACACCCTGCGCTACCAGGCCAACAACTGCCCCATCTGCAGGCTGCGTGAGTATGTGCCCAGGAAACAAGGGCATCTTTCTCCCTTCTAGACTCCTGTTCAGTCAGTACAGGTTGTGAGAGGGAGCATGTATTTTATATACCCCACCCCAAGGCTCAGCGTCAAATATTGCTGCTGCTCCCACTGGCACCTGGAGATTCCTGGCACCTAAAATAACTGCCCTTGAACAGGGAAGGAGGAGAGCACGTGAGAGAATGGCTCTTTGTCCAGTGCCTTCCTGGCCACTTGCCCTCTCCCTGGGTTGGATCTGGAGGTGTGGGTGCTCTGAGCTGTGCCATGTAGGCAGTTCTTGTGTTTTGGTGAAGTTGATGGAAAATCCTCCAAAGGAGGGGACATAGAAGCTTTATCCTGAGAGTATCTGTCCAAGACAGCAGCCAGCCCCACCAGAGGGCTGCCTGAGTACTTTGCATGGGTTTTTTTTCCCCTTTGACAGGCTTACTTTGACTTCACCAGGGAGGGAGAGGTGAGATAACTGTCAATTTGGAGTCCTTTGCTTTGCCAGCAGAGTTAGGAGGATCTGCTTAATGCCTGCATTGCTCAGCTGCGAAAAGATGGAAAAAATTAAATAGCCGTTCTGACACTCAGGTGACACTTGCTGATTTCCATGTCTTTTCTCAAAAGCACAGAGGCATAGGAGTCTCCTGAGAAAATGCCTGTGTTTTTGCTGCAATAGACAGATTGTGTGTTTTGCCCTGTGCTTGGTCTCTGAGGTATTTGATTGTTTCTAATTGATACTTCTCAGGAAAAGACAAAAGAGCCTCAGATAGATGTTTGGCCTGAGAAGTTAAGTCTAAACAGTTCAAACTTGGCAAAGATGCAGTAACCTTTTGGAAGACCTTATCGGAGGAAGTGCCAGACAGCTTTGACTATAAGTAGCAACTTAAAACACAGGAACAGCATTATCTCATCCCCACAGTGCAGCAGAGTAGGTTGTATTTGTTTGGAAAGTGCCCCCGTGTCAGACTTCCTGGGAATCTGCTTCTGGGGACTGCAGAGGCAGCGAGGATGGATTTACACCTCTGTCCTCTGGCTCCAGGCTGATCTTTCAAGCGGCTGGGTGCAACAAGACCTAGGGAAATGCCAGGGCTTTTCCTGATGTACGAGCAAGTTCTTACAGCTGCATCAGAACAGATGTCTGGCTCATTTGTACGTGCCCTCAGCACAGAGGGACTAGCAATATTAAAGACCTGCAGATAGAAAATGGGACTGTGGGCAGGGAGTGGGGATCAAAGCTGTTGTGTTGGCAGGACCAAGGGATCTCTGTGCTGGACACAGTAGTATAGCCACTGACCCTCTGGCTGGGTTCGTAGCTATGCAGAGCCTCTCACCACCATAACGCTGGCTGGTGGGTGAGCAGCCGATGGCAGGTGCGATGCTTCCAGTGCCCCTGGACACTAGGGCTGAGACTTGTGGGGTCTGAATGAACCCGGAGCGGTTTTACATGAGCCCTCCCACTCTCCATCCTGTAGCTTGCAGCACTGCACAAGGCTGAGCTCATGTTTTTCTTACTGTGTTGTACAGTGTCGGGCCTGAAGCACCTCAGGGCTGTACCAAGGTAGGCAGTGTCTGTTCTCTGCAAGGGCTGTGCGTACCCAGACTCTTTCAGCCAGCAGATCTCTTCCCTGTCTAGATTAATTAATTGACTAGAAGCCAAAAGCTTGGCTTTGGTGTGCTCCGTGGCCCTGCTCCCCCCGTGCACATGGGGAGCTCCCCCATGCCAACGGTGTGTCTGTGGCAAGCTGAGGAGCTCTGGCACGCATCTGGCGTGGGCTGGTCCTGCTTGGCCGTGTGTTCACCTGCCTGCTGTTCTCTCCTAGCCTTCCGTGCCCTGCTGCAGATCCGGGCTGTGAGGAAGAAGCCGGGGGCTCTGTCACCAGTGTCATTCAGCCCTGTCTTGGCACAGAGTGTTGACCATGACGAGCACTCTGTAAGTACCTCGCAACCCTGTGTACAAAGCCTGGGTGCTGGTCTCAGCCTAAGCAGGCGGCTTGTGCATGCACGAGTTGCTCAGCCTGATGGCTGGTGTCCCTGGGACCTCAGGAGGTGCACTCGGGACTTGGAGTGAGATCTTCCTGAGCAGTGCAGCCTCTTATCAGCCCTGCTAGACACCCAGGATCTCTCCTCTCGTGGATTAGTAATATGACTGGTTTTAGCCAAGTGCCCTCCTGTCTTTTGGAGGAAACAAATCCACAGAAACCTGTCTCTCTCAGGACAGGTTTCTCGGGACTTGTCCCAGCAGAAAAGTGGCAGACTCTGGGCATGACAAGGTGGGATCTGGGAAAATGGGGGTTACAGTACGACTTGCATGCACATCTGTGTGGCAGCATGCTCTGATGACACGCCCTCTGCGTCGGGGCTCCCAGCTGGTAGCAGAAAGGCCTCTTTGTGCCAGCCTCCCAGAGTGATCAGGGTCAGCAGGCAGCTGAGGGAGCGTGGGATGGAAAGTGTGGTGTTGGTGGCCTTGGGGCCCCGTTACACATCCCTGGTGCAGTGAGGGCAGCAGCTCATTGCCTGAGCAGTGCTGTTGCACAGCTGGCTCTGGTGAGACACATGAGACCGGAGTGAGGAGAGGGAGATCAGCATCTAGATCATCTTACAGACTTTCATGGGAACAGAAGGATATTGTCACAGAAAAAGCCTGGCTTTATCTGTCTGTCCTCTGCAGCATTGTAGCCCTGCTGCCTTCAGCTGGGACTAAGAAATAGGGCAGGGGAGAAACCCTGAGGGTTTGTTGTGAAGCAGAGCATGGTGTGTAGAGGAAGCAGGTGCTGTCGTCTGGAGCGAGGTGAGGAGTGTGTCTCTTCGTGTCACTAACCTCAAGAAACAACTTCTTTAAAACATGGTTTTCTCTTGACAGTGTCCCTTTAAACCCCTTAAAGTGAGCACTGTCTCCCTGCCCAGCAGGAAGCCTAGAAGGGAAACAGTAAGTGGACTTGGTTGTATTTGGCTCCTGCAGCAGTTCTTTGCCAGCGGTGTCACTAGCGCGTGGAAGTGTCACACACACGAGGGCTTGCTAACACGCTGGGCTTGACTCGTGCCCCTGCACAGGCTGCGACACTCCATGTACTGCCTCTATGTCAGTGGTGAGACGTTCACACCCTGCACGGGCGATCACTAACCTTCCTGGTTTGCGTGTGGAGGAATAAGCAAGATGGAAGCAGCTTGCCACAGGGTCTGATGCTGACTCTGGGGGACCATCCCCAAGTCCTGAGCCTGGCTGCTTTATAGTTCCTGGCCAAGACTTTTTTCGTAGCTCTGTAGGACTGTGGGCGAGCTGCTGTCCGCTTGGCTCACCCAAAAGCTTCCTTGCACTTGTCTCATCCCCTTGGCGGTTTGGCATGGGCACATCTTGTTGTGGGTTCCACCCCAGTGCTGGGATGTAGAGGAAGACAGATAGGCACAGTTGGACCAGGTCTTGCATTCAGGAGCGCTGGCTGCAGTGGACTGTTTTGCTTTTGCAGGAACAGGAAGGACGGAGCTGCTTTTGTTGGGGACTCTCTGGGGTGGTGTGACAATGTGTAACTGGAACGCTGTGCTGGGGACAGCATGAATGGCAGTCGTGGGGGAACCAGGGAGGGGGAAGGTGAGGGAAGCCCCCAGGCGGGAAGGGTCTGTGCCCTTTGTGCCACCCATCAAATGCAGCTGTGTCATTGATATCAAGGAGTTCTCTTTTGCTCAAGCCAGCCGAGTGCTCAGCCTTACGAGGAAGGTGGCTCACTGTGCTTGTCAGGTCTGGAGCTCAGGTGCCGCAAAGCTGGGCATGACCTGGCTCCCCGCAAGCCTCCCACAGGATTCCTGCTGGAGCAGTGGGCTCTGTGGGTGCTGCAGTGGTAAGTGTCCCAGGAGAGAGCCGTGTCTCCTGGGGGTTGTCTGAAAGCTCCGTAACTTGCAGCAAGGGTTTTGTAGCTGTTGGCTGAGAAATCTTCCTCCAGCCTCTGACCTTTCACCACAGCAAACCAAAATGAGCAGCCTTTGAACCCACAGGCCTTGGTCTACACAGCCAGAAGAAAATATCCCAAACAGGAGCCAGGCGGTTTTTTTCCTCTCTGACTTTTCTTTCTACAAAACAGCACCTCCCAGCTGCTGTCTGGAAATGCGGTTTTTGTGGAGATGGCATTTGGTCTCACTGCCTACAGGTGGCACCAATTGTGAACTGATTCCTTGTTATCTTGCCATCACCAGCTGTGGTCTTCATCAGAAATTCGAAACCATCACAAGACCGGTACTTAGGGGATGTGGGTTGATGCTTTATTCCAGGTGCTACTCGTTCTTTTCTCCCCATCAGATCTAGCTCCTTCTGTGACCGCAAGTGGGTCAGTTGAGCAATAGGCTCATGCCAAATTAACGGCTGTGTTGGAACAGGTTGCTGGGCAGGCTTATCTGCAGCTGTGTGACTGGGAGATCAGGTACAGAGAAGCTACAGGAGTTCATGGCCAGGCTTAGCAGCAACATGCTGTCTTAGGAACAACATAGAACCACCTCCCTGAGGATACAGCGCTGAAGCAGCTCAATTTAATGCAAGCCTGGACTGCTGCAGTCTTTCCTTTTTCTTTGCAGCAGGCTGGGCTGAGCTGCCTGTGGCCTGCTGGGTTACAGCATAAACCCTGTTTGTCTCCAAGTCCACAGGATCTTTACAACTAGGAGGATTTTTGGAGTTAAGCCAGTGGCGGTTTAATGGCTTTGCAAGGGTCTCTTTGACTGGCAGCTTAGTGAGTTACAGAGGGAATGGGAATTGGTATAGTTTTGCCCTCTTCCCTTGTGGGGCCTTTCCTACCTTTTAGCAGAGGTGACTGCGCAGAGAGCTGGCGTTAGCGGCTCAGAGGACTGAGAGCAGGGGAGGAGGGGAAGTGGTGTAGGCTCTGAGGACCGGCTCTCAGTTAGTGCACACACGCTCCCCTCTTTCGACTCTTTGTTAGTGACCCTGGTGGTGCTGTGAAACAGCTGCATGTTCCAGGGCTGGAAGCACAAGTGGGGTGCTTATTGAGCTGGAAGGGTCTCTGAACCATTGGAAAAACTTCTAGGAGAAAAAAATCCAAAGATGTTTTATAGCAGGTTTGTTAGGAACCTGCTTTCTCACCCTCCTTGTCCAGCTCTTGAAAGTATGGCAGGGGGGTGCCCAGCCACGTTCTGACTTGCTGAGATGCCTGGTCTCTCACGCATTGCTCTGGAAACTTGCCTGGAGCATCATCAGCATTACAACCCGAAGGGGAACGTGTGGCTGCATCAGGGGGAGGAGGCTGAGGCTCCTGGAGAGGTGGCTATGGGAATGGGCTGCACGGGAGCAGTGTGGGAGCTGCAGGGCTGGGTTGCATTGGGGCCTCTCCTTTTTCAGGGAGGGCTTCCAGCCTTGTGAGGGTTTCTTAACATGCCCTCTCTTTCTCGTCCACAGAGCTCTGACAATATCCCTCCGGGCTATGAGCCTATTTCCTTGCTGGAAGCGCTGAATGGCCTTCGCTCCGTTTCCCCCTCCATCCCATCAGCTCCTCTGTATGATGAAATCAGCTACTCTGGTGTGGTGGATGGGATGCCACCGGCAAGCCGACCGCTTGTTGGGATGGACAGAGCCGTGGAGAGCAGCCACCAAAAGGGCAAGCGGAGCAAGTCTCCAGATAGGTCAGCATGGGGATGGAGGGGTCCGCTCCTCTTGCAAGTCCTGAGGGCTTGTGGCCACACGCACTGAGAGCCAAGAGAGGGCTCTGGCTGGTCCCATCACTGTTAGCACCGCTAACTCAGAATTTTAGGAGACCAGCAGGTATTCATGACAGTGAGATAATTGGGACGTGACCCTTGTGTTCAGTCTGAGGTTACCAGCTTATGCCTCCTAAGGTCTGGCTTTGTCACCAGAAGAAAGAGGATTTTTAACAAGGAGAATTTGATCCAGACTTGGGATGGAAATGTCTCCTTTCCAATGCAGTTAGTCCCTCAATTTGCACTTGACATCCAAACCTTGTTGGATTTCAGCTTTCTGTGGATTTCCCCAGGAGCAAAAGAATGGGGAGAGAAGTGACGTGAATTTCAGAGCACAAAATGCTGAGTGAGATCCTTTAGCTGTTGTCTGAAGCCTCCTCTACTGACCTTGTGATGGAGGCTGTAGGTGTGGATGCCGTGGAGCGGGCAGCCTGCTGCAGGTGCCCTTCACGTGTCCCTTGCTACAGAAGGGGTCAGGCTGGGTTTGTTCCTGGCGCTCCTCACTGTGCTCCGTTCCAAATTCCTCCTGGGAAGGGAGCCCCTGATGCTGTGAGGAGCAGCGTGGGACCTGGGCCTCCTGCTTTCCCTGCAGAGGCAGATCTGCCCAGGTTGTGTTACTGTGCTGCAGCTCTGCACCACCTGGCTCTGTCCCAGAGCTCTGCTGCTGCTGTTCTCCATGTAGCTGATACCGGAGGGCCCTGGTGAATTTGGCTCAGTAGTTTGAGCTCCTGCTCATGCGTGTTGGCTTCTGCTGCTGGTGGAGCGACAGGGCAGGGGTGGTGACACCTTGAGCTGCTGCCACCAGATCTGCTCTGTGGCTCCTTGCAAATGGAGTTTCTCTTGCCGCAGCACACTACGGTCTCCCTCGTCCCCAATCCACGAGGAGGATGAAGAGAAGCTCTCTGAGGACTCTGACTCGCAGCCAGCACTTAGCGGGGGTGAGCTGGTCCTGAGAGAGGCGAGCTCTCCAGAAGTAAGTCTGTGATCTGCTGGGGAGCTGCTCTGAGCCAGGGCTCTTCTGGGGGGGCTTCTTCTGGGACACACGAGCTGCCTTGTGAAGGGACGTTGTTTCCTCAGTGGCAGGGTGAAGATGAGCTCGTGGTAGCATGAGTAGCCCAGAGCCAGCAGTCTCAGCTGCCTTTATTTACCTGTAGGGCTCCACAGGGAAGGATGTAACCGCTCCTTGTGCCACTAAACCTCTTTGGGAGCCGGGGCGTTGGAAAGCCACGTAGCTGGAGCCGCATCAGAGCTGACCTTACCCCGGCTTCCTGGGCAAGCCCAGCAGTGTTTGGGGCAGGGGTGGAAGCTGAGCCTTGCTGGGCTTCCAGCACCCACTGCCATTGCCTGTAAAACCCCTCCTTCCCGGCCTGTGGTGCCACAGCACTGGTGGGTGGCCCTTTGCTCCCTCCCTGGAATGGGTCCTGGCCCTGGAGAAAGCCAGAGCAGGGGACAAGCGCAGCAAAGGCCTCCAGCCCGCAGAAGTAATCTGTGCTGTTCCTCTTGCAGAGCGCGGCCGGGGAGGAGATTGAGGAGGCCTCGTCCCTGCAGCAGGGTAGGTGTGCGCTCAGCCCGAGGGGGCAGCCAGGCCTTGGCTTGGTGTCCCAATCTGCTGTGATGGGGCAGGGACAGCTGGGGAATGAACGTGGTTCAGAAACATCCAGCTCCCCAAAGGCCATCTCTGAGCTGCTGGGCTTCGCCAGAGGAAGGCGCCGGCATCTCTTCTGGGAAGTGGGGGCGCAAAATCATCAAATCTCCCTGGTTTTATTGGCCAAGCATCTCTCCTTGCCATAAGCTCTACAGAGGTAGAGCTTTCCGTGCCACATCTGTCTGCTCACGCAGCTTAGGGGGAGATGGCTGTGAGCACCACCCTGCTGGTCCTGGTGAGAGCGTGGCCGCGGTACTGGGCATGCAGGATGTGCCCTGTATTGTTGGGATGGGTCTGTGGTGCTCAGCCAGCATCCACAGGGCATGAGGATGGGGTGAGAGAAAAGCGATGGGCATGAGCCTGCATATGAAGAGGTGGCCCCTTCGGCACCGTGGCCTGGGCCAGTCTGACGGGCTCTGCTGGGGCTCGGGGGGTGCGGGGAGCTTCCTCACGTGGAAGATCTCAACCCGTCCTCCTGGCTGCGCGCCCCTGCGGAGCGGGGCTGGGGGCTGAGCAGCTGCGCTCTGGCTGGTTCTAGGTAGCCGCCCACCCTCCGTGGAAGATGTCCTGCAGGACGGCAGCTGTGGCGAGCACAGGAGCCTGACGCAGTCGGAGAGCGACCCTCCGGTAGATGTCTACCTGCCAGGTAATGGCCGCGCCATTGGGGTCGCAGGCGTGCTGCCACCCTGCCGCGCTCGAGGGGCCGGGGGGTGTGTGGGCTGTGCCTGAGCATGGTGGCCTCCCCGGTGGGGCGGCACGCTGCAGCCTCGGGGTGGGCCAGGAGCCCACCTGCCAGGGGCACGGTGTCCCGCTTCCTCCAGTGGGCAGAGCGAGCTGTGGGCGAGGGGGGCTGACGCAGAGGTAACCTGCCCCCACTTCTCTCTCCTCCCTCACCCTTTTGTCTCTGTCCTTCCCCTCCTCTCCTCTCCGGGCTGCGGCCACTCCAGGCACAGTTTTTGTGACAGTGGCCTCCTCTGCCTGCCCCCAACCCGTGCTCCAGCTTTCGGCTGAGGGAGGGGAGCCATCCGGGCTGGCTTCTGGGGGACCAAGCCAGCATGGGGGGCAGCAGACACCCCTCTGCCATGGGGGGGTGTCACAGCGGGGAGGGCCGTGGGGTGCCGTGCTTTGCTGGCAAGCGCGGCTGTGGGACGCTGTGCTGTCCTCACCCCTGACTGTTGTCATTGCAGCCTGTTTTCTTCCATAGAGTCGCAGTCTGTTCTGAGTACCTCTCTAATGTCTCCTTCCCTCTCTGTCTGCCTTCCTCCCTCCTGTCTTGGGCAGCACTGGGTCCCGATTCCTGCTCTATTGGTATAGAGGAGTAAGCTGGTACGTCTTCTCGTTCTTCTTACGCATCGCTGTGGTGTGGGGCAGCAGGACCCCTCCTGAGAAGGCCAGCAGCCAGGCGAGAGCGGGGATGGGGCTGATCCTAGCCATCAGGGCAGGGAAGGAGGGGGCAGCAAACCAACGAGGCTGCTCTGCTGGCTCTGTCCTGGCTCCCTTCCCGTTCCTGGCACTGGCATCACTGCACCCTGCTGTCCCCAAGTGCCGGCACCCCCAGCCAGGGCAGCAGAAGCCCCTGCCCTCCCCACTGGCTTCTGCTGGGCCTCTGGGTGAGGGCTGTGCTGCCTCGTGGGCACTGTGATAGTCCAGTCCCCCGCTGCTGGCTTCTCCCAGGCTGGTGGCAGATAACGTGTCCCCTTAGTGTCCTGTGTCCCGCCCCTGGCGCTTGCTGAACCTGCGTCTTGGCAGGGGCAGAGGGGATGGAGCTCATGGGCTCCAGCCCTGTCTCTGTGGTCAGACCAGGGTAGGAGGGGGTGGCAGGGGTGACGGTCACCTTGGCCCACGCTGTCCTCTCCCCAGGGCTGAGCACCCTGCCTGGGCTTGTTGCCTGGCCCTAGGGCTGGAGTAGTTAGGGCTGAACCCCTTTTTCCTCACTCAGAACCCCTTTTTCCTCACTCAGGCTCATCCGACTTCACCAAAACGCTCCCTGGCCGCGGCACCGGCAGCCCCACGCAGCCCCTTCTCTTCGAGCAGACGTGTCTTCACCTGGAGGACGAACAGAACCTCTCGTGAGCGGGGCTGGGACCCCCCCCCCGCCCCTGCCGCTGGACCCCAGACCCACGCACAGCCTCTCCCCCGTCCCCAGCGGGGCTGGCCCGTGCTCAGCGCTGCGGGGATGCAACGTGGCGTGTCGCACCGGCACGCTTTTTGGCACAGCCCAGCTTGGTTTTTTAAAAGACGTGCATGTTTTTTTGCCAGCTGGCGGCAAAGGGGCGGGTGGGTAGGGGCTGGCGGGAGGCGGGGAGATTTGGGGTTAAAATCGGCAGATGAAGGACGCTACCCTTGTATATTTTGTACACACCCAGCACAGCCCTTTTGCTGTCACTGCCCTTGGACAGAGCTGCGCCCCCCCCTACCCACCCCCCCCGCCTGGCAGCCCCTCTGGACTCTGCACCCTCCTGCCCCCAACCTCTGGGTGCTGGGGAGGGGGGCTCGGTGGGGTGCAGGGCTCCGCGGATGGGGGCGGGGGGCGGGGGGGCTGCCCACGCCGTGTGCCTTGTTCTGCTTCTGCGGCGGGTCCCGGGGCGACACCTCCCCCCTTCCCCTCGATGTTTGTAGTAATAAACCCGTGGAGCAGGCACTTGTGCCGTGCGTCGTGGGCGGGGCGAAAGGGCGGGGGGCGGGGGCGAAAGGGCGGGGGGCGGGGGCAAAAGGGCGGGGGGCGGGACTACGGAGCGGAGAGGCGCGGCCTCTTTGCCCGCCTCTTTCCCGGCGTGCAGTTCGGCGCCGTCTCCCCCCCAGCCTCGCTGTGATTGGCCGCAGGCGCCGACAGCCCTGGTGCGGCAGTTTCCTAATGTGGCGAGCGACGCGGGCGGTGGCGCCCGCTCTTATTGGTCGCCCGTCGCTATTGGCCGCCCAACCGAGGGCGGGCGCGGGGGTTGGCGGGTTCTGCCGAGCGCCCATTGGCCCGGCGGCGCGCGGCGCGCAGCTACTGGCTCTGACGGCCGCCGGTCTCGCCCCTCGCTCGGCGTCGGCGCGACGCGTGCGCGGAGCGGGCTCCCGGGGCGGGCGGCGAGGCGATGGCGGCCATGGGGGCGATGGCGGCCATGGGGGCGCTGCCCGCCATGGGAGCGCTGCCGCCGCTGCCGACGCTGGGGGTACCGGGCGTGCCCGAGCTGAAGCCGCTGACGCGGTACGAGGCCATGCGGCTGGGCCCGGGCTGGAGCCACTCGTGCCACGCCATGCTGTACGCGCCCAACCCGGGCATGCTGTTCGGCCGCATCCCGCTGCGCTACGCCGTGCTGGTGAGGGGGCGGGCGGGGGGAGCGGGGCCGGGGCCGGGGGCGGGCGGGCCCACGGGCTGGGGCGGGCCGCGGGCTGCGGGGGAGGCGGGCTGAGGGCTGGCGGCTGGGGGTGTCGGTAGTTGGCGGTTGCAGGGCGGTAGCGTCAGGCTGGGTCGCGGCGGGGAGAGCCCCCGGGCCCCTCCCCCCGCCTCCCCGGCGGTGCGGGCCCCGCCTGGGCTCCCGGGGCCGCGGCGAGCTCTCGGAGACGGTGTCGGTGAACGGTCCTGGATGCGCCGGAGCTGGTAGGGCCGCGCCAGAGCGGCCGGGAGCCCTCCCCACGCTCCTCCGCCCCCGCGGAGGCCTCCGCGGCGCCGGGCCTGGGCGCCCGCGGCCCCCCTCGCCCCCTCGCTGTGCCCCATTAACGCCATGCGCCTCTATTGCAGATGCAGATGCGATTTGACGGACTACTGGGCTTTCCCGGGGGGTTCGTGGATCGCCGTTACTGGTCCCTGGAGGACGGTCTGAATCGGGTGCTGGGCTTGGGTTTGGGCTGTGTGCGCCTGACGGAAGCTGACTATCTGTGCTCGCACCTGACAGAGGGGCCACATCGAGTGGTGGCACACTTCTACGCCAGGCAGCTGACCCTGGAGGAGCTGCATACCATCGAGATCAGCGCGGTGCATTCCCGAGACCACGGGCTGGAGGTGGGACATCCAGGGAGGGGGTGTGTAGAGCTCTGAGCGTTAGATCCAGGGAAGACGCAGCTTCCCTCCTAGGTCTGCTGGGCTGCCGTCTCTCGCAGCCCAGCGGGGGAATGCACCGCATGTAGAGCTGTCGGCGGCGAGTGCCACGCACAGCCCCGTAGCACTGGCGTTAGGAGGTCAGGCTCTCGGCTGGGGTTGTGTCTCAGGCTCTGGAGTGTAGCGAGCTCCAGCTCCAGCCTTTCCTGGTGACTGCCCACGTAGGGAAGAGCCCTATTAACCCGCTCAGCCTTGGGACGCGGCTGAGGTCCGTCTCGCATCCTGGTGGGCATCTCCCCCTGCCCTGGGCTGAGTAACCTGGACCGGAATCGCGACCCTCGCTGTGGTGATGTGTTGCTCTAACCCCAGTTCTCCCTGGCTTGCACGGAGGCGGTGCGGGAGGCAGCCTTCCTCCCGGGTAGCTGGGTTCGGCTGATGCCTTGGGGTAGAGCGTAAGAGGGAGGGTCTCCCTGCGCGCCCACGAGGCGCTCGGCAGGTCTTGGCAGCTGCGTGAAGGGAGGCACTTGGCTCTGGGTTGTGGCGTGGCTGAGGGGCATGCGTGGGCAAGCCACGGTGTCCCCACGGAGGGGAAAGCAGGGCTCCCCATAGCGGCCTGGGGCAGTGGGATCCCCCCAAAGGGGCAGGAGGGGGAACAGAGCCGGGGCTGGGCGCAGGGGGCTGGCCAGGGGGAGCAGTGGCCTGGTGTGGCTCTGGGAGGGGCAGTGCAGGGGCTTCAGCTGGGCTGAGGGCAGGCAGGCCAGGGCAGGCAGGCTGGGGCAGGGGTCGGTGGGGCAGGGGTCGGTGAGGGAGGGAGGGGCAGGATTGGGCAGGTGGGGAGGGGCAGGATCGGGCAGGTGGCGAGGGGAAGGATCCGGCAAGTGGGGCTGGGCCATGGGCTGGCGGGGTGCTGGGGTGAGGGTGTGGGGGCAGAGGGTGGGGCGGGGGGGGGCTGGTGTTGCCGTGGGCTCTGCTGAGCTGTGCTCTATGCTGTTGCAGGTGATGGGCATGGTCCGTGTCCCTCTCTACACCCAGAAGGACCGCATGGGCGGGCTGCCCAACTTCCTGGGCAACTCCTTCGTTGGAACCGCCAAATTCCAGCTACTCTTTGCCCTGAAGATCTTGAACATGGTGCCGGAGGAGAAGCTGGCCGAGGCGGTGGCTGCCACGCAGAAGCCGAAGAAGCCGGCCATTGACCAGGCAGCAGCAGTGACAGGAAACCCGCCTGCCACTAAGCCCTCGAACGAGCTGGCGATGCCCGCTAAAACAGGCAACGAATTGGCAGAGAGGGCCGAGAACCAGGCAGCTGCGCAGGCAGCCGCCGAGCAGGCAGTGGCCGGGCTGCAGAGCCACGTTGTGGCAGAGCAGCTGGTGGCTGTGCCGGTGGCCGAGGCAGTGGAGCAGCCGGCGGGGCTGGGGGCAGATGCTGTGGCAGAGCAGCCCGTGGCTGAGCCGATGGAGTGATGCCTGCTGCATTTGTGCTTGATTAAAAGTGGGTGAGACTAGAGACTTCTAACTTTCCGACCCGTCGCTGGCTGCAGTTGCTGCCCACGCAATTCTACTGCCCAGCCGGGAGGGTTTGGGTTTGTTTGAAGCCGGGGAAAGCGATGTATTTTTATGGCCATTAAACTCTAGTGAGCTTCCCAGATCAACCTGCACAGCCCCCTGCAGAGAGTTCATGTCTTATGTCAGGGCACCGAAGCCTTAGAATTATGCTTTTGATTTCAGGGACGTGCTGCTGCCGTCGGGTCCCCGTTTCATTTTTAAGGAACAAAATGGCATCTTTTTTAAAATGCTCCATGTTGACTTGGACACAGCTGTGGACGCAGTGGACGCAGCTGAGGGAACGGGGCTGCTGGTCAAGCACCCCTGCCAGCGTCAGTGGAAGGGGCTCCCCTCCGCTGGTGCTGTGTGGCCGGGCTCTGGGTGCTGTGCCATGCCGTGAATTCCCTCTGGGACGTAGTGGGGGTGCTCGTGTGGGTTTCTGCCTGGAGATCTGTGGGAGCATGAAAGTGGAATAAATGGCTTTGCTGAATGCTTCGCGGTCAGGATCATTCTTGACAGCTGGCACAGAGCCTGCGGCGACCCAGAGCTTTAGGGGTGCAGGGGCAGTGCTGTGCCTGTCGGTTCCCTTTGCCGCAGGGCTTTGCCCGCTGCTGTGTGCGACTGTGCCAGGGTGAGAAGCTGGAGGCGAAGGGCAAGGCTGGGCCCTGCTGCAGGCACTGGGGGCTGGCAGGGTGCGGGCTAGCACGGCGTGCTGCGCCGCTGCAAACCGGTTAAGCTTTTGCCGCTGGGCTACTGCAGAATGGCTTCGTGTGCCCAGCAGCCTCTGGGGGTAAGTGGTATGTCAGCGCCCCACCTGGGCACGGGCTGGGTGGGCAGGGGGCTTCGTCCTGTCTGTACTACTACTGGGGCAGCCAGCGAGAAGCCTGCAGCTGCACAGGGCCCTGGCCTCCCCGTCCCCCCACCCCAGCTGGCGGGAGGCATTTCAGCTGAGCCTTTGTAAAATCCTTCACCCATCCAGCAGCCCCTCTGCAACAGGGCAGGGTCTGCGCTGGAGGAGCTGCTCCCCCTGCTCCAGCCTTTGGCCTGGCCCTGCGGTCACCCAGCACTGGTCACCCTGCTCATCCTGTGTAGTGGCAGAGCACAAGGCCAGGTGAAGGTGCCTGAGCAGCCGCTGAGGCAGGCTCCCGCACAGAGGGACAAACGACTCGGAAAAGAGGTTTGGTTTAATTGAAGACATTTAGAGAGGCTGGCGGTGATAGCACGCTCCTCAATAAATAAGGGGCTACGAGGTGGGGATGTGGCCGATGCCTCGGAGGACGGGGTGGCAGAAGGACACAGACCAGTCACAGCTTCCCTCGGGATGTGCTCAAGTTCCGCAGCAGCGGAGTTGGGCTGTGTAACGGGCAGAAGAGAAAGCTGGGGGAAGGTCAGTCCCAGGCAATCAGCAGAGAAAGAGATACATTCTGGTCCAGAGAAAGCAAGTGCTGAGGAAAACCAGGGGCTTGAGTTCCTAAAGAAACTCATGCAAACCAATAGATGTGTTTAAAATGTGGTTAAGCAAAAAAAAAAAAAAAAAAAAAAAAAAAAAAGCCCAAAACCAAAGAGTGGTAACACAAATGAGGCTGGAAGGGGGCTTCAGGTCTCCCCCGGGAAAGCACTGTGGCTAGGAGGGGCTGCAGTAGCCCCTGCCCCACCTCCCCTGCCAGCTGAGCTGCGAGAGGGGCACCGGGGACAACAGGGACAGCTGAAGCCTCGCAGCCAGCACCTCAGCAACACACGCAGGCAGAGCTGCTTGGCATGAGGTTGGGCAGAGGAGCACGGCCAGGGCACCCGCTGGAGGCAGCCGAGCCCCCACGGTGAGGGGGTGGCAGCCGGAGCCCGGCCGAAGGGCCCAGCCAGCTCCATGGCGCTGGGGGGAGGCACAGGGTGCCCGGGGCTGCCCACGACTGCTCAGCCAAGCCCTCGGCCGCACTGCTCGTCTGCCCACGCTGCTCGCAGGCAGGAGCGCGCAGCCCTGCAGAGGTGAGCTCTGGGGGCAGTGGGCTGCAAACCCACCAAGTGAGCAGCTCCTCTCCCACCCTGTGGCCCAGCTAAATGCCGAGCGGCGCCTCAGCTGATCCTGCGAGCTTCAGCCCCAGCTCGGCGTGCAGCTGCCTGCCCCACTGCCCTTCCTCTGCCACAAAACCGCGTCCCTCCAGCCTGAACTCGACTGCTGCATGCAGGGCAGGGGCCGCAGCCTGGCACCCAGCACAGCACCACTTGCGCATCTAAACTGACCGGGAACCAGAGACCTGTGGGCTGGAAGGAGCCTCCGGAGCGCTCTGCTCCGGCAGCCGCGCGGCGGTCAGCCCTGGCTTCCTTGGGCTTGAAGGTCCCCAAGGATGGACCATCCTCAGGGAGACACCTTTTTACCTGGTGTCAAACAGCCACTGAGCCAGACCTCTGAGTCCCCGGAGAGGGACCAGCACCTCCCAGCAGAGCACCAGAACAGGGTACGTGCCACCCCTGGGGCCGGAGCGATCTGCTCCCGGCATCCGGCCATGGGGGAAGCGGCGCTCACTGAGGCTTGCTGCGCCAGAGCCACCGCCGAGCTGAGCGGCAGCACACTGTGCCAGCGCCGCGGCGGCAGAGGGCACAGCTAGTCCCAGCCACCCTTCTCGGGAACCAGCAAGCTCACCTCCTGCACCCTTTTACTAATGAACTGCCACCTCAGGGGTTACAGACACTGACGTGACTGCAAGACCTTAACGCGCCTTCTCTCCCTTCTAAGCCTGACGTGTGTTGTGTCAGCCTCAGGTCCTGCCCGTGCCCGCTGCCAGGGCCGGCACTGCCTGCGCGTGGAGGCGATGCACCCGCTCTGGCTCAGGCCTCCTTTGCTCAGGTCCCAGTTTCAAAATAAGGGGAACAAGGAACATGGCGCTGAGCAGGGGAAGGGCCTCAGCCGGGGAAGGGGCTTTGCCAGGGGAACCCGGCAGGGCGCAGGAACACCTGCACCTCCGACACGTGCCTGGGCTGGGGGAGCTGCAGAGACTCCCAACTTCAAAGCAAAGCACTCACCCGACCTCGCTCCAAGGCGCAGAAGGGTCCCCGGCCTGGCTGCAGCACACTGGCACATCGGGGCCTCTGCGCAGGCAGGACATAACCGTGCCCAGTCACCGCGGGGTCCTGCAGCCAGGGCACGGCTGCGCAGCTGTGGGGACACTGCCCGCTGGCACAGCCCCGGGGGCGCCTGGGCTACAGCCTGAAGCACACCGCTGAGCAGCTGGGGGGCTTCTCTTCAGCAAGGAAAAGCTGTCGTGATCTGTACACAGATCTCATCCCTAAAGATCCTGCAAGAGTCCAGCCCCGGTGCCGAGGGAGGGTGCATGCAGCGGAGGGGAAGGGCTCTGGCTGCAGCAGTGGCTCTACACCCGCAGCTCCCCTGCCCTGCTACATTCCAACTTGGACAAAGGCAGAAAGATCTATACAGTATTATATATATATATATATATTTCACTATGAAATAGCAATTTCATTCCCTGCCTTCTACTTGATGCATCCTGAATTAGATGCTTCTGTTTAAGTCACTCCAGACAGCTAGCGGGGCTGGGTGCTTTCTCATGCGAGGCAGTTGCCCTCCCTGGAAGTTACCCGCAGGAAGCAGCTGACTTGGCAGGACCCAGACATGATCCTCGCTCCGCTTCCCCTCGCCCAGCTCCTCCCTTCCCTGCAACAAGGGCATGACTGTATGTTCTGCCAGCAGCGGCCTGCCAGGGCTCTTAGGGCTCACTGACCCGGCTGGCCAGCGCAGACTCGTTAACCTCATTCACGCCGCTTTCTGTAGCCATGGTGCGGAAGCGGCATCCGAGCCCCTCTACGCCACGTATAGAAATGGGAGCAAACCAGAGGCAAGGGAAGTGGCGGGGACAGTGCAACATGCACACAGACCGGTGATGCAAAGGGCCCTCAGCTACGGCACAGCCCAGACACCTCGCACGAGCCAGGCCTGCCTGGGCAGCGCTCAGGCTCCAGGCCACGGGGGTAAGTCAGGGCTGCAGCCCGACAAGTGGGAAGTCTGCCAAATCTCGGGCGACCTGTGGAACAAGGAGTCCCGTCCAGGGGCTGGGTCACTGACCAAGAGCCGTCATCCCTGGAATCAGTGCAGAGCCGGATGGTTCAGGAGATGAAAGGAAGAACAATCCTATGGAAAGAAAAGAGGGTGGCTGGCTTAGGGAAGCCAGGTGTTACAGGTCCCTTCAAGCGTACTGGGGAGCCACCGTCCTGAAGACCTTGTTTTCAGAGATGTGCAATGCACCTGGTGGCAAACAGGCTACCAGTGACCGAGCTGGGGAAAGAGCGAGGACTCAGTCACTCTGGGCCTTGCAAGCTGGTCCAACAGCTGGGAAAAGGAGAGAGACAGCAGGGACAGGTTCCATCTGCTGTCAGGCTCTGGCCTCAATTAAACTGCATCAGAGTTCAAATTCCCTTCAAATGAAACCAGTAGGAGTTTGGCCGCCAGCTGCAGACTGGTGCACAGCGATGCCCCAGACACCCTGCACGGCAGCTCACCCAGCAGCAGAGCGGCAGCTTCGGCAGCCCTTGCTCGAGGATGCTCTCAGCTGCCCCAGGAAAGCGGCCCTGGGGCGTCGCTGGCAGCCTCGGGCAGAGAAGGGAGCTTTCTCCCGGGTACCAACCTTTGCTTTTTGTACATCTTCTGATCCAGTCACATCGTCCGGCTATATTCAATGCCGCTCTTGGCGGAAATGCCAGACCAGGGCAGAAGGCTGCAGAGAAGGCTCTGGGCTTGTCGATATATCCTCTGGGGAATTGAACACGGGCTCAGGCTGGCTAGCGTTGATCCAATGTGCTGTAGGTAGTCAGTAGCCATCAGTTAAGGACAGCAACATTTACACCGTAACTTAAGAAATAACTTAAAATACTCCCTAGAGACCCTATGACACAGTGAAAGCTGCTCTGCTCCGTTAGGCAGACCTGCTCCTTGTATTAATTGCCTGCTCTTTTCTATCAAAAGCAGGTCTGCTTTGCACTGTAAAAGATGGCAGTTTGGGAATGCTGGCTCCAGCGAGTGTGGGAAATACCTCCTCTAAGCTGCCAGTTCCCTTTGCACTCCACAGCAAGTTCCTGTGGGCATGGCAATCCATCCACCTGCCTGGAGAGGTTTGGACTGACTGAGCTACCCCCCAGGAAAGATCAAGTTTCTTCTCCATGATCCAGTGACCTGAAAAAAACTCTAAAGTCAGGCTGAGAGCAGCCTGCTGAGATCCAGGCCAGGCCAGGGTCACAGGGGATCCTAGGTCACAGGAAGCCCAAGGGCTCTTCTGCCATGGTCCTGGCCAAATCCTGCACCCCACAAGCCAAAGCACGCCTAGCACTTTGGCTTAACACCAGCATTTGCTATCACTGGCATCAAGCTTGCTCCAACTTAAAATTCAATGTACTGTCTGACACTGCCTCCCTGAACTGTTCCCAGCGGAGTCAGGGGACGAACAGGTCACCGTCAAACCCCTCTAACATCACCTTTCTTCCAGCTTCAGGTTAAACTCTCATCCAGGCAGGCATCCATCCCCACACCTCGCCAGTTTACACTTTGCTGGATTGCTACTGTTAACCCAAAACACTGTGTGATGCCTGCTGGGCGTGCTCTGCTGGCTAATCAGACTGAAAGTAAAGGATATAAGATTGTCCAGGGTGGATGCCCGCCATTGATGTACAGGACATAGGTAAAGCCATCTTTGAGGACCCCTCTGATGGAATAATAATAGGGAAGATAGTGGTGCTGTTTAAAGTCTCTGTTTTCATAGAAGTTTATTGCTGTGTTGTTAGTGGTGAGGACGTGCAGGTAGATGGCTTTGCAGTGATCCTGGGCAGTCGTTGATATGTGGTCTTTTAAACTTTCAAGCAAGAGCGAACCTGTTGAAGGAAAAAGCAGCAGGATCACGCAGTGCAGCTGCCATCTCAGGGTTCATAGGGCCCAGCCGAGATCTCCTGCACCCAGTGTCTAAGCAGCAAGTGCTGCACACGCTTGAAGACCCCAGATCCCACCCAGTTCTCACTGACCCTCTTGATGAATTTAACAGGACCACTGTACAGGGGTTTAATACAAATCTCATCTCACCTATGAGCAAAAGCAGATTCTATTCTTCACAAAGCAGATTTTATAAAGATACAAACTTCTGATTCAATAACCATAAAGATGAGCCAGACAACGGGAATCTGACAGTAATGCCCAAACCCACCCAGCCAAGCAGCTCTAATGTTTGGGAAGGTCAGCGAGTCATTTTCAGTGGCATCAGTTCCACCACATTTCTTTATTTTACAGCCATTTAGAACAAGCAGAGTGTCAAAACAGGACTTCACAAGCAGACTATTGTATTGTGTCTGCTGAACTGAAATTAAGCTCTGAAGACTGGTAGGATTTTAAGATTCCTTCTAAGGAGGACAGCTGAGGTATAGCCTTATTCAACCTGGATTTGCTGCAGCTACTAGTCAGCAGGAGAAACCAGAGAAGGGCACAGAGGATACTCCAGCCCCGAAAGACAAAGGCTGGGGGTTCATCCAAACCAACTCTACCTGGCAGAGTAGAACCCAGCAGAACCTGCAGGACAACTTCTTCCACCAGGTGTGGTACCAACAGGCTAAAGAAGTAGCTTGGCTAACACAAACACACAGATGAGATCCGTGCTGCTATTTCACAATCCCCAGGGCAGGTAAGACTTTCAGCAGGACCCACAGGATTTCAGAGCAGAAGTCAACAGCACTGACTTCATTGTCACTTGATACTGGGTGAGAATTTATATCAGCCAAGAACAAAAAGACAACGAGAGACATCAACAGGAGAGTGGTTTAATTTTGTTACGAGATGTTCCACTCTTCTATCTCACAGAAATCCTAGTGCCCTCTGGTTTAAGAATAACAGAGAACTGAAAACCAAAGCCTTTTAATGTCTGCCAGAGAAAAATCAGGGCTTTAGCGCTTAGAAGTATACCTGGGGTGAAAAGCCTCCTGCATGAAAGACTTCAGCTTCAAACACAAGTAGAAAAACTCTCAAGAGAAAGGTCTCTGAAAAAGCAGCAGCATGCAGCAGCTTCTCTAGGTTGTTCTGCTACAGGTACGAGTCCAAAGTTTTTGAGAGTGCACAGCAACATGCTGTACAGATGTAATGGATACAGGAAATATTGATACTGAAAGGAGAAAATTCCAGCAAGATGGAGCTGTTAAAAAGATCATTAGGATTTGGAAACTGAAAGGATACTCACCACCACCACAATTTCACAGAACAGAAGACCCCTTTACAACCTCCTGTGACCATTATTCTGTGCTAGTATTTTCTTCTCTGTATAGAAATACCTATCTCCAGTAGCATTTCAATGCAAGCTTTAAATACAGGGCTCTCACTGACGACTCTTCTGGTCATTTATGTATCCCACCAGCCTGTACCTTTCTAAACATGACTGACAGAGAAGGGAGGACTGGAAGATGAGCTATATATATATATATATTTTTTTTTTTTGTATGTATCTCCAGTGAAGAGACTCCAGGTGGGCAACACTGGGTCACGCTGCCAAACCTGGCCTGTTTCCTTTTGCAGACCAAAGATACAGATCATTCTTGAAATTACACCACAAGGGCACTTGATGACAAAACACATCCTGCTCTAAACAGAGGTAAACCCTTCTGACTGCAGAATTTTCAAATGGCTGCAGAATTGCTGCATGTTGCAGCAGGCATTCGTGCTGACTTTTGCACGCATTTGACAGATTTAATCAGGTCCAAGTTACACACTTTTTCCAGTTCCCTTTGTCTTTTTCTAAACGTTTGTTCTATCTGTTGAAGTCGAAAGGTTAAAAGCAGCTGTATTTTCTGCCTCAGGGACCAGGCTTCTGATGCCCATGAAATAAAACTGTTTCAAACCCTGCTCCAGAGTGAAGTCCTAGCACTTTCAGTCAGTCTCAGCAGCAGGAGTGCAAGTTTTTTGTGTGCTCAGCTGTCTCCTGGGAACAAGATGGGCAAAGCCTCGTGCTCTTTGGAAATACCTGCACATTGAGTTGTGCCTACACCAATAAAGATAGGTCAGTGCACCTGCACTAACACCAAGAAGGGGATGCAAGTGCATCGCCTTCCCAATTGCTCATACAAATCACCAACAAGCTTATCTCAAAAGGTGAAATGGTGGAGCTCCTTCAGTCATGCCCGCTAGCCATGCATGGCAAACAACAGCAACAGAGTTGTCACTCAGCAGCACCTTACCTATTCCATGTTTTCTGAACTCCTTCACCACTCCAAGACTTAGGATGTAAGCAACTTGAGTGTCCACAGGAAAATTGGAAGCTAGGATGTCTCCATCCTGAGTAGAGATATGACAAGTTATTTAGGAGGATACGTGGGGGTCACAGGAGAAAGCCAGAATCCTGTACTGGAACATCTGAAAACAAGGCTACAGCAGAAAACTTTTCTTCACTGAACAGCCTTAGCTGAAGCTTCTGCAAAGGATGTGGGTAGTTAAAAAAAAATCCAGGTATGGTCTTTTAGGGCTTATTTCTACTTTAATATCATCTTCCCAGACACAGAACACAAATCATAGCGTTTCCTTACTATATACATTATTGGCGGACTTAGGGACAGAATATACTGCATTCTTTACCAGAAAGGATTCAAAGTGCCAATTCCGGAGTTACTCATCAATGTCTAAATTAATCCAGCAACAGTCCTTATTGCCTGCATGCTCCACCTGAGCTCCATGTCAGCTGGAGACCTCTGTACTGCTGAAGAGGACAAGGAGCATGTTCTACAAGCCCAACTGCCTGGAGCAGTGTCTGAAGGAGCCCCTGGCTTTCAGCTTGGCCAGAACAAGAGCCTTTTGTTAGAGTTGCTGAAGATGCAGTTTCTGACTTGGACTAGCTTTGAGGTGAAGCCAGATAGCTAAAGCGAAGAGACCAGTCAATGCTCTGGGTTCCTATATGTTAAGATTATTGTTTAATCATAACACTGATTGCCCTGTAGAAGTTATACACCATCTGCATCGCAGGTTTTTTTTAAACCCACTTTCCCATACTGTTTCCCCTACACTAACCCAGCAGTCTTTTCCTATACTGTCTTCAGTGACCGTCTCTTCTTCACCTCTCTGCTGTTCTGCGTGGTCTCTCCTGGCCTCCGAGGTCTGTTATCCCTGAAGCCTGAGCTTTGTGTAGACTGGTTACCTCTGCTTCGTGTTCAGGACAGTGACTGTGTAAATGCAGGACTTTCTGCAGTACGTCACAGGAGTGACTCACCCAGTACAGCTAAGGAAGTCCAACCCTTACGTAAGAAAGGAAGAGGTTTGTTCTCCCACAGCTGCACATGCCTCAGTCACCAGAATGACCAGGCAGACTGAAAACAGCCAGGCAACAGTTAAACGGCTTGCTGCCGTTAGCGTGACCTGATCTCTCACAAGAGGGAACAGCACACGGCAGTAAGCTTCCCATCATGCTCACAGCCGGGGCAGACTCTGTGGTACCAGGCTGCTCTGCAGCCCAGGTGTTCAGACACATCCCACCAGGCATGCTCCCTTAGCTGGAAATCAGCATGCTCTTGGTTTCTCAGGTTAACTCAGGATCACTCCTGTAAGTGTCTTGATAGAGGAGGGGGAAAAAAAAACCAACCCAGACATGTTCCATCCCAGTTAACCATGGCAAGAGGTGGACTATCTCACAATGAAGCGCAGTTTAGTAGCGTACCTCTTTATGCACCTTTGTTCTGCTCTTGATCTCTGCCACTATCATTCCCACGATGGAGCCTCTATATGTGGCTGCCAGGGAAAAGAACTTCTTGTTGGAAGTGATATCTCGGTACCATGAGTCAGGGTACCTAGGAAGGAAGAAAAACCAGGAATGTTTGGGGGTGCAAACCCATGGGAACAGGCAGCACCTCAGCCAACGCTATGCTGAGATGTTGCTGCCTATTTCCAGTTGAGCAGCACCTTTAAATGCCAGTCACTGGAACTACAGGCTGATGTATTTTACACAAGACTAAGGGAGGGAAGCCGTCCTGCCGAAAGGGCTGTCTTCTGCAAGGACATACAGCCAAGTAGCTCAGCCATATGTCAACGCAGAGCTCTTTCTATACTATTAATTTAGCTTATTCCATGAAATCTCGGTTAAGAAGTTATTCACTTTTTCTGTCTTAACAGTTGCATGGTACCAGTGAACATCAAACAGCTGCTGTACCCCATTTGGTAGCATGGTTTCTTTCAACTGCATCTAAGCAGCAATGCAGGCTGTTCATGTAATGGCCTCCTGCCTTGCTAAGACAACCACATTTTCATTTTATGTTCATTGCCCAGAGCTTTCACTTCCATCTTTAGCAAGTTATTTTTAAATGCAAGATCCATCTGCCCTCATCTAAAAGCATAAGGATCTCATTAATTTGATACACATGTGAAAAAAACACTGCATACTGGTACAAAAAAAATCACATCATCAGCCTCCAGCTCTCCTCCTCCTGCAGCTACTAAAGGGAAACTAGCGTACACTGATTTATTTCAAAGTGAGAGCTCAGCACACCTTGTGTTTAAAAGAAATCTACAAGTTCAAAATACTATGAATGCTTTTGCTGGTTTGTTACATTTTATGCAATCTTAATTATAATCTGCTAAAATCCTCCATGAACTTCCACAAAGCTAAAGAAAAAAACCCCTTGAAGTCTACAGCCGTATTTTCCCTGGATGCTTTAAGCCACAAAGCTATCGCTGTCCCCCAGAAAAGCTCCTCGTTCCCATGCTTGTGCAGGCAAAAGCATTTACCAAACGGGGGCCTGGAGAACTGACTTGGGACAGACTGAGATCAGCTTTAAGCCCGATCTTTGCAAGCAACAGTGACCCCGAGCACTGTTCAGTCTCCCCCTGGGACATTCAGAAAGACAGTCCCTTGGGAACAGTTGCTCCATGTCAGTTTGGTTCAGCTCTGAAGGTGCTGCCTCGGCACACACTCCAGAACACAACTTTCCTTCGCAAGCACAGGGATGCTGTCTTTTTTCCTGGAGGTGTGCTCCTTTCCCCATCTCATACGCAGTCTTTCCCAAGAAGCTTGATCCACTCCCTTCATCACAAAGCCCATTTTTCTGCCTAAATCCGCATACAGAACTTTCTGATGACTTTAGGACCCTGCAGGACAGGCAGCAAAGGGCCGTTAACAGGAACTCCACCACAGCACATAAAAGATTCAGAACCTGCTGCCATCTTAGCAACAGTCCAGGCGCCTGCAGGGCCTTTGGTGTCAGCTCTGAACTGGATCGATGCAGGTCCGCACCATTTGTTTCTACATCCTCCCCCACCTCACACCCCAAGCCTGTAACGTACTCTATTGGGAACCAGTCGCCACAGAGCTGTTTCACTGTGTCTATGTCATCGTGGCAGAGAAGACGCAGGTTTACATCCGTAAGTGCAGTCGGGGGCACCTCCTCTGTCATTCACGCCTACAAGAAAAGAAAATCACATTAAAACCAACGAAGCAGATTCTGACCCTCAGCTGCAGCCAGGCATCTGCGCAAAGGCAGCAGAAGGTCCCCAGTACCCATAAAGCTGTTTTTCCTGGCAGAATGACTTTAAGATAGACAAAGCAAAACACGGCCGCATTAATCTGAGAAGCAAATGGAAGCCCTGTTGCCCACAGGATAAGCACAGCTCACTTCTCACCTGACACCGCTCCCCAGCCCTGCATCTGTACTGGCCCCGCTCCCCGCGAGCGCAGCCCGGTGATGTTCCGTGTAAAGTAGCATGTGGCACCAACCAGGTGCTCCGCATACTGCATTAAATAAGACAGCAATGTGCCAAGTGTACCTTATGATGCATGGAGCTCTTCAAATGTCTGTGCAGGACCAACATTTCGCTAAGACAAAAACTGAACAAACAGCTTAAAAAGGAAGCGCTGCTAGAAGAACAGTCATAAAGTCCTCTGACACAATCCCGTCATCTCCAGTGAGTATGTATGCAGAGGACTCAAATTCTTTAAAGTGTTCATTTTGTTTAACTTACACTGGTGAAATGAGATCTAGTTTTATTTCCCCTCATTCCTACATGCTACAATTCCACGAGGGCTGGCTTTTCAGCCCAGCAGAGAGCATTCAGATACAGAAATCCCAGGACACCCTTTTCTTTCACCATAGCGCTACCCCAGTCCTGCTAACCACGTACAGGACACCTACTCCAAAGTCTTCAGCCTATTTTGAGAAGGTACCAGAGGGCAAGCAGCAAGCAATAACTAAAGTGGTTGTAAAAGCATTTGTAGCACAGACACATGAATGAAGAACAGACCTTGAGAACAGGCTGCCGGCTGGACAAAGCCCCAGGCGAGCCGCTGCACGCAGGGAGCGAACAAGGCAGGCAGAGCCAGGGCAGCTGCAGGAATCCGTTCCCTTTCACCGACCACCTGCAGCTCTCCATCCCCAGCTTTGCCTCTCTCACTCCAGCCCTCCTAGTCCGAGGTCAAAGAACCAGACCAGGATGGAAACAAAAAACACACCAAACCCCACCACCCTTAATTTAAAAGAGTAATTTCTTTTTGTTTCTACTTTTTTTCCCACAATTTTAAGTTTCAAATCTTGGTTTCAAAATGCCAAGTTGTAAGGAAAACACTGCACGCAGCAGTGCTTTTGTATGCCCTCCTGTTGAAAGGGATGCTCAGCTCTCCAGCACTCTTGCTTGGAAGCTCAGAGGCTCGAGAAGGAACAGATGGAAACGCACTCTGCACTGGACTGGATATGCCATTTCAGCAGTTTCAGTGCAAAAATCACATAATCTCTGTAATACACTTGTAACTGGCGAAGACGTACAAAAGGAGTAGGCAGAGTAGCAATCCCAGTTTGACATGTTTTGACAGCACACAACTGGGCGTGATCGTTCTCCTAAAAATTTGGAAACACCCCCGTCCACTGTATTCTTGGAAAAAAAAAAAGTTTAAGCCATAATATCCACATTCCATCCCCAAATTTCTATTTGAAGGTACATAAGCCAGCTTTTTCCTGCAGTTCCCCTGGCTGAACTGGAAGAGCACAACTCCCAGTTAGCACAACGTGGTGACATTCAGAGAGCAGAGAGTCCCCAGATGTTGGGATCCTTGGAACCCAACATCAGTGCTGAAAGGTAATTAGTGCTGCTAATGAGAACAGTGTTCACCCCCGGATCTGGCACTCTCCCTACACCACATGTGGCACGACTCCTTCGCACTAGCTAGAGCAGCGTGAGCTCCCACCCCTCCGTCCTCCCAGACGGAACCATAATGCCCCTACACCGCATCAGCCCAGAGCTCCCAGGAGGAGGGAGGGACCCTGCCACTGGTTTATGTGCAACCTGGAAACATCAAACACCTGATGTATTAACAGGAGAAAGGATATAATTAAGGTCCACTACTCTCTAGCGAAACCTTTGCCAGCCCTTCTCCCATGCAGGCAGAAAGAACGGCAAAATGCTTTTAATAGAGCAGAGGCCCAAGAATGTTCTCCTACAGCTTGTGAAAAAGATGAAATGGGGTGGGGTTCTCCAAGCAAGGGACCCTTCCCAGAGACAGCCTTCTTCCCAAGTGATTGGTCCTATGTATTTCCCCGAGAAGGGCATCTGAAGGGATCAGTATATTGATACGAATCACTTGTACTCCAAAGAAGCCCTTAAAAAGAATCGTAGCTATTCCACAGCCCGTTCTAGGACAGTGACCGCACATTTTACCCAGCAGCCTACAGTTTTCACAATCAGTCCAGATGCCAGCTTCAAAACAACTTCAGCACCTAGACAACCCACAAAACCAGTACTCCTTGCTGCTTTTAAAACCAATTTTACACCCCTAGAATTGGCTCAAGCCCTCCGAGGCTAGCCTTCGACTCCGTACCCTGCTGCAGCAGCGAGCACACTCTCCACCACCAGCCCCTGGGGACCTTTTAACACGCCTCAGCCTTACCCCACAGGGCCCTAAGGACGGGCACACGCTCACTTGCTGGGGCTGACCCCATCCCCACTGCTGCTGGCTGGGGTAGCCGATACGCACAGTGGTGCGGACCCCAGTCCCACCCTCGCCGCACCCTCTGCTGAGCCATTTCAGAGCAGTGACCCGCCACAAGGTCACAAAGTGAGGGCAAAATTGCCCGTAGGACAGAACTGCTTGGCAAAAGCTGGGGTAGCAGAAGATAGGCTTCAGGAGCGGAATTAAAAATAAAAAAAAGGAGTGAGGAGCCCGTGGACATACATGGCTGGAGCTTCTTTGGCCATGGTGAAGCTCCAGTCCCCGATACATCACTCCGTTAGTGGGCATTAAGCGGCACTCAGGTTTACAACAGCAGTGCTCTTTCGCAAACATTTTATTTTTCTTGAGAAGTTTCAATGCTCCTGTAAGGCAACACCCCTTCTCAGTCAATACTCTCAGCATTAATAAATCAGAGAGAAATGAAACAACCACAATAGAGCCATATTTTTGCTAATAAATATAAAAGGCAGGGGCCTAGGAGCAGACTTCGCCAGCAGCTGCTGCAGGAGAGGCAGAGCCAGCACAGAATGCATTCTTGTGAGGATTAGTTCATGTTTATTTAACACTATATTCTCAAAGAGCTAGGCAAGCATTATGTATTATCCTGTAGCTGAAGCCAGCCTTGAAAAAAAGTAATCCATGACTGTTTTGTTGAACAGGATAATTCCCTTCCCCTCAAATTCAGACGTTTCCCAGCACTGGTTGTGTTTGCAGGGACTCGCTCCACATTATGTGACCCAACCCGGATGCTCTTGCACATTTAAATAACATTTAGGACACCCACCGGGCACTGTGTCCTGCCACAAGGTTTTAGGAGAGCAGCCTCCTCCCTGGCCAGCTGTTGCTGGAGGAGCTGCAGTAAGCAGCTGCTATGACCATGAGAAGAGAAATCCCAAGCAAGTCAATTCTGTCCATACCCAGGTGACAGGCTCTGGCTCTCCACAGACACCTGGGCGAACACCCAGCTCCTGCCCCCCGCACAGCCTGTGCCATGCTGTAATTAGCAGAGCCAGAGTCCTGGACAAAAGCTTCAACTAGCACAGTGATGAGACCAAGGCTTTTAGAGTCAACTTGGGTTTCGAGGACAAAAGATATGTTTGAAAGCATAAAGAAATAATTAAAAAACCCCAACTATCAGTGTAAAATACATCCTTAGGACTCAACGGAAGTTAAAAGTGCCTTTAGGGGTTTAGAGGTATCATAGCTCCACTCACTGCTGCAACAGCAACAGCACCAAGTTCTGACCTTTGAGCCCAAGTGGTGGTGGCTGTGAAGCAAAACAGGCTCCAGCCACATGCAGTTAATTTGAAGGAGGTCCACAGGCCATTTCTGAAAATGTGAAGTTATCTTGCTTCTTTTAATATCTTTTTCTCAGGTGGCAGCCTTTTGTTTGTGCAATGGCCGCAGCCCGGGGAGCGGTAGGGTTAACGTCATCCACTGCCTCTCTACCCACTGGGGCACAGTGACCTCACCCTTTTGTCAAAATGGGAAACACTCGCTTATGAGGATTATAAAATGAGCCAACGTCATATGCTGTATGATCACACAGTTAAACATTTGAAAAATCTCCGAGGACACTCCTTTCCCAAAAACCAAAGTTAGCAGTGAGTAGAATTAGAAACTGAGCATTTAAATCCCTTTCCTACCTAAAAACTGCAGATATTAACACACAACTAATTAATTTCAAAAAAATTACAGGGAAGTATAAAGGTTTCGAGCATTTCCACTAGTCTTCTCCTTTGCTCTATTGAAACAAGTCTAGCAAAATGTTTTGGCTTTAGGTGTACTGGGTAGCTGCAGAGGAACCTGTCAAGTTCTCATTACAAATATCTAGCAGTAATGGAATGAAAATAAACAGTATGTTACTAAATAAGCCAAGTTAACACAGGATTTTAAATTAAAGCACATCATAACGCCTAAACATACTATTTAAATATAATGTCATAAGTCTTTGGCATTAATAAGCTCTAGCTTTAATGGGCTAAACCCGGTATTTGCCAGTTCTGTCTAAAGGGCGGAGGAGGCTTTATCTTCCAGCATCAGCCCAAGCGATGTGTTCCCACAGCACAATAAGCCAAGTACAGGTACCGACACATTTCTACCACCAGTATTTCCAGGTAATACCATGCAGGAGCAGGGCTTGGTTTGAGTTCAGGTGAGCCGCCAGGTGCATGGACAGTTTCTTTACTTGGATGAGATCCTTCACAGCCAAGAAACCTCAACTTGGGCTTTTCTCAGAGCAGGAAGCCTTTTCCTCTTACAACTTTTGTATTTTATTTTTTTTTAAATCTACATAATACCATATTTCTAGAAAAACTGAGGCAGCCACACAGAATCAGCACTCTTACCCCAACAGGGTGTTCAAATGTACAATAAAGCCCGATGCTTAGCAGAATTTGCCAGGCAGCTGCTTAGACGTGTTTGAAAAATTCCCTTGAGTACTTCCATATCTACAAAGCCTGGTCAAGTGGTTCAGCAAGTTAAGATTTCCCTTGTTGAGCACTATTAGACGTGTTTTAACACTGTTTCTGCCTCATGCATCCTGCAAAAATGAGTTGGATGTCAGCAATGAACCATCACAAGATGCTGGTTTTATGAATCTTTATTTGGACCTCAACTTCCATCCACATAAGCTCATGAAGATCCCAAACAAAAATTTTAGCATCTACCAATAAATATCACTGAATTTACTGGCATAATAAAAGCAAGGTAATTAAGACTAAAGCTAAACAAATACTAACTAGAACTGTACCCAAATATTACTTCCAGTTAGGGGTATATTTGCTTCAAATGCAGTGTTCACACAAAAAAAACAGTGTGAAAGAATCTTCTTCACTGGCAGAAACAAAGCTAGACTGAAGTTCATCAGAATCTTTTACTTTCCAGTTTAAATGCTAATTGAAATCAATTAATCCTGAACAGAAAGAAGCAAACCTGCAGAAAAGAATAAAGAAAAACAAGCGCCGGCCGGTGAGTGGATTTTTATGAAGTGATCCTATGATTCAGGAAGCACTGACACACAGCCGATCACCCCAGTATTGCAGGCACCTCCGTCATTAGATGGTGCAGACCTTTATTTACTTGGGCTGAAGATTTTCACCTTCCGGAATTCAAAGCATTTTCTTCAAGTACACTCCTACTAGATTATTAGGGATTATCTGCTGCTGTTCCACAGAAGGAAAAGATTAAGTTCCTCCAGACAACTACCAAGTACATACCATGCACGGGCCAGGTCTGAGGAGCTGCAGCGGTGCTGAACAAGACAGTATGCGAGCTGGCCCTTCCTCCCGTGGTCAGCTCTGAGGCCTACGGCTGCATGTTTCCACCCCGCACTTCAGCGATGGACATACACACAGTAGCTGTATTTTACTTTACATAAGCAGACCATCTGCTCGGCACAAACACAGACTAGCAGATACTCTCTGGCAGATTTGCATGCACGCACAGTGGGCCAGAGCTGGATTTCTTCATGCCTGGTTCCCCCCTCACCAGAGGTGATGCTCCGGTGTTGCCACCAGATCCTTGTTTGTGACTTCTGTGTGGACAGTCCTCAAATCTCAAGACAAAATTCAGCAAGAAAAAAAAAAAAAAGTAATGATACCTGGCACCCTCTCTCACTTGTAAATAAACAGGATCAAACAAAGCCCAGACAGAATTTTAAGAGCTACTCAAAATGCAGGACAGGCACACGTTAGCCTTGACTGCACAACACGGTACTCAGACACAAACCCTGCTATTGTCTGGGGAGCATCTCTTCAAGAGCACCAGCAGGAGTTTTCACAGCTATAAGTCTCTCTACCTTGCACCATCTGGCACTGGGGATTTGATTTACACTGAACCAGCCAAAGGTCTCATTCCAACAAAGCAGCAAGGATCTCCCTGCTGCATTTCATTTTAAGCTTACCATGTTTTTAGGTTACTGGTCTTACAGGGAATATTCCACACAGACGCCCCTGTTCCCAAGCTATTTTCATTTAATGCAATAAAATTCTGACTGGATTTGAAAACATCATGAATTCATTACTAAGAATCTCAAAAGAGGTGCTTTGAGGACTTACGGCAACATTATCAAAGCAATAGGAGCCAAATTTTAAAACATATTTAAATACTTGGCTTGATACCTCCTAGATACTACTTCAAGTCTGGTCATAGAATAAAAAAATTAGGTTGGAAGGACCTTTCGGAGTTTTATCCGGCTTAGATCAGGTTGCTCAGGCCCGCAGTCCCACGTAACATCCGTGAGGAGCAAATCTCCCTGCCTGGGCTCAGACTAGTTTCTCTGCACCTAAAGGCACAACCGGAAAGCTGGGGTGTTAAACACACTGCCTACAGCAACACAGCCAGCCGCGCTACGTGTGCCATACAGGTGTACCTCTATATGCTATTTGGCACACTCCGTTTACGCCATGTAGTGCTCCTGCTCCTCCTAGGAATCCCATGCAGGTTCGTTTGGGACAAGCAACACAGAAACTCCAGAAGATATGGGTCTTCTCATTCCCAGTACGTTATGCAAACAGACAGAACTTGGCATTCACAGTCAGGAGCAGAACGGTGATCATTTCACTTCCATTCCTGTACCATTCTTCATATCCCACAGGAGTGCTGCCAAAAACTGCCATCACTTAATTCCCCAGATTAGCAGAAGCAGACGTTTGGAGTGAGCAAGACTCTCAATGAGAAATCTAGGACAAAACGAGTGATTTTGTGCCTTGGTCTGAAAATAATGTCATAACATGGTTGGAAACAGGCTCCGATGCTAGATTACGTCATTTCGCAATAGCCCATAACACCTTTTGATCCAGAGTAACAAGCACTGAGCCTTAGAGCCCCTCATGGACCCCAGGTCACTCAGGGACATGCACTGGCTCAAGACTTCCTGCTCCTCCTTACTTAAAACTCCTTTGGTACCACCTTCCTTCTGTGCAGAAAGCTGCCCTCCTCAGCCACCCCCCCATGCACCATCTCCTAGACTGCCACATCCAGCCTTGCTATGCCAATCCCATTTGCCTCCAAAGCACATCCCGAGCACTAATGAGCTTCCCTCAGGGTCACCACTCCGGAGAAAGGAGTTTGTCAGCGCCTGGACTTTCTTCCCCAGTAAATCCATCCAGGGCAGTGTGCCCGACCAGCACACCCCTGCAGCAGAGGAAGGCAAACCCCAGTGAGCTTAGGGAAGAATGTGTTGTAAAAAAAGCTGAATTTATCTCAACACCTGGGAGACTGGAGGGTAACCTTGGGTTTAGGTAAGACAGCTGCACCAGTGGGTCATCACTGAGACAATTAACAAAGAATGTCTTCCTGAGCTAACCAGACCAGCATGGGGGGGGAACACATACATGGCTGAGCCCAAAGTATAAAAACTGGACAATTAATAAAAGTAAACTTTGAAGAAAGCAAAGGGCCTAAGCTAGCTTCAATCTGCATATTCCTTCCCAGTGACTGCAGGTGCGGAGCACCATGACGCCGAGCATATAGAGACCAGTAATGGGCATCACATTTGGGTTCGGATTCAGCTGCACGCTGCAATTGCATATTGTGCTTCTGCTGTGTTTTCAGCACGTTGCTTTATCACCCTGCTAAACCAAAATCCCACGTAACACCAAATATTCCAAGAAAGTAAATTTGATACTAAACCTTCCTCATGTGGAATATCTACAAGAGCCTGGCCAGAGCACGTTGGACTCAAGACAGCCAGGAAGGCAGCACTGTCGCATACAACCTGGGAAAACCCGACCTGGCATTCCACCCTCCTCCCACAGGCTCACCCCACACTGCTCAGCCAATTTCTTCTCGGCTCTGAAATTCTGAAAACATCACTCCAAGAAACACATTTCTGCCTTGTCCCCAGCTCTGCACTACGTACTCCATTACGCCCAGACCGAGGTGTGCACATCACAGGGCTAAAAGCCTGAAAGCCAAAACCACAGAATCACAGTAAATGACACTCTGGCCTCCTGCCATCAGGATCAAAATTTGAAACAGACCCCAAAAGTGTATTAAGAAACGAAAAGGCAAAACATAGCTCTACCTGTGCAGCAAGCAGCAGTTATTTACTTGAAATGAAAACACTTACTGTTAGTGAAATCCTTTTATACTTGTATCCCTGATCCTCTGCACGCTTGGAGTTTGACTCGTGAGCCTTCCAACAGCAGGAATGTTAACGTTTTGCATGCGAGTTGCTTTCTGGGCTGTTCTTTTACCCTACAGCTCTACATACATTACTGAAGCCGTAGATTTCACAGGAGTGGGTACCCAAAAAAAAGTGGCTCTAAAGCATACTGCAAAAGGCACAGCTTCCTGCTGCCCCAGATACAGCAATTCCTCTGGGGAATGGTGAACAAGAATCTCTAAGAGGGTTTTGCCGTTAAATCTTTTCTTGTTAAGACGCGGAAGAGAAAATCTGCTTTGTGACAGTAGCACTGTGGGGAGTTAAAACCGAAGGGTCATAACGGAGGCACATTTACAACAAGAAGCTTGCTAGAGGAAAGATCTAATACCTTGCAAATACTGAACACGGCAAGTTTCCAACAGGCAGCTGTTCCTCCAGAAAAACAAAACAAAAAAACCCAAACAACTCATCATACATGCAGGCCCACTGCCATTTCTGAATCAGAATAAACAGCTACACAGAAAATATACGTGGTGACTAGAAAAAACCAACCAGCCAGACATTCAGCCTGGTGTAGTACAAACGCTGGGAGAGGGGAATTCAAGCCTGCCTCCATTTCCTAGGCACTGTCCTCATTACTGAGCAGCAACACACAGCTGTCGATAAAACCCAGTCTCCCCACCTACATTGTTATAAGAGACACTCACTAGTAACTTCCTAGAGGCTATTGCAAACAAGATGCTTTAAAAAAAAAAAAAAGCCTGAAAGGTCCAGTCCTTCCCTAACTGGCACCTCTCCGAGATCTCAAATACAAAACTTGACTCATCATGGCTCCTTTTCTTTCTCACTGGTGGTTTCCAGCATGAGACACCCAGGTTCGACTCAAAAAAACACTGCCACTGTTTTAAGCTAGTAACATTTAAAATAGATTCTGGCATAGATGCCTGCTCTTATAAGTACTCTGCACAGTAATAAGCTGAAAAGGAGAAATTAAAAACTCAATTAAAAGCTAATGTTGGAAAACTGAGCAGCTCCTATTCCTACCTTTTTTCGAGGAGGAAAGTGTGGGTGGGGGGAAGCAGTGTGAGACATGAAGCCCTGTCTTTCTGCAACACCCTGCGCTGAAGCCCTCAGACATGCTGTGACTGGTTAAAAAAAAAAAAAAAAAACAAACAAAAAAACCAGGAAGACAGGAGTGATCCTACTCTTAATAACACTTTTAGATAGCACTTAACTTTCAAGGTTTGTAGAAGACATATTCAAACAAAGCTCATCTAAGACAGAACTTTCTCTGCTGTTACACTCACCAGCTTAGCCCAACAGCTTCTTTGAAAGTGTCTTATAGACAGAGAAACGAAGCACGACCAGCACCGAGTCCCGAAGAGAATTCCTGCCCATTACCAAAGGCTGCCTGCAGCCCAGCAGCCTGAGATGAGCAGGAAGGATAAGCCGTGAGGACTTCTGAATCAGGTCTGCAAACCACTCACAAGGAAGTCCCCAGATTTGTACCTGTAATTCCTCAGGTATTTACAACAGCGCTGTCATCAAGAGTCAGCCTTTGCACCCACAGTTACACCTGCTCCTGCTCACTCCATAAATTACACTGGGAGTGGCTGGGGTGGGGGGCACAGAGGTGGAAAATAGCCAGGAAGAGAGAGGATGGGTTCTTGGGTGGCAGGACCAGTTCACATCAGCCAACAGGCGAAGACACCAGCACTGACTCACTGACTGACTTATCAGACTATACTGGCCCAACATCTATATTCATAACACTCCCCACAAAAAAAACCCTCCACAAAGAAAAACACACCCCCACATGCAAATAAAGATCATCCTTACTGGGAAAGAAGTAACAACAAACATGAAAGAAGTACCAGACTTCATTAACAAAAATAAATACACATACTATGTTAAAGGCTCTTTGAGCTCCCAACTACAAAAGACCATTTTCTGAATTCCACCGGCAGTTCCCACAACATGACATCTGAGGCCAGCCCAGCTACCAAAAGACACGCTAATACCACTCTGGTTTTGGAAAAGAAAACTAAGAATGCCACAGGTTTTAAGAGGGCATTCACTGGACAGGCACTTGCCGATTACTCAGACACGTTGTCACACAACGTATTAGAACAAGGCTTACACACTACTGTATGTTTCTTTGCTTGCTACCAGGCATATCAAGACTAATTAAAGCACCAGGTTACAAGAAATAACAGAACTACTTTTTTTAACCTGCAAGATAACCCCATCTACTTCAGCCTGGTAGCAGGCAGTACCCAGTATCACTGCTTCTCACGGGGGTGAGGCTGCCTCAACGTGATCTTGTAAATGAAGAGTCCACACTCCAATTATAACATGTTGGGAGAGAGCCAGCAGCTTTTTTTAAAAGAACTTCACTTATGAGAAATCTGCTAGAGTTTATTTGTACAGAGAAATTATTTTTGAAAAAACACCATGTGGTAGCGCTCCCAAAAAGCTACCAGAAGTGTTCCCCATAAAGGCTTTTGAAGAAACTAAACTGAACTAAGGAGATCCTATGGCAGATTAAAAGAAAGGAAGCAAATTTAGCACGAATCCACAGTGAAGACAGAGTTCAGCTATAATCCATTCAGCAGATTCGTAACAACTAGATGGAAGAAGAGAAGAACAGATATGCAATAAAACTGCCTGATGATCCTTTGGGATAGGGCACAGATTACCTGGACAGTAAAATGTAAAGCTGTTCACAGCTGTAAAAAGCTCTCACAATGCCAAAACGCTAATAAAATGGTAGATAAAGTGTGTAAGTTGGTAGATAAAAAAGGAATGCAAGTTGGAGAAAGCCAAACATTTCCAATTTGTGTTAAGTACTGTGAAGGGGGAAAAAAAAAAAATCATCCATGCTCTCACAGCAGGTTCCCTGAGAACACTGGTTTGCTGCTCAGGTGCAGTCAATTATCAGAACAGAAAAGGAAAAACAGGCATCTAGAAAGCTTTTGGTCTGAGCTAGTTACATTTATTTAATGCCTCTATATATTTGTCAATAAAAGGCCAGACACTCAGCCACGTTCATACAGATCTCGAAAGTGAATTGCTGCAATGAGCGGCCAAGGTTCAGAGGAGCTCATGATGGCCACCCAGCACGGGCTAGCTGATATTGGGAGATGCTGTAGCATAACAAAGACGGGATAAGCTGCAACAGATACAAAGCAGGCTAAGAGAGTTCAAACTCTACTAGTAAACATAACTAAACATTTAAACAGCTGACCACTGGAGGTGATAGTAATTTGATGCCTATAATCAAGAATGACTGTCTAAGACACATGCTTTAGTTCAGGACCGCACACAGCCATCCCGGTGGCAGGGATACTGGCCCTGGTCACTGACAGGCACAGCACGCAGCTTCGACAGTATCCAAAATGCAGATGCTATTTTCACCATACAGATAGCGTAGGTATAACACATCACTGCACAGCCTGAGGAACTGGGCACTGGCAGCTGAAACACTTCTGACAAAGCCAGCTGCCACCGCGCCTGGCGGGAAGCACCGTGCCAGAAAGTCTTTGGGACCACATTTAAGGCTCAGTTTGATCAGCTGCAATCGAAAAACTCAAGACACACCTCGTAGAAACTGGTGTCCTGCCTAGGTACGAAGTTAAGCAATTGCTTTCTCTATGCTACAGCTCTACAGGCTGGTTCAGACAGACACACCACCTCTGCAGGGCAAAGCACAGAAAAGCTCAGCTGCCATGGCACGCGTTAGCTTTAAGCCAGCCAGGGCAGTTGGTGAACCGTGACCCAGGCTGTCCGGAGACACAGAGCAGCCAGGAGAGCCAGAGCAGCTCCTGTGCAAGGGAAAGAGCCAGATCTAGCAACGCACGACATACTCCCGGCCCTCCCAAGGGAGATTCTGCTCGGGAGGAAGAGGAAACGGAGACACTAGTTAATGCTACAGAGCCCCGCGCTGCTGGCGGAGCCCCCCCGGGACGCGGCAGGAGAAGGCACAGCTGCAGGCTCAGCTGCAGGGCCCCCGCGGCTCTACCGAAGGCAGGGAGCAGGCTCCTCTCTTGGCTCCCCTGCAGCCAGGCTCAGGGCGGTGCCAGCAAACGGCCCCCAGCTGCAGTTCGGGGTCTCTCGTGTAACTCCCCACACCACGCGGTTTCGCCCAGACAGCCGCGTTGCTCCAGCCGGCGCGCTCCGAACAACCCCGGCACGGAATCTCCCGCCGCCCGGCAGCGCCGGCCCGGCGCACTCCGCCCGAGGCCGCCGCCACGGGGCTCTCCGGCTCAGCGGGCAGCAGCACACCCCGCGGGGCCCGGCCCCGCTGCCCCGAGGAGCCCCGGCGCGGCCTAGCAGCGGGGCACCGGCGTTCCCATGGCGACCCCGGCCTCCCGCCCCGCCACGGAGGCCCCCCCCGTCCCACCTTCCCGCTCACCTCGGGGGGGCGGCGGGCGCCGGGCGGGCGCGCCGCGGGCGGCCGGGGCAGCTCAGCACATACCGTGCGGCGGGGGCGGGCGAGGGGCCGGCGGACACCGGCGGGCACTTCCTTTCCCCGGGCACGGCGCAGCAAGGCGCCTCCCCATTGGCTGCCTGCCGCCGCGTGACCGCCGCGCGCCGCGCACGCGCAGAGCGGCCGCCCCGGGGCCACGCGGGCAGCCCCGGGCGGGGAGCGCGGCGCGAAATACCAGCTGCTAATTAAAGGGGGGTGTTTGAATAAGCGCTGCATCCTTGAGCACGAACGCTGGGGATACTGGATGTAGGCTTGGTCACGGCCCTGCGTCACCTCCCCGCGGGTCCCCTCAGTCCTACCGGGCCACCAGGCAACCCGTCAAGTCACCAGGACTCCCACGCTATTAATGACTCTGATCCTGAAACTGGAAGCTTTCAAGGGTTTTTCCCTTGCCCTTGAAGCTCTACAAAGTGAGATGAAATAGGATATTTCAGTTGGAAGGGACCTACAACAATCACCTAGCCCAGCTGCCTGACCCTTGAAGGGCTGGCCCAAAGTTAAAACCATATTCTTATGATATTATTTACCTTCCCTTTCCAGAGAAGGGCAGACATTTCACAGCAGATTTTCTTGGCTTCCACTTAACTTGTCTGGTTTTTGCAGCCAGTGGGGAACCAGGTTACCCCAGCCACCACATCTTCTCCAACGAGTTCAATAGCAGCTGAGGTTGAGGTCATTGTAACTGTCACTGCCATGTAGGAAGGGCCCTCCCTCCTTTCTTGTTTCCTCCCTCAGCAGAATGGGCTCAGAGAATCACAGCACGTAAGAGATGGCATGTTCTGCTGCAGTGCCAACAGCAGCGAGTTCTGCTGCCCTTCCCAGGACACTTCCACACCCACCCGTGCCTCGCTCCAAGCTGGCCAGCCCCCCACAGCCAGCCTTTGGCAGGTATTCCAGCTAGCATTAACAAAACACCCCAGATCTCACCCCAAAGTGTTGCGAATCATTGATAGAGGCATGTAAAGAGGGCATTTCCCCAGCCTGGAGGACGATGGGTCACGGCAGCAACAACGGGGTTTTGTCACCTCCCTAGCACAGGCCTAACAAGTTGAACTTTCTAATTGCTGTTTGAGAGAGAAAGTAGCAGAATTATTTTATGCTTCTTAAACTGTTTCCTTTAATAGGAAGTGCTGCTTTACTCTACCTTGTGCTTCTGAAACAAACATTTGTGTTCCAAAAATATACAGTGTACACATACTCTGTAGCTATAGATACAAACATTTACAAAGAAACAAGCAGGCTAGAGCAGACTAGCTTGAAAAAAAATCTCACGCCTTTTTCTTTCTGGCCCTCCTAGAACAAGACTAGCTGGTCTCAGCATGCCGTAAACAGATCAGGGCTGCTCAAAAACACATGGTTGAGAAACATCATACCCTTGGTGATTGTATAAAACAATGTGGACCAAAAACATTTCCACACGCTGCAGAGATTTGGAGTTTCTGTTGCTTCTCTCTTCCCACTCCCTCCTTTTGTCCCTACGATCTGCCTTTGTATCTGCATCCCACATCCGCATCGACTGCAGCCTACCCGTCTGTCTTCACTGCCGAAGGGCTGATCCCTCACGCAGGCATTGCTCAGCTTTACACCAAAGAGGAAAATGTGTTTCCCGAGTCATTTGGTTTCATCTGCAAGGCTTCCTCAAACTAAGGGAAACTGGGTACACTCTACAGTCTTAGCATTTTAGCGAATAGGTCGGTATGGGAATGTCATTCCTGGTATAAATGTTTGTACGGGGTGAGCAGGGAGCGCCGGGTGAGCCGGGAGCGCAGGGTGCGCAGCGTGCGCAGGGTAGCCCAGAGGAGGAGTATGGATATGAGGATAAAATCCTGGTGGCAGAGCACCGTGGGTCGGTTGCTGTACTGGACCTGAAATCACCAGCTGGAGCAGGCTGTGGAGAGAAATACAGACAGGCATGAGGATTATTCAGAGAAGGCTTTTGTCACGGCTCTCCCCAGCCCACAAGGGCCTGGCTCTAAGGACAATTCACAAGCAACACACACTACCACTGAGAGGCAAGAGGACAGCAATTCAATTCTGCTCTTTACAGCTTCCAGAAGACTTTTTTTTTTATATATATAAATCTAAACTTGGTTGCCCTTTGCAAAAAGGCAAGAAGCAAAGTGCAGTTAAGGTTAGGGTCAGGTAAAACACACGAGGAATTGGGGATGGGAAAACTCTGGGTCAGGTTCTATGCTGTAATTTCATTTTCCCTTCCTGTGCTTTTGTTCTAACACAGGATGGGCAAAATTATCTCTATGGTAGGAGTCACTGAAATCTCCCTCAGTCAAGAGTCCAGCTTGCAAGGGAAGAAGTAGCCAGCACTGCCTACCACCTTTATCCTTGTGCTGAACTGTGTATGAATAAAGGCTGACTTCCAGAAAGTAAACATAAATTTTTAAAGCAAGTTTTGTCTCAACAGCCCTCAAGTGCGTGTCTTGGAATATGCATCAAAACCAACAACAGCTGTAGAAATGTCTCTTACTTGTTATGCGGTAGTCTGGAGCACACAGTTCTCAAGTCATCTGAAAGAGGACAGAAGACATAACAGTAAGTGTAAAACAGAAGTTAGAGCAATTTTTCTTTCCACTTTCCTTGCTAGAAAGGTCAGATTACTGGAAAAGCTCCAGCCATCAACAGATCCAGAATCCCAATCTCAAAAACTTCCTTAGGAGAGAAAATGTTTCCCCATCTCACCAGTCATTACCTCAGCTTTCTACCTACATGCTTTATTGTATCTGACATTTAACCAACGCTGCCGTATGGGAAACGGAGCTTCATTTCAAGGCACACCAAGCCTTAGGACAGAATTTGCAACTCCAATATACTAACAAGTAGTAACTAAAACACAGGAAATACAAGGTGTGACTGCCCACTGAGCATGGCATTTATAGTGAGAAAGACATCAGGTCAAAGCAAGGCAAATCTTACTCAATAGCTGGTTTGTATTGGTTTGGGTGTTTTTTAAACAGTGCTAGTGCAAAGAAAGGGTTGGTTGGTTTTTGGTTTTTTTTTTTTGCTGAGGTCTATCAACTAGAAATTGCACCTTTTTTTTTTTTACCATCTCCAAACTTCTTCTAAATCAGAATAGCTAGAACCAAGGTATTTAACAACATAACCTGTCACTAGAGCCCTTTCAAAAATAGCTTGAGATAAAACTCCTGCCTTTGTAAATAAACACACTCAAAAATCACTGAAATAACTCGTACTTCAGCAGCTACTTATACTGAATCACCTTCCACTTCCACATTAAGAGCAAGCACTCAAAATGGACGAGGTAAACAGCTAAGAAAAAAATGCAGCTAATATAAGCCATCTACTCAAAAACCCACTATTCTCCTTGTTCTCATTACACCCAGAGCTACTCCCTGAAAGAACACTGAGATTTGACCAGCAGCACTGGTTCAGCCAGGGCAAAAGCCTCAGGCAGAGGCCACTGCCTGCAGCTGGGGTCTGCATTAACTGTCCTTCCTGGCTGTTTGGGGCGCTTTAAGCCTTCTAGTCACACTAAAAATCACCTGTTTTCAAGAGAATGCGTCAAGAACACAGTCTGTCTGTCTGACCCTACGCTGAGTTGAGGCACTTCCCTTTTTTATCTCTGCAAGTCTTTCAGAAACAGCTGGGTTTGGAGACAGGAAAGAGACAAAAGCCACATGAGCAGGTTTCCTTACTAAGTTTAACTCAAATCATACATGCTGTAATGGGGTCTCATTACAGGAGAGCTGAAGGCCCAGAAGTTCCAAAGAAGAGTTTTTCTTTGCTTTTCAAATTCCTTGTCTAGCATACCCACCCCATGGGTTTATCTGCTTCATGGACTCTCCTCCAGCAGGCAAACTCAGAGAAATCAAACTGAAGCACAATTAAACAGTGCTTCTTAAATAGCTACAAGCAATTCTGAGGGTGTCAAATTTGTCCTCATGCCAGACAACCAGATATAACCCCCTGCAGCAGGCTGCAACGTCGAAGATCAGTTCTTCTGCTCTGCAAAACAACACGCCAGTTGCCTGCATCAGTGACCTTCCCTTTCTTATTCTCCATCCAGTTATTTTTCCTGAACTATTTCCTGCACTGTCGCTTCCTAAAAGTGGCAAACTACTACTTCTGCTGTGAACATGTTCACCTTTACTCCCTCACCCCAACACTCCCTCTTACAAATTCTGCACACTGAAGAAAAATAATCCCATGACAGAGTCTGTGCCAGCCCCACCGACAACTTACCTCTAGTGCAGAGGAGTGCTCCTGATGCCATGGCCACTTGCAAAGCCTGAGCTAGTCTGTCTAGAGCCAGTTCAATCTCTTTGGATGCATTGAGAGGATTGAGTTCATCAGAGAGTCTGTTAATTTCCTCAACAAGTGGAACCACGTGGTCAAAGGGTACTAGCCCCAGGCGCCCATAAAGGTTCTTCTCTGTTAAATGCCCCTGAAGCATCATAAGAACCTGCAGGACACTTAGATGCAGTTTTGAATACAGCTGGTGGCAATCTCTGTCTTCTCCTGAAGTCGAGTCCTTGGCAATTTTGCTGGGAGGATGTCCATTTGAGAGGGAGGCTTTCTTCTTCCTTTTGTAAGCCAAGGGGGCCTTCACACACCAACGGATCAGTCCAGTCAGTGGGGTGAGCTCCAAAAACCCTATTGGCAGGTTGGCTGCAATAGGGGTGTTTAGGAAGGTGATGAGGATTAGGCGGGGGTCTTCAAAGATCCAGGAAACAATCAGCTCGAGCAGATCCGAAGGAGGGATGAGGTCATCTGAAGATAGGAAAGTTATTGTTGGGTAAGCAGAGTCTTGCACTGAAGCACAGTTGGTTTTTTTAATGAATCTTTCACACACACCCTTCCTGCACTGTCATAATTACAGATTCAGAACCTCCCCAACTCTGCTGGTTTTTTTTCAAGACACGAAAGGTAGATGCTCGTTTGTCCCAGGAAAGACACAACCATGTTCCTGTCAACTTCACCTTCTCCACCTATTCTGAAGACACCACTAAATGCCAGCATTTACTCCCTTCCCCAACAAAGCTTCTTCTGCCATTTTCTTCTCCCCCACCCATCATCTGCTCACCTTTTCCCTAAACTCAGTCCCTCTCTTTATCCCTTGCCACACAAAGTACAATGGGCAAGGGAACTGGAAAAACTTGTTGGCACCTTGTTCTCTTTACTCCAATAATTCAACTCATTTTCTTTAAGACTTACCTAAACAAGCATGTCTCGTGGAAAAACAATGCAACAACACGATCACATGACAGGTAAAGGATTATAAGATTATGTAAAACTTTAAATAGGAAGGGAAAGGTGGTCATCAACTGCAGCTTGACTACAGACAAAAGAAACATTGACTTCACAGTAATCACGCATCACCCCACCACAGGGGCGGGCTACGGGACTGAGCTATGTACTTTCGTTGAGAGTTGTGTACAGTGTCAACAAAGGGCTCAGCACAGAACTATCCACTCAGGTCTCTGTACTTGAAATGACTTCTAGGACAAATCATCTGGACTACAGAAATACCAGTGTGCAATGGATACAGAACTGGTATTTTCCAGTTTTTAGCTTTTCTGGTACCTCCGAGTATCACAGATACTGCTATGTGTGTGATCAACTCCTGCCCTCAGGACATGGTGGAGACTGCCCAGTTACAGATCACACTTTGAGGAGCAAGTTTCCTTTTCTTGTGTCACCAGTAACATCCCCAATAGTTTTTTAAAAAATTTCTTAGTTTACTTCTTATAACTCATGTTATTTCCTTTCTGACATGTCTTTTAATTAGTTGGGTGAATTCCAAGTGGTTGCACAAAACGTATCTAAAATACTGAGGAAGAATATGCTACAAGCTCTACCAAATACTTTTTTAAAAATGAAGTCTAAATCGGCACCTCTTCCTCACTAATGCCAAGCTGCTTATCTGGAGACCACACAAAACCCTTCCTTTATCAATAACAAACAGTACTGGCTTTTTTGGATTATACGTGATGTTGGTATTTAGTGTATGGTTGTTCTCTAGTCTACCACAAGCTCTCCTTCTCTCTCGCTGAGTAAAGGTAAACCCATCTTTTAGACACCCGCAAGTTTCTAGTGTCTGAGCAACAACCACCTGAGACAGGTCGTATCACTAGCTGGTCAACTTAGTTACCGAGTGCATTGGAAGTATGCTATTGATTGCGTTTCTCATCGCTGCCCAACAGAAATCCTGCTCCAGCTTGCAAACATTCAGAATTTGAGTTTCTACCCTTTTTTGGAAGGAACTGGATCAACAGACAGCCCTGAGTCTACCTGTTGGGTAGGTGACACACAATAGGGAGGTCCAGCTGCCCAGCTGAGGTGGATCAGCTAGAGCTTCTCAATCAAGAACGTCCCCATGTCCGTTGCCTTCTGTGGAGGGCACTGTGCTTTGTGTCAGGTGTTACCTGGCTGCTTCTCCAGCAAAGACTCTCCCTTCACCCACTGAGCGGTTATTTTTATTCTCACCCCAGTGGCAGACAAGACAACAGCCACACCCCTGAGCTGCTTCTGGCAATAATTACATGGTAACAAGCATCTTCAGAATTTCAGCAGTTAATTCAATTGTAACAGTTCATTTATGTTGCATTATACTGCCCCTCTTACTTTGAGAGACACAGCTTGGAAACCCTTACCTGAAGAGAGGTCGTAGAGAGCTGTGACGGATGTAATGAACTGGCAGCAGAAGCGAGGACTGGCACTGAATATCTGCTTCAGTGTCTGGATGGACCCTGGCACCAAGTTGCAGTAGTCATCGACCAAGGCTTGGGCTAGCCTCACGCAGTACACTGCAGGGGTGCGCTGCAGGGGTGCAGGACGGCACACAAGGAAAAGTGCGTTAAACCACTTTTAAAGTCACACAAAGTTCTACAGAGCTGACTAAAGTCTGCATTGCCTGAACACTGTACGTCCCCACATCACCCAGCTACTTTGCTGTTTCAACGTTTATGTTTCCACTTTCCCAAAATTAGCATGCTTTCTCTCTTTCTCTCTCTTTCTCTGCATATCAAAGATCCTCTCAGGCACAAATAAAATTACTATTTTGCAATATTAAAATAGATGGTGAAATTTCGTGTTTACAATAACTGTAGTTTAACACCTATTACATCAACATTTTTACTTAGATGGAAATTTTTTTACTACTTCAGCAACATAGTTCTGTAGTTCTAACTAGTTCAGTACCAGAACAACCAGTTCAGCAACCTCTCAGTTATGCTTGACATTTTTATCACAGAAAAATTTCAGTGCAATCCTCATGTCACTTAAGAGCTGCAATCTGCAAAAAACTACACCTTCCCTCTGCTGTCCAGGTTGCATCCCCTCCTCCCCTGCCAAGGCCCACCAGGTGGGAAAAGAAGGACCCCACAGAAACGGTACTGGTCTGCCTTCTCCCACCCTCCCCTCTCAGCACAGCCTTTCTGCTCCTCCCCTTCCTTAAAGTAGGTGAATTTTGCACATCTCAAGAAGGCAGCAGGAACAAAAATGCACTTCCCAAGGTCTGCAGTGGGGAATCTCTATGGGAAAGGGGGAGACATAGGAGATTCCCCACATAACAGCATTCACGGAAGATATACACAGGTATTTTGTGCCCAGATCGCTAGAGAGGTCTGCCTCTTCTGCCATATACAAACTTGTACACGAGACACACTTTATTTCCCAAACTCCAGAGTCGGCTTCTTTGGGCCAGGTGACCATGGTTTTACTCCCCGTGTTGGTCAAACCCTCCACTGACCCCTTTTACCATGCAGGGGGGGGTGGGGGGGGGGGTGGAAGGGGAGGTAGGAAGGGAAAAATCAATAAAACTTTCACTGACAGTAAAAAAAAACCAATTTTTCTTCTGCCAGTGCAGAACATAAATAAGCTCTCCCTTATGCTGCAACAAAGCAGTGGACAGGAGCAGTGGACAGGCGCACAGACATGAGGTGAATGCACCTGCAGGAGCTAGCTGTTCTATCAGCTTAAACTGCCATGAAGGAGCAGCTGACTGCAACCGGTTGCCACCAACCGTTAAGTGACACTCTGCCCCAGTTTACCCGTACCCATGGCGGCACACTCCCTCACTCCTTCCCCCCTTCCCCAAGACTTCCCTGCCTGCACAGAAGCTGTACCTGGAGCCAGAAGGCAGCACACTCCAGAACAGGAACCCTGCACACAGCCACTGCCATGGAAACCAGCTTTCCTAGTAAAGCCATCCTGCTGTCATCTGCTTTGTTTCCTTGAGGGCTGAAGAGAGATGAGAAAATGATCTGCCGGACTGAATCCTTGGTTTGCTCTTGAAAATAATTGCACATAATTTCAAGGAGCTGAAGTTCCTGAAGTGAATTCAATCTCTGAAAGAAAACAAAAGCAAAGCTGCAAAATATACTGGGGATCTTGAAGAACCAAGAGCCACTTTGGTGAAAAGACAAGAACAGTAAAGGCTGAGAGTTTCCTCAGGTGTTACAAAGTCAATCTTTATGCACAGCACATATATTCAAGCTTCCTGAACCACTACTGCATTTACCTAGTTACACTGAAAAGCTCTAAGTTGTATTTGAACACCTGGATACCCAAGACTGATGCTCACTGCCCACTAGGGCCCTGGCCCATGCACCCTGACATCCACCAGCAGCTGTAGTTTCCGCTCGCTGCTCTCTGGGATGGCCCCATCCCAGCTCCGTCCCACACCCAGACATCTAAAAGCCCTGGCACGGCCCAGCCACAGCACTGCGAGGCTGCGGGCAGTCCCCAGGGGCCTCAAGGCCCGCCACACCTCCTCAGGGCCCTGTCTGGGCTCCCAGAGTCCTGGCTAGTCCATCTGTGTCTTGCTAGCCAGCCCTCTCCCTGCCAAACAAACCCTCAGTCACCAGCACCCCAGGGGCCCCATCCTGTTCTCTTGGGGGCTCAGTCCCCAGCAGCAGCCCCGCAGGGACGTCATTCTGTCCTTTTGGGGCCTCAGTCCCCAGCAGCAGCCCCTCAGGGACCTCATTCTGTCCTTTTGGGGCCTCAGTCCCCAGCAGCAGCCCCTCAGGGACCTCATTCTGTTCTTCTAAGGCCTCAGCCTCCAGCAGCAGCTCCCATCCCAGGGACCCCATCCTGTTCTCTTGGGGGCTCAGTGCCAGCAGTAGCCCCCGCCCCAGGGACCTCATTCTGTTCTCCTAAGGCCTCAGGCTCCAACAACAGCCTCTCCCGGGATCCCGTCCCGAGTCCTGGGGCCTCGGCCTGCACAGCCACTTCCTGGGGCAGCGCCCGGGCTCCCGGGGCGCTGCTTGGGCCTCACGCCGCCACCCCCAGGCCCTGCCCTCCCTCCCCCGGGCATCGGCCGCCACCAGCCCCCGGGGACGCTGTCCGGGACGCCGCCGGGCCTCGCCCCCCCGCCACCTCGCGGTCGGGGCTCACCTTGGGCGGAGCTCCGCGCTCCTTGGGCACCTGGAAGAGGAATTCCTCCAGGAGCTCGGCGGGGCCCTTGTCGACCAGGGGCAACGGGGCGCTCTGCAGCTGGCTGCTGAAGTAGATATCTAGGTGGTACAGCACCTCCTTGGCGGCGCTCAGCGCGTCCCGCCGCAGCAGCGAATGCCGAATGTCGCTCATGGTTCCAATCCCACCGGAAAGCGACCCCCCCACCGCTGCCCAGCCCGCCACCCCTCGGTTCGGTCCGGTCCGGCGCGGCCTCACAGCGGCGAAAGCGCAGGCGGGCGGCCGCTACGGCACCGCGCTGCGGACAAAAAGGGGCGGCCCGCGGCCGCCGCCCGCAGCGCCCCCTGCCGGCCCGTCTGTAGCGGCGGGGAGGGGGGCTGAGCCCGGGGTGGGGCAGGGGAGGATGGTCCCCGGCCCTGAGGGGGTCCCGGCCCTGAGAGGCTGGTCCTGGGGCTGACCCGGGGGGTCTTGGCCTGGGGACAATCTGACCATGAGGGGGTACTTGGCCTGGGGAAGGCCTGGCCCTGGGGGTCTCGGTTCAGGCAAGGCCTGGCTGCGGAGGACTCTTGGCCAGAGGAAGGCCTGGCCCTGGGGCTGGCCTGTGGGTGTCTTGCCCCGAGGTGGGGCCTTGCCCCGAGGTGGGGCCTGGCCCTTGGGGGGGTTGGCCCGATGGGGGATTGGCCATGGGGGTTCTCGGGGCGCTGGCCTGGCGTAAGAATCCGCAGCCCCCTGGGGGTGTCTAGGCCCAGCCCTGGTCCTGCTGTGGGCAGTGGGGTGCAGGCCCTGGCCGTGCTCGGGGGGGCGTTTGGCCCCGGCGGGGCTGGCAGGGCCCCCCAGCCCCTAAGGATCAGTGCACACTGCCGGGTCCTGGCATGGCGGTGTCCCCTCCTGGGAAGTGTGGCAGCTGCCTTTGGAGGCCGGGGAGTGCTGGGACACCAGCCAAGGCTACTGGGGCAGGGCTGGGATCAGCAGTGGGAGCATGCAGGGTGGGGAGCTGGCACCCCTGGGACCTCTGGGGACAGGGGCTGCCCCGAGTGACCTCCTGGGGAGGGTCTGGGGACAAGGGACCCCAGCAGGGACCTGTTGTTTTTCAGGACTTCCAGCTCAGCTCCACACCCAAAGACCAGAGCTGGTGGGGCTGCACCAGGATGCACCGGCTGCCCAGAGCCCCCAGCACTGGGCTCCCACTGGCCCCAGCATACTTGGTTGACACTGGCTTGTTGGAAATGTGGAGTTCCGGATGGGAATGGCTGGTGTTGGTGAAATAAATGCTTTTTAAGAGAAATTGTAGCTGGTGATGAGCGAGAGCTGCCTGTGCCCCAGCGCTGGGGAGCTGCCGTTCCCCATGTGCAGTCTCGGGGATTCACTTGTACCGTACAGATCTCTTCTCAGTGTTTTTGTTGATTCAGGCACATTTGCCACCTTACCTGAGGCGGGAGGTATTGGCACTGTTGAAAACATTGTTTTTTTCACTGAGTGGACCTTTATTTCCGTGAAAAATGCCATATGGAGCCTGTGGCCTTGCATGTTCTTTGGCTGAGGGACCACTTGGCAAGGTGAGCGTGTCCCTCCCCATAAATGCAGGTGCAGCTCCTTCCCCTTCCAGAGACCTTGGACGACACCAAAGGTATGTCCTGCTCCCCTCTCCTCCCACACCCCAGGAGCTCCCCGCTCCAGCGTCGCTTCCTGCAGCTCGGCTTAGTTTTGCCACGATGCTCTGCAGGAGCTGAGCCTGGGCACAGCTCACAAGCATCACCCGGGATGGACACAGCCCTCTATAGGTGCCTCTGCCAGGGAGGCCGCGGAGGCTGCTGTGCTCCCCGGGAGTGGGGAGGATCTGTGGGGCTTTGGGCAATTTTTGACATGACCAAATTGTATCATTGCTAAATCGTGACGCTACCAAATCACTGCGTTACCAACCGGAGGGACTGTGGTGTTGCAGATGGTAGCGTTTGCAGCCGTAGCAAGGATGCCAGTGGGGAAAGGTGAGGATTTAAGTAGAGCAGCTGCCCCAGTGAAAAAGCACATCTGGGGGCAGCGAGCCCTTCCTTGGTTCGGGCTTCAGGTGTGCCCGAAGCTGGGGTGTTTGCCGGTCCTCTCAGCCCATACTGTCAGGGCTCCTGGTGGGGCTGGGTGCTCGGGGCACCTGGGCTTGGGCAGGGCTTGGATCCCGTCTGCTGGTGAAATATTACCCCAGGGAGCTGAGTGCCATGGGAAATACTTCCCAAATACCTTTTCCCATACGTGGGAGCTGCTGTGCTGCCTCGGCGAGGGTCTGGGAGACTCCAGCCTGGGTGAGGATGGGGCGGGGCAGTTTGGGGGGCGGCGATACCCCAGGTGAGGATGCTCCAGGCAGGGAAGGAGGTGAGGAGGGGTGTTGGGGGGTGTGAGTGTGGATCCACCCCTTGGTCTGTCCCAGCACGGCTGCTGTAGGGTCTTTTGGGTCTCTGGCACAGACCCAGGGAGGAGTGGGAGAAGCACAAGCCAAGGGACCTTGGTGCCCTCAGCCACTGCCACCCATCCCAGGCCAGGAGGGGTGTCCAGGCTGAGGGTGGTGAACGAGGAAGTGACTGCTCTGCGTCACCAGGAAATGGCATTTGCTCCTTTGGCAGTGAATTATTTGCTCCAGCCTCACAGGTGGTCTGGCCTCCCTCCAGGAGGGACAGGCAGGATGTGCCCCATGTGAGGCACAAGCCAGATGGCTGGATAGGAGTGCACCATTCCTGGGTCCTAGTGGTTCTCTGGAAAATAGATGCCTCCCAGTGAAACCAGTATGGCCAGTGGGAATACCCTGGTCACCCCCATCATCTGTGCCAAATCCCACTCCCAGCCACAAGGGCTGAGCCCATCTCTGCCCCTCTGCAGACAGGATGGCAGCCTCAAAGCTGGTGCTGCCACTGCTGGTTGCAGTACTGCTGCACGTGGCCACCACACTGAAGATTGGTGCCTTCAACATCAAGACATTTGGGGACAGCAAGATGTCCAACCAGACTATTGCAAATATCATCGTCTCTGTGAGTGTGTGGGGGTCTCTGGTCTCCAGGATGCAGCTGGCTTGGGGCAGTGGGACACCAGATTTCTGCAGGCATCCATCTGTCCAAGTGTCCATGCACCCACCTATCAATCCACCTGTCCACAACCCTGGCACCCATCCACCCAACCATCTGTCCATCCATCTATGCTTGCATTGATACGTGCCTCCATGCATGCGTGCATGCATCCATCCCTGCCTCCATCCATCTGTCCAAGCCTCCATCCATCCACCCACCTGCTCTTCCCCCATCACCATCTCCAACCTCAGGCCATCTCCACTATTTTCGGTCCCCAACCAAAGATGAGCGATGGCTGGTGCTGCCCAGGTTCCTCACTCAGAGCAGCCTGCGAGGGAGGAGCTGCTGGGGTGGTAGAGGGCACAGTGCTGCCCCAAGGCTTTTCCAAGCCAGAGGACACCAGCAGAGGAGCTGCCTCTCTGGCTCTGGGGTCCCCACTGCTCTCCCACTGCCAGGCTGGGAGCCTTCACAGCCCAGGCACCCACAGGTGCCCCCATGAGCAGCTCCCTGCTGGGGTGAGCAGCTCTGAGCTTGCCCCCCCCCCCCCCCTGCCAGATCCTGTCAGAGTATGACATCATCGTGGTGCAGGAGCTCCGGGATGCCGACTTGAGCTCCGTGAAGAAGCTCATGGACCAGCTCAACAGGTGACCTCGATGGCACAGGGCAGGGAGTGCCTGCAAACGCAATGCTGGGACAGATTCCAGCCAGCATCTCGCCATGCCAGGCCACCTCTGGCTTGGCCAGAGAGAGCCTGACGGGTGCTGGGGGGCACTGGGAACCTCCTCTCACCCTCTCTCCATCTCACTTCCCAGCACATCCCTGCACCCATACAACTTTTTGGCCAGCATCCCCCTGGGTAGGACCAGCTACAAGGAGCAGTACCTTTACATCTACAGGTAAGGGATGCCACCAGGGTCCAGCAGCCCCCATGTCACCCACTGTCCTCCCCAGCCACTGCCAAAGGGCCGTGGGTACCTCTGGGGGCCCTGGCTGCAGCAGGAGCGGTGCCAAGGGCTGCCCTGCTCCCCTCCCTCAGGTCGGACATGGTCTCTGTGCTGGGAAGCTACTACTATGACGACGGCTGTGAGCCCTGTGGGACCGATACCTTCAGCAGGGAGCCCTTCATCGTGAAGTTCTCCTCACCCACCACACGTGAGCAGAGCAGGTGTTGGGGGCTGCCTGGAGCTGGCACAGGGCTGAGCCTGGAGCTGTGCCTGCCGGGAGGGGAGGTTGCACTCTGGAGCCCAACTCAGGGGCTCCACCAGGGTCCTCCACTGCTGTGGGGCCCTCTCCCACCCACAGGTGCCCAGGGGCCCTGGGTACCTATGTCCAGCATAGCCAGCACTGCCAGCTGTTTTCCACCATGTGCCATCTCCCACCATGTGTTCTCTCCAGCTGCGTCCATCTCATGTCTCCAGCTGTTTCCAATCAGGTCCCACATCCCATCACCTGCTGCCTCCCATCTTGTGCCATATCCTACCATCTGCTTCCTCCAGTTGGGTGTCATCTCCCATCATGTACCATCTGCCTTCATGTGCCACATCCCAACACTTGCCACCTCCCATCATATGCCATGTCCCATCATGTCCCACTTCCCACCCTGTGCCACCTTCTACCCCGTGCCATCACCTCCACCTCCCAAGACCCTCCTCAGGTCACACACACTCTCCCACCTGTCTCCCACCCCCATCTCCTTGCCAAAACCATGATGGCTTGGAAAAACTGATGGGAAACAAGCAGCAAATCCCAAACCACACATGGAGGGATGCAGCTCCTGCTGGAAATCCCAGCCTGAAGGATGGGCAGATCCCAAAAAGCCAACACACCCTTTCCCTTCAGCAGCTTTTCCCAGCCAGTAGCTGGGGCTTGGCCTGGGGTGGTCCCCCAGGGTTCCCGCTCCCTTCCCAGGTGCTGCAGCTGAGCCGGTGGCTGATGGCCGCCTATCTGGCAGGGGTCGAGGAGTTTGTGATAGTGCCCCTGCATGCCACGCCCAGCCACGCACCGGAGGAGATCGATGCGCTCTATGAGGTCTACACCGACGTTGTCAACAAGTGGGCGACTAACGTAAGCGGCGGTGGGGAGCTCGGCCCCTTCCCAGGGTAGCCGGGTGGTCTGTGGTATGGCCACCACACATCCCGGTGGCCCTCCTGGGGTGGACATGTCCCACAGGAAACCTCTCATACCCACCGGACCAGGTGCCACCCCAGCAATGTCTGGGCAGGGAGCTGCTGGGTGGCTCCATCGCCATTCCTGGGGGCTTGTCCTCCCATGCTGGGGAGCCCCAGGGGAGGTTCTGCTGCCCCTTAAGATTTTAGGGAGCCTTTGCTGCTCTGTACGGTCTGTGGGCAGGGACACAGCATGCTGCCCCACAGAACATCCTCCTCCTGGGTGACTTCAACGCTGACTGCTCCTACGTGACCAGCACCGAGTGGCCGTCCATCCGCCTGCGCTCCCTTGACGCCTGCGAGTGGCTCATCCCCGACAGCGCCGACACCACCGTCGCTGACACCACTGACTGCGCCTATGACCGGTGGGTGCCATGCCGGGGGGGTGGGGGCTGGTACGGGGGGCACTGGGGGTGCTAACACCCACAGTGCACTGGCAGCATTGTCGCCTGTGGCACCGCGCTGCGCCAAGACATCGAGCCCGGCTCCGCCACTGTCAACAACTTTCAGAAGACTTTCCACCTCCAGAGGAAGGATGTGAGTGAGGGGCTGGGGCACATGAGCCCGCCGGGAGCATGGGTGGGCTCCCTGTTCCCCTGGGTGCACCTGGGGGTGGCCTGAACCCAGCCCCCACACTGATTCAAGCCCGCAGACCCAGTTATTTTGGGGTATGCTCTAAATTTTGGGGCTGGAGCGGAGCACTGGGGTCCCATGACAGTGACGGCAGGTCTGGACAAACTTCAGCCACCTCTCTGCTTCCCCCCCACACCCAGGCTTTGGCTGTCAGCGACCATTTCCCAGTGGAGGTGATCCTGAAAGCCCGCTGAGCCTATCCCAGCACCGGTGGCTACCAGGACACCCTGGCACGCACCTGCGTCCCTCCTGGGAACCCACGTGCCACCAGTGCCAGCCAAGCTACCCACCGAATCTGCTCTTTGGGGTCTTGTGGGAGTGGGATGCTCTCTGCTTTCATTAAAAAATTAGCCTTTTCCAGCCCTCCCAGCTCCGGAGGAAGGGTCCCCTCTGTGCCCCCCTAGCAGCACCCTGTGCCCAAGCCCCCCATCCCCCTGCCAGGGAAGCCCCACTGGGGCTGGAGCCAGAAAGGTCCCCAAGGTCCCCTCCTGCCATCAGGAGACCTGGACCCACCAGGCAGCAGGCGCTGCTCCCCGCTGACCCCAATAAAAGCAGGGACAGCAGGACGGGCTGGGGGGCTCTGGGCAGGACTCAGCCCCCTAGCCGGCATGCAGGATGACTTTCTGCCAGCTCGCAGGGCCGCATCCTGCCGGAGCACGCCTGGCTGTGGGGTGGCTGACAGGGTGCTGACGGTGAGGGCGGGGGGAGGTGCAGGACATGACTCAGTTCCCAGTGGGGTTTGGTGCCTCCCGGGGGGGTTTCGGTGCCGGCACAGCACCGAGGGACACTGGACTCATCCCGTGACAGGGTGTGTGGATGCAAAACCTGGTGGCATACGCAAGAGCCTGTCAAGCCCCAGCATGAGCAGCTGTCACCTCCCTACCTGCCCCGCGGCTGGCACCCCGGCAGGGCACCCCTGCAGCAGGGGTGACACCGTGTGCTGGTGCTGGGGACACTGGCTCCGCTGGGCTGTCTTTGGGTCACTAGTGGGGCTGCATTAGGTGACAGCGGGGGCTGCTTTGGGTCACCGGTGGGGCTGTGTTAGGTGACAACGGGGGCTGCTTTGGGTCACTGGTGGGGCTGTTCTGGGTGACCACCGGGGTTGCTGCAGGGGTTTGCAGCCACCCCCTCTTGCCGAGCCTGGCGGTGCTCAGCCTGCCTGACCCAGCCACCCCACCATTTCCTTCACTCCCCTATAATTACACGGTCTGAATCACTCACGTTAAGGCCATCGCCCTTTGCCACCTGCCTGGCCCCTGTGCCACGTGTTGTGACCCAAGGGACCACCCCAGCTGCAGCACCCCGAGTCCCACGCGCCCACCCGGCCCTGCTGGGGTGCTCCAGCACCACCGCACCTCCCCGGCCGCCCCTCGCAGCATCGGCACAGGGTGGCTACGCTGGCCCCACCCTGCTGCCCCGTCGGGGTTTGGTTTCCCAACGTGGGAAGGAGCCCAGAGCTGTGCCAAAACCCCCACGGGGGTGTCCGACTCATCCTGCTTTGCCGGCACCTCCACTGGGAATAAAGCCGCCCGTCCTGCTGCCGGGAGGGCAGAGGTGCTGCCCACTCAGCAAGGTAAGGATGGATCTGCACTCAGCATCTTCAGCTGTGAACAGGGAGGGACTGGGATGGGCTGAGACGAGCTGGGATGAGGAGTCACTCCCTTATCCTGACAGTGGGGGCTGTGATCAGATCTACAGATGTGGAGCAGCTCTCGGGGTGCCGGTGGCAGTGACTGGGGCTGGTGGGCGATGGAGACATCCTGGCAGGGAGTGGAGCTGGGCGATCCCAGGGGTGGCAGCGGCACTGCTGGGCGAACTCACCGCAGCGGGACTGGGTTTAGCTTCCCCTGGGACTCGTGAGCGGTCAGACAGCCTGTGCCAGCTCCATGGGCTGCTCCAGGCAGTGCCCACCATGGCACACCGTTGCACACCAGGACTTAGGAAGGACCTACACGGTTGGTTTTTTTTCGCTATCCTCAAATCCAGTTTTCCAAGTTTGGCTTTCATTGCTGCATCCCTACGGCTCAGCATCCCTCCCGGCAGGATGGGGACCATGGTGCTGTCACTGTCCTTGCTAGCTGTGGCTCTCCTGTGCCCAGCCACCGCCACACTGCGTGTTGGTGCCTTCAACATCCAGGCGTTCGGTGACACCAAGATGTCCAACAAGGAAGTGGCGGACATCATCGTCAGCGTGAGTGCGGCTGGTGCCACGCAGGGACAGGCTGTGTGCTGGGGCAGACCCAAAATGTGTCTGTGCTCCTGCGCCAGGGGCACGTGGGGACGTGGCCATGGATGGGATGGTGTCCCAGTGCTGAGGATGCCCTGGGTGGATGAAGTCTTGGTGGGGACCAAGGTGGGGTGTCAGGGACACCCTGTGGTCCCTCTGAGCCCTCTGTGGGGACACCTGCCCCAGCACCGAGGGACATGTGGGTCCCCATGGTGCTGCACCCAGCACCATGTCAGGGTGGCCAGCTGGGAGATGGATGGGAGACAGTGGCAGGCTCTGTCTCACCATTGCCATCCCTCTCGGCCTTGCAGATCCTGCGCCGCTACGACGTGGTGCTGGTGCAGGAGGTGCGCGACTCCGACCTCAGCGCTGTCACCGAGCTCATGGAGCAGCTCAACAGGTATGAGTGGGGCTGGAGCCGGGAGCGCCTGGGCGGAGCAGGGAAAAAGCCAAGCTGCCAAAGCAATAAAAGGCAAAAAAAAAAAGTCGTCTGTCAGCAGAGGGTTTGTTTTTGGAAAGGGGAGTAGGGGAAAAGTGCTGGGGATGAAGCTTTGAGCAGGCACTGAAAAAGCCACCAGGAATAATCTGGGGAGAGGAAGGGGGATACAAGTGGCACAAACCCCCTCTGAAAGCTGCAATCCCATGGGAGCACACAGGGTGGAAAGGAGCTACAGCTCTGGCAAGCTCTGTCTCCAAAATATAACAGGGCTGGGCAGAGGTGAGATGGGGGATGAAGGGGGCAGGCAGCCCCCCAGCACCCCAAGACCCTACAGGTGACAGGGGCCCCCAGGATGGACCCAGTGGCAGGTGATGCTCTGAAGCAAGCGGCTTGGGTCCCCAGGAGGAAAAGTGGCTGCTGGGGTGGGTAAAATGGGGCACCGCAGGTTGGCAGCCCCCCACCAGCTGGGTGCTGACCTTGTTTTGGGGGAGGGTACAGGCAGAGGCTGCTGCTGCCTTGTTGAAAGGCGGTGAGTGCTCCTGAGCAGGTATGCCCAGCCCCTGTCCTTGCCCCTTTGGTGTTCCCTCCAGCAAGGTCACAAAGCACCAAGGCAGGCAGGGTGACGCCAGGCTCTGCTGGGCCCTGGGCTGCTCATTAACCTAATTTAGCTTTGCTGCAAATGAAGGTGAGGAGCATCCCTGCAGAGAAAGGGGTGGCAGGAGCTGACCTGCATCCTGCCGTGCCCAAGGAGCCACCCCAGGGTGGTGGGGACAGCAGGGTGGCTCGGAGCCACTACACCCCATGTTACCCCACATTGGGACACGGTGGCTCATTGGGAGGGGACAGCAGAGCAGAAATGACTGGTGCCAACTCCACAGCTGCCCAGCCCCTGGTCATGCTGAGGCCACCGCAGGACAGTGCCAGTCATGTCACTGGTGCCAGCCAAGTCACTATCCTGCCTTTGCATCTCCGCAGCATGTCCACGTCACCATATGACTATGAGATCAGTGGCCCCCTGGGACGGGAAAACTACAAGGAGATGTACCTCTTCATCTACAGGTAATGGGGCTGGGCACGCTGCTGCCTGTCCGGCAGCACTGCGGGGCCACTGGCACCACGGAGGGGACACAAGGGCTGTGCCAAGCCCCAGTCACAATCCCTTTGGTCTCACAGGACAGATGTTGTATCTGTGGTGGACACCTACCAATATGAGGACCCCCAGGATGTCTTCAGCCGGGAGCCATTCATCCTGAGGGTCTCGGCACCACACACCAGTAAGCAGGGGGACTAGTGGCCCTGAATGGTGGCATGGGGTGGCCACAGAGCTGACATCTCTCTCCCCTGGCAGAGGTGGGGGAGTTTGTGCTGGTGCCGCTGCACTCAGCCCCGCACAATGCTGTTGCCGAGATTGATGCGCTTTACGATGCCTACCTGGCCATCATCAGCAAGTGGGGGACCGACGTGAGTGTCACCAACACTGGGGTGGTACCTAGGGTGGGCGCTGAGCCCCAGGGACTATTCAGCCCAGGCTGTGTCCCTGCTCCAAGGCTATCAGGGCTGGTGCAAGGGTACTGGGATGGGGACCCTACTCCTGCCCTGCCCCCTGCCATGGAGGTGCCCCAGCACCCTGGGCTGACTGTCATGGGAGAGGGTGTTGGGGACAGCCCTGTTTCCCAGCCACCACGAACCCCCCCATCTCCCTGCTGCAGAACATCATGTTCCTGGGGGACTTCAATGCTGACTGCGCCTACATCCAGCCAAGTGACTGGTCAGCCATCCGCCTGCGCACCAGCGACATCTTCAAGTGGCTGCTCCCCGACGGCACCGACACCACCGTGGGGAAGTCAGACTGTGCCTATGACAGGTGAGCACCACGATGGCACCCCTGTCCCCCTCCCCGGCACCCCAGAGCCCCCCTGCCCGTCCCACACCACCAGCGGCTGAGTGCAGGGGCCGGAGCAGGACCTACCGCCCGTGTCTCCCTGGCAGGATCGTGGTGTGTGGCACCAAGCTGAAGAGAAGCATCGTGCCAAATTCAGCTGCTGTCTACAACTTCCAGCGCGCTTTCCAGCTGGAGCAGGAGGAGGTGAGCCGGGCTCGCAAACGCAGGGCACAAACGCACCAAAGCTGAGCAGCGCTGGCTGCAGGGCTGCTGGCATCTCTTCGGGATTTGGCAACGTGGCACAGCCATACAGCTGCCAAAATTTTAAGTATCAGCTCAAAGATGGGGTTGAAGCAGCTCTGGCAGCAGACCAAGCTGGCTCCAGCTTCAGCACGCGTGCCCCTGCCCAGCACCTGCCTGCTGGGATGCCAGCACTGCTCCTGCGTAAGGCATGTGCCTCCAGGGACACGGCAGCCTGCAGCCAGCTAACAGGGAGCTCGGGGTGACAGGTGACCCAGGTGGATTTGGGGTCACTGCCTGTCCCTGTGGGGAAAAGATGAGATGCGCGGGGGGTTTTGTGGCCTTTAATGGGCAGGATGGCAGGGCCTGGGGCAATCCAAGCCAACCTGCAACCGCCCATAGCTGGCACAGAGCTCCCAAGTGAGACACGGGGGTCTCAGAGGGCAGGCACCCCCCTGACAGCACCTGCCCCAGGCCATGCCTGGGCATCTCTCCAGGAGAAGTGCCAAAACTGGTGCCTTGTGTGTCGAGTGTCTTGGGGTCGGGGACATTGTGTCCCCCTCCAACCCGCAGAAGGTTCTGGCAGGGCGATCACAGCCGCCCTGCTGGCTCCACTAGCACAGTGAGGGGCTCTCCAAAGCCCTGTGTCACACCTCCCTGCCTCTCGCCCTCCTCCAGGCTCTGGCAGTCAGTGACCACTACCCAGTTGAGGTGAAGCTGATGGCTTGAGCTCCTCCTACGGCCACTGACCACGATCCAGCTCCAGCTCCCACCACCAACCCCCGTGAAGGCACTCCCTGCAGCCCCTTCCATGAGCCCTGTGCGTGGGCTGCTCTGGGTCCCGGTCCGGAGAAGGGTCACAGCCAGCCATGCCCAGACCCCCCAGCCCACGCGGCTCACAGCAGAGCTCCCCCAACCCACGACGAACCAGAGCCCAGAGACACCAGCCAGGAAGAGGTGACCACAGGCAGGCTGGGGAACGAAGCATCCATCTCCTACCTCATCAAAGACTTTATTGACAAATCTCATTTCACAATTAGCTGTTGGATAGGAGGGAGGATATCCAAGGACCGGCAGGCTTGGGCCACAGCGGTGTCAAGACCCTCTCCCTGTCCGTTCCTCGGGGGAGCTGAGCAGACAGCTCTCTCCACTCTCGGGAAAGGCAGCGGTGGTGTCAGGCACTCTACAGGGACTAAGGGGAAGGGGTGGTTGGGGCAGCCATGGGAGCCGGCAGCGCACCAGTTGCTGACACTGCAGACGGCTTCACTGTGCAAGTCTACAGCTCCTGCAGTGTTTTGGAGAGTCACTCGAACTCCTGGGACTGCACCCTGGGAGGCTGGCTCCTCAGCTCTTCTTCTTCTTCAGCATCTCCATGTACATGCGAAGTGACTTCTGGATGGACTCTTTTGAAATGAAACTGATGAAGTTCTGAATGTCTTCCTCCCGGTGAGCAACCAGGCGATCCAACACTGCCTTCCTCATCATGGACTTGGTGAGCTGACGGGCATGGTCTGCGGAGAGCAAGGATGAGGAACACGCACAGTCCTCACCCCTGACCAGCTCTCAGCCACTGCCACCACGTGCAGGTGCCTCCAAACGGGGAAGTACTGCACACCAAAGGGCTCTTTGAACCAGCAGGGAAAGGTGTGAGAAAAACCCACCGGCTGGAAGCTGAACTGGATAAATTGTCATACAATAAATTATGATCTGTACCAATCAGCGGGGAAATGACTGATCTGCTGGGACAGATGACAGACAGTTGTGCACCTCCTTCTCTTTGTGCCCTCCAGAGCCCAGCCCCCACCCCAGTACACACCACCGGGCTCAGGACAGCAGTAACTAAACAAAATTCTCCGTTATTTGAAACTGCTCTGGCTCTAGGCTCCCACACCCAAACCCCTCACAAGACAGTCCGCTCGTGCCAAACATGCCGTACAACAGCCAGCAGCGCTGTCCCCTCGAGCTCACCCCAGCAGCAGGCGCGGGGCCTGTGCTGTTCCGCACAAATACGTGGATGCTGCTGGAGCAGCGCTGGCTGCTGGAGCTGACAGAAGCTTGAGCACACACCTGCTCACACGCGTACAGAACCATGTGCAATGATGTTGCACAGAAGTTGCAAGCATGCTCTCAGCGTGCTTCAGCCGTGACAGTGAAATGCTGACCAGCCACCCCATGCCCTAGAGCTCCAGGTCTGTCTGCTACAGACACCTTTACCTGGACAGACTCCTCCTGGCTCTGATTAGAGCTCTGGGGAAGGATCTGCATGGTGCCAAGCCAGGAGAGAGCACAGTTGAAATGTGCTCCCTGCTCTTGGGGGCCGAGGTGCCACTAATACCAGGACAGCAGGAGACAGAGCTGTTTAGGGACACTCTTCCAAGGCTGGGACACAGAGTGACAGCCCTAGGAGCCGTCCATTTCTGCACAGTTTTGTTCAGATTTCTACAGAAAGTGCAGCTGAAGTGTGACACGTAGTTGCACACCCCTGCAGCACTCAGGAGGTGGCATGGGATGGGATAGCTCAGATCTAGCCCTGGCCGGCGGACAGCCCCCTCCCAGCCCAGGAACCATGTGCTGCCAGTCACAGAGCAGCCCAAACATGCTTGTGACATCTGTGCTTGCTGTCTGTCCTCCTGCCCCCATCGCCAGCCCCAGCTCAGCAGAGTGCTGAGAGTTGATCCAGACCACAAAGGCGGACTGGCAGCCACCCAGGCACTCTCGCTCAGCCTGTTCCCTCCACTCCATGGCAGCTTTCCTGGATAACACCTCCACTGACAGACACAGTTTCAGCTTGTATCTGGAGCTCAGGCTCCTCCAGATTGACTCAGCAGGGCTGGCAGGGTGAGCCGAGCTGGAGCCATGTGCCCTACACACCCAGCACAGTGTCCTCCTGCACAGGGCCACTGGCAAACCTGTCTCTGTTAGCCCAAGGCTGCGGGAACCTTGTGCTGAGCCTTCCTGCCTCCCAGCCATCCACACCTTCCCTTTAAATAGAAACTGTTAGGTACCTGCTGGGAGCCAGCCCCAGAACCTGTCCCTCCCACCCAGATCAGATCCCCTCTTCCTCTCCCAGAGGTGCTACCCTTACCGGGAAGGGCCAGCCACTGTGCCATAACAGCCGCAGCCTTCTCCTGGAGCTTCTCCTCTGGCACCAGCTCGTCCACAAGGCCAAACTTGTGGGCCTCAGCTGCAGGGTGGAGGGAGCCCAGCTGGAGGGAGCGTTCAGCAACTCGGTGTCCCACAACATTCACAAATGTGTCCTTAAACCTAGAAGAGATGGCAGGAAAACCCAGTCAGAGAAAGAAACAGCCAGTGGCAGCTGCACCCAGACACCGAAGCTAAGAGCACACTTGGTCCCACTCCCCAGGAGGGGTCTCTGAGCAGCTACAGGTTCAGTCATACTGTGCAAAGTCAGGTGAGCAGAGCCATTTTTGGTACTACCCCAGAAGAGTTCCCTCTCCTCTCCACGAGAGTTGCTTTATTTACCCTCAATGCACAGGTCCCACCTGTGCCCACTTGCTGCAATATGAAAGCTCCTTGCCAACAGCACATTTACACGTTCTCAGGGCAAGCAAGGGCCTGCATCTTAGTATATTAGTGTCCCTATGCTTTCAGAGAGCTCCACAGCTATGGGGTTTTGCAGGTGCACGGTGTGTATCCAGGGAAAAGCATATTCCCAGACTGAGCCTGGCCATGGAGATCTCCCAGCAGTAGTCCCAGACTTGACTGCAGAGTCAGAACTGAGGTCCTCATTGGTGAAACACATGAGGACACTGTGCAGCCTGAAAGCTTTTCACATACCTGCAGGACAGGATGGAGAAATGAGGTGCTGTCTCCTGCAGCTACCTGATCACTGACACGTGATGCTACCTCTCAGCAGCCAGTTAAAACTGATTAAGAAACTCCTTGAAGATTAATTGTTTTTTGAGACCTACACGTGACACTAAAATTGCGAGGCGCTGGCCTACCAGAAGGGAGCCACGATGCCCAGCTGGGCTTCATTCAGGCCAATGCTGAATTTGGGGTTGTCCACCATGATTCTGTAGTCACATGTCAAGGCAATGAGACAGCCTCCCGCCGGGCTGGACCCCTGGCAAAGAGAAGGCAGGAGTGAGTCTAGGTCGTGGTTACAAACATCCCTGCGCCTCCGGCCTCACTGTTTCCTCCAGAGCTGGGAAGACACAGGGCAACAGAGCAGATGTCCCCCAAGTCTCTGATTACCTTATTTGAAACAGCCCTAAAGATTTCTGATAGGTTTACCGAGGTTTACCCTTTCAGTTTTCAAGCCCTTTGTTTCTTGCATTTTCCAGTGTGGAAATCTAGATAATTGATCTGTGCTATTTGGGCTACAAACCCTGCAGTGGAGATTTGCTACAGCATTTTCTTGTAACCCTGTATGAGTTTTTAACACTTGTTGAGTTTGTAACCCTAAATGTCACAGAAATGGTTCTGTCTTTGTAACACCACCTGTCTATAAAACTTCCATTTGTGACCATCTTTGCTACGGCTCGCTGCTTGCTTAGCCCTCCACAGGACACCGGTGGGAAGCCGCTCAGAGGCTCAGCTGCCTTCAGAGACAGTTTACGGACAGACACAGAACCATGAGCTGCCAAAGCGGCACCACACTGAAAAACAAAACCAAGACACCAAGCAGGTAACAACCCATCCACAGACATTCAGATGGCACTTCACTGCTGGCCAAGAACCACAGCCGGAGGAGCAAAACCAGGTGAAAAAGGGCTCAAGACAAACTGCACCGCCCCAAGCATCGCTGCCTACAGGGCTGAGGACAAGCCCTTGTGGTGCTGCATGGCTGCCTTCACCTCCTGCCCTCTAGCAAAGCAGTGCAACAGCCAAGCAAGTGACCCCTGGCAACCCCTATGAGCCTTGTCCAGGACAGCAACCGGTGAGCATGTGACAGGCATCCTTTGGACTCCTCCATCAGCTGCTCGGCTTCTGGGGTACTCGTCTGCCATCAACGCCCCTCTGGGCTCTACCACTGGTCCACAGCCCTCCTCCTGGTCCTTCGACTTGGAGGACAGACTCCTAGCTGAGTTCTTGGGGCAGGGTATGGCCCTTGCTGCACAAAACACTGCCAAGGGCACCTCAGCCTCCATCGGCAGGACATGGGTGCTGTGCAAGCTCCCCACCGCAGCCAAAATGCTGCTATACCCCAGCAGCGCCTGCAGCTTCCATGGAGCCTGCAACATCCCACACTTCCATACCTTCCCACACCCCAGCGTGCTGAACTGACAGACATGTACTTTGCCAAGACCTCCCAACGAATACATTCCTGTATTTGTTTCAACACTGACAAGGCTGACTTTTTGGCTGTCCTTGCCCACGCAGTGCAAACAAGCAGCAGCAAGCGACAGACCATGCGGGGCGACTAGGAAGGCGGATCTAAAGGACATACATTGACTGCAGCGACAGTGACCATATTGGAGCCGTACAGCCGGAGCCACATCTCCTGCACGGCTCTCCAGAACTCGGCATAGTGCTCCGTGCTCTTCCCACACATCTCGGTGATGTCCAGGCCAGATGAGAAGATTTTGGGGACTGCCTGGAATCAGGAAAATACAAACGTCACTTAGTGTCACTGCTCAGGGATGACCCTTTAGCCCTCTAATGCACTTGGTCTGGCAGCCTGAAGAAAGGGAAAGTGATAATTAAATATGACATAAACCAAGGTCTTTTGGGGTTCTGAAACAATCTTCCCAGTTGTCCCACAGCCTGGATCATTCCATCAGCATGGCCCACAGGGCTGCAACTCTTCGCTTGCAGCACAATTTCCCTGTGCAGGTGCAGCATAACTTCCCTGTGTGGGTACATCAGCCACGCAGCACAAAACCTGTCCTGTCCCATTCCCACGCACCACCTCATACCCACATCTCAACTGAAAACAAGCACTGGCATCTTCTAGCAGCTACCTCCAGGCAGTTCAAGAGATCTCAAGGGATGTGTCAGGTTTGCAGACAAGTAGCTCTAATTTCAAAGACAATGACAATACTTGGTGGTTGTTCTGCTAGAGAAGTGCAGAGAAGAACGAGCACAGCTCATCCAAGAGCCCCTGCCTCTCCTTTCAGAGCTGGTCAAAGCTGCCTCCTGGCCTTCCCATGCCAGTGACCAGGGAGCCAAGAGACCAAGCATGAGCGAGGGAATTGCACACATGCCTGCCAAATCGCCCCCCAGTCTGCACCCAAGCACAGGACAACACGTACGGATGTAAAGATCACACCCCGGCAGGTCCGGTCATTCTCTAGCTTCTCCAGGCTTATGCAAAACTCGGTGATGAAGTCCAGGCTGAGGCTGTTGACTGGGGGGCTCTTGAACTTCATTGTGGCGACGCCTGTGCCATGGTAAAGATAGACATCAGAACCTTCTACCACAGCAGCACACATTGCCTTGCCCAGGGGAGCTTCACCTGCCTCCCTGTTTCCCTACTCACCCAGATCATGTCTTTCCACCCCCGGATCTTCAAAAAGCCACCAGAACAGCAGGGCCAATAGCATGGCCCTGCCTTTGCCCAGATCTGCCCACAAGCTGGGCTCACTCAGCCAGTGGTGAACATGGAGCATCAGGATTAAGAGATGGGGCTGCGTGAACCTCATGAAGTTCAACAAGGCCAAGTGCAAGGTCCTGCACCTGGGTTGGTGCACCCCTCAGTATCAATACAAGCTGAGTGGAGAATGGATGGAGAGCAGCCCTCAGGAGAAGGACTTGGGGGTGCTGATGGACGAGAAGCTCAGCACGGCCTGACAACATGCGCTGGCAGCCCAGAAAGCCAACCACATCCTCGGATGCATCACCAGTGGTGTGGCCAGCAAGTCGAGGGAGGTGACTGTCACCCTCTGCTCTGCTCTCGTGAGACCTCACCTGCAGCACTGCGTCCAGCTCAGGGGCCCCCACTGTAAGGGGGACATGGACCTGTTGGAGCGAGTCCAGAGGAGGCCACAAAGATGCTCAGAGGCTGGAGCCCCTCTGCTGTGCAAACAGGCTGAGAGAGCTGGGGTGGTTCAGCCTGGAGAAGAGAAGGCTCCCGGGAAACCTTACAGCAGCCTGCCAGCGCCTAAAGGGGGCTTACAAGAAAGCTGAGGACAGACTGCAGGACAGGGGGGAATGGCTTTAAACTGAAAGAGGGTAGATTTAAATGAGAGAGAAAAAAGAAATTCCGCACTGTGAGGGTGCTGAGGCGCTGGCCCAGGCTGCCCAGAGCAGCTGTGGGTGCCCCATCCCCGGCATGTCCAAGGCCAGGCTGGACGGGGCTGGGAGCAACCTGGGCTGGTGGGGGGTGTGGAACTAGGTGATCTTTAAGGTTCCTTGCAACCCAAACCATTCTGTGATTCTACGAACAAGCATGTGTGTGGTGGCACATCATGTGTCCCAAACCCCAGCCACTTTGGGGTCATGCTGCCCAGCAGTTCCTTTCCCTCTGAGCTCAACGGATAACACTGAGCCTCCAGCTTCTATCACAGCAAGCATCCCCCGCCCAGGGGATCACACACCTTTCCGAGCCTGCCAGCAGCACTGCCACCTTGGCCAGCACCACGGGAAGGGCTCCGAACCCCTGTCCCCTTCCAAACGGTGCGACTGTGCCCCGAAAGGCCCTCACTGAGTGCTTTGTCTGCGTGCTGCAGTCCTGCCTAGGCTGGGGACGGCAGCGTGAGGATGCACCCAGGGGCCTGGCAGCCAAAGGAAGAAGAGGCAACCTTTGTTCGGTGCAGGGACCTGGCCCCATGACAACTATTCCTGGCAGTCGGACACAGAAATCCCCAGCAGCTGCTCCCTGAAGAAGCGCCTGCCACTCCACCAGGTCCCCAAAGCTGGGACCCTGCAGAGGGCACGATGCACAGGCAGGGGACAGGGCACAAGGTCTGCCCACGGTGACGGCTAGGGTTTGCCCACGGCACCCAAGCAGTACCCAGCCACCTGAAGTGCCCGCCACCGGTGGGACGCCTGTCCCCCAGCGGGTCCTAAGCAGCTCACACTGGGACATTGGGGCCTTGGTGGCTTTCCAAGCCCAGGGCCACGCGTGCCATGGGGCAGGCAGGGAAGGGGCGCTGCCTGTGCCCCACAACGCCCCGTGGGTTGAGGGTGACACCGCAGAGGGGCTGCCCACCGTACCTGAGCTCTCGTCCAGCTCCACCAGGATCTTGTTGTTGCTGAAGGCTCGGCTCGGGGCGCGCGGGAGGCCGGGGGGCAGCCGGGGGCCGGGGGGCTGCCGGGCGGCTGTGCCCCACGCCGGCCGGTGGCAGAGGGGCAGCACGCCTGGGGGGACAGAAGCAGGTAGGGGCGGGCAGGGCACAGCCCCCCGGGTGTGGGGTGTGCTGCCCAGAACTGCCCTGCACGGACAGGGTGGGGACACGGGGACACCCCGACACACTGAGGGGGAGCGTGGGGCACCCTGACCCACGGCGGGGGGGACGCGGGGACACCTTGACGCACTGAGAGGGGGCACCGGGACACCCTGACCCACGGCGGGGGGGACGCGGGGACACCTTGGCGCACTGAGAGGGGGCACCGGGACACCCTGACCCACGGCGGGGCACACGGGGGACAAACTGGCTCATTGAGGGAGGGCGCGGGGACACCCCGACCACGCCGGGGGACACGGGGAGGGGCCGTAGGGACACGCTGACCCCCCGGAAGAGGGACACGGAGGGACGCGGGGCCACCCCGCCCGCGGGGCCGGGCGCACCTGACCGGGCAATGCGGCGGCCAAGGGTCCCCACCGCCGCCATCTTCTGCCGTCGCGTCAAGGGTACGGGGCGGGGCCTCGGCCGCGCGTCACCGCCCCGCCCCGCCCCACACGCCCCGCCCCGCCCTGCCCCGCGGCGCCGTCTACGGCCGGTGCTGCGGCGCGCACGTGCTGCCGCCCCCTGGTGGCCCGCGCGCCCCAGACTGCCCTGCCCTGCCCTGCCTGCCCTGCCTGCCCCGCCCTGCCCTGCCTGCCCTGCCCTGCCCTGCCTGCCCTGCCTGCCCCGCCCTGCCCTGCCCTGCCCTGCCTGCCCCGCCTGCCCCGCCTGCCCCGCCCTGCCCTGCCTGCCCTGCCTGCCCTGCCCTGCCCTGCCTGCCCCACCCTGCCCTGCCTGCCCTGCCCTGCCTCCCCTGCCTGCACTACCCTTCCCTTCCCTGCGTTGCCTCCCCTGCCTGCACTGCCCTGCCCACTCTGCCCACACCACCATACCAACCCTGCCCTGCCTGCACCATCCTGCCTGCCCTGCTCTGCCTGTCCCACCTGCCCACCCTGTCCTGCACCCAATATTAACTATTGAGACTCCTCACCCTGCTGCCCTCCAGGAGCTGTCCCACATGGTTGGGCCCACCAGGGCTGTGTGCCCAGGGATCCCCACAACACCCTTCCCCGCCCCAGGGCTCAGCATCCCTGCCTGGCCCCTGACCCGGGCAGCCAGAGCCCCAGGCAGCTCCTGAGCCGGGCCAACCGCCCCCACAGTGCCTGGCCCAGGGCAGCAGGGCCGGGAGCCCAGGAGCTGGCGGCAGCTAGGGCACGCCAGCACTGCCTGCAGATCTCATCATGGTGCGCCGCGGGGGGGGGGGGACGGACACCACGGGGGCAGGGCTGGCCCTGCCGTGCAGGCATCAAGTGTCCGGCAGCAGCATGGCGGGGACAGCGCTGCCCCTCTGCCTGCTCCTTGCTGCCACCCTGCAGGGTGGCCTGACCCAGGCACTCGGGCCTGTGACCCGCTCTGGCCCCCTGCTCCTGCGGCTGCGGCGGCTGGAGGAACAGGTGGGTGTGCGGGGTGGGGAGGGGGCCCAGCCTGGCCTGTGCCAGGGGGGCACTCAGTCTTTTGGGCCAGGCTGGGGGTTGCGGGGGCCTGGCACAGGGATGTGGGTTCACCCCGCCTCGTCCCACTCCTCTGCAGTTTCGCCGGCTCCAGGAGGTGACACTAAGCCATCTCCAGAGCATCGCCAGGAATTACAACATCTCCTACAACATCGATGGACGCTTCCAAGCACTGGCAGAGCAGGCAGAGGCAGCTGTGGCTGCCCGGGCTGCCCTGGGCACCAAGCTGGCCCACCTGGCCACCACCAGCCAGCGGCTGCACCGCAGGCTGAAGCAGCTGGAGGGGACAGTGGGTGCCCTGAACCCACCACACTGCCCACTCACTCACCCACTGGGTACACTGGTGGAGGCTGGCACCAAGGTGCACAGCCTGCCAGCCACCGCCCAGAGCTGGGGCAGCCAGCTGGAGTGGGAGCCGCAGAGCTGGGTGGCCCCCAGCCCTCCCAGCCCTCGGCGCCCAAAGGCAAGGCGGCGGTGGCAGCAACGCTGGCAGGAGGCAGGGCACTGGCTGCCAGCCCATGCCAGGCCTGGTGGAACACCCGGGAAGGATGCAGAGAACCTTTGTGATGCAGCACCAGGAGCCCAAGTCATGGCATCGGCGCTCCCCACCATGACTACAGTCCCCCAGGAGCAGCCACTGGCCCCCCAGCAGCCAGGAGAGGGTAGGTACAGGCCCCCTGCCCCAGTGTCCACCTCCCCAGCCTGCCGCACTGGTGCTGTCCTGCTCTTCCCCAACACCTCCGCTGAGCGTGTGGCCATCCTGAAGCCAGGGCTGCACCAGGGGCTGCAGGAGCTGTCGCTCTGTGCCTGGCTGGCCACCCCAGCCTCCTGCCTCGGTGGCCTCCTCTCCTACACCACCCAGAACGGCAGCAGGGAGCTGGCTGTGCATGGCTGTGACAGGGACCTCCCACGCTCCGTGCACTTTGTCATCAGGAACAGGCATTTTCGGGAGCTCCCAGTAATGCCACTTCTGGATGGCAAATGGCACCATCTCTGCCTCACCTGGTCCTCTGGCCAGGGCCAGTACCGCTTCTACGTGGACAGGCGGGTGCTGGCTGCTGGCTCTGGCTTCCAGCAGGGCTATGAAATTCCAGCTGGTGGCTCATTGGTGCTGGGCTGGGAGCAGGACCACCCTGGCAGGGACTTGGGCACCGCAGAAGCTTTTGTGGGTCACCTGGCTGGCTTCGTGCTCTGGAGCCGGGCTCTCCTGCCAGGGGAGGTGGCTAGCATGGCAACTGGCCGGGCCCTGCCCCGTGGCCCCCTCCTCACGCTGGCCAATGCCTCCCTGCAGGGTGGGGTGCAGAGGGTGGCGTGCCCCTGCCTCCAGCACTGCCTGTGACCAGCCTGGCGGTGGGAGCGGCGCCAGCCTGAGCTGCGTCCTCCTGGGGTGATGGGACACCTGGCAGAGAGGGCGCCTCAGGACTGGGGCCACTGGATGTGGGGCAAAGGAAAAGGGCTTTTGGCAGCCAGCGTGGCAGGGGTGGGACCCAGTTCCAGGACCTGTCCCAAAGCTGGGGGCTTATCAGCTCTGACCACAGAGGGTATATGGCCCCAACGTTCTGATTAAAATATATCCCAATTAAAATTCTCCTCTCCAGGCTGACAAATAACGTATTTCTGGTCTGGCTTTTCACTGTACCGCTCGGTGCTGCTTAGGGCCAGGCAGGAGCTGCTCAGCGTATGCAGCTGGAGCCCCAGGCTCGGTCACACATGAGTGACCCCTGCCTGTCCCCCGCCACTGCCAGCATCTGCCACTGAGTCACCCCGAGGGGGAAGATGTAGCTCGGAAAAGCCCGTGACCAGGGTGAGCCAGCAGTGCCCCAGTGCCCGGCCCTTGGCAGCAGACCTTCGGGTCGAGCTGTGGCTGGGGGCTGAGGCAAAGCACACAGACGCTCCCACACGGCTGCCCGGTGCAGCTCCCTGCCAGGAGAGCGGCAGCAGCGCCGGCTCCGCCCGCTCCCCGGGCTCCCCGGGCTGGGGGCCCTCGCTGCCAGGGCTGCCAGCCGCAAGCCGCGCCCGGGCCCGCCGCGGGGCAAGGCCTCACCGCAGCCCTGCGGCCTCCCGGACCGCCGCCGCCGCTCTCCCCGCCGCGGCAGGCCACATCCCCGTCGCCGGCTGCGGAACGGGGATGGAGCCGGGGCCGGGTCGCGGCCGCTGTCCCGAGGAGAGGGCTCGGCGGGGATGGGGGGGGCCGCGGGCGGGACTACAGCTCCCATGGTGCCCCGGGGCGGCGCGGCCCCCGCCGGCCGCCGTAGCGCTCACGTGAGGGCGCGGCACGCGGTCACATGACCGGCCGGTGAGGCAGGGCCGGGCAGGCTGCGCCGCCGCCCCGCATGGCCAACGTCGCCAAGAAGGTGTCCTGGTCCGGCCGCGACCGCGACGACGACGACGAGGACGGGCGTGCGGACGAGACCACCCCGCTGCTCAACGGTACCGGCCCTGGGCTGGCGGCCGGTGGCCGGCAGGTGGGTACCAGCACCGGGGGGGAGGGTGGTCTGCCCCGGCCTCCCTGCGTCGGGGCCCGGGGCCGTGTCCGCGTCCCCCTCTGCTGTAGCGTTGAACCGGGCTCATTGCACCGGGGCTGGGCGAGGGCTGCCGGTAGGGAGCTGCGGGGTGTCGGGGCTCTGCTCCCTGAGCAGCCCCCGGGGGAGGTCAGGGTCCCTCTGGGCTCCCCCAGGCTGGGGAAAACAGAACGTGGCAGGGTCCAGACGGGAGCAGCTTTCCAGCAGAGGAAAACAGTGCGTGGGAAGAAGCCAGGAGGGAGCCACGGCCATGCCGTGGGGCCCTGGGGTCACTCAGGGAAAAACTGAGTGTGGGGACTGACTCGCTGCCCACTCTGCTGAGTGCTGGGGCAGTCCTGCCATGGCCAGCTGCCAGCACAGGGTGCCAGTGCCCTGCCAGAACCCTGCGGCAGCTCTGCGGGGCCAGCTACTGCCCACTGCCCTGCTGTGGGTGCAGCCGAGCCCCAGCCAGTGGGACTCTGTGCTGGTAGGTGCAGGGTGCTGCTCTGCTGCAGCTGCCCTCTTCATTTCTATGAAAAATCTCATTCTGTGAGAGAGCCCGTTGCCTGGCATGCTGCTGCAGCCCAAACCAATGCGTCAAGCTCAAACACAAAGAGCACCCAACGCTGGTGCGGTGGTGGATGTTACGCGGTACATATGGAGCTGCGCTGCCAAAAAGCAAGTCCAGGGTGGGCCATGTTACAAACACGGGGAGGCCAATTCTTTCTTGCAAATTATTTTTGGGTAATTAACTGAAGAGAAATTTCTCTCCGGTGTACCTGGCTCAGGCAGTCTGCCCAGCAGTCTTGCCCGCACATGTGTGGTTAGCTGAAGCACGGCATGGCTCTGGCTGAGGCACTTGGTGCCTGTTACAGAGCGAAGCTGCAGCAGGGTGGGCTGGGTGGGATGTCAGGCTGGATCCATGGGGTGTTTCTGTGCCAGTACCAGGTGGGATAGGGGCTGTCTCTGGGTGATGTCTTTGAATTTCTTGTGAAGAGTTTGCTGGGAGACCTGAGTTTAGACAGGGAGGAGCAGTGCCAGCTTTTGGCAGCTGTTAGCAGGGACATCTCACCGAGCATGATTCTGTGCTGCTCTGCTCTTGGGCAAGTCAGAGCAACAGGCTAATTAGAAGGAAAGACAGGGTTCGTTAGGCTGGAAGCATATAGCATTGCACTGTGGCAGTGGGGTATGGCGCCTAGAAGGAGTCACCTGCACCACTGCAGCTGTTCTGGTGTAAAAAAAATAAATCTTCCTAGTCAGTCTAATGGGACCCTGTGTGTTTACAGCACGGGTTGTCTTTATAGACCACGTGGTGAATTCTGCAGGTCTGCAGGGTGTTAAAATAGGGATTAACCAGATCTCGTGGCTGTGAGTCAGTTAGGAAAGGCTTTTCCTGGTGGCTTGGAAGAAATTCCTGAGCCCCCCTACAGCCCGGGCAGTGGTGGTGGATATCCAGCCCTGCCAATCTGATTTATTGTCACCATGTCCCTTTACAGCGTGGACAGCTCGGGTCCCAGCTGGTGGCATAGGCACTATGTGGCATTTTCCTTAGCAAAGGAGGAGAGCAGGTACCTTGCCAGAGCTCCGAACCCGTGGCTGCCCAGACCACACATGCCTCTGGCAGTGGCACTGACCTGGCAGTGGCAGCTGGGTTGCCACTGTAGCGCTGGGGTTGCCTTTCGGCATAGGGCAGCTGCCTCTCTCCTTTGGAAGGTCCTTTGACCTAGATGCTGTGTAGTCATGCAGGTTGAAGCAGGAAGGCAGGACAGCTTGGGCAGAGAGAGACTGGAGCTGCTTAGCTCACAGGAGACTTAAACCTGGGCTGTCCCCAGTGGAGCTTCTTTCCGTTCTTGTGTGCTTGTTCAATGGAAATGAAAGCAGTCTTAAAGTGACAAAACGAAACAGGTCTCTAGTTCCCTATCTGACTGCGGTTGAATACTTGTGGGTGGGAGGTGAGGAGGGGCTGGCTAAACATGCCTGTGACCACAGAGGGGATGCTACAGGGCTGTGCCTGAGGTCCCCTCTGGTTTTGGGGCCAGCTGAGTGCTGCTTTAGAGCTGTCTGAGTCTTCATCTTCTCACTGAGACTTTCTAGTGCCTCAAGTATATTAAGAAGCAAGACGTTGCCTGTATGCCTGATCATTGTGCCTACTGTGGGTTGCCCCTTTCCCACTTTCTTGAGCCGTGCATGTTGGTTCTTGGGCTGAGAAGTGGGTGGATGATTTTAGTAAGAGCAGCCAATTTCCATCATTAGGCATTTTTCAAAAAACAGTTCTTCGCTACCCGTTGAAGATATGCTTGGTGTTTGTGCTAAAATGCCTTGACTTTGGACTTGGCATAATGCTCCTGCTCCAGAGGGTGCCTGGAATAGGAGATGTGGGCAGGGGGCCACCAAAATGTGGACCAGGCTGCTGCTGCTGGGCGGCTCATCCTTCTCTGTGTTTGTTCTGCCTCTCTGGAGTTACTGGTCTTGTTTTCAAGTAATGGGGTGTGAAGTGCAGCCCGTGCGACCCGATGGTGATGCCAGAGGGCTGCCGTGTTTGCTGCAATTGGAAAACCTTGGCGGGGGGGAGGGAGAAAAAGAAGTCTTCTGTGTGAGCCCTGATTCCTGGTGGGTGGGCTGCACGTTGCACATCCCCTGCGTGCTAGCAGAGAGGCTGCCTGTCCCTGCCTGCCTGCTGCTGGAGCCTGGAGCTGGCCTCCCTGAAAAGCCACTGCCCTTGAGCAGTGTCAGGAGCTTCCCCAAGCAGAGGGGTTTTGCAAGTCCAGTCCCTTCTGCTGGGTGCTCGCGCTGTTGGGGACTGTGGCGATGCTTTAACCTCACACTGCTCCTCTGCAGAGGGGACAAGGTACCTGGAGAAAGGCAGGTGGGTCAGGGAAACAATAGCATCTCCCAGCCTTGCGCAGGTGAGGGACAAGGAGCAGCTGTGCCCTGGAGTGTCAGAGAGAGGCTGGAAGCAAAATCACAGCTGAGTGGTGACACCATGGGGAGAGTCTGGATGTTTTCTCCCCGCTTATGGGCCTGGAGGTGAGGAGCCTTGTTCTCTCCTGCCATGGTGTTTTGGGGATGGTGGCTGTGTTGGTTGGAAGCCCATCGCAGCTGTGGTTGTGTGGTGGAGGAAGGGGATTTCAAAAGCCCTGCAGTTCCTCTTCCCCCACATGCTGCCATAGCCAGTGACGGGGCTGCCATAGCTGGTGAGCCACCCAGTGACACAGCCTCGAGCCATCCTTCCCACCCAAGCAGGTACCGGGGGCTCCTTGGCAGAGCACACTGGAGCCAAGGGAACCCTGAGGGCTGGAAATCCTCTTCCTTCCCCCCCCCCTTGCTGCTTCTGCAGTATTGCTGTGGGCTTCTGATGTGGTCTGCACCGCACATTGTCTCAGTGATAACAAAGCCACGTGCTTCCAGTTTGTTAATGAGCAACAGAACAGTGATAAGGGGCGGTGTATGGGGGGGGGGGGGGCTGTCTTCATGCCAGACCACAGGGGGTGGGTGATGTGCCGCAGGGAGCTGCCTCATCCCTGTGGAAGTGGACTGTGGAGCAGAGTCAGATGTTCCCTATTTTCAGCTCTTCAGGGCGATGTTTGGGAGGCACTGCTGGGTCACTGTGCACACAGCCTGGGTTGGTTCTGCAGCGTTTTGGCCTCAGTGGAAGTTATTCTGCTATTCACAAACAGGGACTGCTCTTTGACTGCTGTGCTTGGACCTGAAATACTGCTGTGGCATCACATACAGCAGGGTGGCTTCTTGTCACGCTGGCTAAACGGGGGTGCTGGCAGCAGTGCTGCTGTCTGCCACCCCAACCTGTGATGCTCCGGGCTGATGCTGGTATCTACATTCAGCTGCCACTGCCCGACCTCGGAGATGATCCTTCTGGGGCATGAGTAGAGGATGGCAGTTGAGGTCTTTTGCCAGATTTTTTTCTTGTTGAGATTGATCCTGAATTTGCTCTTGCCCATCTCAGAGCAGTGCTGGAGTAGGTGGCAGCGTGATGACGGGGAAAAGAGCCTCAGGAGGTCTCTAGCCCAGCTCCTACTAAGAATGGATCCCTCAGACCAAGTCACTCGGGGCCACATCCAGTGGAGATTTAGGTATCTCCAAGGACAAAGGCTCTGCGCCCTCTCTGGCCCCAGGTTCAGTGTGTCACCACCCTCGGGGTGAACATTCGTCTCTGACGTCTAAGCAGATTTTCCCTTGTTGCAGCTTTTCCATTGCTTCTTGTCCCATCAATGTTTGAGGAAAGTCTGACTCCATCTTCTCTGCAGCCTCTTGTTAGGTGTCCAGAGATGGCCAGAAGATCTTCCTGAGAAGCACCAGCTTCTCCTCGTATGTCTTGCCACATGCTCCGGCTCCTGACTGTCTTACTGGACTCACTCCTGCATCTCCATGCCTTTCTTGTCCCAGGGAGCCCAAACTGGACACCAGGTCCCAGGTGTGCTATCTCAGGTGCTATGCAGAGGCATGGGATCCCTTCCCTGGACCTCCTGGCTGTGGTCTTGCACCACCCAGGAGGTGGTCAACCACCTCCACTGCAGGTTTGTGCCACCTCTTCAACTTATTCACCAACATGCTGCAAGGCTTTTTTCAGCAAAACTGCTTTCTAGCCACTGGGGCGCGTCCATCCCTGGTGCAGGGCTTTGTGTTTGCCTCTGCTCATCTTCAGGGGCTTCCCTGCAGCCTGGTGGGCTCCTTCTGAGGAGCAGCCCTGCCTGTCAGTGTACCAGCTGCCCCACTGGCAAAGAAGTTAAGCAGTTTTGGTCCAGACCAAGGCTCCAGACAGCTCTTTGCAGAGCTCAAAATGGGTAAGGAATTGGCTTTGCCACCCAAACAGGGTGAGTGCTGAGGGCTGGGTGCCATCATTGTTCATGTACCGCTGTCGGAGGCAGGCTCAGCTGGCCCACGAGCCTCTCCTGGGACAGGAGGGCTGTTAACCCGCCTGCATCCTCTGGCTTTTGGCAACAGTGCATGTTGTTATGTGGAGATAATTGTACCGGGGTCACACCGACATCATACGTACCCGGGATCAGCAGCTGCCTTGGCCTGAGTTTGAAAAGCATCCAAAGGAGGGTGGTGCTGTCTGTGTGCTCAGTGAATCTGAGCCGTGCACAAATAACCTTCTGTCTTGGCTGCTGGCTGCCTGAATATGCCCTGTCTCTCTTATAAAAATTGAGTGCTGATGGAAGTAACTTTTTTCTGTCCTCCCAGCATGTGATTCCTGTGCCAGGTGGTTTGGGAGCCAACTCTGCTCACAGAACGGCTTGGCCTGCCTGGATGCCAGAGGGACACCAGGATTTAGTGGGTAGGGGCTGCATATGAAAATCACACTCCTTGTCTAACAAAGTTCAGCTTCAGGTTCAACTGCAGCTCCTTTCCCTCCATCTGTGCTTTGGCCCTGCTGCTGCCTGACCCGCTGGGAGCAGAGCTGCTCTGCCCTAGCTGCTTGCTCCATAGGGAGGAGTGTCACCAGTTCAGCCATGTTTAATATTTCGGCAAACTCCCATGGCTAGCAGAAGGAGAATTTCCCTGAAGGGCTGGTCGTGCCTGAAGGTCTGAGCCCAGGCGTGAGCAGGGGATGTTGCATGAGTGGCTGTTTCCATCTCATTGCCTCGATCTTGCCCTAGATGTGTGGCATCTGATGGGAGCCTTAAATCTTTGTCCTCTCTGAAGCCAGTGGAGATGGGTTCTCTTGCAAGGTCTCAGCTTTGTCCCTCCCAGGGTTTCAGGGCAAGGACTGTGTCCTTCCCCCCACCCCAAGGTGGCAGGGGCCCGGCTGGGACCTCCGCCTGCCACCAGCAGGGCTGGGCACCTGTGGGCACTGGAACAGGCAGTTCCTGCCTCCAGCTTGTGACTGTGGAATTTCCCATCTGTGTACCCACAGGGAAGTGACAGCGTTGGGTGTCCCTGGCTCATAGGTGCCCATGGTGGTCTGCTCTGACTGCTGGGAAAGGGCTCTGCCTGGATCCTTTCCATGGAGATAGTGGAGCCATCATGGACCAGAACCAAAGCCCAGACTGGTCTTGCCAAACCAGTGTTCGAAAACGGCTGCATGGAGCGCTCTGTGCTCAGCCCCTGCTGCGGGCTCAGGCTGCTGGGGACAAACAGGCGCCGAGGAGGGATAGAGGCAAAGCCCGGCTGCAGGTCAGGGAGTAAATGGGAACGTGGAGCAGACAGAGAAATCGGAAAAATAGGTCAGGCTGCAAGCACAAAGGGATATTCTTTGTCTGCAGTGACGTGTGTGGCTCCTGGCTGCCCTGGCCTGCTTGTTCCAGACGGGATCGGTGGAGATTAAAGGAGCAGGGTCTTGAGCTGGGATCTGCCAGCTTGTGAGCAGAGAGGGACTGACACGCCAGGGCCCTGCTGCTGCTCACCATCCCTCTTTTATTCTCCAGTCCTTTATCCTGGCATCTGGGGAGGGGTGAGGCTGTGGAGCAGAAGATCTTAATGTTGAGAAATGGTATTTGGGCTGTGCTTGGAGACAATGCTGCTTGCACCCTTGTACATCTCTTGTGTTTCACAACAGTGGAGAGGTGACGGCAGCTTGCCTGCTTCTGCCCAGTCCCCTCGCGGCACTGCCCAGCTGGCAGCTGGCTCGGCTGCAGACCAAACCCTTGCCTGCATTGGCCAGGAGATGGGAGATGCCCCAAATAACCCAAAGACTCCCACATTACACAATCACACTGCCAGTAACAAGCCTGAGCGGTCACCAGTGAAAGGAGAACCTGCTCCCCGGAGGGAGACACAAGTGCTCCTTCCCGGCATCGTGCTGGGGCTGGCTCAGAAGCCAGCATCCCCAAGGCTGCATGGGAGCATCATGCCCCGCTTCCTTTTGTGTGCACTGGCTGGCAGCCAGCCCACCATCGCTCTGGTCCTGGCTGCTCGGAGGGGGACAAACACACCTATGTGCTCAGCTCCCTGGCTGGGAGCTGCTCCCAGGGAGCCGGTGGCAAAGCCAAACGTGCCCTCTGCCATCCCTTACTGCTGGCTGGGTGCACAAGCTGAGGGATGGCGCTCGTGCCTCTTGGTGTCCTTGTGACTGTGGAGATGGCACTTTGTGTTGCGGGTTTGGTCCCTCCCCAGCTCTGGGGAAACATCAATGTGCTGTTGGGCACAGGTTTGCTGGCTGCACGGCTGCTGTGTGGGGGTACCACGCTCGTTGGCCGGAGGCTGTTGGTGACTCTCCCAGCTCTCAGGGCTGCCAGTCCCGGATGAGCTGCTGCTGGTTGGCCCCTTCCCTGGGTGAGCCGGCTCTGCCAGCTAAGAGGTTGGAGCAGCTTGGCTGAGCCATGGGCAGGCTGCTGCTGCCTCGTGTTCCCTCTGAGGTGGCAGGTCCCACCTCCTCAGCGTGTCCTCCATGAGCAGTCCTCTGTGGGTGCTGTGCTTCAGGGGGCTGTGGCAGTGGGCAGGCAGAGCGCGACGAGGAGGGCAGAGGACAAGCACCTGTGTGCCTGCCTCTTCTTTCTACCAAGGCTTGCAGCATGTTCAGAAGTTGACCCCATTTTCCCTTCTCTCCTCAGCTCACTTCTTCCTCCTTCCTGCGCATCGGGCAGCTGAGCAATGTGGACCTCAATGAGGATGTCCATGAGCTGGTGAGTGGCACAGGAGGGAGCCCACTGTTACCAAGACCCCTTCCCTTCTTCCACTAACAGCATTAATGGCTGCATTTGTTCCCCCCCTTCACATCCCACTTATCCTATGAGGGCTCCAGTGCTTCCTCCTGGGCTGGGTGACCTTCATGGTGTGGGCAGCTGCCTGCTGCTCTGCCTTGACCCTTGCTGCTTCCCCTTAGCCGCCATGTGTTGAGGTCCCCTGCGCCTTCCTGGGCAGCAGCACCAGCCTGCCAGCACAGGGACCTTCCTCCCACGGGAGCAAATGCAGAAGTGCATGGGGTGGGATTTCTTCCTTGTTGCCACGAAGGCTTAAAGCTGTTTCTCTTGCCCGCTGCCCAGCTCAGCGTGAAGGCAGGGGAGGGGATATGCAGTGTGACAGCAGCTGAGGGGGACACGTCTCAGCTCTGGGGACAGGGCTAGGGGCAGAGGAGGCATCTTGCAAAAACTCTCAGGCTTCAAGCTATTCCCTGCCACCCCCATGCACACCTGAAAAGCTTTTGTTGCCCAGGTGCTCCTGCCGCAGCTCAAGAGCTGTAGGAAGAGCAAACGAGAAGACTTTTGCTAAATGTTTCTTGTGGAATTCTTGAATGGGAAGGGACATGCCTTAATCCAGTGCCTTGGAGGACAGGCTGGGTCTGCTTTGGCCATAGCTGTAACATGGGGCTGGAGAAGGGTGCAGGGTGCCGCTGTTCCCTCCAGCATCCTCAGTAAATGCCCTAATTCGGAGCTGGGAACAGCTTGCATGGTCAAAGGCATTTGGGAAATAGAAGTTGGTTTCTGCCCAAAAACACAGGCTTGCTTGAAATAGCTCCTTGCTTTCAGCCAGAGGAATTTCCTGCTGAGGTGAAAGGTTGCCCTCCACCGGGGCACGGAGCCACTTGGAGGCAGCGCTGGATCAACATGGCAGTGTGCTGCCCTGCTGGGTGAACCCTGCACCTGCCTGTGGGGAAACATCCTGCCCTGGGCTGTAGAGGTGGTGGGTGGGAGTGCACACCTGACAGCCTGCTCCAGCTGCCTTAAATCCCATACATCCACCAGCTGGTGGAAAAATCATCCCAGATCTCAGCCTGCCAGGCAGCTTGCACTCTGCAGTCCTCCCTGCCTCTCCTGAGCATAAAAAGCTAGTGTTAAACCAGCAGTTACGTGGTAGAGGGGAGGGCTGGAGTCGGACCTGGCTGTCCTAACCTGTGCGTCATGTCCCACAGGAGACAGAGCTTCCTCGGCAGCATCCCAATGAGATCCCCCACAATGAGAAGCTCCTGTCACTCAAGTATGAGGTAAGTGCCCATCTCCCTCCCAACTCAGCTCTGTTCTCTGGGATGCAGTGGGTGAGGGTTTGTGGCTGCCCAGCTAGGGAGGTTTCAGCAGGGAAGGAGTGGGGTCGAGGGGGGAAAATGACACAGGGGTGTGGAAGGGCAGGGGTGAGGGTCTGAGGGCAGCCCTCTCCAGCACGACCATCTCTTCACCTGTACTAGATGGTAACAGCATCTCCCTTTCCTGAACTAGAGCTTGGACTATGACAACAGTGAAAACCAGCTGTTCCTGGAGGAGGAGAGGAGGATAAACCACACAGTGAGTCTTGCTGTGACCCAGCTACCTTCTGTCCCTGCAGCTGGGATGGCCCAGGGAAGCTTCCCTCCCTGCCCAGCTGCTTGGGGGGCTTCTCCATGCCAGAGGAGGTTGTGTTCAAGTCAGTGCTTGAGCCAGGGTGAGTTTACGGGCACTGATCAGCTTGTGATGAGCCATAAAACCTCAGGAGCAAGGACCCAGCACAGGGTGGTTCAGACAGGAGCTGGCCTGGGTGCGAGTTGGCATTGCTGGGCAGCACGGAGCAGGTCCCTAAGCAGAGGGACTTCTGGCGCCATGTGAAGCACCTGCCCTGGGGGCTTTGGGAGTCAGTGGCACAGCAAGAAGCTCAACAGGAGGGGTCTGATGGCGGCAGGCAAGCTGGAAAAGCACGTCTACTGTTAGGGATCCCACAGGGGGGCAGGGGCAGTGGTTGAAATAAGTAAATTGTAGCCAGGCTTTGCCATCTAGGCTCAGCCAGCATCATTTTTCCCTGAGCAGCTCTCCTTGGAGCTGCCCAGGTATAGGGCTACATTGGGGAAGGTGACCAGGTGGGTTGGAGTCCCCTTGATGCTGGCGGGGGCTGAGCTGGGCTGGGTGGCAGCAGGGTCTGATGGCTGTCGGTCCCCCAGGCTTTCCGGACGGTGGAGATCAAGCGTTGGGTTATCTGTGCCATGATCGGCATCTTCACCGGCCTCATCGCCTGCTTCATTGACATTGTGGTAGAGAACCTGGCTGGGCTGAAGTACCGGGTGGTGAAGGGCAGTATCCTCCCATGGAGCCATGGCCGCTGGCTGGCCAGGAGCTGTGGGATCTCTGCTCCTGGCAGTCACAAGAGGGGTGCTGGGGGAGAGGGCAGGGCTTCCTTGCCTGAGTTTGGCAGCATGGACCCTGCTGCCCGAAGTGCTGCCAAGCTCCTGGCTGCTCTGTGGGGCTGAGCTGGGGCTGGGTGCTGCCATCATGGAGGTGGATCCTTGCAGCAGCTGTGACTGCCCTAACTGTGCAGGATCTACTGCAGCCCAAGAAGCATTTTAGCAGCACCTTATCGTGGTGGGAGGGATGGTACCCAGCTGATACTGGCCTTTCCTTGAGCTGCTTCCCCAGACATTGACAAATTCACAGAGAAAGGGGGCCTGTCTTTCTCCCTGTTACTCTGGGCTACCCTGAACGCCAGCGTGGTGATGGTGGGCTCCGTGATTGTTGCTTTCATAGAGGTAAGAGTTTGGAACTGGTCTGGCTTGGGGTATCCCTGTGCCTCCTGCCCTGGCTCTTTATGTGGGGGAAGCAGGATCACGTCTCCAGAAGACGTGCACATCTGTGTAACAGCAAATGTATTTCTGCCACATTGGCTCTTGGTAGCCCCAGTTCCTCAGCATTGGCTCCAGCTCTGCTGTTGAGGTTCTCCAGGGCCATCAGACTGACAGGATGTGCTGCCCTTTGCTGGCAGCCTGGGGCAGAGGGTGTGCTTCAGCCTTGGGTGCTCTCACAAGCCTTGGCCCTGGCTTGGTATCTCCATGTTGGGTGTTCAGGAGCATCAGCGGAGCGCGGGCTGGTGGGGTGCCTTGGGGCCATGCTCAGGAGGACAGGTCAGAGACTGGGCCGCCCTGAGTCAGCAGTGTCTTCCTTGTGGCTTTGCTTTTGCTTTCCCTGGCCACCAAGCGTGAGCCTTCTGCAGCGCTGGGCCTCTTGCCATGGCATGGTGGTGGGAACAGCCTAATGGTCCCCAAGAACCCAGCCAGCTCCTTCGCCTTGGCACATTTGCCCTTAGGGGCAGCGGGTACCTCCTTCAAGCCCTCCTCCAGAGCCTGTAGATGGGCTTTGACCTCACCTCTCAGCCTCTCTGAGGCTGTGCGTGGTGTGCCCTGTGCTGAGAGACGGGGGTAAGGTGGCTGGTGTGGCCCCATCCTGTACGTGGCAGCCACTCACGCTCTTCCTGCTCCCCACAGCCCGTCGCAGCTGGCAGTGGCATTCCCCAGATCAAATGCTATCTCAACGGTGTGAAGATCCCACACGTTGTCCGCCTCAAGGTAGGAGGGGGGAGGCGGTGGGATGTGTGTGTTCTGCCTGCGATGGGGCTCCCTCCGCCTGGCCTGGGCACGTTGTGTCCTTGCCTGCGCTGTGGCAGAGGAGCTGGCATGAGCTCCCGGCCACCCCGCTGTGCTGTCCCCGCTGGTGCCGGCGGGTTAAATCCCCTGCCCTGGGATCCGCAGCGGGCACTGGGAGAGCAGCTTTGGGCAGTTCTTTGCTCTGAAAAGAAGGTTGGCCAACCCCATTGCCACAACGGGGGGCTGAGAATCACAAGCTCCCCAGGGTCACCGTCATGAACAAGTGGTTTGGGGTCAGTGACTTAACCTAAACCACCTGTTTGTGACACATGTGGTCCATGTCCCCCAGGGCTGCCACAGTCATGTTCCTCATGCCTCCCACATGATGTGCTGTGCTTGTCTCTGTTTTGCAGACCCTGGTGATCAAAGTCTGCGGGGTCATCCTCTCGGTGGTCGGCGGCCTGGCTGTTGGGAAGGTGATGTGCACAAGGGCTCTCTGACACGCTGCTGGCATACGTACTGCACCCCTCGCCGGCCATGCACTGGGGGCCCTGTGGTGGCTTCCTTCCCACTTGTATTCGCTGGCCTGCTGGCCAAGGTGACTGGTGTGGCCAGGCTTGGGGAGCCCCCGGGACACACGGTACCACCGAGCCAGGCTGTGCATGGCTCAGCTGGGGGCAGGAGAGCAGCAGCCTACATCCGTCGGTGGTTATCCCGGCAAATGTTAGATAGGGGACCTGGGTGCCCCATTGGGACCTTTCTGATTTGCTAGGATTGAAGGAAGGGAATCCCTAATCTCCTCAGCTGGCGGAAGTGCTGGTGGGAACAGGCCATGGGAGACACTTGCTAGAATGAGGATTTAAGGGGGGAAAATGGCAAGGTCTGTGTTTCCCAGAGGGAAATCCTCCTGGCCAGCTTCTTCAGGGCTGCGACCTGGTGAGCAGCATTCAACCATCCCTGACCGTCCCTGGGGTTCTTCCCTCTCTGATCTGACTCTGCTCTCCTGTCTGTAGGAAGGACCTATGATTCACTCTGGAGCAGTGATTGCTGCTGGGATCTCCCAGGGAAGATCCACGTCTTTAAAGCGAGACTTCAAGGTTGGTGCTGAGGGCCAATGGTTGTACTGCAGATGCCCCTCCTGTGCCCAAACCGGGCTGCTCCTCGGCGTCACACTGGTGGCTTGGGCTTGTGTATGGAAACCATGTCTCCCTTAAACTCATGCCTGTGGCCAGCCCTAAACCTGCCTTCATTTTGGTGTTTCAGATCTTCGAGTACTTCCGCAGAGACACAGAAAAGAGGGATTTTGTCTCGGCTGGAGCTGCTGCTGGTGTCTCGGCTGCATTTGGTGCCCCTGTGGGTACGTGTCTTGGCTCTCTGATGCTGAGCAGTGCCTGCATGTGGATCTTGTCAGGAGGTTGCTCCCACCTGCATGGAGGCAGCTGCCAGGATCTGCCCTAGGGCACTGCAGGAGCCCTCCCACAAAGCGCTCAGCCCCGCTCCAAGCTATCCTGCCGCGCCATGCAGGTTTTGGGAAGAAAGGAGAGGGATCATCTGTGATCATCATGATCTCTGATCCCAAATGTTGCCTCCCTGGGATGGAGGAGGGCAGTGAAGGGCTTTTCTGTGATCGGTACGTCACTGATGGCTTGATGGCCTTGCTGGTCCCTTTGCTGGAGCCTGCGAGGTGTGGGGCACTTGGGCTGGGATTACTTTGGGTGCCTCAGCTGCTGCTGTGAGCCAAGGGTCTGTGGCACGTGCCCCTTGTGAAGGTGTTTGTGTCTTGCATTTGCAGGAGGTGTCCTCTTCAGCTTGGAGGAAGGGGCTTCCTTCTGGAACCAGTTCCTTACGTGGAGAATTGTAAGTACTGGAAAGCAGGAGCAGTAAATGGAGGACTGCCAGCTCTGGTGTGAGGCATTGCCTTTTCCCAGTGCCCCGCAGCCCCAGGCCTCCTGCCACCCCTGCCTCAGCTGGGCAGCCATGTGTAACATCCCAGGGAACAGTGTCCCAGCTCCTCCTTTGTGCCCTGGCCCTTGGGGCCTGAATTTGAACGTGGCTGAGCTCCATCTTGCTGCCAGCTCCTTTCTAAGGGAGCTGCCTGGGGCTGTGCCTTGGGGCAACAGAGAGGCAAATGGAGGAGCGAGCCCCTGGTCAGTGTAGGCTGCTCAAGATGCTGCCACAGGGAACGTGGCCTTTTGTCCCCACCACATCGTGGGTAGGTACCAAGCCCTACGCAAGGGCCTCAATGCCAGGGGCACATGGTTTGGGGTAGTGCGGGGGGGCATGTGGTGAGGGAGCAGGGCTGGAGGCATCTGGCAGTGACTCTGGGCTGCATCTCTTTCTAGTTCTTTGCCTCCATGATCTCCACGTTCACTCTGAACTCTGTCCTGAGTGTTTACCATGGCAATGCTTGGGATCTCTCCAGCCCTGGGCTCATCAACTTTGGCAGGTTCGATAATGAGGTACGGCGCAGATATTGCCTGTGTAGGGCTCTGCTGGGGGGGTTAGAAGCAGCCCACGGCAGCCTGGGGCCGCTTAGACATCACCAAGGGGCTGAGGCAGGCTCTGCCCTAGCAGGCAGTGGGGTCTGGCCAGACCCCAGCTCCACCAAGCCCAGCAGAAGGCTTTTCTGCAGCCAGTGCTGAGTCTGGGGGCTGCGGGGTATCCAGGGGAGACTTTGGGGCAGCTCTGGGAGCTGCTTGCTGGCACAGGCTTGTGCTGTCCCAGCAGACAGTGACAGGCTGTGGGGCTGCAGATGGGCCAGGAGATCTGAAACCCATTTCTTGCTTGTTTGCAGAAAATGGGATACACCATCCAGGAAATTCCTATCTTCATCTTTATGGGAGTGGTTGGTAAGAAAGTGCTGCTCTTTCAATTTGATTAGTCTGAATAATTTCCTCTGTTCTCTGTCTGGGTCTAAAAAGCTTTGGGATCCAGTTTCCTAAGGAGAATGGGAAATCCATTAAGCTCTGGATCAGAGGCTGCTTGTAGGGTTTACATGGGGGTGAGAGCAGGATCCTAGCCCAGCCCTTACCGCTGTAGCAGAAACGAGCCCCTTTAATCCATGTACCGCCAAGTCCTTAAGTGGGGTCAGTGCATCGCAGTCGTGGGCAGCCCCTTGCTTTCAAATGAGCTGCCTTTGTCCCATGGAGTTGGCCCATCCCACTGCTCGTGCTGGGTTCCTCTTGGTGTCGGGTCCTGGCTGTCTCTGCAGAGACAGCATCCATGTGTCACAGGGCTGTTGGTCACACTTGGGTTGTTGATGTCTCCCTGAGTTTCACAGGTTCCTTGTGTCCTAGGCAGCTGTAGGAGAGCCTGGGACCTGTGTGCTGAGCTTTTCCTCTTTTGCATTCTCAGGTGGGATCCTTGGGGCCCTGTTCAATGCCCTCAACTACTGGTTAACGATGTTCCGAATCAGGTAAGAGCTCATGGGTAGTTAAGGTGATTGGCATGGGTTGGTTGGCACCTTCTGTGCTCCCTTGAAGCAGTGTTCCCAGCCAGAGCAGGGCCGTAATCTTGCACTTAATGTGAGCAACCGCAGCCCCTGGAAGCTGGGAGGCTGTGCCTCTCCCTGCCTGTGGTCGAGGCTGTGACCTGCAGCATCCCACCATTGCTCTCGCCCTGCCAAATAGTTCCCTTGAATGACTTGAGAGCCCAAAGAGGTGCAAACACTGCGCAGATCTGACTGTTCTGTGCTTCTGTGAGTAATGAGAGAATGGATCCAAGCCCAGTCTGGCACAGTCAATACTTGTCACCAGCTTTTCAAATGCCAGGACCAGCCTCGTGGCCTCAGGGAGGGGTGACTTGTGGCCATAGAGCACTGAGTGGTCTGCAGCAGCTTCCAGGCCATCACTCCAATAGGGCTTTTCACAGGCCACAGCTTTCAGGGCTTGCACTGTCCCCCCCTGGCAGATCATGCCAGCCTTTCCATGGGAGCTGTACCCAACTCCGTGCAGGGGAGGCAGGGCACAGCTGGAGCTGCTGGCCTCCCAGCCCACCTTTGCCAGCCCAGGACAGCCTGGTGGGGTCTGGGTGGGGAGCAGAGGCAGCCAGCCTGTCTGTCTGCCCAAAGTGATGTGGCAAGCCAGGCTGTGGGTGATCCTGCCCATGCCCCTGGGTGCCACCCTCGCTCCTCTGCTCCCTTCGCAGGTACATCCACCGGCCCTGCCTCCAGGTGGTCGAGGCCATGCTGGTGGCAGCAGTGACGGCGACTGTGGGGTTTGTCATGATTTACTGCTCGAGAGACTGTCAGCCCATTCAGGGGAGCACGGTGGCATATCCTCTGCAGGTAGGAGATGCTGGAGAACAGCCCCCCGGCATGGAGGGCACCCCGAGCCTGGGCGGAGGCTGGTGGATGAGCAGGGAGATGAGACCGTGCTGGGTTTTGTGGCACTGGACCTCGCAGTCAGTGCCCTCACTGCAGGCAGAGCTGGCAACCCTGGCGTGGTGCCGCTGTGCTTGCCGCCCAGAGCCGCTGCCTCGCCAGCACATATCCCCCCCAGCCTGGCACCCTTCCTCACTGCGGGCAGCCCACATCTGCCACTTCTCTTTTCTTCACCCTCAGCTTTTCTGCGCTGATGGAGAGTACAACTCCATGGCCACTGCCTTCTTCAACACACCTGAGAAGAGCGTCGTGAACCTCTTCCATGACCCTCCAGGTCCGTGTGCCTGGCAAGTAGGTCCTTGAACATGAGCAGAGTGGGGCTGGGCTCGCACGAGGTGGCTGACCTGTTCCCTGGCCACTTGGGGGACAAGACAGGGGATGACCGGTATGGCCCCATGAGGGCATGATGGGATCCAGCAAAGTACTGTACCTGCTCCTTTCCTGCTGTGGTGGTGGAAGGAGGAGGAATGGGTGCTGTGCCTCATGGCAGCTAGGAGCTCAGCCAAAGGGCTGTGGTCTTGGGAGCCTGTGGACAAGGACGTGGTTTTGTTTATGCACATTTGCAAGCTGTCACTTCTGAGTTGTGTGGGAGCAGGTCTGACCCTCGCTGGCTCTCTGAAGTCTGTCTTGGCAATATCCCTGGCTGTTTTCTTAATTAGCAGGGCCTCTTGCCCCAGAATGACTTTACCTTCTGGGCAGGTTGAGGAAGTGGATCTTGGGGTTTGGATTTGCTTGAGAAGTGCAATTTGGCTCCCACTTCCCTTGGACCTGGAGTAATGATGGCGTGCCCTCTGCCTGCTGCTCTGAGTTTGGTGCACAGCTGCACGTGGGCAGGGAGCAGACAGCTCCAAATCTCTAGACCCTCAGCACAGAGTACAGCTTGGCCAGCTGAAGCCAAGTGATGACTGTCCTGTGTCTCAGGGCTGCTCTCTGCGATGCTGGGCCCTCCCTGGCTCAGGGCTTTGGTCCATTGACCTCCCTGTGAAGGAGAGCTTGCAAAGTCCTTGTTTAAACTAGACTGAGTTGCTCAACTATCTTAAAATAGCAGCAGGCTGAGTCCTGAAGACAGCAGGGTCTGGCTCTGATGGCACAGCTTTCGTCATGGGATGGATTGGGACCAGCCAGAGCAGCCGTGGGAGCTGTGGGACAGGAGGGGGTCTGCAGGACCTGCTCTACTGAGCTGATCCCAAAGCTGGCGGTAGGCCCCCTGCCAGCTCACCAGCACCTCTGTCCTCCTGACCTTGTCCTCCAGCACTGGTGGTCCCTCAGGGCTTTGAATCCCGTCAGGCTGCCTTGCAGGAGGCTGGGAACCACGGGGCTGGAAGGGGCTGGGTCACTGTGGGTCGTGAGATGGAGGAAAGGCGTGTGCTGGACTTGGTGGGACGGGAGGGCTTGGGATGGCACTGGGTGGCTGGCAGGGCCCTTGAGGGGGCAGAAACAACTTAAAGAGCTGGTTTGAAAGGCTTGTGCTGCCAGGGCAGCAAGTGGACCCGATGAGAGGGGCTTTTACTGCTGGGAGTGTGTTGTGGGGCTGCTGCTGTCTGCTCTGCCATGGCCACAGCCTGTCGCACTGCCCTTTGGGCTGCGGGACTGGCACTGACTCTCCATTCTCTCTCCACCTCAGGTTCCTACAATCCCATGACACTGGGTATGTTCACACTGATGTATTTCTTCCTGGCCTGCTGGACCTACGGCCTCACGGTGTCTGCAGGGGTTTTCATCCCCTCCCTGCTGATCGGCGCTGCCTGGGGGAGGCTCTTTGGCATCTCCCTGTCCTACCTGACCAAAGGCTCGGTGCGTCCTTGGTGGGAAGGGGTGCTGGGTGGTGGGAGTGGTGGCACCCAGCCCTCCTCCCTCACTGCTGGGCAGGTGGGATGTGCAGGCGGCATGCATGGAGGTGGCTAAGAGCTTGGTACAGAAGTCTGGAGTGGGTTGGGCTCCTTATGTGATGTATTCCTGAGCTGGGTCTGGCCTTTTCAAATTCCCGACGGAGCCCTGCCAGCAGCTGGGCTGTGCAGGCAGCCTCAGGTGCTCCTTCCGCTTTGGAGGGGGGTTTGGGGGGCCAGGGCGCTGCTCGCTGTCACTGGATGCCTTGCAGCCAGCAGCTGACTCGGCTCCTTCTCTCTCCTCTGCTCAGATCTGGGCTGACCCCGGGAAGTATGCCCTGATGGGAGCTGCTGCACAGCTGGGTGAGTTCCCCACAGCACAGTCTTGGCCACCTTCTGATCGTATCGGGGTGGAGTTGGCATGGGAAAAAGCAGTCCCTGCTTCCCTGCGCAGCTTCTTCCCCAGCTGAAGCCCAGCCTAGCTGTTGGTTTCTGAATGACCCTGCCAAGCACAGGCAGCGCTGGGGCACTAGTCGGGGCTGGACTTGTCCAAGGCTCCCCTGCCTGTGTGGTTGGTCCTGTATCGCTGTGCAGAGACTTGGGCCTCAGGTGTTCTGCTGTCCCCTCATCCTGCGTTTCCCTGCCCTCCTAAACCCCCAAACCCCTTGGGTGTCTCTCGCAGGTGGAATAGTGCGGATGACGCTGAGTCTCACGGTCATCATGATGGAGGCAACAGGCAATGTCACCTATGGCTTCCCCATCATGCTGGTGCTAATGACGGCAAAGATTGTGGGAGACTACTTCGTGGAGGTGAGGGCTGGTGTGCTCACCAGGACAGAGCAAGAGGCTGTGGGTCAGGGTTGGTGGTGTCGGGGAGCCGTGGGGGGGCCAGGACAAGCGTGTGCTTCCTCAGAGGTGAGCTGATGCTTGGCTGTACCCCTCAGCATGTCACTAGGTGGCTTCTGATGGCTCTGCTCTCGTTGCAGGGGCTCTATGACATGCACATCCAGCTGCAGAGCGTGCCCTTCCTGCACTGGGAGGCCCCGGTGACATCCCACTCCCTCACGGCCAGGTAAGTGGGCTGTGGGACACTCCTAGGGCAGCAGGTTTTGGACCCTGCTGTTGGCCTGAGCTGGAAATGGAGGTGGTGACACACTTCAGTCCCAGGAGTGTGCTGTCCCCTGGTGCAACCAGCTCAGCTCCTTCCCTGGCAGGGAGCGTGGCCTGCAGTGCATGCCCTCCCCATGTCCCTGGCAGGTTCTGGGGACAGAGGAGACATCAGGGCTGTGGAGGTGTGTGTGTTGTGGGGGATGTTTGGGACATGTTGCCATGGAGCTGTCTCACACTGAGCCTTCCCTGCAGGGAGGTCATGAGCACTCCTGTCACCTGCCTGCGGAGGATCGAGCGAGTGGGCACGGTTGTGGACATCCTCAGTGACACCTCCTCCAACCACAATGGCTTCCCAGTGGTGGAGAGCAACCCTGATGCCACCCAGGTGGGCCAGGCACTGCTTGCAGGACGATGCAGCTGGGGGTTGGCCCCACAAGGGGTGGCTGTAGTGTGGGACCCTTGCCCCATCTCATGCCTGGTGCTCTGTTGCAGGTGGCAGGACTGCGGGGTTTGATCCTACGTTCCCAGCTCATCGTCCTGCTGAAGCACAAGGTGGGTGATGCTGCATGGAGGCTCTTTGAGCCATGTCTGAGCCCTGGTGCCCCTGTCCTACTGCTGCCTCAGGCCCCTTGCTGCCTGCCTTGCTCAGGAGGGGCTGGCAGGGGGTCCCTGTCATCACGCTCTGCTCACCCAAGGAGATGGTGGGGGCTGCTGTGCTGTGTTAGGGTTACCCCAGCATCATCCTGCACCCCACTGGGCTCACAAACCCCGAATGGGAAACAGGCTATTCTTCTGCAGATAGTGCATCTCCCCTGTGCTCCTACCCTCTTTCCCTCCCTGTCCCTGTGCATTGCCCTAACCCTGGTGCATGTTGGTGCTGTGGGACAGACCCCAATGGTCTCTTTCCTCCCAAGGTTTTTGTAGAAAGAGCCAACCTTAGCCTGGTGCAGCGACGGCTGAAACTGAAGGATTTTCGGGATGCCTACCCACGCTTCCCCCCCATCCAATCCATCCACGTCTCCCAGGATGAGCGCGAGTGCATGATTGACCTCAGCGAGTTCATGAACCCCTCGCCCTACACCGTGCCTCAGGTAATGGTCGGGGACCCCTCTGCACCCCGGCATCCCGGGGGTCATGGATAGGCAGTGGGTTCCAGCAGGGGTGACACGGCCCCGTTCTGCCTTGCAGGAGGCGTCTCTGCCACGAGTGTTCAAACTCTTCCGAGCCCTGGGACTGCGGCACTTGGTGGTCGTGGACAATCGCAACGAGGTGAGTCTCTGCTTGCTGTGTGTGGGCAGGCTGGGACCCTGGGGGCGAGGGGGGGCACGTGCCCTTGTACCTGGGCTCTGCATACCAGTGTGGGGCTGTGCCCTGTCCCCTTCCCGGCAGGTGGTGGGCATGGTCACCCGCAAGGACCTCGCTAGGTACCGGCTGGGAAAGGAAGGCCTGGAGGAGCTCTCACTGGCACAGACGTGACGTGGGGCAGTGCTGCCCAGCAGAGATGCACCCCAGCTCCTCTGAGCTGGGGACTGCCTTTTGCGGGAGGCAGGGAGAGGACTGGGCCAGCCCGTGCAGGCATCGTGGTGCCTGGAGCACCGGCATGGCCGTGCTGCCCTGGCTCTCCTGCCCATTGCTGCCTTCCCACGTTTACTGCCTCCTCTTCTCACCCCTTCCTCTGCTTCCCCGAGGGATCAAAACGCACCCTTGGCTCCGTTAGCTCCTGGCATGGGCTCTCCCTGAGGGCTGGGTGAAGGCTGGAGTGTGCCAGGGGAGCAGAAGTGCCCTGCTGAGCTGGGCACAGTCCTCTGCCATGGCACATGGCCTCCATTGCCTCATCCACCCAGCCTGGGCTGTCCAGGACCTAGCCCTGTCCTGGCCCCTGCTGCAGGGCCTGTGGGGGGAGCAGAGGGGATGTGGTGGGGCTCCCCCCTGCTCCCAGGGTTCCAGTCCCCTGCCCTGTGCTACTGCCTGGGGCAGACGCTTGAGTCTCTGGTCTTTGTCCCTTCAGCTGGAGGAGGGGGCCATGCCCTGCTCGGCTGTGCAATAAACGGGCTCCAGTGGTTCAGCAGCTGCCGCCTCTTGCTCTTTCTTGTTTCCCTCATCCACTCTGACCCCAACCTGGTGGTGGGGAGACACCCATGAGGGTTCAGGGCAAGGATGGGGCCGGGGGAGAGCTGCCTGCTTCTGGGGCACTGTTGGTCCTGCAGCCTGTGCCCATGGCGTGTGCCCCTCTGCTCCTCCTGCCCTCCTCCCACCATTGCTGCTGCCTCTCCCCTCTGCCCGTGCTGGGGTCCAGAGTCACCCTGAGTGTGTTTCTGCACTTGCTACAGCTTGTTCTAGCCTTTTCCAGCAGCCTGCGCCCCTGTCAGGTGCTCTAAAACCCACCTCCAGGCCTGGGTCTGGCCAGGGGGGAGGAGCAGAGCCTACACTCCCCTGGGTGATGAGGAGAGCTCCAGCCCTGGCACCTCAGCTTCCCATCTCCCACCACCCCTCTCCTCCCTCGGGCAGGGGCAACCTGGTTCCTGGAGGGGCTTTTGACTGTGGGGTTCTGTGCTGAAATAAAGCCTGTTTGTACTTTTATTGTGATGCTGCCCGTCTCTTGCTTCTCTTCTTCCCTGGGTGCTACGGCCCAGGCTTGGCACCATGTTTGCCGGTGTCCCTCTGGGGCTGATCCTCGTTCCCCGCTGCTGGTGCCAGGAAGGCACAGACTAGGGGGCTGCATGGAGGGAGGCCAGCCCCTGCCTTCGTCAGCCCCCTGGCAGGGCTGGAGCGCTCAAGGCAGGGGGTGGCTGCCCCTGACTGGGTGCTTTTCCCTTTCAAGGCCAACAAAGAGCCACCACAAAGCAGTGAATGCCTTGGCTGGGCCCTGGTAACAGCCCAGTGGGGGCCATGGGGAAGGGCCGGCTGCCTTCCCGGCACCATACGGTGGCCCTGCTCTCCCCTGTGGGTCTGCTTCCCCTGCACCACCATGGGGCAAGGGAGCTGTGGGCTACCACAGGTTCCCCAAGGCAGGGACAGGTCCCCACTGGGTGCTGGCAGCCGGGTGCTTTACAAGGCCCCGTGTCACCCTTTGCCCTGGCGCGGCTGAGATAAGAGGGTGGGATCCACCAACTTGGGCCGCAGAGTAAACACGGGCTGCTGGCTCCTGCCAGCACCGAGCTCCCTCCTCTTCCTGCTGCTGGGGCAGGCGCCCCCCCCCTCCGAGAGCCATGCTGAGTAGTAGCCCTTTGTCACTGGCAGTGGGGACGCTGTGGTGGCCGGTGGCAAAGGACACCGCGTGCGCTGGTGCCTGGCAGGAGTCATTTATTCACTCATTCCATTGCCGGCTCTGACCCGGCAGCTCTAGGTGCCCTGGCAATGGCACCAGGGCCACCAGGCTTATCATTAACTGGGTGGCACGTGGCAGGGCCAGGGGCCCCCGGGCCCATGGTGGGGTCACAGCCCAGCGAAGGGCTCGGCCTCTAGCCCTGGCTGGCCTGGTTCGGGCGGCAGCTCCTGTCTGGCATCTGGCAGCTCTGGCCCTGGCTCCACTGTCCAGTTGGCCAGGAGGTCGCTGAAGTCGGGGGTGCCGGCATGGAGGAGGCTGGTGGGGCTGGGGCCTGGCTCCCTCCAGAAGGAGGGCGGCAGCTTCCTCCGGTGCATGGGGGTGATGTGGCCATATTTCTTCTCCAGCCGCTGCGTCTTGCCGCCGGCTGCCCGGGCGGGCAGGCACCTGTGCATGCCATACTCAAAGAGCTCAGCCAGTGGCCCCAGCCTGTGCATGGCCCCAGGGCTGCCCCTCGGTGCCGTGGCCTCCTGCTGGGCCTCAACATTCCGGGGCGAGCCACAGTCCTCTGGCATGCTGCGGCTGCTGGTGGCCTCGTCCCGGCCCTGCCGCCCGAAGTACCGCTGGATGTCACAGCTAATGAGCTCCGAAAATTTGAGGAGCCGCAGAGTAGTCTCAGCAGCGCTGGGGATGGCCAGCTCTGGCCTCATGCTCTCCTCCGCCACCTCTTCTTCCTCCTCCTCTTCCTCTTCCTCCTCCTCGGAGAGGTCGGGGAAGTCAGGCTCAGGGCGTGCGGGCAGCAGCAGGCCGTGCGGGAAGGGTGAGGGCAGCCGCAGCTCAGCCAGGGGCTGGATGACACCTGCCGCCATGTCAGCACGCAGGGGCACCCCGGGGCCTGGACTCACCCTGCGGGCAGGGACAGGGAGTGAGGATGGCAGGCGCCCCAGCACCCTCCCCATGCCACCGCCCCGCAGTGGCACTTGGCCCTGAGGTGGCAGGGGAGCCATGTCGTGCCGCACAGTGGCAAGGTTGGGGCTGCCAGTCAGTGGGGATGTCCACCGTAAGCCATAGGACATGGGGCAGTGGCAATGTTCCCCCTGAGCCATGGGACATGGGGCAGTATGGACATCCCCAGTGAGTCCTGGGACACTGGGCAGCAAAGACATTCACACCAAGACATGGGACACGGGACAGCAGGGATGTGTACCCACCTAGTCCCGGTACATGGGCTAGCAGGGATGTCCCCACTGAGTCCTGGGACATGGGACAGCAGGGACGTCCCCACTGAGTCATGGGACATGAGGCAGCAGGGATGTCTGCCCGAATCCATGGGATGTGGGTCAATGGGAACATCCCCAAGTCAAGGTGTGTGGGGCAGCAGAGATGTCCTCACTGATCTGTGGGACATGGGGCAGCAGGGGTGTCCCCACCAAGTCATGGGATGCAGGGCAGTGGGGATGCCCCCCTAAGCTATGAGCCATGGGGCAGCGGAGATGTCCCGCAGAGCTGTGGGGCAGCGAGATGTGCCCCTTCACCCTGGGGCTGTGTGTGGAGGTGAATGGGACACAGCACCCACCCTGGGCTCAGCACCCTGCCACCCTGGGATTAGCTGTCCCTGCCGCCCTGCGCTCAGCACTCTGCCACCCTGTGCTCAGCACCCTGCCGCCCTGGGCTGAGCATCTAGGATGCTGAGCCCTGTGCTCTGCCCACACAATGGCCCCACAGGTTTCGCTGTGACAGGGTGAACCCAGCCACCTCCCTGCACAGCCCTGGGGGGCTCCAGCCATGGCGGGGTCTCGCTGAACTGGATGAAGCCCATCTGTAGTGAGCGCTACCTGTGCCCTGGGGTCCCCAGCTCCCAGCCCTGCCTTGCTGCAGGGCATCCCTGGCCACATGCCTGGAACTGCCATTGCCCCGGCCCCGGCCCCGAAAGAGTCTTGGGGCAGGGGACAAACCCTGGGGGACAGGCCCTGCTCCTGCCATGCCAAGTACCGTGCTGGACCATGTATCCTGCCTGAGACAGCATCATTGCCATCTCTGGGGTCACTGTGCGTCCCTCTTTGTGCCATCCCCACCACGGGACCCCTGGTCCTGCCTCCGTGCTACCCCAGGGCAGGCGGTGGGGGGCTCAGCCTCCCGAGGCACCACACACCTCTGGGTTGTGCGGAGAGGGGAGCAGGACCGCCCCGGTGACACAGCCAGCCTTCCCCACTGCCACCCTCAGCCAGAGAAATGCCCCGGTGCAGGAGGGCATCGCCCGGGGCCGCGGCTCGGCACTCACCTTGGCGCTGCCGCCCAGCCATGCATAGGCTCCCGTGCTGCTCCCCCTTCCTGTCCCTCCACCTGGGCCTGAAGTATTTATAGCGGAGCAGCGAGCTGACGGCTGGCAAATATTTGGTAGCTGTATTGTAATAGTAGACTTGGTAAACAGAGCTGGGGTTTGCTTTAGCACCCAGCAACGGGAGAGCGGCGCGGGGAGGGACGCAGGGACGGAAGGCAGGGCTCACCTTAATGGTTCACTAGCCAGGGGATTTTCAAGTGTTGTTCCTGTAAATTCACCTATTAAATCGGCAGCCCCAGCTGCCAAACTGCCCGCACACTTGTGCCGAGGGCTCTTATCTCCCTGCTGATTGGAGGTGAAATGAAGCTTTGTCAAATAGGCGTAAAATTAAATTTCATGCTATTTTGACTCCTGGAGTAGGGATCTTCTGAAGAACATACTGCGTATTGAGCGATGCCTCTGCAAACAGGTGCTGCCGCTGTGGCTGCAGCAGGCAAAGCCTCTCTGTGGGGTCCCCCCAGGTGCTGTGCAGCTCCTGTGAGGGTCTGGATCCCCCATCTCCAGCCTTGTGCCTCCCTGAGGTACATGCGGGGCTCCCCGACCAGCCCCAGGATGGGGTTCGGAATCTTTTGAGGCAGCAAGACATGGCCCCGATGGCACAGCTGGCAGGAGAGGTGCTTCAGGGTGCTGGGCTGGGTGCCCCAGGCAGCGCCTGTGGATGCAGAGGTGGGAATGTGCTGTGTGGAGAGTAGCCAGGCCAGCCCCGCAGTGGGGACAGGGTGGCAGCGTTGTTACCATGGACGGGGTGCTGGGGTGCCCCGTGTCTCTGCTACAGCATGTGGCTATGCTGGTCCACGCAGCATGTGAGGGACTGAGGGCAGTGACAATGGTGAGCAGCTCAGGTCCCAAGGCAGCTGTGGCCAGAGGTGCCATTTCTGTTTGGGCAGCGGGACATGCCAGCAGGGCCGTCTGGGGCAGCACAGAGCATGGCCAGGGGACACAGATGGCCAGGGGACTGGAAAGGGCCAGTGACACAGCGTGGCTGGGGGACACAGGATAGCTTGCCTGTGACAGCTGCAGGGCACAGGATGGTGGGGGTCTGACACAGCTCCCAGACCCCATCACCGTCTGTGCTGGGGACATTCAGGGGGTGGGACCCTGGCCATTGGGGTTGGGGATGGCCAGAGCTCCTGGTCTGTCCCCTCAGAGCACTCCCTGCCACCCTGCACCCTGGGCTGAGCTGTCCCCCAGCACTGAGGTGGGGTCCCCAGCCCCTGGTGTGGTGCAGCACTGGCAGGGACAGCGCCAGCCTGGGCACGGCTGTCACCCTGCTGGTCAGGTCACCCTGCCAGGGCAGAGCCAGGCACCACGTTGGCTCCCAGCACTCCCTCTGCCCTCTCCAAACACACGCACTGGCAGCACCAGGGTGGGAGCAGCAGCCATCCCGCCCAGGCACCTCCGGGAAAACATGGCAGGTGGGAGCTGATAACCATGGGTACCTGTTGGTCTGCTCCCTGCTGGCACCCACCATCACCCACCCGGCATGGCACAGCTCGGCAGGGCCTGGCACGGCTCAGCATGGCTTGGCATGGCTCAGCAGAGCCTGGCATGGCTCAGCATGGCCTGGCACAACTTCTCAGGGCCTGGCACTGCTCAGAATGGCTCGGCATGGCTCAACACGGCTTGACATGGCTCAGCATGGCCTGGCACTGCTCAGAATGGCTCAGCATGACCTGGCACAGCTTAATGTGGCCTGGCACTGCTCAGAATGGCTCAGCATGGTTTGGCATGGCCTGGCACGGCTTGACAGGGCCTGGCATGGCTTGGCACGGCTCAGCAGCCACTGTGGCCCAGCTACCGAGCCCACACTCGGTCACCCCGGGACCGGGTGCGGGGCAGCACCGTTGATGGGGCCGGGCCCCCCGCCCGGGCCTCCCCAGGCACCGCTAATCGGGCGTCCCACTAGGGCCGGGGAACCGGGGCAGGCGGCCCGGCGCACAGCCCCGCGGGGGCCCTTCGGCGCCAGGGCGGAGCGGCTGCCGGGCCCGGCCAGCCCCGGCCCCCGGCCCCACTCCCCGGCGCCAGCCCGGGCCGCAGCTGCGGGCGCCGCGCCCCGCCCCGCCGGCGGACTACCCGTCCCGGCATGCCGCGCGGTGGCGGGAGGGGCCGCTTCCGCCCAGCGCCCGCCGCGCGCCGCCGTCGAGGCCGGAGCCGCCGCCGAGGCCGCCGCCGCCGCCCAGGCCCAGGCCGGAGCCGCCCGCCCGCCGCGCCCCGCGGCCCGGCCCCGCGCCCGCCATGTCGGCCCAGGCCCAGATGCGGGCCCTGCTGGACCAGCTCATGGGCACGGCCCGGGACGGTGAGTAGGGGCGGGCGGGGCCTGCAGGAAGCGCCGCGGCCTGGCGGCCGCCTCAACCGTGCGGGGCCCGGTCCAGCTGCCGCCTCCGCTACGGACCTGCGGTGCGATCGGCCGCCGCCCGCGCCGGGGGACGGCGGCGAGCCGGAGCCGGAGCCCCCGGCCGCCCCCGCCGCGGCCTGGCCCCGGCCCCGCGACGGGCAGTGCGGCGGAGCGGGCCCGGGCCTCGCCGCGCCTCGGGGCGGCCTAGCGAGCTCGGCACAGGGAGCCCGGTAGGGGTAGGCCTGCCCGGCCGAGGGGCCCGCCTCGCCCCTGGCCCTAGACAGCGCCCGGCGTGGCCCAGCGCCGGGAGGAGCCCGCCGCTCCGGGCCCCGGCTGCCGCACGGAGCTTTAGGGAAGGCGCCGTGCTCGGGCCACGCCGTACATCCAGAGGCACGTAGGTAGGTGTGCCTGCAGGAGCCGGCCGGTGTAGTGACAGACTGGGCAAAATACGGGCCCGCTGCCGTTTGTATCTCCCTTCTTGGACTCGCTGGTTACTTAAATTCCCTTTGGCACATTAGCAGGGCTGTTCAGGTACTTTGCACTTTGTTTCGTAAGTGAATAAGTGCTTTTCTTTCTTTGTGTATTGAGTTGCTATTGAATTGCTTCCCATATTTTTATTTCATACAAACTGAACAATTGTGGCCCCTCTATTTTATTTATAAAGGTTCAGTGTATCTTTGCCTGCCTACATCAATCTGCAAGGGAGTTGCAGAAAAGCCTCATGTTCATCGAGCCGTGAGTCACAACCAATTTTTAAAGCTGTTATAACAAAAAAAAAAAGTGTTTGCTTTTTTTTTCAGAAGTAACTTTAAAAGTGTAGCTTAGAAAGAAAAAAAAATTAAAAAAAAAACCATTTTCAGTAGACACAACATTATTCCTGGATGCTTGCGAATCCTAAACTATATTCATACTTTAGTATTACACATACCTGTGTCATACACACAGATGAGCTTTAAAATTGTCACATACCATTACCACTTTGCCTTTACTTTTATGTATCATTCCCCTGACTTCCTTACTGCAGGTGTGGGCAAGAAAACTTTTCCTTTAAAACTTTTCAACAGTGGGCATAAAATTCTGCAGCTGAGGTCTTGAAGAATGCAGATGGGTATAGTATATGTTGGAGCTCGCAGTGTGTATTGACTAACTTTGTTTCTTTTTTTTTTTTTTTTTTGCTTTTCTGATATTGTCTTGTTTAAGTGGCTCCTGAGTGTAAAATGTCTTCTGAGGGTGGGATGTGGGTGGGAAGCACGCTTCGTGTTCTAGGCCAAGACCTACAAGATTCATCTTTGCACGGCCTTGGAAAGCACACTGCATATTTGGTTTTCAAACCAGATGGACCGATGTCTTAATTATCAGATAAGCAAATAGCAGTTGCCTATAAAAACTGTCCGGCACAGCCCTGTCTTGTGATTCATGGCCCTCCGATAGCGTGGGTTTTGGTACCTCCTGCCCCTCTCCTCACAGTAAAAAAAAAAAAAAAGGTGGGGAAAAAAATTTAAAACGTTTTGGCTGTGAGCCAGGCTGTCTGTCTCCTTTTCTCTCTTCTGGCTGTGCTGTCTCTTTATATGGATGACAGGCCTTGGACGTTACTTGGCTCACCAACACTGTGTTTAACATGGTGTACTGGATGAATAAATGCTAAAATAGTGTTTGTTGCCAATTATAAGTGTTCCAGAATATCCTGTTACCCTCTAAGCTTTTTTTTCGAGTAATTTTGGGGAGCAGGAACACCAAGTATTTTAATCTGCATATTGAGGCAAAATGATCATACCGACGTCTTTGTTCTCTTGTCGGTATTCTAATGTGTCCTTATTTAAAACCACAAATGAATTTCAGGAGATGAAACCAGACAAAGGGTGAAGTTTACAGATGATCGTGTTTGCAAGAGCCACCTTCTGGATTGCTGTCCTCATGATATCCTGGCTGGAACAGTAAGTATATTCTCTGTAATGAGAAACTCTGGTGGGGCAGACGTTGGTACAGCTCTTCAGGGCTCATCTGTGCATCGTGGGTAGCTTGCATGGGAGATCAGGCTTTCTGTGCCCAAGGAGCAGTCACAATTCTAATTTCAGTTTTTGTGACCCGTGTATGGAACCACTGAAATCAGGAGCTCTCAGAATTCACTTGAAATGTTTTTTCTCTCAGAATCCCAAGTAAAATTGCAAGGTTTTTTCTCTTTCAGTGGTTTGAAATGGTTAGGGTCTGAAACTTGTCCTGTGGAGGTCTTGCAATGTAGCTAGCGTGCTGTCCTGGGTGCTGTAGTTCACTGTTGCATCTTTAGGTTAGCAAGTTTTTTCTTAACAGCTGCAATAATCCTTCGTCCTTGGAGGTTTTCAGTCTCCTCTCTCTGACTGCATGGTGTTCCCCTGATGGAATGGGAGCTTTGTCACCATTACTGGGTCGTGTGGTAATGGCAGGTTGCAGCTCAGGCTGACTTTGTCTTTAGAGGCGGTTGGTCTGAGTGGTGTGTCACTGCCTGACTGGTTTGAAACGGTTGCCTTGGCTCCTTCGCTGCTGCCCCTGGGGGACAGGGCTGGCCAGTTTTCAAAGGTTTGGCTCACGTGCTCTCTCTGAGAATTGAAGGTGAAATGGGCTTGTAACAGTGAGATCTTGCAAAGTAAGTGTTCAATTTAGGCGCCCAGATGAAAGAGGCAGTCCGGCTTTCAAAAGAAAACAGTGCATGTCTTTTGTAGTTGCTGTGTTACAGAATTACAGGATGGAGATGAATAAGGATGTTTGAAATGCATCTTTACCCTCTGTGTTTGACACTAAATGCTGTGGTGATTCACATTCCCCATCTACTTAACCAGATTGTTTAAAGATACTGTCGTTATTTATAGCCCTTCCTGCTGTTATTTCAGGAGCTGGGTTTGACACAGTGGGTAACCAACAAACGGGAGGGCTGGCACTCCTTCCTCTGTATTGCTGTGATAGCAAGACTCTGTGGCAGCACTAGTAGAAAGAGCTTTAGAAAAAGCTGCCTCAGCTCTGAGTGCTCAAACTTTAGTTTCTCAGTGGCTGCTATTGAAGAATAAGATTGGAAGAGTTGAATACCAGTCTCTGTGTATCTCTGTCTTTATTTTTCATTAATTTGAAGCTCATGTATTGTTCAACGATTGCTCTATCAGCTTTCGTATCGCCTCACTTCCATTTCGGAATTTTAAAGCTGCTTCAATCACCTTCTGCCTGCTCCATTCTTTGTGGAGGTCACTGTGGTTAGGGTATATTTTGTTGACATGAGATTCTACAACAGTTTTTTGGGCCCAGACAGTGTTTTGAAGGTGCAGGCTGCCTTCTACCTCTTCTGGCATATTTCCAGGAAGAGGGTAAATGGTGAGTCAAAGGGTTTGAATTAAGTAATGTGTGTGACTTGGAGCTAGTGCCAAAGCACAAGGAAGTCTTGAGGTGTTCAGATGGGTTGGGAGTCTCCTGGGCCAGAGAAGCACGCTGAGAAATCTGTTTCTCTTGCTTCTGTTGTTACTTGTCTGCGGTGAGTTGTCTCTTGCCTCTTGTTGCAGAATTCGTGCTCAGAAATCTTATGGGAGTAGGAAGGAAGACTGCTTCTGTGCAAGTGATCTTGTGGATCACTCAAATGATCTTGTGGTGGCCTTTAAGTAGCTGTGGAGCTCTCCACACTGCTGTCAGCAGGTTGTTGGGGACAAGGAGAAGTATTGGTGCCACAGCTCTGTGTTGAAAGAACATGTGATGTCCGGAACAGGAACAGTGTTTCAGCTGTCAGCACTACCAGCACAGAATTAGACTTAACTGGAACGTGCAGGCTTTCCTTGTGATCCTGGTCAGGTTCATGGGCATCTTACAGTGCTCCATCAAGGGAAGGGCTGTGTGGGTGAATCAGCCTCAGCTGGATGGGGTAGTGTCCGTCTCTGGATGTGTTATCATTGCATAAATCAGAACCTTGGATCTTTTTGGAAACTGCCAACAGATGCTCCAAGCCTTCTGGTGCTGGTTATGTTGCATCCTCCCCCTGAAGGCATTGTTACTGCTGCCTCCTTCATGTGTACATATATTCCTTAGTGGGAGGCTGATTGGAGACGAGCAGGAAGCTGGAACCCTTGTGTAGCTGTGCTCAGTGGAATGCGATGGAGTCCCATTCACTGACCTTCAGGTGCAGGGTAAGAGAAGGAGTCCAGACAGTATGTAGAGCTCTGGAATATTCCTCAGAGCTGTAAAAGGCATGTTGATGTTTGCTTTATTTAGGTGTGCCAGTGTTCCTGGTTGTAAGAGCTGTAATTTTAATCTGGCTTGTTCTTGTGATTATTCTTTTTTGGCTCCAGAAACTTGTCTAAACTCGTCACTAAATAAGCTACAGTGATTCTCTTTTTGGTCTCTGTGGGTAAGCAGGAAAATTCTGGGAGAACAGAAATTAGTTTAGTATGCCTATGTGCTGTTATCAGGGGCCTTGTCAACTAGATCGTTAGTGGTGTGCCCTGAGTTAGCTCTGCAGGTAATGGTGAGCATATTTCTGTCAGTGGAAGTACTGCAGCACGTTCAGAGATGGCGTCAGCTGGTAACCCTCCTGAATTTTAGCTCCACTAATAAGTGGACAGATGAGTCTGAAAGGTGCCCAGGTAGACCATAGCTTGGAAATTACATTCAGAGAACTAATTGTGTCCCCCACTGGGAGGTACAATTGAGTGGAAATCTGTAGGTTGCAGAATTGTGTTGTGGGGGTCTGTGCTTTTCTTTTTTACTTTGGTGAAACTCTGCAGCTGTGATTACAATTAAAGAGCCTTCCTCATGGAAATAGACTTTCTGGTGAGTTAGCAGTTTAGTGGAGATCATAAGAGATACCTTAGAATGTGGATTGCTCAGCAAATGTGAGCAGGACTAATTATCGGTGGCATCTACATTTATTCAGTCTTTGTGTGTGTGTGGGGTTAAATCTTTACTCGGGCTCTGCTGGTCACCTGTCTCAGATACCTGTATTATAAAGCAGCCACAGGTGTTGACTGGAGCAAGTCAGGATCTCTGCTGGAAGGGGTGAGTATTTGGTGACAGGCCTCCCTGAGACGAGAGGATTCTTTGAGACAGAAGGGCTAGTGGTCTTACCTCAAGTGAGCCATACCTGTGAGAATCTCCTTGCACCTAGATCATCTTGAAGGACACGGGGGAAAACTTGAGGTTTGTATGCCGGTGAGACCTGAACTGTCTCCTCCTGAGGAAGAGATTGAGGGATTTATTGCCTTTTAACGAACAGGGAGAGGAATATGGAGTACACACTGTTGGCTTTTCTGAAGTTTTGGGTTGGAGCCCCTTCTCTAAAGTGGGGCTAGTGCCTCAGCTTGCACGAAGAGCTCAGATAAGAATACTTAACGATCTGTGACAATTGCATCTAATATGCTATTTTCTCCCTATATCGGAAAGGGATCTCAGTAGAATGACCATAAGAATAAAGGATTTAGGTCATATCATGGAAAGTTATATTTGTGGTAGAATAACAGTAGCTCTCTAGCTTTCTTTGAAGAGGCTTGCCTGAAGATGAACATGATTAAGCTCTGAAAGTACCAGCACGCTTTTTTTTGTGGGCATTAAATTTCCACCATTAGAGAGCTCAGCAGGACTATTCCTGGATGCAGTGTCTGTTTCTATAGCCTTCTGCCTGTGGCCTCCTGTTTCTGGTAAATCTGAGCAAAATGGGGAAGGCTAAATAATGGCAAGTCATCTGTAATAGGTTTTTTGTTTGTTTGTCTAAAAAAGAAAAGCTAATAACATGGGCAACTGCTGAAAACCTGAACATTACCTGGTGGAGCTTTAATTGGTTTGCTTCATTCTAAACACTGCTGTCTGAGTGCATTGCTTCGCATAAGTGTCACTGGCACCCCCAGCTCTAGTTTGTGGTGTTCTGCAGGGATTCTGCTTTGATCCTGGTTTAGCTGTATTCAGCTTTTTCTGCAGTTCAGTGAGTTGACACCTGTTCATGTTCAGGTTTGGGCTCCTTGGGACTGGTGGTGACTGGGAGAGAAGACGGTGGCTGGCTGGTGTGTTCCTTCATGCCATGCCATGTACCCTGCCATTTGTGCTGTGGCTTACACTTAGATCTTTTATTATTTTGGCTTTCAAAATATCGTATTTTTCTACTTTAAGAATAAATGTTCTCTGTTACATACTGGTAATGTGGAAATGCGATTTCCATGTTTTGAGAACATAATTAACTTTGGATCACGTGGCTGTTAACTACTAGGTTGGGGGAAAATAAGTTGAAATAGTGTTGACTGCAATGGGAGTGAAGGGCAGCATGCAAGTTGGAGCTTTCTGCGAAGGGAGATGCTCTCAGGATGTCTCATTAGATGGGCTTATGCGTAGGAATTAGCTTTGCTGGGCAAGTTTTAAAATTCCAGGCTGCAGCTGAATGTGGGAAGGGGCTAGCTGTATAATTAGGAGTCTGTTGTTGCTGGGTATGGGGTTGTGCTTTTCTACTGGCCGCAGCCCTTAAAGTCCATTTGGTTTTGATAGGAAGCATTCTGTCTGTGTTCTACAATTTGCTATCTTTCATTATGTTACTAGGGCTCATCCTGACACAGATGTGCTTTTCCAGGGGAGCTTTAAACAGGGTACCAAGCTATATGTTTTGCTGTGCTGTAGCTCCATAATAGGACACATTTGTGGTTGGTGCCCATTGAAGGAGTTGCTGCTGCAGCATGCAGTGCCTTCCCAGCTCCCTCCCAGCACTTTCTAAGGCTGTGCTGTGACCTAGAGCAGGAGTAGGACTGGACCTAAAACATGTGGGGTATTATAATGTTGTTCCAGGAACACCTGGAAAATGAGTTCTAGCAAGCACGTAGTTCTTCTGGCTAGTTCCCTTACTGACAGGTTAAGAGGAAGCTCTTCTTGGTAAAGAGATGTTATTTTGTTATGATATTGTTGGCAAGATTTAAGTATCTGCTGCTTTTTGCCATAATGGAGGGTCCTTACATTGATTTTCCTTTTTCTTTTCAACAGCGAATGGACCTGGGAGAATGTACAAAGATCCACGACTTGGCACTGCGAGCAGATTATGAGATTGCAAGTAAAGAGAGAGACCTGTTTTTTGAGCTGGATGTGAGTACGGAGAAATTTTAGTTTTTTTGGAAACTGACTCTTGATGTTATTTGGCTGAACAGTAGAACTTAGTGGGCATTTCAGCTAGCCATGTTATTTGATATGATACCTGACAAGAATGTGCATCCCCTTCCCAAATGTCAGCTTGATTGCTAACTTGAAACTGTAAAAGTAATTGTGGCCTGGACAACCCCATTACTCCAGCTAGCTGGGAGCCTCCCCTGGCATTCCTTGCGTCCCACACCTGCTGCTCTCTACCAGGTCATTGTAAACTGGTGGCCTGTCCCAAAAGGAGATTTAACATTAAAAGCCGCCTGCTCTGTAGTTTCCCTTTTGCCAGATTTAGCTTTCTGTGGTGGAACAGGTCAAGTGGAATAACAATTCTGTCTTTCCTTTTCATATTATTCAAGTGTTTTTTTCTTTGCACCTGTTGCTCATGAGTTAGAAGTTCTAGTGCAAAGCAGTCTTCCTGTGAGCATCCTGTTGTGTGTCAGAGCAAAGGAACTGTGTCAGGTACCAGGCAGATGACAGACTTAAGGGTAGCGATCAAATGTTATTTTTTTCTGCAGTGTCGCCTATTTTTTTGTCTCAAGGCATCTGCTTTTGAGGTTGGCTGTGCATTGTACAGGGGTTGCACCAGCTAGCTGTTGGCTGTCAAAGCTAGATCTGGCACAGAGAGCATCTTTATTCACAATTATTTGTCTGAACATGCAGGCGATGGATCATCTGGAATCCTTCATCGCGGAGTGTGATAGGAGAACAGAACTGGCCAAGAAACGCCTGGCTGAGACACAGGAAGAGATCAGTGCTGAAGTGTCTGCAAAGGTATTGTCTTCTCATTGAACGTTTGTTCTGAAAGTCTGTGCGAGAGCGCTGATGCTCTCTTGTCTCTGACACCATTGATACTGGGGTGGTAGGCTTCACAAAGGCTGGATGGGTTCCAGCCATCCTCCTCAAATGCTGCTTTGGCTGTCCTTGTGGCAAACTTACTGGTTCAGAGGACCATAGTAGTGTAAAACGTGAACTCTAAAATAGGTTGTTTTAGCCGGGCAATAAAGCATATTGGTTTCTCCCCCACGCTAATCAATGTTTATGTAATAGCTTAGAATAGTAAGTCCATCCCTTGGTTGTTGTCTTTTCACATAACAAATGCTCCTGGAGTTTCCTCTTTGGGAACTTCCTTCCTCAGGCCAATACAAAACATTTCTGAAGCTGGTTTTGCATACTCTGTCCTGTCCTGTAAGCCAGAAACGTGCCACTGTTTGCGGCAGAAGTGATGTCCTCTGCATGCCTAGTTTCTCTCTTTGCTGTGTGTCTGTGACTGCATTGCCAGTACTTGGCCCACTGGTCCCTTTTTATTGGGACTCTGACATTTAGAGATTTGTTATTGTCTTCCAACAAGCAATTTTGTTAAACAGTATTTTTGGAGGAAAAGGAAAAGTTGTCCTGTGTGATTTTTATCTTAATAAAACCTAATTGTTCTCTTTAGGCAGAGAAGGTGCATGAGCTGAATGAAGACATTGGAAAACTCCTAGCTAAAGCTGAACAGCTGGGAGCTGAAGGAAATGTTGATGAGTCTCAAAAGATCCTGATGGAAGTGGAGAAAGTCCGAGCGAAAAAGAAAGAGGCAGAGGTATGGCATTGGTTCTGCTGTGAATTGTGACAGTGGACTGGGCTAGGCTGAGTGCATGACAAACAGCTGGGCGAGTCCTGTCTCTTTTCGTATGTTGCCAGCACCTCCTTTTTCAGTTTGAGCCATGTGCCAGCAGGCAGTTGGTAGTGTAGTGCGGTAGATGAAGAAAAGCGTTTCAGAAACTTACCTAGTGAAGAGAGCTGACTGGGGTGGGGAGGGATTCATCCTCTGAAATACGTAGTCCCTTGCACGGATAGACTGTCAGGTTAGCTGTGCTCACAAAGTATTTTGTATGGTGCCTTCTTTATATTGAGGGTGTTTTTTTAATTCTTGAAAGCAGCAGTGCAGTTCTTTGCAGGGGTTTCCCTGGAGGGTTGTGACTATGAAAGGGTTCCCTGACATTTGTGTGGTTTTTTGCCCCTCTTTAGGAAGAATACCGAAATTCAATGCCTGCATCCAGTTTCCAGCAGCAGAAGCTGCGTGTGTGTGAAGTCTGTTCAGCATATCTGGGTCTCCATGACAACGACCGGCGTCTTGCTGACCACTTTGGAGGCAAATTACACTTGGGTTTCATTCAGATTCGTGAGAAACTGGATCAGCTGAGGGTAATTCTCTCTGTTTTAAACCTTCGCCTTGTAGTTTTGAAGACATTCAACACTTCTACTAAATGAATTCTTTGCAGAGTGCTTGTAAAAGTCCAGAAATTTCTGACTGCAGAATCCCTGAAACTTCAAATGGAGGTTTGGGTAGCCTCATCTTGGTTCTGTTCTGAAATACCTGGATAATTAAATACGTACTCTCTGAATTAGTCAAACCAGACCACTGCTGTCATTTGTTCCTCAGAGCATTTGATATAATTGCCTGGATTTTTTTATTAATATGGCTGAAATTTGTCACTCTGCGCTTTTTGACTTTGAGACTTCTTAACAAAATGCTTGAACTGAAGTTTCACATAGTGCTGTCAGTGAAAAATGTCTTCTGTAGCTGAAGTGATCAGAAGATTTCAGAAATGGTTTGTAATGGAGTTACAGTACTGGCCTTGCTTGCAAACAGACATTTTAGTCTGCTCAAGTAAGAGTTGTGATTCCTCTGCATTATTCATCAGGCGGTACGTTGAGGTCTGTGCCTCGATTGATCATTGGCACAAGGCCAGAGTGCTGTTCCGTTGTGTGTTGTGTACGCTTGCGGTGAGACAATCCCTTGCCTCAAAGCTTATGGGCCCATCTCTTGGAGCACAAGCACGCAAAGCAGAGTAGGGAGTGGCATTTCTTGCACTGATGTGTGTTAGTGAAGTTGTGAGGAAAATGAGAACCTTGATAGTAATCTTGACTAGCACGTAAAATGCAGTGAAAAAATTCTTGGTCTTATTTTGTCTTAGTATTGGAATAGTCTCCCTGCAGATCTCTCTGACCTGTTACTGTGTGGCTGAAATACAATGTGGACTTTTTTTCTAGAAAACAGTGGCAGAAAAGCAAGAGAAGAGAAACCAGGATCGTTTGAGACGGAGAGAGGAGAGAGAACGAGAGGAGAGAATGGGCAGGCGGTAAGTGGAAGTTGATAAGTGGCTTGTGAAGTTGCTTTTGAAATAGTCTGATTTCTTGTATCTGAGCATTGCAGGAGAGCAGCATCAGCTGCTGGAGTAGCTGTTGGACATGCTCCAGATGCTGTGTGAGCACCTTGACATTCAGTGAAAGGTGAAAACACATGCACAAACCCCCCACCTTAGAGTGATTGTATATGTATTGTTTTAACCGCCGTTGTTTATCTGGGAGATGTGAGCTCGCTGTAGTCTTCAGCCCTGTATTGGTCTAGTCCCTGCCTTTGGGAATCTGAATCTGGATAAAATGCCCTCATCCAGTGCATCTGAGTGGGAAAGTTCTAAGATGAGTGAGGGCTAGGTCTGCTCAAAAGGCACTAGTCATGCAAAAATTCCCTGGACAGCCCTCTTCACTTCTAGGCTAGGAGGTGACAATAGAATGGCACTGATATCTGTGAGCCAGATGATGGGCTGCCTGTGTTGCTCAAAAACTTTTTGATGGTAACAGTGAGGTGCTTTTGGCACAGCTTTGGAAAAGCCTTCCTATAGGGGGTCCAAGGGATCCCTGGGAGTGGCTGCTTCTGGCGGTCGTGGCCATGGGTCACCCTCTGCTCATAGCTCTATAATCCTTGAGCAGTGGGAGTGGCTGCAGCATTGGTATTCTCAGGACAACCTCTTCTGCATCTTGCCAGCTGAACTGGAAATACTGTTTCTTCTGTACTTGAACAGAACTGGAATCTTGTGTGTAAACAGCTCAGCTAAGCAGCCTGGTGTGGAGAGGCTGGTGATTTGCTGTGGTCAGGCAGAGGAGGTGGCTGAGTAGGAATGTTCTCATTATCTCATCTCCCCACTTACCTCACATCTTTCTCTTTTGTACTTCTCGTGTCAAAAAAACCAACCTTGCTGCCTGTGGAGAGCTTTTTATTACTCTTCATTATCAACTGAAGAGCGTGTTTCAGCCATCCATGTCTGTGGCGTATGAGATGTGTAACTGCAGTATGGTCTTAAGATGGTGCTGGCTTCTGCGTAAACATTGCTGGAAATGCTAGCAAATAAATACCAGAATCGAAGCAGCTTGATTTTCTGTTGTCTGCCGCTTGGTGATTTTGGTGTGTTGTGAAGTTGTAAGCCACACATTGTTAGGCATTCTCCAGTTAGGGTGTTTTGTGTGGGTTTTCTCTCGCTGTGGATTGCCTGGTGTCATGAAGCGCAAGTTCGTGCTGCAGCTTTCTCCTGAGAACTCACAACTTTCAGGCATCCATGCAAGATTGTCAATAATGCAGTTATATTTAGGAGCTGCAGAATCTGGAACTGGCTAGGAGTGCAGGAGTTAATTAAAAGGGATTGCTCTTGCACTCATGGATATAGCACTCTGTTGCTATGGTCAGAGAGATGGAAATGAAATGAGAACTGCTTTCCCGTGCAGCTGCTTTGTGGCAACAGTAGGACCATATCTAACATGAGCTCAGCGTGTATGTCTCCATGGTACCTCTTCTTCCTGGAGGCCATTTCTGTGTGAAAATTGCTCAACAGTTGCCTTCAGGGAAGAGTCTTCTGGATCTCTAGTTGGTCTGCATCTCCCAAAGTGCTGACTTTTGTCCTCCTGTGGCACATCTATGGTTTGGTTTTTGTGGTTTTTAAAAAAAACCCTAAACCTTCAGTTCTTGGGAGTTAAGGAGCCTCTTGTGTTCACAGGTAGTTCATATATGGATGCATCTGATGAAGAAGTTTGAGGACTGCTTTTGAGTATTTATTTAATGCTTTGGATATGACAGGTTTAAGAACAGCATTGAGTTGGCCTGAAGTCTGAGTTCCATATGTGGCACTACTTAGAGACTGGCCAGCCTTTGTCTCACTCTGTATGGAGGCATCTGTGTGCTCCTCTGTTCAGATATCAAAGAAAAACTTGTTATGAAGAAGCCAGGATTGCCATACAGAGGTCAAATTCATTGATTTTGGAGCCTCTCCAAAATGAGAACTTGACCCAAAGAAGGAAAATAATTTTCCCAGTGGACACTTGGTGTCAGAACTGAGATTAAAGCCTAGATTTCTCCATTTCTCAACACCTTACCCTCTGGGAGCTGTGCAACGCCATGCTTACAGGGGCATTTTTCCATCAAAAACTAATTGGTGACTTATGCTGCCTTTCAGACTTCCTCTCTTAACCAGAGCTTGATGCTTGAAGGAACTGCAGAAAACATGTTTCCTTCATAACTCTTATTGTCGTATCTTCCTATACGGCATCTTAACAGTGTTACTCGGTGAGAGAAAGACTACCGCTTGATTTTGAGAACTCTTTGGTGACTTACAGGCACTGTGACGTATTATGGGAACTTGTATATTCACTTGTGAAACTACCTGTCACAGGCTTTATTGATTTGTCAATTAAACTGTGATTTCCACATAGGAATGAGTGAACTGTGTTTTCACCCCTAGTGGTAAATAAACACACATCCTTTGTTTGGTGTTGCTGGTGGCTGTGGGCTACCCGGTAAAAGACTGAAATTCTGTGGAGAGGTGGCATGCTTGGAAGTGCAGACCTTGGTATTTGCTTCCAGAGTACACCAGCAAACGAGTCTAGTTGTAGTTGCCAAATGGATTTCCTTTGTGTTAAGTTGGACAAAACACAGGTTATGAAACTCAGCACATGGCCTCTGTGATGCAGGGACAGAAAAGAGGAGCTGTGGACAGCAGTCTTCTACTGGCTGTCTCCTGCTGTGTACTAAATCAGGCTAGTAAAGAAAGTGCTGTTTTGTTGGATGCTTCCTGAATTCTGAAGTCTAGCACTAGGGAGTGATTATGAGGAGTTTATTGTGCATATTCCTGCTCAGATCGTAGGCGTGGAAGGGCAGCCAGGCTTTTTGGGGATGTGGAAAGGTTTTGTGTGGATGTGTGCAACGGTGATTTGGAAGAAAGTGATCAGGAGGAAAAGAACATTAAGAACTTGGAGTAATTACAGCCACCAAAAAAATTCATCTGCCTGCCAGGCATCTACAGGCGGTCCTGCTGCTCTGTCAGGTTCTGTTACATGAAAAAGGTGGTGTGTGTTATTGCCTTGCTCTCCTGGTTTATCAGCTTTCCCTTCATCTGGTCGTCTTGTGTGTTGCCTCAGCACATGCTTCATTTGCCTGACTCCAAGTTCAGCTCCACCTTGTTTACGATCCTTCTACCTGAATTCCTTTCTAAACTATGGTTTTTATTTCTTTCTACCATGACTGAACAATCCCATTTCATTGTGAAGGAATGTCGGTGCACATTGATTCTCTTAATCTTGTTTTATCCAGGTATGGTTTTAAAAGATGTTATTAAAAATAGGTGCTTCTCTATTGCTTCTTAAAATTTTGCATGTAGCTTTCAGCCGCATCTCTGGTTACAGTGCCGGAACAGCTCTGTGGCTGTGTAAATGGAACACCCCCTGTGAGTTTGTATGCACTAGGGAGACAGGAGCAGTTACGGGAGTGAGTCTAAGTCACTAAATAGGGAGACTGGCCACTTCTCAGTTAAGGCAAAAAGAGACCATTCAGACAGCGTGTGATGTTTTGGTGTACTTGGCTCTGAACTGTGGCCGTAGAGAAAGAGGCAGGGCGTTTCTTACCGTGGAGTGGTATTTTAAGTGGTGCTGAGTAATGGTGCTGCAGAAGTTGAAAGAATTGTGGCGTTATTATTTACAGACTGTCAAAAGCTAATGCTTAGAGCATTAAGCTAAGTGTGCTGCACGTGAGCTCTGAAGCCATGGAAGCGTGAGTAAGAGTAGTGAGGTTTAGATTGTTTTTCTCTAGTGGATTTCTAAGTCTGGGATGAAAGATTTTCAGTATACTTTTCAGTATTCTTCCCTTGTGTCTGTGTCCCCTCTTATAGCTCATTTTTTCCAAACAGGGAAAAAATAATTGATGCAGATTTCCTTCTAATGCTTGTTAAATAGATGGGATGAGTGAGAAAATGCTGTTTTCTCTTTATTAAAACCTTGTTAATGTGCATTTACCTCAAAGGAGCCAAAATCAGAAAACTGTCAAGTGTCTTTCTGACTGGAGAGTGGCACTTCTTGAAAACGTTGATCTAGTTGATGTTAGACTGCAGGGGGTAAAGAGTATATATAACAAATACGCGCAGCAGATGTAGTCAGGAAGGTTTTTGTGGTGCTTTAATAATAGAGACTGAATTGGTTTGTAGACCTTTTCTGTTCTGACAGGAAGCTCTGCATGTAGAAACTAGCGTTTGTATGAAGTTCTTAAATTTTTGACAAATTCTCCCTGCCCCTCAAATTGAAGCTAATTAAATGTTTTAATGGCAAGCTTTTCTCTAACTGACATACTACCTGGGGTATTTTTGGTTCCTGTGAAGAGCTGCCAGGGTGGATGGGTTGTTCTATTGAAAACACACTGGCTATATTATAACTTCTCTCACTTAACTCTCTTCTTTCTAGGTCTGGATCAAGAAATAGAGATCGTCGAAGGTGAGTGTGCAGCTCTCCCAAATGCATATTTGTGTTTCTATCCAACTACTGAGGTTTTTCCTGGGTTTCACAGATCGAGTTCACTCCATGCCCCGGTCTCTCTGTTTTGCTCCCTGAAAAGAATGGGAGCTACCGCTCGGGCACCTCAGTGGTGCTGTGCAACTTAATGTCGGTCGTTGGGTTATAAAGCAGATGCTGGCTAGCCTGATCGGGACCAGAGGGTGCTGTGTGCTTCAGAGTGCGAGTCTAAGAATGTACTTTTTTGAAAGAATGCCTCTTTCAATAAATGTTTAACATACTTCCATAGCTTTAATGTCTGAAATATATCTGTTATGTGTATCGTACCTCAGATGTCAAAATACAGAGAGTCAAGATTAAAGCCCCTACATCTCTGTGAAGAGCTTGCCTTAATGGCATGACAGCATTCTCTGTGATCATGTACCTGGAGATCTTCCTCCCTACTGCTTTTCATGTCCATTGGCATCCTTTGTTTTTCTTTTAGAGCAGATTGAAACAAACCTGCTTCTGAAGTGTAGTACTTTCATGAGGGAGGCTCTTTTGGCAGACTGCCGTACGGGTTATGGTAATTTCACATGCCACTTACTTCGGCCTCTCCTACTTACACAGGCCTCACTCTGAGTGAGGCAGGGTTGGTAAGCTCTGCTCTAGGCATTGGCACATGCTTACAGTAATGGTGGGAGCTTTATATTTGAGCTTCCCAGCAAAACTAATTTACCCATTGGCGTTTTGTTGATAGCATGAGGCCCAGGAGGGAGATGCCCACCCTGTGGGTGATCTGCCATCTGTGTTGGTAGGTATGCAGCTGGGGTGGGGGTGAGTGCTGGTGCTCTGGGTGTTTGTTAGTTGGGAATGTCTGAGAGATGGGCTCAGGTATGCAGACCCGATGTTCTGGCCTGTCTCCTGAGTCTGAGGCAATCTGTGTCCTCTTCAGATCACGGTCTCGGGATAGGAGGCGGAGACGCTCGAGATCAGCTTCCCGTGAACGGCGGAAGTCTCGCTCCCGGTCCCGAGACCGACACAGACGCCACCGGAGCCGTTCCCGCAGCCACAGCAGAGGTCACCGACGGGGGTCCAGAGACAGGAGTTCAAAACACAAGTATGTATTCCTGACATGAGTGCTTCTGGAAAGGGGAGTCCTTGGCATCATAGTGAGTCTCCCCAGTCCCTTAGGGTGAGCAGGATTATGACAGGGTTCTCAGGTTAGCATCTGCCATGTCCTGTACCAGCTCCTGGGCCAAAGCAGGACTTCCCAGTGGCCGTTTGTAGACGGCTTCACGTGAGAGCAGTAGGGCAGTAACTGTGCAGTGAGGTCCCAGCTTGAGAGGAGAGTCTAGGAGATAGAACTGGTTCCCTGATTTGTAGTGCTGAGCTCTAAGAAATTGCTGGTTTTCTTGCATGAGAAGCAGCAGAAAGGCCTGCTTGAGCTAACAGCCTCCCCAGGCCTGTAAAAGCCAAGTAACTGAGAGACAGCTTTGACGTTAACATTTCTATGGTTACCTTCTGCTTCCCAGATTCTTTTTCTCAGTGCTGGCATGGGGAAGGCAGTGTATGATTTGGGATCTGGGGGAAGTCTTCTGTTAGAAAGCTGCTCGAGAGAGACAATTCTTGAGGAATCTGCACTGGAGGGAGGGGAAAAGGAAGCCGGGAGGAGTATACCATTCTGTTGCTGAGGAGAAGCACTGTATGAAGAAGGGCTTTAAGTCTCTTCTGAAATTCGACAGAACACCCACTCTGTTGGAGGAAGGATGAGGCAAGCATATGTAGGAGTATTAGGAAAATTCAAAGGAATCATTGTGTTTCCTTACGGCCCTTCTAAGCCCAGGAGTGAATCTGTCACCAGGTGCTTGCTAAAGTTAGATCTGCCTTTTTTTAAATGCTCCTAATTAATAGGGGAGTGCTTCAGCACCATCTCACCTGATTAGGCACCACCACTCGAGTACAGTTCTAGAAACAAACCTGCTGTTGTGTGTCTTGTGTCACTTTAACTAAGGGGCAAGAACAGGTTTTAAGGATACCTGATGAAGGGGAGGGAAATAATGGTCTGAAAAAATAAGTCTGTTAATAATTGAGGGGGGTGTGTAAATACTGTTGCTTCTCCAATGGCTGAGATACTAAAGTCCTTTTTTAAATCTGTCTTGAACATGAAAAATAAAGAAAAGAAGTTTGGACAATTAGGAAGTGAGGAAGACCCTGTAATAACTATTACTAAAGAGCAGGTAAGGGATTACTTCAAAAACCTTGAACGCATTCAAATCAGCCCATCGAGATTGTAGGGGGATTGGCTAGCTGGCATACTTCCACAAGATTACTAAGAACTGTGGAGAGACCTGGATCAGTTTAAAAAAAACAAAACAAAAAAAAAACCCCAAAAAACAAAAAAAAAACCCAAAAACAAGAGAACAAACAGAAAAACTCTGTTCCCTGAGAGAGTGTAGCTCTTGTTTTCGCCTTGAGAATTAACGAAACCTTCATTCTGGTTCTGCTGGTCTGAGGTCTCACATGTAGAAGGAAATGGAGAGCCTGATGCAGGATCTGGAGATTTCTGGGTAGGAGGACTACGGGCAGCAGGCATTGTTCTGGCAATGGGATCATCAGGCAGACTCATATTGGCCCCTGGTTAAATGACACAATTTAAAGAAAATGAAATAGCTCATGTGATATGGAGGACTGTAAGGTTTTAATGTATCGATGGTGTGGTATTTCCAGACCTTATGATCAACACGAATGAAAGCTGGAACCTCTAAGGTACCTGCCAGGTCCTCCTCTTGTGACTGTAAATTAAAAACCTGCGTACCGAGTCTTAGAGTAAGGTGTGCTGGCTCTGTGGGGTCTTGTGAAAGCCTCTGCCTAGGTCTGAAGAGGTCCAGCCCTCTAGAGCTCATTCAGGATCATCACCTTTTGAAGGCAGCTAGTCGATAAGGTGGCATGAATCGCAGAGGAAAACAGCCTTTTCTGACTGGACCTACTAAGAAGCCTTCTGCTTCATTCTGTGTGGGCTGATACAGTGAAGCACTGCTGAAAATCTGTAGCTGTCATTTGGGCAGTCTGTGAAAAGATTTGCCCGTGTTGCGGGCTGTGAATATAAATCTGCATCATCCTGACTTTGAACCCAGGATGCTGCCAAGGACAAAGCTTGTCAGGATGCAAAGTGAAAAGCCCAGGGCTAAGCAAGCATTTGAGTCCAAAGAATACAGTTGGTATTTAAAGCAGCTGAGCAGAAAGCCACTAGCTTAGAGCATAATGAAAAAACACTCTAGAAGGCACAAACAGAGCTGAGTCATAGATGAGGAAGAAATTGCAGGCGCTTCAGTATGGCCCACTAAATTAAATACAGGGGGCCCAGCGAAGACCTCAGAGAGCCCCTGTGGCAACAGCTTGAAAGGTTCACTCCAAGGAGAGAGTAACAAAGGCTGCACCGTGCACTCAGCGCTGCAAAACTGACGTTCTCTTACATAAAGCTTGTAGAGGGCCCAGAGTTGCCGTCTTGGGGGACACCACCCCTGACATCGCAGTGCCTAAGCACATTTCTGTAAGAAACTTGTGTTATGCCACAGCCCTGTTAGGGAAAGATGTTGTCATTTTGTGCATATTTGAAAATTCTTTTAGTTGTGAAGCTTATAGCAACGGTTTACTTTGTACTTCAGATCTTCTAGAGATCGATCTTCAAGAGAAAAGTCACGAGACAGAGAGAGAAAAGAGAAGAGCTCTTCTGAGAGGCGGCACGAGAGCACAAATGGCAAATCTCGTTCCAAGAGATCAGAAGAGAGAGAAGCTGGCGAGATCTGAACTCAAATGATCTGTGTTGCACTGTAAATAGTCTGATAAACATTCTACACAAAGCCTAAATTTCCCATTTATATTTACTGAATACAACTCATCTTTTGTAGTTTGGAATTTTTATTGTTTGGCAGATAGCTGTGAGTTTGTAGAGACACAGAGTTACGTACTGTTTAACAGGATTTTGTTTTAGTAGGAATAAATAAATCTGGACGGATCGTTTTCAATTCGGGCCAGTGGTTGACACATTGTGTTTGTCCTGACCCAGCGAACACGGCAGGCAGGGGCAGTGCTGTCGTTGGAGACCTGAGCTGCCGTGATGTTTGTAATGCTTCAGCCCTTTCCAAAAGATCTACCTGACCCTTTGTGAGCACACCAGTAGTGCTGGTTCTCACTTAATTAATTTTTCCTTCTGTTTATATATGTTAAAAAAGAAATTCCGAAGTGGGTTGTTGGTTTGTTGGGGTTTTTTTTGGTCCTTTTAGCGCTTAGCCACCTCATTTTTATGTCTCCAGCATTTGAGAGTTGCCTCACTATTCCAGCTTAGTCAAGACAGACACAATTTGGCCCCAGTCTGCCTGTTTCAAAAGCTGTCTTTGTGAGGATGACCACATCAGCTGGAGCACATTTCTAAGATAGGCTCAAGTCTGGTTTTAGTACCTTTACGGATCAGATATTGGGTGAAAACAAAACAGCGGAAAATCTGGACTCATTTCTTCTAGAGAGGAGTATGGCCACAGCTAGTCTGCCTATTTATTGTGCACTCCGGGGTCAGAGCTTCCTCCGTGGAGTTTTCTGACTTGGGGGAAAAAAAAAAAAAAAAAAAAAGCATTGGTGTATGTTTTTCAAGGCCAGTCAGGCAGAACGTGGCCAAGTGGCAGAGGTGATGGGATGGCGCAAGCTCCAGGGGCAGGGCGAGGAGAGGAGTCGCCGTGTTGGTGTGCACTGCTTCGCTTCTCCTGGGACCGAGGCGCCAGCTGTGTCCTAATGCTGTGGGAGGAATTTGCATATTGTAACTAGCTTATTTGTAACTAGGTTTATTTTACACTAGGGGAGGAAGGCCGCCTTGCTGTGCCAGCCACAGTTGAGACCCCGAGGATCGGTATTTTGTGAGAATTGTGTGAGTAAAGCACTTGCCGCCCACCCAGCTGGGTGCTGGCGGGCCCGAGCCTGGCGGCTGCCCGTGGGCTCGGCCAGGCCGGTGATCCCCATGGAGACAGCTTCCCTCCTGACGCTGCCAGGCGGCGGAGCAGGACAGAGGCTGTAGATGCTGGGGGGGGCCCTGTGCCCGGTGAGGGGGGGTCCGCCGGGTGTTTTTTCCCTTCCAGGCTCCGGTAACGCTGCTTAACGGTGTGGGTTTCCCTGCGGCCGTCCCGGCGGTCCCTCGGTGTTAGTCCTTAGTGCATGCGACCCCCTTCCCTGTCCGTTTTTACAACTAATTCCGCGGTTTCACGTATTGTTTTTGTAACCTCCGTGTCGGGTGCGGGGAGAGCGGGGCCCGGGGGCGGCGGGGCGGGCCCGGGGGGCGGCGGGCGCGCTCTCGGGATGCCTGTACGTGACTGTGCTGTTCTCTCGCGGTCTGATCGCATTAAAGATCTGTGTTTGTGGCTCCCAGTGCTGGCCGGCCTTGTTCTTGCGGGTTCCCCGCCCGCACCGCCGCTACCGGGACGCGCCGCCCGCCCCTGCTCACCCGCCCGCCCCACTGCGCAGGCGCGGCGGCGGGGCGGAAGCGATCACCTGCGTGATGCGTCACTTCCGGCAGGTGGGCGGCGGGGGATGGAGGCGGAAGTGGCGGCGGTGAGTGCGGAGCGGGCCGGGGGTGGGGTCGGGCCGGCCGCGCCCCGCCGCAACCGGCGCCCCGTGGTGGCGGGGGGAGGCTGGGCTGCAGCCGGGGAACGGGGCGAGCTGCTGGCCTGCCCCGCCGGTGCGGCGCCAGGACCTGGGCCCGGCTGCGGGCCGCTCCTTCCGCGGGCTCCGGTACTGCGGGGGTGGCTCTCGGGGAAGGGACCCGGCTCCCGCTGCCCGGGCACCGGCCGCTCCGCCGCGGGAGCCAGGCGGTGCTCGAGCGGCAGCTCGGAGCTGGCAGAAGGAACGCGCCGGTGGAGCCGGCGGGGCTGGCCCCACGCTGCCCCGCGGCCTGGCCCCGGCTGGGCAGCAGCGCTGCTCGGGCCTGAAACACCCTGGCCCCTTCCACGCTCGCCGCTGCCTTCCCCCAGCCCTGGTGCCTGGCCCTGTGTTCGCGGGGGGTTGCTGTCCCTTTTAAGCAGCTAGAGAAGTTGCACAAAACCAAATCAAGAAGCCTGGGAAATAATTTTATCCGTTTTGCAAAAGCCTGGGGCTCTGCCGAGGTAGCTTGCTGCTTGTGCACTCCGTTTGATCTGAGCTGGTTTAGCCCGTGTGGCTGGCAGGCTGCGTAGGAGTCCTGGGGAGACGCTTACACGGCACTTGCGAGTATGGGTCTGTGTTTCAATCAAATAGAAATACAAGAAATCCCTCACCTCTGTAGAGCTTAGCTCACAGCCTTCAGCACTCTTCCTGGAGACCATTCAAATTCACATTTCTCTTTCCTTCAGTGGGCCGTAAGCCTTGTCTGCTGGCATGAATCAGAGCCGTTCCTGCAGAAAGAAAAATGATTTAATGTGCTAAATTCCTATCTTACTTCCACCCTTTTTTTCTTCTTTTGGAAGGCAAAAACCTCTCACGTAACTGCTGGGAGTCAGAGGGGCAGCCTGCCCTGCAGGGGAGGGATGACTTGGTGTGACTGGAGCCAGCCCTCCTCAGTGCCAGGGCAGAGCTGGGCCCTGTTCGAGGAGCTGCCTGGGCACGGTGGGAGCTGTGAGGCTCTGCAGGGCTGGATGTTGGGTGATTGGGTGGAATGGCCTGTGAATGGGCTTTCCTCCATGTATGCATGTAAGAGAGAAAAAGAAAAATTCCATTTCTGGGTGGGAGAAAAGAATTTTCTCTTGGAGGTGGCTGCCAAGGACAACAGCAGCTGGAGGAAGGCCATTGTTTCATGCTGCCGTAAACCTCACTAGGCTGTGCAGGAAGGATCCAGCAGGCAGCACGGAGTTTGTGACCAAGTGCTCCACTTAAAAAAATGTACTTTTTTTCTTTTTGATAGACGTATGTGAAATGACCACAGCCTCTTCTAAAGGGTTTTCATGCACTGAGATCTTTCCAGAGCCCCTGTGGTGTTAGATCTCTGGCAGTGCAGAGGAGTTGCTGTGCTTCTGACACAAGCAGGGGAGCCCTGTGGATGAGGCAGGGACATCTCTGACGTCCGTCAGTAAGGGTGAGTGGCTTGGGTCCAGCCAAGCTTGTAACTTCTGGGATGATAAATGCCATGTGTTTTTGCTGCTCACTTGTTATTACAGGCCTAACCTATAATCAGTTCCACACAGCTTTGCAGCTTGAATGCTGTCCTTCATCTTAAGATTTTTGCTCTTCCCGTTGCTCTCTTGGAAGAAGTCCTGAATTGTGTTTTGCTCTTCACTAAACAGATCGAGTTTCTCTGCTTGAACCCCTGACTGTAAAAGAAGATTCCTGGAAAAGAGGAATTTTCTCCTACAAATGACAGATGTATCACATTCTAAGGTGACATTTGGTTGTGCTCTGGAGGAGTTTCTAGTTCACTTGCTGTGAATGCTCTGTGGCACCTGTTGTGTCTGCACCAGAGAGTTAAGTGTCATTTAAGAAGAACCTGATGTTTTGAAGGGATATGTGTTAACAGAGGCAAAATAGCAAGAGGGAGGGGAGGGGAAAGGACAGCTGTAGAAGCAGAATGCGAGTGTTTCCCTGAGCTGGTTGCCTGCCTTGTCTTTGGTATGGTCTGGGTTACAAATCATGTCCTTACAAAGGTCGTAGGGGCACAAGCAGGAGCAGAGGTACCCTGGTGTCAGAAGGGGATGATCTCCTTGAGGCAATTCTCCCCACTAGCCTGTGGCTGTGACTTTATATCAAGAAAGAGTTATGAGCTGCAGATGACCCAGCAAAACCGTAAGCTTGTGCAGCCTGAGTGTATTTGGAAAGGAAAATCTTATTTCAGGGAAAATGTATGTTTATTTCCTTAAGGGTGGACCCTGATCTAAGTGGGGCTGCAGAACAGGGAAAAAATGACCCAATAATGTCTTAATGTTGCAGCAGGTGACTGCCCGGCGGGTTTGCTGCAGTGCCATGCCACACATGGGATCAAAACTGAGCACTCTGCTGGTGGAAGGCAGCCGTGAAAGGGACATTGCCTCTTACTCAGAGCAAGACTTGGAAGCTGTCTTGTCATTATTGATGGCAGTCTGGGGCTTCAACAGTTTCTGGCTGACAGGAAGGAAATCTTTAAGGTGCTTAAACAAACAAAAAAAAAGAACCAAAATAGTCAAATGCTGGATTTGGGTTCCTAAAATGGCCAGTTAGAATCTGTTTTCTTCAATCTGTGAGAGATATAAACGTGTTGATCATCAAATCCAAGTTACAATATATTGCTGGAAGTTTTCCAGGAAGAACTGGTGCCTGGTCAGATTACAAATGCTGTGGTTTGGTATTTTATGGGTGGAAAATGAGTTAAACCTTCCATCACACCAATACTTAAATGGTTTCTATCACCAGTCTTCATACGTCTGACTGGATGTGGTTCTCTGTGCTTGTCGGGCAGTTCTGGCTGGCTGGTAATGGTAGTTTGTCTCTTGGATTTAGCTGTGGCTTGGCACTAACCACTTGCTGCACAGGTTTCACTGGTTTGATCCAGATCAGATTTGTAAATCTGTGCTATAGTGTAGCTTTAGGAGAAGAGGAAAAACAGTCCCCCATGAAGGTGAGTAAAGCTGGTTTTGTCCTGAGGACAGCATTGTCACTGTGGGACAGGAAAGGGTATTTGTTCCTCCTTGGCTTTCTTCAGGGACTGCTCCTAGCTCCTCCTGTTGCTGAAGGTGAGTAGCTTTTAAAGCTTGGGGAGTGATGGAAGTGCACACACCAGCAATTGAAGTCGTATGAGATGCAGATCCTGGCTGTAGTGCAGCTCCTTGAGCTGTGTGGGTTCCGTTTGGGTCTGTTGCATGTGGTTTCTAATTATTTCTTTTTCTATGAAGTCTCTCCCATGTTTTTTCATGGGGAGGCATCCCATCTTCAAGTGGAGAGACAGTGCTAGCTACGAGATCTAGTGCATGCAGCCTGTGTTAATAATGCAGCAGCACAGGATCCTGTCACTGTGTATTTCCTTGCAAGGTGCCTGGATGCGTAAATTTTCCAGTGAATTATTTTGTGTCCTCCACCAGCAGGAGACAAAATGCCGGCTGCTAGAGGACAGTAAAATAATCTGAAATGCACACTATCATTTTCTGCTTGTCTTCAATTAAACTGATTACCAGACTTCTTTGTTGTTCGGAGCTCAGACCATTTCACATGCTGCCAGCATGTACTTTGGCAACGGCGGGCGATGGGATTTCCTGCATTGTTTGAGTGTTTGCCGTTGACCTCTGTGGTCGTTGTTCTGGCACTGTCTCTGCTCTGGCAGGGGTGCAAAGGGCATTATTCAAACCCTGAAAGAAAAGAGAAAGAATTGCTCCAAAGACATTGAGGGCTCTTTGTAATTGGTGACTCCGAGGGTCATTGCTGCAAAAGAAGGGGAATTGCTGGGGTTGTCAGGATAATTACCACTTTTTTAATTGTTCTCATCCCAATCTAGATGACAGTGGTGTGATTTATAGTGAGTCATAAAAATACGCCTTCCATAGAGGGTTAGTGTCCCTTTTGGACTTTTTGAGTAGAAGCCTGTTTTTTTCCTTCTCAGGAAGTCTCATAGGTGCTGGAAACACTCGGCTGTGCCCTGGAGGGCTCCTGGCTCCGTGCTGGGGAGGCTGGTGGGGTTGTGCTGGAGCCCTGTTGTAGCCCATGCCGCAGACACTGGCTACAACAGTGTTTGAGAAGATGCACCTCTCCCTGCTGCTGGAGACAGGCATGCCAGAGACACATGCACCATCTGTCTCACCGCAAGGGAGGTCACGTAACCCATTCCTGCCATCGTCCCCCATCGCTGCAGCGGTGGTTGCTCTGCCGCAGTTAATCATTTGCTCAGCCTGTGCCTGGAGCCTTGTACCTTGAACCTGCTGAAGGTCTGGTGCTCGCCCGGCTCCAGTAACGGAGCGGTGCTCGGCTCACCAGCGTGATGGCCAGATCAGGAGGAAGGCTGAATGCATGAGACTCTTTTCTTCCCCTTTCCATATGGAGCCTTCCTACCTTTGTCAGGCGCCTGCGGCCAGTCTGGCAACAGCCGGCCTCGTGAAGGTGTCTCTGCTGTTGCTGGTAGACTGATGTGAGGGGCGGATGAGGTCTTTGGAGTGAGATCTTTGGAATAAGATACAACTTCTGCATTATTGATTTAATTGCATTCACATGGGCTTGTGCAGCTTGAATTAAATTGTCTGCAGCAAGATCTTGTACTCGATGTGCCGTTGTAGAATAAATGCCAGAGTGCTCCGGCTGGAGTATGTGCTTCCTAACTCCAGCCTTACAAGTCCAGCAGGTGCTCAGATTAGCTGGGGATTGACAGTAGCGTGCCAGGCTGTCCCGATCACCACACATGCTCAACCCCTGCCTTGCTCTAGGTCTGTCCCTGCTGTGATTTGTACCCAGAAGAGAAGAGGCCTCTGCAGCTCTTCCCTGTGGTGGGACAGACAATCCAGGGAGGTGAAACCCCCAGTCAAGCTGCAGCTCCCTGAAGGAGCCTGGCCTCCTCTCACCTTCTGTTTCTTTGAAACCTGTAAATGAACTTGGGCATGAAACGTAAGAGGTAACGAGCCCCATTGTTGTTGGAGCTGAAAGCCCAAGCTCCCTGCGTTGTGTGTCGGTGCTGAGTTTAAGCTATTTTCTGCTGGGGAAGTACATTGCTCCAACAGACAATCCAGGCACGTGACTGCTGGGGCACAGTCATGGAAAATTGGCTCGGTTGTCATGTTTATTTGCTCTGATATAACTTTTTATGACACTGTCATGCAGCTTTTTCCAAGGCTACTGGAATGTGTTGTTATTTATTTCTTCCCTTCCGCTGTATTTTTTAAAGAAGCACTATCAGAGAAACTATATATAACATTGATTTTTATTGTTGTTGTGAGTAATGAGTTACAGCCTCTGTAACTGACCAGGGCTTTTTATTTTTCTTTTTTTCCCCCCCTTTTATAACAAATTAGCACAGAACCCCTCTGTTACTGCAGCTCAGGATTGTGTTTTATAGCAGGAGAAGATAAAACAGCTGTTGTTAACTCTTCCATTCTGATGAAATAAAATCTGCCTGATTTTAGTCTCAACTTACGCCTTTTCATCGGGGGAGCGGGGGGAAGTAATCACTCTCTTGCCTTCTGCAGGGCTGGGTTGCTAAACTTACCAAGTGGTTTCTCATCTGAGAAGGTGTTGAATAGCGTTGGTTTGTTCCTATACAGAATATGCTGGCATTTGTCTCCTGGGGAAGCTCAGGTGCTCATTACAGCAGGGAACAGCCTTATTTTGGGATGTAAAGGTCATGAGTGTTTCCTTTCACCTCTCCAGCCGGGAGTCAGAACGACGTACATGGGAGGTGACAAGAAGTCTTTGCAGCAAAAGGAGCTTTTGGTGTGTTTTTCTTGAGGGAGACCTACAGACCAGTCAGTCATTTCCACATAGAGGCTGCACCCATCTTTGTCCAGGTCTAGCAGAGCTGACTTCCTGGTCTGAAGAAGAAACAGTGTTGTTCCTGCATCTCATGGTCTCTCCCCATCACTCCCTGTGGGAGACCTCTGGTACCAACAGCACTTTGTATCCGACTGATTTGCTCAGCTCCCATTAAATGTTTCCAGTGTGAATATCAGGTAGTTTTTGTTGGGTTGTTTATATATTCCAAAATCTCTTTTAACTGCTCTTTCTATTGTTGCAGTTGAAGGGAGAGAAGGGTGTCTGAATACTGATGAATGAGCTGTGATGGATAACAAAGACTCAGAAGCTGAGATCCACCCTCTGAAGACTGAGGATGTGAAAGCCCAAGAGAACCATGAAAACTCTGTGGAGAGAAGAATTGTCAGCAAGCAGTCATCACGACTGTCTCGGCTGTCCCGGTGGCGCACTGCTGCCTTCTTCATCTCATTATTTCTGTGTCTGATAATTGTGTTTGCTTTCTCATTTATCATTCCTTGCCCAGAGAGGCCAGTTTCAGAAAGAACATGGTTCCGAAACTACGATAATGCAGGTGAGCTTGCTGCAGCAGAATAAATACTTACCAACAGTCCTTTACCTTTATGTGCCACAAATTTGAGTTGTGGACCTCTACCTAAGTGCGATCCAGAGCCAGGCCTGCAGGGATGCTGCCCTTGGGAGTGAGAGCTGTGAATACCTGACCTGGATAAGCAGTGGCCCGTCATAATTGGAGTGGCCTTCCAGGAGGTGTTTACAGGATCTAATGGAGAAATTAGATGCCGCTCTGAAGCACTAAGAAGGTAGCAGCCTGGCCTCATTTGGAAAAAAGAAATGGGGAAGGGTATCTGCTAATAAATCTTTGTTGAAGTTTGGTCTGTAAAATGTTCCCTTGAAGTTTGAGCTGAGATTTGGAGACAATTAGGCAGTTTTACCTCTGTCAGTATGACTTTCTAACTTTTCCCCATGGCTAACGAAAAGCAGAGAAGAATAATTGTCTCTTGGCTTTTTTATAAATTGCGCAAATTTGTAGTTGCTTTAGTTGGGTTTTAGCCTGGCTACTGCTCCCTGGTGGGTCAGCCTTGGCTTCTGTGAAAGCTTTTCTGTAATCTTATGTGCAGTGGGTGTGTGCTGGTTGTCCTGTAGATGCAGAGATATTGCTCACCAACGGGGACTGATTTCTGTGTGTTAATGCAGAAATCCCAAGTTCTGCTACTCTGAGCTGAAGAAGGCTGCTTTTACCTGAGAGTGAGAAAGATGGAATATCTGAGGCTGGGTTTCATGGGGTTTGGGTTTGTTTTTTTTTTTATATTTCAGGAATAATAACCCCACAGCAAGACCAGAGTTGTTCTTTGTTGAACATAGTTCAAATTCTGGCTGCTTGGCTATAAAAACAGACAAATCCTCTGGGGGACAGCAAATTCGAAAAAATCCTTTGGCACTGACTTCCCATCCTTGGTACTCATGTAGATAGCTTTTTTTAACACAAAAGCCAGTTTGTCCTGCTGTTACCCTGTACAGAGATGGAGGCAGTGAGTAGGTCTCTAGGAATTTGTGTTTTGCTCCAGCTAGCTCTGCTGTTGGTTGAGGCAATCCCCAACAGTGCTTGGCTTGTCATCTCTTTTGTGATCTCTTTAGTGGCCTACCAGTTTCTTGCTATGGAAGATGTGAACGAAGACAGAGTGCAAGATGTCATCTTTGCTTTCAAAGCTAACAATGGCAGCAGCAGCTTCAACAGATCCTGCCTGGATGAAGGTAGCTGATTCAGAAACAGAAAGCCTTGTAGTGAGGGCTGTTCTTTCTCTTTAAGCTCTAATTAGCAAGGCTGCCATGGGACTGGGAGTGAAAACTGGGTTAACTGGGTGAGGAGGGCAACTGGGTAAGCCCCAGCTCAGGTCGTGCGGAGCAGCAAAGGTAGGTGTAGTAGCTAGTGCACCCTCTGACATCTCTTCTCTTCAGGTCTGCCTTCTCCATGTGCCTTCATCGCTGCCGTGTCTGGCACGAATGGCAGAACGCTCTGGGAGAGGCCCGCTGCCGAGGAAGTGGAGTGGATGGAGTGTGGCATCAAGCAGCTCGGGGGGGCCAAGGCCCCGGGTTGTCTGGTCGTGGGGAAGCCAGTGTCTCTTACGGCAGTTGACCTGCAGACAGGTGAGTGGCACACAGAGTACTGCTGCCATCCAGGGGACCGTGCTGCTGCTTTCCTCACCTGGGGACCTTCGGACCTCGGAGGCTGAGGCTGCCAGCGTGACACGACTTGCTGGAACAATGGGTGCAGGGCATTTATTGTCTTGAAAACCTTGCCAGGGCCATTGGCTGGGCCATCGAGAAGTGCCTGTTCTCTCAGCCTGTGTTCCAAAGGCTGGACTCCGTTGTGGTGGTTTGTGCCAGCCGCTGTATTGTAAGACCAATATTTCAACAGCATTTGAAACGGGAGAAGGAGTCACGAGCTGTGAGTGTTACTTTATACTCTCAGGGGCTGGGCACAAACCCATACCTGCAACGTTTTTCAGTCTTTTACATGTGAGTGCTAGGAGTGCCTGCAGCAGCAAAAGGAGTGGGAGTTTTAGGGATTTATGATTTTAAAGTCATCAAGGAGAGCACTTAGGATAAGTACTCGCCGGCCTGTTTCAGTAGTGTAGATTTTGCCCGGTTCCCCTGGAAAGCCACCTTCATTTCTGAACCTGTAGATGGAGAACCTCATCATCATCTTGCCTAACGCAGGGTGCGTGTAAGGAATGCCTGTACTTCTCTGGGAACAGGGCAGTGATCATCTGTTGCACCTTGAACCTTCCGCAGTGTCGAAGCCTGAAATACATTTCCATTTTGTTGGGAGTCAGTTTCAGAGGTTCTGAACAATGCGTGTTCTTCCTTGGAAACATGCCTAGGATCCCGTCCTCTGTGTCTGGATTGAACCTCTCACGCCCTATTTTCCAAAACCTGGGAGAGAGAAATAACAAGAGGTATAACTCTTAAGAAACCTGAGGAAAATCTAGTATAGCTTTTAATTTCCAGTGTAGATGGAAGTGTAGACACACAGAGAGCTGGGAAGCTTCTGTACCAACAGAGATATGTTAGCACCGTTTCCCTCATTGGTAGGCTTTAGCATAGGTTATTTATAGACTATTAATGAAGTAGTTGCTTTCAGGTCAAAGTGTAGAAAGGTGGTTGCTGAGCCAAAGGCATGTAACTAAAGACAGCCATAAAGAAATAGCACAAGCATGGAGAGGAGGAACCAGGCTAAGCCACAGGTCACAGCAACAATACAGTAAAAAAAACATTCCACAGACAAATTAAAAGCAAGAGATGAAAACCTGCCTATTTAAATAGGCTAAATGTATTTGAAGTGGCAAAGTCTTGACTTACATCACATTGTGCTAAAAACAGCAGCCAGAACAATCTTTAGCTGCTAATGGTTCATCATCGTGAGGATTGGTGAGATTCCGGGGCTCTCAGACTGTCTAGCTTCTGCCTATAGGAGGATTGAAGGAGAGGTAGGCAGATTATCATCTGAAAGTGTCTGATGTGGTTTCGATCTCTAAATGCTGATAAAGTTAGTGCTTTTCTCTAGATTTGAGTTGTGTTAAGTCTTGTTTGCTTCATTGCCAGAAGTGGCCTGAGCAAACAATAAGGAGAGTGTAGGATTGCATGCTTCTGTTTGTGTGGGGCATCTGACATTCCTGCGTGTTTATCTTATGAGCAAACTGGGACACAAGAGCTTAAGATTAGCTGTTCCAGGTCAGAGCAAAAGTCTGTGTGGCTGCGTGTTCCATCTCTGCAAGGGCCAGAAGCAGAGTCTTGAGGAGGAGGACGGGAGGAAGTGTTCCGTTACACCTTCTCTCTCCACTTTATCCTCCAGCAGCCTGCATTGTGAGCCCTGTGAGTAGTTCTGGTCTCCTAAGGGTTATGGCAGAAAGGGGCCTACAACGATCAGGTGTATGAAATTGCTTCTGTAGGAGAAATCACTGAATAAACCAGAACACCAGCCTAGAGAATGTCTGACAGGGAGAGAAGTCTCTGTGTCTTCTGCAGCTACTTGAAGTGAGAGCTGAACTGTCACCTAAGTCCTAATTTTATTGTTCATTCCGAACCCAAAAAAACCCCAGCCCATTCACCCAGGTTAGATTTGCTGTTTAGGCATTTGTCTAATTTCCATCTTGGCTTCTGTTGCCTTCCTTCTGCTGTGACCTCAGGCTCCAGGGAAGCTCCGTAGCACTCCAGATGTTGGACAGGATAGTCCCGTCTTCTGTTGATGGAGCAGGGTGGGACTGGTTTCACAGTTTGTGCTTGTTGGAGGTTATGTTAGAGCATGAAACTTTTGAAGTCCTTTGTGTTGAATCTGTCTCACTGTTACCTGTTTCTGTTAAGTCAGGCTGTTCTTTTAAGAAAGATGCTTTCTCCAAAACTATATCCACTGTCTAACCAGCAAAGAACAGAACCTTATGCACTGAAATGCAAATTTTGTCAGCCTGGTCTTACTGTTGTAGCTTTGGATTGTGCTGAAGCCAGGATATAGTTATTTAAAAATTAAATTCTCTCCTTCCTTTGCCTGCTTTTTTTTCTCCAGTGAGTAAAATTCTTGCCTTCCCATGATTTCCTAGGGACACTTCTCTACTTCACATCTGTTGTCATAGTAACAAATCCAAGTATTTTTGTCAATGTTTCAGTAAAAGCTTTGGAGGAATCCTACTGGAAATACAGGCTGCGCAGACAGTGTCAGGTAGTAATTCCTTGGTCTGCAGTACAGCTGCCTTCCTGACAAAGAACAGATGATTACTTTGCATTCCTGAAATGATAATTGCTGTGTGCAATACTGTGTAAAGGGGAGGGTAAGCATTTTCCCTCTGAACACCTAGCTAGTTACTTAAGTCTTCCTTAAAAAGTACATGGCAGCAAGGTTTTAGATCACAAAAAAGGATTCTCTCTGCCATGAACATGCTGGGAAGCTTGTTAACCTAAGGCACAAGAAAAGCAAGTCGTTCTTTGTGCCGAGGATATTTGGGTGCACTTGTGCAGGCAGCTAGAATTATTTCCAAATTAAGTTGAAATTGTGGATACTGGGACTCTTTTGAAATGCAACAAAGTACCCCATGATGAGCATAAATGTGAGTGGTTTGTGGAGCTGATGAGCTGTAAATGGCTGGCTACTGCCAAGTACTTCCAGGAGCAGGGGCATTAAAAGCCTTTCAGCCTAAAGTGCGTTTTTAGTGAATGTTTCCCAATAACTGTCTTCTAGGGGAAGTTCAGTGGAGACAGTCCAGTGACTTTGGAGCTAATTATACTGTGCTGACTCCTGTGTCAGTGATTCCAGATGTGGATAGTGACGGAGTTCAGGACCTGATAATCTTTATTGCTACAGGAGATAAGGTATGTCACTCTGATGCTGTGATAAAGCCAGTGGCCGGACCACAGAGCATGGCAGGAATGCTATTTATTTCGATCTTGTACTCTAGGAAGAAGTGTCCAGAGGCCTTTCTGATTTCTGTGGGTTTGGAATAGGTTCTTTCCCACCCTGCAGAGATGTACTCCCAAATCAATGCAAGTTTTAGGGTTAAGAAAAGAAAAGAAAAAACTGACCAGGAATCCCTCCTCCTTTTCAGTCTGCACTCCTCACTGCATGTTCCTGGGCTGTGTGTGGAGTGAGCCTAGGCGAGATGAGCTTGCAGTTTTCTGGGACTCTGCTTAGAGAAGTGAAAGTGAGCAAACCCTGACAGGTTTGGCTTTTAGATCAAAGCACAGCTGACAGCCAGTGCTTTTGTACCACCACTGCCCTTTTCTGATACCTTTCATATCTCTGCCTGTGGTCTGGTTTGCACAGCTTTCTTCCTAGTGTCACTGCGCTGCTTAATTCTGACTTGGGTTCATTTAGTGAAATAGCTGCTAGTTGCGTTATCTCCATTCCAGTATTGCTTTTCCCATTTATTAGAGGGGGAATGTCATGTAGCTAAAAGTGGTTTTGTACTAAAACGTCTGCACCCATGATTGAGTGGTCTAGAATCATCTGCACGTGCAATCTCTCCTGTTTAAAGCATTCAAAAGTTACCGTTTCCTGCAGGTCTGATGGGAGGAGTGGGAGCTCCATATCCTCATACCAGAGCCCTCCATAAGCAAATAGGGTTTTGCTGCCCGAGGCATTGTTGGTGCCAGAGTCATCAGAAATTCTATCCCCTCTGACTCCTACGTTTCTCTTCTGTTTTCGTTCCTCCTTGCTTTTGCTATCCCAGTTATCTCAAGACTTTTTTTTTTTTAATAATATTAGGTGGCCAAAAACGTTTGAGTGCAGTCTCTGTTCTGCAAGACTGCCTTTTGATTTGTTTTCCATTTAACCTCTCTAGCTATCTTGGTATGAAAACCCTTCCCCCCTCTGGACTTGGCAAGCGCTCTGTCAACTTAAGTAAAAGTACGTTCTGTTTTGAGAAATGATGCAAAATGTAGGAAACTTCAGCGGAGCTTTGCAGCTTAGAAAAAGGCAGTCTTGTCAGAAGGGGGATTCAGAACTTAAGTAAATTAGCTTTGTTGCTAACAAGGGCTGAAGTTGAACGTTACATTATGCTGCTGTCTCCTGAAATGGCAGAGCTTTGAGCAGTCTGGGGAGGGGTCTTTGTGCAGAGGGTTTAGGTGGCACCTTCTGAGAATCTACCTGCTGCAAGCTTCAGAACAAATACATCCAGGGAAGTATGACATTTTTCAGGATACATCACTGGTAGCAGCGCACAGAGGTATTGAGCAAGGCAGTGAGTAAGGTGGTGTGTATTCTCTCTCGCTGTAAATACCTTTGGCTGTTGCTGTCCCGGGGCAGCTGCTGAACCAGCGCTTGCAAGTGAAGGTGAAGCTGATCTACAAGAGCTAGTATGTGTCTCCTCCCAGTGCAGGAGGCTGGGAACAGCTGGTGGATGCGTTGCTCTCCAGCCGTGTTCTTCATTCTCCCCCGCAAACTCTATCCCTTATTCACCTGCTAGACTCTCCAGATTGACTTTGAGAGCAGCAGATTTCCTTCTCTTCCCCAGCCCCTACGCCTCAAGGAAGAGGGAAGGGTTCCTGCCTTACTTGGAATCTCTGATGGAGGCTGTTCCTCTCAGTCTGATGCTTCTCTCTTCCCTAGTGTGCATTGCTCTCCCCAGACCATGACTGTTGCCCAGATGTTTGAATCTGATCCTGATTTTAGCCTTTATTCCTTGGGTGAAATTTTTTTATGGATTCTGTTACCCTGCAGAAAGAGTATAAAGAAACCTGTCAGCACTTTTATCCCCTTGGACTCATGTCAGCCTTAGGAGGGGTAGATTAAGGCACTTCAAATATTTAGCAGAGCTACCGTGTGAAGTCAGGTTTCCCCCTGTATCATTTTGCTGCTTTGTTTCTGCCTTGAAGTCCTCTCCATCATTGTCACTGCTCGGTAGGTTTGAATTGGTCTTTGCTGTCCTGCAGGGAGGTGGTTGGCAGAGGTAGTAAAATCTCGGGACCAGTGACTGTGCTGGAAGTGGTGTTCAAACTTGCAAAAGTGTTCACAGCAGAGGGATCATCTAACTCGTGCCCACACCTCCAAAACCAGGGAGAGATTTCTCATCCGAGCCTATGCTGCTCCCGTGCAGCTGCTGTTCAGTGCCAGCTGCTCAGAAGCTTTGGAAAACACTCAAGTTGAAGCGGTAACAGTGCGATGCAGCTTTAACCTTTTTTTTTTTTTTTGTAATCCCTTCCCTGTGTAGATTAAGACCTTCATCCATTCAGGAAAAAATGGCAAACAGATCGGATCCACTGGAAGCCTGAATGTGGATGGGAACGCTCGCTATATCAGGCTGAACCTGGACGACTCCTCCTACTTCCTTTTCTATACAGGTACAGTTCTGTTAGTGAATTCAGTCTGAAAGAGGGATTGTAACTGCAATCAGGATTACTAAAGAGTTGTCTGAAAGAGTGTTTTGCATTTGTACGAGCTGTGTCATACTTTCACCTAGCAAAAGAACTGTTCAAGGGCAAGAGAAGGGGGGGGCTTCTGCTTAAACTAAGGTTTGTCACAGACGGTAGTAATTTTATTTGAAAAGTGTTGAGAATGTAAGGTTTAAATAGTCATTTATAGCAAATGATTACTGTGGAACAGTGGGATTATGAACAGATAAGATATTAAAAGCATTCAAAAGCAGGCTTGAGTCTCAAAATACCACTACAACTCTATGATGCAAGCCCTAAAAATATATTTGATGTGCCAGATCTGGAAAATTGTAGAGTTCAGAGCAAGGGCAGGATAACTTTTTTCCCTCATTCTTGCTTTTTTTGCACAGAAAACGCTCTCTATGCATATTCCCTGAAAGATCTATACAGTGCGGCAACTGGGGTGGAAATTAAGCTTCCCAGCCTTGAGCAAGATCCTCAGTGGGAGAAGAACATTGACCGCACCACGCACCGCTTATCCCTTCTCAGGTGTGAGATTATGTCTTGGTTGCTGGTGGGGTGGAGGGTACTGCTCCTCCTGACAGGATGGCCTGGTTCAGCTTTATTCTTTCCTGGCTATGTGGCTGTTGGAGTAGGAGCACATCCGAAGCTGGGGGAGAGGGCTGGTGGTGATGGCCTGGTCAGGATTTCACACAAAAGAAGGAAAGCAGGCTGGGGTTTCCAATTTGCCTTTACTGTGCAGGGGAAAAACCAAACCCACACAACAAAACCATCCACAGGCTAGAAAGCGTAATCATTTCTCTGTCCTTGTTCAGCTTTGGAGACATCCGTTACCTGGCAAAAATTCCTGGGCGATCACGGGAGAACATCTTGGTTATAAACTCAGAGATGGCTACACTGATCGGTGCACAAAATCTTCAGACTTTATGGAGCCTCAATGTGTCCCGCGTTGTGAGGTAGTGTTACCAGTGTGGGTTGGATGTGGTATTTCCAGGTTCCCAGCAACAGCAGTGTCCTGGCAGGTGCTATTTGTTTTTTTCTTCATTTGAAATATAGGAACCTGCTCTGTGATATATCTGGATCATGCTTAGTGTGTTGTCTGTCCTCTGCTAGCAAAGGTCAGGTGCTGCTTCAGAAGGGAGGAGCCCAAAGCTTTGATTCTTCATGCTGTGCCTGCTGTGATATGGCTGTCTTAGGGCTGGGCTCAGAGCTGGAGTAGCACCAGGCTAACGTAATGCTGCAGCAGTTGAGTCTCTTACCAGGGGAGCTGTGGGAGGTTAGAGGCTGCTCTGAAGGAACAAGGTATGCCCAAGCCATCAGGGTGTGCTATGATCTGTCCCTTCTTTTTCTCTCCCTTAGTGAGCCGCTGCTTGGTTACTACAAACCCGATGTTCTTGGTATTGTCCTTGAGAGTGAAATTGGACCCAACAGGAAGAAGGTTTGAGATCTCTTCCTTTTAACTCCCCTTTTTTCTGCATATCACAGCTCAAGCAGGCGTTGAGTTGAGGACAGCTGGTGGGATATGTTCCCTCTGGCTGATTTTTGGAAGCTTTAGTCTGGGCAACGATCTCTTTCAACAGGTTATTGAAGCCAGCTGAGGCATGTTAATTCGCATCTCAGCAAGAGGCTTCAATGACAGAGCTCTGAACCTCTTGAAATAGCTGCAAAATTTGTGACTTTAATGTGGCCTACCCCAGGTCTCACAGCTCTGTGATGCTCAGCTTCAAGTATTTCCTCATCTTTGCAAGTGTCAGATACTTGTTCCCGTAGACAGTGTAGGGTAGAGACAGCTGACTTGACTTCTCTCTCATGGCTTGTTAGATCTCTTTGGTATGAGTTCCTTTTCTTTCTTCCCTGCCAGGTTATGATCGTTGAGAGTGGATCTGGAGGAGTCCAGTGGGACCTGAAGTTGAACTCGAGAGCAGAGAGCCCAGGGCCAGCCACACTTTCTACTGCTGATCACCGGTCCGCCTTCCTCATCTGGGGTGAATACCAGGCACCAGGAAACGAAACGGTGAGTAGTGCTGCCGAATGGTTGCTGTTCTCCTGACTTTGGGCCAGAATTGGGTGGACCTACCCCCTTCTCCCAGTGTGCGCATTTGCATCTGTCTGTGCTGCTAACACTGCAGCCTCCTGCGCTGGGTGTGGGGTCTATGAACAGTCTGGTCTTCTAGGAGCAGGCAGACCTCTGGGTCTTCACAACGTCCATAGTAGGGTTCCTGCTAGCAGCTGGTAGTGGCATCAGCAGCTTTTGTCATCCTGAGCCTGGCTACGTAGAGAAAAGGGATGTAGCGGTGCTATGAGCAAAGTCACTGGGTTGCTCAGTGCTGTGCCTTGGTGTGGTGCTGTAGGTGAGGTGAGACACTGCTGGCTCGGTACCTGTGAAGTTGCTGCTGTTTGACCGGGAGCCTCCTGCAGCGGTACTGCATGCAGAGATCTCCCTCAGCCACGTGAATACTCTGCGCCCAGGCGGTCTCTGGCAGCTTCGGTGCACAGCTCGGCTGCGTAACAGAGCCCTCTGGGGCAGTGGCTGGCAGTGTTAGTGACAGGTTGTGTCTTGGAGGATGCCCGAGCACCAGCTGAGCTTCCTGTGCTTTCCTCGCTAACTCTACCAGCCCTAAGGCAAAAATCTGTCTCCTGCCTTTAGCGGGCAGGCCTGCTGTTTGCAGGAAGCTTGGAGTGGGGAGGAGAGCACCTAGCAGTAAGCAAAATCCCAATACCAGTCCTAGTGGCATCAGGCAGGATGAGTTGTGCAGACGTGGACAAGTATCTGACCAGATATATTCTGTTGGGCATGAGTAATAGCTGAACCTGGTGCTGGTGTACTAGTCTCTGGGATAACGTGTGGGTCCGTGTCCTGATAGTGTCCTGTTGATTGCAGGGATCCAGAGCTCCTCTCCAGAAGCTGTATCTTTTCCATCCTTCCTACACTAACATCTTGTTGGAGCTCCGCAATAACACAGACCAAATAATTGCGTTCAACGGTAAGTCCTCTCCGTCCAGCCCTCCAGCAAGGAGGTGCAGGAGGACGCTGGCCTTCTGGTACCTCCTGGACTCCGTGAGCACGCGGTGTTGGGTCTGGTGGCCAGTCTGAACACAGAGACCTTAAGCTGGGCTCTTCCCTCTGCTCTGCGTTACAGCCACACTGTTTGAGCGGAGCCGTCATGCCTGCTACGTGCTGTTGAGGGGGCCTCAACCCAGCGAGGATCCAGGGTCAGTGTCTCTGATGAAGCGTAAGCTGAAGGAGGATGTCTCTGAGAGCAGGGTGATCTGGCTGAGCCAGGTGGCTGGGGACACTGACCAGTACATCCGAGACCGCCTCTACAGGATGCGATTCCACAGCCGAGTGTGAGCTTGCCGGGGGAGGGGGAGAGGCTGCCTGGGCTGCGTGGCGCCAAGCTGCCTCTCCTCTGCAGCCATGCTCTTAGCAAACCCAGGTCGTGGATTCACACGGGAAGCTGCCTTTCTTGATCTGCAAACCAAAGCATGGCTGGTGGGGAAGCGCCCCAGTGTCTGGGGGTGCCCAGGCTGTGGGGGCAGCTGCCAGTGCATCTGTCCTCAGAGCTGATGGAACTTCAGTGCTTGGCCACCACTGAAGTGTCGTCAGCTCGGGGAAGAGGGCTTTCCCCTCAGTCCTTCTGTGCCCACAGAACTGTGCTGACTCAGCCTGTGTCTGGAGGAAAACACGTGCTTACTGGGAAAGCCGGAGTTGATTATTTCTTGGGTGCTTGTGTGAGAAGTGGAGCTTCGATGTGTGGTGTTAGATTTGCTTTCTGAGTCAGCTCTCCTGGCTGTGGGAGAGGTGCTTGGCTGCAGGCTGGTTTGTGATTGCCCTCCCCTGGATTTGGGCCCCTGTTTTGGTGGCCGCAGGGTGTGTGTAGCGATAGACCCAGCCATGGCCAATGATGCGGTTAGGTGTCGCCTGGGCCAGCAGAGCACAGGTTAAAGTATCACTCTACTTAGAAAAAGGCCTTTTCTCCTGAGAACAGCCCCATGTGCCCTGCTCTGCAGTCAAAAGCCTACCTGTGTCTGTCTCCTCTGCTGCTTCCTTTCCAGCCAGGCTGTGCAGCATTGATGACACAGAAAGGGAGCTGGTCTCCTACCTGATTTATGCAGCAGTGTTCCTCCCTGCCCCCAATCTGTTTGTTAGGTGATACAAAAACCACCCTGAGCCCAGGCTGGCTGGTCCCTGCCGGTACGGACACCACTTCTGCTGCTTTTGAGGTGCCAGAGAGGCTCTAGGGCATTTTTTCAGAGTAGAATTGCACTTTAACCTTTCCTGGGAGCTTGGCTTGCTACTCCAGGGAGCCCTGTACCCGAGTGGCAATGCCAGCTGCCCTGCAAATACTCATTCACCCTTGCAGCTGCTGAAGAGCCTTCTCCAAGCACTGTCCGCTCTGCCAGGACGTGGGCAGGCTGTAAAGATGGCATGAGCCGCGTGGGGAAACAGCACAGGTTCTCTTTGCAGCACAGTTCCACAGAGAGCTCTGTGCTGCCTCCCTGCCCTCGGAACTGAGGTGGTGCTGGTTGAGGATCTTGGGGTGCTGTTCTCTCTGTCCAGCCTGGTAGCCCAAGGGAATGGGACAGGTTGCTGTGTGAACATCGTGTCTCCCCTGGAAATGTCTGTAGCGCGGTGTGTTTGCTTTGCCTTGCTCCCGGTGGGTGCCAGTGTGGACTGTAGAAACAAGGTGCAAAGCCTGGAAAAAGGGTTGAATTGGCTACTCGGTCCTGAAAGCTGCAGTCCCCTTACTAGCCACACCGACACACAAGTGTCATAGCTGCTGGGTGTCCGTCTGGCTGGTGAGACAGAAAACACCCTAAAAATAACCTCCCTCAAGTTTTTGCAGTGCCGGAGGGGGTTTGGCCAGTGCATCCCTCCCTTGCCTAGTCTCACATCAGGGTGTGTGTAGAAATACTGTAGGAGGAGAAACTTAAGCCAGGTTGTGTAGGGTCAGGCATCGGTTATTATGTGGCAACCACTGAACTTCAACCTGCTGCAGGGCAGCTGCTGGCTCAGGCAGCTCGTGTCACCGAGGCTCGTGCCACAGCTTCAGCCCTCCCAGTCTTGCAGCAAAATAAGCTGCAGCATCAGTGGTCTGCCTGGTCGCTTGCTGCCTGCTCCCAGCTGGCCTGGTAGTTGCCTGAAGGGTGCCCTGACTCCCTCTGCCCCGTGATGTGTACCTGGGCAGCCAGGGGAGCAGTGTAGGATGAGTGCTGCTGGCCTCTGCGGAGCTGCGCTGCTGACAGAGCCCAGTCCTGGGGTGTCCTGGCTCTGCAGGAAGCCAGGGATGTTCCTTCAAAGTCATCGCTGGACTCAAAATGGTGAGTTTGCCCCTTTGTCCCTCTTGCCCCAAGCTGTTTTCTGAGGGAGGCTAGGGGTGCAGGGAGGCTCCCCTGTCATATCCCCTAGCCTGGGTTGCCTCTTTGCTCAGCAGGATAAAGACCTGAAGCCCAGCAGCCCCCCAGGTCCCCGCGCCAGTGTTGTGGCGCCGCAGGGATGACGGGCTGCAGCAGTGCTGCAGAACCCGGGTTGCAAGGGCCAGGTTCAGGCTGCGCTTTAGCCGGCTGGGGTGGAGCTGGCTGCGTGGCGGAGGGAGCCCGAGGCTTGCGCGCTGCTGTGACCTGCAGGTTGGATGTGGATTGTATCCCACCAAAACTCGCCTGGCAGGGAGCAAAGTGCCCGACTCGTATTCTCACCACAGCCACACTCTTCGGCACTCCCTGCTCTGCTCCCTACCCAGACCTGACCTTTCCCATAGGCACACTGAATGTTCCTTCAGGAGAGCTGGATTTTTGGCTTTGGGGGCTTTTCTGGCTTTAAGTTGTCCATCAATGTTTCCAGACACTTTGGAAACGCAGATTTCCCTGTGGCAGCTCAATTAAACGCATCAGTGCCAAACCAGCACCTTCTTAACAAAACAAGTCTTTTTTCCAGCTTATTTCCTTGTGTAATTGTTTGGGGTTTTTTTGCAGTATTTAATGAATGACTTTGTGCCTTGATTCAATAACTCAGATGGGTGATGATGGCATATATCACTGTGTTATGTATTAGTGTGTTTTTTAACACTAAAACTGTTTGGTTTAGTTCTTTAACTTATTGCAAATTGTGCCCTACAGGACTTGGTCTAACCAGAATGGTTTCAATAAATCCTCTTTTGCATTGTTTGTAAATGGTGCCCTGCTTTTGTTGTTGCAGCCGAGGTTATGCAAGACTTCGGGGGTTTTTTCACAGCCCTTCATGTGACTTGCTGCGGACAGAACTCCCCCTTATTTGGAGGGAGCCAGATGTCCCGGTGATGCTTTGATGGGTGAGCTGGCCAGGGCTCTGTCCCAAGGCGCTGGTCCTGTCCTGCTGCGGGCAAGTGATGGACCAGAGAAGGGAGCGTGTGGAGGGAGGCTGGAGTTAGATAACCGAGCTCGGCCAGCGTGTCCCTATGCCCCGCCTGGGGCTCCATGACCTGGTTTTACACCCTGGATTCCTGCTGCAGTCCATCAGCACGAAAATCTCATGCCGCGGCTTGGATTTGGATCAAGCTGGAGGGAGCCCCGTGGCAGGCGCTGTCTCCTGGAGCGTGGGACCATCTGTCACTGCCTGGTGGCTGCCAGCACCGAGGTCCCAAGCTCCATCCTGTGACCAAGGCTCCTGCAGCTTCCCCTGCCCCAAGGCCCCTCTGTCTGCCCCAGCGCTGAGCTGAGAAATGCCCCCCAGCTCCGGGCAGGGCGTCCCCAGCTCTGCGGCAGGGAAGGATGCTGCGGTCCTGGGCATCCCAAGCATCGATGCTGTTCGTTATCCCGGGTGTGGGCTGGCGCTGCTTAGTCCACTGCAGGCGGGGGGTGTCCCCAGCCTGCTCCGCTGTGCGGGTCCCTGGGTGTGTATAGGGTGGGCTGGGGTCCGAGCCTGAGCGCTAGTAGGCTCTAGCCCCCCTCTCCTTTATATAACCACCGGCATTAATCCCCTGCAGCTGGCATGCAGCTCCCAGGAAGAGAATAATCCTGCCATGAGATCCTCGGCCTCTGCTCAGATTAATGAGCCACGGGCAGGGAAGCGGCTCAGCTGCCAGCCCTGCTCCCCGCGTGCCACTGCCAGCCTGTGGGGCCCTGGCAGCCCCCGTTTGCTGACCCGTGGCACCCCTGGCCTTGCTCGACAGGCCTTTTTGGCCTCCCTGGGGGCCATCCGTGGCTGCACCGGTGGCAGCAGGGTGGCCGAGTACCCCGCGTGCCAGCTCCGCCACACCAGGAGAGCAGCTGGGGCTGCAGCGGGGTCTGGTTTTGCCCCCCGGAGCAAGCAGAGCCGCAGGTGGTGGCTGTGCCGTGGGCACGGGTGCCCAGGTGGCTGATTTCTCCCCTGTCTGGGGTCTGCACCCTTCCTGGGTGCTGCAGGGAGGGGAGGGGGTTTCTGCCAGCCTTGAGGGGGACAGGACACAACCCAGCCCACCGCCGTGTGCATCCCCCACCCCGCAGCTGCCTCCCTGCTCAGCCCTTCCCAAAAACCACGGGAGCCACGGTGTTTCCCCACAGGGGCTTTATTGTCTTGTGCCCGGGGGGGCGGGGGGAGGGGGTGACCCCGCACCAGGCCGGCTGGGTGCAGGCTCCCCGAGGGAGAAGAGGGTGCGGGGGCTGCAGCGGGGCCAGCCTGGCCCTGGGGGGTTGCTGGAGGGGGGTCGTATGGCTTCTCTCCTTCAGTGCTACTGCCGGCAGGGTCCCGCGGCGGGGCTGGGGCGTGCTGGGTGGGGGGCTGTGGCCAAGCTGGAGGGTGCTGGACCAAGTTGGTGGGGGGCCGGGGCCTTCAGCTCTCCTCCTCGGGGACGGGGGCAGCCGGGGGGGCCCTGCTCTTCTCCTCGGTGTCACCCGCAGGCAGGAGCAGGGCTGGGCTGGGGCTGGAGTGCCGCTGTTTGCGCATGAAGGGGAAGACCCTGTGGGCAGAGTGGGGTCAGCACCGGCAGGGACCTCCCGCAGTGCCCCGGGCAGCTGGCCCCTGCCCTCACCGCTTCTTGGTCTCCGGCGGGATGACAGCCTCGGCCAGGAGGTTCCTGTAGAGCTCCGACTTGAGGAACCGTGGGTAGGAGTCCTGGGCAAGCAGAGGCGTCAGGACCCTGCCCTGCCCTGCCTGCCCTGCCCAGCGCTACCCTCACCCACCTTCTTCATCAGCATGTAGATGTGCATCTGGGCATCGTCCATCACGTAGCGGTGGGGCGTCTTGATGCCCTCCAGCGTCCGCTCCATGGTCTTGCTGTCGATGTTCACCCAGCGTGTGGCCCCGGGAGCCAGGAACTGCCTGGGGAGTCACAGCCGGTGGTGAGCACCCAGCCCCGCAGTGGGATGTAGCACCGTGGTGGCCCTCTAAACCTTTAAACCTCTAAACCTTGTCCCCCCAAACCTTCACCCCACTGGCACTCACTGGTAGATGGAGTCCACGATCTCAGGGATGCGGGACTGCTCCCCATAGCGCAGCTCCTCGCACGCCTCCCAGAAGCTCAGGTTCTCAGCTGGGGAGGAGAACATGACATCGGGGATGGGGACACAGCGCTGGGCACCCCCCAAAAGTTATTGTGGCTGAGCACACGGCCCAGCACCGCCCCAGGATGGAGCCAGCTGGTGTGACGTGGGGCAGTGGGTCCAGGGGTGCTGGGACAGGGAGGTGGGTCGGGAGGTGCCAGGCAATGGGTTGGTTTGGTGGCGTCAGGATGGGACAGGGGATTAGGCGGTGCAGGGACATGGTGGTGGGTCTGGGGGGTGCTGGCATGGGGCTGGTGGGTTTGGGGTGTCAGGACATAGCTAGCAGTGGGTTTGAGGGTGCAGGGCTGAGGCTGCTCACCGCTGAACTCCTTCTTGAGGAACTCCAGGAGCTGTGCCCGGCCGAGGGGGTCAGTGATGAGCTCGCTGAAGTTGAAGCCCCAGCGCTCCACACGCAGCTTTGTGGGGGTCAGCACCCTGCGGGCAACGCCAGTGTCGGGGCTGGCAGGGGGCAGCCTGCACCAGCCTGAACCTTCTCCTGCGGGGTGGGGTATGAGGGGGCTGGGGGCTAGCAGCCCCGGCGTGGGCGCTCACGTGGGGGCATTCATGGCCCAGTACGTGGTGTCGTCCGTGATCCAGGGGTTGCTGGGCAGGCAGCCGGACATGATGGGGTCGTGGGGCACATACTGCTCGTTGAACTTGATGTACCTGCCAGGAGCGGCAGCTGGAGGTGGCCAGGGCCACCGGCCCACCGCTGCCACCGGCCCCAGCCACCATGGGGACGTGGCAGGGCTGTGCTCAGGCTCTGCAATGACCACAGAGCCTCGGCTCCGCTCCCCGCTGAAGGCGACGGCAGCGCAGGCAGCGCAGCATCGGCCACCAGCCGTAGGGATGCAGGTGTCCCCGTCACCCTGACGGGGACTCCACCAGCCACTCACCCCTCGAGGCAGATGGAGGACTTCACCCTGGTCCTGGCTATGGCCTTCCTGCAGTACTCGATCTGCAGCCGGGCACCGGAGACATGTTCAGGGGTCCCTGGCAGCCCATGCCCCCCGGGAGCCACCCCCACCCCTTGCCCTGCTCACCTCCCGCTTGTAGTAATCCATGTTCTTGGTCTGCAAGACACGTAGAGCCGGATGAAAGCACGGCAGGGCTGGGACATTGTGCTCTGCCATCGCCACCCTGGGTGAGGACCCAGGCACCCAGCCCCCATGCCCACCCCATAGCCCACCCGATGGCCTCCAGCCTCATCCCACACCCCTCCTGGCTCAGGTGGCACAGCCCGTGGGGTGAACTCCGGCATCCACCCCCCACCCCAGTGTGGCACCGGGCCCGGGTTAGTGACACTTACATGGACAGAGGACACGGCACATGGCGCAGAGAAGAGAAAGTGGGTGGTTAGTGAGGATGGGCGCAGGGTGGAGGCAGCGTTAATGGGGCCAAAGCACAGGGAGCGGCCTGGCGGTGGCTGCCGGCAGCGTGGCTGCCCCGCGGGGATTAGGGGTGCTGGCACAAAGGGGTGATGGGTGCATGGGCAAACACAGGGAGCCCCCAGCTCAGCCAGGGCAGGGGGAAAAGCTGGACACATGGCTCAGCCCCCCAGACATGGGCACAGCCTGGGGTGGGATGGCCAGGCACCCACTGGGGCAGCTCGGCACCCCGGCACACGGGGGTGGCTGTGCCCTATGCCTGCTGGCAGCCCCAGGGGTGCCCAGTCCCCCACTCACCAGCTGGACGCGGGTGGTGTGGCAGTTCCTGCGCTCAGGGCCCTGCTCCAGCACGTTGGGGGCTCCCGGCTGCAAAAAGAGCATTGTGCCGGGGGCTGGCGGGACCCCCGTGCCCTCCAGCCCCACTCCCTGGCTGGGCCTGGTGCCGGGGCACTGCCCAGGGCTGCACCTGCCAGCTCGGCACCCCTCGCCCCCCAGCCCATCCTCACCGGGGGCCGGTTGACAAGCCAGTATGCCTGCTCCTGGCAGTCGATGACGATGCGGTCACCCTTCCGCCGCTGCTTGGCCGCCCTGCTCGTGCGAAGGCAGCAGGGAAGTGCTGGAACCCTGCCTGCCACAGCACCCAAGGGTGCTCCGTCTCCCCGGGGCTCAGCAGTGCCAGGCCGTGCACTCACCGGAGCTGCTCCCTCGCCTGCATCACAACGAAGTCCCACGTGTGGTTGATCCGCTTGTGCAGGAGGTTGTAGTTGTCCTGGGGAGGGGCAGTGTCACCCGGGTGGGCACGGCAGGACACCCACCCCCTCACCTGGCCCTGAGGACTGTTGCTGCTCCCGCACAGGGAGAGCGGGTGCTGCCCTGCAGCTGAGCCCCAGCGCCTGGCTGAGCTGAGCCCCCCCAGCTCATCCCAGGTGTGAGGGTACCGCTCACCTTCTCATGCTCGATCAGGTCCCCCTGCTTGCGGATGTTCTTCTTGGCCAGGTAAATGGCTGCAAAAGGAGCGGTGGCACCTCAGGGGGGCCAGAAAGGGGCTGCAGCCGGGGCTGGTGCCGGCGGCACGGTGGCACCTACCATAGTCCAGCTCCGTGGCCGGCCACTTGGTGCTGGTCCAGAAATAGGGGGTCTGTGGGGTGGGGGGGAGAGGCTGAGGTGCATGCTGCGGGGTGCCGAGGCGCCGAGCCGGGGGAGCCCCGCGGCTGCAGCAACACCTGTGCGGCTGGCGGGGCCGCACCTGGAAGCGGTAGGGTGACTCGTCCGCCCGCAGCACCAGGCTGCGGGGGTCTTTGAGAGGGTAGATGTAGCCGTGCTTCACGATGAGGTTACCGAGGTGCAGCGACTCTGGGGGAGCAGGAGCAGGGGCTGCGTGGCGGCTCGGCAGCCCCGCTTGCTCCCACGATGCCGGCTGCCTGTGCTGGGGCACTCACCCTCCTCGGAGATGCCGTACTTCTGGATGAGCCACTCCACGATGTCATTCCCTGGGGACCGAGGTAGTGTTAGTGGGGTGCGATGGGGTCCCCCAGACTGGGCATGGAGGGGTTCCGGGGCTGGGGCACCTTGGCACGGCATGGCATGGCGGGTGCCGAGGGGGTCACGCAGGGTGACGGGGGCCTTGCCAAGGACGTGCTGGGCTGCCCGCCCCAGCGAGCGCCCGCCCCGCTCAGCCGATGCATAATTGATCCCAGCTGCAGCGCTGAGCACCCGTGGGTGCAGGGAAGTAGCCGTATGGGGTGCCGTGGGGCTGGGGGCTGGGTGCAGTGCCGGGGCCACCCAGGGAGCACCCGCATGCCTCCCCCACCTCACCCGCCTCCTGGAGCACCCCACCGGGGGGACCCACCTGTCATGGCGTGGGGGATGACGGTGATGAGCAAGCGCTGGTTCCTCATCTTGATGCCCATGTCAGGGTCCTGCATGCTGACGATCATCCGCTCCATCTGCCGGGCGAGCACCCGCCATGCTCAGCCCCCCGGCCGGAGGCACCGGGCCTGGGCACGGCCTGGCTGCCCCCACACCCACCCGGGGCACCCCGAGCCCGTTCTGGGCACAGCCTGGCACCCGCAGCCGACCCGGGCACCCCACAGCCAGGCGAGAGGTGATGCCGGGCACCCAGCCTGCGGCATCCCTGGGTGGGGAGCCCCAGCTGTGGCGAGCGAGCCCTGCCGGAGCCCCCCGGGCCGGCGGGCAGGGGCTGAGCACGCGGCTGCGGGGCGCTGCCCGGGGGGTCCCCGCGTGGGGCGGGGCCTCGTGGCGGGACCGGTGCGCGCTGTCCCGCGGGATGCTGGCTGCTGCTCGGCCCCGGTCCCCGGCGATGCCGACCCCCGTGCCGCCGGCGGTGCCCGGTCCCCGGTGCCCAGCGTAGTGACGGTGCCCGGTCCCCGAGGTCCCAGCGCCCGGTCCCCGGTCCCCACGGTCCCAGCGCCCGGTCCCCACGGAGCTGGCGCCCGGTCCCCGCGGTCGCGGGTGCTCCCGGTGCCGGGTACCCGCTGCCCGTGGGGCCGGGGCCGGTGGCAGCTCACCTTGCGCAGACAGGGCATCTGGAAGCGGGGGTGGCGGCCGCGGGGGCCGCCGATGGTCATCGCGGGTGCGCGCCCCGCGCCGCGCCGCTCCGCCCGGCCCCGCCCCGCCCCGCCTACCCCGACGGGCACCCCGGTACGCGGTGCCCTGGGACCCGGTGCCCCCCCCGCCCCCCTCGGGGCCCGGGGCGGGGGAGCGCGGGGCTGGCCCGGGACGCTGCCGGGTGCAGGCGCGGGGAACTGCTGTGGCTGCGGAAATGGCTGTGCGGGCAGGGCGGGCAGGGCGCGGGCAGGGCGCGGGCAGGGCGTGGGCAGCGTGCAGCCCAGGTGTCGGCAGGGTGCGGGCAGGGCGCGCAGTGCGTACGGGGTGCGGGCACGGGCCGGGCAGGGTGCGGAGTGCCCGCAGGGTGCGGGCAGGGTGCTCGCGAGGCGAAGGCAGGGTGCAGGCAGAGCGCAGGCAGTACAGGCAGGGTGCGGGCAGTGCGCTGAGGGTGCGGGCAGGGTGCAGCCGAGGTGTCGGCAGCGTGCGGGCCGGGCGGGCGGGCGCTGCTCGGGCAGTGTGCGAACAGGGGGACAGGGTGCGGGCCGGGTGCGGGCCGGGCGGGCGGGCGCTGCGCGGGCGCGCACGGCGGATGAGCTCACTGCAGTCTCGCCGCCCATGAGCGGCGGGGCTGGAGCCGCCCGGCGCCGAGGGGCGGGGGCGGGCGGGGGCGGGCAGCCGAGCCGCCGCGCCTGCGGGAGCCGCCGCCGCCGCCCCGCCGGGCCGCGCCGGGCAGCGCCGGGGAGCGCAGCGGGGAGCAGCGGGGAGCGCCGGGGGCAGCGCGGCGGGGGAGCCGGGGGCAGCGCGGCGGAGCCGGCGGCAGCGCCGAGCGCGGCGGGAGGAGCGCGGCCGCGGGTCCCGGCCGATCCGCCGACACCGGCAGAGCCGCGCCCCGGGCCCCGGCAGCGGCCGCCCCGCCCGGCCCCGGGGGCGGCGGGCCCGGCGCGGCCCGGCCATGCTGGGGCTGGATGTGTGCGAGGCCGGCGGGCAGCTGCTGGAGCTGCTCTGGCTGGCGCTGTGCTACCGAGGTGAGCGGCGGCGGGCCCGGGCGGCGCGGCCCCGCAGCGGGAGGGCAGCGCCCGGGTGCCCCGGGGCGGGGGCAGCGCCCGCACGCGCCGGGGGTGGGGGCAGCGCCGCGGGAGGGGGGGGGAGCGTCACCCCAACAGGTGAGCATCCCCCCGCCCCGGCGCCCGGGGTGCCGGTCAACGAGCATCTCCCAGACCCCGGGGGCCCGGCGCATCCCGGGGGGGCAGGGGACCCCCCCCAGCCCCCCCCCCCCCGCCCCGCAGTCCGAGCTGTGGCCCCCGCGGGGGGCTGGGCGAGCCCCTGGGTGGGCGCATCCCTGGGCTGGAGCCAGCACGGCCGGGTGCCACATGCCGCGGTGGTGGCCCAGGCGCAGGGTCCTTTGCTGGGGAGCCAGAAGGGCGGCAGGGCCACCGCTCCCTGCCCCGGCCACCGCCACTGCCCTGAGCACTGCCACTGCCCCGGGGTGCTCAGCCCCTGTGGCTGGGGGCTGAGCGTAGTGGTCCCTGCCGCAGGCTGTCCCCAGGAGCTTTGGGGGTCCAGGGCTTGTGGTCAGAAGGGCGTGGGGGGTGATGTGATGGGCAGGGCACAGCCAGGGGCGGTGGGGCCGTCGCCTTCCCTCGTGCCCCCCTGCAGCCCGACACCCCCCGGAGCCACCGCTTGCCCCAGTACTGGCTTTTCTCCCTGCAGCTGCCGGTGGTTGGGGTTGGGGGTGGGAGATGGGGCTGGTGGCTGCCCAGCGGGGTTGGAGAGGGGCACAGGGTGGGGACCCCTCCGGGTGATGGGGCGCAAAGGGCACCCGTGGGCCGTGGTGGTCTGCAGGCGCCCCCGGTCTGCACGCAGCACGTAGGCACCAGCTCATCTTGCTCCATGACCATGCGGAAATGCGGCCGGCGGCACCTCTGGTCTCAGCTGTGCCACCGGGCCCTGGGGACACCGAGCCTGGTGGCGTCCCCGTGGCCCCGAGCAGGGGGACAACTCGACTGCCCCACGGGGGATTGCCTGCATCCATCCCTGGCGTGTCCCAGCTCAGCCACCCCCTGCCCACCGACGGCTGTGTGTCAGGGGGTGGGGGGTGTTCCCCGGGGTGTCCCCGGGACGGCGGGACTGCCACTGCCTGTCCCCCGCAGACATCATGGCTGACAAGGAGGGGGTGACGCTGTCGCTGGAGGAGGAGGAGGAGGATGCCGATGTGGCCCTGGCGTACAAGACGCCGGAGAAGAAGAGCCTGCGGGAGATTCAGGAGCTGGACCCGGGGGACGAGAGCCTGCGGAAGTACAAAGAGGCGCTGCTGGGTGCCATCCCTGCCGCCGTGGGTAAGGCTGGGGGCTGCCCACCCGGGCTGGGCGCCCCGGCACCCCGGCTGGCTGACGCAGCCTCAGCGGGTGCAGGGAGCTCAGGCACCCCCAGCACCCGTGGGGCGTCCCCAGCAGTGAGGGCGCATCCCGGCTGGCATCGCCCGTGGGTGCTGCCTGCGCCCCCCAGCCTGCGCGGAGACCCCGGCATCCCCCTGCCGACGGGGGTAACGGCTGCCCGGGGACCCCGGTTGCCTTGGTTACGGGATCACTGCTGCAGTTGCCATAGGAACAGTTACAAGGGACCGGGAAATTCATTGGGATGACAGAAACGAGCCGGGGCCGGGATGGCACGGCTGTCGGCGCCCCCCTGCTCCCCAAGGCACCCACAGCAGCCGCCCCAGCCTGGCGCTGCCCTCGGTGCCTACGGGGCCGGGCCAGGCGGGGGGTGCTCCATGGACCCCGCACCCTGGTGTGCTGGCTGGGGGGTGCGTGAGAGCTGGGGGTGGGTGGGGAATGCGCAGGCTGGTGAGGTGCGTGCAAACCAGGGGGATGCACGATGGGGAGTGTGCAAGCTAGGGGTGCCTGTGCAGGCTGCTGGGGTGCAAGTGAGCTTCTGGGGTGCAGGTTGGGCTGCTGGGCTGAATTAGACCAGCGCCTGCCTCAGAGGATGCCTTTGCCTGCGCACGCTGCCTCCTCCTCCTCACCTCCCTTGGCTGGCACCCGAGCCAGGGAGCATCCCACCCCGGGAGGTGCCTTCAAACACCATCTTACTCCAAAGGCGTTGATGCCAACGTGGGGGGTGGCCTGAGATGCCCCTGGTCTCCTGCGCCCTGCCTGGGCTGCCCAGCACTCGCTGGCTCCTGACACCCCCACCATGGACACCGTGGCCCTTCATGCCATTAGGGGGTGTATGGGCAGCCCCCCGGCTGTGCTGGGATGGAGTTGCCAGTGGCAGTGGGCTGGGCACAGGTGGGTAAGGTCTGTGCCCTGCCGCTTGTCCCTAGATGCCAGCGTGCCCAACGTGCAGGTGACGAGGCTCACCCTGATGTGTGAGCAGGCACCCGGGCCCATCACCATGGATCTGACAGGTGAGCAGTGGGGGATCCATGAGAGGAGGAGGAGGAGGAGGAAGGGGTGCTGGACTGATGGGCCATCTCCCCTCGCAGGAGACCTGGAGGTGCTGCGGGGCCGGGCTTTTGTGCTGAAGGAGGGGGTGGACTACAGGGTGAAGGTATCCTTCAAGGTGAGGCTGGCCCTGCTGCCCTCGCACCCTGGGGTCCCTACCCCACGGGGTCCCCGCTGCCCTGGGTCCCTGCCCTAAGGGGTCCCTGCTCCCTGTGGGTCCCTTTTCCCCTCTGTCCCTGCCCCACAGTGTCCCTCCTGTCACCCCTGGGTCCCTGCTGTCTCAGGGCCCCTGCCACCTGGGGTCCCTGCTGCCTTGGCATGTCTGCCCCCTATCCCCCCCAGAGTCTCTGTCCCTCTGGGGGTCCCTGCCCACCCTGGGGTCCCTGCCACTCCGGAAATCCTTGCTGCCCCCAGCATCGCTGCCACCCCAGGGTCCCTGCTTCTCTCAGAGGTCCCAGCCAGGTTGGGGCCCTGCCTTTCCCAGGGGTCCCTGGGGGTCCCTGCCCCTCTTGGGGGTGCCTGCTACCCTTCATACTGCTCAGTGCTCAGTCCTAAGAGGCTCAATCATGGAGAGGGGGTTCAGGATGGGGTTTTAGTGATGTGTGCCCCTCCTCCAAGGCCAGGGGTCCCCAGAGCGGTGGCAGGGGCACCATGCCATGGGGCAGCACCCATGGCACCCTGCCTTCCACCCGCAGGTGAACAGGGAGATCGTCTGCGGGCTGCGGTGCCTGCACCTCACCTACCGCCGGGGCCGGCCTGGTGAGCGCTGTCAGGGGGTCGGGGAGGGCATGGTGGGGGGGATGCTGCCCTGGCCCTGCTCACCCGTCCCTCCTCTCCCCTCTTGCCCAGTGGACCGCGACGTCTTCATGGTGGGCAGCTACGCGCCGCGGGCCGAGGAGTATGAGGTGGTGACGCCGGCAGAGGAGGCACCGCGGGGCTGGCTGGCACGGGGCTCCTACCGCGTCTGCTCCCTCGTCACCGACGATGACAAGATAGAGCATCTCTCCTGGGAGTGGGGCCTCTGCATAAAGAAGGCCTGGGAGGACTGACCCCCCCATCTGCACCCTGGTTCCCCCCCCCACCAGCTCGGGGCCGCGGTACCTGCCACCCCGGGGGACCCCTTGCTGGCACCGCCGCGCTTGCCCCGGTCGCGGGAAGGGTTGTGTGTGGGGGGTGTCTCTTAGCGAGCGGGCGCCTGCAGTCGTGGTCTTTGCAACCAAAGTTATTTTTAATTGCTGTTTTTTTTTAAATACCGATGCCCGCCCGGTCCTTGCGGCATCCCCATCACTGGGGCCGGGGCTGTGACCCTGCTGTGGCGGTGTCATGCCCGGCTACCCACCCGGTCGCAGGCTGTGCTCTTCCATCGCCATTAAACCCTACAGACTGGTCTTACTGGTGTGTCTGCGTCCCCACCACCTTGGCCCCTGTCCCCATCCCGCCGGCAGGACCAGGTCCCACTGGAGGGACGGGCAGCTGGAGAACAGCCACCTGGTCCCACTGCCTTATCGTTGGTGCCGGGCAGCCAGTAGCAGAGGGCCACGAGCCCCAGGGGCCTGGCACCACCCGCCCCGGTGCCCTTATCTGCGTCCTCCCCGCCGTGGGCACCGGCTGTGGCGAGGCACCATGCGGGGCTGCGGCACCCGGCTGGTTTGGCTGCTGGTGCTGGCACTGGCCTGGCTGGACCCAGCGTTGGGGGGTGAGGAGGAGGATGGGGCGGTGGTGGCGGAGGAGGAGGAGGATGAGGATGAAGTGCTCTCGGATGAGCTCAAGGAAGAGGACAGTGTCCTGGTGCTCCATGAGCACAACTTTGCTCGTGCCTTAAGCGAGCATCGGCTGCTGCTGGTGGAGTTCTGTAAGTGCCCCCGCTGTGGGCAGGGCTGCGGGCAGGGGCGTGGGCAGGGGCAGCCGTAGGGAACGGGTGCGGGATGGGGGGTGTGGGCAGGGGCACGGCTGTGGGGCAGAGGGGCAGGGGCACAGGGCATGCGGCAGGGCAGCAGTGTGGGGCATGGGATGGGGCCAGGGACACAGAGGCGTGGGGGGATGTGTAGCGGGGGCGTAGGACACAGGGCAGGGACACGTGGCGGGGGTGGGACACGGGCCCTGGCACAGGGGACACGGGCAGGGGCACAAGCTGGAGCCCAACAGGCTCCTGCAGCTGTTACGTGCCTCAGCCCCCCCCGGGGACCAGGGACACCCCAAAGCTGTCCCCACTGCCAACACCGTCCCCTGCCCGCAGATGCACCGTGGTGTGGGCACTGCCAGCGGCTGGCCCCTGCCTTCGCCCAGGCGGCCGCCACGCTGAGGAATGAGTCCAGCGTGGTGCGGCTGGGCAAGGTGGATGCCACGGCGCAGGCAGCCCTGGCCAGCGAGTTCGGCGTCACCTCCTACCCCACGCTCAAGCTCTTCCGCGACGGCAACCGCACCCACCCGCTCGCCTACACTGGTAGGGCTGCGGCACCCGGGGTGGGGGACGCTGCGATGGGTGTTGGGGTGGGCTGGGGTGGCAGTGTTGGGGTGGGCTGGGGTGGCAGTGTTGGGGTGGGCTGGGGTGGCAGGGGGTGGCAGTGTCCTGGTGGGGGTTGCAGGGTGGCGGTGGTGGGGAGGTGACAGTGTGGTGATGCGGTGGTGATGGCAGGTGGGTGGCTGGGGTGTGATGGCATGGGGACGGAGCGGCAGCCCGGTGGGGGGTGGCTGGGGTGACACGGGGCCCCGCTCCGTGTGGCAGGCCGCATGGACACCAAGGGCATCGTGCGCTGGATGCAGCGCCGGGCCAGCCCCAGCGCCACGCTGCTGCACAACGCCACCACCGCCGCCGCCTTCATCAGCTCCCAGGACCTGGTGGTCGTCGGCTTCTTCAAGGTTGGCTGGGGTGGGCGGGGGTGGGCTGGGGGCTGCGGCAGTGGCCGTGGCAGCTCACGGGGTGGCTGTGCAGGACCTGGGGGGCGAGGCAGCCCAGGTGTTTTATGAGGTGGCCGGCGAGGTGGTGGACATGCCATTTGGCGTGGCTGAGGCAGCGGAGCTCTTCCAGGCATATGGGCTGGCAGCTGACACCGTCTGCCTCTTCAAGAAGGTGAGGTGGTGGCAGGGGGGTGGTGGGGCCATGCTGGTGTGTTCCCCCCAGCCCTCACCAGCCCCTGCCCCGGCAGTTTGACGAGGGACGGACAGACTTTCCTGTGGACCCAGCACAGGGGCTGGATGCAGCCAAGCTCACCCAGCTGCTCCGTGTCCACAGCCTGGAGCTGGTGATGGAGTTCACCAATGAGGTACGGCCCCGTCCCTGTCCCTGTCCCTCTGAGGGCTGTGGGCCCCTGCCCTCACCCTCCTCCTCCTCCTGCTCCTCAGACTTCTGACCAGATCTTCGGTGCCAAGATCCCCCACCACATGCTGCTCTTCCTCAACAAGTCATCCTCAGCGCAGCTGGGGCTGCGGGATGGCTTCCGGGCGGCCGCTGGCGCCTTCCGGGGCCAGGTGAGGAGGACCCACGCTGGGGACATGGTTGGGTGGCCAGGGGGCACCCGAGCCTCAGCATCACCCGTCCTCCACCCAGGTCCTCTTCGTGGTGGTGGACGTGACCGGGTTTGGTGCCGATGTCCTGCCCTTCTTTGGCATGACAGCCGCTGACGCCCCCACCCTGCGCCTCGTCAAGATGGAGAACAACCGCAAGTACCAGATGGAGCAGGATGCCTTCTCAGACACGGCCATACGCGCCTTCGTCCAGGCAGTGCTGGACGGCAAGGTGAAGGTGAGGGATGCGGCACCATGCCAGCCAGCACCAAAGATGCTTCCCTGTGGTGAGCAGTGCACTGTTAACTCTGAAGCCTAATGTTGGCAGTTGTGTGGTGAACACCAGTCACCCGCTCGCTGACGTTTGTGCTGCCAGGCCTGAGGATTTGCGGGGTTGTTATGGGAAAGGAGGCAGGAGACCGTTGATGTGGAGACACACGGAGCTGGGATGGTGGCAGAGGGAAGAGGTGGCCCGAAAGGCAGCGCAGGAGTCATGGGGCCCTGGCGCTGCTCAGCCCGTGTTGTGGCCTTCCTGGCTGTCCCCACAGCCCCACCTGATGAGCGCAGAGCCCCCCGAGGACTGGGACACGCGGCCTGTGAAAGTCCTGGTGGGGAAGACCTTTGAGCAGGTGGCGTTCGACGAGACCAGGAACGTCTTTGTCAAGTTCTGTAAGTGCCGGGGCTGCTCTCAGCCCTCCCCGAGCTCTGCCACCAGGCTCAGCCCCCTGCTGTGACAGCCCCCAGCCCTGTCACACACCCCTCTCCGGGGACGCTGCACGCTGATCCCGGCAGAGCCCTGGTGCCCCGGCTCGTCCCCCCGCACTGTGCCCCCCCGCAGACGCGCCGTGGTGCTCCCACTGCCAGGAGATGGCGGCTGCCTGGGAGGAGCTGGGCGAGCGCTACAAGGACCACGAGGATATTGTCATCGCTGAGATGGACGCCACGGCCAACGAGCTGGAGAACATCACCATCAGAGGCTTCCCCACTCTGCACTACTTCCCTGCGGGGCCAGGCAGGAAGGTAGGTGGGGGCACTCATGGGACCACCCTGGCTCTGCCAGCACCCAGGGGATGGGGTCACCCCTCGTCTCCCTTCCATCCTGCGGCTCCAGATGGTTGAGTACAAGAGTGCCCGAGATGTGGAGACCTTCTCCAAGTTCCTGGAAAATGGGGGTACGCTGCCCGAGGAGCCACCCACAGTGAGTGAGGTCCCCCCGCCTCGGGCCAGGGACCCCCACTGGCCCTGGCGCAGGATCCTGTGGGATGGGGACAGGTGAGGGGGTGCATCAGTCCAGCCTCATCGCTGCCTTCTCCAGGTGCCCAAGACCCCCGAGAACAGCACGGGCAGGGAGGAGCCCAGTCCGCTGGGGACAGCCGAATCCCGGGATGAGCTGTGAGCCCCATCCTGCTCGGGTGCGTGCTATAAACGACCTGGAAACAATGTGGGCTCTGGCCTGTGTCTGCGGCTCCCCCGCACCGTGGGGTGCACATTTTGGGGGGGTACCCCCGTGTCTCAGGGACACAGCAGGGCTGGCAATGGGCAGAGCCCCCACTACCCCAGGGTAGCTCGGCCCTGCACCCCCATGGAGGGGGGTGCTGCGAGGGGCCCTCTGCCTCTCCAGGGATGCTGAGCCTGCGTGGCCCCATGTGTGCCACCGCGCTCGTCCTGGCAACCCCGCGATGGCCTGAGGTGGCCAAGGCCACAGAGGACATGGCTGTGGGGGGAGCCCTTGTGCAGGGCTGCCAGGGTGCAGGTGCCAGGGACACACACGGGGTCTCTCCTTCGTGGCTTACAGGCAGCCCTCCCACCCAGGCCTGGGCTCCACAGCCACGTACCAGCCCCAGGAGCTGCTGTCACAGCCAGGGAAGGTGAGAGCCCAACACAGGGCTCCATGTGCTCCTCTTAAGCCCAGCTCGCAGCCTCTGGGACCACCCAGCATCCCCTCCAAACCCTGCCTCTGTCCCCCCTCCCCTGGGCCAGCTCCCCCAGACCTTGGACCATTCCTCCAGGGGCAACACGCTGGTCCCCTGGGGCCAGGACTTGCCCAGCCACCCCTCCAGGGAGCCCACTGCTGCCCCAGCCATGCCATGGGTCCCAGCCCTTGGCCTGACCTGCCCCATCCTCCGGTAGTCCCAGCTGGCTGCTGGGCACCTGGGCATCTGCTCCGCAGGGAAGGAAGAATGCAGCAGGCAGTGGGACGTGGGGTTTTATTTCATTTTATCCAAGTACCTTTGAAAAGATCATTGTACAAGTCAGCACATGAAAATGCAGAGGAGACGTTGCCGGGGCTGCGCGGTCGCTATACATATTTACAGGGGACCCCCTGAGAAAAAAAGGGGGAGATGGAAATCCCAGGCATGGTAACAACCTCACCAGACACACCACCATCAGAACTCACAAAAACCAGGGAAGAAAACCCTTTGTAACGCTGTTCCCAGGCTGAAAACGATTGTGGATTTTGCTGGACTTCACGTAGTGTATAGGCAAGTCACAGAACCGTGTTTTAAAGGCACTCGGTGACATATACAACAGGCTCAGTCGCATCCCAGCGCAGTGCCGCAGGGTCCCAGCAGCTCCAACACGTTGCTGCGGCCAAGAGCAGCACCAGGCAGGGCGAGCACCGATGTGGAAGCCCCCCTGGCTTTGAGGGCTGCCCCGGTTTCTGCAGGTGGGTGAGGGCTGGTCTCTGAAGGAGCCGGCACAGAGCCATGGCCATGCCGGAGCACGGCAGAGCCCGGGCTGGGGGATGGGCAGGACCGAGGGCAGAGTAGTGGGAGCACCAGCGCAGCCCCCAGCTTTCTTGCATCCGAGTAAGCCCAGGAGTCTTCCCACGGTGCTGGCTGCCCTGCTGCTGGGTGACCTGGCCCCACGCCAGCCCCACAAACTGGCATCAACAACCCCCCGCTCTCGGCAGTGGGCTGCAGTGCCCTCATGCTGCTTTCCCTGAGACACAGAAGCTGACAAAAGACACAGGACTCACAAAAAGTAATTTTTGGTCTTCAGCTTTAGTGTCTGATCAGTTCTGACCCCTGTTATTTTTCTCCTAAAAAAGAGTCCCCCGACCAAAGCTGGAGCTTGGCACCAGGGGCCTGGGCATGTCTGTGCTGGGCACATGGGTGCCAGCCCTCTGCAGAACTGCAGCCCATCCTGGGAAGCAAACCCTTCTCCAGGGGCACCCAGGGTGGGGGACAAGCGCGCGGGCCATGGGATGCCAGCACCCTGACTGCTGCCCCGGCTCCGAGCTGGTCATCACATTGCGGGAAGCCCCCAGACCTGGGAGCTGGCTCTGACCCTTCTATCCCTCTGGGATTTACTCGGTCACAAGAAAGCTCAGGAGGAAAAAAAATACCATCCTACCATGTCCAGCAGCTGAGACTGCCAGGGAGGCGAGAGACCGACTCCTTCCGAATGGCTCAATAATCTTCCGAGGTGAGCTGGGACCACAGCCCCTCCGGAGCAAGGCCACCCCTTCCAGCCGGTGGGGAGCGGCTCTGCCTGGCAGCGCTCCGAAGCCATCCACGCCGGGGGGCCGGGGCAGGGTGCCGGGAACGCGAGGAGCAGGTGGTCTGATGGATGGCTGTACACTTTGGGCGAGTTCTGCAGTACCTGTATGTTCTACATTTACATAAGAGCACTGTGACATTGGAAATATTTTCCTTTTATTACAATATATCAAAAATATGCAGCTTTAGTAAACAAGGTCATATTACACTTTCTAATGCACTGTACAATGCTACATTACACTTATATTCGGTATGGAGAGGGAGCCCAGGCTCCCACTGGCAGGTTCGTGGGGGTGAAATGGCATCCACCGGCAATCCAGAGCTTGCCCAGGTCTGTGCCGGAGCCGGCTGCCACCCTCCGCCCTGGGCTCGCCCAGTGCCCGTGGCAGTAGCCCTGCCAACGTCTGCCCCAGGCCTTCTCCTCCGGTCCCAGAGTCTTTCACAGTCCTGTCCTCACGCCTCGGAAGCCCTGAAGCCTAGTCAATCTTTTCCACCTTCCCGATGATCTTCTCTTCGAAGATGGGCAGGATGGTGTCATCCTCCCGCACCTCCTCGAAGACCACACCACAGTCGAACTCATCACTCACTTTCTTAAAGTAATACCTGAAAAACCAGGAACACGGGGGCACAGAGGGGAAAAAAAAAAAGCAAGCAGGTGAATGGTCACAGGGGCACCACAGTCCCCAAACCTAGGCATGGCCATGGGGGCAACTGGGGCTGTGCTTCTGCCCCTGCCCTCACTCAGGGAGCAAAGGAGTGGTCAGGACCTGTGCTAGCATGTTCAGGAGCTCCAGCCCTGAGCCCAAGCCCATTCACAGCTCTCCCAAAAGTAGCGGCTGAGGCACCTCTATTAGTGGAGCATTTCCAGGCAGGCTCCCCCATGGAAGCTCCTGCCTGGAAGAGGGAACCTGGAGAGCTACATGCCCTGAGCCTGGCTGCTTTGGGACTCCGGCAGGACCCAGCCTCCCTGCCCGCACTGGAGGAAACTCTGAGAGGAGCTGGAACAGCTCTGGAAGTCAGAGGGTTCCCCCACAGCATCACTGAGCACTGGCTGATGCTGCTCAGCCCAGGACCCTGCAGGGCTGCTCAGCAGCTTCTGCTGAAGGTGCAAACTCTGACGCGGGGCATTTCTGCTAACAACCCCAATCTCCCTCATCCCTGTAAGCTGCCTCCTCAACAACCAATGCGCCTTGGCCATGCTGCCACATCCCCACCGCAGCATGCCCTGTGGGAGCCCTCCTGAAAGGCTCCAGGAGCGCCCCCAATCTGCCACCTTGCTCCTTCACCTTGGTGGGGGGAACACCGCTGTGCCCTGGCAGCAGCATCTGCCAGGGGTTGCTGACAGTCTGCTGGCACCACAACACACACGGGAGCAGCCCTTACCTGTAGTTCCCTTTCTTGGTCAGCAGCTCCTTGAACTGTCCCAGTGTTACCACGCGCCCTTTGACGAGAGTGCGGTAAGGGATGGGCTCTCCACAGAAGTAGTAAGCAACCACAATGTTCTCACACGGCTGAGACGCACCGCTGCCTGGTCTCTTCTGGGGCTTCAACCTGCCGTGCAAAAATACAAACGACCTGCTGAGTATCAGCCCATGGTGCTCAGCACCATTGCTGCTGCTGGGTGCCCTTCTGGGTACGCAGCTGCCCATGCAAGAGGTGTGGTCAGGTCCCACCAGAGGTGGTAGAAACGGGCCAGAGGAAATGCAGTGTGGTCCCTGAGCATCCTTTGCTCTGGCCACCAGCTCTCTTGGCATGCAGCCACACACCTGCGTGGTGAAAGAGTGAACAGCACTGGGAAAGGCTGGAAGGGGCCCAACCACAGCTACAAGGAGGGCACAGGTTCTAGCTCAGCCCCTTCACACTGAAGAAACCCACCCCGAGGCTTTGAGAGGTCATGGCCCTTCCCACAGTACCACTGGCTCAGGGAGACACTGGTAAGCTCTGGGCAAGGCTGAGCATCCCCGGCCGACGGCAGCAGACCCAGGTCACCATCAGCACACTCCTGGTGTGCACCAAGCACACAGGGCCAGAAACACGCGTGGGGATGATAATGGACACACCGCTCACACGGCCTGGGATTATGGCTGCCATGGCCACAATAGCTCAGCATGGCTTTCTGCTAACCTACATCTGCAGGGCTGTGCAGACAGGACTGCTCCTGCTCCCCACGGCTCCCCTGGGCACTTCTCCCACTGTAGATAGAGGTCGGAGGGGATGGAGCTCCCAGCGGGGCATGCCCCGCAGGCTTCACTGCCTATCCTGTCTGTGCAGGGTGGCAAGGCAGTTGCCAGCTCCAAAACCCCAGTGACTTTAAATTTCCTGTGTTTTTGCAACTCTCAGAATGTTGGTCTGGTCTCTGCTTCCAGCCCACACACCGGGGTTCTGCTATGTGGGACCAAAAGCATCAGCCCAGTCCTAACCCCATCTTCAGAGGCAGACAAAAGCAGCAATAATAAAACTCTGGGTACTTTGCCTTTCTGAAAGACCTTTCATCTGGGGTGCCGTAAATGCTGCACAAACATCAGAGCAGCCTACACAAATTGGTAACTTGGCATGTGTGGTATAAGCCAGAGGCAGCCTTCCCTTTCAAAGTCACATAAAAAAAATTTGGCAGCTTAAAAAAATTATTTTAAAAGTATGGTGGATAAAAAAGATGATTTTGTATTTACATGACTGGAAAGTTGCTATAAAAAACAGAATTCGCCAAGCAGATGAGGTAATCGCCGTTTTGGAAATGACTCCGACCTTAACCTTTAAACACTGGCTTGCAGGCAGCGTGCCTTTTTAATGGCATGCCCACATAAACATTGGCATTGCAAACCAAGACCAGACACAATCTTTTCACCGCTTTCTACAAGCAAGAGAGGTCTAAAGTTCAACTGAACGACCTTCCTGGTGCCTGCTCTGCCTGGGAGACCTTGGGAGAAGATGCAGCATCCTGAGAGGCAAGGGTCCACCCCGGTGCCAGCAGAGCTCTCGGAGCTTCTCCCATCCCCATATCAAAGCACAGGATGCCCTTTAGCTAGAAAAACATTAAGGAATTGAGTCATCCTTGGGAAAAAACCCCACGACATTTAAAGTAAAAATGGGTCATAAATTCAGGCAAATTCTGTGAACCCTGCAAGCCAGAAGTTAATTGAAGGGGTTTGGAAAACCTCAAAGTCCCTGAGCTTCTCTTAATCCTGCTAGGAACAAGTCATGACTAAGAGAGCTACTGTGTGCCTGGGGACCTGGGGACACAGCGACATGCTCTGCGCAGGCAGCAAAGCCGGTTCCCCCAGGGCTGCCGTTCTTTGCCTGGGGAGATGGAAAAGATGCCGCTTAGCTCAGCCTGGCAGGAGCAAGAGGGGGACCATGCTGGTGGCCGGCAGCGTCCTTCCTCCTCCTCCTGCCACTGTGTAGTTCAGCCCTGAAAGGCTGTTGCTGAACGTGCTCAGCCTGGCTCCAGGGCTCACCTCTTCCCAGAGCAGAGATGTGCCTGAAAATGATGCCCAAAAGCAGAAACTCTGCACTGCTTCACAGAGCTAGAGTTCTAAACAACCTCCATGGCTTTGGATGCCCCTGCTTGTGCTATAAATCATAGAATCACAGAATGGTTTGGGTTGGAGGAGATCTTAAAGATCACCCAGTCCCAGCCCCCTGCCACGGGCAGGGACACCTCCCACCAGCCCAGGTTGCTCCCAGCCCCGTCCAGCCTGGCCTTGGACATGCCGGGGATGGGGCACACACAGCTGCTCTGGGCAGCCTGGGCCAGCGCCTCAGCACCCTCACAGTGCGGAATTTCTTTTTTCTCTCTCATTTAAATCTACCCTCTTTCAGTTTAAAGCCATTCCCCCCTGTCCTGCAGTCTGTCCTCAGCTTTCTTGTAAGCCCCCTTTAGGCGCTGGCAGGCTGCTGTAAGGTTTCCCGGGAGCCTTCTCTTCTCCAGGCTGAACCACCCCAGCTCTCTCAGCCTGTTTGCACAGCAGAGGGGCTCCAGCCTCTGAGCATCTTTGTGGCCTCCTCTGGACTCACTCCAACAGGTCCATGTCCTTCTTATGCTGGGGGCCCCGAGCTGGACGCAGCGCTGCAGGTGGGGTCTCACAGCAGTGGAGCAGAGAGGGAGAATCACCTCCTCGACCTGCTGGCCACGCTGCTGGTGATGCAGCCCAGGGTGTGGTTGACTTTCTGGGCCACAGGTGCACATTGTCGGGTCATGTTGAGCTTGTCAACCAACACCCCCAAAGTCCTTCTCCTCAGGGCTGCTCTCTATCCATTCTCCACCCAGCCCGTATTTGTGCCTGGCACTGCCCCGGCCCACGTGCAGGACACAATCCATCAGGCACAATTTGCCCTTGGTGAAGCCATGCTGGCTGTGAGCAATAACCTTATTTTCCACGTGCCTTAGCATAGTTTCCAGGAAGATCTACTCCATGATCTTGCCAGACACAGAGGTGAGATTGACAGGCCTGTAGCTGCCCGGGTCTTTTTTTCCCTTTTTAAAAATGGGGGTTGTGTTTCCCCTTTTTCAGTCCATGGGAACTTCAAACTGCCACAACTTCTCAAATACGACAGACAGTGGCTTAGCAACTTCATTCACCAGTTCCCTCAGGACCTGCAGATGCATCTCATCAAGGCTCATGGACTTGTGCAGCTTCAGGTTCCTTAGATGACCTTGAACCAGATCTTCACCTATGGTGGGTGGTTCTTCATTCTCCCAGTCCCTGCCTTTGCCTTCGGTGACTTGGGCAGTGGCTGGAGCACTTGCCAGTAAAGACCAAGGCAAAAAAGTCACAGAGTACCTCAGCATTCTCCGTGTCCCAGGTAGCCAGGTCTCCTGCTTCCTTCTGGAGAGGGTTCACAGTTTCCCTAGGCTTCCTGTTATCACCAACGTACTTACAGAAGCTTTTCCTGTTGCCCTCCATGTTCCTGGCCAGATACAATTCTATCAGGGCTTCAGCTTGCCTAACCTGGTCCCTGGCTGCTCGGACAATTCCTATGTATTCCTCCCAGGCTAACTGTCCTCCAGTCACAGCAGCCATCCCACCGCATCTCCGTGATGCCAATAAGGTTGCAGCCCTGCAGGCATGCGCACATCTCTAACTCCTCTTATTCATTCCCCATGCTACGTGCAGTCTCACAGAGGCTTTCAAGCTGGGCCCCCGATGCTGACTTCCCGGCTGGAGTGGCTGGAATTCCTCTGTGGTGCTCTTCAGATGCTCTCCTGCTGCCCTGCCATCCCTCTCCAGGCTCTGGGCATCTCTTGCTGGCACTGGCATCGAACTTGTAGGAGTGGGATGGACTGAGGTTCCCCTCTACTGGCAACTTTAGTTTAAAGCTCTCTTCACCGGCTTGCCAAGCCTGGGACCAAAGATGCTTTTCCCTTTCCCTAACAGATGGACCCTGCCAGCCCCCAGACGACCAGGTTTCTCAAAGCGAATCCCACAGTCGAACCGCTGCTTGTGGCACCAGTCCCATAACCATCTGCTGATTTGCCAGATTCGAGTGGCCCTTCCAAACCCCTTCCCTTTGACTGGGAGGACTGATGGAAAAACTACCTGTGCTCCAGAGTCCCTGCCCACTGCTCCCAGGAGCAGAATACACACACATCCCAAACTGCAGCCACTGATCTCTAGCAGGCTAAAGCAGAGCTGATCAATACAGAATCACTGAAATGTAATTTTCCAAGAGCTCATCTCAGGAGAATGAGACAACACAACTGTCTCTGCTTCCGTCATTGCCAAGAGTTCTCCTGGGACCATGGCTTACTCAAGCAGGCTACCAGACCACCTCTGAGCCCTGCCTCATTAAAGCTTCCACCTGCACCCATCGCCTCGGTGGCAGTGTGACCCAGAAACACAGCCAGGTACCACCACCCTGCCTTTCTGGGATCACCTCCCTTTGCTGCATTTGTCACAAGCACAAAATGTTATCCAGTAAGGAAATGGCAGCGCGCATCAGACTTATCGCATCTGCTTTCCAGTCCTGATTTCTTTAGCCATAAAGCCCAGTGGTGCTGTGACAAGAAAGCTGAGTCTAGGTTACAGCACCAATCCAACCTTGCTGCGACGCAGAGATGAAGTGCCCAGCTCACTCCAACTCAGCCCTGGGGCTGGGGTGTTTTGGAAAGCCTGAAATGCACCCAGCAGATGTTACCTTGGGAGGTGTCCCCAGCCATATTTCTGCTGGGTGCAGAATTTCTGCCACATTTTTCTGCTCCTCTTCCAGGCTTGGCCCAACCCCATTAATTCCAAACTGAGATCACACCAACACTGCTTGCAAAAATCTTTTCGCTGAAGGGCTATACTAATTACTTTATCCAGCTGCAAACATAAGTGAACTGTGACACTGAGATACAGAAAATGACTCAAAACCTGGCTGTACATGGAAGAAGCATGATGGTCACTGGGACACCAATGCTGGGCATACTGGATCTCCTTCAGTACTGGACATTTAATCCTGCATTGCTTGCTAGCAGCAGCCAGGTAACTATCTCAACGTCCCTCCAAATGTTGTGGTATAGGGAGAGAAAGGCTTTTTCTGCAGTAGAAGTGTGGTTTCTGGAAGAATATTTGTGATTCCCAGCACAGGCACTGCAGGCGCCTCCTTTATTTCTAGCAGGGCGGTGCTGGGGGGGAGTGGGGCTGCTGGCACCCCAGCCAGGGCAGCAGGCAGCTAGCTGGGGAAGGCTGTGCTGGAGGAGGGTGGTTGGTGAGCCGGGTAACCGTGCTGGCCAGGTCAGCTTGGCCATACAAAGCTGGCACGCTGCACTCTCCTCCTGCAGGCAGCTCAAGCCGGTGCCCCAAGGACACCTCCAGGCTCACCTCCACCTCTGCTGCCGTCGGCACTGTGCTTGCCCAAGGCTGCCAACAAACCTGCGACACCAGCTCCCTTTTCCCAGAGCTCTTCAAAGCTCCCGACTGAAATAAATGGTGTTTACACATAGCTCCCCGCTCTGTTTCTCCTTTGCTCTCAGGAGAGCTGTGGGGTCTATTTTCAGGGAGACCTCTGTGCTAACCATAGCAGGAGCTCTCCAACAAGCTGCTAGCTCAGGCATGCTTCAAGCTAGAGCACCCAATCCTGTCAAAATCCAGCAGAGAGTTTTCAATATCCAGAAACCTTTGGTTCCCTGGGGACCGCTGCACTCATTCCTGCCTGCTACTGGACATAGGCACATTTGCTTTTCCTGAGCAGTTCCCTGCCAGTGAACACGGCTCCCTGGTTTTCCATGCCTGGGGCAGGTCAGGGGGATCCTTGCACCACCGGGAGAAGAGCCAGACCTCATGGAGTGGCAGCGAAGGCAGAGCAGCCCAGCCCTGGGACTGCTCAGCCTTCCTCTCGCTGGTCTGCCTGGCATTTACCACAATGCCATGAGGTTTCTACAAAAGCTACACTTACAACACATGCCAAATTATTATTAAGAGTATTAATTGCATATGCATATAGCATATGTTGGTGTTTCCAAAGTGTGTATCTGCATCTAGACATTTCTGGGGAAGGTGCATGAATTTAATATGACTATAAGTGACTTTTACTAATAAACCCTATCCGATTACATCAACTGAAAGGTAGATCGAATAAACTTGGCTTACCCTGACTTGGAAGAGCCCTCTAATTACCTGGCTTTCAATCAATACTCTGACATAAATACGCAGAAGTCTGCTACATGGTCACTGCAAGCAAAAATAATTGGAGCTCGGCAATTAAGAGTTTCTTTTTTAAATTACATTTTTGTTTGTAAGAGTCAGACTGCAAAGTTTCAAGTTTTTGGAAGACAGCTATAAGGCTGTGAAAGGTTTTTAATGGACAAAGTGCTTTTAGCTGTTAACAGTAATTATCTAGCACTTCCAAAATGCTTTTAATCTGGGAGCTCCATGTCACTTGCAAATAATGTTCCCCGAAAGAGAACACAGGAGCAGGAGAATGAGCTCCACAACAGGCATTAAGCTGAGTCACAAAAAGATGCATGGCCATGCAGCAAGTCAGTGCTGCTGCAGCAGGACTACAGTGCAGTGCTCTCATCCAGATGCCACGAGCAAACTTTTTCAGAAGCCTGGGGGAGATAAAGAGCAAATACATATGCTTCTACTGCACTCAATTCTGTTGCGTCCTGCTGAATTCTCCTCCTGCACCAAGCTTTGAAATCATCGTTAGTGTGAATTAATGGACAGTCAGCAAGTACCAGGGGAGGGAGCTCTCCCGTACCAAGTACCAAGCCCCTTCTACGCAGGCTTCCCCAGCCCAGCTCCTCCTCAAGCTCTCAGCAGCCTCTTCCACACCCTGCCAGGAGCATTTCCAGCCTCTCCATCCACAAACCACTAGCCCAAGCCCTCAAAATGGGTTTTGGCATTCGCACCAGCGTGTCAGAGGGACTGAGGCAGATTTCTCTGACCCCCCTGCATGTGCCTCAACCCAGTTGGTGCTGGGAGCTGGAGACCAGAGCAGAGGACATGGACATCTCCTTCAGCTGCCCACCTTCAGGGCAGTCTCCCCCTTGCCTCCCACACACAGTCAGACCCCATCAACATACCTTTGTTTAAGGGGGAGTTTTCCAGCCCTTTTTTCCTCCTCCTCCAACCTCCTGCGAGCTTCTTCCAGCTGGGTGAGAGGGTTGGGGGCTGGATTGGGCGGCATGGTAGGATCTTGGATGAAGGGATGAGAAGGCTGGACGATGTTTCGGAGCTGGGCACTGACCCATGGATGCACTGCAACAGGCCGTTCAATGGAGAGGGGTCGGACCATATCATGGGACAGCTGCTTCTTAGCACCTGAAGAGCTACACACAAACACAAAGGTTTTACATGGACCACTGAGTCACTTTGCACAGGCACAGAGTCACTCCTAAATGAACCTACAGCTTCTGCAGCTGGACATGGGCACCACTGGGAAGCTCCTTACAGCACGGCTTCCAAGGGAGAGGGGAGCACCATCCGCGCCTAGAGAACATTTCAGGACAGCAAGTCCTGAGACAGGGTGAGCAACCCAACCCTGACACAAAGCCCACAAATCTGTTTAAGGGCTCTCATCAAGTCCACAACACCTGAAAATAAATCCAGCAAAAGGCAGCTCGACCATTTGTGACATTCCCCCACAAGATGCCCTCCCATGTGCTGACAACGTTCCCAGTCTGGGAGCTTCTCCATGAGCTGCTGGTTGGCCTCTCCAGGGAAGGGGATGCTGCAGAGATGTGCTCATTCTTCCCCAGCTCTGGTGGCAGAACCTGCCTGCCTGACTTCATGGTGGCCTGGCACTGCCCATGGCCCTGGCACTTGGCCCCAGCTGCCTGCAGTGCAACCTGCCCTGGCCTCTACCATCAAGCAAGAGAAGAAACCACCAGCAGTTTCACCACTGAGCCTCCAGCACAGCTGTGTCAAAGGGGATGAGAGACTCCAGATCCCTCTCATCAACACCCTGCACATGCCGTTATTTTGCCAGACTGACCAGACAGGGATTAAGGATCGGTGCCTACAGGAGATGTTTGACAACAGAGAAACTCCCAAGGCAGCCATGTCCTTGGCTCCACTCCAGGCAGGTGGGGCCATCCCAGAGGATGCTCCCCACAAGCCAAAATGCTGGGCAACTCTGAGCTGTGCTAAACTGCTTACTCGGGACCAACGGCTAAAGCACAGCAGGTCTGACATTTCTATCAGCACCTTGCAGGAGTAACAGGCATTTACATACAAGCAAATGCTTAAAGGAAAAATACTGCCTACTGTGTGCCGCGTTCTCCACCTTGGAACCATAGCAGCAATTAGTGAGATTCCCCTGGGGCTGCAACCTCCCCCGTGACCAGAAGTCATCCTTCAGAAAAAACAGCCCTTACAGCCCTCGAGCAATTCTCAGTCTCCAAAGGGTCTAAACCCTTGTGCCTGGTGGATTCTCATCTTTCCAAGATCTCCAGAAACAAGGCAGACTGCCCAGACACACAGGCCTTGTGCAGGGGATGCAATACAACAGCGTGAAGCCCCCTTGCTCTGCCAGCCCTTACCCATGGTTTGTTTTCCTATGCCTGCTGATCTCCTTCTCTCCTTCTATGATCCACTGAAGGATCTTCTGGTTTCTCTCCACGTCTTCAGGAGATCCTGGCATCTCATAGTTGGCACCATCACTTTTCCCTGAATCGGTCTTCTTAACATTTCTTTTTGAGAGCAGACTTGCTTTCCCACTGCAAGAACAAAGCTTGAGACATTAGCGCTTTGCCTAAGCCAAACCACCGCAGACCATGGCAGAGGATGGACACGTCTATCTCCAGACACCTTCAGCCCTGCTAGGGTCTGGTGCTCCTGCAGTACAGATGTGGCCCTGGCTGCCTTCCACAGCCTCCTGGCTCTACCATAGCTCAAACCAACTGTGCCACAGTTGAGGCTAAGAGTAAGACTGGCTAGACCTAAGCACAGCAAGCTTCTCCATCCAGCCACCTGTGGGGAAAGGGAGCTTCTCCTCTGGGCAAACAAATCATGACAATGTGGCAAGAAGATCCGCCACACGAAGGGTTGTGTTAAACCCCCAGCTCTTTGCTCAGAGCAGGAGGTTCATCCTGGTGCTGCAATCTGTTGGCTGACTCTCCACACCAGACCACTGCTTAAAACCTGGGTCCTCCCCATCAGCCCCAGATTCACCGATACCCCAAACTGCTGATCTGCCATACCCAGCATTTGTTTCTCACCCCGACTTGAACCACGGCTTCACACCATGGTGGAAGATCACATCTAGTGGGGTGGGCTGCCCTCTGCAGGCTCTCGTGCACTGGGAAGCCCAGCTACCTCAAACACTGTAGCCAGATGGACACCAGGCAGAAGGTGACACTCTGGCTATGCTTATGGCTGCAGCAAAGGTTCCTACAGAAACCCCGCCACTCCTTGCCCACACGCATGCCCATGTGAGCAGCACAGCAGCCCCACACTCACGAGGCCATGCAGAATTCACCCGTGCTGGCCTGTTGTTGCCACAGCCTGTAAATTTCATGGGACCCCCATTGTCCTAATCACCCACCTGCTTTACTCCATAGGACCTCCCTACTTCTGCTTCTGCGTGCTCACCAACACGCACAGGAAAAATAACTTCAACACCATAGAGGACCACCAGGCCCTCAGGCAGCTTTGCTGACATTTTTTAAAAAAAAAATATCTGGAGAGGGATTGCTGAAGATCTACAAAGGCAGGGCAAACTGACAACTTCTCTGCTTCTCCCCACGTAAGGACTAGTGGGCATTAAATGAAATTCTCCAGCAGCAGGTTCAGTGTGAACAAAACCCCCAAAAAAAGTCCTTTCCTGCAGCTTGTAATCAATGCAGACACGGCTGCAGGAGGCTGGGGGGCCAGCAACCCCGATGGGTTCAACAAGGAGCCAGACGAGCCACTGCAAGAGACTGCTGGCTGCCAAACAAGATTGTTCGGATATAACCTCGTCTTGTGAAGCTCCTAACCTGCGGACTGTCAGGAACTGTGAGTATGTACCAGAGGAAGGACAACTCTGAATGTGCCCTCTTATAATCCCCTTAAATAGATGCTGTAGTCAGTGCTAGAGAGAAGTCCTGTATCTAGACAGGGCTTTGGCTTGACACAGCATGGTCACGCTCATGCTCTGTTGAAGCACTAACAGCCCTTTCCCTATGGAAACTGGGCAGATTTAAGTGATTCTCCCTCTCTGGAGAGCAGTTTGCTTCAGCTGCCTCTGCATTCTGCCCCCCTGCTCTGAACGCCGGTCCTGCCTGCTGCAGACCCAGCCTCCTGCCTTCACTAAATATCAGACCCCTGGTACGCTGCAAAGCAACATACCTGCACCCACAGCCCTGGGGAGCCAGCCACGCTCAGGGCGAGCACAGCCCTCCCCTGTGGCTGCTGCATCACCATCCCTCACCCCAGACAGCCCCGAGCTCCGCCGCCACCTCTGCAGTCATCCAGTAAAAGCACTAGCAAAACCCACAGCAGTGGAGAAGGAGCTTCGTCCTGTCCCCTCAGCAGGGAGGGGATGGAGGAATTCAAACAGCCAAGGAAAGATGGGCAAAAGCCCGTAAGGCAGCAAAATGTCTCTTCTGAGCACTAACTACCCCAGAGAACATCCCCTTGGGACAGGATGCTACGGCAACACCGCAGTGTCTGTTGTTTTGTTAGGAAGAGAAAGGAGCCCTTCTGGTGAATGGGTTAGGCCTTGCAGTAAGGAGGGCTGTTTTGTCCTCTCACAAACACGTTAGGGGACTGGTTTCTGTCACCCAGACCCTGAGACACAACCCTATACTTAGCAGCTCCTGAGGCATGGGGAAGTAGACCGGCATCTGCAATTTCTAAACACCTCCACTGCCTTAAGGAGCAGAAAACCTACTTTACAACCAAGGCCGTTAAAAATCCAGGTTAGAGGGTGTCTTTCAGCACCAGATCTCAGAGTGAAAAGGGGTCTATAAGGGTTATCAGGGGACATATCTATTTCTGGAGGGGAAGAGCAGTGGGAGGCCCCCAAACCATGTCCCACCATAGACTTTCACAAGAAAATGTGGTTCAGCCACTGTTTCACCAATGCTACAGCCTGTTTATGAAGAAGTCCTACAGAAGCCACGGCTCTGGGACTCCTGTTGGGTGTCGCCTTGACTCACCTGTAGCCTAAAGAGTCCATGGGGACAGGGGCCATGCCCAAGTTTTCAGTGTAGTTTCGTGACTTTGTTGCATAGTTATGTGAATCTACATTCCAAGCAAAGCTGTTCTGCACTCGCTGCGTGGCCTCGGCCTCAATCTGCTCTTTTGGTTTCATCACGCTGTGGTGATGGATGTGGTGGTAGATGTGTTTATGGTGGTATAAGTTAGCTGCATCCAGTTTCATTCCTGATTTTGTTGCGTGCTTGCCGTGCCCTGGAGGAATTGTTCCTAGTGTCCCTGACAGCTTTCCTAAGTGGCCACTTTCTGGGGACCGTGGCTTAGGAGAGTGGCGGCCAGGTCCTGGAGACTGGCAGCCCGGTGTTTTCATCACGCGTTGTACGTGTTCATCGAGGATGCTTTCCGGGTTTTCTTCATGGGCATCTCTCATCTGCATCCCAGCACAGCCCATCTCAGAGTAACGAGGAGCAAAGTGATGAAAGGCTTGGGCGGAAGGCATCTTGTGGCTAATGACTGAGGGACCAGAAGAGATATCTGCATCCTCACCTTCTTCTTCCTGCAAGAAACCGGGGACAATCAGAGAATGACAGCAGAGTGGTGAAAGGCGTCCCTGGTCCCACCTCCTGCTCACAGCAGGACTGCTGCCAACCCTTGAGTCAGGCCTGCCTTAGTCCAGCCAGATCTTGAAACCCTTCAAGGTGGAGATCCACAGCCCCTCTGGAGACCTGCCCCAGACCGTGCCACCCTCCTGCAGAAAGCTTCCTAACCCAACCCTGTGCAGTCCTGCTGCTACCGAGCAGAGCTGCTCAGGCCTCTGCACCTGCTTTTTGAGCCACCATTAGCAAGGGTCTCCATGCATTACCCAAAGAGACTGAGGCAACCTCTGACAGGCAGCCCACGCATCACAACCAGGCTTTACAGATGCAGCTTTCTGACTAGCGCAACAACTCAATCGGATTTATGAGTGGGCAGAACCTTATTCAAACGCTCCCTAAGCCCCTTGAAGGTGTTCTGTAACAACCAGCAGCCAAGACACACCATACCACACCATTCCTGTGACTTCCTGCGAGAATTTGGTAAAGCACCATCAAAACCCATCAGACAAAGTCCGAAGCTACAGGATATGCAGCCGAACAGTTCCTGAGTCCCCTGGTTCTCACCTGAATGACTATTTTGCAAGGCAAAGACAACAGCGGGCTTGTAACAGGAGGGAGCAACTTAAAGTCAACAGCAGCACAAATGGGTTTGAAAATCAAACACCGATTTCTCTCGAGCATGCTAAGGCTGGAGTGAAACATTTCATGCAGATAAAGAAATGGGTTGGAACTAACTGCTTGTTCTTGTAGTTCACAATGGTCTAGGACACCCTGCTAGCGACTCTTTAAGTTCTTGCCAGGAAGAACAAAACTCCTCCATGCTGACAGCCACGGTTTTGATGTTGACAAACTACTTTACGCTCCAACATAAACTCAGATATTTATGAAGTTTCTTTATTGGAAGTCGGGTTTCCTATTTTTTTTTAATTACATAAGTAGGATTCCACTGAGTCCTTTAATGCTGCTCTCTTTTCCTCCTTTGGCACAGTAAAGAAATCAGTTGCAGCACAGATAAAACGCATCTGCTAGAAAACACTGACTCCCATCAACTTTGCCTGTCAGATGTCATCATCCATCACTTGCTAACCAGCTTCAAAGTTGCAGCTGCCAACCACACAGCAAGAAAGCAAATAACAGACTTCCTCCCAGTGTCACACCTGGGGGTTTAAAGCTGAAGCAGGGACAATGCCAGGCTTTGGAAGTGCCAAGGGCGTGGGCGCTGCAAGCCTGGGGGTGTGACATGATGCCCACATCTGGAGGGCCCACCACACCACTTTCTACCAAATTGCTTTGAAGAACTTCAGAGGCACCTTTCATCTACAGCCACAACGCTGCGGCCTGCCAACTGCCATCCCTGGGCACCCAGGTCAGGGACAAGAAAAGATGAAGCGTGTGCTGACCAAACCCCTGCCACCGGGGTAAGCATTTATTAGCAGTTCATGAAAACCCAATGATACGCTCAGCACTTGTGAGGCTTTTAGAGCTGGTACCTACTTTCTGGAAAACTCTTGGCTTTAAACGCCAACTAATGTGCAGGAGAAGACCTGACCCTAGCACAGATCTCTGAGGAATGGCAGCGTGTCCTTTCTGCTCGGAGCCCAGAGCTCCGGCAGTGCTGTCACACTGGAGCAGGGTGGCATGAGAGTGACAGCCTGGGGTGGTTCAGCCAAACAGGTGCCTGAGATCTGGGAAACCCTCTGGCTGCCTGGATCTCCATTTTGCAGAAAACTGGGACCTGGTACTTTGCTTTGCTCCAAGACTGAGATCAGGGTGGGCTAAGGGAAGGATAGGGATACACTGGCTCTCTTTCAGTTTGCCTCAGCTCCTCTATGTCACTAAGCAGGAGATTGCAACCCCAGGCAGGTCCTCAGCTGGCTTCCCATCCCCTAGCACTGGTCTCAGGCTTGTACCAGGTAGGAAAGCCCCAACAGTGAGAAAAAGGCAGCAAACGATGGAACTGGGGTGCCTACCCCAAGCTGCCCTCTCTCCTTGAGCAGAGCAAAGGTTCGAGTCAAGGCTGCAGACACCAGTTCTGCTGAATCTTTGCCCGTGCCCAGTCTACAGTGAAAAAAACAATATATGGCACAAGGCTGGGGCAGCCCAAACTGGGACCGTAATGTGGGACTTCGGATACGGCAGTCAAGCCTTGGCTCAGCCACATGCACCGGTGCGTTGCGAGGTGCTCCTTGCCCGAGTTGCCCGATCACAGTTTATCCCTCCCTCCCACCCAAACCTGCCCGCACCCAGCTTGCACAAGCACGCTGCCTAACCTGCATCCCTCCGCCCATCGGGCACCCTTGCACTGCCTATGGCTGGCACAGGCAGAAGAAAGGGAAGACAAGACAAGGACATGATCAGGGAGGCACAGGCAAGAAGCAGTAACTGCAGTGCTGTACACCAGAGAAACCTGCGGGCCCGGGAGCAGCCTCCTCCACTTTCCTGGGCACAGGGATGGTGTAAGCTCTGGAGCCACGTCCCAGCATCTCGCCGCGGTGAGCTGAGCTTTGCTGGGCTAAGCTTGGCGGCGTGTGCAGCCTCTCGCCAGGCGGGGAAGCCCCGGGTGCCATAACCACTAGATGGTGCTTTGTTGACATAATATTGTCAGAAATCTCTTCCATCAGCTCCCAAAGGCAGCGGCAGTTAGAAGCATGCAGACTTCAACTTTGCTGACTGTCTACTGAGCTATTTTTACTCTCCAACAAGGCTGGGGGTGCCCTTCCCTTTGAGTCAGGAGGCTGAGATCTGTACTGATGAGCTACGGGCAAGTGATACCCTGCTGCAAACCTCCTCCTCTGCCTTCTCCCAGTCCCACCCATCAGGCAGCTGCTGGTTGGTAGGGCAAAATAGCTCACCTAACCATGAATGTGTTTTCGATCATCATGCAAATCACTTCCCTCTCTAGGCAATGTTTTATATTCAAATAGTGAGAATCTCAGCGGTGGCTTCTTCTCCTGGCTTATTTTCAATTCACTTGGTTCAGACAAAGACACAGTGATCTGTACGATACGATACTGACCTGTACGATACGATACTGCAGCTTCCATGCATGGACATGAGGCTGAAGCAACTCAAAAAGTAATAAAGAGGCGGGCATATCCTCTTAATACTCTCCCATGCTGCTCAGAATAATTAATGAATTCAGAGTTTGTCTTTTTTGAAAAACAGAAATCCTAACAGTCTTTTCAGTAACAGGCATTTGGCTTTAAATCAAATGCCTCTTCTCGATGTTACTGCATGATGTGGCTTTGAAAGGGAACCTGCAGGCAGCTCACTATGGGGGAGAAAAATTCTTTTTTCCTAGCTTTTGCAAAATACTTGCAGCTTCTCTGCTAAGCTGATAACTGCCCAGTGTGACTAACGCTCATGGCTTTCCCTGTGCTGTTGTTCAGCGAGCCATGCAGACCCGGTAAGAGGTTACCCTGTAAGTCCTCGTGTTCAGGTCAAAGGAAAAAACCCTGGGATCTATCAGGATTCAAGGTCTCCTCTTGCTGATACCAGCAGCTCCTGCACCTCAAGTGCTGACCTAAAAAAGCTACAATTGCTTACTCTGAGTTTTCCTGAATGGCTAATGCCAGATGCCAGACAGTCAATGAAGTACATTCTGGAGACAGCAAAGAGGTTTAATATATAGCATTAGTGGGAGTCCTGGGCTTAAAAATAGATTAAGTCACACAAAAATGTGTTTAAACAGACTTAAATTTATTCTCTGGCACATAGGTATTTGCTGATTTTATGGTATTGCTACTGGCAGCTTCTTCAAGGAGGCAGAGGGCTGGCATAATGTAGCCTGGTACAGGAGGGGGCTGCAACAGAGCCACGGAGGGGGGAGAAGGAGGAGGAGGAGGAAGAAGAGTGCTCTAGGACCATGTTAGCAGAAAATGCTGCAAGTTACATTGGCTTTGTTTAGAAAGCAATAGGTACCAGATAAAACCAGAGAAATTCCAGTACAACAGGAATCTAATCACAAAAGCACCTCGGTGGCCTTTTCTGGCTGGATGCTGGATGCAGAGGTGCAGGGAGTTTGCTGGAAAACGCTTGGAGCTGGAGGAAACCTTACAGATCCTTCTGCCTTCCTCACTTCTCTGCATTTGAAATGCAGATGTGATTCAAAGCGAATATGACAACTTACAGCTCTTTTCTGTTTAAAGAGCTACTAGATGAACATTTAAAACTACTCTAGCGGGGCTGCAGGGTCTGCCCCGGAGCCCCAGAGACTCGGCTCCTCTGAAAGCACAGAGCTAGCCAAGCCAGGCACCGATACCTCTGCTTGAAGGGAGAGCTGTGGGTTACTAAGCACAGAGCCTTTGCCTCAGGGCCACAGCAGCTATTAACAGCAGAGACCCGTAATTTCTTCACACAGGGCTGTAGTTACACTGACATTGGCAAGGTTCCGTAACACTGTGGTGTCCTCTGAACACTCTCCTATAGCCCCAGCACAAGATGGACAGGTACCCATGAGATGCAGTATCTCAGAAGAAAAGATACGGTGCGAATGCTGCTGAACAGGGTGGCTCACACAGGTAATATTAGATGACCAATACATCATTATCTACCTTTTGGAGCTTGTGGTGGAGCTAAAGGCCTTGCACGCTTTCCTTGGTTCATCTACAAAGTCCTCGAGCTCTGAAGGGCCCCAGTGGTACCAGGGCTCACAGCATGCCATGGGCTGCGTCTCCCCAGCCACCCATGTGGAGTCAGTGTGTTTTTCTGCTCAGGAGAGGGTTCTTGGATACTACACCTGATCAGTTCCACGTTTTCTAGGGATGTGCTAGGCACTGATGGGGAGAACCCTTTTGGTTGTGGTAGGAATGGCCTGATAGCAGACACAAACACCTCCAACAATAACATCACCTGCCACCTGGCTACAATTTGTAGAGGAAATGGGGATCACACAAAACCCCACAGCGGAGGGAGAATTCCTGTGACATAGTCCCCATCCTTGCACAGAAGGGATTGCTCTCAGGCGAGCAAGGGTGCTGAAGAAGACGAGACAGAGCATCCACAGCCCCTAACTGGTGGCAGAAGCGGGCACTGCTGTGCCATGGCTGGTATCTTACAGCAGGGAGGGAGTGCTGGAGCTCACAGAGCCCTGCATGGATGGGGAAACAGCACCGTGGAAGCTCCTGGGGCAATGGGAGCCTCCAGAAGCCCCTTTGCAAGTGATAACCATGGCTGTTGGAGCAGGAAGTGGTCGCCCCAGTTGCTTCCACAGCAGCTGAAAGCTCCCTGTGGTGTACAGTACGCAGACAGTCTCCCAGGCTGGTAGAGGTAAAGAGGTTACTAACCGCTCGAACACGTTTAAGGCGCTCCTCCAGTTTCTCCTCTGCTTCACGTTCCTTTTGTACTTCCTCCAAACGATTGATCAGTTCTGCAGCAAACTTCTCTGGTTCAACGTGGATATCCTTTGGCATTCGGTATGTACGCTGGAGGAAGAACACACCAGGGGTTAGCAAAAGGTGCATGAAAAAATCACATATTTACTCTGGAGGATTTGATAACTGAAATGCCAGTCGTTCTGGTAGAGAGCTGAGGGAAGACAGGATGGCAGATGCAGAGGTGCCGCCTAGGACTGGGGAGTTAGAAGCTGAGCCCCCACCAAGCTCCCCACCTGCCACCAGCTTTGCACATCACCTCATGTAATGGAACGGTTTTCTGGAGCCACAATTCAAAAGCTCTTTCAGTACCAAACTCCTCTTCGGCATGGATGTGCTTGTTTACTCCCCATGTACAGTCAACAGGAATATCCTAGTCTCAAAGGGTGGGAAATGGATGTACAGATGAACTTCTCAAAAATCGTGCTTATAGTAGTGATGTTTTCACTTTGATAAAAAAAGAGGACTCTTACGCACACTTATTCAGCTCACCCCCGGTGGATTAGTATGTGCTGGTCAATCTCTGCCAATCTAGCCCAGAGCCCAGAGAAAAGAGTGGAAATCCTGTCACCTCCAGGACATCTTACCTCCCTCCATCTTTTGCCATGATTTCCACAAAGCATCCTCTCTTACCAGAGGATCCTGCAGGATCGCATCTTGGCTCTTCAAGAGTCATGCAACAATCCTCTGTTTGCTTCATTGACACAGCAACCTTACAAGCGCAAAGATACTATTTTTCTCCTTGCTCCGAGTGAACAAGCGAATATTTATGGAAATTCAAGGGCATCCTTGGTTCCTTACATTGAGTTACTTTGTCCCTAAATTCCTGAGCTCTGGGATAAGAACTTTGTGTAGTGAAGTATAAAGCTATCAGCTGCAGTATTTTTCCCCTCATTTTCATCTGTTCCGCATTATTTTGTTAAAATAATAGAAAAAAAAATATGACGCAGCAGAGATAAAAATTTAATTTGGAGGAAAAATATATGGAAAATTCACCAGTATAAAAACCTGCATTCAAATATTTCAATACCAACATGAGAGAAATTTACACTGTATAGGACCAGAGATAAAATTAAATGTGAAGACATGAGATAATTCATAGCAAAAGAACAAATGCAGCACCAGAAGTAGACATCAAGCTTGAAATCTTTAAAGGAGGATGAGGGACCACCTGAATTTATCCCAGACCAGCCAAAAGATCAATGCAGAAGCCTAAAATAACACTTTGCCTCAAAACCTAACAAAAGTATGCAAATCATACTGTTTTTTCTCTCTCTGCCAGCTGCTGAGTGGAAGGCAGGTGAAGAAAACCAGAGGCAGCAAGTATTCTACTGATGGCCCCAAGAAGCTGAAGACATCTTTCAAGACACCCAAGTTGGGTTACAGAGGTCTCAGTTAAATCACTGGTCGTTTTGTTTGCTTAGAGCAGGAGCCAGCCAACCCTGCCAGCAAATCTCAATTCCAGCACTCGCTGCTGTCAGCTTCTCTTCCACCCTGGATGGTGCTGGGCTGCAGCCTCCCTGGGGACGTCTGTGGACATGATGTGGCTTTGCAGGTAAAAAAGACTACCTGCTCTACCACTTGTTTTCCGTGACAAGCAGAGGGCCAACAGCTCCACCTAAAGCTGTCCCAGGCAGGACTGACCCATCCGAGCTGGGGACAGCCCCAACAAACCATCCCCTTCATCCAGGGATGCAGCCGCTGGAGAAGGCATAACACGTGGGAGCTACCACATGGCTCCCACCCTGGGATGACAAAATCTTTGCTGCCACCATGACCTCCTGCCCTGCAAATCAATGGCCTGTATTTAAAAGAAACACTGCAGAAAAAGATTTTCATCAAGAAAAACGACATTTAGTCTTGAAATACTGGCACAAGGGCCAAAGCAGCATGCTTTGTCCCAGTGCCTTGACCTTGTGCTGCCCAGAAACGGGCCCCAGACATGGTCCACCATGGGGGAAGATGTGGCAGAGCTGGTCGCTGGTCTGTTACTCCCTGAGGAGCTTCTAGGATCCAAATGCTGTTTCCCCATTCCCCCTGCGTAGCCTGGGGGAGCATTTCTGGCTAAGAGAGTCTGCTTTCATCAGAAACCCCAAATGCATGATCATCACCAACCATCTCGTGAGGCAGAGGCAGCAATTCCCAAGCAGGGAAATCTCTCTCTTGCTGGACAAGTCACAACCCGTCGAGTGATGTGTTCACTCCCTCTGCCACGTCAGACATGCCAACTCTCCCTGCGGTTGTTTATACGACAACAGCACCAAGACCTGCTCCGTTATAAATTTAATGAGCCTAATGAGATGCAGCTCAGTGCTCAGCAGTTACAGTCTCGGGTCTCCCCATTGCAGTTACCACAGCGGCTTGCATAGAAAAGCAGAACTGGGAAAAAATTTCCCTTGATTTTCATAGCCTTTGATGCAATGCAGCATCCTCCATCAGCCTCTCCCAAGCCCCCAGCAGCAGTGGGTGCAAAGGCTGAAGCTTCCTAACCTGCATGTTCGAGTTCTGTTACAATGAGGTGGTTCCCTCCAGGCCAAGCAATGCTTATGGACCAGAACTCCGTCTCTGACGAGGATCTGAAGACATTCAGGGTCACTTGCTGTATCCAGGGAACTCAAGAGACTATGATTTTGGTCTTTTACAACTAATACTTCAGCATGTTTATCCAGTCTCTCAAAGTCTGAAGGTGACTGAAGCTCAACTACAGAAATGAGAATAATCGAACCCATGAATCTTTAGGATGAATTTGTTTTCCTCTCTCTTTGATAAACAGCTGTACGTGCAAAACCCATTGCCCTGCCCTTGGAGCTTTCCACTCTGCAAAACAGCTTGCAGAGGTCCTCAGCAGCCTGTCTGAGGGTGCAAGATGCAGATCTCCCCTGCGAAGCCATCTCTGCAAAGGTCTCCCTGACCATCCAAGTTCAATGTGACTGAAGTAAACCTCACTTCACCCCATGGATACCAGTTGTACGTGCCATACGTTGTCCTGGTGGGATACCCACAGTGGTGACTCACAAAAGGTGGGCAAGCAGGATGATGCTCTGAACATCGCCATGGGTCTGACTTTATTCCTAGCTCAAAGGATGAGCTACTCAGACTTCCCCAAAACTAATAGCATTGTAGAGTAACGAATGCAAATTCCCTGTGCTGAAACAATACAGATAACTGCAGAGGGCTCTTTCTATCTCCCTGGACAGCAAACATGGACTGCATTGACCTGGCTCACAAGACTTACAACAACAAAGTGTTTGAACCTTTTATCAAATGACAGGCCTGACTTCGGAAGGAAAGACATGCTCCATCAAAAACCAGCCAGGCTGAGCCTGTGCCCAGAGGAGGATCCTTCAGGGCTTCAGGATTTCGAACCTGTGCCCAGCTTCCCATGGGCTTACAGAGCCCTGCCAAGGGAGTTGTAAATAAGCTGTTTATTGTTCTGAAATCAGAAGGGCTCCAAATGCTTTTGTTCCAAGTAAAGAGTGCAGCACTCTCCGAGAGCTGGCTGGTTTTTGAGGATTCAGCCCTTCAGGTCTGGACCAGAATGAGATCTCTGGACATTCTGGGTCAACAATTCAGAAAGGAAGCACTTCATTTTAAAGAATTGTTTTATCTGCAGCTGTTTTAGCTAATGTTTTATTTAATTATCTATCTACTTTTACTTAATGTCACTAGTTCAGATGGGTCTGTCCAGAACCAAACCGAACTGGGCTGGGGAGGCTGCAGAGGACAAGAGATGGGAGGCTGAATGCCAGATGGGTTGGCATGAAAAAAATTGCTTAAACTGGTCTGGATGGAGCAATCTTTCCTAGTGACAGATGTAAGGAAGGATTTCTTGGGGTACCTATCACCACAACATTGCCCTTGACATGTGAAGTGGTTGAAGGTCTGGTACCTTTGGGAAGGAGCAGCCTGCTAAGAACATGCAAGATACACAAGCTCTTCAGTAGTTCCACTTAGCACCTGCTACCACGTTTTCTCTTTTTCTTGGACCTGACTGCATGGGAGTTGCATGGATTTTGTTCCATGAGGCAGATGCAAGTCTTGGGTTTTGATGGATTTTACCTTCCCTGAGAAACTGAGGTCTGAGGAATAAGCTGCAGATCAGAACACACTGGCATCCTAAATGTGTGGTTTTGCTATGATCTACACATGAAAAGGCTGAAAGGGAAGAATCTCGTTGCGGTTTGCAGGTTCCCCTTGGGAAGAATAAATCTCAGCTGCTCTAAGCTGAAACAGGAAGTTTTCCAAGGTTATCACTGGGTAGAGGTCTCTAACCGGCCCCAGGGATCCACGGGTTGGGCTGAACCATTTCTGACAGATCTGACTGGGCCAAATCTCCCTTTTCTACAGGAGGTTTGATGCCTGAGTGGCTGACGTTAGATCACAAGTCAATCTTGGAAATGAAAGGAAGATGGCAGGCTAGAGAAGCCAGGAGAAAAGAACTTCTGAACCTCCAAGTTTCCCAGATTCCTCTGTGACATACATTTTTAAAGGATAAATGGTGTTTCCATACCAGAAACACTTGTGGCAGAGCTCATGGATAGCTGGATCTCAGCATCCACTTTAGCAGCATTCAGGGATTAGCAAGAAGTCCCGCTGCTGCAAGGCATTTGAGGAAAATGGCATAAAATGGCTGATGGGAATCCTGAGCAGGTTCCCAACTCGCAGGAGCAGAAAGCTCATTTGGCTGTAGTTATCCAGGCAGCACGAGACCAGGGCTCCTCCTATACGCTCCTCACCTGTACAGCACAGCCGAGTGGTCACTCAGAATCTTCTGTTCCACTCAAGAACACTACGGAAGCCACCTCGCAGCATCCTTGATTGTGGGGAAGGACAGAAGAGCTCCCACCCGATGATCAAGCTACAGCAAGAACATCACAAAGTGGCTTCTTTATGCAGTTAAACAAACAAAAAGAGGAATCCCAAGTCTTAATGCTTGAGGCTGGATTTTTCTGAATTTGCTGGGAAAAAGGAGCATCTCCCATTGTCCCCTGAGAATGGATGAATGAGAAAGCTGCGGTAAAAACAGTGCAACAGCACAGGTATGGCCCTGCATTCTCTGGGCTTTCGCCCTTCCTTTGGGAACTCGCTTGCTCTTTCCTTCCTTGGTGCTCCAAGACTCTGCTCGAATCCAAGAGAGAGATGGAAAACCACATGAAAAGCAACACTCACTTGCTGTGTAATGGGTTCTTGCCAGAGGCACAAAACAAAGGTCTTGTTGCTTGCTAGAGATCTTCACCCACTGCATTCCTGGGCAGAGCGCCATTTCACAAAACACAGCTTTTCCAAACTCAGAGCACTGGTGAGTTTGTAAGTGTGGAAGATGCAGAACACAGCCATTCACACACCAAGATCTCCTGCTGCACGGCATGGCATCCTACAAAACCAGCACACGCCTTCATTATTTGGAGGCAGCATGGCTGTTGAAACTAGCGGGCTGTCTCCTGTGAACATATAATCACTACAGTTTATAGCTCCTGGACCTAACTAAAAGTGCTGCTATTAAAAGCAATGTAAGTTCTTTCAGAATTTTGAGTAATAGCTCCATAACTCATTTGTAAGGGAACAGTAAGGTCTCTAAAGGACTTCTGAAATGGCTTTTCGGAAGTAGGAGGTTCTCTACTATCACTAGGAAAACATGCCATGCATTCTGCAAGCACTATCAGTATGGACTCTGGCTACACTCGTTAGATATGAGTCCATAAAGCCCTTCACTCAAAGGTTGCAATTTCGTCATTGCTACATGTTTAAAAGCATGCTAACCACCAGGCCCAGGTGGCTGATGGAGACCGCTTTAGCTACGGGCTGCGAGATAGCCTAATCACCAGCTTTGGAAAGCAACACTTGAAGAAACATTTGCATGGCTCCTTGCTAATTGGGGACGTTTAATTCAGCAAGTGTGCAGTTAGAGGTGATTTTAAAAGACTAACTTTATAACATTTTACACTGGTGTTGTCAAAACATATTGTCTAATTACCTTCTCCTTTCTTGGCTGATTGATAAGCGAGAGCAGAGCAGTGCCTCTCTGAAGTCGATGCCAATTCTGTGTCAGTAATTGGCTGGCAGGAGGTGCCAGAGTGTCTGAACTAAACTTTTATTCCCTGGAGAAAGACTAGAACTAACTCAACTTCTCAGTCCTCTGCTCCCATATAAACAGGCGTCAAGATGCCTTTTTCCCTGGGAGTTAAAATTACAGCACAGAACCTAATGGGAACAGTGGCTGTTTCACAGGAAAATCCTTGTGAAGCGTCTTGTCTGTAGTTTAGGAGGAATATGTAATTCTACAAGACCGTGTAGATAAATAGGATAATATAAAAAATTATAAGCAGCAGGTGGCCAATTTAAACCTTGTTCCCCCCCTCCTCCCCCCCTTTTTTTAACTGGTTTCCAAAAAGGTCGATAAAATTTAATGCTAAGTAAAACTAATTAGCCTGCAAGGAACTGCTGCTGGAATGACACTTATTCAGTTCAACAAAAGAAATGTTTGGCAGATGGAAGTTCGTTAAAGCAGAGCTCACTATACATATTTAATGCTCCATACTCTTGAGTTTATAACCTGCAGTTCATCGAGGCATTGCCAGTGCGCAAGATCAACAGAAAGCCACTATTATTTTTATCCAAAAGGTAAAGCCACTGACAAGCTTTGAAGTCAGAGAATATTCACTCAGTAGTTCCCACTGTTGGGGAACAGCAACAACAACAACAACAAAAAATAAAGGCCAGGCTTTCAAACTCCAACTCTAACAAAGCCACGCTTACAGTAAAAACGGCATCAAGTGAAATAAAAAGGCACCCAGCCAGCCTTTTCAACAGCAACCACACTGTGAAAGCAACTGTGTGAAAAGAGAGGTGACTGAGCAAGGATGGCTAGTGAGAGTCTGCAGCCAGGGCTTTTATTGTCAACCCAGTGATCAAAGCACAGGAGACCCTCTTAAATCTAAGGAAAATAATCTAATTTAAAAGGCAAAACAAAGAGTGGTGATTTTTTTTTAAAAAATCAGATTAAAACAAGGGTGTATTTCTGCTGGTATTGTGCTGCTTTGAGCAGGCAGGATGAGAACAGCTGCGTCAAGTTTGAAGGCACTTCTGGAAAAAGCAGATGGAGGCTTTTTTTCTCCCTATTTGATTTGTGCTGGAGTCCAGCTGTCCAAAGGGGAAAGAAGCACCTTTTTTCCCCGCTAGATATTAAATGTCACCTGTAACTGCTCACAAAAAGAAAATAATAATAAGCGGAGCTGCAGATGGTGCTGCAGAGCCCTAACAATTATGCTCATCTTCCCAAAGCTGTTTGCTTACCTGGAGCAACTGGGGAGACAGTATCAGGCAAATGAAATACTTAAGCCTGCGCTTTCTTTGCTCTCCTGCCTTGCATCCCCAGGCGGGCTTTGCTGAGTCCTTGAGAACAGGTTACAGCTCCCTTTGGCTGCCCAGTGCAGAAATACTGTTGCATTTCTCCCCAGCTGACCTTAGCTGAGAGCTACATCATGTCCAGCGACCTCCTACACCTTCCACAAACACCTCCAGCTCACCCAAGGGCACATCATCTGCTTGCCAGTGCTCCCAATCTCATCTGGGAGAAACAACTGGCTGCTGACTGAATGGTTAAGAAAAATTATGTGCTTTAGGCAGTCCTGGATGATGAGTTTGGCAGAAGGCTACCAAGCCCTTTCTTAGCATGCTGTGTTTCCATCATAAAACAGCCCCAACTGAATACAGCGCTAAGGGGGGTTACACTCAAGCAAGCAAGAGCAACTGTACGCTAGAGCTCTCACATGTTCTGCATATTTATCTCTGGGGAAGGAGACAATGCTACTTACAGGAATGTGAGGTAGTGGCACACGTCCATTTGCTTTGGCACTTTCTTGCATCTCTCTGCGATGCTGCTTTCGGAGCCTGTACGGTGGGATCCCATCTCTGCCGGAATAAAACAACAACATGCTCTGCTTTAGTGCCTTTCTCTGATACATAATGCTCATTTAAGTCTCACTGCTGCAGAGTGGCAGGTAGGAAACACCTTTACGTTTGAGAAAGGCTTTGCACGCCCAGGGCGAGTGCAGCAGAGCAAGAGGAATCCATGCAGGGAATGATGCTCGCCCGGGTCCTCACAACAGTAACGCTCTGGCACTGGGTGCTGGGGGCACTTACATGGCATCTGCCAGGAGCAGAGCGAGGCAGGGCTCCTGCGACCGCTGCCCTAGGCAGAGGGCAGGGAGAAGGACTTGGACCACATCCTGGTACCTTTTATAGTTGGTTGCTTTCTATAAAAGAGCCCGTAATGTACACAGTAAACCACAGGGCAGGCTAGGAGGGGGGGGGAGGAGTGGGAGCTCAGCGAGCATCTACACCAAGGGGAACTTGGTCAGGGAACAAGGTATATATTTTTAAGAGAGCGTGACAACTTCTCAAATGGCTTATCAAAGCAAAGGGGTAGGCTCTGCTGCTCTTAAGACAATCTCTAGCTCAGTCTGAAATTATGGGCTTAATACTGGAGCTACTGTGCAGAAGAACCTAGCCTCTCCCCAGAGGAGGCTGGATGAGGTTAGGAAGGGACGCCATGGGCCACGACACCCAACTGAACCAGCTCTGCTCGGGTTTGTGCCCATGCTGAAAGTGACAGAGGTCTCTGCAGAGGAAGAGACAGTGGTGGTAACGATGCTGGGTCCTGACAGACTGGGAACCAGGTCCGTGGCTCTGCTGCAAGCTGGGGGACACTGCAGACCTGCTCTGATGAGCTGCATGCAGCCCTACAGCAAAGGCAGGGGTCTGGGCACGTGCGGGTCCCAGCAATGGGGGGCAGAGGCATCAGACTCTGCTAAGCCCCCCCTAACGGCAAAGCACCACTGGCTGAGTATGACTTTGGGCAAAGAAAGGAAACGAGTTTTTGTTCTCGCCATTGCAACCACCTTGCTTACACCTAGGGATGAGGAGAATGTGAGTGAAGTGGAGCCCAGTTATGAGATAAGGACACAGGCCCATCTCCGGGTGACACTGGATTATTTTGAGAAAAATCAACGAATGCAAAAACAAATGCCAGCCTGGAGCTCGGCAGTTTGGAGCTCTCCTTTTTTATTTTACACATTTCCCCGATTCAGTAAAAGCAACTGCTTGGGAAGGCTGTGCAGTGCCACAGAAACGGGTGGAAATGAACGGAGGGATTCCGTTGTCCAAAGTACCGAGTAACTTCCATGCACTGGCACTGTCTCCTCCCAGCCCCGCACCACTCCAAGCAGTGCAAATGAGCCAGTCCCAATGCATCTCACACGATGTTTGCACAAGCCAAATGTACTTAGCACCTACCCCCTCCCCAACTGCCAAGCATAGCTGCTTCTCGAGAACATAAAACAGTTTAACCAGGAGAGTTTTAAAGCCGAGATGCCATTTGGCAAGGGAAACACCATTTACAGTGGCGCTTTGCCTGCAAACCTCCTGAGTTACAAGCCTGTGCAAGGATGGTCACCAGCAGCTCTTTGCCCATTTCCATCGTGCCTGCTGCTGCGCTGGCTCCCCGGGAACGTGGGTGCAGGCAGAATCGCCACCAAACTACATCTGAAGAATACAATTTCATGCAGTAACCCAGGCGTTCAAAATGAAACGCCATTCAAATAAAATAAAACCTGTGTTTAATGACAAGTGCTTTTTAGTAGGAAGACAAATGAGAGAACAGAAAATTAGCCAGGCTAATTACAGCTCTGGCTAGTGGCTGCAGGTAATGCAGGAGGAGGAAGAGCACGTCTGGGAGCATCACCCCGCTGACACGTTAGAGGAGCAGAGCAATTCCCCCAAGCGCTGCTATACAGACAGGTGATTACGGTAGCTTTCATTAGGTGGCTTCATTTGCTTTAATGACAAACCTCCATTTGAAAAATAACTTCAGAGTCACAATGGTTAAAGAGTTTTCACTGCATCACGATGCAGCTTTTTCCAGACTTGATGGCAACAAAACAACTGACAATTTTTACAGGAGGGTGTATGTGGAAATAATCTGGGGGATTATTTTAGCCGTTGCTGGTCGGCATCGATAGACAACATTTCAGCTTAACCACTGCACAAAACCCGGGTGCCAGAGCACAACTCGCATGCTAAAGCCACACGGTCATTTGCAGGAAAAGCGGCATTATATTAGAAGGTGCAATTTTTCTTTCTTTCTCTCTCTCTCTATTTTTTTTTTTTTTTTTTAATTCTCCCCAGCAGCAGTCCCAGCGGAAAGAGCGACTTTTGTTCCCAGCACAGTAGCGAAAGGCTGATAATGGCCTCTAATCTATCCGGCTTCAAACACATGTTCAGCCCCGCTGTGCTGCCTTTGATGTCATTTTAACTAGATTCCCCAATGCCACCTCTGAACTTGGAACATTCCTTCGTTCAATGTACTGTGCCAACTCAACCAGAGGAAGCAAATTCAAAGATAAGCACTTTAATTTTATCCCAACAAAACCTTATTCAATAGATGGGGGGAAAGCAAGGAAAAACCAATACCGCACTTTTGTTTTCCTTTTGTCAGGTAGCTTGCTTTGAGATATTTTCAATAGATAGAGAATTTTTTTTTTTTTATATATATATATATATATATATAATATATATAAAAATTAAATATATAAAATCAAAACTTTTTGAGAGCACATTTACTTTTAAAACAAAACTTTCCCAAACTGTTTTTCCTTGTTTCATCACACAATTTTCTTTAGTACCAGAAAGCTCTGCACTGAAATGCAATGGGGGGAGCAAGAGTATTTTTACCGTTTGTTTAATGATAATGCAACTGGTTTGCTACTGGGGAAACACGAGGGCTTCCTCTCCTCTCTGAACCAACCTGCAAGAGCCTCTGGTGAGCAGGGAGGTTTTGCTGTGGCTCTACAGTTGGACTCTTCTAATAAGGGCTGTCTTTGTCTTGTCTCTGCAGACAGCCTCCAAACCCAACCATTAAGCCTAACAAGTTGGAAATCACCATTTGGGTGTTAAACTTGTTTAAATATAGCAGAACTCAAGGTCATTCTGGATCACTGGCTGTAGGAAAGACAGGAAACAAATCCACAGCAAAACTGATATTTTTCACCAATTACTCTTATCAAAGCACCACCGTCACTGAGAGACCTTTCTCACACAAAGACGTATGATGGGAAAATCGCCAGGCATTTTGGACAAAGGCCAGTCATCTGAGGAATAATATTTAATCTGCAAGGTTTTTTGAAAGAGTAACCACTGTCCTAAACCCTTTTGCTTCAGGGAATGGCCATCCTTCCTCTGGGGCAGGTTTGACTGGAATTGGGGAAGAAGGAGCATCCCTCTGGCCAAGCCCACCAGCACCGGGAGGGCTTTCCAAGCCTCTGGGGAAAGACAAAGCTGTCTCCCAACCAAGACAAGCCACAGGGTAAGACCCAGAGGAAGGGGTATTGTTGTTTAGCTGGACCACAACACTGGGCTGAAGAGGAGACATTATCTCTTGTATCCCCCATGTAAGCTCTTGCAGAAACAAAGAGAAGACAGACATGGACCTAAGGTGTTTCTGCATCTGAATTAGAACATTACATGGCAATTTAGTGCATTTCAGCTTCTGCCTGTTGCCTTCCTACCTACAGCTGCCTTAATTTCCCCTGAGCATCCCTGTTGTGACAACCCCTCCCACCCAGAGGCTGTCTCCTCCACTTGGGAAAGATGCTATCTGTGTGCAGGGGTTATTTGAGACAGCAAGAGAAGTTCAGGGCTGCACTGGAAATGCTGCTGCAAGCCTGGGGCAGGCTCTAGGCAGCCCAGGGGGGAGGCAGAGCCCCAAAGCCCCGACCCACCACTGACCCACCGCCGAACACCAGCGGTGAGCGACTCAGCCCCACCTGCGGCCACGGCACACTTGCTGGGCCAGTGCTCGCCGGAGCCTTTCACCGTGTCCTCTCCAGACCTTGCCTCCACGCAAACCAGCTAAAACAACACAGCTGCCGTGCCGATTATAAAAACAGGTTTCAGCGGAGAGGACTGGAGCTGTTTTGCCTACAAGCGCAGAGGAATTCATATGACACAGGAAGACTGAAAAATAATCAGTGGAACACAGGCATTTAAGAGCAATGTTTTTTAAGCCACTCAGAAAGCAAACCTCTCCAACAACAGGGACTGATAACACTTGTTACATCAATTCAACCCATTTCAATAATATTTACCAGTGCTTGGAAAGACATCCTGTTGAAAGTCTGTCTTCTAGGCAAGCGTGCTTGTAGCTGGTACCACAGAAATTATTTTAAAAAACACTTCACTGAGCTGGGAGCTCCTGAAAAGCCTGTGCCTGCCTCCCTTCGTCCCAGCTCAGGAGGCCAGCTGGCCAGAGCATTGCCCAGGTCTTTGCTAGTGGCTTTGCACAGCTGGGCTGTGCTGGGCTGTGCATGCAGCCACATCCAAACCCTGCGCTGCCATGATCAATATCAGAGCTTGGAAGGGAGCTGGTGATAACCGCAATACATCAGAGTACAAGCAACCACTCGGTGTGTCCGCCTTCTCCACCGACTTGAGTTGGCCAACACTGCAAGAGCAAGCCTTGCATCCAGCCATGCTCTCTGTGCACCCGCCTGCTTTCCCAGTTTATTAACGCTCCTCAATTAGCCGATGCTTGCGTCCTGATTGTCCGGACACATTCTCCTCTGATGGAGGGTCACAGAGGTTTCTGCCTTGGGATCACACCCCGTTCACGTGCTGCCTTGGAGCAGAAGCCAGATTTCATTATTGAGCTTGACTGCTGTATGTAAACATCACACACAGGGAAGAACCTCACTCATCAGCAAACGAGGCTTTTATTGCCACTTTCCTCAGAGGAGGCCTAAATTCAAAGCACCGAGACATGTAAGTCTTGTCAAGCAGCAGGAGTCCCTTCTTTAACTTGCGTCTGGTTGTTCTTCATTTTTGCTGCCTTGAGCAATTCTGCAAAAATTCCTTTGAAACTCAGGAGGCAGATAGGTTCAGCAATGCCATGTAAAAACCGAACAAAACCTGGTACTGGAGTTTTAAAGAATGAAATGAAGAGCAACGAAAACAGAAAAGAAACTCTGAAAACAGAGTCTTCGTAAGCCAAAGGTCAAGGCTGTATGTCCAGAATCCCAGTTTGGGGATCAATCTGCATGCATTCAGTTTGAGATGCGCAGAAACAAAGATCACAGCTTTACCCTTATGATTTTTGAGACTTACTTAAAATGAACCACTGAGATCGGGTTAGTTATTAACAGAAGGCATCACATGTATCAATGGTAATTAAAGTCCTAGAAGCAGCCTGTGGTGGGCATAGGAGAGATAACGTGCCTAAAGGAAAAAGGAGCAAAGAAAAAAAGAATGCATAGGATGGTCAAACAGAAATCATTCTGCCTGCAAAAGAAATAAATTATGGCTACTGAAATAAAAATTAGGAGGGTGAAGAACTCTGGCATAAATGATCACAACTTATTGCAGGTATAACCATCAGCGCAACTCCATGAGCCTGCTGGACTGGTAGAAGTGTTAAAAGCTAATTAATTTTGAAGAGTTCTTACAGCTGTCTCTCCTGATAACAAGAAGTTACATGACCCCTGCTAGCTTCAGAGTACTCCATATAAATTGATGAATATGAAGAATCACGGAAGGATGTGGCTAAGCAGCTGGATTTGTATCAAATGGAGCCTTTAATTAGCGGTCCTCTACAGCTCTCTGTCCCAGGGGCATCCTCCACCTCCCATGCCCCTTTGGCCTCCTCCATTCTGCAGCATGAGATGGATAAGGTGTAAGGTGTAGGGAGCAGACCGGACTCAACAGCTGCTCCTAAATGGCCCCAAGCCCCCGCAGAGCCAGAGACAAGCATGCTACCTGCTCGCACAGAGCCACCGCAGCAGAGACAGAAGCCCCCTTAGCATATCGCACACTCACCAGCTCACTGTATTAACGGAAGGCAGGTGGGGAACTGTTGCAGCACCTATTAACAACATCCATGACACAGGCTGGGAAGTTTCTCCAACAAGGTCTGACAGCTCCTGACATTCACAGCGACACTAAACGAGGCTCTTGGAGGACTTTGTGTTTACAGCACTGCCGTTAATAAAACCCTCTCCTAATTCTGTAAACCTGTCATCTTTCGCTTGAAGAATCAAAGGGTTTCTGCTCTACAGAAACACACTTTGCATTTGCACTACTAAAAACCAGACCAAACACTGAATATTTTCCCTCAAATCCTTTTTTTCATCACAGAGATGCAGTCACAACAGAATCTCATAACCCCTTTTTTCTCTCTTTGCAGACTATCTTTAAGGAAGGTATCTCATGGGTGAGGTACAGGGCGCTGTCATGAGGGTCAGGACTAGAAAAAAGCAGAGAAGATTTGGCAGGGGCTTACTGGTACAAGTTGTGTTAAAATGCAGTGGTCACCAGACATAAACTAGAACTGGTCAGTCACCAGTCCTACTGAAAAGCATTTGCAGGCTGAGCACAGTTTGGCAGCAAAAAACCTCAAGAGAAGTACCCAGGTAATCAGAAAGCTCCGTCTGACTTTCAGAAGATACTATATCTCAAATCACTTACTATAAAGCCATTCAACATTTCAAATGCCTCTTGCATCTGGCAAGAAACACTGCAGGAACTCCGACCAAGCTTCATTTATTTTAGTTCAATATAAACATTTTACGTTGCAAATGTTGCCAAGACTAAGTAGCCTGCACAGTGGCAAAACAACCCCACTCGAAAAGAAAGTGGGAATGATCATGACCTTGGTCTAGTCAGATATTGCCCCCAACACCGGCTGTGGCAAAGCGTCCCCCAGACGAACGCAGCAGAAGCACCACTGCTAAAGCAACAAACACACTCTTGTCCCACCAGATTGGAGTTACTTACACGCTGCTGTCTGTCAGCGACATTGTATCGGCATCGCTGGACATGCTCTGCTGCTCGCTGTCGTTGGCACTGGTCGCTGGTGCCAACGCGTAGCCCGTGTTGACATAGTAAGGGTTAACAGGCTCTCTCCATGACCCATGCCTGCAAGAAAAATGAGAGTCAAATTAGAAGGACACAACCACGACCAGCTCCGCATCACTAGGCAGAAGGACTCTGCATGGAGCCCCAGCATTGGTGACAGGGTGCAGAATACGCTGTGTCCACACTAAGTGGCACTGATTGAACCATGAACCCTTTGACTCATAACTGGAAGCAAAAGGGAATTCATGGATTAATGAAGATGATACTGTTAAGAGATGAAGAAGGGAGGGAACAAGACTATATGGAAGAATTCCAGTTCCCACCAGGATTTATGGTGTCCATGGGCTAACTGCTTCACACTGTCATTCTATGAGCAAGGTAGAACATCTAAAAACAATACCTAGATAACAAAACAGCATTTTTCTTAGTCAAAATGAGCTTCTGTTCTTCCAACAGTGAGGGATGTGTAGCACAGCTCACCCATTCTGTGCTTGCCTTTACATTCCTCTTCAACATGTTTGCCAAGGGAGGGAGGTAAGGCACAAAATGGCTGTTGCTTACAATGCAGTATCTAAAGCTGACCTCAAATGTCACACGCAGGTACATCAGACACTTGCAAATTCCACCAGGAAGGACCATCTGATCACACCGGCTTTTCCAATGGATCATCTGTTCATGGATCCATGGAGGCTAGTTTGTATACAACCACATGCCTTGTCCTGCAGACAGGTTGTTCAAGTACACGTGCAAGCAGACCAACCTCCTTCCCTTCCACCAAATGAGAGGAAGAGAGACTGCCTCTGTGAGCTAACTTGGGAAGCCAGTTCCTTGCTCTGGAGGAGAGCTGCATTAACGGTGAAGCAGCCTGTGAAACAAGCAGGCAAGAGCTCCTTCACACCGACTGCCACCGGCGTAGCAAAGCTACTGCTGCCAATGTGCCTCCAGCTCTGGTACACCACAGGACAGTCAGGCTACGCAGGCAGATTGTTGTCACTGCAAGTCATTTTGCAATTTGCCAGGAGGAACAAGCTGAAATGTTCACACCAACACAGCATCCTTTAATCCCCCACTCTCTCTGCCTACCCCTCTGCATGAAGAGCAGCATTTGCAAGATATCTTGAAGTTGATGAAATCCTGGGTTTTCCAAGCTCTGCTACCAGCTCTGAAAATCAGAGTCCTGTTTTAATTCAGATCACAAAGCTCATCAGCATGAGGTTTTATTTAGTAACTCAGTAACTGGCACCTAGTTGATGTGGTTTGTAATGGACCTTGAGCAAACACCTCCAAGGAGGACACATCTTGCAATTTGTGCTTCCCCGTTCTGCTGTGAAAAGCTTTTCTGGCTGTACTGCAGCGGTCAAAGTTCTACAGACAATAGAAAACTGTCCCTGCCCTGATGAGTTTACATTTAGATAAGACAAGGAAACCCATGAGAAATGCACAGATGGAAGGAGCGGAGGTGAGGAAGACACCAGCAAAGGGACAAGTTAGCAGTTTTGGCACATTTGTACAGAGGATGAATGCAGGACAGCCACCACCTGAACTGGGACTAGCAGACAACCCATTTAAGGTGAGATTTTCAGAATCATTTAGCTATAGTAAGGTACTCACTTACAAAGATAGAAGCATTACATTACCAAATTATTTTAAAACCTGAATTTGACAGGACTGTAGCCTTCGGCTAACACACTGCTTGTGTAGCTCCTATTCACCCTGCCCCTCTGCTCTAGACACAGAACCAATTTTCCTTGTAATACAAGAGGCCATGGGTGTTCATTGGTCACTAAGAAAAATCATACTGGTTTAGGTCCATTATGGGGTCAGTTAGAAACAAATTACCCTCCTATTCTCACAAAAAGAAAACTAACATTTTGCTTGCCACAAACCAACAAAAACTCCAAGCTATTTCTCCTTGGATGATGAAGCTCAGTATAGTTGCAGAGTGGCGCAAAGAGCATTCAAAACTGAGTCAGCTGAGGTTTTTCACAACTGCTTGAGGAAGAGGGAGCCTTGTGAAGTTTCTCCATGCTTGGGTGCAACAGAGTCAGTTGGGTACGAATGCTTAGGGGCACCCTGTGGTGGTGAGTCACCACAGACATCTTCCAGCACACAAACTTTTTGTCTGTTGCTGTAAATGTGCACTGGAGCAACTTTACTTCTATATTCTATCAGATTTCAGAGCAGCTTTCTAGGGCAAACATTTAAGACTGGAAATAATTTGAACAAGTTCACTGTAAAAAGCAAGGTATAATAAGTGAAAACCTTAGCAGCCCCCTTCACCAGTTTTCCCCTTGCGTAATGGTCAGTTCTGAACATTAAAGCAGAGCTGTGCAGTGCAACCCTCCTGTCAAATCTGATATGACAGTTGCGTGATGGAGGCTGATACAACCTCTTAAATTGAGGCAGGAATGATGGATAACTCAGGCCTTCCCTGCGGGCAAAGAGAAGGATGCTTTTTGGATAACCCAATTAAAATATAGCACCAACTTCTAGCAGACCTTCTTGCCGGGACTCTCTGAAAGAGACAAGATTATTCTAGCAGTATATTAAGAAAGCACTGTGATATACAGAATAAATAGCACAGATCAATCGATTTCTCCTTTGTATCTGTTGTTACAAAGACAGAACATCATCAGAGTATCTGAACAGTTTGTTGGGTATGGATCTGAGATGGCTGAAGGAACCAAGAGTGAGCAGATGGGTGCTGGGTGGTCCCTGGCCCCTCTGGAGGAGTCCGGATGGACAGGCTCTCTTGCAGCACTCTGTGGCTGTGGGCTTCCCACTGAGGAGGCAGGCAAGCATTTGGTCACAACTACTGTATTTAGTCAAAATTACACACTTAAGCATGTATACAACAGGGATTATTTCCATTTTAGCTCTGCCTCTAATACATCAATGCAAATGTAAACTTTCGGTAAGCATAAGTAGATGGAAAGGGTATAGGATTTCAAAGCAATCATAACAGGTTACATTACTTTTGAGGAATCCATCTGTATTCAATCCTTCTCCTAATGTTCCCTCTCCCTGACAACTCTCTTCAGCTGGCTCGTATCACTATTTGAATGTTTTGTGCCGTGCCTCTGAAGAACGCTTTCAACATCTATTAGGAGGAAAACATTAAAGGAACATGGAGTCTAACAAAAAAACCTGGTCACTTCTGATCTGGGAGGGGAGGCTGCTTTAAAAGGGATACACGCACACTCAGAGCGATTTGAAATGTCAGCTAAAAACCTCACATACCGAGCTCCATGTGCTGATAAGGGCGATAAAAGGAAAGGTGAGCATTTAAAGTTAGACTCCACAAAAATTCCTGTAGACCTCTGGAATTTCATTTTATTTTTTTAGACAGAAAGAGCAATGAACGTTTTTGAAACGAACACAGAACATTTCGCACACTGCAGAAATAAAGCTGCATGTCTCCTCTGCAGCTCTCAGTTGCTCAACCCTCAAAATAATCACATAGGGAACAATTATAATAGAGATCACAGCGACCCAAGTAAGTCAACCTGACCAGCTGCTTTTTCTTTGCATAAAGCCCTCCACTGATCAGTCTAAGTTCTGGTAATGCTGACAAGGGCCAAAACTGCTGTAGAAAACCAGCAAGCATCTCCTTAGGGCTTCCTTCTACCTGTTCAGTTTATTTTTATTTTGCATGTTGTCTTGGCTGCATCCCATTCCCAAATTTCCCACTCCTCCAACCAAGACCAGCACACAGCACTTTGAACATTAGCACCGTCTGATCTTGGAGCTTCAATATAGGTGAGAATAGAGGTAAGGTCCTCTTCAGCCCTCTTGCCCTAGAGCTGGAGTTCCCACAGCATTGTGACTCCCTAAGGGCATCCTTTTACTTCCAGCCCGGGATCCCCAGTCTCCTTCACACAACTTCACGTGATGGCTATTTCCATTTTAAATCAAAGATGCAAAGTCCCAGATTTTTACCGAACATGCTGCTCTTTGCTCTATGCAAAAAATACAGAGCCGGCATGCTCTGGGGCAGAATTGCATCACCTTCAACACCCACAGTGGGAGGAAGATCTCACAGATCCTGCCTGCAAAGCCAAATCCACACGGCACTCCCTTCGGTTCTCAACAGTTACATACCGCTTTCATTGATGTTCTTCATCAAGCATGGGAAAAAAAAAAACCTACGGCAAGAAGGAAACTTCCTTGGAGATGAAAGACCTCTAGGTAACTCACTTCTGTAGAATTTAAATTCTCACTGGAGGGATTAAGTTGCACAATGCTCTACTGGCAGGTCTGAGAGACATGGTCTTCCCAAGTCTGCCAGCAGTTCCAGTGTGGATGGAGCAGCTCCCAGTCTAACAGGGAAGCTGAGCTGATCCACCACTTTTCACTGTTACCATCTTCCCCAACTCTAGCACTGAATTTTTATGACACTGACATCTTCTGGAAGAAAATTTTTACTCAAAAGAATTGATGTTGTGATAGAACCCAAGCAGGCTGGCAGTCCTCCTCTTGCAAGGGTCCCCCACCTGCCTGCACATTCAGCTCGCCAGTGGCATGGCGAGGCTCCTCCAAACCCCTGTGTTATCAAGGAAGCAGTTGTTTGAGACACTAGATTAGTAAACCCAAGTGATAAAGACTCATAAAGCTGACAACTGCAAAACCCCAGTGCATTCTGCTTATGTTCCCCCTAAACAGTGCTTCCAGAAGATTTCCTCCTGTGACATACTCCAAACCTTTGGTCACCATGGTTTTAGGTGAGCAGCTTGTTTTTAACATGGGAGAAATCCCATTTTCTAGGCAGCAAGCCATGAGGTAGCTGATGATCATCACTTTATGAGTTGCCTTAGAAAGCTCTGAGCTGCAGGAGACATGGGGATGTTGGCAAGTCGCAGGGAAGGACACCCCAAAATGGGCTCGACAGAAACTCAAGTTCTCTCACCACAGCTGATGGAAGGTCGAGCAGCTGTGATACCCTCCATCCTGCACAGCTGCAAGGAACATCATGGCAGGACACAATTCCTCCTTTCCTCTTTTGGTAGGTCATGGCTGAGCTGAGGGATGATGCCCAGAGACCACAGACCAGGGCTGCAGCTCAACGAGACCCAGTTACGGAGTCTTTGTGTGCCCACCCTGCTTTTTCACACCAAATTCTGACAGTTTAGTTCAAATTTTTACAGTCCTGCATTTCTGAAGACGACTATTTACAGACCAACATCTGCAGGAGGAAACCAGCACTAAGCACTACTCCTACTTCATGTCTCTGGGCATTTTGCCTTTGTGATTGGGAGGATGTAGTCTAATCCTGAGACACCCTTCCAGCTCATTATTTTGACATCTCCCATTTATTCAGTGTGAAAAAATTAATTTTTCAGTTTAAAAGTTACATACTTCCACCCAAGGAAAAAAAAAAAAAAAAAGGCTTCCAAAATGACAGCTCGCTGTGTCTCTGGTTGGCCAGACATGATCAAAGCTCTCTTACTTCTCATACTTACATCTACCAACAAGTGGGTGACTGTCATATCTTTCATGCAGTAGCACATTTCATTATCACAACCAGTCAATCAAATAAAAAAGGTGCACATGTTAGCTTATGATGTACGAGCCGAAGCAAATCCCTTCAGCATATTTAAATAGCATGTGCTGACAAGAGTGTCCGAGCAGCACGGTCACCTTTAAACAAAGGATTAGAACAGCATCCACCAATAAATCTGATTTACAAGATTACATTAATCTACCATCAGAACAAAGAAGTCTCCATTTCCAATCCATGGTACCAACAACCATCACAATTGTTGCACCATACTGCATATAAACCTAGCAGAAATGTCCCAAAGTATTCACAGCACTCCCAAATACATCATCACGGGTATGACTTGGAGCCAAGACCAAAACATCTATGAAGATGCAAAGCTGAAAACCTTTACTCTTGACTGGATTTAACCTGCGCTAAAGATACAAAGTCTGCTCAAGAGGTTAAAATTGGGGATTTAAGCTTATAATTTGATTGCAGATCATCAGGGTTGCTCCACTTAAAACTCTTCCCAATTACTCTGGGTACTCAGACACTGCTGTGCATCTCATCTTTATCACTGCCAATGTCAAGCTAATCACATGTGTTCTAGGCAAGGGCAGCTTCTTCAAAGATCACATCAATTCTGGACAAGTTAATCTGTTCTTTGAGGTCTCCAGATGGCTCTTGCCAAGAAAGTTCACTTCCAGCCCTGCAGCCAGCGAGTGCAGCGGCCCCGGCACTCTGCAGAGCATTACAAAGGAACCAGATCAAAGTTGTGTCTTACAAAAAAATGAAATCTGAAGTTTGAAAAGCAACAGCAGCCTGTCACTTGTAGGCTTAAAAACGACTTCTGCATGCTCCAGCTATCAGGGAATTTATGATTACAGTCTGGCTTTTAAAAGCTGATGAAAAAACCAACGCTCTTTAGTGCTCCTTGCCTTTGCAAATCTGTATCTTCTTCTGTACTTATTCATCCTCCCACGCTGGAGGAAGAAGGCAAATAAATAAAAACGTAACTAAAAGTACAGATAAGGGCTGCTCTTCTCTTTTATTCCAAGGCATTCAATTCCATTTTAGGACTACACAGAGATTATTTTATGGGGAGCTTCAGTAATTATTGTGAAGTATTAAAGTACAGTTACAAAAGCTAAATCCAAGATCTACCAGTCTTGAGTTTCCAATTTCTCACTCCTTTGCATTTACCAAGGACATACTGCTTCTCAGGCAGCACTAAAGTACAGAAGATGCATTAATTGAAACCAATAATTTAGATCACAGGATACAGCAAGGTGGGCGAGAAAGTGGTTTAGAATTTGTCAGAATCTAGGAAGGAAGCTGAAATACAGGAAAGAAATTCTTTGCCTTAGGAGGCAAATAAAGACTAGACAGGCTCAATACTGTGGCTGTATTGCCCTACCGCCACCTTAACCTTCTTAGGAAAGGCTTTCAGACAGCAGGATGCAATCACTGTGTTCCGAGGAAACTGCAGAACAAGTCCCTCAAGATTTCATCTGACCGTGCATCTACAAATCAGCCCTCCCAGCTCCTCCCTCCCAACAGAGGCAAGGCTGTGCTCATTCACCGCCCCAATGTATATTTTGTCCGCTCATTACAGAGTTAAAATCAAAACTGTAAAAACCCAATTTTGACACACAATACTTTCTAAAAACAATTTATGTCTTCTCTAGAGTAAGACCAAACCCCTCACTTACTGAATAGCTTAATGCATGATAAATTGTTAAAATAAAGGAGAAAATATGGGCAACATCACAGCTGCACATCAATTACCAGGACACTTGGATCACCTTCCTGAAATAAAGTGAAAGCCACAGAACATTCTGCTCCCTATCTAACAATAATAGGTATCTGCTTGGATTCCCTTCAGCATATTAGCCTGAATTTATACCATACCATAGTGGTTTGGGTTTTTTAAAATGATGACATGATTAATATCAATCCTTATCCATTATAAAAGGTTGATATTAAATAGGGACATTTTCTATAAAATATACAGGCTATCTGGCTGCATTAATTGTGACTGAACCAGAGTCTTACTGCTTTGCAGTAGCCTGGCTCCATCAGTCATTCAAAAGCCTCTGTAGTGACTTAAGAAGCTACAAAACCAGAGCAAACCCAGCACCTCCTGTGTGCATTTTGGATCGCTAGGGGACATTGCTCCCATCCATATGCCACACTTGTCTCCATGGCATGGCCTGTCAGACCATATACCACAGCAGAATAATTTTTAATATTTTATTGGAAGGGAGAGAATTAGGCTCACACAGGGATGTGCTGAACATGCACACATGTTGCCAGAAAAAGTTACCTTTATAACCAAGTATGTGACTGGCATCAAAATGCATCCCGAATGTAGTGAGACGACCTGGACCCTGAGGACCAAAGCCTCCTGACACCTCCAGAACAGAGAGATCCTGCCCAGGATCACATGTGTAAGGAGGAATGTCAGAACAGAAGCACCAATGTGCTTTGAGGTCACACTGCGCATTAAAATAAACACAAATCTTTTCAAATCACAGGGCCTGTCTACATGATCCTTGCAGCATGCCCAGGAGCTCAGGTTCCCATATCTGGGATGGGAATGCCATGCTTCCAGCACACTTCCAGTGTGCTCTGGCTGCCCAAGGCTTTGGGTGAGAACAGCCCACAGCAACACTCCCCAAAACGAGCAGGACCCAAATCCTCAGCCCCCTGACCCTCCGAACAGGCTCACCCTGGGCCACTGTGCTTGCTAGCATGGACACAGGCACAGAGAGCTGGTAGTGCAGCCTCTGCCCCCTGCTTAAACAGAGCTGGGGAAAATTCAGTTCAGATGCAAGACCTTTCTGCTCTGCTAATGGGTTGCTCAGACTGAAATGACATCTATGTTCTAATACAGTAAGTGTTTTATATATATATTTATTTATACATATATGTGTGCGCTTCAGTGGATGAACATATAGAGCAGCCATTTCAGACGGCAGGCAGCAATGCCAGCTCCCAGCTCTCTGCTTTCCCAGGTGATTCCCCCCAGTATACTGGGGCTGGTGGAGAGGGGAAACACCCCACAGAGAGCTACGGGTGTCTCTGTGTGGGCTCCTCTGCCTTTACTCCAGTTTCCCTTCCCTGGGAAGGCAGGCAGGGCAGCTGGGAGACATAGAGGAGTTGCAGAAGAAACGGTTCTTCCCAGAAGGGGCAATATAACGATCATGTCACAGGTGTAAAACTACTTCTGAACCCGTCACACCAAGCGAGGGACCATCCATCCTGTCGGCCCGCCCTGCCTTGCAGCCTGGGATGCTGCTCCCTCTGCAGATGAAATAAGCAGCCGAAAGCATCTCCCAGCTTTGCAGTCACAGGCCAGCCGTGCAGACACCCACGCGACAGCTTCCAGCCCACAGCAACCCCCTTGCCTGCTGAGGGCCTTTGCGAAACAAATTACTTCCAAATGCCTGCCTCTGAGGCACAGGGAGGAAAGGGAAGCCCAGGTTTATACCTGGGTCTGCTCATAACCTAAAGAAAGCAGCAGCTCCACTTAAAAACACCACTGCCTGCAAACTATCAAATTAATCCTGGGATTTCAACAGCTTTTCTTCATTATTTTTCATCTGAACCGAACCACAAATTTACTTAATGACTAAACCAGGCGAGTAAGTACTTTGTTTTCCACACAGCGCAAACCTTTCTAACGGGATCCAGGTTTCCAGAAAATGCGTTTACCTAACATCAGGCAAGGGAGAGGGTCCATTTCCGAGATGTGTTTCATGGTTTTTTTTTTTTAACTTCCCCAAACCCACCAGCATCGTGGTCGGGATATCTCCAAGTCCTGAGCCTGAGGAGAGGCACTGAGCAGGGCGAGGAGGAATACAATAAGAACACTGTGTTCCAGGCATGACTGAATAAAAGGCAAGAGCATGCTTTTGGCTAGCAGGATTCAGTGCTGTAACTCCGTCTGCCTCTTTTCTTCTCCGTCTGAAGCAACGCTGTTTGTACACGCTTCTCTGAAATGGAAAGTATTTCCTCTTGCCTGCTTGTTCCAAGGAAAGATCTGAGGAGGCCTGGTATAACCAGGCAGAACTGGGGATTCTCCAGTGCCTTGACACTTCTTTGCCAAAATTTCTGCTCAACAAGAAAGGGCTTACAGGAAAGAAATCACGAGCAGATTTCTCTACAAGCTCAGTAACTTAAGACCAGGGCCTATAGGATGAGTAAGTTTTTGGACGGGAGCAAAGCATCCAGCTTTGGCCAGTGACTCCAGACCATGCTCTTCCTTTCTATATACCTACGGAGCCTCTGGTGTGTTCAAGAACATGCGATGGGGTAGGGATGTCTACAGGTACATGGCCCACACTGGGGAACAGAGCTATTGCAATCAAAGAGCAAATAAGACCGCCGGGGTTCAGTTCTTCCTGGACCACTGAAGCTTTTCAGGAGGCCATAAACCTCAGCGCTGCAATCTGTTGTCTGTATTGCCTTCAGGGATAAATTTTCCGACACTTAAATCACAACAGTGGTGTTGCTGATGGCTGAAATGAAGGGAGAAGATACGCAACTCAGGGGGGCTCCATTTCACAAAAACTAGTCGCAGCTTTGACATTAAACTGCTTCCTTTTATCACTGGGCCACGTAATGTAAGCTGAGCCGCATGACCACAGACTCGCTAGCCTTGCTTAAATCCTCACCGAAACAATGGCATGAAACTCAATACTCATTACTAATTTATTGCCAACAAACTCGGTATTTTAATGAAATTACAAATTTGGGTGGGTGGCAGAAGAAAACAGTCGATGCAGTATTTTGAACAGCTATGAGGCACCTGACTTAGCACCTCAAACCCACCCAGATTTGGTCCCAAAGATCTTTGACAAAGCTCTACTAATGATGAGGTGGGTAAGATTAGCATTAATCGTGCACAAACCTCCACTTTATTTCACTGAATAAGGTCTGGCTCACCAACACACAAGAAACGAAGAGGTCGCTCACTAGTGCCTTAACTCCTACAGAAAGGATCCAAGAAACTCCCCCAACTGAACAAGAACCTTTGAGGGGACCAGAGTCTGACCTCAGCTGGTAACAAAACCAAAAACACGGAGGGCTGGCAAGACCTGGCAGAGATAAAGCTGAGAATCAGGATTTAATAGTGCTCCCAGAGGGGAGATTCAGCTGATTAGAAACATCCTAATCTTCTCTCTCAGTGTATATTAAAGGTCAAGAAGTGGAATCAGATATTGGCAGCACATGAAAAAGCAACTCAGTCAAGCAAAAGACCTTCACAAAGATGTTTCATACCTTCGCATTAAAAATTCCTGCAAAGCCTTATTTAATTTTACTTCTATCTAGGGAACACATTTAAGTTTAAAGTCAAGAGACCATTAGATCAGGACAGAAAAGAAGATTCCACACCCCACTCCCCCCGAAGACTTCTGCCTCCAACCAGCACCTATAATGAGCAGGAGTTCATAAGCGTCAGTTGACTGTGACCACGAGAGATAAGTAGGTCTGCTCAGCGCTGTACGCTGCCAGCTGAGTGCTGTACACTCACAAGTACAGCACCACGAGGCAGAGCTTCTCTAGCAGTCCTCTGGAGTCTCACAAGCTCCCCAAATGGGGTCATTAAAGGATACTTACTGGATCATGTTAACAAACGGCAGGCTGCATCAACAGCAAAATACTGGCAAGCTGCAAAAAGCTTTTAAACTTGCTCTATCATTTACTGCTCAGCTGTGAAGAGATGTCAGCATCACAGCAAATGTATAAAGCCAAACTCAGGCTCCTCATCTATGACCGGAGCTTGTAATCTGACGTTCCCTTCTCAGCTCAAACTGACCTGGCCAATATAATGCAGTGGCTGGGGCAAGATGAGGGTGGACTGAATCATGCTATCCTTCTGACAAGGTCCATTAGAGGTTGACAGCAATGACAAAACCCCAGAAGAACTGTAATAACAACAACCAGAAGAAATGAACCACACAGAAACTGTGTCCACATGCTGTTCAAAAGGACCTCTCCTTCTCTAGAGGTATATTTTTTTTTCCTCCTTTAAGATTTTTGCAGACTAACAGCAAATAACTTCGCTGCTGTCCCCAGAAAATACACGTACAGAGGGAAGTTAGCTTTGTGAAGATGCTACAGACAACCTTCCTTTTAAATAACAACTAAAGTAACTTTTCCTTAGATGGTGCAGAATGAAGTCTTCTTTCCCAGTCCTAGTTTTGGGACAGTCACTGAACCCTGCACCTCCAGCCAGACCTGGAAGCCAAACCATGAATAGCTGCACGGAGGTCACACAGAGTCACATTTAAAAATAATGAATGGAATCAGTGGATTCAGTATCACACTTCTTGCGGCTGTATTTTTACAAATCTAAATTTTTACAGATCTAAATTCGGTGGCTGACTGGCAAACCGAGAGCGAGGAATTCAGCGGTGAGAAAGGTGGAGATCAGCATCCCAAGGCGGCCAGTGCAGCTTGGTTAGCAATGCCCGTTTACTGCATATACCTTGACCGTACCTAGAAGGACCCCACTGGGCATGTTCTGCTCATGAAGGTGACAACATGTCCAGAGGTATTTACCAAATAGTTCAAGGTGCAAGAACCAGTTCACCTCATTTAAATGGATATTAAAAAGTAGCGAAAAACAGCTGAAGGAGGCAGGGAAGGGGAAAACAAAGAAAAGTTGCTCACAGACAAATTGCACAGGAGCTCACAAGGTAGCTCCTGGGACACTGCAGTACCAGAAGGTCCAGCTGCTAAACTCCACACCAGAGGTAAGATGAAACACCTTTAACTGTAGCACAAGAGTGTTAGGGCAGCTGTTGGGAGGCTTACATATGCAGTCCGTCCTGTCACCCTGTTTGGCCAATGCTCAGGGAAGTCCTGTGCGTGTTTCTTCTCGGTGCACTTTACAGCTAGTGAAATTTGACTTCAAGAACTGTGCTGGGGTTTATTATTTTTGCCTTATATAATTTTTCTGTTTTGGTTCTCGTCCATTAGAACACGCAGAGATATGGGCTTTTACCTTCATTACACAAATTCCACAGTATCTTTTCATCTGGTATGCATTATTGAGGGGATATATATGAAGTACCATGTCCATTTAAAGTGCTGTAAAAGAGCTGTTTGAACTCTCATTCTGTTCCTACATATCTTTATACAATTAAAACCAGTTGATGGTTCCATTTAGGAAAAATAAGTGACAATGCAAGCAATGTGCTTTTTGTTCTAAATAAATTAGCTAAAACAGATAAAAGACAGCCGTGGTTTTTTTAACCTCAGTTTCTTAAAGACAGAAGGCCAGGTGATCAAACTCCCTGTGTTTCTGTTCATCTCTTTTTACCCCCTCCAGAATTTCTGAGTACAAGGTATTTGCTGACACCCAACCAAATTCAAGAGGGGAGGGAGGCCCCAAAGACACTGTGATAATCAGCAAAAACCGGGAGGTGCAGAGAGACTCTGAATAATGACGAGGTTGTGGCCAGATCTCAGCAAAAAACCTACAGGGAGATCTTACAATCGCCTCAAATGCTCCAGCTGACACCTTCCCAGACACCTAAGTCAGCATGGGCCCATTGCAAAAGCCGTATTTTGGGAGCCCTAGTGCTGAGACCGAAATTAATTCTGCATTTTGGATGGCAGTGGATGGGCCCCAAATCACCTCCAGTTGACATGATGTGTTGCTGCTACTGTTCTCTTCTGTAGCAAGCGGAGCCCAGAGCAGAGCACCATGGCTCCCACTGCCACATGCTGCAATCATCCCAGCTGCCGTAATTAAAATTGAAATCCTGAAGATGAAGGAAAAGGCTGTTTTCTGCATAGGGCCTGGAGCACAAGAGCTGTGAAACACTGGAGCCCATCTGTGTGACACAAACTTACCATCTGTTAGAGAATGCATATGTGCCATACTATACTTACAGGTTTTCATTGGCCAAGTAGGTAATACAAAAATGCCTCATTGCTTTAGATGGTTTCTCCTTAAGACAGGAGGGAAAAGCAACCTACAGTTTAAAAAAAAAAGTCTGTGCCCATGTATCGCACTACCTGCGACTGATCTTGCACTACTCTCTGCAGAATTTCATCTACTCAGGGCACAGGATAAATGCACTGATATCCTTCTTTTTCCCCTCTTTGTACTTCTACATCACCCACACCTCATGCTGAATGCAGCATTATTCACTTTGTTGGAGATTCTTCTATGGCAATTCTCACAAGTGAATCTCATATTTATTTGTGCTGCTTTTCTGGAGGAAGGAGAAGCTATTATCCTCTTATGTACAAAAAGCCAACTGCAATGCTGAAATTGTCAGAATTTTCTCAAATGTGGATGCTCAGTTTGAAACACTCTGGGACTAACACTCAGCATTTTTGTAAGAATTCTGCCTTGATGCACGCTCAGCACATCAGCAAGTCTGATCTGGGTCCTCAAGTTGCACAAAGAAAGCTAGTATGTACGATGACTCTCTCCCAGGGAGAAGAGCTGTCTTACAGGATGTCTCTGGCAGAAACCAGCACTGAAGCACCTGTATTTTTCCATTTGCATCTTCTGCCTCTTCCGCGGCAAGGTCTTTTAATGATGCAAGAGGTAATGGAGGTGCCCTGTGCACTTTCCTTCCTACCTGCTCTGTCAGTTCCTCTGGCACTAGCCATCCCATGCAATGAACAAGCAAGAGGCCTAAAGAAAAAAAGTCTGTGATCACACATCAACAAGTAGCTACAGGAGCAGAGAAAATGATGAAATGCCATGTGATACACCATGCATTAGACTCACACACCACCCCATGTCTACACGGGGCAAACACCCCCAGCCCCTCACCTGTTCAGCTATATGGGTTCAATCACACAGTCAGGGTCAGCTCACAGCCTGCCCCCTTGGAGGCAAACAGGGTTTCTCTCCTCTACCCTGCCATTCACTTACACAAAAGGGAATTTTACCCTGTTATCAAACATGGCTGAGATGAGAAAGTCAGTCAGTCCTGTGTACTTTAAACTAAGGCTGCACAGGCAGCACCAGCTACAGCACCTGAAAACTCCAGGAAGCATCAGAAAACCCCTTTCCAGTTTCAATACCCTGTACAGCCTCATGTCTTTTTAGCTCCCAACATCACCTGCTCACCTCCTCCTTGTCACTGCCCAAAAAGCTTTTTTTGTGCTGAGTGCCTTTTCTGGAGGATGTGAGAAGAGAGCTGGCTCACCTAATGATGAGTGTTGAAGACTCCATAATCATCAGCAGCAGCAACAGGAACTGCAGTTTCCAGTCTTTGAAGTCTTAGCCATGAGCATTGTGATAGCAAATACACTTTTCAGATACTCTGGCTGCCAAAATTTTAAACCATCTACTAAAGAGTTCATGCAATTGTCACAAGCTTATGATTTAATCAAATTGGACGGGTTCTCACATGGACCGCAAAAGGTATGTTCAAGCTGCCAGCACCCCTTCCACCTCCAGCAACCCACTTGACAAACGATACACGCCTGCTTCAAAGTAGGAAATCTGGAAGGTTATCAATGAAAAGTAAATTGTAAGACTCTGACATGAGCAAAACAATGTAATTTCCTCTCCCTCTGTTTTCGCTAAAATTTGCCAAAATAATTCAGCCCTAGGCAGAATCTCAGCGTGGAAGAATACCAAACAACACAGTCTGATAAAGATATGAGCAACTACAACAAAGTTTTATATAATGGGAAATGTTAGGCAACCATGACTACAGCCATTGCTGCCAGCTCCGCCTATATAGTAAATGAGCGATATTTTAACACTGTACCCCCCCAGAAACTACAAGCAAGCCTGTAGCATGAGTCATAATATCCTTGGCACACATTTTGATCGTGAAGTTGATGAAAGCACCCATCCCCAAATCTGTGTGTGAAAACCGTAGATGAATTAATCAAAACATGCAGGAGCTTGTGACACCGATGTTTGAGCCTGCACATTTGCATCTGCAGCTGTGAGACTCTTGCATGACACAACGCGACAGCAGAGAGACTTGGCTGCCGACTTTTGCTGCTGGTACCTTGTCACATCCAGGGAAGACAGAACAGTATTTGCCAGTGGTTCTTATTCTAGGACTGATCTTTCTGGACTATGTGTATAGCCACAGTATGATGTAAAATTCACACCATGAGCAAGGGAGCAAAGACTCTTCTGTTTTGCATGTGCATGTTGCTAAGACAGCAACTGCTCAATGGGATCATCTCTGCTCAAGATGGTAACAGATGTCTATGTATGCTGCAGACATGCATTTCTTGCGCAGCTTTAAGTGAATTATAAATCAACTTATGAATTCCACTGTTGGTGACTTACGGAGATCCTCCATGTGCAGGATCACTTCGTTACTTGCCTGCAGCCAGCAGGCTGACTGCCTGGTGGGATTGCTTGTCGAAGGGCCGTAATTTCTGACCTCCAAATCTTCAACTTTACAACTGCTCTCAGCCTCACCCCTGGAAGCCTACCCCAGTCCAGACAAGCAATCACAATAATTAATCAGGCTGCTTTCTCCAGCAGCAAGGAAGAGGGCTTTCCCAAGCAGCTATTTCCAGACACTAACCTTGCAAATCTCCCCCCCTAGGGTGTATTCTCTGGGAAAAGTTAGGGAACAGGTTGGGACAAAGAAATATCTGCAAAATTCCTTGACTGGGGCCAGCCCCAGGAGATCAGGAGGCTGTGCATGTCTGTGAGTGGGTGCCCCTGGGATCGGGAAGAATCTTAACTTACTGTTGGAAATGAGGTTGCATCCAAAGAACCTTTTAGGGATTTTATTCTCTGCTGTGAAGCAGAGGACATACAGGGCCACAACTGCTCTCAGGACACTGCTCACAAAGACTCGGGCTTCAGTTTTGGGAAGAACGTCATTGCTGAGGAAGAATTCTGCCTCCCTGGTAATTTAGGGCAAGTTCACGAAGTGATAAAACTCTGACACTGACCTTCACTGAAAATGTAGTTAGAATCCAGAAGACTGAATATACCCCCAGAACAGTGCCTGCTCAACTGCTAGTCTTAAGAGAGGAGATGTTTCCATCAGTCCTAAAGAGGACCAAGCACTGTGATTCCATCGGCAGGAGAGGATCTGCTGGTGATCATCAGAACCCAGAAAACCTCTTCTGATTGTGATCAATGCCACTTTCTCAAGTGACCAGAACTAGCAGGCCAAGGTCACCTGCCTGGCTGAAATTCAGCCCAGGAGGGCTGGATGAACAGCAATAAGAAAGAGGTCTTGTCAAATGCAAGTCTGAAACGTGTGGAACTTTTAGTTCTAGAGCAAGAAAAGATTTTGACCCAGTTTCAGATTTTAAGTCCTTCTCTTAAACAAAAGCAGCTGAAGTTTAAATGAGCCAATTCTGCAGATCATTATGCTGCTATTACACAATTCCTTCTAATCCCTGAAGTGTGGAAGATGTGCCAACGCCAACCCAGGCACATCTTTGTCATTTCAGCTGGACTTCCATCCTTTCCACTAAAGATTTAGTTCTACTAAACCATTCTTGACAAATGCCAAACACTAAAATCTCCCAAATATTTATTGTAATTTCTTTGGCCACACTATCACAAGTGCCTGAATTCCCCTTCTCAGTTGGAGAGCTACCTAGACCAGAGGTCTCCAAATCTTTCAGCCTAATAAACATCACAAAGGCTCATGAGCCCCTACTAGTAGTAAGGGAGAGATTGATTGTGCCACAAAAGGAACAAAAATGACCAGCCGTCCCCTGCTGGCTATTCTCCTCCCCTAAGAACTTGGTCTAATCCCCTCCACCCTACAGCCCTGAAAAAACAATGTGCCAAGGAAAGGGAGCAACTGCTATGCATACTGATTCCCCACCCCCCCCAGCTTGGACATGGCTCCTGGAGGACCACTGCCAGCCAACTGTTAAAGCAGCCTGCTCTGAGATGCTGTGGTAAGGCAGAAGGATGCTTTCTGCCCCCCTGTCTTAGGGACTGCCCGAAGAAACTGTCAGGCTGGTTGCAGCTCTCCTGGGCTCGTGCAACAGCAGAGCTCTTCCCGCAACCTCTTTGGGTCTCCAAAGCCCAGTAGATAAAAAGGCTGTGGAGCCCACAGCCACTCTTGGACCCTCCCTGAGCCAGCCTGAGAAGCAACTCAGGCCCGTCCAAACATTTTGGTGAGAAGGCAGAAGATGCAGAAAGGAACACATTTCTATTTCTCTTCCAACAGTCAATGTGCTAATACAGCGTTCTTTAGGTGAGGAGGTACACACGCTCACTGACAAGCCATGCAGGAGGAAAGAGCCCAAGGTACCAAGGGAAGGAGGAAGATGTGCCAGGAACATGGGGTTATGGCAGCTCTTAAAGCCACCCCTGTGTGCTCAGGCATGCCAATGTCAACCCCAGAAGTACTGCTGTCCTAAAAGAAGCCACAGTTGAGAAGGTAACACTACAAACCTGCAAAATAAGGTTTTACTGCTGCTGACTAGCTGGGACATGCAGAACATGTGTTGCAGGGAACATAGCATGATTTTATTAGCAAACACAAAGCCATTCACGCAGAGTGGCCAAAATGGGGTGGATTGAATTAAGAGAACAATAGCAGTTCATCAGATGGCCCTTTCTTTCACATATGTCTTCAACTTACTATGCTAGCAAATACTTAAAGCAACTTGGAAATATATTTTCATCTGAAGAGCCTCACCATATTAACACATTAGATTAAAATCAAAATAATCAAGAACGTAACCTATTCCTGATGCTGTTCATTAAATGACTAAATCTAAACCATTAGCACTCAGCCAGCCTCCCCCTTTTGGAAATTCACTTGTGATCAAGCGATTATTTGCCCAACTTAGCCCAAGCCAGCACTCTGCAGCTCTGCTGAGACTAAACAGGACAGTCTTCCAGCACTGAACACAACGCTGCCTTGCTGCCTGAGCGTGTGGGTCACAGGAGAGCTGGGGACCCCCTCAAGTTGTCCAAAGGAAGTTATGCTCAGGCTCAGACCAATCTGAAACAAAAAACTAACAACCCATTGCATCAGAGGCTAATGCTAACCACGTTTCAAATTCGATCATGGATTCTAGTTCTCCAAATAACAAAACAATAGACACGAAAGAGGAAAAGTGGAAACTGCTGCTTGGGGAAGCTTGCCATGGCATGCTGGCTGGAAGTGCGCTGGGACTAAATCCTGCTGCAGCCAGGCTGGGGCTCAGCACGCCAAGGCAGCCTGCAGGAAAGGCAAGGCTGGCTTCCCCCCGTCCGAGCTGCCTGCTGGTCTGTCTGCCTCCCGCCCCGTTTCATCTCCAGCTCTCCTCGCAGCACCCCGTCGATGCACAGTATTTATGCTGCTCACTCACCCCAGGGTGGGAGGGATGAGAATAGATGAGCAGAAGAGACAGGGGACAGCATGGAGATGGGCTTGGGAAGGACTGACTTCAAAAGTCACACAGCAGGCTCCGGCTCTTAATGTCCTTGCAACGGGCACCCCTGCAGTGACTTTAGGATCCAGAGTTGCCTCGGTCTTGTTTTACGCCTAGCCATTTTTAAGACTTCGTTCTGCTAAACAAGCAGGTAGGTGAGCAGAGATGCTGCTGCTTTAAAGCCAGCGTGAGGAACAGCCTGCCTACTGTTCATGGCTTGAGTTACAGATTTACCACAGGACACCAGTACAAATGATAAGGCAGCGGCGCCCTGGCTTAACCTTTGTCAAAGAATTCTTAATCTTCTCCAAGATTAGACTTTTGTTCTTCTTAACTGCCAGCCCAACCCGCCACCTAGACTGCAGGGGGCCAGGCCCACAAACACAAATTAATTACATCAGCTGTAATTCACACCTCTGGATCCTTTTGAAGTGACTGGTTAAGTGCTTTTGCATAAGACAGTTGGGGGAAAAAAACCCCAACTCCTAGCATATCACAGTGAAATACTGATTTCTGTAGGGGAAGGAGCACTATACAGACTAAACCCTAACATCCCAACTGGTGAATTCAAGCAGACGCAGTTTGTTTCAGTGCTGGTCTGTGTCTATTAACTGGCAGAGTCCAACCTGACACCTCTAAGACTTGCAACAGCAGCAATAAAATGGCCATAAGGTGAGCTCAGCTCATCATTTCATCAGACTGCATCCCAGAATTCAGTCCCTTTCTCCAAGGGCTCAGAGACATAAGAGCTTCCCAGGCGCTGCAGATGACATCCCTGCTCACCATCCAACCATGCCAAAAGGAAACTGAGGCGCCAGTAAAGAAGAAGCTGCCTTGAAAGCTGGAAAATCCCTGTCCTAAGGCAAATCATAACATTTCCCCTACACACAGCTGAGTGAGTAGGGGCCTCCAAACACCACTGCTGTGCAACCAATAAATGAGAAGTGTTTTCGCTATGGCAACCTTTGCAATATGACCTTGAGACCAGCAATGCACTGCTGCCAGCGAGTCCCTGGAGAGCGAGCTGGGCATCGCCACCTTGGCTAGCAGCGCCAGGCCTGTGGGTAGGCCAGGGCCAGGTAACTGCATGGTTGTTCCTGCTGCTCAGCGCCCTGCAGGGAAACCATGAAAGATTTAGTCAATCCCATGTTGGTGCTGCACAGCTTTCAAGGGAGAAGGCAAAACTCATTTTCACTGCAAAGAAATTGCAGAGTGGCTCAGTTTGCTCCAAGAAAGGCAATTCCCCATCACACAGGGTGATGGCTGCAGCAAGGAGACCCAGCCATGCCTGAGCAGTCAGCACTGACAAAGCCATGCAGATCCCAACCCTAACCCACACTGTGACAGCATCTGAACGGGAATCTCCATGCTTCAGTCCTCTCCCTGCTTCCTTCCTGCTCCTTCAACCTGGGGACTACAGACAGAAAAAAACACCAGCAGCTTAATGATAGATGGGCAAAATCTTTACAAGTATCAGATGAACACTACCCGGAGGCTGATGGGGAAGATAGCGGCCATAAGCTCATCCTGCTGGAATGGCACTTCAGAAATGCCAGTGGCTTTCTGCTTCCCAGTGACTGGGGTGGCAGTGGCAGGATGGCATGGGGGAGATAAGTTTTAGCCATTTTTGCAAGTTTAGTATTCCTACAGCGACCACATGCTGCACAAGAACAACTTGCAAGCCAATTAGAAAATTAAAAAAAACCTCCAACATTAAGGACTAATTGCTTAAGATAAAACCACCACTTATCTCCCAAATGATTTTCCCTGACCCTTTGGTGCATGGCAGTTCTCTGAATAAAAACGCGGAGGTTTTATTTACCCAGGGTGGGATTTTCATGAGGGCCTGTAGGTGTGTCAAGGAGAGGTCAGTAAGAAGAGAGGATATTTTTTTTTTTTTAATTTAATTCTTTTGGGCTTTTTAAGGCCAACTGCTACAGTTTGGAAAAGCTAGCAAGCAAGCTTTCAGGCCCTCAGATTACTCTCCTGCTCTGCAAGAGAAGCACAAAACTGAAAGTCAAACACAGGCTGAGAACAAATGTTCCAAGTTAAATACATTAATCTATTAGATAATTGGAGTGAAAATGCTGCTCAGTGCCCCCAAAGTGGCCAGTAGAGGTTAGCAGGGGTAGACGTGGCAAAGCTGCAGAAAGGACAGTCGTCCTCCATGAACCGCTGAGGTTATGTGGTGGCGAAGCATTAAGATGTGTCAGAAAAAAAATATCCTTTCTTGAATTTGGGATTTTTAGGATAAAGCAGAGAAATGCAGCTCTCGGGCCCATCTTTAGAGACACCTCCTTGGCTTCCACCATGAAGCAGAACCACTCCTCAGCACTTACACCCCGGAAATGCAGTTTGCATCCTGGAGCAACATCCAGGTGGGTCTTGGTGGTCTATCTCCTCCAGACCTTCCAAAACCAAGCTGCTTTTGATGGAGAGGTTTGTTTGGGATGGAGAAGTCCTCCATGTGTGCAGGGATCCTGCAGCACCAAGCTGAGGCAAGGACGGTGACCACCTCTCCCCACAGACCCTGCCCGTGGACCACTGCAGCCAGAACACCACCACGATGCCGACACATCGCAAGGCCAAACTCTTTCTTTGCACAGCCTGGAAAGAATCCCAGCAATTTCAACGACGGCAGTCTCCCTGCCCGTCATCTCCTGCAGATTTTCAGCACAACTCCTCAACACTGCCAAATGCCAGCTCGATACCCCACACGAGCGAGTTATTTCAAACATTTTCAGCCCGTGTTGTTGTGTGCCGAGGTAGAGCTGGGTGTGAAGAAAGCATTCGTTGAGTTAACTCTGTTTTACTCGGCAAGTGGAACAAATTTCATCACCCCCTACAAGTCCATTCTGTTTTCTATTTATACCACAGCCATTTGGTGCAGGACTCAGGAGCAGCAGGAACAGGTGATGTAATGCACTGTACAAACAGCATTCTGTTCATACAGTGGGAAAATAAAGCGCATTCTCTTGGTTTCTTTGATCATGCTTAAAACAATCAGATTAGAAGTCACAGATAACCCAATACATACTGGAGATGAAAGGACTCTGGAGAAATAAATCACCCAAAGTTAGATATTAAGCAAGATTTCTCTCTCAACAATCAACTTATCTGCGGAGAGAGGAGGAATGACCATGTGGTTTCAAAATCCTGCCAGGCATTTTATTTATTTTTATAATACCATAAAGCTACTCCACCCACTTTTTCAGAATGAACGTTGCATTACACAACACATCAAAGGGACTTTATGGCCTAAATTAAGCAATAAAATAGTTGAGATTGTGCGTTATGCTGAAAATTGGCCTGCTCCTGGTGCTATGGGAGGTGAACACCGGCATGTTCAGAACACCTGAAGAAAGCTCGGGGCAGCATGGCCTGAGGTATCAAAGTGTGTGGCACTTGCATTTAATAGACCAAAGTGACGTTTGAGGCCTTCGGTGCTCGTTGTAACCCTCTCTTGCCCAGGGGACAGTACCAACCCAAGGCATGGCATGGGATACCGGTGCTGGCATGAAGAACAGGCACATTAATAGGATAATGGTCCTTCATGCCCGTGACCTTTAAGGTTGGTTTACAGGCAAAGCTCTGCTGGAAGCTGTGGGCTTCACGGATGTGGTTTCCCACCTTTGACAGCAAGCCATGCCTTTGGAAAAGGAGACAGGAAAATCAAGGAGAAAGATGCTGGTAGGTCTGCAGCACAGCTGCACATCCTGCCATCTGAGCAGCTCCTGCCTCTCCCACCTTGATCAAAATTACACAAAAAATGGAATAATTACAGCTCCTCTTGAAATGTTTTCTGGCTTGTCTGCATTTTTAATTGAAAAATAGCCAGATAATGGGATACCTTAAGAGTTGGGTGTCGGTGCTAAGTGTATATTCTCCAGCTCTGCCTCGTGTCCTCACACAGAAAGGTGAGAAATGAGAGGCTATCAAGAGAGGAGAAAGTTGACAGATCCATCCTGCCAGAGCAGAGCAGGGACTAGGCAGAGTTTCCACTACAGCAGCTTGGGAGGCACACAAAAAGTCAACTTGCAATGACACATGAGCTAGCGTGTCACACACCCCCACCCCTGACATGTGTGTGTCCTCCTCTTCCCACTCCAAAACAGGGTTTAAAACCCAACCAAACAAAAAATTAATTAATTTGGGCCCTATCATGATTTTCTGCAGCCTGACTCATTGCGTTTGATCTCCCAAAGCTGGCGAGAGGTGTTTGAGCCTGCCCTTGGAGCCCCCGGCGCTCCAGCCAAGCACCAACAATGACTAGACAGACTTCAGCGCCACTCCTTCCATCTATCAATAGAGTCACTGTTGGGTGAGCTGACTCACTGCTTTCCCTGAGAACTGTTCAGCACCGGTTCTCCATCAAAAGAGCAAAAATAAAACTAAATAATTTGATGTTTGTGGAGAGTTAGTTTAGCAAAACCAGTGTTTTTACAGTGTTTTTATTTTAAGGTTTTGTTTTTAGGAGGTTTCTCCAAAGGAAGCTGCTGCTTTCGGGTGGCAGCATTGGCCAGGAGCTCCTGGAGGACACTCTCAAGCAGCTCTTGCTTCTAAGACATGCTCTAAAGGCACAATGAGGAGGGTATTTAAACCTACAGACTGCATGTAAGGAAAAAACATGTAACAAAAGTCCTGGAAATCCCCAGGTATGGGAGCAGAGCCATTCATAAACCAGCCTGCCTCAGCACTGCATTTCCCAGGGCTGCAGTGCACAGTGACAGGGCTTTTCGTTTTCCCTTTACGCCTCTTCACCCCCTTACACCGAAGGTAAAACCCCAGACTGTGTGCATCAATCTATGCTACACCTTCCTCCGCCGCTCCCCACAGCTGCACTTGAGCTCAGCACAGCCAAGCCCGCTGGAGATGAAGCAGGGGTGAACACGATGTAGGGGTGAACGTATCCAGCTTGACACTCCTATTGCTCCTGTAAAAAAACGACAACCACCCACAACTACAATGAAGAATTTCCCAGTAATGTTCAATTAAGTAATAACGTTTAATGTGCCACCAAGGACAGATGCAGCTCGGAAAGACCACGACAATGAAAGCTTTACCATGAGTGAGCATGACACGGACCAGGAGAGACACAAGTTTACAGGTAGACCTTGGGCATGCAACATATCCCCCAACCAAGTCATCCCAGCATCCCAGACATGCCCTGGTCCTACAGGAATGCCAGCATGGTTGGGTCAAGGGCAACAGAGCAGCAGCAGCAAATGGGACACAAGGACCACCAGACTGGGATATGACATGCTTTTAGTCTGCAGCAGATCCAGGTTCAGTACGGCCCAACTCTCCCTCTGCTCTACATCCAGGTACTATCACACACCAATGAGAACTGGGATTCTCTGTATCTATCTGCTTCCTTCAGGCTGCTAAGGTTTAATTAACTGACTTCTCTATGGTGCTCATGAACGTCAGCCTCCACATCTTCTGATTAACTGCATTTAAGCAATTAATTCCAATTCAGCATATTCCTCCCGAAACTTCATGCAATACGTCAGAATAAAGAGATGCCACTACCTTGCTAAGAAGATGGTAGCTGTCTGAAGAGTGTTTTAGGAAAGCAGAAGCCAGAGTTCTGCACAACAGTACACAAGCACAATATTTAAGGTTTCTGAGTCCTTTGGAGACTTTACAGGACTTTACAGAAGACCAGTCCCAGTACAAACAATTCACCTGATGCAATTACAAGTCATGGTGGAGTCCCCAAACCTACCTCAATCAGACAGTCTTGATTTCCTGTTTGCGGCATTGACAGATGAAAAGCTCTACATTACAGGTAATTATACTTCACAGAGGACAACAATTAAGAAATAGCCAATTACATTTTACAAGCTCAGGATAATCAAAAGCTTCCTCAAATATCTAGAGTTGCAACAAGCACTTAGAAATGGCAACTCCCAACAAATTGCAGGTAATTTAGGGCAATTTACACAGATGACATATTTCCCTATCTGTGCTTAAAACCTTCAAACTGGGTTCTGAAAAATACTGCAGGAGTTCCTGTAATGTATCACTGCTGATTTCTAAAAATAGTGCATTGCCCATTCCCACCTTCGCTGGCTTCAGAGGTGAGATGCAAGGCCTCTGGTCACCACGCTGCTAAGAGAAATTCACCACCAGGTGAACAGATTTGAGATCAGATACTTAGAAAATGGGAGGATCATAACATGCATACCAAATCTAAAACCAACAAAAAAAATCCATTCCTTCTATTGCTGTTATTTGAAAAATATGCTCAATTTTAATACTGCATAATTTGGGTTAAGCTCAATAGTTTTTAAAGGAAGTCACCCACTTTATTTGCAGCCCAGTGCCACAGCTCCTATGCAGTCAATGCATGAGAACCAGGATCAAACAGCAAATTAAAAATCATTAAATGACTGAGAGGAAAGGAAACATACCTTTGTCATTTTTTGAAGCTTAACCTTTTAGACAGGAGACTTAAAAGCACTCCTAGAGGAGCAGAGGAGGAGAGATGGTCAAGGACATGACCTATTGTAGATGGCTGTTGTAGTATAGAAATTTCATTCCTCACTTTTCATGCATATTTTTGGGGCGTGGGGGTAGGGGGGAAATGCTTTTCCTTGCTCATGGGGCTTGGGTTGCTGTAACTGCACTTCTACCTCAGAGCAGGGCTCTCATATTGCAATTCACAATTCTTTGCAGTGATGGCTCCTGGTCTCCTGGACACCCGTCCAGCTGTTAGTGCCATTACTTCAACTATATGAGCACAAGAATTTCTGCAGGGCTCTTTGTTGCACGAAAGCTGATGGAAGTCCTTCAGACATGCATGTGACAGAGGAGGATCTTAATTCCTGGCACTTAATTAAGGACTAAAATCACAGAGGCACTGGTTCGGAGGGACCTCTGGAAGAGCAGAGTAGTCCAGCCTCCAGCTTGGAGCAGGACTACTGTCAACACCAGGTAAGGTGGCCGCGGCTGACATACTGAGAGCAGGAGTATTTTAAGGAATTGGTGAGAGAGGTAAAAACATGATTAGCTATGGTGAGGTACTGAAACAACTTTTTCTGATCTTGCATGACAGGGACCATGTGAAGAGCAAGGAGGAAGGATTAATGCAAGGAAAGCCAACAATGTGCTTCAAAGAGCCTGGGACAAGCTTTAACACACTTCTCTCCCAGAAGTGGTGCCGTTTTGTCTATATGGGAAGCCAGAGGCAGGAAGAATAGCAAAATGCCAATAAGGCACTCCTCCAGGACTTGGAGGGCACTCTGACCTCCAACAGCTTCTGACAGCTCGCACCGTCAGCAAGTCCCCAGCCAACACAGGGCCACACCATCTACCCTCTCCTCTAGTCCACCTCCTCAAACCCAGACTGCTGCAGCTCACAGACTGCCGGTGATACTTCCCTGCTGCCCTCCTCTCCTTCCCTGCTATGGCACTGCCACTCTGATGCTCCCCATCTCCATGCTCACCCCAGCACGTGAGAAGGATCACTCATCCCTGAGGTCCCCACCACTGAAATCATACTCTCTGTTTCCAAATTCACAGTCAAAATGTGGTAACACAGAGGGAACGGATGCACTGAGCACTAAGATAGTAAAGGCAAAATCCAGCAGCCTAGCACAAATACGTGTCAGCTAGGGAGGGGGACTTGGTGCAGAAGGGTCCCCTGTATGAAAGGGAGAGCTGATGAAAACCTTTCTAAGGCCCAAAGGGGTTGACTGTTTAATACAGTTTAGATCTACAACACTAAAAGGTGACCCTACACAGGGGGGAAAAAATTATTCTCAACTCTCTCTCCACCACAACTGCATTGGTGACAATATGGTTAGAAAGAGACCTCTCAACTGTACTCCAGGACTTTTTACTTGTCCTCTGTGCCAAAGGCAGAGTAACCCAATGTTTTAAATCCTGTTCACACTCAGCTATCACTCAGGGCTGAATATAATTCTGTTTGACAAACCTGCCTGTTTTACTAAGTTGCTAACTACACGAGTTAGATAATTTCAGGTGCCTGCTCTTACAATCCCAATTTTGCCTACTTGACGATATGTCAAGGTGTGTACATTCAATTTAAAAAGAAAAACTACTTTTAAAATTCAAATTTTAAAGGAAGCGCATTTTTCTTCCCGGCTAATTGCCTTCTATGGCTTGGCAACACCTCTGTGGACAATAGCTGCTCCTGCCACTACTGTCCCATCTGGAACAAGAGGTTTGGCTCCACTCTCACGCTCTTTCTTCAGCTCAGGCTTCCAGGATGATTTCCAAGGCTGGGAAGTGAGAGGATTATGCTATTCCATACCACCCGAGGCAACACACTACACCCAAGTCCACAGCCCAAGATGGGCCACCTGGGAGGGTTTCTCACATTGCTGGTGCCAAGCCACAGGTGGCAATTAATGAAGAAAAAGGGTTGCTTGTAGCTTGACTGCTGGCAATGTGGTTGATGGTTCCAGACAGAAGAACCTACGTACATGAGGTGAGAGCGCAATCCATGCAGAACTGACTCAGGGCGTCACCATCAGGGACCAAAACCCAGATGACCTTGCCGAGTCCAAGCAACTGCCATCTCTCAAGTGTATCCTACCATAGGGGAGGCGAATCCAGTGTGCTGTACGACGCACGTACCCTCCTGAGCATGTGGAAGAGCTGTGGGTTGGGAGGACTGCAAGGCCAGCATCTTCACTATAAAATTAGTGGGATATCAGCTCACTTGCTACAGCTCCAACAAGCCTCCTCTCCCAGGCTGAGAGTGCCTGAATCAATGATACTTGCAAGGGATAGCTGGCTTTCAAGGAGGGGAGCGCAGCTCCAGCACTGCATCAAAAAAGGAAAACAGATCAACATGGGACCAGCTGACTTTTCTGCCAAGGCTGCTGCAGGATAAGAAAAGCCTCCTTGAGCTCTTGACTAAAGCTGGAGCTGCAGGCAGCAGGGCTCAGCAGGAGAGGGGCCAGAACAAGCACTGGATTTTTTTGCTTTCCTCAAATCTGCTCATCTCTTCCAGCCAAGCAGCACGACGGAGCAGTGGAGCTCAGCTGGAGAACTGTCCCAGGGACTGAGGGCACCCTGCTAATGTCTGGATCAGAGATGCTAACCGAGATGTTGGTCTCAGAGATCCTTCCCCTCCTCTCCCTGCTCTGCTGCAGTGGAGCAAAGTGAAAGGCAGCACAGGCTGCTGCAGGTGTCCGTGCCCTGCCGTGCCTCTCACTGGAAGAAAAACGCACCCTGAACCTGATGAAACTGGAAGGCGTTGGTTGCTCGGTGGTGACACCCACTGCAGTGCCGGCTGCCCTCCCGGCCACGTGGGCACGAGCCCTGCCCTGCACGGATGCTTATCTGGGCCGGTGAGTTGGGAAGAGTGCTATGTTAGCATAAAAACAACAACAACCCCGAATAATTTTCAGCCACTTCAGCTTACCGCATTTCCAACTTCTTGGCAATGACGGAAGGAGAAGCATGTGAAAAATGCACCTCTCTCAGCGCAGGCTACCTTCTCCTGAATACCGCAGGGCTGAAAATAAAAATACTGAGTTTTGCCCAGTTGGGCAGAAAGCACGAGCACCTGGAATGACACACCATGAGGAAAAGCACTGTGCCTTCCAACACCCCTGAAGTCAGCCTGCTGCATCTGAGAGGGATCATCCAAAGGAACTTCCCTCCCTTATTCCCCAGACCACTACAATCCATACAACAGATAATGCTGTAGGGATGTAATCAGGGGAGAGCAGATATAGCCCACAGCTTGGCTGCGTGGCTGTGGGCATACAACGCTGCTCTCCAACCACCTCTCCACCGGTCCCCATCAGCATGTTTGTGTCATCCAGCTGCTACAGCCTTTGCCACCTAAAACCTACAGAGAACAAATCTGCGTGAAACTGCTATTAAAACGACCTGAGCCTCGGCACTCTGCCTATCCTAGTGCCAGCCACCGCTACGACTGATTGCACCTCACCAGTGAAAACTCTGGAGATGGAAAGGCCAGCAGAGACAAAGGTGTGCTGGGATTACCTTTGAAGGGATTTAGATCTGGAGCACTCAACACCGACAAACTGCTGAGACAGGCATTTACTCAGGTGTATAAACACCATGGACGGCAAACGCCAGCCTTGCAAGAATTCTCCTCCAAAGCTTAAGAATAAATTCAACATGTTTTTAAATAATTATGGATGAATCATTTGAAAAAAACTTTCTACGTTTTATCTTCAGTTGCTGACACCGATTGTGCAGCTGGTTTGTTTTTAGTATAATTCCATATTCCCACCTACTTGCACTCTTAGTGGGTAGCAGAGTACCTCAAGGTAGCAGAAAACCTAAAGCATAGGCTGACATTTCCTTTTGGCCTTTGAAAGTGATAGAACAGTTAACACAAAACTTAATTCATTTGAGGTGGGAGGGGGAAAGAGAGGCCGCAAGTTAATTTCCCTTAGAAGCCCGATGGTCCCCACCCAGAAACCTGCACACAAAAGAATACTGCCTTTTAAACTGGTAGGTTAGGTCTGAGACCAGAGGAAAGGTTTGTCAACCGTGACAAGCTACGGCTTGTTTAACAGTCGACTGGAGGGTTGAAAAGTCTAATAAAACCAAAGGGCCTTCCATAACAAAGCTGCTGCCACTTAAGGAGAACTTTCACACCCATTCTAGTAGGGTTTTTTCAAACATGCAAAGGTATTTGGAGCCTCTAAAGCGAGCAAAGACACATCAAAACCCAGCAGCTAGAAACCGAAGCTGGAAAAAACTGAAGCAAGCCATAAGGAACACACTGGGAACAGTGAGTAACTAACTGCGGGAAGAGATAACAAAAATGCTGCATGACCTCCCATCACTTGGATGCCTTTCTAAAATAGACACTTCAGCCTGACCACAAGTTATTGTGCAAGAATCACTGGGTAAAGCTGCGTGACCTGTTATCTCCAGGACTAAAGGAAAGTTTTTCCCATGCCCATCTGGAAAGCTTCCTGTCTTCAACAGGAGGAAGGTTTACGGATCATTTTTAGCAGGCTCCACCTGCTGCATCTGGGGAAGACCCAAAACCAGCACTCGGGGACAGTGGGATGCTCTGCCTTCTCAAATGCCTCCAGTTGGGCTAATTTCCCCAGCCGGCAGCATGGAAATCACCCCCAGGTCACAAGCTTCATTGCATGTATCTGGAGGGGAAAACCACAGCGCTGTTTTACAACGTGACAAATCCTACGCTGCAGTGACACATCCGCACATACTTTGCTGCCCTTTTCCATCTTCTTTCAAGCTCATCTATTTTTGCCAGCATTGGCCCATCTTGAAGAAAAGAGGGTCAAGCGACCCTTTCCAAAGCAGCTTCTCCCAAGAGAGGAAAACAAAGTTTCTCTGAGCATGCCGATGTTCCAAGACAATTAAATACTTCCACAACAAAGGTGGTGGCTTCTGCCATTTTTTTCCTGCCAGAGCCATGCACCAAGCAACAAAGGACTTGGGGTGATGGTCTTCGTCCAGCGCTAGCAGGTCAGCAGAAGACACATGCTGCACACACCTGAGGCTGCCAGCGTACCCAACAGCTTTCTTCTGCAGCTTTGCTCAAGAAGGAACATTTTTCATTTCCTAAGAAATAAACGTTATGACAGTCACATGGACTGAATTAAAAGTACAAAGACAAGGCTTCTTAGCCAAAGACCTCAACTTTTTATTAAAAAAAATAAAAAATACATGCCCTGTGGAAATCCAATCTAGGGAGGGCCATAAGGAGAGCAAGAAGGTTCCAAGGTCACGTTTTAAAATCTTTTGAAGGAGGAATGAAGCCAAAGTCCGAAGGAGGCATTCTGTGCTACAATCTGTACAGCTTCCCTTTCTTCAGCACACTGCAAACATTACAGTGCAAGAACTTGCTGTCTTTGCTCGGGCACTCTTATTTATATACAATAAAGCCCTTGTGCAGGAGATCAAGGCTGTATTTCATTGATTTGACACGATGGTTAACCCGTGAACTTTGCCCCTGCTAATAGAATAATTTCTATTTGTTGATTCCTCTTTTGGGATCCTCAAGGGTAACAGTTGCTTCATCCCAGCTCTCATTTACATGTCTGGTGCCAAATGGTTTTACAGCTCTTGCTTCTGTGGGGCAGAGCCAGGACAAAGTTAATTAAGCCCAGTAGGTTACAGTGGGATACAGAGTCCCCACACCTCTCTCCCTGAATCCTACCTGCAATTCCCAGGAGCTCTCCTGTGACTCAGCTCCGATTTGTACTTAGCTTGTCAAAGCTTGGAGAGGTCCTCAGCTACCAAACGATCAATCCCACATGAATACATGTGCTGGCTGGTGGTCCCAAAGTAACCGCCTGGACCAGGCTGGCAGCAGTGGTAGAACAAGAAAGCCCCTCTTCCAGAAAAATCTCGCCCAGTCCAAAACACTGATTGCCAGCCAAGAAAAAGTCCAAAATTTCTGATTGAAAAGGATGAATCTGTTGAACACAACAGGCATGGTATTCCAGCAGAACTAACCCACCCTAAACATGGACTGCTACAAAAATGGCAATCCCACTTCCCCACTCCTACTGCTCTCCTCCTTCCAGCACCAGCATTTCTCTGAACACACACACTGGAGATAAATGACAATAAACCAAACCTCCAGAAAAAAGGAAGATGAAAATGGGGAGAGGGAGAGGACTGAGACTCTCTGTCTACAACACAGCAGGGAATATATGGAGGTTGGAGGGATGAAGGAAGAATAAACCCCAGTAGCTTCTGGTCATTAGCTCTGGAGGTAGGTCCAGGGACTAACATGAGGTCCTGGTGCTAACCAGTAGGTCTCACTGGTTTCAAGCATTTTCAAGCAGGTTTTTTCCTCCATAGTTTTCCCTCCCTCTGCTATTTTTCATCAGGACAGATGAACATTATTCATCTATTAGCTATGTAGATAAGCTAAACACCTTTAAAAAGCTGGTACTTTAGGGACAGGTTGTATCTGGGGGGGTCACAGGACCAAAAAATTCCAGGTCTTACCACAAAACTGTACTCTGGAGTCTTCAAAGGTAAAATCCAATTTCCAGTTGGGTTTTATAGAACTTGGATAATGTGACTTAAAACTGCAACAGTTCTACTTAAATTCATCACTGCCTTACAACAGTGAAGTTTCGAGACCAAGGCTGCAAGTAACGATGGTTTTGCTTTTGCATGCAAGCATGACCTACAATTTAACTTCTGAGTGTGACTTTAGGCAAAGCTCTGGCACATGGCAGAGGGGAGTGAGAAGATGCGTGTCTCCAGAAGAGTCAGACCTTTCCTCAAGTGCCCAGAGCCCAGTATTCAGGGCTACACCAGTGAAAGGGCAGCTTTGCCCCCGATGAGCAGAGGTGGGCACTGCAGACCCCAAAGCAGCTGACATCTTAGCCTTGTGCATACTGCAGTGGCAGGGAAAAAATGAGCCCTTTAACAAACAAATCACCCCAAAAGCAGCTGACCACTGCGGGATGGTGTGCTTCCAAGAGCCGCACCTTCTTTGCAGAGTCTGAAGCTGCACTTCCAACTGAAGCAGGCAGTAATTAGCTAATTACTGGCACTAGGATGCATGGTGTTCAACCCATTTTTTATCTGGTATGCTCAAAAGCATAGCTCTCTTCCAGTGTCATTCCACTTCCAAATCACCTCCACTAACCGAGCAGCAGAGCTATGACTTCCCATTGCCATGGAAGAGGTTGATAACAAAGCCCTAAGGACAACCAGCCTGACCCATGCCGGGCTGGCACACCGGCTGCTCCATGCTGCCTGGCGAGGCTGGGCAGAGCAAGCCCCTGCTCTCAACCAAGTGTCAGAGCTTTTCAGAAAGATGCTCAGAATTATATTCGCCAGCAATTTGACTTTTTAATCATTTCAATTACTGTGACTAAAACCCTTCAATTGGAACAAAACCAGGGAAAAATAACCCTTCTCCTTCTGAAACAGCCTGCCTAGCTTAACAGACCATACCAAATTGTGAAGGTTTTTGCTTTTGTGGTCTTCACATATTTCATTTAATGCAGATAATTAACCTCAGTTTCTAATTTCAAATCCTGCACATAAGGAAGCAAAGTGATTGAATACATTCACTGACAGACGGAAAATTAAAATATTACTACAGCTTCTGCATGCAGCTCAAAAGACAGGGCCTTGCAAAAGATCCTCCTTCTTTTATTTGACTGATTAACAGTAATTTGCTTAATGGATTTAAGGATGAGCCTAATAATCCAATGATATTTCCAAGAACTTATTTAGGATATCAGCACCTCCTTTCTGAGGTTTTGGTGTTTTATTTTTAAACACAGCGATTTTCCACACTACACATAAAGCCACTTCTGAAACCAGATTTCTCCACTGATCCTAATAAAATCAGGTCCACGATCTATTTTAAATGGATGGTGATTGCATGACTGGCCTTGCACCATGCAGCCACAGTGCTGCAACTTGTTGGAGCACCTTCTGAAGCCCCAAACCGAGTGATGACCCATGATGGCAGCGTGCTCTAGCACGAGAGGACTACTCACACACCTTGGGAATGTGGGGAAGTCAACAGCTCTACCCTAACACCAGGCCAGCATGTGCTCCCCCAGCACCCCCCACACCCTTCTCAGTCCCTTTTCTACCAGGAAAGCCTGGCATAACAGGATTTCACAGTCTGTCTCAATAGTTAATAAATCCAGCATCTAACAGACTATTAAAGGAAAACATCCAAGAGGCAGTCATTTTTAAAACGTCCAATAGTAACTTAATTATTCAAGGGATTAGCCCATTATAGCGACAACAAAGAAACTCTTGAAACATAAAGCCAAGTTGAACGGCAGATCAAAACCAAGGTGTACGCAGCCTGTGGCCCGCCTCCTGGGTATGCTTCAGCGTCCTGGGATCAGTTCAGCTCCTGTTCAGCCTTTTAGCACCCAATTCTTTCTGAAACCAGGCAGAACCCAAACCAGCCCGACTTCCAACCTGGTTCTCAAAATACGGCATTTCATGATTTATGTCATCATTATCAGTGCACATCAAAACAGGACCATTGCCAACACGGGACCAGCCGGGCCATGGCACTAACCCAGCCGTGAAGCCCTCCAGGGACTGGGATCCCCTCTGCTCTGGTGACCTGTTCCTGGGCTGCATCGTGTCCCCCTGCCATGTCCAACCTCAACCTCCTCGGCACCAAACAGATGGTAATATAACTCCCCTTTTGTGCTTTTACCAGAAGTGATTCTGTAACCCAAATAAAACTCAATCACAACAAACTAAGGTAGCTGTTTGCTGGAGGAGGGAAGAAAACGCTATTAATCTATCAAAAGAGAGTGCTAAAAGCTTAACTACCTGTCTTTAAAAAGAAGCCAAAGCACTGATCCATAACCAAACAACAAATACACCACTTCTTCATCTTGATTTGTGTAGAGGCAAAGCTATGGGCACAAAAGGTATTCTTCTTCAAATAAAATCCATTCTAGAACTTGGCAACCACAAGTGTAAATAGTTTACACTGTTAATGTAAGCATTTCCATGCAGAAGTTTCATCAGCTTAACAATGTATTTAAAAAAGCTGGCGTAACTTCTGTGCAGAAACACCATCAGTCTTTGTCTTGTGTATCTTAGAGCGCTCCAGTCACTAAATTACCACTTCACGCTATTAGCATCAGACCCCACCTCCCCGTTAGGCCAACTTCTCTCAAGAACAATGCAGAACCAAAACTATTCTTCTGTAACTCATTTTCTTTAAAATTGGAAAGAGCCACTGCTCTACACAGACTCCAAACAGAGCTGCATTGATTACAAGTGATGTTATGGGCCCAGCAATTTTAATTCAAGCTAAGCATCTAAAACTTTTCTTTCTGCCTTTACATATGGGTATAACATTCAGTAGCTGCTTTCTTCGAGCAAACAAGCTCTCATGAAGCTGCCATAGCCCAAATCCAAGATGCACATGCTGTCCCCTCCAGTTAAAAGAAGCATTAGTAAGGCAGTACCGTATGCCTTATACTTTATGAACAGACTGCTCCCGCATCAGCATTTGTGATTTTGCATCCCCAGTTTTCCACTCATTTGGTACAATTAACACCGATTCCTTCACCACACAGTCTTGAGTCAGAAGTGTGCAATTTAATTACAAATGAAGCAGCAAACCTCAAAATCAGGTCTGCCAGCTAAATTTCACCTTCCTCCTGATGCAGGCCCAGCTTCTGACCGCTGGACCATTTACCTAAGCAATGGTGAGATCCTGCATCTTCCCCGAACCAGCCTACAGCGTTCCTCTCCACGCCACAGTTCATCACTGCATCATCTCAGACCAGACATTGTCACATCCCTCTAAAGCTCCTTCAGCTTTGCTCCCCTTGCTTTCTCTGCATACCCTGTTATCAAGAAGTGCTGGTTGTATGTTTTGGGGAGAGCTGCCCTTGCATGCGTCCACAGAGACTGCCAGTATGTGGGCACAACCATAAAGACTCTCCTGGTGATTTCTGCTGGCCCCAGTGCAGACCCACATCACCCATCCTTTTCATTTGAACCACCAACACTTGTGAAACACCACGAGCTTAGTCAGCTCAGCACTGTGGAAATTAAAGCTTGGATCATGTAGCCAGCTTCCTTTAAAAAAACCAAACCCATGTGTATATCAAAGCCTCCACCCGTGAGAAATTCCTCTACCCGTGCCTGCAGCTCCACTGCAACACTAATCAATCTCCAACAACTTGAGACTTCACCCACCACCATGTGTCCTCTCATCACCATCCTCCAGGTTTCCTTTTCAACACATTGTGCACCTCATGACACTGGTCAAAACCTAAAACAACTGGCAGAACTAACCCAAAGCTCCCAGCTTGCTTGGCTTTCAGAAGAGACAAAGGCAGAGCTGCTCACAGGTAACACCATATATTCTTCTCACTTCCCACCATGGGAAGAAAGCAAAGGCAACGGCTGCAAGTACTGCTCTCCAGTGCCTTGCGAGTGGGAGGGGAGCCCCTTCCGACGCACAGCTAGAGACAGCAGAAGAAACCCACCCTGACAAAAGATTTCATCACCAATCATCAAATTCCCAACTTTCTAAGATGTGTGCATTTTCCCGGAGTGCTCAAAAACCAAGCTGCAGGACGGTTCTCAGGCACAGGTTTAATTTCTGCTTTTCGGATCTGAGGAACGCCATCCCAGTGTGTCAGAAGAAGGTTAATGAACGATTTAGCCGCCCTCACAACCATGTTAGTGTCACTTTCGGAAGCTGCGAGTTAATGCCCGAGATCTTCAGGGGTTACCCTCTTTGAAGTTCACTGATCCATAACCAATGTCCAATTAATTTGCAGGAGCCTAACTATAATGACTATTGGCCTTTTCCTACGCATACAAAAACACAGTGGGCAACAGCAATGGTTTTTTGGCTTCAGGATATTCTCAAATACGTATGCACATTTGCACACCTTCAAAATATCCAATGCTAATAATGGGTTGTCTTCTGCTGTTTCAGGAATTTTTTACGTTTGCTCTCCCAAAAGCAGAGCTACCGCAAGATTTATGAACTTTCTGCTGAAAAAAATTTGGAGCTGATTCAAGATGCTCATTTGCTAACAGAGAAATACTTCTATTGCATTTGCTCAGATTCCTCTTTATTTAGGGTTTCCATGGAAGCCAAGGAATAGAAGTTCAATCTTGGGAAGATTAAACAGGCCCTCAGATATAATGCAAAACAGCTTATTTCAACATTCCCTCAAGAACAGAAATGAGAAATTCTTCCACACATATGCAAAAAAAAAAAAAAAAAAAAGGTTTGTGGAAATTTTCAAAATAAATTGGGACCCAGCCTTTCAAATGCTGCATGCAGCTATCGCTTCTTGCGGCAAGCAGCTCCACCAGCTTCCTGCACAGCTACTCAGGTAAAAAAGGACACAGACAAAAAAGTCTGCAGGATAAAGATGCTACAGCTAAAAAACTGGCTTATTCAAGACAGCTATTGCTATATGACATCCGGGAAGTAAGTTAATTCAACCACAAGGTCTTGCACAAAGAGGAACAATCACCTCATAAATTAGTATCTCAGCAGATTTTTTTAGAATAAAAAACGCAGAGATTACGCAGTTCAGCAGCATCTTCCATGGCAATGCTCTGGGCGCTACTAGAGCTGACATACCAACATTAAAAAAATAAAATAAATCACTTATCTTCAGTTACTCCAGGCTGAGAAATGACTCCTGCTCTGGTGAGAACAGTAAACGTTTCCGTGCCTCCCTACCCCACAGGTCAACAGAGCGTCAGCAGCCACAATGACAGGCTGTTGGACACTACAAATTAATAGCAATGCATTTTTTCTGACCTCCATCCCCCAGGTAAAGGTTTATTTCTTGTTGTTCTAATCTGGTATAAAAATGCCCAAGACAGAGGAAACTATACTCCAAAGTGCTTCTATTTCACAGCACATTTCTTAAGCCATTTTAAAATCTGGCACAGATCTATTCAGATTCTGGGTAAATGCATTTTTTTCTGAAGCTGGAGGTGAGAAGCGCAGTGTTGCACAAAGGTTTTTGCTACCTGCTCTAGCATGGAAACAAACACAGCTGAACGTCAAATAAGCTATTCTCAATCTTAAAGCCATTATCCCTTAAATAAAAAGATACTTAAATCATAGACTTTTCTAATCCTTTGCTTATGGTGAGTACCCAACAGCTCAGTGAAAATGCACTTCAAGAAACATTCAAGGTTTTTATTAACTCCATGGGAAAGTCCCAAGACACTGGGATATTTTTTTTCTGACTCCTGATTAAAACAGTGGGAGTCTGCGTGAATTCCCCTTCCCCCCCCCCCCCTCCCCGCAAGAGTTTCACATGCAACATCCCCTCCTCAAAATCTGTAAGAAAACAAGAATCAAACCGAAAACATTTCGCCAGCTGAAAGGCGCCGAGACCTTGCGCGGGGCGGGATGCGTTTCCAGCTGCCAGCCTAAAGGGACGGCCGAGGGAGATTAAACACAGAAATGCTTTTCATAAGGCAGGCGGCTTTGAAGAGGACAGTTCAGCTACTTCATTTCGTAATCTTCACAAAGCGTCAGATTTTAGCCTAAGCAGGTCTTAAAACAAGGAGATTTTATTTAAAAAAAAAAAAAAGAAAAAGAAAAAAAAAAAAAGGTAGGAATGTGTTCTGGCCGGGTTCTGTTGATTCAGCAAGGGTTAGACACACACACGCTTATTGATCCCAGAGAGCTCCCTGCTAAGTTAATTGTCTGGAATTTTAACTGAGCTCTCAGCAAGTTTCAAAATCCATGTTGGCTGGAAGTGGGTGGGGGACCCAGAAAAAAAACAGGCTCCAAAACTGTGCAACTCCTTCGGTTAAAAAAACCAGCAATTACTTTGATGAGGGGAAAAGCTGCAGCTGGGAACAGTTTTAACTGGATTCGGTGATTCTGGCTCTGAAACTGCTAGAATTCAGTGCTGGGAAGCTTGCGTGCAAAGCAATACCATTATTGGGGAGCACTGTGAGCCCCATTTCACTCACACAAACTTTACCAAGGTGACAGTATCTCCTGCAAGCTTTCTGCACCTTCTAGTTGTGGCTCATCACAACAGTTTCCCAGTGCATTTATACAGAGAAGTTTTACCACCAGCTGTACTTGCCCGTGCTACAGTAACTGAAGGCTGCCCTTCTGCTGATGTGGGCTACTGCCAACCCAAACTGCAGCTTGCTCAACTGCTCGCCACGGCTCTGCACTGCCCACCAAGCCCTGCCTGCCTCCAGACCACGTCCAGCAGCAGTTTCCCCAGGTGAGGAGCGTGCTGCAGGGATGATTCATGCCAATCAGACAGGAATGGCCAAAGACACCCTTAAAATAAGCTGCAACTACTTTCAAATAAAGTTCTGCATTCCACCAAAGCACCCGCGCAATGCCATCCTGTACCAATGTGGATGCTCCTTGCCCCCAAGGTCCTCCAAGGCCTCCCATCGCTCCCGTGCCCATCCCATCCCTGATCCCTTCCCCGGAGGCACCCCGCGGAAGGGATGCTGCCCTGGTGCTCACCTACCTGAACTCCCTGCCCTCGCTGTAGCGGCGAGCTGAGGCAGCGCGCTGGGTGGCCGTCTCCAGAAGCAGCTTCTGCGTGAGCCTGCTGGAAGGTGCCGAGTCCCTGCTGGCCTCAGGCTCGGCCTCTTGGTCACACTTCCACTCCTCGTCCTCATTCAGAGTTGGCAGATACCCAGGTAGCCCTTTACCTGTCCCAGACCCTGAGCTTGGATCACTATAAATTTTTGGACTTTCCCCACCTGTCCTCGTGTATTCCAAATAAATATCTGACTTAAGGAACAAAGGGTAGGTATTGTCTTCTATCATGCACTGAATCTCCGTTTGGGCCTGGTCAAACATATCAGGGTCAATCTGCAGTTTCATGACGCAGTCTTTGATGAAGCTTTTTGTGGCCGGTTTGATCTGCCGGGACACAATGCCGTTGTTGTCGAGGATGTATTTTTTGTAAATGGCTTTTGCCAGCTTGAGTCTTTTTTCCTCGTTAGACGCACATGGCTCCAGCTTTCTGAAGCCGCTGCAGGCAAACCAGAAGTCCAGCAGATCCGCGCAGTCCTCCTGTTTCAGGAAAGTCCTGAAGAGGTTGATACCATCTTGATCATCCAGCAAAGAGTGCAGCGACTCAGCCCACTTCAGGTAGGGTGGAGTTGGCGAAGCACTCCCCTCAGGCTCATACCCCAAATCCAAATCAGAGCGCCTTGGTGTTGCCGTGGACATCTCATTTCTAACCACATCGCTTTTACCGGAGTAGAAACCGTGGCTAACTGGCCTTGGATCTGTGGACACAAGCTCCCCCTCCTCACCAGGAACTGGTGGCCTCGGAGCATCTTCAGTGAAGCTTCCTCCAAGGTCCAAGGGGAAGCCTTTCCCCTGGATATTCATCTTTCTGGTCCTTGCTTGTGCAGGAACAGTGGGGGATGAGTTCAAATCTCAAATCACCAATATTTGTAGCTCCAAGGTGAACAAGTTCGCTGGGCTGAAACAGACAAGAAAAAAATAAGCAAGTATCACTGTAAATAAACACTCTAAGATTACACTAACTTTGCTCTGTGTCATTACTGTATTAACACCTCTTTTTCAGCAGAATCAATGGCAAAGTGGTTGGTGGCTTCACAGCATGCAAAACCAGGCTCAAATCCTTTAAAAATGACAGTTACAGAGTATCCCAAAACTTTACATCCAGCATTCGGCATCATGGATACGGCTGGTGCTACCCTATAACAGCCGCCAATTTCCCAATGCCAGTGGTTTTACAGGACCCTGGGATCTGGCAGTCCCCACATCCAACAGATCTACGCTCAGGTACCACACGGTGCCACAGGACACATGCCACCTCTGCACTGCCACTAACTCCTCTGCACAGCCTACCTGGACAGCACACATAGCAGATCATACTAAGGCAGCATGTTTTTATCGGGCTATGGGTCTAGGAAATTCTCATCCCCAAATAGGAATTTAAGGCTTGTGAAAAATATTTTCAAAGAATATCCAGTTAGTCCTGAAAGCGAGACTGCACCTTAATCAAACACAGGTGGCTTTCGTACACTGAAGTGACATACCAGCGCCACATTCCTCGCAAATCTCTGCGTTTTAGAAATAGGCTGCGTCGCCTCATCTAGCTCTAGGGGAATACAGATGCATCGTTGACCCCAATATTTTGGGCATCTAGACTGCATTCTTGCTTCAGATGGGCATGTTAGCACAGGAGCTCAGTTCTGGCACTGGTTTTTGTAGACAGGCCATTGAGAAAAGGTTCATTTATGCTAACAACATTGCATGCTACAGGCCTGGGAAAATTTCAGGTCATCAAAAGAAGATGAGAAAATCACCTCGAGAAGGAAATCTGATCAAGTACAAGAGCAACGAGGCAATATGGAGGCTGGGAGGTGTGGGGAAGGCAGAAAAGGGCAATCCTTGTGTTGCCTACTTCTGCTGCTCAACAAGATAACTGCATCACGTAAAGACAGTAGCAGAAGTCTCGCTTTCTAGAAGAGCATCAGTCTCAAAGCCCCGAGTACTGCAGAGCACCAGCCGCCTGACAAATTACTCCTTGCACTGGATTAACTCAATTGCATGTGAAAACACACCAGGAAAGACATGTTTTAGCTCAGCCTGCCTTCTCAAAGCTCACCCCACCCCACCGAACACGTCTTTGAGGTGCTTTGCCATTTCTCTGAGCACGGCCAGGCCCCATGTGCTCAAACCGTGCTGTGCTGCAGGGCCAGCGCCGCCCTCACACCTGCCTGAGCCCGCCACGGCAGAACCGGGACATTTTCGCACCATGCTGCATTTTGAGGTCGTTGGTGCCCCAGCTATCGATGCGAGCGCTGGCTGGGCACCCACCCCCCTGTGAAAGGTGCCCGGATACCCCTGCCTGGGTGCTGGTGACCACCCGGGCAGCCCCCTCGGGCCCCCGGGGCAGCCATGCCGGTCATTGTTGCGGCGAGGCGGCGCTCGCTGCTCGCCCCGGCCGGGGGCAGCCCCGCGGGGTGCCCGCCGAGAGCGGGCGAGCGCCGGCCGCAGGCGGCGAGGAGCAGCGAGGCGCCCGGCCGCCTCTCCCCGCCGCGGGAGACCCCGGGCTCCCGCCGCCCCAAGTTGCCGCGGGGAGGCGGCGGGCCGGGGCCGGCTCCGCGGGCAGCCCCGGCGCTGACAGGACGCCGCGCGGGGCCCCCCGCCGCCCCCGGGCAACTTCGGGGGAAGCGACCCGGGCGGGCCCCTCGCCGCCGCCCCCGCCGCCTCCCCCGGCCCCGCTCGCCCCTCCGCGCCGCGGCCCGGTCCGCGGCCGCCCGCCGCCCGCCCCCCCGCGCCCAGGACGGCCTAGCGCCGGCTCGGCGGCGCCCGGCGCGGCCCCGCGCCTCCCGCCCGGCGGCGGCCTCCGGCGCGGCCTCGGCGCAGGGCCTGGGCTCGGGGCCGCCTCCCCGCTCACTCACTCACCCGCACGGAGCAGCAGCGGCGGCGGCGCGGGGCCCGGCCCATGCGGCTCAGCACCGGCGGCCCGGGGCGGCGGGCGGCGGCGGGGCGGCGGCGGCACAAAGCGGGCGGCCCGGGACGCCCATGGCCGCGGCCGCTGGCTTGTGGCGGCGACAGGGAGAGAGCAGCAGCCAGCCCCGCACCGCTCCGCTCCGCCTGCGCCGCTGCCTCCCAGCGCCGGGGAGAGCGGCTCAGCCGCGCCCCCCGCGCCCCCGGCCGGTACTGCGGGCCCGGCAGCGACCGCGGGGGCGGAGCGGGCCCGGCGCGGCCCGGCTCGGGGGAGGCGGCGCAGGGGCACACGGCGGGGCCCGGGCGGGCCGGGGCAGCGTGGAGGCCTCGGCCGAGAGGGGCCCGGCGCCCCGGGCCAGCCGCGGGCACACGGCCGAGGGGCCGGGCCCGGCGCTGCGGGGCCGTCTGCCGGGCTTGCCACCGCGCTCAACGGCCGAGCGAGCGGCTCGGGGCTCCGTCTGGCGCCGGCCGAGGGGAGCCCGCTGGGCACCGGAGGGAGGGCCCGGGCGGGGGTCCCGCACCCCCAGGGCCGCGCTGGGAAATGGCACGGAGCTGCCGTGCCCGGCACGGAGCGGCGCGCCCGCTGCCCGGGGGGGACCGCGCCCCGGCCGGCCCTGCCGGCGGCTCCTGCCCCGCAGGCGGCCGCAGCTGGCTCGGCAGCCTTAGCGTGTGTCCCGCCGCTGAGCCGGGCAGCTCGGCGGCCCGGAGGGACCGGGGCATCCGCCGGGAGGCGGCATGGCCTGGCCGGAGGGGGGCGGCCACGTGGGGTCCTGCGGCGGGGGCCGCGGTACCGGGGGAGGCGGCAGCGCTGCCCGCCGGACCCGGGCCGCCGCGATCGGTGCAGGGCAGCAGCGTGAAGGCGAAGCTGCCTCCTCCCTGGAAAGCGATGCACGATGCTCGGGACCCCCGGGGCTGAGCCAGGCGGACCCCGCGGTGCCACCCCAAAAACTGAACATGCAAACAAGCTGCAAGACAGTCCCCTCAAAATCAGAAACGACTGTGATCCCTGACAAGGGTGGTTTCTGTGTTTCGATGCAATTACTCTACCGCACGTGCCTGTTTCCATGCGTTTAAAGAACACTCTTGGAAATGTCCAACACGCTCTTTTCCCAGCTTTCTGAGATGCACAGTGCTCCATCCCGGGCAGCTGCGCTCCCCTTCCAGCCCTGGTGCAGAGCCCGGCAGGATGGTGCTGCTCCTCACACTTTCATGTGAACGATCCTTGGAGCTGGTTTACATGTAGCAGTGCAATACTGATCTTGGGCATAATAATAGAAAAGCTGATGTGGGATTCAGCTGGTAAAGAATTAAAGGATGGGAATATAATTAATGCAATCAGCCTAGTTTCTGGAAAATAGCTCTTGTCAAACTCTGATGTCATCCTTTGAAGAGATTACAAGTTTGGCTGATAAAGGTTATGGCATATAAATAATAGACCTGGACTCCGTTCAGGCATGTGACTTAATCCATATAGTATTCTGATTAAAAATTAGCACAATACAACATCAAGCGAGACACCTTAAAGGGACTGGGAGCTGGCAAACCGACAGCCATCAATGGGGAATCCCTGCAGAATGGTAGCACTCTCAGTGGGTGTCCGGGGCTTGGATGGGAAGCCCAATGCTATTCAGCATTTCCATCAATGGTCTAGAAATAGATTAAAAAGCCCTGCTGAGAAAACTGCCGAGGCCAGGGAAATGAGAGGGGCAGGAGACACGGACGAGGTCAAGACAGCTGTAGAAAACTTCATAAGCTGAGTCCCAGGCAAATAAAACATGGTTGAATGTGAGCAGCTGTGAAAGGATCTCTCCGCTGAGCACCGGGCCTGTCTGTTGGAAACCCGCACTCCAGCAAGGGTGGGCTCAGGGGTGGGGGTGGGGAGTTTAGGAAGCAGGAGGGGCAGCGCGGGAGCAGCAGGCTCCCCACGGGGGATGTCCTGGCTGGGCTGGGGCTGCGTGCTACAGCAGCAGGGATCTGCTTTTCAGAAAGGATGCTTAGAAATTAGAGAGAAGGTGGAGAAGAGTTAGAACAGACCCCTGCTTTTCAGGGGGATGCCTGAGAACCACAGCCTCCTCAGCTAGTTCAAAGGAGCCCCAGAGATGCCTCGATTATAGCGCTTAAGTGACTTCATGGGTGAGAGACGATCAGGTATTAGAGAGCTTTTCATCTCCCAGAGAAAGGCCCAGCAAGATTTTATAGACCGAACTGGGTTTGCATGAGAAACTGGAGCCAGATTTCTCCATGGCAAGGGGAGTGGGGGGTGAGGGCGATGAGTGTGGGTGCATGGGGATGCAGGTGGCCGAAGTGCTGGGGCTTGGCATGCCCCCCCCCATGCTGCCGTCCTTCCCTGTACCCTTCTTTGCTCACTGCTCCTCAGAGCTGGGCTGGACCTGGGCTGCAGCGAGAGCAGTGCCGGGGGCTTCCCCTGCACCAGCCAGCCCCTGGCCATGTTACCGCAGTGCAGGGGATGCAGCCCGGGGCGAAGAGCCAGCAACTATCCCTCCCGTGGCTCCCACCACAGCAGGGAGGCACGGTGGGCTCCAGCCCAGCCCGCAGGTCCCTTCCAGCAGCACGGGATCGCTGTGTGTGTGACTCCGTCCTCGTGGCCCAAGAAAGTGGAGCCAGCGCTGCCCTGCTCCAGCAAAGGCAGCCAGGCAGCTGCCCCTTTGTAGGCTGGAAGAGGCGAATTCCCCACAGCCTGATGCCAATCCTTGCCTCTAGCAGGGCTGAGTGGGGCTGGGGGAGCCATCTCCTCCTGGAGCCCCCTCCCTGCCTTTTGCACCTTGGTTCACCCACGCTGAGGAGCCCAGTCCCTGTGCTTTGCCAGGAGCCAACATCAGCTACTTGCAGATTTACCTGGGGACATCAAATGGGTGAAAAACAAAACCAAGCATCCCTAGCTACACGGAGGAGTGATCAGCCTGCAAGGTCTTTCAAGAAAGGGTGGAGGCCAATGAGCCAAACCAGGTCATTTCTCCCTTCTTCATCAGCTGACAGTGTGGCCCTGCCTTACACCTCCCCGAAACTGCTGCAGCCGAGACACCAGCAGTGTTTTGGTGCACACCAGGTGTCAGCCTGCAGCCAAGGCTGGTCCCCATACAAGCTGGGGATGCTGTACACTTCCCGGTTCCCACTGTGCTCATTCATTTCTGCCTGCAAGAGCCAGCAAATGCTAGTGATACAGAAACTGCTCTTAGCCTTTAGTCTAAAGGATCTGGGGCTGTGTCCAAGCAGCCCAATGCTGTGCGCACGATCCTTGCGTGGTGCGATTTGCAGAGCCTCCCTGCAAGCCCTTTCCTCCCATCTTTCAGAGCTGCAAAGGGACGTTGTCTGGCAGTACCATCAACCCCCTGCCAGGCTGGCCTGGGAGCTGTGAGCCTTCCAGCATCACTTCTGCAGAGGCTGAGTGTGCTCCGTTCACCTTCAGCACTGACAATATTAATCTCAAATTAATTCTCCTTTTTGTATGACTCACCAGCTTCCCCAAAGCAAGGCGGGCCTGACCTGGTGCTGGTGTTTGATGGCTGGTGAGCTGTTGGCACCGAGCGTACCCTTCCAACGGCAGAGATGTGCGTGGGTGAGAGCCGGCGTCTCTCCAGCGCGGGCAGTTTGGGGATGAAGCGCACTAGATGGTGCTGTTCAACCTTTGGCTGTGATTTCAAAGGACCCTGCAAGGTCATAAGTGGTGCCGAATTTTGGTTTTATTAAAAAACCTTCTTAAAACAGGAGGACAAATAGAAATGCTATGAAATATGAGGTCCTACACTGATCGCTGGTGAGGCGAAGGGCAGCTCGTCCTTAGAGGGGTGTGTAGCACCTCCCCGCTCATGCCTGGAGCATCCTCATTTCTGAGGCAGGAGACGGGGTTTGGCTACACAAGCAGCGATGGCAGAAGGGGCTGCCAAGAAAAAAAATGTCCCAGGGCAGAAGAGAAGATTAATAGCTCTCTTTTGGACCACTGGCAAGGAGACGCTTGCAAAGCAGGAGGATGAAAATATATTAGCTGTTGAGATAAAAGTATTGGCATTGTGGCAGCAGGAACCGAGGGCACCCTGAAGATCCCAGTGGCACTGCCACGGAGGTGATGGGCAAGCCGAGCGACAGGAGGATAAAGCAGAGAAGCAGCCAGGGATATGTCTGGGCTGGGAGCTGGAAGGTAGTGAGGGTGCCCACAGGCAGCTGTGCCAGGGGTTGGGGGTGAGAGCTGAAGTGTGTGATGCTGGCTGCAACCCTCAGCATCCCTTCTTGCAGGAGGTCCTGGCCTAAAGACACCTCCCCACCCTGGCGATGCCAGCCCCTAAAGCATCCACAGAGCAGCGGAAGCAGCTTTCTGAGTTCCCGTGGTGCAGGTCCTCCAGACAGCCTGAGCATACCTCCTTCTTTGGGTCCCCCACCTCAAAAGAGGCAAACGCACCCAGATTTGTCACCTTGCCTTGGATTTACTTCCAGCGCTGGGCAAAAAGGATGAAACATCGTTTGGACACCAAGCTTATGCCTTGTTGCTCAGGTGCTGTTCTTGCCTACAGCCCTGCTGTTCCAGGCAGGTGGCAAGGCTGAGGGGCTCAGCTGCTCTGGGCGCTTGGGTCCTTCCCCTCCAGCAAAATCATCCTGGTTTCCCGTATCACTCCTGTTCCCCTGTGGGTGCTTGCTTGCAAATCCCCAGGGTAAGCCAGGGTGTCCCCAGGCCTCCCCGCTCCCTGGTACAGGGCTGGAGTGGGTGGATAGGGCAAAAGTTTCACTGTTCAGATAAAAAATAAGAAAAATTCCAGCTGGGGTGGCCTCCTTCCAGGAATGTAAAGGCAGGAGGGCCTGGACCAGCTCAGGCAACAGTCTGAAATGGTTTTTTCAGCTGCCAGCATTTACCCGTGGCACTGCAAGTGCCTGTACAGCAGGGGGAAGGCCCCACATGTTACCCTGAGCCGCTGTAGCATCCAGGAGCCCTGGCCTGTCCTCCCCAGGGTCTTGTTCTGCCTTCAGCTCCACCAGCATCCCACTTGGTGTTTCCCCTTGTGCCTGCCTGGCATCAGCCTCCTTCCCCCAGCACTGCTTTGCCTTCTGCCAGATTATGGAGCCCCAGACCTGGTGTTTCCAAAAAGAAAGATTACAGGTGAGCTCATGCTGTGCCTTGGGAGGCTGCTCCAGATGAGCTGATCACCCAGTGCCATGTGGCTCTCCTGCCACCAGCCCTCAGACCATCCCCAGCTCCCCTCCTGGCTATCAGCCACCTCTAGTGATGCCAAGGCGTGTTTTGGGCTCAGAACTGGGGTTTTGGTCAAAGCTTTCCCTATCCTCCCTCTCTTCCTGTCTGTCTGGCCAGGGAGAGGCACAGCAGCTCGTGGCTGCTCTCCTCTGCACCTTCCACCTACCAGTAACAGCCCTGGCTGCCGCTCTTCTGGCCCTGGCTGCGTCAGAGCACAGTTTGTTCACATGGGCTTCTGTTCTCACCCGTCCTGTACCAGCTGCCCCGAATAACCCCTGGGCTCCCGTCCCAGCTTTCTGCCTAGAAATTTCCCTCTCTCAGTTTTTGCTCAGACCTGGAAACCCAGTCCATGTGCAGCAGTGCATGGTACGTGTTACCTGCTGTCCTGTCTACTGACAGGAGATTGATGGCTGCCATCGATAACCAGTCAGCTATTGCTCTTGTGCAGTGATAATACTGTGGAGTGGGTACAATCTCCTAGAAAATCATCTGTGATTGATGAACCATCCAATGATGCTCTAGGGCTTGCATAAAAGCTGTAGCAAAAGTTACAGGACTGAGGCTACAAGTGAGATTTAAGGTTGAAATTCAAATCCTCAAACCTTGAAATCACCTGGGTAGGGACCTAGCTGCCTCTGAGACCTTGCTTAGGGTGGGAGTGGGTGGTGGGCAGCTGCTGAGCCTGTTCCTGCCAAGTGGCAGGGATGCAGCATGCACCCCAGCCCTGCCCGGGCAAGGAGCTGGCACCACTGACCCTCCCCACCTCACCCCCGTGCTGCTTGCCCATGTCTGGCAGAGCAAAGAAAACCTGCCAGACCCCTGCCAGATCTGAGACCCCACCAGATCCCTGCCAGATCTGAGACCCTGCCAGACCCCTGCCAGATCTGAGACCCCAGGACTCTCTGGTTTTGATCAGCCCTCTCTGTCAAAAGCCATCGTGCACACGCTTGGCCAGCATCGCCAATGGCTGGTGCTCTTCAACACCGGCTGGCGTAGGCACCCCTTGGTGACATCCCACCCCATGCGCCTTCCCGCACCCACCTTTGGGGTCCGCCCTGGGCCTGCACCCCGCACGCCTGCCTCTCCATGCTCCGGACCACCAGGCTCGCCGCTCCTCTTGGGGGGCCAGGGGTGGGACGCCATCCACGCACATCCCAGCAGCACCACTCTGCAGAAAGAAGAGATGTCAGCTTGTCCCTTCTGGGACCACCCTGCCCAGGAGATGCTTGCAGGGGAGCTGGGCCAAGCAGGGACACTCTCTGGTCCCTGCTTACAGGAGGGGATCCTGCTCCCGTGGTCCTGAAGGACACACTTCATATCTTGGCCCTCCATGAGATGGAGACGTCTGGAGAGGGCTCTGCTCTGCTCTGCCCAAGCCATGCTGGGACTGTCTCATCTGTGAGTGTGGGGGCTCCGGAGCAGTTATCACTACAGAAATGGTCCCTCCTTGCAGAGCTGGGGTGAGAGAGACCAGCAGCATTGTGGGGACATCCCTGTCCCTGGTGCCCAAGCCCCACTGCAGACCCAGGTCTCACGCACCTGCCCCAGGGCATCACTTGCTCACCCTCTGTGCCTGCTGCTCCAGCATCCCCACAGCAGGATGGGACGAGGTGGGCATGTGGTGGGCATCATCCCTGGGGAGGAACATGGGGTCTGGCTGGTGGCTCACATTGTCAACTGCTGCACTGAGGCAGCTGGTCCCTGCCGGCTCTGTCCCAGAGCAGCCCGTGCTAATTCAACCCGTTTGATCCTGGTGGGAGAGGAGGATCTCCTTTATCCAGCCATCAGTGATCCCAAGCAGCTGGGCTACTGGGAGGTAAGGGAGGCCTGATGTCAAGAGCACTGCTGGAAATATCAGTTGCTCCACTCTTGCAGATCTGTTTTGCAACACTGGGAAGATCTGGCTTAGATGTGGTCACTAGGCTGGCCGATGGAAGCAAGCTCAGCACTCAGTGATGCCTTGATGTCTGTCCTACAGCCTTGCAGCCTCCCAGCCTAACTGTTTCAATATGATCTCTATCTGCAGTCCAGCTTGGAGAGCAAGTGCTTGTCCCCACACTCCCACACTCCTGGCTCACCCGTCCTGGAGGGTCAGCTCTCCCAGAGGCCGGCAGAAAGTGTTGTGGTAAGTAAGGTCTGTTGCCCATGTTTTGGCCAACATCTGGTGACCAGGTGGTGGCCAGCTGGATGCAAACTGCTGTTTTTTCAGTTCTCACCTGGGACAAGGCTTGCTGATGGTGCCTCTGCTTTGATGAGCTTCTTCCCAGAGATGTGAAAGATGGTCAATGATCTCCCTATCATGTAATTTTCGTTTATTGCGAGTCCACCTAGTGGCCCATGGGTTTATGGTCAGCTTTGCTGGGAACGGTGAGGCTTGTGAGAACATCTCAGAAACACTTGTGCACCCAGGACAAGCTCTGGAAATCATTTTACCTGTGCACGTACCTGGCAGGTACAGTTCAGGTCTCAACTTGCATTGTCCTTCTCTAGGAGAGCTCCTAGCCCATGAAGTGACAACAGCAGCTAAGGCTGGGGACGGTTTGCTCAGGTCCAAAATGCAGCCAGACCTCGGTTAGGGCAAAGGGTCCTTATGGTCACACTGGGAGCTGCTGAAGGAAGCCCCATGGCATTTTTACCCCTTATTTCTCCTGCAGAGTGGTTTTCCTCACTGCCTTGTGCTTCTCAGATGGGGCATTAGATGCCGCAGATGCTCCTCTGAAAGATGTTGGAGACGCATTGGCTCCAGGTGCTCAGGCAGGCCAGCAGCCAGGCTGGGAAGCTGTTTGCAGCTGATGGCCGGTGACGGGCTCCTGGTGGCTGCCACCGGCGGGCAGGATGGCCACATGCACTGGGGGTCACAGCCTGCCAGCTCGAACCCTCGCTGGGCTCCTCTGTGGCATGACATGCTGCACTGAGGGACCAGGTCTGCTCCAGGCCAGGGGGACAAGCCAGCCCTGGCTGGGGGACCCCTCGTCCTGGCAGGGCACTTCTGGGAGCCCCCCACTCTTTCAGCTCTCTCGTAACAGCCTCAGACCCTCCGGGCTCTCTCCCTGCCCCTGCAAGGACTCCAGCCTCCAGCACTCCTTCCCCAACCTCCTGCTTCCCAGCAGCACCCCCAAACCCCCCAGTCCCAGTTTGGGATTGTTCTCCTTTGCCACCTCCCCTGCGAGGGGGCCCTTCCTCAGAGTGACCATCCTGCACCCACCTCCCCAGCGATGGCCAGCCTTCCCAGCCGAGCGGGATCCCCGTGCTGCTGTGCCACCAGCACCCGACCAGGGCAGCCAGGGCTCAGCACAGGCAAGTCCTGGAGTCCCTCCACCCCTGGTGACCTGCGTGAGGGCTGCACCACCTCTGGGCAAGGAAGTTGCTCTGCAGGGTTCCACTTTCATGGTGGGAGTGAGATCCTAGGAAGAGCACCATGGAGGCTCTGCGCTGCAGGATGCCTGCTGAGGTCCTGACCAGCTGGGCCAAGATGCTGGACCCAGCCCAGCAGAGACCCTGGGGTTCACCTGCTTCCCTCTGCAGAGAAGAGCAAAACTGCAGAGATGTGGGGAGGAGGAGGTTCTCCTGCTGCACCATCTCTGCTGTGGCTGGAGATCTGCAGGCCAGCTGGGGGCACCCAAGTGTGCTGGGTTGGTGGGACTGTGGCGACGGGAGGAGGCTGTATGGGTGGGCAGGCTGGTGCAGGCTCTGCTGCACCTCGTTGGCGAACTGATGCTGCACTGAGCCACGGCTGATGAGCTGGGGGTGCTCAGCGAGTGCCATTTATTCATGCATTTATGGAAGAGTCTCCAAACTCTTCTGCTGCTTTAGCTATGCCAGCACAAGGCCAGCCCAAATGATCTTGGCATTGACTCATCTCAAGGCTTTCTGGCATCAAGTGAACAGATGTGGAGAGTGTTGGTCTTGTCCTGACACAGAACTGGAGAAACAGCTCACAAAATCATTCACTGTTAGAGGAAACTCAGAGCGGGGGTGTGTGTGTGTGTGTTTCTGTCTTTGGAGGGGTCTGAGACTTCTTCCACAGCCATCCCTGGCAGTGGATGTTGGCCCTGAGGTTCCCCATTCCCTTCTGCCAGCACTTCTGGGACTGCCCCTTTCCACTCATGCTCACCCCTTGGTAGCTCTCTTCCCTGGGTGTGAAACCCCAGGCCGCCTCTCTCCTAAAATCCCCTCCCTGTCCCACACCAGGACAGGCAGGTGAGCCAAGTCACCCCCAGGACGGGATGGCTGGGAGCAGCGGGAGACATGGGTTAGCCATCATGAGCATCCCACGGTCCTCTCCTTCCTGGGGGAGGAAGCAGCAGGAACTGCTCATGAGAGATGTAAGCATCAGGCTGGGCAGGTGTCTCAAGCTTTGCTGTGTCCCATCTCCTCCACACACCAAGCCTTGGGCTGTCTTCCACAAAGCAGTGCTGCCTGCCAGCCCCTTGGTCCCTGTGCCCATCAGGACACTGAGTTTGCTGCCAGCCTCCCCGCTCTGCAGAGTTAGAGCCACCTTCTCGCGTCCAGCCTGCCCGTCTGCAGCCATTTCATGCCACTTGTGCTCGTGCCAGCCGTGTCCTTCAGCTTATGCAGCTCTTCTCCCCCATGGCGGGAGCAGACAGCAGCTGAGACCTTGGCCCTTCCGACTGCAGGGTGCTGGGCTCTCCTGGTCTTCTCCCAGAGGATAGATCCCCTGCTTGACTGTCCTGCTGGGCCTTCTCTTATTAATGCATCTCCTCTCTCAGAAGTCCTTCAGCAGACACATGTTGGCTGGCACGGTGACCAGCCTTGGGAGAACCCACAGCTGGCAAACACGAGCAAATCCGGCCTCGTATTGTGTTTCATCCTGATCTTTTATAGTTACCATTGGCCAAAGCACGAGAAAACAGCTGGCAGCAGACGTACAACGCCAAATCTTGCCAGACCTTGGACTCAGCATCTTCCTGTGGCAGCAGCTTCCCCAGCGTGCCAAGGGCATGTCGCGGAGAACATGTCTCACAGAGGAGGTTGGCACTGATTTGTCTTCCCACACTTCTCTGACCCTTCTAAGGCCACGAGGTGGGGTGAGTGCCCATGGTCTGGAGATGACCATCTTGTGGGCAGCCATCCCACAACACCCCAGTCCATGCCACAAGCCATCCCAGCCCACCTGAGCCTTCTCCTGCAGTGGGACATGGAGCACAGGTGCCTGCCCAGGAGGTCCATGGCTACCTTCTCCCAGGGGAGAGGTATTTTCAGATCTCCAACACTGAAAGTCTTCAGCTCAGCCTATTTAGCTTAGTCTTGCATTCAACAGCTTCCCAGAGCCTGGCACATCTGCAGCCCCCACCATGAAACTTCTGCTTCATGAAAATGGATGATTTAGCCTAAATTCTCATCCTCTGTCTTCTAGGTGGTTTGCGCTCCTTAGGTGTCGGTCTGGCCTGGCAGCTCCTGCCCTGGGTGGACCTCCAGATGGACCACGCAGAGCAGCCAGGAGTTTTGGGGATGCCTTGGCGAGGCTCAGACAACAGGCCGGGTTGGGCAGTGAGGCTCAGCGAGCCCCCGGCACACTTCAGCCTTTGGAAGAGCGGTTGCTTTCATGGATGGCATCTACATCCCTGACTCCTGCCCCTTGGCTCCCTTGGTGGGTCTCAGGATGGACCAGCCAGGGCCCGTGACTGACAGCGTTGTGCTTAATTGCTCTGTACGTGTCGCCGTCCCGTGCAGAAACTTCTGAGTGTTGGCCAGCTTAACCACATTTGAGGAGGGCTGTAGTTCTGGAGGACTCCGAGCACCTGTGACTGCAGTGAAAGCAGGAAAGCTTGACCCGGGGCTTGCAGTGACAACCAAATCCCTTGGAGACCTTTTCATCCCTGGGTCACTTACTACCGTCAGCACCCCATTAGCACTACCCCGATGGCTCAACACCCTGTGCCCACCTCAGGGAGTGTCTGGGGGGACAGTGACCCCCATCCCTCAGGAGAGGGCTCCTCTTCTCTGCTGTCCTTGTCCTCTGCTGAGGACCAAACCCTGGGCAAGTCCTATAGGCTCTTTGAAATGAGTCCTTTGGGTCCCTCCATTGCTGTGTCTTCTCTCCATGGTCTTACTGAAGGTCCTCCTGGCCACATCTGAGCCACTGGCCTTAGATGGCACTGAGCTACCCACGGTGGGAATAAGGACATTTTTGACTCAGTGGCACCCTGGCAGGGTCATGAGCTCCTGAGGGAGCTCACCCTCACCGAAGACCCTGGTTCCTTGCTCCACAGAGGTCTCTGCTGGCTCGGTCCCATCCTCATCCTGTGGCCACCAGCATCCATCCAGCCAGGTGTTTCTCAGCTGTCTTCAACCACTGGCTCTGCCATGGACCCAGCCTGGCCACCTGCCCCTCTGCCCTGCTGTGGACCAGGCGTGGACCCCCACCCTGCTCTGACCTGGGGGGCTCCAGTGCCTGCTCCAGGGCAGCCCATTGCTCAGGACAGGCTGTACCCGATGCCTGAAGGAGCTGGGTGGCCGTTGTCCCCCGCTCACCTCCAGCATCCGCAGCTGCCACCTCGACCCATCTCAGCTCAGTCCCACCAGCACCCACCCCCTCTTGCCTGAACACCCTGCACCGGCCAGGCTGTGGCTGCATGGTCCTGGCTCACGTCCCACCTGCCCTTTGCCACCATTGGGATTTATTTGCTTTTCAGGTTCCTTGGCTCCGCTCTCTGCTTCTCTGCATCTGGAGGACCAGGTCTGCCCACACGCTGCTCTCCTCCTCGCCTCCCTGGCAGCACCGGCCCTTCATCGTGGCTGTCCTGCATCAGTTGTCTCCCACGTCCTTGCGGGAAGGTGACCCCCTGCCCCATTCCAGGGCAACGGCACCTTCCCAGGGGAACCTGCCAGCCCAGGATGGCTGTTCTGGGGGGAGCCACCCCAGCTGCCAACATCTCATGGGCACCATCACCCCAAAACCAGGCATGGGACAAACCTGCCCTTGCAGCCCTCTGTGCCACCACCACCCCAGCCCCGGGACGAGGTGAGAAGCAGGGGTTCTAGTGGGGTCCTGGAAGGGTCCCGGTGGGGTTTGGGGGCCAGCTGGAGCTGGGAACATCCCTGGCCTCTTTGTGCTCCCTCTGGTAAGCAGCGCAGTGCAAATATCAGCCGGGTTCTTTGAAATGAAAATAAAACTGATAAAAGTCGGGCAAATCCTCCACCCCAGCCCCCGCTGCTGGCCCGAGCGGTGGCTCTTTCTGCCACCGAGCCGGCTCCCGCAGTTATAAATACATTATGTATGCCGGTGTCCGTCGGCCAGAGCCTTTTGTTGATGCTGAATATGTCCTGGCCAACAAAAGTGGACTGGATTAGCCACAGTGGATTAAAAGATTTTCTTCTTGGAGTTTACCTAATAATATAACAATTGACATAGAAGGTCTCTTTGAACCCTACACGACTCTCTTATTTTACCATCTGTGAGTTTGCTTTCCACGCCGCTGATGGGGCGCCCGTCTGCCGCTGGTGCTGGTGGTGGGAACGCTGCCCGGAGCTGAATTTGTCACTGAGCAGAAGAAAGCAGCCCGTATTTGAAGGGAGGCAGCGGGAAGGGAAAGTGGCACAACTTCTGTCCTCCTGCCTTTGTCCTCGGTCCTTCTGCTGGTGGCTCACCAGGCTGACGATGCCGCGGCATGGGAGGGAAGAGACCCAAGGAGTGGGCTCAAGCGGTGGGGAAGCCACCCACTCATCTGCAGTTCGAGGTGTTCTGAGAGGTCCCAGCTGGAATAAGCTCCATTATTAATCACAAATTTTGGGAGAGTTGCCGAACTGCAAGCCCATGGAGTTTGCTCATCTCAGTCTCAGCCGTTGGGATCCGGCCGCCGTCCCTGGTCTCCATTGCAAGATGGGTCAGGCAGCGGCAGCAGCGACACCGGGAAACATGGAGGGCAGCGGCAGCAGGGGAGGAAGGCTCCCCCCCACCATCCTGCGGCGCCGACAGCGCTCGCCCCCTCCTCCGGCACACCCCGGCATCCCGGCCCTGGGGCTTTGATCTCATACGGGGGGGGCTCCTTTCACAAGTCTTTCATAGCAGCCTTTGGAAATACCCGTCCTCAGAAGTCGCGAGTAATGAGATGGGGAGACGACGAGCAATTTAGGCGCCGCTCTTTCTCGCATTTTATTTTATCTCCATCTCCCCCCCCCCCTTTTTTTTCCCCTTCTTTTTTTTTTTTTTTTTTTTTTTTGGCAAAGACACTTCTAGAGCGGTACCGACTTTGTGTGGGATCACCGCACCACCCCAGACCTGCTGGGGGGGCAGGAATATGGGGCTCGTGCCTCTCAGCCGGGGGCCTTTGATGAAGCTGCTTTGCGAAATTTGATTTGAAAGGCCTACGATGGCAATTTGGGGAGAATGGTGGAGCCTTTCTCCACCCGCCTCTCTTTGTCTCTCGCCCGAAGGGGGGTTTCATTGTGGGTGCCAGGGCGAGGGGGTCGGGGCGGCGGGGTGGGTGGGGTGGGGCGGCGAAGGGGGCCGCGGCGCAGGAGAACAATAAGCGGGGAGATGGGGAGAGTTGGGATTTCTCACCTGCCCGGGCGTTCGCAGTCCGCCATGACGGGAGCAGCCGCCCTGCTTGCTGCCGGCCGGAGCACTTTTTTTCCCCAGACTCTTGAACCTATTTCCCTTTCTTGGCAAGTGCGTGGCTGGAAGATGGGAATCTTTACTTTATATTGCAGCTTGGGCTTCCCAGCCTGATTGGCTGCGGCCAGGACCAAATGCTGGTCCTTCCATCCCATCGTCACTATGGCAACCGGCCCCGTTAGGCACCACCGATTTACTTATAATTGCTGGGTAAATAGTCAAGACAGGCCGCTTTCATCCCACACCGAGAGATCACTCTTCCTTGTCTCCTTTTTTCCCTCTTTTTTCTTTTTGGTTTTTCTTTTTTGGAGGAGGAAGCCCTAAAGAGCAACAACACTTAAGGAAAACTCTTTGAACGTTTTTGCAGGAAGCGGTGCCTCTCCCCGGCCAGCCTTCCCCCACCACTCCCGCTGCACAATGCCTTGATGCCGGGGCTTTCCCACACCGTTGTCCAGCCCTCACCATCCTCCTGCTCCAAGGAGCAGCACTGGGTGGGGATGCACAACACCCAACAGGTGCAAGGGTCTAGCCATGGTGGGCTGTTTGCCACCAGACTGCCAGCCACTGCCTCTGCCTTCCACAGGGATGTCACACCGGTTCAGCCGGAGGACGGGACTGCACAGTCCTCCCCACTGCCTCTATACTCCTTCCCCGCTGCTGCCATTAGTGACTCACGTTCACAGCACTGGGGGCTTCTGCCCAGGCCCAGCACTGCTCGGCTCAGCCAGCCCTTTCCCCAGCTCCGCAGGACCTGCCGGTGGTGCTGGCTGGGATGGGGCAGCTCGTACCTCTGGCCTTGGCCATGCTCATCCCTAGAGGCCGGGCTTCTGGGGCGCCCACTCCGCCGAGCTGCCCCTTGCCAGGTCGGCAAGACGTGGAGCCTCTTGTTACTCCTGCAGGGTGTTTAACGATGATGGACAGAGCGATGCACACAGGTCTTGTGGCCAGACCATGAGCGTGGGTCAGGATTCATGCTCCTGTCCTCACAGTCCAGGGATGGATGCTGCAGCCGGGGACCAGGGACCGGGGACCCAGCCCAGCCTCACTGGCTTGGAACACCCACATGGGACCCACAGGATGCTTCTGTCCCCACCAGTCATCACTGGCACCGGACAGAAATTCCAGGGAAACGGGGGAAAATGGGTCTTAGGGAGAATCTAAGAGCTGGAAAGATCCCAGGAAAATGGAGAGCTCACAGGCAGTAGCGTGAGAGAGGAGCAGGGTGGGCTTGAGGGAAGGGAAGCCAAGGTCATCTTCCCATTCCCTCCTCAGAGCCATCCAGCAGGAGGAGCACTGGGAGATGCTGCCTGAGCCCCCTCCTTTGGTGGGAGAACCAAGGGATTCCCACCCTGCTCACTGGGGAGCACAGGGGAAGCAGAGGTCACCACAGATGATAACATGATGCCAGCTGAGGAGGGAACTGCAAGGAGCCACAGGGCTAAGCGGCATCTCCAGGGCTTCTGGAGGAACTGGGGGATGAACCAGCTGATCCTCAGACAGCCCTACCCACCCACTCCCGGGAAGGGCACTTGGGAGCCTGGCAGATGCGATAACAATTTTCCTTTCACATATTACAGGGAGAGCCCAGAAAGGGCAGGCCACCAATCCTGAGAGCTGTACCAGTGGGTTAGCAGAGATGCCCCCAAAAGCAGGCTCTGTGGGCACCCTGGTGAGTGCAGCCTGCCTGGGAACCTGGGGGGCTGGTAAACAGGGGGGGTCTGTGTTCTCAGGGCAGCCAGCTGGGAAGGTGCCCGAAGCAATGTATGGGGGTGATGCACACAGTGCAGCCCTCTTGGGTGTGCAAAGGGCTGGTGACAACGTTGTCACTGATGGCTTCCAGGGAGGTGGAGCAGCCTGGGGAAAGGAGCTGGCTGGTGCCTGGAGCAGCTGCTGCAGCTGGTGTTGGGCCAGCCAGGCAAACAGCCTGCCCCGGGGCCAGCAAGGAGAGGCGCTGAGGGCCACCCGCGCTCAGGTCACCAGCTGCCTTGGGACGGCCAGGAAGGCTTGGCTTTGCCACCCGGCCAGCTGGGCACGGGACACAGCCACCACGGCTCCGCCATGCACCTCAGCCAGCCGCAGGGCAGTGAAGCAGTGAGGGGTTCCGCACCGGGCGGCTGCCCTGGGCACGGTGTCACAGCCCTCCCTGCCTTTAAAGCGATTCACCGGCTGGCTGCGTGCTGGGGCCAGGAGCTGGCCTGCTCCGGGCTTTGCAAGGCATGGGGGGCACGTTCGGGACCCCCAGCACAGCCTGGGCACTGCTGCCCAGCTGTGGGTCCCAGCACGCTCTGCTCCTCTCTGGGGTTGCTCTCCCGCTCGTGCTTTCTATTTTAAAGACAGTTTCTGTGAAGTGCTCTGGGGCTCAGCCGAGAGGGGAGCGCTCCGCTTTGCTGAAGAGCTGCTGGTGCCTCCCCAGGACCCGCTGCCTGGCTGGTACCAGCGCTGGTGGCTGGGGACGCGGCTGCAGGCGCCAAGGTCATGGAGCCAGGCCGGCAGAGCTGCGCTGCCTTCCCGAGCATCCTCTGGCGGTTCCCATGGTAACTCCCCGGCTCACAGGCTCCCTAGCCGGCAAGGCGTTAGCTGCACACCATCATGGCTTTAGCCGCACACACCCACCGCCCCAGCTCCCATGCCAGGGTCTCGTCACCCTCTGCCCTCTCCTCCACAAGGGACCCACCCTCTTGCACCCCACTGCAGAGAGCTGCTCCACAAGCTCCCCCACCAAAAGTACCTCCCCCAGAGCCCTGCAGAGGCCTTAATTCTCCCTTTTCTACAGCATATCATGCAGAAAATGAGGCAAAACTGATAATAAGTGAGAGGAGCGCAGCATTCACAGAGGAAAGGGGAGCTGAGCAGGACAAGCGGGTCTGCGTACAGGTGATTTCCCACCTCTGCACTTTGGTAGGCCCTGGCTCTGTACCTCCTGTCACTGCCTGGCTGGTGGAAGCCTGCAAGCCTGGCGCCTGCATCCAGGGAGTTTTCCCCCAGTTTTTGTTGCTGCTGCCCAGCTCCAGTCCCACGCTTTAAAATCAGCAGCAGAGAACTGTTGCAAAAAGATTTCTAGAGAAAAAGCCTTGCAGCAAGACTTGAAGCTCAATGTCAAATAGATCCAAGAGGTTACAATGTGGGAAAGAGGAGAAAATACCAGGTATGGCGAAGCCTTGCTCTGGGAGCCAAAGCGTGACAAGGCTCGATTCCCAGAGTTGCAGCAAAATGGCTTAAAGTTAGGAGTAAAGACTTTCCGCCACTTGAAACCTCCCAAATCCACGCATGGCTTTCAGGAGGAAGTATTTAACCAAACTCAGGTCCTGAACGAGCCTCAGAAGTTGAGGGACAGCATCCTAAGGAATAAAATGAGTGGACACACAAATAGTGATGGGCTACTGGGGCAGAGTCACCCCACACCCTGCTGGGCAAGTGGACCCCACTGGGAAGGTCCACCTGGGTCTCACAACACATTTGGAAAAGTCTGTATCAAGGGCTGTCAAAGAAATGAAGAAACCTTGGAATGCGTGGACAGCCCCCATGTGAATAAGTACCTGGTTAAGCACAAAGCAGGCATTCTGCAGCGGTGTGAAGGGCAGGGCAGCTCCACATGCCCCACGCTCCTCCAGTGGCTGGGAAAAGGGAGGTGATTTGGTTTGCTGATGACACCTGGTTGATCAGGGTGGGAAGATGAGGGCTGGCTAGGAAGAGCTGCAAAAGCATCTTACAGGACTGCTTGGAACACTGAACAGCAGGCAGGGTTCAGCCTTCATAAAGGTACAACAGGGAAAAATCCAGCCTGGCTGCACAACAGTGAGCCGTCCTCACAAAATAAGGAACAGGCTGCTCCTTATGTGGATGAATAATCCAGCGATAGCTGGGAAACACCAGTGTGGCGCTGGACGGCTCTGACATACGGGGTGAGACTGCAGTTCCATGAAATGCCTGCCCCATCCCTCAGACCCTGAGGTCGTCCCAGGGACAAGATCTGCCGCTCCCGGCCCTGCCCATGCCAGGCTTGCTGCCACAGAAGCCCACTTTATGGCTGTCCCCTTGTTCCCTAGCATCTCACAACCCACGTGTTCCCTCCACCCCACATTGGGACACACATCCCTGGGGGCACTGGGTCCTGCTCGCACCTTCTCTGAGCAGCCATGTCCCTGGGTACTCAGAGGCCCTGCGAGCAAAGCCTTGCTCCCATCTCAGAAATGCCATTTTCTGCATTTGTCAGAGTGCTCTATCTGGCCTGAGACAGCACCATTTCCAGCGTTACCATGGCGATGGATGCCTGGTAAATGCAAGCAATGAAGATGCACACGAATCGCATTGTCCAGCCAGGCAAAGGTGCCCATGGCCAGTCCGCAGCTGGCACGGCTACCCCTCACACACACCCCCACCTGCCCTTCCACAGCCAAGGAGCCCAGGCTGAGCCCGCGACATGCAGCAGGGGCTGTGGAGGGAGGTAATCTCACATATCTGCCCATGCACCCCTGGTCCAGCATCCCCAGTCCGGCTCAGCCCACGGCTGTAGGAGAGACTGCAGCAGGAACAAGTCAGGGAGTAGATGCTTTTGGCAATTAATGCATTTGCATATGTAGATGTCATGAGCTTCTTTTTCTTAGGACTCCTTACCACAGAAATAAGCTCCCACCTGGCTGCCCTCTGAGCGGCGTGTCTTGCCTGCAGCAGAGCCTGGTGCTGCGGAGCAGGGCACTGCCAGGATGCCCGCTTTGCCGTGACAAAACGGGCCATACCACCTCCCGCCCTGTCCCCTCCAGGGCTGGGGCAGCTGGCCAGGACCAGCAGCACGCCAGGAACCAGCAGGACTGGGAAGCCCAGCAGTCCCTCACAGGGAGCCAATGAGAGCCTTCTGCAGGCCATGGCCAGCCAGTCCTATGGCCAGCAGCCCCAGGGATGCTCATGCAGAGCCAGGCTGCTGTCTGCTGCTCCACTTGCTGGATTCCTGGTGATCCAGCATGTGACCAAGGGCTCCGTCCCACCATCTCTGGCCGCAGCTGCTTCTCCTGGGGGTGATGGCTTGGTGCATGAGATACGTCCTTGAGTGGATGGGAAAAGAGCGCACGGCACATGGCTGCAGAAGGAGCTCCAGGCAGGATGGTGACTGCTCATACCCTGGAGGAGGGAGGGAGCAGAGCTATCAGCCTCCCTCTCCTCCTGCCCCGACAGGACCCTTCCCCTCCAGCCACCACTTGGGTAGCTGGTCTTCTTCAGTTCATTACATATCCTCCCTCCTCAAGTTGATGGCTGTTTTCCAGGGAGCTTCACAAGGTGGAACAGCTGCTAGAAAACACATCACAGAAAAAGTGAGGTTGGGAGGACCTCTGGAGGTCTCCAGTCTAACCTCCTGCTCTGAGCAGGGCTGCCTGCAAAGCTAGAGCAGGTCACTTGGGACCTCATCCTGTCCTTTTGAAAACCTCCAAGGATGGACATGCCACCACCTCTCCAGACCCTATCCCAGGGCTGCAACAACCTCCTGGGGAAGAATTTTTTCCTTATGTCCAACCAGTGTTTCTCACATCACTACCCACGGCCTTCTACCCTTCCTTGAGTCCCTCTGAGATGAGCCTGGCTCCATCTTGATCCCCAAAATCCAGAAAAACTTGTCACAAGTGCTACTCACCAGCAAAGCCATGAGGACGTTTGCTGCTGTTCCCCCATCACCTCTGTAAACGCCACAAAGCAAATCCCCAGCAGCAGGCAAAGCTGTGGGGGTGAGCACAGCACGTACCCCCCCAGCCGCAACAGCCTTCAGCATCCAAATCCAGTTTTTTGGTAGAAATTGTGTCCTGCAAACGTAGCAGTGATATTTGAAAGGCATTTGCTGGAATTGCCCAAGTGAGTTTCTAAATCTCACCTCCGCTTGATAAACACCATAGGAGGGGGGATGACTTTTAGGCTAAGTGGTGACCTGTGCTGACACTGGGTTGGTGATGATTCACAGCACTGCTAAAAAAAAAATATTGCAATGCTACTCCAAATGGAGAGCCTCAAAGCCACGAGGGAAAACACAAACACAGACTTGCCTTTGAGACCAGCGTGAATGGAAGGGACATGCTTTTGTTAGTGCTCCCGAAATATTACTTGTTTGCATACATAGTGGTTTGTCAGGAATTTACAAGTAAAATGCTGTTTAATTCATGAATGTAAATGGGTAAGAAAATAAGTTCGTTGAGAGACATGGCCTTAACCTCAAGCTGGTTTTTGGATCAGTGATCACAACTTCCTGGGAATCATGAGCAAGACAGACAAAATTCACATGTTGCTTCAAGACCCCAGCTAGCACACTGCCTTCGGAATTCAGAACCACAAAGTCAGTGCACGTGTTCTGCTGCTGTCCAGCCATCTCAGCCAAGGCCTTCCCAGTTCGGGTGCTTTCCCCAATTAACATTTTCTCTCCATTATCCTGCAGTGTTGGGTCGGGGGATGATGGAATACCAAGCCACCTTCGCCAGCCCACGGGCCCAATTTCACATTTAAAGGGGCACTTTCATATTTGTGTCAGGCTTGCTGGGACTATTAAAGAAAACAATGGATTGTTTTTACCTGAGAAATGAACCAAACGGGAATCTCTCAGCCCTGGATTGACTGTCTAACTTCACAGTGCTGGTGGTCAATGCCCATGAGCATGCATCTCCCAGCCCCATCGTTTGTGCTCCACAGTTTTGTCCACCAACACCTGGAACACTGCCAAGGCTGGAGATCCCCCCTCTCATTGAGCAGCCCTGGGCTGCAACATCTGGGTTAAAGCCTTCCTCACCTCCAGCCTGAACCTGCCAGCCCTGTGGCCATGTGTCCACTCCTCCTTTTGCCTGTCACAGCCCTTCTGCCCTGTTCCGTTTGAACCACAAACGGACAAAACTGCCTGGGGAACGGGGGTCACCCCTTGCCAAGCTGCACTGCTCCAGGTGGGTGATGGACCACCTCGCACCTCCCCCTGGACAGCCTGGCTTTAGGGACACTGGGAAGGGCTGTCACCATGAGACATGTTTGTGGCCTTCGAGGTGGCCTCCCCGGCTGTGACTCTGCAGGGTGGCTCTTGGGAGCTCCCAGCTTTGCAGCCTGCGAAGAGCCCTGCCCTTGGCGCTTACAGGCGTGCTGCCCAGCCGTGCTTATCCATGATGGCCAAGGAAACCCGAGTCTGGAGTCAAAGCCCCTAGCACAGTGCTACGGTGGGGTCTGGATGGCCAGCCCCATTTCCCCCCCATCAGAAGTCCTCCCAGCACCGGCCACAGTCCCTGCAACAGGAAATAAAACAACCAAGTGATTCTGCAGTCAAGATGCCAGCTAGCAGCAGCCTTGCCCAGCATCAACAGATCGGCATAAACCTTGGCCTGCCAGTTTGCCTTGGGATTTTTCCCTTCATGGCTGTCTTGCCGAGATCATTTTCACTGTTCCCACTTCTGAGCAGTCTCCGCTGCTACCCCAGCCTTATCTTAAGCTGCCAAATTCAAGGTGACCCTGGGCAGGGCTCTCTGGCAGTTTGTCAGTGCCTGTCATGTCCTTGCAAGCTGCTGGCTCTCTGCTCCCAGCCCGTGCGGTGGTGTTTGCCGTGCACACTGCAGCAGCACACAGGATCCTCGTGGTGGCTGGCATTAGACACGCATGGCGCCTGGCCCCACACCCGGAATGGGATGCTGGTGACCTTTGCTCGAGCCCAGGGTGGTGCTCGGGTCTAAGCTGTGCTGGGTGCCCAGGTTCTTCCCCTGTCCCAGGGTGGATTTGCAGCCTCAACCTGACAGCATCCAATTTGCACCCACAGGTTTGTGGCATCTGTGGCTTCCTGGGAACACATTGTCATGGTGAACTGCCTGCCCCTCTGATTCCCCTTACTAAGGCAGCAAAGGAACCCAACATCTACCAGGTGAGCTCACCTAGATGGGTAAACCCCCACCCCCCCCACCCCCCAAGCAGAATCAAGCTCCCTGTTTGTGGTCAGAGCTGCAAATGAACAGGTATAAAACCAGGACAGGTTGAACATCAGGCCCTGAGCTATCCCTCCACCTCCTCAAGGTAACCTGGCTGGGGGTATTGTATCCCAAACTACCCTGAATGCTATGCAAGGGCTCCCTCCCCACCTCGAGACACTTGCTGCTCTGCCTAGCAGCCGGGCAAGCCAGCCCTGCATGCCTGCAACTGCTTTCTCTGAAGCTGCAGCACTCTTGGTCTGCAAGCAGAGCTTCCAGTTTTCCTCAAGTCAGCAGAGTATCTCCGTGAGAGCATGTCCTTGTGGGGAAGCTCCCGGCCACATCCAGCATAGGTGTAGGGAAAGGAACAAGGGGAAGGTTTCTCAGTGAAGGCAGGATGAGAGGATGGAGGGCTCCAACTCAGAAGTCAGGATTAACCACATCCCCAATAGCTTCCCCGTGAAGCTCCTCCTGCACTCCTGCAGTGCCCCCATTAACACCCCCCATCCCCAGCAGGACAGGAGCTCTCCCCAGGTCTGGCTGAAAGCTCCCGCTCCCCCTCCTCACCCACCAAACCACGCCAAGGCAGCAGAGCCTGCAGACTGGGTGTGCACAACGAGCAACGCAGAAGAACAGAGTCCACGTCAAGGACAGGCAATCCCAGCAGTGCAGCCGCGGAGGCCATGCATCCAAAGCTCTCCCGCAGAGGTACGGCGCCACACAACTGGAAGACATTTTCACGTGACTAAAACCTACTAACCCCCAGTAGAGAGAAGCAGCCGGTAATCGCCCACTCAGCCATCCCAAACAGCCCCCTCGCCGCTGAGGAGCTTGGAGGCACTCGGGGACCCCCCACAGGGGGTCTGGGCAGGCGCCAGCCACGCTCTGCCATAACTGCACAGCCCGAGAGGCCAGACCCGCGCTGGCACGTTCCAGTGAAGCTACGGAGGGGGGTCAGGACAGAGCCGCAGTCTTAAGCTTTGCTCGGAGCTGCATTAAAATTCATGAGCTGTGCTAGCCCTAATGATGAGCAGAGCTGTCAAACACCGAGCCTGTCCCAGCTAATTATCTCTAACGAGGGCAGAGTGTCAGGGTCCCCAAGGAGCTGGGCAGCAGCTTCCCACTCAGCTCAGTTGCAGAAGAGGGAGAAGATAAGCAAATGTCATTGTGCTGGCCTAGCTACAAAATCATTAATTAGGCAAATGTGACCTTCTGTGCCAGTTTGCTCTTGAGAACCTGGACTCGCCAGAGCAGAGACATACAGGCAGGCTGGAAACACCCAACCTGTCCCCGGCAGCACTGAGCCTCCTGTGCCTGCGCAGCGAGAACACAGCCCCGGCCTGGCAGTCCCTGACCAACCAGCCACACCAGTCAGAGGCTGTGCCACACTCACCTGGGGGCTCAAATACCCCTTGCAAGGGCTCCAACCCACTCCCCCAGCCCAAAAAGCAGCAGAGAAGTCTCATCTTCATGAAATGCCACCATTTAGGTTGCATTCACCTCAGCCACCTCCCTCATCCCCAGGCATGCAGCACAGCCCCGCAGAGGCTCTCTGCCTACCCAGTGACCGCCTCTCCAGCACCTCTCCCCCAGATCTTTAAGGCAGATGTTAGGAAACTACTCCCATGATCCTACCCTGTTCCAGTCCAGAGAGGATCAGCCACATGCTGCTCTACACACCCAGTTTCTCTCTCATTATGGGTCCTGTGGCTCAGAAACCGAGACAGTACACTTGCCCTGCCCTTCAGTGCTGGAGAGGGGGAACCATGCCTCATCCCAAGATGTGGTCAAGGCAAAGTCACTTCCAGGGGCAAGTGACAGCCCAGAGATATGGCTCACATGAAGACAATTGTGCAAGCTCTGTGCCTGTCCCTCACCTCAGAGCTGAAGGGAGGAGAGGCTGTTTTTTCTCCAGCCAGAAGCCCACTGCAGGACCATGAAGCTTACAGACACCACCAGCGATACACAGCGCTGTTCACCAGCATGTAATTACGGTAAGTGTTTTTCAGTCCCTTGTTGCCCAACAGGAGCAAAGGCTTGAATGCCCCCTTTAACTACATTTTTACAAAACAGAAGATCTAAAAGTCACCAACTTCAAACAGAAGCAGCGCTGGAACCTAAGGGGTTGGAGTGAGCAGTACCGCCGGCGACTGCAGCCAGGGAGCTCAGCCCCACCTGCTGGCAGGCACCACTTGAGGCAGGGGCTTTGGGGTCACGCTTTGGGGGCACAATTGTCTCTGCTGCAGAAAGCTGGGGATTGATCTAAGTTACACGATCACAGAGTCTCACAGTACCTGCTATAATACACTACTGAGTAATAAGTACCAGAGAAAAGTTTACTGACGTTCCCAAAACGTGTATTTCATTTTATATTGTGATCAAACTCTCAAGAGCAGCCAACTACTTGGAAAGGCAGAAGAACCATGCTAAGTCAGTCTTACAAGAACACTTTCAGAGGCCACAGGACAGAAGTTCTTTCCACAGTCCACAGGAAGGATTTCTCATGGAATTCAGGCCGTTGTTAGACTTCAGTAACTGCAACATGCCCTGGGTACGCTCTTCACATGGCCCCTTCCACGCAACATGGTTCAGACAGAAGACTCACTGACCCCTACAGCTTGATCTGTGGCAGGGGTTTTGTGCCAAAGGTCTCTTCCACCTACTGCTTCTGCAGTGCCTGCTCTTTCAGTTGGTTGACAAGCTCTTCAGCATATACCTTAAAGAGTGGGACAGGGTCCTAAAACAAAGAGAGGATAAACCACTTAAAAGGAGTGAACCTGAGCAGCAGCAAGGGGTAAGTCTAATGGAGAGACCAGGGAGTCAGTGGTGTGAGAGTGCTAGCAGTGGAAACCAGAGAAATATGTGACTGGGTTTTTTTCAGTGGCTGAGCAAGGCAACCTGCGATGCCACTCCTCCAGACACAGCTTCTGCTCAGCTCTGTGACCTTGTCTCAGAGATGACAGGCACCTGTGTGGGCCATTCATCAACCTTCCCAGTTCTGCCTGCAGATGAGAATCATCAGTAGCTCCCAGGGACCACTTTCCTTCTAAAAAAGCTTCTTTCCCTCCCTCCTCACATTGCCCTCTGACAGTTCTGTACTGAAGCACATTGCATGAAGCAACTCCTTGAAGGTGCTGGAGCCCCAGGGGGTTCAGGGCCCAGCACCACCTCGTGCAGTCAGTGCTCCTGACCTTTCCACTCCTGCTGCAGCCACAACAGGAGCTAACAGGTCTGGGGAAAATGTCACCATAATACCCCACCACCCCAGGAAGTCCTTTTGCCCCAGCAGCTCTCTGGTGCACCCTCCTCTGCATATTGACTCTAACAAGCGAGCTGCAGCGACAGAGGGTCATGAACCGGGTGGGCCCTGAGCTCATATCCATGTGTCTCAAAGCACAAGTACAGCAGACAGCAACCAAGTTCAGGCAACAGGGCACAAGTTCTGAGCCATTCTCCCAAACATCTCTCCCCTGATCAGGGCATCTGGTTTATAATGAGCTTTAACCCAGCCCCAGGTTTTGGGCACCCAAATTCAACCAGGTTCACGTGGCTGCTCAGGAGCTTCGGAGCACCACTTCCATTGCTCAGGAATGCCCAGGCTGCTCAGATCAGCAGGACACACAGCCTAATGCAGCTAAGACATCTCAGTGCTAACCACTACCCCAGGAACTCACCTTTTTTTCTAGGAGTCTCTGTTTTTCTATTGCTTCTTCTAAACTCAAGCCAACCCATTCAGCTTCCTCTTCTGGGATTGCAAATTCCTGTGGCAAAAGGAACAGGTGGTCCAGTCCTTCCAAGTGACTAAGATACAGATCCTCTCTACGCCCAACCCACATAAACACGTAACCCAGTAGGAACATTACTACAAACAAAACTTGCAACATTGTTCCCTCATTTCTGGCAACCAAAGCCCACTTCCCTTCTTTCCCCTTAGTGAGGGTCTTGCTTTCTCTGACCAGTCATGCCTGCTGCTGTGCCTCTCTTTTCTGGGGCTGTTCCTCAGCACAGCTCCACAGACTGCAGACGCTGGTGGCGTTTCTATGCTGGCCACCATTGCCAGCTGCACAACACTAAACTGCATGCAGGCAGTCTGGGCTCCTCGCTGCAGCACCAGTATGAATTCTCACTGCCGTTGGCAGTGCCAGCTACCAGTGCTTACTGCAGACCCTCGCTGACCTTGATCACAACACAAATAGAGGCTTCTGTCTTTCTAAGCAATCAGTACAGATATTAGCAGCCCACAGAGAGACAAGAAAAACCTGACAAACAATGTTTATCTTCTCTGCCCATACCCTTAACTCTAAACACAGGACATTAACACTGGTTTGCGCTGTGACAGGATGATTAGGGCATTATCAACAAATATCACTGCAGACACCAGGCACGAATGGCAAGTCAGGCACCCACCTGGTACTTATTATAGATCGCCTCTCTTCTGGCTGGATCATCAGGATGCAGTTTTGGATCCCGCCGTGCAAGTCTCAGCAGCATTGTTCGCTTCAAATCCATCCCGAGCTTCGAGCCCATATCAGCTTTTGGAGTCTGGAGAGATAAAGTCCAACGTTAAACTCCACCAAGAACCCAGCTGCTAGAGATCACACCAATCTATTGGCACACAGACAATGCTGGCAGCTTATCCGCGTGCTGTGGAGGCTTTCGGGACACACGTTATTAAAGGGGAAAAATGCTTTGGAGCTAATTTCATCAAGATTCTGATGTTTAAAACTAAAGGCTCCAGTCAAGGGGTATTTAAGGCCAGAAGCTTTAGACCTGCGCTAATATATTAACAACGGCAGATGCCTGCAGGCCTCTGAGCGAGGGCAGCGTGGCCTGGCCGAGGCTGCTGCACAGTGAGTCCCGCCAGCCCTTACCTTGAGGATGTAGAAGTCGAAGCCATAGGCCTCATCAATAAGGTCTAGTGTCCGCATGGTGACGGTGATGGTCAGGGTGGTGTCCAGGATCTCGCTGTAGAACTGCCGCTCGAAGAGCTGTGGCTTCCACGTTTTGGGCAGCCTGGTGGAGAGCTGGGCAGAGACCGGCCGTCAGGGCCCGGGGCGCTGCCCTCCGGGGGTGCTGCTGTCCGCCACCACGGCTGAGGCTGCACCAGGGGCTGCCTGGGCCGCCCCAGACGTGACCTCACGCCGCAGGGGGAAGGCGGAGAGCGCTGCAGCAGGCCCCGGTCGCCTGACCCTCGCCCCCCGGCTGCGCACCGCCAGCCCGGTAACATGACCTGGGGTACGGCAAGGCCGAAGCGCTCACCTTGTCATTACGAGCATATCGGAAGCCGCGGATCCAACCCTCGCCGCCCCAGAGCCCCTCGTGTGCAGCGCGCGGCAGGTACACGGGCACCGGCACGTCCTGCACCCTCTCCCGCTCCCCGGTGCGCGGGTTCCGCCGGTACCGCACGCCCAGCGGCCGCCAGTGTACGGGCGTGGGCGGCGTGTCGTCCTGCAGCTGGGCCAGGTAGTGCGCCGGCAGCCGCGCACAGATGCCCTCCCGCAGCCGCAGGGCCGGCCACAGCCGCGGCGCGTACCGGTGCAGTGGCATCGCCCGCCCGTCCGCTGCCACCACCGCCCGCTTCCGCTCCCAGCGGCCACCGCGGCCGGAAGCTGCCCCGGAGCCGCCTCTCATTGGCTGGCGCGGCCGGGCAGCGGGAGCGATGGCGGCGGCCGCAGGGGGTCTTGGCCTCCAGCGCAGCACCACGGGTTTGCCCTCAAAGACCATTACCTTTATTAAATTATAAAACTGTAAGCTTTAAAATTTACGGTATAAAATAATCACAGATATTAACAGCCAAAAAAAAACCAACCCAGCTATTTTTTTTCCCCAGACAGAGGAATTTGCTCTGATTTGACCCAAAATAACGAAGCGCCCTCCTCCCCCAGGCACCGCACGCAACCTGCGCCGGGGCCAACCGTCGCGGAGCAGGGTAAAAGCAGAATTTCAACGATCAAACACAAAACAATCACGTTACCGGGATTTCTCGCCCCAAAGCTCCTCCTGCCTGGCAGCGCGGAAGCCCCTGAAGGAAAAGGCCCGATGAGGAATTATTGCTTTCTCCGGTAACCGGCAGCACCCAGGCCAGCCCAGCGGCCTGGCACAGGCTGTGAAGGAGTGGCGGGTCACCTGCCTCAGTGCTGGGGCTGCAACGCCGCTGTGCAAACCAAGATGGGGCCGGGGGGGGGGGCAGGGAAGAGCCTAAAAGTGTTAAAAGTTGGAGGAAGCCCTGAGGGCCCCACATCCCCCGCTCCCGCCATGCTGTGTCGTGTATATCAGCAGCAAAAGGCAACGCAGGGGACGTGTGTGCCGGGGGGGGGTGGTGACACCGCTGGGTGCAGGTGAGTGCCCTTCGCTCATCCTGTGTCTGCTTAAGAAGTCAGGAGTTTCCAGAGGAAAGGAAGCAGGGGGATAAAGTGCAGAGCCGAGCAGAAGGCTGGGCGCTCTCCAAAGCAAAGAAATAACCCCAGGGAGGCAAATCCTTCATTAATAGGTCTTTCCTCCCCAAAGCCACCTGAGGGGCTCCCAGCAGCATGCACCAGACCAGCCACAGCTGGAATAAACCAGCAAGGAACAATGTATTTGAGCCCTTATTTGTAGAATAAGGATGGGCAAAGACAACTTTCCTGGTTGCCACGTTTCTGCCCTTGCTTTCTGACACCTGCATGCCCTATAGTAAGGCAAAGGTGAGACAGACGCTGCAAAGGAGACTGTAGCCATCTAGGGAGCCCGTGGCAATGCTCCTGGCTGGGGTGGGACACTGCTGGTGGCCCCAGATCAGCCATGATTCCGCAGCGCATCCAGCCTCTGAGGCACAGCAGGACAGAGGAGCAGGGGGTGTGCAGCTCAGACACCACCCTGGACCACCTATGCTGCCACAGGCAGAGCTATGAGCATGCCAAACCCACAAAAGGGAGGAAGACGGTAAATACCTGAACATTGAGAGAGGAAGGCGACAGTGCAGCAGCCTGCCTCCTTCCAGATGAGCTAAGAGGGCTAAATTTAGACTAAACCCTGCACTGCTAGGGGTTTCACAGTTCTGGACAAGATGCTGCTGATGCTTCTTGCATGTCCCTATACGGGATTTTTTTCACATTCCTGTTAAGTCTGATCCTGAATCCAGGACCCAAGTCCCAGCCTTGTTCTTTCCCCAGGCCCTGCCGCTGAATCAGGGCTAGGTAAGAGCAGCACCACCTGTTGCACAGGGAGGGAGGCTCCAGACCCCTGTGGAGACGGAGGCTGAGGGCCCAGGGCACGCTGAGATCAGCTCCCTCCCTCCCCATCAGCACCAAGGGCATGCAGCAGCATTTGCCCCCCAGATCAGAAGAAACCCGTTCTCTCGGGTTCAAATGCTGACTGCAGGATGGCTGGGGAAATCCCCGTCCCACAGTCCTCTGCTGGGACAGGGGGTACAGAGGAGAGCCCAGCAGCCACAGCCCTGGCTCCAGATCAGCGTGGGCTAAGCCCAAGCCTCATGGACACAGCAGGAGGGGAAGAAGGGTTGGCTATTCCCCCAGCGCCATAGGGAGGTGGGGGACAAGCTATTCCTTGATCTAGAACCATGAAAAGCCTGCCCTGTCCCAGCAGGAACGCAGAGGTGGCCTCAAACCTGCCTTCACAAGACAAGCCCACCATCTTCATCTTTACACCTGGTCCACACTGCGCCCTCCCAGCCAGCAAATGAGCATGTAAGAGGATTGCCGACCTGCAAGAGAGGGGCAGCCCAGGCAAAGAGCAACCTCCCCAGCCCTCCACCTCTGCAACCAGGAGCCGAGCAGTTCAGGTCACAGCATAGAGCTCCTCACGGTCGTTCTGGCAGATTTGATAGCGACAAGTGAGCTTCTGTGACCAGGCCCAGGGCTTCTTATGCTTGTCCCGAGGAGGAAGCAGGAAAGCAACGCTGCAAGCCACCAGCACGTGCCAGATGCTGTGGGTGTAGTAATAGTTCTCATTGGTTTCCATGAATGCATATACTGAGATGGCAATGAAAGCCAAGGTGATCCCTGGGAGGAGGTAGAAAACCCAGCGCTTCCACGAGGAGGGATAGCAGTGCCTGCGCTTCACTCCATGGTATACCTGGAGGTGTCGGAGCACAGAAGGGTTAAGGAGCCAACCAGAAACTTGGGCAGCCAAGCAGAAGCTTAGGCAGGGGGAAACAGGCAACGCTGCCTGACCCACGAGCACCTGCCAACCTCATGGCAAGAGGGTAAGCCTGCTGTCCCCAAGAAATTCAACCTCCCCCCTTCTTGGGCCCACCTCCTGTGTACAAAACCCCCTAGCCAGCCGTGGCACCAAAGCCCAGCACAGATGCTACAGCTTCTGCTCAAGGCACAGGCAACAGCCAACCATTTTGGGACACCACTGCAGACATGGGCGTGCACTGAATTGGAACTGCAGCAGCTGGACTGTGCTCAGACCCATACCCTGGGGATTTCTCAGCTACTAGAGGGATGGAAGGTGAATCCCTTGCCCTGCCCCCTGCCTCCACCTGGGTGTTTCAGGGAGATCAGGCCATGCCTGTAAATGAGCTGGAGCCTGGGGTCTGCTGTGCCACCATTGTTCTCCGGAGGGGATCAAAGGGCAGAAGGACCTGCCAGGCTGCCCTTACTTACCCATGCTGCAATCATGATGATGAGGGCAAAGAGGCAGGGACCCATCATGTTCCACACCCCTCTGCGGTCCAGCTGCAGGGACATGGCAATTAACAGGGTCCCCAAGATGAAAAGGACCTGGGAATGAGACACCACCACTACTGTCAGTAGCTCATCTGCTGCCAGAGCACAGCCAGCCATGCCAGAGGCAGCGGGGGCTTCACCTCCTGGCCACCCACCCCTGCGTGCACACAGGACTCGGGAGTAGCATCTTCCAAAGAAGAAACCAGCAGACCCACAAACCTTTCCCACAAATATCAGTCCCTTCGGGCCCAGTCCTACAAGCACACAGGTTCATGATACAAACTCCTGGGACAAAACAACCCGCTGGTTTAAAAATCAGGGTGACAAACAGGCTTTGTCACCAGGCTGGGCTGTGTCATTGAAACAGCCGTGAGAGGGCTCAGCATGGCAACCCATGGCTTGGCTGGCTCAGGTCTGCCTTTGCTGCGCAGGGGTACCTGACACTCACGTATTTCAGGATCTTCTTTACCCGGGACATGCACAGGATCGTTACCCAGATGGACACCACAGAGCCCAAAAAGTCACAGTATTGTAGTGTGTCATAGTCCATGATGCACATCACCGCGACGCCTGGCTGGTCACACGCGTGGTAGAACTAGAACCAAGGACAAAAGCAAAGGCTGGCATGAATCCAGCAGCACCACAGCTTTCTGGGCAGGAGAAAGCTCAGCCCGTGGCAGCCAGGACCCCCCCAGCAGTGCCTCCAGGAGACCAAACCACTGTGGCATTACAGAAAGCAGATGAGAGCAGCCATCAACCTGCATCCTCCCAGCAGCAGCCAAGAGCTCCTAGGACAGCACCCTTCAAGTGTGCCATACTCCTGCCCCACCTCTGCTCCCTGGGGTCCTACCCCCAAATATGAGCACCCACGGCGTAGGTGGAAGGACCTAGTAAAAATAACACTGCTGCCAAGTTCTGAAGGGGCAGGGCATGTCCATGGAGGTGCTTCTCCAGTAATTCAGAAGCTGTGGAGCTCCAGGATGGACTGCCACACCAAGGACCTCAGTCTGATGCAGCATTCCTGGTGCTCAAGGGAGCTAGCAGGGGACCCAACAGAAGGCAATACTTACCGTGGAGAAGAACATGGTGTAGGTGTAGACGGAGGCCTCCACCAGGTAGTAGCGATAAACAGCAACTGCTATTGCCGGCAGGAACATGAGGTTGCTCAGGGTGAGCAGGAGGGTGGCCAGGTTCTGCACACCAACAGACTGGGCCTTGGTATCATCTGTGCAGCTCCACCCCCCCCAGCCTGCAGAGCAGAGAGGCTTGTGTGGATCTCAAATGCCCTACATAGTCCTCCCGCAGCACCCAGCAGCAGCACCCAGCAGGAGCCTGGGATGCTTCAGAAGAAGCAATCACACCCCCAGGCTATCCCTGACTCTCCTCTCCCTTGCTCCATCAGCCACTTGCACTCCTATTCTCAGGATGGTCTCATTACTCATCGCATGCTCTGCTGTGCAAAGTCCCAGGGAACCCCAGCAGAGCCCCATATCTGCTCCAAGGACATCCCCCAGGTTGCTCCCAGTAGCAGAGGCCATCCTACATTCCACATGGGTCTATCCAGACTGGTACTTTTCTTCCCCACAGTAACTCAACGCACATGCTACTTGCTGGTGGTACATCAAGCATTCGAAGGTCGGATGCTTCACATGATGGTATAATCTGGGTGCAAGCTCCCTTCAGATCCCAGGAATCAGGGCGGAGAATGATTCACAGCACTGAGGAAAACATTGGGCTCCTGTCCCACCTGCCACAGTGGGGCAGACTGCAAAGCCAGGCCAGGTTGCTCTAGGCCTTGCCCAACTGCATTTTGAAGATCTCCAAGGATGGAGACCTGGGTACTGTGCAGATGTGAACAACTGATGGGGGAAATTGTCATCTTTGATTTAGCTGAAGTTTCCTTGCTGCAGCCTATGTCTGTGGCCTCTCGCCCTTTCCCTGTGCTCCCCCAGAAGAGCCTGGCTCCAGGGTCCTTGTAACCCCCATGGGCAGCAGATTCTATCCCCTTCCAACTCCTCTTTTCCAAGGTGAGCAAACCTACTGCCTCAGCCCACAGTGACACGTAGCTCTGCACAGGACAGCAAAGTGACAATCTCCTAGAGGACAGTGCATGACACTGGGCACAATTCTGTCTGCTCACTGGATACCAAGGACTGAGCTGAGACAGTCTCTTATGAATAAAACCCTGCCTTTTTTTCTTTTTTTTTTTTTTAATTATTTTAATTCAAGATCAGGATGCCTTTCTGGGGAAAGGAGTTCAGTCACAGGGCAGCCTGGGTATATACAGGCACACCGTGGTCAAGAAGCAGAGTTAAAAGTAGCATCCATCCCATTACAATGCCACCAGAAACCAAGACGGCAGCTCTGCCCCTTCTGTGGGCTCCCTGCCAGGCAGAGCCCAGGCAGGCTGCTCTCTCCACTTGATTTCTGGGTCACGAATATGCAGATGGGACATTTTTCTCCAAGTGATTCAGCAGAATGCTGTCCTCAGCCTTATTCCCCAGTTCCCTTGGGCTGCTCTGTGCTTCCCAGAACCTGGAACCCTTCGGGGAAATTAGGATGCTGTTCTCCATCTCAGTCCTCACCGGCGCTGCAGCAGACAGCAAGGACATTCTGGCTCAGGCCCAAAGCCATGCTGAACCACATTCTGCCTTGCCCTTCTGCTGAGAGCAGATACACCTCCCCACCCAGGCACAGCAGAGCTATCATCTTCCCTATGATCTACTTCCTACTACCACTGACTGCCGCCCAGTCTTCTCATACCATTAAGATAATTAGCAGCTGACACAGATGCTCCTTCTCCAGGGGCACCTCGGAGTCTAAGGTCTGGCCTGCCTGCTGGCTCTTGGCAGGAGGCAGAGCACCATGGTAAAGCACAGGCAGGGACTGCAGCCCAGCATCATCGCACCCCTCACCAGGACCCTGTGACAAACCTCCCTGAAGGGCACAGGTTCCAACACAAGCATTTTCAGGCAGCCCTACTGGCTCCCTGGTCTCTCTGGGGATGCTCAAAAGCACCTCTCCAAACCCTGGGGGACTCCAAGATGGAAATGAAACTCCAAGCTGTCCTCAGCCCGACTGCCCATTTCCTCTGGGGTGCTCTGTGCTTCCCAGAACCCAGCACCCCTCAGGGAAGTCAGGATGCTTCCAAAGAGCCTGCCACAGGCTCTTTGGGCAGGCACTGCAATACCAGGCTGCTCCTGGCAGCCACAGCGGACCCCAGCTCCTCTACTCAAACACCACCACTGGAAAATGTGTCCTCCCCTTGGGGAGGTTGGCAAAGCTTCCTAGGAAAAGGCACTCACCAGCCTTGCAGCTGCAGCCAGCATAGAGGTAGCCGTGTCTTCTCAGGAGGCTGCACTGCCCGTACGGCCCACAGTCATTGAAGCAAGGGGTGAGATACGTGAAGACCGTTACTTTGGCTTCTGCGGCATTGCATTCACTGCAAGGAGAGCAGGTCACACTGGCACCCCGCTCCTTTGGGGCAGCCTTGCACCCAGGCAGCACTCTGCTCCAGGGGGTCAGGCCACGCTCCTGCACCAAGCTCCCCGCTACTTTGCGATCTGCTCCATCACTCCCAACAGCTAGCAGAGTTGGCTCTCTCTCCACTTGAGCTGCCAAACCGATGTGCAGGGAGGTATCAGCTCTCCCCAGACCCCCACAGCAGACCCCAGTGCCCATGACTGGTCCTCAGGACCAGCATTGCCAGCACTGTTTCACAGTGCATGCTCAGGGCCTTACACAAGGAACCAGCAGTAAGGCAAACTGCAGGAGTATGGGCACAGCTGCCTGCATCTCAGAGACTTCCTTGAAGGAGGAAGAGCAGCATTTTCATTTACCAGTTTGTCACCTCAAAATCTACCTGGGGAAGGGGAAGTTCATCCAGGCAAGCTCTGCCATCTGCAGTCTGCATGAGATGAGCCAGCTCAGCACCAGACAAGCTGCTTGGGCACTCACAAGGGAGCAAGTCAGCAGTGCCACCCACCTCCTTCCCCCTCTGGAGCCACAGTTCAACTGCTACCAGGTGAGAGGAGCCCACAGCGCAGCGGTGAGGACAGGGGTTCAGTTTTGCTCACACTAGCAAAGGGCAGGAGGATGCAGAGGCAGAGTGCCCTGAACTGGCCCCAGGGCAGGATGACGCCAGACTCACCCCTGGCCCTTTGGGCAGATGAGCTGCAGGGAGAGGAACCAGTCATCTGTCTGTGGGTACAGGACAATCAGCATTGCTTCTGCAGAGGACGTGCTCACGCTCAGAGGGTAGCCCTGGAAAAAAGCTTAAAGAAAAGAGGGTGCTGTGATGTGCCAAGACTGGGGGAGAAGGGCCCACAGCAATCCCAGGCTCTGACTGATTGCACAGGAATTGGATGCTCCTGTGGCTCCTTGCTCCCACCCTCAGGAGGCAACAGGGGGATGGAGAGGACCCTTGCTCCAGAGACCCTTCTTTTTTTGTTTCATCTCAGCTCTCCGTACCTACATAGACAGCACAGGGCACCTGGAATAGCCTGTTTGCTTGGCTAGTCCTCCAATGCAGATCTTGGCTTCTCTGCACACTGGCAATACCTTGACCATCCCCAAACCTTCTGCCAATGAGGCCGGAAGGACCCTAGCTGGTAATCAGACCCTCCTTTGGTGGAGGCTAACTCCTGGTGCCACACTAGCACCAGCACCCTGGGCATGTGCCAACATGAAGACCTCAGGAGGGTCCGTGCCAAAATCGGCTCATGCCACAAAGTCCTGAGTCAACAAACGGCTCACAAGATCTAAAAGCAAAGCCCCAAGACAGCATAGCTGAGCTCTCATACCTGTGCTGCAGTTCTGGGTGGCATTGAGGGACAGCACCGGCGAAGCAGCACTCACACACGCTACCACGGTGCCATCGGCCAGGCTCACGGATGTCTGTGCAAACACAGCAGTGTCCCATGTCAGAGCACCCCAGTGCCACCCCCCTGCACAATTCATCTCCCATGCTGCCCACAGTATATGGAAGCAGCAGGTGACAATAAATCCTGCAGATCAAGGTCACCCATCAGTTCAGCAGCTCTTTCTGGGCAAAGCTGTGTTCAGCTCACCCTGTGCTGCCACTGTGTCACATGCTGGCTGAAAGGCAAGAAAGCCTCCTGGGGGACTGCACGGGGGGAACTGCTCCAAAGCTGGGGCACTTGCACATCGCTTCAGCATGAGCACAGCGTGGCAGAAGTCTGAGGCAGCAGGACATCAGGGCTGAGCCCTGCTCCAGCCCTCAGGAAGTTTCAGAGAATTTCAGGGGGCTGATTTTAGGGTGTCACTGAAGGAGCCTGGGAAGCAGCGACCTGGGCAGGGACATCCCTGGGTTTGCCTGCTCAGTCTCCTCTCCTGGTGGCAAGGCACCAGGCTCCCGTGCAGAAGATGGCACTGCAGCTGCTTTCCATTTTGTCTCCTCTGCATCACTTCCCCCACATGCCAGCAACCTGTGGCATTTGAATCAGAGCTGGCAGGTAGGACATGTTGGAAGCAGCTAAAACAGGCTCAGTGTTTTGTGACAACAAAAAAAGTCCCACTGGCACCAACGACCCCTGGAGTTTGCTGATAAACCAGCCCAAGAGCAGGCACAAAGCCCCGCAAAGGGGAGACAATCCCATCAATCAGCCTCCGCACCTTGTTAAGCAGGAGACTGATGACGAGGGAACCGCCGCTATCCACGCCAGTGTTCAGGTTGAGGAGGAGGAGGGTCGGGGACAGGGAGTTCACGGGCACACTGGGACCATTCAAGAGTCTGTAGCGCACGGACACCACGTCCAGGTCCTCACGGACGACGGGCTGGTTCTGCAGGCAGAAGCTCCTCTTGTCGGACGCATTGCGTGAAGCCTCTCTGGTAGACAGAGTGGAGCTCCCTGCCGCTCCTGCACTACCTGGTCTGGGACCAGTTTGGCTCTGGTTTAGGCTGCTGAAGTTAAGGAATGAACTGGTACTTCCTGGTCTGCAAGCTATAAAGTAAAAAAAGGAGATGAATAAGAACAGCCAGAACTAGCACCTCATCCAGGCAGGGCCCCAGCAGCTCCAGACCTTCAAGTGATAGCACAAACTGGGCGTATTTCAGCTGGTTCATGCACTGCAGTATGGCTACAGCCCCCGAAAGGCACATCTGTGCAAGGGGAACTCCAGCAACAGCATCCACAAGTTGGGACACTGATGGAAGCCAGACACCGGTACAGTGGGTGGAAGCACCCTGGAGCTGTGGGGGAGTGGGAACAGAAGAAGAGATAACACAGAGCATCATAACACACCAATGTACCCAGGGAGCATCACTAGCCAGTGGCAGAGCACAGCACTTGGCTGTTCCGTAACAACAGGCTGCACAGAAGTCTCTACCAGTTCCCCAGATGCGAGCAGACAAGGGTGAGCAGGAGAAAGAAGCTAACCCAGTGTAGCTACAGGCACAAGCCATCACATCGTGGCAGATGGAGCTGCATGTGACACTTGGGTCCCACTGCTGGAACCTGTCCATCACTCCCAGAGAGCCTTAGGGCTCCCCTCTAAGCCTGCCAGGCCCTCCAGCGCAGGGGATGAGGCTCTGCTCTGAGGAGGGGATGGCAGAACCCCAGCAGAAAAAACACAAATCTTTGAAAATGTACCTAGCTGGTGAGCTTCCAAGGGTCAGACAGGAATTATGGTCACATAGTAAGAGGATGCAAAGGTGCCTATCACAGCCACAAGGAACTTGTGACCTCCTGAGTCACAAGGTGTCACCTGAAATGGTGACATCCCTTCACTACAACCCAAGACCTTACCCCAGGTAAACCTCTGTGGAATGGTTTCCTGTCTGTAGCCTGCTTATTGCCAATCGACAGTCAACATATCATTACTGTCTGGCGCATATACCCAAAACTGTTCTCCCCAAAACCATTTTCCCCACCAGATTTTAAGCCAGCCACTGCTTCCCAAACAGCCTTAGGGAAATATCATTGCTTCAAAGACCCTGAAACTGTCAGGCATTTCCAAACCAGGCAGCTCCAGGAAGTATCCCTCTTGGGTGAACATCAGAGCCTTCGCTTTTGACCCCAAAGCAATAACTGGGTCTCAGCCCCGAGGATTTTACCCAGGCAATCAGCATGCTGAGGAACGCAGACAGCTACAGCCAGCCACCCAAAGGGCCAAGAGGGACACAGTAGACATGGAGTTCTCTCTTGTCCTGCCCACAGGACTAGAGAAAGCTGAAGCCCACCTGTGAAAGAAGCCAGCATCTCCACCAACACACTGGCATTGGGAGCGCCGAGACTCTCCACCATGATCTGCAGCCACTTCTCCCAGGGGGGCGAATCCAGGGTCAGGCTGCAGTTGACGTTCCCCGTGCAGGTGATGATCCTTTGGAAGGACTGAGGCAGAGTGATGGAGCCCAGCACTACCCGCAAGGCGCATGCTTTCTGCTTGCTTGCCATGCAGCTTCGCAGCTCAAACCGCATCCCTGCGGCATGCTTGGGAACAAAGACCCTGCGGGAGAAGGGACCAGCAGTTTGCAGAGCTTGTACTGTCAACACAAGCCAGCCATGCCCCACCACAGTCCCCAGGACTTTGTGGCAAGAACTAGATTGTCCTGGTTGGTGTTGTGAAAATCCTTCCCAAAGAAAACATCTCAAAGAACTAAAATTCCCACAACTGAACCTCTAAGACCGCCCGGGAGGAGTTGGAGAAGGGTGCTCATGTGCTCCCCATGGAACCCCTGCCACTGCTGCAGGAAGCCTGGCCAACAGGGTTGGGGACCCCCCAGCTCCAGCCCCAGGGAACAACACTGGCTTCCCCTAAGCAGCACCGGTGGGAAATCCCACCCCACCACGGCCCTGAGCCTTTCCATCCGCTGCTCTCACTCACTTGACATGCAGTGGCTTAGCAGGTGAGACGACCGTTTGTGACATGGCAATGCCAGGCTCCAGGACAGGCATATCAGTGAGTCTGAGCACAAACATATCTGCCTGGAACATATAGGGGCATGGAGTGGAGAAACCCTGCAGGAGGGGAGAGCAGACGGGTCAGCTGTGGCGAGACACGCTGGGCAGAGTACAGTGGCTGAGACCCTCAGCAGGACCCTCACCTTCACTTCAATCCTGCCAGCAGCCTCAGGGAGATGGGCAGCGATGAACCAGTCTCCAGCAGCAGGGGTGGTGATGTTCACAAAGGTGGCATTTTGCACAGCACTGCTCAGAGTGATACTTATGTTATAGGAAGGACGGACGGTTGCATTTGCAGGAAAACGAGTGCCCAGTGGATTAATTACAGGAGGGGCTCCATAGCGAAAGTGCCTGCGAGAGAAAACAGAATGCAAATAAATCAGGGATGCAAAGACACTGGCAAGATAAACTGGGATACAAACTCATCAGCGGACACCCAGGCTGGCCTGGGATCGGAGGGGGAGCAGCCTGGAAAACCCCCACATTTTCAAGTGGACCACAGGAGCCATCAATTTCATCTGGCAAGGACTGGATGCTATTAGCTTATCCGGGATTTATTTAGAGATTGGTTTAACTTGCCTGCTTATTAAGATAAGGATTTACATGGTTCCATCAAGCCTGAAAGCAAATTTCCACGCTCAGTAAGGTTAAGCCCCAGCCGCAGGACTACTCCTTTTTTTTATAACCATGAACAAATACCCCATATAGGCTAAATCACCAACAAAAAGCTTTAATTTTCTAGCTAAGATCTGCATCTTCCCTATTTCCTCTTTTAAGAAGGGCAGGCTGACAGACTAAAAAGATGTTTACCCAGTAAGGTGCATGTGACTGACTTCAGTACACCAGCACTTCTGCTTTCCAGATACACAGCCCAATGTTTGAGGCAGCAGAAAAGCAGGCAGCTAAGTAACACGCGAGATATTTATTTGGGCAGCCAATTTGGCATTTAATTTGCTCGCTTTTGGACTGCGCTGCAACAACACGTAACAGGTCCAGCAAGCAGGCGGGACAGGTTTTTATTAACCCATTTGAGCTTAGCTGGGCTGGTCTGCATTTCTTTGGATATCATTTTGCTGTTGCCTTGTCCCTCACATCCCCAAGCTACTGGAAACCCTTCTAGGAAGCAGGAAGTAGGAAGATCATGTATGCCAGGCTGCTCTGGAGCAACTAGGAGCACCAGTCTGTGCCCAGGACAGACCAGGGAAACGCAAGCCAAGCAGCTTCAGTCGCTCCCAAGACCTCTGTGGAGTGGGTGCCAGACACCCATGTGTCTCCATAGGCACTTGCCCAGGAAACTTGGTACTCTCCCAAGATACAACTCAAAGTCTTGCAAGTTTTTGACCTCAAATCCTTCAACAACTCAAGTACCGCTTAAGCAGCATTTTTCACTGGCATTGAGTTTGCAATCTCCTCATGCTCTTGTGTCTGCAGGACTCAGCGTTCCTCTCCTGTCTCTGCTTCACACACAGCCGCATCCCCTACACAGCGTCCCCAGTCTCTTTAGTTCCTCTGTACTGGGGAATTCATCCACCTCCAATTGGTTTGGGACTTCTCAAGCCCCTTGTAGTCCTGCCACATCCTTTGGTACCATGTGCAGGATCCTGCCAGGCACAGAAAGGTCCAGGAACAACTTTGCTCACGAACAGTAACACCAGCCTCACCGTGAAGCTCTCTCCATGTTTCTAAGGCATCCCTTAGACACCACATCTGACAGACAGCCCCAGATCCACTGGTAACACCAACACAAAACGCTCTACAGGTTTAAACACAGATTTAGTGTTAATACATGAAGAAACTGTGGCTGCTGCAACTGGGGAACAGACGCCCAGCCTCCTACAACTAACCAATCACAGCCATGAGCAACAAGGACAAGAGAAGGACTGGCAGCCCACATGGGACAAGCACTGGCACAGGGACATACATACACTGTGATCTCCATGCTGGTGCACTCAGGTCCTTTCCCCCGGGAGGCCTGCAGGAGCCAGCGAAGCAGCACAGTGTCTTCTGGCACATGGAAGTGGAAAAGCTTGGCGTTGCCATACCAGCTGTAGAAGGACAGCTTCTGTGCGCTCTGAGAGAAGTACTCAGAGACATACAGGGAGTCTGAAAGGGAGAGAGCACAGCAGTTGCTGGGGCAGGCTGCAGGGCACTACACCCGCCCACAGAAGCACACAGGAGTTTTAAGGTTGCTGGAGAGGAGCCCTTTGTGTCCCTGGTTGCTCATCCCAGTCCCCCTAGGTGATCCACATTGCTCCTCTAGCTAGAACTGCCCACAGCCCTGCTACAAAACTATCACCTGGAGCCAGAGAGCCCTAAAAGATGCCTTAACTACACTCTGCGAGATGTGCTCTGAAGATGACAGATCACAGGAGATGCTGAGGAGAGGAGGAGGAGAAGTTGATGGCACAAGAAGACGTGATGGAGTAGGCATCAGCAAACACTGGGGCAAACAGTGCAGAGCAGGTAACACAGGGGTGCAGGTAACACAGGGGTGCTCCAGGTTCCAGCAACAGTTTATGGTGCCAACAGGGAAGAGCTGTGCCCTTGTTTGTCCCTGCTGAGTGCACAGACTGATGTTACCCATCTTACCCAGTTCAGGACACACGTACTGCGCAACATGCTGCCTTCCTGTGATGCCCAACATGATGAAAATTCATGTGCTGCAAACCTAACCCTGCTTTCAGATGTACCTTCCAAAGTCTAAAGATTTTCCTGCCTGGAAGAAAGCTGCTGGGATAGTGAGAACAGCTCTAGGGTAGGCTGAAAGGTCATGCAAGAATGCAACAGCCATTCAGTCAAAGTGCTATCGGGACTAGGTCCTCCATCCACCCCTCTGCCCATCTATGCCTACAGACCACCCCCAGCCTGCTGATAATTTCACCTGCAAAATTTTACATTGGTGTTATTGTCAGCAAGAAACCAGCCAGACTGCAACTCGGGGACAGAAAAGAAACATCACACCAGGGTTGAGAAGAGGACAAAACTGCACAGAGACAGCAGAACCAAGGCCATATTGCCCACCCAAATACAAGGTTCATAACACTCAGTAAGGGGGCAGAAGAAGATGTCTCCATATCTCTGCTGAGTCTTCTCAGATGCTCCTTTTCTACTCTGGAATTCCCTGGAGTGGGGCAAAACCATGGCACCTTTCAGACGCAGACTCCTCATTTCTATCAGAGAATAAAGCAGCAAACATGGTTTAACTTGCCGTCCTCTGACACTGCACAGGGTCATGCTGGACACACAGAGGTCCCAACTGAGTTTAAGAAAGATGCCAAAAAAGGAGAAAAACAGTTCTCAGGCAGGACCAGAGCCTTGGGATGTACTTCATGTCAAGAGGCATCTAATCCAAGCAGGAACTACGATTCATGCCCCAAAGCAGGATGCACGCTGGCCTGTACCCACGGCGCTGCAAAGAGACAGGAGCGGTAATCATGGGTTTAGTTCGTTGGCAAATTACCAAATCAAAGCCTCCAGGCACACTGCAAACCCAAGAGGGAAAGGAGGAAACAGGAAAGCAAGAAATACCAGCCACGCAAGCCAAATGGAGGATTTGCTTGTGGAGGAAGAGTGTGGCCACGCCACCTCGCCGCAGGGACTGCCCCGGCTGTGCACCCATGGGGTCCAGCCAAGGGAGCAGCACTTTTTAATGCACGGGGCCAAGCAAGGTCACGGGGAAGGGTGAGCCTTGAGCAGGACAGCCAGAAGTCCACAGCCCGTGGCCAGAGCCGTTCCGCTGCAGTCCCCACGCTGGGGTTCCACTGCTCTCTAGGCCAGCAAGGAGCAGAGACCACAAAAGGGGCTTTTCAAGCAAATGCTCCCCGGCTGCCCCACCAGTGCAGTGCATGGGCTATTACAGACAAGAGTTGGCTGTGATGCCCTACAAGCCCAGTTACATCTCACGCATGGGAGCTACAGAAAGGAGCAGTCTTAACCGGTGGTGTCTATAGCCCCAGCTGCACTCTGCATGCACACGGCACGTTCGTTTCTGGAAATCCATGGAGATGTTTGGGCATAGGATGAGGGCAGACAGGGACACAGTGTGTGATTAGAGCTGGGAGAGCCCTGGTCCTGCTCAGTGCAACAGGTCTCACCTGACAGCCTGCATGGGGATAAGCCCTCTCACCTCAACACAAGCTGCTCCAGCCCTACCGGCTGTCAGGCTCTGCAAGGCCAACAGCCACGGTCACCACCCATCCAGCACGTTCTCACAAAGCTAAAGTGTGATTTGTGTGGTTTTGGGGGAGAAGAGGGCAGGCAGGCTGCAAAATTAAAACCTCCAGCCATCAGCAACGCTATTTATTAAGGACTGGTCAATTATACAGAGAGAGCTCAAGCGCAGTAACAGGTCAAGGGCAGGCCGGCAGACCCGTCCTGCCCACGCATTACCTGAGATCAGGTTTGCAGCAGCCGTGGCTGTACCAACAAAATGCCAACGTGGACAAAGTCCGCTCACACGCAGCTTCTCTCGGCGACAACTGGCCAAGCGCCCGCTCGCTGGCTTTGCTGTGCTGGGCACCCGAGAGCTGCACCAGAGGGTGGGTAAACCATCTCCCAGGGCACCCTCCGCCTGGGCTAACAAGGAAATACCACAGGCACATAAACTGAGTATCAGCAGAGAAAAGCCAGAAAGACAGGTCACTGCAGGCAGGGCGTGCGCTCCGGCAGCCCATTTGCATCGAGGGCGCGTACTCTAGTATTTGCTGTGCTCTGTATGTGTCTGTCCCCATCTATTCAGTATGCTCTGTGCCAGCATGGCAACACCTGGAAAGTCCCACTCGACTGTCCCATGATGTAAAACAAGCCTTTAAACTGAGCAAGGGAGTTGTCAAATGGGTGTTGTTTCCATCCTCTCCTATACAGATTTCACATAAGCAGATTTCAAACATATGATGCAAAACCCCAAGTGTTTTTCAGACAAGAAACAAGATGTGGTAGAATCACAGAGTGTGCAAATGTCTCTCTAGGGATGCACTCTGCCCTAAGTTACTCCAGGAAGGGGTTTGGTGGACTTGGCAGCGTTATGTTGGACTCGACGATCTTACAGGTCTTTTCCAACCTCAACGATTCTGTGCAGAGAGGAGATGTGTTATTTCAATTTCAGAATAAAGAGCCGCCTGTGACAGCTTGCGTTTGTTTGTCCACAGATGATCTCACGGCAGTTTTAGAAAATGATACCTGGACTGCTGGTTTCAGGGCTTCCCACCAGAAGCATGAGGCCCTCCTTTCAAAGCAGATGCTGTCTAAAGCTACTGAGATGGCGATCAGTCCGACTCAGGAAAGGACATGACTATGTGGCAGGATGTCCGGCTGTTTATCGTGTAACAGAAACCCTGTTCCTTTCACCCCGGTCAAAACCACACCTGTAGCTGCTGAAGAAAGAAGACCCCTTGCTCCTCTGGGGAGGAGCTGACCTTGGCCAGCGCCCAGACCTAACCCTCCTGAGGCATTCCCCCACCGATGGCACAGCGCCGAGACACAGCACCCCGCACCCCTGCGGTGCAGGGGGCCCCTGCGGGGCTGGCTGCCCAGCTAGCAGGATGCCAGCCGAGGGTGGGCTGGGGGCAAAAGGCCGCTTCACCCGGCGGCTCCCGGAGCAGCCTCCCTGCTCTGCCGACTGCGGGTAAGTGCCACCCACCATCACTGGCTGATAGCCACTGCCGGCACAAGCCCACCTCCACGATGGGGTGCAGCAGGCAACCAGCCATCCCTCCCCAAAGCCCCCACCGTCGGCCGGCCCTCCGGAGGGGGAGGCACGGCCCCCGGGGAGCCCACCGCCCCACCAGAGCCTCCGCTCTCACCCTTCGTGCCCCGGCAGCACCGTGACCCGACCGCCGGGCGGGACCGGCGCAGCCCCAGTACGGCCGGAGCCCGACGGTGCCCGCCCCACGCGTGCCCCACGGTGGGCGGCTCGCAGAGCCCCCGGTCCCTCGGGAAATCACGGGGCCACCTCACAGCCAGCCCCGGGACCCGCGGGACCGGCTACCGGGGCTAGCGGGCGGGCAAGTGCCCGCTCACTTCAACGTAACCCCGTGGGTCTCCCACCGGCGCCTCTGCGCCCCGGGACCCCTAACCCCGCCCCGTCCCCGTTCCCCCGCCGCCGGCCGGGACTCACCGGGGCCGGTGCGGTTGCCGCGGCCGGCGGGGAGCGCCAGGAGCTGCAGCAGGAGCAGCAGCAGCAGCAGCAGCAGTAGCCGCAGCGGCGGGCCGGCCCCCCGCACCATGGCCGCCCGGCGCTACCCCGGCATCGCCGCCCGCCGCCCGGCCCGCAGCGCCATCCCCGCCGCCACCGCCCCCTTCCGCCGGCCGCCCCGCCCCGGCCCGCCCCCCGGAACCGCCGCCCCCCGGAACCGCCGCGCCGGGGGGAGCCGCGGAGTCGCGGTGCTCGGGGGCAGGCAGGGGTCTGCGGGGTGCTCGGACCCTGGGGGGCGCCCCCTGTCCTGGGGAGCCCCGTGATCCCGGGGAAGCTCTGGCGTCCTGCCCCTAGACCTTGGGTAACCCCAGGCAGCCCTCAGACCCAGAGACCTGAGGTGGTCCTGAGGTCCCCTCGGCACCCCGGTACGGCAGGAGATCGCTGAGAGCCCCAGGAGAGTGACCTTGGGGCGGGGGGGTGGGGGGTCAGCACCCCAGGAGCACCCTGGAGCCGTGGGAGGGTGCCCGGGTAAGGGGGGCTGGGGGTGCCAGCGGCGTCAGCGGCAGGGTGGGTTTGCTTCTCAGTGCTGTGACGGGAAAGTAAACCGGGAATTGAAGACCAGTTGAAGCTGAAATCTCAAACATTACCATGCCTGGGCCTGCCCAAACCACCCACCGTGCCCAGCTCCCAGCGGGAACCACAGGCAGGCGCCGTCCCAAGGGTGGGTTACGTCCTTCCGAGAAAGTCCCATCGCTCTCACCCATCTGCCACCTTCATAGGACTCACAGGACATGTATTTTCTGGTTGGCTTCTAAAGAATTGAGGATCTTCCCTCTTAGACGCCTTTTCTTTGGGATACCTTCTGGTGTGTTTGTGCTCTCCGGGAGAGTAACGCAGGCTGGACACAGCCTCGGAGTCCTTGCTCAAGCAAAAAATCCCAAAACTTGCTTATGGGGCAGCTTGGCCAAGGATTTCAGACCTGTTCGCAGTCAACCACAAACTCCCTGAAGGTGGACTTTCTACTTCAGGAGCTCGAAAGCTTTGCTCCTTGCTCTCACAGACCTGATATACTTGTGATAAGTTATTAGGTATGGGAAGGAGATTCCCTAGGGAAGAGCCAGTCATTTTCTAGGGCCTCTGACTTCACCGAAAGCCCAGTCGGAGCAGCTTATGTAATCAATAGCTAGTGATGTCCTCATCTGATTTATGAGAAGAGTTCCCTGAAGTCAGCCCAAAAGCTTGAGCGCATAAAGTGTGGGATGCGAAGGGACTACTACTCCAATCCCTAGCTTAGATTTGTTCCCGGTCTGTTCGTTTCCATTTGTCCCTGTGTGTTACTGCCCTTGGATGTTCAGAGCTCTCCCTCTGGGACGTGTCCTGCCTGACGACAGCATCAGCTTCCTCCCCATCTTTTTGCAGGGCACAAGGATGTCATCCCCTTTCTGCTGTGTTGATCCTTGAAGCCATGCAAGTATCCTGTAATATCCTGATCCTCATCTTTTGTGACACTACCCACATCTTTTCTTTTAATATTTTGGCTATTAATAAAAATTCCGAGACCAGATCCAAGGTCAGAGTCCATCAGTAATTTCCCTCCAGGCCAATAATTGCCTTCCAACACTCCTGTTACTGTCTGCCTGTTTTCTTGAGTTCTGTCCTACAATTCTTCCACTAATCGATATTTTCTCCAGTGTAAATCACCTGGCCTCAGTGCCACATGATGCTGCTGTAACACGGCTCATGACTTACAACAAAACTTATGACTGAGCTTTGGGATCTGGACCCACAACTTGATGGATTTATCTGTTCTCACTTCACTTACGCATATCGTGAGCATCAATCAAAGCCTTCTTTAATGGTTAGTCCTCTCCATTTTTCATAATCTGCTTATTATTCCTAATATCCTTCTGATATGAGGAAATCACACTCCAGTTAGGTATTGCACTCTTTCCCCCTTGTTTTTCCTGCTTCTTTGGGGTATAAAGTAATTTTACAATGTTTTCCCTACAGAATGGCAAGCCTCTTCCACATTAGCTTTGAGTTCTCCCAGCTGATTTTGCTGTTGCTCAAAAATCGTTCTTTTGAAAGAAGAACAAACAAACCCTTCTATTCTCATTCCACGTTAATTTAGCTTTCAAGTCTACTTTAAAGGTATCAGCTCATCCTCAATCAATCCTCAGCAATGATTTTCCTGCTGTCGTGGTTTAACGCTGGCCAGCAACCAAGCCCCACACAGCCGCTTGCTCACTCCCCCTCACCCAGAGGGATGGGGAGAAGGATCGGAAAGGAATGTAAAAGCTCCAGGGTTGAGATAAGAACAATTTAATAGGTAAAGCAAAAGCTGCATGCACAAGCAAAGCAAAGCAAGGAATTCATTCCCCACTTCCCATGGGCAGGCAGGTGTTTGGCCATCGCCAGGGAAGCAGGGCTCCATCACACATCACGCTTACTTGGGGAAGACAAACACCATAATGCCAGATGTCCCCCCCTTCTTTCATCTTCCCCCAGTTTATATACTCAGCATGACGTCACATGGTATGGAATTCCTCTTTGGCTAGCTTGGGTCACCTGTCCTGGCCGTGTTGCCTCCCAATTTCCCCTACCCCTCTAGCCCTCTCACTGGCAGGGCCCAAGGAACTGAAAAGTTCTTGACTTAGTATAAACATCACCCAGCAACAACTAAAACCATCAGTGTGCCATCAACATTGTTCTCACATCAGAGCCAAAACACAGCACTGCACCAGCTACCAAGGAGAAAATTAACTCTGTCCCAGCTGAAACCAGAAGAGTCTCTACTTGTAGTTATTTTCCTCTTTAAGGACAAAAAATGAGATTCAGAATCAAAGATCTGAGAGATCTGAACATAAATCAAACTCACTTGATGTAATGCAGAATCAGATCCACCATGTGTTACACCACCTGTTTTCTCACAGCTCGGGTCCCTTGGACTTGCTCCTGTTCCCCAAGGAAAGCATCCCAGCATTCACTGTGACTGTTTGGGGTGATGGATGCTGCAGGACATGGCACCTCCAGACTGACAGCTGCCCCAAACATGTGAGGACACTCATGGCATCAGCTTAGTGACTCCGTGGGTTGCTCCTTTCCCTTTTGGCTAAGCAGCCTTGCCATCTTGCAAGGGGTGAGTTTGTACCAGGGGCAGTCTGCCTTTTGCTGCAGAGCTGGAGCTGGAGCTGGGGCTGGAGCTGGAGCTAAAGTTGGAGCTGGAGCTGGAGCTGGAGCTGGAGCTGGGGCTGGAGCTGGAGCTGGAGCTCAAGTTAGAGCTGGAGCCGGAGCTGGAGCTGGAGCTGGAGCAAGCTTCCTCAGCTTCCAGAGGCAGTGCTGCAGGTGGATGCAGGCAACCACCCATGGGTCACCAGGACCTGCAGCCAGGCAGAAGATCCAGCTGCAGTGATAACTGCCTCCTCTTGTGGTGGCAACATAAACTACAAGGTTTAGAAACCCCTGGTGAGCATGTCTGTGCTAGACACACTTGGCTCTGGGTGCAGCGCAGGTGCCTGGGTCATGGCTGGGGTCACCGCATCACCTTCTGGCTCTTCGGTCCATGAGTCCTGAAGCACAGCCCCTCCTCAGGAGGCCAGACAGACGTGGAAGACCCAGTTCTGTAGAGTGCATTGCCTACAGTGTCTCAGACAGGCCTGGGGAGAAATCTGGGCTATATACTGAAAAAATCCTTTTTGAAGCTACGATCTGGAAAAATAAATAATGGTGACCTGTCCTGATTGAATCTATGGAGCTTTAATAATGCTGACCCATGAATTTTGATATACTTCTACTATTAATAAAGGCACTCAGCTGCTCAACCGTTGAAGGAGGTATAAAAGCTTTCTGGCTGAGCAGCTGCAATGCACATTTTGCTGCATTGCTTTCCATAAATTTGTAGTTGGGATCCTCTTGGCCATGTGCAAAGGTCTCTGGGGAGCACAGAGCTGGCACAGTCTGCTCCCCTGTCTCTGTCTGGTCCTGGTACAAGGAGCAAAAAAAGCAGTGCTGTCTGTAAAACTCTGTTTTAACCATCTCCAGCTAGATCCTCGTGGAGTTGTGCCTACCCAGCAGCTCCCTGCCTACCAAAAGTCACTGACAGGGGATCTGGAAAGGAAGAGTGTAATGAAGAATGGTGTCCCAGGAATATGGACCAAAAATCTGCTCTTAGAGCTGCACATTTCAGCTTTTGATAGAAATGTCAGATGATGCTCCATCACTGCAGGAGGCTGGTGAAAGGCTGTTTGATGTAGCCCATGGAGCTTTGCTATACGCAGCTTTCAGCGTTATTCACAAATGGAAAAACAGGAGGTCGATCGTTTCAGTGTAGGCAAATAAGGTGACACAGACAGGGAAAATATGATCTAAATCAGAGGAGGTTGAACTTGAACTGGCTATTACAACTCAGGAAAAAGATGCTGCAGTCCGCATTGATGGTTCACCAAAATTGTAGCCTTGATGTGCAGCAAAAAAACCCTAGCAAAATGTGGTGATGCCATCAGGAAGGACTTGGGCTCTCAAAACAAAAAAGAGGGCATCTTTTGCCTGCTGTGTAACAGCTTGGTGCACCCACATCTGTGCACTGCTGGCCTCTGAGCTAAGGATGTAGTGGACGTAGAGTCCTGAGCAGAGCAGTTGAGATGATGAAGGAGATGGGGCAGCTGCAGTACGAGGAGTTCCCAGGAAGGCTGGGATTTCTCCCCAGAGAAGGGGGAGCAGAGAGGGCAAACTCTACAAAATCATAAAGTGAATGCAGCCCCGCTGCTCGTCAGATTCTGCATGACAAATTAGAGGCCATCGATGTGTCTGGTAGGTTGTTTAAAATGGATAAAAAGGACTTTATACAGGGCTGGGGGGAGAATGAACTTCTAGAACTTGCTGCCACAGGAGGTTGTGGAAACAAATAGGATCAGCAGGTTTATGAAAGGTATAGCAAATTCATGAGCAGCAGGTCAACAGCCAGCTGCTGAAGGCAACAGGCAGGAATGTACCTCCTGAAACTGCTTTTATTGCTGGTGTGGATGCTGGAGGAGCACAACCAAAACCAGTTAGGGTCCTGTGCTCTCCCCGGATTGCATCTCCCATTGCTGAATGCAATGCTGGGAGGGAGGAACCCGTGATGTTACCAGCAGAGCATTTTCTAAGTTCTCAGTTTCATCATCCCTAAGCAAATTCAGTCTTCTCAGGGGGTTGGTGTGTGGCAGGAAGACAGGGGAACCTTCAGGAAGAAAACTTCTGCATTTCTATTCAATTTCCATCTCTGTAGTGAAAATCTGATGAATCCCCAGCAGGCAATGTCAAGCAGGCTTGCGGAAAAATCTTGTAATCTCATTGAAAAAGGGTTGCTGGCAGTACAGTTGAAGCGAAAATCTGGCTGGATCTAATTATAAAAAAAAGACACGGTCAGCCACAAAAAGAAGGTGGAAAACCAGGGCAAAGTAGGTGTGGAAAGTTTCTGCTGTTTAGTTGATGAATGGCTGCAGTACAGCACTGAGAAAGCATCGGTGGCCAATGTCATGTTACCACAGATCTGCTGCTTCTCCTCCCAGATATAAAATCCAAGACCTGGATTCTGTTGTGAACATTTCCAGGGACAAGGGGTTTGTGATGCTGAATGCCTTTTCAGTTGCAGGAACTCACAGAATGAGACCTAGGCTCCTCACAGGTCAGCTTTGAGGGGGATCAGCAAAAAGCTTTTCTAAGGTGGTGCTTGCAATATTGAACTTCTTGGGAAAGTTCTTGGGAAAAGAGAGCAGACAAGATTCTCAGTTCTGTGAATACTTGTTTTTATCAGCCCTGTCCTGACCAGAGGGGCTTGTACAGCTGTGCTTGATGTGGCTGCTCTGCTGGGAGCAGTCTCTGCATTTAGGAAATGAAGGAGAGAAAATATTTGAAGTCCTTCATCAAAATTGGCATTTTAGTGAAGGCTGACTCTGCTTTCTGTCTTCTACAACCACTTTTCCTTTTCCCATTGACAAAACAGCCAGTGGAGAAGGTGGGAAGATCCTAACGAGTGTGGCTAAAATTATATTTCAATCATTGAGTATTTTCAGACCGCTTGCCTGAAAAAAAAAATCCCCTTTACCTCAGCAACTGATTGAAGCCATCTCCAAACAGGCAGTGTCTTTGGGAAGCAGTGGAGGATGATGGTGTGGCAGAAACAAGACACTAGGGTCTCTTGTCATGAGCAGGGTAAAAGAAAGAAACTAAGGAACTATAAACCAGTCAACTTCAAATCACAAAAAAACAGTGGGACATTTAATCGAAGAAAGAGATGAGTAATAACTGTGGCCATTGCCAAGAATGAATCATTTCAGATGAGTCTGTTTTCCTTCTGTGACAGATTCCAGTCCTTGGTTCAACATTATTATTCACTGTTCTTTCATCAATAACTTATGTGTTGCAATGGAGAATGCACTTATTAAATTCCCAGATGTTCCTGAGCTGGGGGGGCTGCAAGCTCCCCAAAGCACTGCGTTAAAATTCAGAAAGATCTAGACAAATCAGAGATATCAGGTCAGTATGGAAAATCTGATGCTTAGGAAAGAGTAACTGTCCAAATACCTGGCAAACAAAGTGCTTATGCAGCAGTTTTTCAGCACAAAACCTATAGGTTGCACCAATCATGAGTTACACTATTGGCATATTGAATGCCAGGATGGGATGTATAGACAGAGGAACAGTTTGTGAAATGCGCAATGCTTTCTCTCCTCTTTCCAGCATGAGGATCTCTCAACTGGTGTCCTAAGATCAGCTTCCAAAAATAAATGGATTTTGTATCTTCCCACTGCTTCTCTGCTAAATTTTGATTGGGAAATCCCTGGTAAACTCCTGTGACCTCCTCCAGAAGTCTGTGCTTCTGTGTCCCTTTACAGGACACACTCCCTAGGGCCATGACTATTTATCAGATGCCAGTAAGAGTAGTATCCAAGCTACCTGGACAATGCTGTTCACAGCCCAGCAAAAGACTGGTAAAAATGTTGTGATCAGGTCAGTGGTAACTACCAAGCTCGTTTCCTGATGACATTTTAGCTCCTCTTTCAATAAAAATGAGCTCTGCCATGCCACTTGCCTTGGTGACTATCATGTAACAAAATATCACCTTGTTCTGTGGGTGTCTTTGAACTACAGATGCTTTACAGAAAAGAATAAATGTTGATGAGAGGCAAGAAAGGTCTCCAGATAGTGGAGACATCAGAACAGGCTTTTGTCTTACCTGAAGATGTTCATCTTCCTTCCTCTTCTGAAGCTGCCTACTGTGACTCTGCCCTCTGTGTGCTGCCATGGCCTGGATCAGGGGGCTTTGTCCCCAAAGGCCACCTCCTCCGCATCACCTGGTGCCAATTTGGGCTGCCACTGCTGTGGCAATGCAGAGATTGCCTCTACCACCTCTCTCATCAGTACCCGAGCTGCGGCAATACAAGCTGGAAAACCATCCCGGGCCAGCAGTGAGGTAAATATTAGACCAGCCCTACTCAAGACCACCGCTGAGGTGCTGCCTGCAGGTCTCAGGGAGCCAGGCAGGGATGCCAGCTCAGGAAGAGCCAGGCTGGAGAGATCTGCTGCCAGTGTGTCTGGCCCGTGGGGCAGGCTGTGCCCAGGGCACACCAAGCCACGGCCACCAAAGGATGCCCAGTGAAGGGGGCCTGGGGCTCACGTGCCACTGGGCTATGAGCCAGGAGGCATGGGGTGCCTGGCTGCTGGGGCACCCCGCACTGGAAATGGGTGGCTGGGGAGGGGTCTCGCACCCCTCTGAGCTGGCACCAGTGTCCCCACTGTGCTGGGACCTGGGACTGGCTGGCAGCCTGTCCTGGCAGCCTGCTTCTCCCTGCCCAGAGGCTTAAGCTCAGCCCCAGGCAGGATCGTGGCTTGGCCCTCTGCCTGGCCCCGATAAAGCACCACGGCCTGAGGTCCCCATCTTGTGGCGGAAGGGACAAATGGCTGGGACAAAACTCATCCCGGTGGTTCTTTGGCCAGGCAGAGCCCTGGGAAAGCACTGCAGAGCCCGGACACTGGCCGTCGTCACACACCATGTCCTGCTCGAGGACACAGCATGGCATGGGAGCGGTTGGAAGCAAAAGCAGTGGGGACAGCTGCCAGCCCTCCCCGCCGTACACATCCCATCCCTTGCACTGCTGTTACATCTTGCCCCCACCACGTGCCTACACCCCACACGGGACCGTGAAGGTCCTTTGTGGCCAGGGCTGGAGGAGCCCAGGTCTGTGCTTGATTTGATGCTGGTTCTTCCCAGCGCTTTACACACCATCCCACACCACCTTGCATGCCTGCGTGCCCTGACCCCCAGCCCCCCACCCCACCCCCATACCCCTGCCCCCCCGGGCTCCCCTGGGAGCAGAGGCTCACTGTGGAGCAGAGCTGTGCCCACAGCTGTGTCTGGGTGATGTTGGCTGCAAGGGTGCGACCTGCACCAACACCCTGCTCTGTGCCGGGCTGGCGCAGGCTGGGCAGCGATGCCCTGACCAGCTTTCTCTTCCCCTCCTCGCCATGCCCAGGTGTGGTGGGCTCAGGGGGCCACGATGCCTGTGGCGCTCTGCGGGAGAAACCCTGCGGGCCGGCAGGCCTCCCTCTCTCCCTGGAGTCATCTGGGGCCTCTCCAGCCCCTGGTACATTTGCTGATGGTGGCTGGAGGCCATGGGGCTAGGGCAAGTGTCCGTCCTTACAAGTGCCAGAGAGCGAAGGGGCCGGTGGCACCCTCGGCTTGGCTCTGTGCCGTGGCTGTGCCAGCCACCCTGGGGCTTTCTGGAACCTTCACTCCAGCCCTGAGCACCTCCCAGCCCTGGCAGGGACAGGGCAGCCTTACTCAGCACCTGGCAGGTTGTAGCCCCCCGGGACTATCTGCTGCCCCATCTCCCACCACACCCACAGCTGGAGGAGAGCCCAAGCTTTCTTTATCAGACGCCTGCAGCCCCCCCTCCTCTCCTCCCCCCCGCCCCAGCTGCCCTGCTGCTGGCCACGATAAGGGTGGGGGGCTGTGCAGACACCAGCACTGTGGCACCCAGTGCCACTTCCCTGCCTGTGCTCATTTTCCTGCCCTGACACTCTCCACCCTGCTGCTGTTCAGCACCTAAAAAACAGAATCTGGGGCTGAGCCCCATCTGCTCCCGTTCCAGCCCCCCATGCCTGCGGTCTTCCCCTGCCTTCCAGCCCCCCAGGATCCCTCCAAAAACCAACACCCCAGCAATGCAGCATTAGGTGGAAACAGAAGTCCTAAGATGCTACACAGCCCTGAGTGCTGGGGACACACAGAAAGATGTTCTTGCACTTGGAGATCCTCAGGATGTCCTCGCTGTGCCACTGCACAGAGGGTCACAGGTGCTGGGACCCCCTGTACCCCACTGTCTCCTGCAAGCACTTCCAGGAGGAGATGATCTCCAACAGTTTGGCCGGAACGGGGGCAAGGGGAGCAGGGGGCTGGAGGGGTGAAGGGGACCCCAGCATGGTGCTCTGGTGGGAAGGTCAGGGCAGGCTGGGGCTGCAGGGAGCTCCCAAGAGCCAGACTCTGGCTGCTCTCTGTGAGTCTTTCTCCTCTGCTGGTGCCTGGAAATGTTCTGCTCGCTCCTGGAGCCTCACAGCTGGCAGAGCAGTGTTTGCCTGCCGGGCACCACCACTCAGACGCTGCCTTCACTCAGAGACAGCAAAACAGGAGCCCGTTCCCTCCGCGCACCCACCCGGCGGGGGGCACCCCCAGTTCAGAGCCCCAGCGCAGATCCCTCCCGTCCCTCCCCACTGGCAGCAACCAGAGCAGGACGCCAGGGCTGGAGCACGAATGCAACAGATTTTATTTCAGATCATTTGGCTGCTTGCTGTTGGAGGGCTGGCAGTGGGTTGGGTCCAGCTCTAGCCACGGTGCCGTCTTAACGGTACTTGGCAGTCAGCACGCTGCCCACGGCACACAGGAACTTGTCCAGGGAAGCGTGGACCTCTGGGGTCAGGAGAGCAGGCTGGTGGATGGCCACCACCACCAGGAAGCATTGGCCCAGCAGCTGAAAGGCAAAAGGAGATGGTGAGCGAGGGGGTGAGGCCAGGGGGTGGCCAGGGGGGTGCAGGAGGGGGGCCGGGTCAATCACCCGTTCCTTCCCAGACGCTCACTTTGAAGTTGACAGGGTCCACGCGGAGCTTTTGGGCGTGGAGGTCGCTCAGCTTGGACAGGGCACCAGCGATGTCATCGATGTGGTTGGCAGCCTCGACCAGTGCAGCCGCTACCTTCTTGCCGTGCGCCTTGACCTGACCGGAGCCACGTTGCAGGTCGAAGTGGGGGAAGTAGGTCTTGGTCTGGGGGTAGGTGGCGAACATCCTGGGGGACAGAGGAGGTCAGGGGCGGGTGGGGGTGGGTGGGACAGGGACAGGGTCACACAGGACAGGGACAGTTGGGGATGGGGAGAGGATAGGGGCAGGCAGGAGGGAGTGGGTGACAGACAGGAGAGGGAATGATGGCGGGGAGTGGATGCGTACCTCTCCAGGGCCTCGGCACCATACTCTTCGGCACTGCCGCCGATTTTGGCGAAGATGCCCTTCACGTTGTTCTTGTCACCAGCAGACAGCACCATGGTGTCACCTCCGCCTTGTAGCCCCCAACACGGGTGTCCCCGCCGGCTGCCGCTGCCCTTATATGCGGTGCTGGGGCACCGCCCGCCCGCAGCCCGCCCCGCTCCAGCCCCAGCGGCGCTGGACCCCGGCCAGCACCGCACCCCGCTCCGCCCCAGGGCACCGGCACCGGCCTGCCGGGGGTCTGCCCCGTGCCAGCTGGCTGTCGGGTCAGGCTTAGGGTTAGGGTCGCATCAGCGCAGGCCGGGTGGGCTGTCCCCTCTGGCACGGGCTTAGGCTTAGGCTTAGGTTTAGGGTCTGAGCAGGCATGGGCTGAGGTTAGGGTCTGCACTGGTACAGGCAGCGCTGGCACAGCCTGGGTGTGTTCTGGCAGGGTGGTGGGAACAGCAGTGTGGGGGTTGTAACTTCAGTAGCGTGGTGGGAGTCTGTGCCCCACAGGCTGAGCCTGCCCAGCACCCCTGACACCCACAGGCGGCACGGTGGGCACCTGCACATATGGACTGACCCATCCAACACAGCCTCCACGCATGCACATGAACTGCCCCGGTACACGCACTGTCACCTAGCACAGCCCCTACACATACACCAGCCTTGCACATGCACACACTGCCCCTATGTGCACGCTGCCATCTGCCACAGCCCCTGTGCACTCTCCCTGCACGCACACGCTGCCCCTATGCACACCCTGCCACCCAACATGGCCCCTATACACACAGTCACTCATCCACGCTGCCCCACTGCACTTACTGCTCATTCCCTCAGTACACCCCAAACCAGGGTACCCCAATGCGTGTGCCCTCCTCAGCCCCTGCTCCCTGAACCACAGTCGCATCCCTTTGCATACAGACCCCGGAGCTCCCCTGCCCCAGCCCTCCTGCACCCATGCAGACATGGCCCCAGTGCTGCTGGGGGACTGGGGGATCCTGACTCCTGGGAAGTGGGGACACTCCACAGAGCCACCGGGATCAGTGCCAGGCACCACCGCAAGCACTGGCCTGCAGCAGCAGGAGCTCACAGCAGGGGAGGGGAGGCGCACAGGGCAAGCCCCCTGTGCCCCAAATGGTGAAGGTGAGGAAGGCAAGAAGGGCAAGACAATAGAGGATGGTGAGGAAGGCAAGAGGGGGGGTGGGGGGTGAGGGGGCCTGCAGTGCTTCCAGTAGGTTCGGCAGCTGGTGCAGGCAGCCAGGAGACAGTTCACACCCGTGTTTCCTCCATGTCTGATGGTTCTTATCATTTGTGTTTGGGGGAGATTAGTTCAAGCTGGCACCATTTCAGAGCAGGGAAGGAGGGGAGGACAGGGGAGCTGATCTTCTGGGAAGCGAGCCCAGGGAAACAGCGTTGGGGCGGTGTGTCTGCTGCCTGTGCGTGCCTCAGGGGTGCAAACTGCAGAGGCAGACGACCCCTTCAAACCAGCGGTGCAGGAATTAAGGGGTGTAAATGCACACGAAGACATTGGGATGTGTCTGAGGATGGAGGAAAAGTGCTGTGGGTTCACAGGTGTGTGGGTGTGTGCCGCGGGTTCATTTGCAGGAGCAGGGGCCAGCGTGGCCCAGGGACCCCCACGCTGTGTTTCTGTGCAGGCAGGGTCTCCGCGTGCCCGGCGTTCGGTTGCTACCTGTGCTTGGCCACCCAGGCACTGTGCTCCTGTGCACCCTCTTCCATCCCTCACAAATGCTCATCTCCTCCCGCTGGTGTCACAGTGCAGAGCAAACCGGTTTATTACCCTATAATTCATCACCTATGATCTAAAGACAATGATTTTTTAAAATTCAGGCCCCAAGCCCCTGAAGCCTGTGTCCCCTGTGCTGGCCTGCAGCCCTGCCTGCCCTGCTCCCACCCTGCCCAGGTGCCAAGGGATGAGCGGACCCCCAGGGCAGGGGTGGGGGCACTGCCCTGGCAGTCAGCTGGGGAGCTGTGGCTCAGGGGCTTGAGTCCAAGCAAGAACAGCATTTGTGCTCAATGGTCTGTGCTGGATTTTTTTCACTCCATGAACTTGTCTTGATTACTTTTGGAGCTCATCCAGGCACTTAGCTCTCACAGCATCCCCAATAAAGCCCTAAACAGCCATCATGATATATGGAGCCAGGAAGCCTTCATCCCACCCCTACCAAAGAATCCTTCAAGGGGATGCAAGAACCCCATTTGGCTTGGCGCAACCTTCCCCCCCGGCTCCTGCGAGGGATGCAGGCACTGCAAGGTGACATGCTGAGCCCCGTTCCCTGCAGTCCTGCTCCCGGCACTGGTCGCAGCATAAGCTGGGATGCAGTGGAAGCAGGCAGAGCCCTGGGGGCATCCAAGGAGCCTACAGCCAGTGCTGCCCTGTGCCCGTCCAGCCTCACTGGCAGCTCCCTCCCTCCCTCTGGCGAGACCACCATGGCACCCCAGCCCACTCCAGCTCCCGGCCCCAGCACAGACGGACACGGCGCTGCGGCAGAAGTGTCTTTATTGATGGCAGCCCGGCGCAGATGGCAGTTCATCTGTACTTCTCGGCCAGTGTGGCAGCCACAGCCGACAGGAACTTGTCGAAGGCGGAGTGCACCTCGGGAGTGTAGTCCTTGCCCAGGTGCACGGCCAGCACCACCTGGAAGCACTGCGACAGCAGCTGCAAGGCAAAATGGGGCTCAGCACCACTGCTACACCCCAGCCCCCTGTCCCAGTCCCCATCCCTCATCCCCTGCCCCCCATCCCCTGTCCCCTGCCTGCCTTGAAGTTGACGGGGTCAACACGCAGGTTGTAGGCGTGCAGGTTGCTGAGCTCAGACAGGGCCTGGCTGAGGTTGTCCAAGCTCTTGACGGCATTGCCCAAGGCGTTCACCACCTTCTTGCCATGGCCGCGGATCTGGTCAGAGCCATGGTGCAGGTCGAAGTGGGGGAAGTAGGTCTTGGTCTGGGGGTAGGTGATGAACATCCTGCCGGAGCAGGAGGGTCAGTGCTGCTGCTCCCCAACCCTGGCCCTCCATGGGGCTCCCACCCACTCACCCCCCTTGCCCCTGGGCTCCCCCGGCCCAGCCCGCACCTCTCCAGGGCCTCGGCTCCGAAGTCCTCCTGGTGTCCAGCCACCTTCTCCCAGACCTGCTGGATCAGCTTCTTGTCCTCAGCGGTCAGCATGGTGGCGGCTGGGGGTGGTGGGCAGGTCTCGGTGGCAGCGCTGCCCTTGGGGACACCCTCTTATAGCAGACAGCACCTCCACCCCAGCTTTATCTTATCAGTGCCGAGGGGTGGAGGGGCCGCGGCCATGCAGCACCGGGCCTAGGGAACGGCCGCTGTGCTGCCCTGGGGGGCCCCACTGTCTTGGGGGGCCCCAGCCCTGAGGGGGCCCCAAGGGGGCCCGGTGCCCTGCCCCTCCCCCACTGCCCCAGCCCCACACCAGGCTTGGGGCTGGGAGCAGCGCCCAGCCGGGCTGCCCCACTGTCAATGGCAGCCACGGACATGTCCCATGGGTGCCACAGCCTTGGCCTCGCTGGCTGGCATGTCCTCCAGCCTTCTATTAAGGTCTGCTATCCCGAGGGTCCTCCCCGGCCTCATGGGTGTCAGGATGGGTCCCACACGTGTCCCCGGCCCCTCGTGTCCTCCTGCACATCCAGACTCACTCTGTCCGACGAGCCCCTGGGTCTCTGAGCAGGAGCCACGAACAAGCCCTCCCAGATCGCGCTGGGGATCTGCCATGGGAAACACCATCTCTCCAGCAGCCTGGAGAAACCTGGGTGGGGAAGAGCCTCCTTGTTGGGCACACGTTCTTCCTGATGTCTGTCCCATGGTGCTTGCCAGCCCTGGGCTTCTTCCCTTCTTCCTGTGCCAGCATGTGCCTCTGCCGGTCCCCGTAAATGCTGGGACATCCTGCAGGGCACGGGGCAGCTGGTGACTGTCACATCCATCGCTCAGCTCAAGTCATTGGTACAAATTTGGGGTTAGGGACACACCAGATGCTGACCTGCCAGGTCAGTGGTGGAATTTAATGTTCAGGCTATCTGAGACCCACAAATGTAGAATGTTTTAAAACTGCTGTGGTATGCTGGGTGACATGTTTAGAGCAATCTGGTGGCTTTGGAGCTGCCACACCACCTCTCTCCCCCTTGCCCAAACACAGTCCCTAAATTTTGTAAATGAGACGAGGGCCACAGTTTGCAGTGCCAGTCCAGGTTGTCATTCAGAGTACACTTAAGACTTTGCACTCACCTCTTCATGTCACAAGTCCTCTGAGACAGGCATGGGCAGTGAACGGAACCTGATAAATAGTTTTCTTCAAAGATCTCCACACGGCGCTGCTGTGTTTTAGATTTTTGACCAAACAGTCCCAGAATTCATGCTCTGTTTTTGCACAGCATCAAGACTGTCCCTGCTTCTCACTCTGCCACCCCCAGGGAACAGATTTTGGGGTGCACGATGCACTCGAAGGGGGCATGTCCAGGCAGATGACCCCAACTAACCAAAGAGGTATTTCATAACATGTAAGACCATGATCAGCAATCAAAGGGGAAAAAAGGGGTTTTAGGGAGTTTTAGGGGGATTACCCGTATTTTTTTTTGCTCAGGAACTGTCTGGGCATCAGTCTACTTATGGGAGGCATCGAGTGATTGCTTTTACATGACCTCTTTTGTTTTGTTTTCTTCCCTCTTCCTCCACTTATACCTCAATTATTAAACAATTATTTCTTTTTGTTTGATTGATCTTGACCCCAAATATTTCTTGCTTTTATTCTTCCTCTTCTCTTTCCCTCATCCCACTGAGGGGGGCAAGTGACTGAGCAACTGTGTAGTGCTTAGCTGCCCACCGGGGTTAACCCACCACAGGTACATACGGAGGATCCCTGTGCTCCCCACAGGGCGACCAGCAGTTCTGTACTCTTTCCTGTTGCTGCTTTCCAGAGAAACCCTGGGAATCTGTGGACCCCCAGATGCCATCAACACTGATCTCCAGTGGCTGCTAATATTCCCAGATTTCAAATGCATGTAAAGTTCCCCATACAGAAATAAGAGATGTCAAGCTGAGGAGATGGTCCCTTTACCAAGCAGGTGTGATAGCTCAAGGTGCTCATGAAGAGCATCAGATACCTTGTCCATACCCCATGGAGAGGAGCATGTGGACAACACTAAGCATGGCTCTGAGCATATCACAACATGTGGTAATGCAGGTTTTGCTCACAACAGGCTGTGATGGGTTTTGGATAGGTCAGACAAAAAACCTGGGTCCATTCAATATCCTAGCCGGGTAAAAGACTGTTTCCTGGTCAGCCTGGAAACAGCCTTTGGTGGATATACCTTGGTGAGCAGCAGCTGTCACAGGGCTCTAGCATGTTCTGGGCTTCTGCTCAATGTTTTGTTATTCCCGCCAAACATTATGTTATTCCCACTGAATTTACACAGCTTAGCCCATGAATTAGGACGCAAATTCATTAGTACATGAATTTACAAAGCTTAGTGTTTTCCTCTCTGTATTGTGTAGACATTTTGGAACACCCTTGCCTGAACAGCAAGGTGTAGGTGGAACACATAGAGATGTAAGCACAGAGACCACAGCTCCCATTCAAATTTATTGAGTTTTGCAGATGACCAAGCCCCTGCATAGGGCATTTGAGAGGACTGCACAGGAAGGGGTGAATACCCCAGAGCCTGGCAGCTGGGGCGCACCATCGATATGCACCCCTCAGCCTCAGTGGAGGCCATTTATCTGTACTTCTCAGTCAGAACAGAGGAAACACTGGACAGGAACTTGTCCCATGCAGCATGAACTTCTGGAGTGAAGTCACTGGGATAGCGGGCAGCCACGGAGCACAGGATACAGTGGGAAAGCAGCTGTAAGGGAAGACAGAATGAAATCCGTCATAATCAGTAACAGAGTTCAGTCTAGATGTCTACAATGGACCTGGGTGCCAGCGTGCTCTGGGATGACAACTACGTGTCCCAGCCAAGTAGCGCTGCTGCCTGATGCTGTGCGTGAAGAAGCAGAGTTGCCTTCGGTATAGGGCACAAGGCACTGCTTGATCCCACTCCCTCTTCCAGATGTCCCTTCTTCCCTCACCAAAGGGAAATGCAACAAAGTGGAAATGTTTAGAATTTACTAAGACTTTGTTCAAGACATGTGATATAACCTGACATGTGAGGGGGATTCATAAATTACAACAAAGGCAGCAGAGACTCAAGTCCGTCTAACACACACCATAGGAGCCACCTGAGTAGTCCTTTGCTTGAGCTAGACCAGATATTTCATTAAAAGATCCACTCTCAGGTTAAAAATCAGGTGGGGAACAAGCAACAACATGAGTTGACAAGGCTGTGCGATGCTGTCAGAGGTCACGCTGCCATTAGCTAAAAATCTGTGGTCTCTAACCCTGTGATGGCAGTTTTCATCCCTGAAACTCTGTGCTCACTCACCTTGAAGTTCACTGGGTCCACCCTGAGGATGTAAGCATGCAGCTCACTGAGCTTGGCCAAGGCGCCTCTAATGTCCTCAATGTGCTTCACAGCTTCCCCGATGGCATTCATGACTTTGGAGCCGTGGCCACGAAGCTGAGCTGAGCCTTGGCTGAGATCGAAGTGAGGGAAGTAGGTTTTTGTCTGGGGGTAGCTGGAGAAAAGCCTGGAGGAGAGCAAGAGAATGAGATTCAGCGGTGTAAATGGCATGCACAAGATGCTAAAAGCACAGAGCAAGTGCAATGTAAACCTGCCAGCTGCAGAAGTGCACCCCTTCAGTGGTTCTAACAGAGCTTTGGGAGCCTGAGGCTTGCACCAGGGAGGTCTTTCCGCTCTTAAACCTCTCCTGCAGTATGAGCTGGTTAGACTGGGCTAATCTGTACACGCTAGAGAAGAATGAAATTATAAAAATAATTTCAAACAATGTATTTTTTGGTTTTGTTTTTGTTTTTTAAATACATAAAAGCCCCAAATTGTCACTACCTTTCCTATATTCCACTGTAAGCCAGTTTGCAGGACCTTCAAACTAATATGAGCTGAACGAACCAGAATCAATGCGAGTGGTACTCAGCATTCTGGAAGGACTAACACAATACTGCAAAGTGCAGGGGGTCCAGTTGTCTTTTGTTACTTATCAACTGGAATGATGAAACATAAGTACCAGTGAATTCAGTGGATGGCTGTTCTCTTACTGCTTAGAAATTGCAAGGAAGAGCACATCACTTGTACAATAAACCACTCCAAGATTGTTTCCTAACAGTCATAACACTGTTTCAGGACATGAGTATGAATGACTGAATTCCTTGCCAGGGTGTCCAGGCTATGATTTCTTCTGGATTGCTGCAATGACAAATAAAATTATAGAATTGCCTAGAAAATTATGTTTTGCTGTGAGATTTTGAAGCATTTAGTACCACAGATATGATTCCAGAAAAGAACATCCCAAACAACACAGAGGTCATCCATCAACTCCCACCAGTCCCAGCGTGCTCTCACTCATGCAGGTTTTACACGAGATGCATCCCAATAGCAAAGCCGGAGGAGGCACCCTCTTCAGAGGCATGTGCGGGGGACTTACCTCTCCAGGGATTCTGCCCCAATGGCATCGGCTTGGGTAGCCACCTTTGCCCAGATGGTGACCACGGCAGCCTTCTCAGCCTGGGTCAGTGTCATTGTGCAGGAGGGTGCGGGCTCAGTCTCTTCGCAGTGAAGGCTCAAAGCAGGTTTGGGCTCATCGCCCTGGCAGCCCTGGTTATAAAGAGGAAGGGGAGAGTGGACGCTGGCGCCTGTCCACACTCATTGGTCACTCCACGGGCCCACCCATGGAGGTGGGAGACCCTTATCTCTCGGTGAAGCAATGCCTGTTTCGGCAAGGGTCAGTGCTCTGGCCTCCTGGCTTGGTGGCGTTATCAGCTTTTTGCTTCTAAACATAATGGCCCCATGGCCCGAAGAAATTGCCTGGACACATATTGATACATGAACAGAGAGATAATGCTGGAAAATTCCATCCATGAAACGTTAGGACACATCTTTAAGCTGAGAGGCACTTGGACTTCAAGCATACTAAGGAGCTTGGAGAAAAATATGCATTTTCTCCCTTGCTTCACAGATACGAACACACGACTCTGGGCCTTTCTGTGCCATATCATACACTGCCAGTACATGTGGGTGCCACATGGCACAATATTTCGTATGAAATAGTGCCTAGGTAGTGGCAGGGACAGGCCGGGAGATATGCAGTACAGTTCAGAGGGGGAGTGAAACCCTGGTTTTGTGGGAATGAGTGGAGATTCTGCCGTTGGCTTCAGCACTGCCATGACTTCACTTTGCCAGCCCCTCGCAAAGAATTAGGGACCCACTCTGCAATTGATACTGCTTATAACAGCACCGGCAGTAATGATTCCTGCGGGTACAGGGGGAGAGAGCCTATAAAATTGAGCATGGCCCTAGAAAATAAGTATGTGTGTGTGAGAAAGCCCAGTCAGACTTTTTTTTTTCATCACTAAATGTCTCATACCACATTCTTTTGATTTCTAGCTGTGTGATCTTACTGTTAGTTACCCCTTGCACTGTAAAACAGCCCCCAGCATTGCAGCCAGTGCTGACTGGTCCCATATATACATTTATATGCTGGTCCCATATATACAACCCACCCACAATAGGTGGCTTGTAACTTCAGGGCATGGGCACACATAATGGGTGAAGGACCAAACAAGCGAAAGGAAGACCAGCACAGGTCTGTAAATCACAGATGACTGGGCAAAGTGTCAAAGAAATACCCTACTGGAGATGGTCGCTGCTGAACATCCAGGGATGAGTATCCTGCCAGCACATGAAGCGAGGTAAATCTCTCTGCCACCCTGATAAACTGCAGCAGCCGCACACATCACCACTGCGTGCTGGCAGCCATGCATGGAAAGCTGGCTGGTACAGAGAGGTCAGATAGTGTTCTCTGCCCAAATAGCCTTGCACGCTTGTGCGGAGAAGGTTGATACGTATAAGCCAGTTTCCTTGCCAAGATGTGTCTGCGTTTCACAGCAGTGCTACCGACTGCTAGAGGGGGTGCTCCCTGGGCATGGTGGTCCTGCTAAGAGGAAAGCCCTTCTAGGGTTCTCATGATAGTTGCGTCATGTGTGTGTTGGAGTATGTCCAGCCTACGGTTATCTTCACCAAAGCACAGATCTCACACAGGAGCACGCACCGAACTCGGAGCCTCTCTTGGGAACCACGGGGCGGCTGTGCCATGCTGCTGGGCAGGGGAGCCCGGCTGCGGGCCCACGGGGGCTTCGGGGTGGGAGCTGGGCTCGCATGCGTGCCCTGCTTACGGGTGGGGGTTTCTTCTGTGCCTTCACATGGGGATGGGTCTCTCCTCCCTGGGTAGACTCTACAGCCTGGAGCAGCTGACACATTCACTACAGAGACCCCACTGCCCCGGGGCTGTGGCTCTGCCGTAGCGTCTTCGGGCCAGGTGGGAACAAAGCAGCGGTGCTGGGGAACCGGGAGGGATGGGGTCAGGCAGAAGCTGCTGTATCCTCTGGTGTCCCCAGTGTCCTGGGGCAAGTGGTACTCGCAGAGGGGCTCTGACACACCCCTTGTGCTTTGCACTGGGCTCTGAATTCAAACCTCTCTGCGTCTCATCCATCACACGAAGCAGGAGAAACCTTGGGCTTTCCCAACAGGCAGGCACGAAGCACTTGATGCTTCTTGGTCTGCAAGCCTGGCTGAGTTCGGTGATCTTGTATTATCACCCCCTTTGTGGAGGCCAGCACCTAATTTGAGATTTAAGGCTGTGTTCAGTCCCACAGCTCTGTCCTCAGCCCTCCTGCCCTCTGGCTGGATAATTTGCTTCTCTTCATACCTCACTTTAACAGGGGATGCAACAGGGGTCTCACCTGAGAGCCAGTAAGGACAATCGCTTTATTATAAGGAATATTACCAGAGTGCTCTTTGTATATCCTCCCTTTGCTAAATGCCATACATGGCCACTGAAAACACAGAGCTAACTTGCTCTGGCCACACAGATGCAGTGCGGTGCCACCTCCCATGACAAGCACCTCTGATGGCATGGGCAGCAGCCCCTCGGCCAGAGCATAGGACAAGGTGATATTCAGTTTAGACAGCTTAAATGGATGTAGGTACCAAGGGAGGCTGTATTCACCATCCCTTGCTAAGAGCATTTTAAGAAATTGCAGTTTTCCCATAGAAAAATTACTTCGCAGATACAGATGCTGTTGTTAAATAGACATGTATTTAATGTTTTTGTCTCCTCCCCGAAGTGCTGCCTCTTAGATTGCCTGCTGCGTGGCTGTGCTCCAAGCTCTCCTCAGTGAGACTGCTTTTAATCAGACATTACTGAATCAACGCATAAGGGAAGCGCCTGTGACCCAGATATACCCAGGGATAAGGCAGAGACCATCCGGACTCCTGTTTTGCTGCCCACTGTTTAACCTGGACATTGATCCTCCAGGACTGTAGGATTAAGGTCTGTGTAAGCATGACAATCAGAGCGATGCCCACACAGGAGCGTTTGTCATCACCGATATCTTTATGGAATTTGAATTTTTTCTGGGAGTTATTCTTGCACTATCACAAAAGTCAGAGCAGCCAAAAGACGTCAGTGGATTGCCAGGAGGAGCTCATCGCCTGCCCAGGATCAGGGCTGCACTGGGAATGGCTGCTGGAATTCCTCAGGTACATGCCTGGTGGGACAGGTGTGATCCTCAGCTGTGTCCCACAGCATGACATGGAGGCTGACCATCCCCGTCCTTGCATGCACCTCTCAGCCAAGTTCCTCCATCCCAGTGCTCCAGCTGCACTGGTGTAGCGAGACGGGGAGATGCTGGCCTCAGCAACACAAGTAGCTGGGCCAGGTGAGTGCTGGTGCTCCACTGGCACAGGACCCCGGGGAAAGCCCACCCCTGCCTTCGTCTCTTGCTGCTTCTTCTCACAGTTACGATTCATGGACCTGCAGTAGAATGTTCACCCTTGGGGGGATGACAAATCTTTGTCATGAAGCTGTGAAATGTCATTGAAGGTGATTTAACGCAGGTCTTTTTTTAATCCTGTTCCAAAACCAGGCTGCCAAAGTTTCCCATTTTGAACAGCAGAAGCGAGCAACAGGCCTGCTTGCTCCATCTAAAGTGGGACTAGAACTTTCTGCAGCCCTGACTAAATTCTGTGGCCGATGGAATGGCACCACAGGGAGATGGTCAGGGATAACATTCCTCACGGGCCTGTATTCTCTGCGGGGACTGCCTGGGTAAGGTGGCATTTATGTCTGCTCTAACTGAAAAATACGGGGCGTATGAAGTTCTGGAAATCTTAAAAGTGGAGTCTAAATCCTGACTTTATTCTTTAATTTCCTACCAGTGCTCAAAGAACACGCAACCCTCTGCTTTAACTAACAGCCTCCAAGAGCTGGAAATGACAAATAGATCTGTAATTTATTAATTAAGAAAGTAAAATTATGGTTTGAAACAGACGCACTGGGAAATTTTAACAGAGCTGCCCAGCTCTGGCACATGAGGAATGCTCTGCTGTGATAATGCAGCTGCTCTTTAATCGCCCTTAGACAACTCTTTCGCCCCTGCAACACCTTCTCTCGCTTCAATGGTTATCGCTGGCCTTGCGGAGAGTGGCTCTGCAGATTATGCCCCCGCCGTGGGTGCTCATCTCCCCGCCGCCCACCCGGCTCTGCCTGACCCCTCTGAGGGGGCTGCAGGGCAAAACCCCAAGCCGGGATATCTCAGGGTGCTCAAATACCTAAATAACGCAATCAAATCCAGAAAAATTTGCATGCAAACCCCAGGACCTCCTCTAATATAATTGCTGATAATTTCTGATCTCGGTTAAACACAAAATTAGGCGAAGGCACCCATGCAGCTGCCAGGGAAGTTAACGTCACCCTTCCTAATCTAAAAGGAGTAAATTTACAGGAACCCCAAGGCAAGTTGTATCAGTGCTGTAAAACGCCCTGGGATCATGCTGTGCCATGAGACACAAGATCCCAGGAGATTTTCCACGGCACAGGGAGCCCGGAGGCCTGAGCTGTGCAGCCAGCCGCCCGCGGCCCCGGCCGGGCACCGATGGCCCCGCTGCCGCCTGCGTGGCTGGTAGCAGAGCCCTGTAATGGCTGCGCTGGCTGAAAGGTGGCAAGTGCCCGGGCACCCAGGACAGGCACCTGGGACAGTCACAACAGCGCGGTGGCCCCAGCACCAGGGCTCCAGGGACAGTGCCGTGCCTGCAGGGCTGGACTGGGGGTGCTGGGGGCACTGGGCTGAGCTGGAAGGTGCTGGCTGTGGGCGTGCGAAGCACTGGGACAAACTGGCAGTGTGTTGAGTGGGGAGTGGTGCCCATGGGAAGGGCTAGGCTGAAATGGGGGCACCGGGCTGACTGAGGGGAGTGCTGGGGATGGGTGGATGTGAGGTGCTGGGCTGGACTGGGAGCACTGGGCTGGACTGGGGGATGGGGGTATGTCAGGTGCTGATCTGAACTGGGCGTCACTGGGCTGACTGGGGAGCAGAGCTGCTAGGGTGCAAGGTGCTGGGCTTGGGCTGAACTGGGATCACTGGGCTGAACTAAAGGACAGGGCTGCAGGGGTGCGAGCTGCTGGTCTGAACTGGGGGCACTGGGCTGAACTGGGCGTCAGGACTGCAGGTGTGTCAGGTGCTGGGCTGAACTGGGGGCACTGGGCTGAACTGGGGCCCAGGACTGCAGGTGTGTGAGGTGCTGGGCTGAACTGGGGGCACTGGGCTGAACTGGGGCCCAGGACTATAGGGGTGCGAGGTGCTGCGCTTGGGCTGAACTGGGGACACTGGGCTGCGGGGGTGGCGGCTCCGGGCCGGAGCGGGCCGTCAGGCGCGCTGCCCACAGCCGGGAGGCCCCGGCGGCTCCGGGACGCCCCGGCGGCTCCGCCCCAGCGCAGCCGGGCTCAGCGGGCAGCGGGCGGGGGCGGAAGCGGAAGCCAGGGTGCCGTGCCGCCTTCCCGCGGGCCGGGCCGTGCCGGGCCGCCTTTCCGCGGGCCGGGCCGTGCCGTGCCGTGCCGTGCCGGCATGGGCGAGAGCACCAGCCCTATCAGCGTTATCCTGGTGAGCTCGGGCAGCCGCGGCAACAAGCTGCTCTTCCGCTTCCCCTTCCAGCGCGGCGCCGAGCACCCCGCCGCACAGGCCAGTAAGTGCGCGACGCCGCGGGGCTCGGGGACTGCGGCTGCCCCCGGGGGCCTGGCACCTCTTGACACCCCTGTGGTACCCCACATACCCCCCTCACACCCCTGTGGTACCTCACATAGCCCCCCTCGCACCCCTGTGGTACCCCACATACCCCCCTCGCACCCCTGTGGTACCCCACATACCCCCCTCACACCCCTGTGGTGTCCCATATACCCCCCCTCACATTCCTGTGGTACCCCACACCCTCCCTCACACCCCCTGTGGTGGTCTCACACCCCCTCCATGCCTCGTACCCTCTGTGGGGGCCTGGCACCCCTCTCGCCCCCCTCACACCCCACGTTAATCGAACCGTGCGGGTGCCAAGTGTTAACCAGGCCAGTGCCTTGTTGCTATTCCTGGGTCAGCTGAAGCAAGTGGGTTTTAAGAGCTGTAGGGGAAGGAGGAGGAGGAGGCGGCAGGGTGAGAAGTAGAGGGACCCGTCTGGGAGAGGGGATTTGGAGGACACTTAGTGAGCTTTAACTGATAATTGGTAGAAAGTAAGAGAGTTGAGTCCCTTGTGTGGAGTAATGGGGCGGAGGAGGTGGTGTGGCTTCTGGAACACGGGACCGTTTGGGTGCCCGCTGGCTGCTGTGGAGCCACTGTTTGTTGTACCTCTTTCTCCGAGATTCCTGACGCAGGACAGTGTCTGGGGCCAGACTTGGAGCATGGGGGCCGGTGGCAGGATGGCTGTGCCCACGGCACTGCGGGCAGAGTCACTGTCCCACCAGGCCTTGCCGGTGCGTGAGCGTCTTGGTGCTGGGCCTCAGGGCGCTGCAGAGCGATGGGGCTGTTTGACTTGGGTTGCTTGCTGACTGCTGCAAGTCACTAGAGGTTTAACGCCCCTGTTTAGGTTGTGAGTTGCTTTTTAGCAGGAGAGAATCTTCTTTGAACCCCTTTTATGGGTGAAATCTGTTTGGGGCTGGCAGATTCCCTGCTACCCCCTCCTGCTTTTTGATGGTGAAGGATTTCGATACTGGTGACTGCAGGAGGGGCACCTGGAGCATTATCGTTGTCCTGAAACCGGAGCAATAAGGAGGGAAACACATTGGTCAGAATTTTATTTGCCGCTCTCTCTCAGACTGCAAACTGTTACCTGGCACTTGAGAGAACAGGTGTTTCTGTGAATGTTTTACTTTCTCCTCTTTATCCCCCGAAAATGGAAACCTCTTTCTCATATTTTATATGAGACATTTATTTATTTTATATGTATATATCTATATAATATATAGATATAAAAAAGAAAGATCTGGTACCCCTACCTAGAACGGAAGGGGGTTTCTGCTTTTAATACTACTTTTTTTATATCTGCTTTATAAATAATTTTAAAAATGGCATGGTCAAGTATTCTCTTAACACACACTTTAAGGAGACTGTTCCTTGAAAATGTGTTTATTCTTTGCTTCAGATAAACCAAGGAGTCGATATGCTGTGAATGGCTCTGGTGACGCCACAGAAGATCAAGATGGGGACTCCAGGTAGGGGGAAAACTTTTCTTGTTGCCTAAGAGTTTGAAGCAGAGGAGTCATGACATCTTGCTCTCTTGTCTCCTAATTCAGTAGGCAAATTCTCCTGGACTGTATAGAGGATGACCTGCCAAAAAATGCTTTAATGCCAAGTTATGAGCAAATTAGTGCTTAGGAACGAGGAATGTCTCATGAGGGAATGCTACCAAATGTGTTGTTTTCTGGGCAAGGTATAGGTCAGATATCTTGTGCTCATTAGGAAGGCAATATTACTCTTTCAAAACTAGGAGTATTAATCCTTTGGCAAAATTCCACTTTTCTTTACCTTCCTACCTTTGACTGGATATATTATTCAGTTGCCTCAAAATCTTCCCTATCTCCTGTAATTATTGTATGGAATTGCTGTGCACTAATGAATAACTAATTTTGTTTCTCCAGATATAGCTGCCTTTGTGTCTGTAAAGTGAAATAGTAGCTCAAAAGGAAACTGAGACTTAAAGATAGTTTTTCGATTACAGGAAATTATGGGTAACAAGTGCACTGAAAATAGGCAGTGCGTTGTTCAGCCTGCACATACATGCGAATGGACACTAATTAGTTTTTGTAGAAAATGTGAAATCTGCTGCATAGTTCTAAATTTATCACCATTAGATAGGAGACAAATCTGGGAAATAAAAAGTTGGTTTTTTTCTCCATTGGCCTGTAGCTCGGTTGCAGATCTTTTTTGTGATGGGTGTTTTAATCTCCAGTACTAATAAAATAGGGTAGTTGCTACTCTTCTCATATGTAAGAGTAAAATAAGAAGTACTCATCACTTGCCCCCCAAAAATAAATTTAGATTCCAGCCTTGCAAAATGTCAGCGTGTTCTTAGCTTTATGACTGTGACTGGTTTAGGTGAAGTTAAAAACACCAATGACAGCAGACTTCATTAATTCATATGTTTTTCCAGGACTGGGATCTTATGAAAACACATTTGCTTGAGGTCATTTGTGTCTCTTGCTTCTTCTGGTGTCTGTGAAACCTTCAAATGCAGACTTCTGTCATGTCGCCAGTGAGTACAGTACGGTACAGGGCACAACTCTAGTGGGAGCAAGCTGTGGTTTTGTGAGTTTGGTAATTGGTGAATGGCATTTCAGACTGTGCTGTGGACAGCAGCTAGTATGCACATTAGGAAGTCCCAGAGCACACGTTTGTTGGTTATCTCAGGGATTTTGTTGGTTGCTGTTCAAAACCCTGTCTCTAGTCTTTCCTTAGATAGATTAAGATGGTGTTGGAATGGTACCAGCTTCTGTCTGATACTGATTCTTGTTGCCTCTGCCGTTTTGGCAGGTTGGACAAAGCACTTAATGCTTGGTGTTGCCTGTGGTGCTGAATTAGTGTAATGCAGTATGTGGCTACTACAGTGATATAGGAAAAGCTTTTATAATTTCAAATTATGGTCAGATGAGAAAACTGCTAGTATTTTCCTGAACCTGGTTTTAAGTAGATTGAATGTTCTGGCATGTAACCTGTGTTAAATAAAGATTATTTCATTGTAATAGTGTCCAGAACTCTGGGCTTGAAAGTTAGTGCTTAACGTTCTGGTCAGGTATATGTTATTAAGCTTTTAGTGTTTAAAAGAATATATGATCTCTCAACTGAGCTCACTAAGTGCAAGGTATCACAGTTCTGAAGCGCTGAATGAAAGAACATTGAGACAGAAATCCTCCTCTGCAGTGACGGTCTTCAGAAAAAAGTAGTTGTCACTTGTACAGTTCTGTATATAGCAATACATACAAATTCGTGCTGCAGTGTCTGCACCCAACTCTTAATAAGGTCAGTGTTACAAAACTGAGGTGTCAGCCAGCACAGGTCTGTTAGCAGGAAGTCCCTGAATACTATCTCCAGTGGATCTGTCGGTAGCTGCCATGCAGATGAAGGGGAAATAGAAGAGGAGCATTTATGTTACTCTGAAAGTCTTGGTTCTGCTAGAGGCCAGATACCGAGGCCCAACACACTGCTTGTGCTGCTTACATGGCTGGGCACCTGCATTCAGAAGTTCAGAGTTTTTTTCAAAATTGCATTTGTTCCAGGTTTGTTTATTGGAAAGCTTTTTCCCGATACCAGTGTAAGCGGTGTTCTAAGTATGCTGCATCCCGTACAGCTGATGTAACAGCAGCTAAACATATCCTTCTCTTCAGTGAAAACAGCCAGTAGAAGAAATCACCAATACTCTTTATACTGAGTACTGTTAATTTATATTAGACAAGAGGAGGTTTGTTGGCAGAGTTAGTATCTTTCACTGGACTTAGTGATACAGGTGGAAAAATGTGCAAGTTTTAGGTACACAGACCCTTCTAGCACAAAACAAAAAGGGATCTTCAAAACCATGTAAAACAGGTTGCTCAGACTTTTGATTTGTATCAGACCATGTTAGGAGTAACAGAGGTTGGTGCCTTGGAGTAGAAGAGATTCTAAGGGGAGAGTGAAGGCAGAAAGGTGCAGGTGTCTTGGAGAGAGCAAGATGCATATGATTTGGCTGGGGGAACTGGGAGTGTTTGGCCTGGAGAGGAGGGGGCTTGGGGGGACCTTATTGCTCCCTACAGCTGCCTGGCAGGGGGGTGTAGGCAGGGAGGGTCGGTCTCTTCTCCCAGATAAACAGCAACAGGACAAGAGGCAGCCGCCTCAGGCTGCGCCAGGGGAGGTTAGGTTGCATGTTGGGGAAATGTCTCCACTGAAAGGGTGGCCAAGCACTGGAACAGGCTGCCCAGGGAGGTGGGAGAATCACCATCCCTGGAGGTGTTTAAATGACGTAGATGTGGTGCTCAGGGACATGGTTTAGTGGTGGGCTTGGCAGTGCTGGGTTAATGGTTGGACTTGGTGATCTTAAAGGTGTTTTCCAACCTTCTATGTTTTTGATGGCACAGACTGAGGCTTTGGGGCAGACAGACTGCTAGGCTGAGTTGATGGTGTGTGGCAATGTTTGATAATGTTGAAGGGTTGGGTCTTTTGTATGTTTTCATGTTCAGTAATAAGGGTTATTTCAGATTTATCTTGTTCCTGCAATAGTTCTTATGAGGGTTGGATTCATCCTTTTTTTTTTTTTTTTTTTATGCTGCATGGCTGTCTTTAATTTACTAGCAATCTAGAATCAAGTGTATCCTAGATAAGGTTTACCATAGCTTTTTTCCTAAGCTATTGGAACCCAGATCTTGCTTATATTAATTTCTACTCAATGGAGCTGTGTGTTTGGATCTTCAGTATATAGATTTTTCTTCCTTTTAAAAGCAAGTCAAGCAGCAGAAGTGGTTGAGGTGTGTTGATGGTGGCCATGCAACAAAAGGTATTCAGAAGAATCTTTCAGAAAACAAATTGCCTGTCAAGTGTCTCTCTTTATTGGCTTCTTCTCAGTCTTTCATCATTTGCTGTCTTCAAAAACATCCTGCAGTTTTTAAGTGCTTTACCAGTAATACATACCCCTCACGGCTTATGGAGATGCCTGCCAGTTATTTTTAATTTTTTTATCCCCTGAAAAAACGTGAGGCAATTACTCTTTTGAAGCCATAAGATAATACTTTGTTAAATTGTTCTGAAATGGTTTTTGTAGTTTTCTGAAGGTGGTATAGTCGGCAAGCAAAAATTCTAATGAAGATGCACATATAATAACATATGTTACACCAGACTTCACATTTTTTAGTAGCATAACTGACTAACTGAAGGAGATTTAGCAAGTTTGACAGCATTGGTGTCATTAATTGGCCAAATGCTTCTGTTATAAAAACCCCCAAGTTACTGACAAACAAGGACTTGAATGTCCCTTTCTAACAAACAGTAGCTCTCCTGTGATAACATTTCTGAATCCTCTGTCCCTCTTTCACTGGACTCCAGTGTTCTTCCTCGTATCTGTTCTGAAAGGCTTCCTTTCTGTAAGCCCGTGCTTTTCCATTCATTCATCCATCCATCCATCCCTCCCTCCCTTTAAAACATCCTTCCTGTGATATCACCCTCTTTGTATAGTTTGTCATTTAGGATTGTTCTAGGTTCCCTTTTCAATGTGACCAGTAGAAATCCACTGTCTTTTGGATTAAATAATTGTTGGAGGTTTTAATTTTGTCTCCCATTTCTAACGTGGACAGTATAAAGCTTTTATCAGTTTAATTTTTCAGTATATATAGGAAATTTGTTTCTGGAACCAAGTCCTTTTTTCCCTTGTTATTTGGAGGGGGGAAAAAAAGCAGTTGACTGTTACAATGAAAATAGGTGTGTGTTTGTTTCTCTGATATCAAAGTGAGTAGGGCTATTAACAGAGCCTTGCTGTGTACACCTGTTCTAAAGAAGGTTTTCAGGCTCTGCCTTGAAAACATTTTCAGCCTACTCTTCCTAAGTTTCTGCTTACTGCCTGGGAGATGGAGGGTGACTTCATGCTTGTGCTGTGAGTCTGGCCGGACTTGCACCTATTGTTTAGATCCCTGCAGAGAGCAGCAGCTGCTCTGTGTGCAAGGCCCTTTACAGAATCCTGGCTGTGCATGTGACAATAAACGGTTGGCATCCTCCTTTTCTAAGTCTTGTGGGTATGGAAGCACCAGAATCAGTTGTGAAGAGCTGTGGGCTGTTTGGGGCTGCATAGGATGCTCCTTTGGTGAAAATGCTAGTAATAGTCTAGAAAAGAAACTGATGTTTAGAATTTGCCATAAATCAGACTGCAACTTCTTCTATTATTTCATAAGGTAAGCATGAATTAAAAAGTATGATGTAGATACAGCTCCATAAATGCAACGTATTGTGGGAACGCATTACAGCAGCCAGTGTTAACAAGAGGACTAAAATGCCTTAGCCTTTCTCAGTGTTGTCAATCTAAGCCTGCAATATGTCCCCAGAATTCATCTACCATTAACTTTTGACTCTTTTCAATACTTATATTTCATATTTCCTTTACAGGAGTTTAACCCTTAATAGTTCATCCTAGTTTTTAATATTATCTCTTTTTTTTTTTTTTTATTTTGTGTACTCGCCTCGTTTATTTTCTTTTGTTGTGTTTTGTTTTGTGTTTATGGCCATGTTCCCATTTCAGAGACCAATGTCCTCTAACTGATGAGCAATTGGTTTCAGGGTAAGACCAAATGTTCTAAACAATCACCTTTGTCTAGAATGGCTTACTTTTCTCACCATCCTTTTAATTGTGCTTTGTTTCTGGTTTCTGTTTTACACTGAATGATGAGATAATTATATGCTAAATCACAATGTCTGTAGGAAAGGTATCCCTAAAGGTTTATGCTAGGATAATTACAAAGGTCCTACTAACATTTCTGTGCTTCCTGTAGGGTATCCAGAATGGGTGTGGTACTGTCCCTTCTGTGAACTGAGAAAAGTTGTGATCCTCCAAGAATGCAACAACTATAACGTTGGCATTGTAGTTACTCCAACAAGGGGCCCTGAAACAAATTGCTTTCTGATGAACAATGACTTAAAAATACAGATCAGTGAGTAAACTATTTAATCCCACAGGAATTATGGAGAGCTCTTCAGAGGCCTGGTTTTGAGCAGCTGTGCTGGTTGCTTGTTCTTGGTGCCCCCGTAAGCTAAGCTAGATGACTGCATTATACCCGACCCCTTTTTGAATGTGTGGAGGGAAAAGTGCTGATCTCTACCCAGGACCCCAGAAGTATTCTCTAGTCCCTGTTTAACATAAAGATGCTCACCTAGATACTCAACTCCAATTCTAAATTACTTCAAAAAGAATTCTTTATATAAACCTCGCTTTGAATTCCTGTGGCATATAAAAAGTTATTATTTGTTCTTGGGGAAAAAAATGAACTTGTGTTTGAGATTCTTTTCCCCCTCCTTTTCCGTATGCTAAAGCAATTGTTGTTTCAGCTGGGTTTCCAGAGGAGATGCCGGTGACAGCAGTCGATCTGCTCTAGTGTGGTTTGTACCGTACTGCTGGATTGTCTGTTGTTGCTGCTATGTTGAGCTTGTGATAGGAATGGTAGGATATTTTGGCCAAATCAAAGCTTTTGTTTTTTGTATTTAGTTTCCGCCTGCTGAATTCCTTAGTACAAGAGAGGTTTGCTTCCCTCTGGAAATCACAATGCTCAGACAAATCTCATACAAGAAAGGACTGTTACTGCCCAACTGTGAAACATAATCTGCTTCTAATAAACTCTTGGGCTCTGATAAGTCAGTATATGTAGGTCATCTTAATACAGCCGGCAGATTAGAAAAATCAGTAAAAGTGTTATTTTCTAAGATGAGACAATTAATTGAAATGATGGGGATAATGTATCTGCTGTCCCTCAATCTCTCCGTCATCCTGAGGCCTAAGATATGTATAAATTATGTAGATCATTGGGGGAAAAAAACCCCAAAGGAGCAAACCCGGTAAATCTAGGCTGTTGGATGAGGAGAATGGGACTGTAGTCCAGGTCACTCTTGGGAGAGCCTGTGGTGATACCAAGTGTCTGTACCTATCAGGTAGCACCTGTGTAACCCATCACAGGGCTGTCCTGAGTGAGTCATCTGTCTGCAGGTGCAGTACTCTCCCAGAAAGAGAAGCCTGTGCTAGTGGGAAGGTACTGAGGACTTTACAAAATCAACCTTTTAATTTCCTCCTCCCCTCAGAGCCACATACAGGGCAGACAGAGGGCTGTTGGTGTCGTGAGCTCCCTTGGGGAAATGCTGAACTCTTAGGTTCAGCACCATGTTTATCTGTTAAAAGATCTGCTGGTGTAATTCCTTGAAAAAGTCAAATCTTAACAGTGGTGAGTCATTGTAATGATCAGTTTTCCAGCTCCCAAGGTATCCTTTGCCGAGGCTGGGGGAGGGAAGAGTAATTTCTTACCAGCGAGCAGGCATTTTCTAGTTTACCCTCCTTCTCCCTTCACCCTGCAATGACCATATGCTCATTTTGGATGCATCACTATTATGGTCTTCCTGGCTCCATGATGAGCCTGTTAATGAACACAGCTGAACAGGCAAAAAGAGGGGGAAAAGCTCACTGCTGTCATGGTGACTCTTTTTCCTATTTTGAATGTGATCTCCAGGAGCTGTCAGTCCCAGTCCTGTTTAAGGACATTTTGCTCTTTCTTCAAAAACTCCATGTGTTGTGCAGTATGGTGGCCGAGGACTGTGGGCTCAGTGGCCCCAGGAGCCTCTGGCTAGTCTCCCCATCTCTCTGCTTGCCCTTAGCTGTGTTTGAAGCAGAGTGGTCAGGGGATTTGGACATTTGTATGCAGCTGCTCCTTCCATAAGCCAAACATAAGCAGCGTGCTGTGGTCAGGTTGACAAACACTGGGGCTTTGACAGTTTGTAAAATGTCCATGTTGTCCTTCATCTTCAGTATATGTAGGTCTAATAAAAGAAGTGCCCCCTGGGTCATATGCAGGTGGATACACACAAAAGGCCTGGGTGTGCGCATTTGTCTTAATTTCTGTAGTGCTCTGTAACTCACTTAGGGTGAACCAGGAATATGGTACATTAATTCCTTCTCTGGGCATTGAGGGCTCACTTGTGGCTGAGAGATAAGGTGAGTGTAGCACACACCCATGCCTGCCCTTTTCTCTGAGTGATACTGGGTTATCTGGGATACCTGCCTGGTGGAGGGGGATGGTCTGACAGGGGGCACATCCCTGCATGTAAATGAAGAAAATGAAATAAACGTTGTCATTCTTTAAGAAAAACTGGTCTCATCAGAAGCTGGTTTGAAATTCATTTGGTTAAATGGGAGCCTCAGAGAAATCAGATAAGGAAAGAACTTGCTAATAGCAAACCTTGCACTGCTCCTATTCTAGAACAAATTCCCTCCAGCAGCTAGCTGACATCCCCTTCCCTGTGGAAATGAGCTCCACTGTCTCAGAGGACACCCTGAGGAAAACAAGTGTTTGTAGAGACCAGACTCATGTCGCAATGCCATCGGAAAGAGCAGTTGCAGAATTTTCCTCCCTTGTCACACTGGATTCTTACCCATTTTTGCAGTGGTAGCTGTCTTTTACAGGGCAGACTCCTTGTAGATGCTTGCCCTCCTGTCTCGCAGCTGCTTTCTTCCCACCACCGATCCAGAGCAACCCAGTAACACCGTGGTTGGTGTTGGGAAGGGCCTGCCCTGTCATGAATTTGTCTAACGTTTGGTTTATTGAATGAGGAAGCCCAGGTGAGGCCAGGCAGCACTCAGAAGGGCACAGGTTGTGATCTGTTAAGTGAGAAACTTTTGAGTCTCACTGATAAACTTTGGGAAAGGAAGGACAAGTGTTGGTTGTATGTTTCTTCTAATTAAATCAGCTCTTTCTTACCTTCCCCTCTGCCATACTGGGTGGCTTAAAGATCTCTGTTGTGCTTGAGTGACAGGCTGTGTCAATATGTAGTTGCTTAGTAAGTTCATTAACCTGCAGCTAAATCTAGGCAATGGCTAACTTGAGCTGTTTTTATATTTAAGCGAACTGCATCTAATCTTTCCAATGTATTTTGCTGAGCATGTAATTAAATAAGCATGACCCTGCAGTCTTTGTCGTGAATGCTTCCTGTTTTATAATTGTGATGATCTGAGAGACGTAATTAAGGGGTTCTTAATTTTACTTAATTGGTGGTACTCCAGGTACAGCAATTTAGATGCAATTTACAATACGTTAAAAACTTATGAGTTAAATATACCTGTATTGGGGGAAATATTCTGGGGGTATGTTTTTTGAAAATTGTAATAACTTATGTTGCTGCTTTTCAAGGTTTTCGGATGTCATCCTGGCAACTATTTTGGCTACCAAGTCAGATATGTGTGGCAAGAAGTTTGAACTGAAGATTGACAATGTTCGCTTTGTTGGCCATCCCACGTTGCTTCAGCATGCCCTGGGGCAGGTACGGTGCCAGGTCCACTCCAGGGACCTGCTTCTTTACAAACTGCCTGGCTTGGTTAGGAAGCTTAGGATTCAGAATGTGCGTGTTGGCTTTTGATCCTGTTTTCACTTCCTGATGCTCAAAGCTGGCTTTTTACTTACTTCCAGATAAATACAGTGAGTGGCAAACTGAGGGAGCCGTGTCAGCGATTCACTGAACCCCCATCTGGTTACTGTAGAAAAGCAGTGTGGATAAAGAGGAGTAATACTAAGCAGTCCAGCTTAAAAAGCAGTTTCTTACTATGTTAGCTATTGCAAGTTAGCTTTTTAGCACCTCTAATTAGTATGGCAGTTAAAAAAAACCCAAAACAAACCACCCTAAACCTTCAGGAATGGTAGAAGCTGTCAGCCTTGTTTGGCTTTTAACTCTTAGTGGTGCTGAAGACGATTTGCAAGGCTTGGTTGAAATAGTTGAATGTAGAAAGAGGTTTGAAATTTTCTTGTGGGCAAAGTCAGGCTGCTGTTTGCATTGAGACCTTGCTCGGTGGCCTGTGTTTTAGCTGCCTGGAATGAAAGCACTTGCCACCTAGGCTATGGAGAAGGTCCTGCTTAAATCTAGGAAAGAATTTACATGCTTCTGTGTGCAAAATCTTCCCTGTCCAGTTCCTTCTTCCTGATAGACTGTAAGAATGAACTAGGCTTTGGTGATTTCTGAATCCAACACGGATCTCTGTCACTGAACTGCTTTGATCTCATTTTTTCAGCAAATTTGCTAAATCGTTCATTTTTTCAGGAAAAAAGTCTGCTTGCCAATTCTGTCATCCTTTCTATCTATAATTAGAGGTGCAAACAGATTGTTGGCAACTGCTCCTTGATATTTAGAGGACCAGACTGCTTTAATCCAAGTGAGGAGCTGGCCTCAAGCATCAGAAGATGCTAGTGTTCCACTTTCGAAACTGTCATGAGTCCACAAGAAAAGTGACAGAGGATCACCAAGACTCAGTCCTCAAATATTTAAGCTGGTTTGGAAGACAGGATTCAAGCGTCCCAAGCTGTGCAAGTACATCACCAGCCCCAGACAAGGCAAGCGCCAAACCAGGCCCAGGGTCTCTACAGGGACCCCAGCCAGGAGCGAAAGGAGATGGGAGCAGAGGCAGGGCTTGATGATGAGGCTGCAGTGTGCTTAAGGGTCCACCCTGGAGACAAGCTACCTAACACGATGTAGGTCGAAAGTCCATCCAGGAGACCGGCTGGAGACAGGCACACCTACAGGCCCTGGGCTCAGCTTAAATGGGGCTCCCAGGTCATGGGCTGTGGTGCGTGGGGGGACCCAATCGAGGCTGCTCAGGACCATTAAGACCTTTTGGTGCCCTCAGGGCCCTGACAGGGGTGGCCTTTGCTCTCGAAGTATCAGATTCCTTTATTTTGTTAATCTTGTCTGAAAGGTACAACTAAATGTAGTGTAAATGAGGTTGAAATTTTGTATTTGCATTATTTACCACGTGTTATTATACATTCTCTCTACTTCCCAGTCGGTTTTATCCTAATTGCAGGAATTTCCTCTCCATTTTCAATTTATCTAAATAAAATTGCATCTGGGTAAATAAATGAAGTTATAAAGTGCTGTACACACTTTTTTAATTAATTTTTGTAGAATCTTCTTTTTGGGTGTGTCTTATCACCCTGGTAGGCACTCCAGAACTTTCTAGCACACAGAATTTTCTAGATGTGGCAGCTAACTCTTGCTAGCTCATTTGAGTTCTAAATCTGGGACCCTTCTGCAGTTAGGAGGAAGCTAGATGGACTCCTTTCCCATGGGAGCAAAGGCAGTGACTGGAGTAACCTGACAGTCTCTGGTTTGGGTCTCTCAGAGTCATAAATTAATCCATGGGACAGCTCAGCAAATTCTTACTCGGATGAGATTCAGGAGTTACAAGAGCACAGATATTTAATCCTGTATGCCTTTTATGTAGCAATATTCTGAATTCTTTGAATTCCTTCAACATTTTCTTTTCCAGCTTAGTCTTTTCTTCTGTTTTCTGGAGAAGTGATATGAAATTAGCCTGCATCCCAGGTAGTTTCTTTGATTTTAAAGAAGGAACAGAATCAGTCCCTACACTCAGAAGGGCTTTATTGAAATTCACAAGACATCCCGGAACCTCTAACTTGAGAACAAATACACACAGTAAATGGGTTTTACCACCCTCCCATCACCACCTTTTTGATAGAACTTCACTTACACATCAGAAAAAAACAAAAATATGTATCGCTTTTTTTAGTTTCTCTAATTGTTAAGTCTGCTGAGTGAAAGCACTGGGATTTCGGGTTTCACTGCTGAGCAGTTCATTGATGATGCTTGGAACCTGTCAGGAAGGGTGGATGCAGCTCTGCTTTTTTCAGCTTCTCTGCTTTTGCTCCATCTCAGATGCTGCATTAGCTACGTATGCACATACTCAGGGTAGAGACCGAATACTAGGTTAGCTGGGTGTTTGGTTTGGTCTGGCAGGTTATAGCTTTTTCACTTGGGATTGGATGGGTGTTCAGCAGGCAGTTTCGGGGGTAGCAGGAACGTCCCCTGGATTTTGTGCTCCATCTTGTGGCGACGCTTGCTCAATTCAGAGTTGTTAGTCCCAGCCGTGCAAATTCAGCTTGCTTGTCTTGGCTTTCACTGGGCCTCCCCACCAGAAAGTCTGTACCTGCATTAGGCATGAAGCTCTCTGCTGCAGAAAGAATAGGGGGAGCTGGACAATGTGTTTGAAAAACCCTGCAGGAAGGGAAAATCAAACTTTATTTTAGTACTGCAGTTCTAGAGCATATTTTTTTTCTGATAAAAGCAACAGTTTGTAACGTGACACAATCCAAATGGGAATTTTAGGAAGCAAAAGAATAGGTGTGACCTGGGATGAGAAATCTATGGACTTCTCTTTAGTTAACAATATATATGACAATTCTGCTAAGGAATTTAAAACTAATGATGCTAAATTGCAATAGTAAAGATACCTAGTAAGACTGCTATCTGAGCTGATACTCATTTCCATGGTCATGATGAAAATGCTTTTGTGTAAGCCTTCACAGCTTCTCAGAAAAGGCAGTGTTGTAGAGTAACTGTGACACTAATAAAATAATAGTTTACAAGTCAGATTTAATGGTTTGATTTGTCTGCTCTCTTTTTCTCAGCAAACTTGTTATTTGACCAAGTTAGGTTGTGGTTTTTTTCTTTTTTTCCATTGTTACTGGATCCTACTGACACTAGCCTATGGGATTTTTTTTTAAATATTTTCAGGTATCCAAAACTGATCCCTCACCGAAGAGAGAGATGCCCACTATGATTCTCTTCAATGTGGTGTTTGCACTAAGGGTAAGGACCATCTTCATGCCGTCTGACAGTGGGATGTGCTTTGGATCTATAAGAGAATGCAGTAGGCTCATGTTCCAGTAATCTTTTGTAAAACATTCAGTGCCTGATATCATGGGGATATTTTAATTGGAAGCAACAAGCCTAAACGTTGTAGAATCTGACACTGAGAAGTGGGAAGGTTTTCCAGCCCAGTAGAAAACAAGTACAGTTGTTCTTTTCAGGACATTTTCTAGAGTTTTTGGTTTTAAATCCCCAGAGTGTAAAGGCATGCAAGAAGCCACTTCGCAAAATAGATACGACCCAGCTGCAAGTCCTGTATGTCTCTTGTCTTTTGTTATTAGTGAGCTGGTAATCTGCTGTGATTTTTCTAGACCCTGCAACTGAGGCTTGTCCCACGAAGCTGTGCAGGGAGCAGCCTGGCTCTGACTGTCCTGTGTGTCAGATGTCGCTCTCTGTACATGGCTGCTCTACTCCTGCCCAGGATAGGACCAAATCCCTACAGCTGCGCTAGCGTGCTGCCAGACCCTTGTGACTCCATGCAGCTCGGACCTTGGTGGTCGGCTCTGCTCCAGAAGTGGAGGCAGGAGGCAGCGTGGTCAGCGGCTCATGCTTGGCCAGCCTGAAGGGTCAGATCCCCACCATAACCTTGGTCAACCCAAGCTTGCTTAGTGCAGAGTCATTCAGAAGCCTAGTGTGGCTCAGAACAGCATTGTTTTGAGCTCTTACTAATGCTGTGTGATACAGAGACATGTGTCTTTGCTCAGTGCCTCCAGGCTTTTTTAATAATTAAATGGACAGTGTTTGAAATCTGCCTCCTCTTAGCAATGAGATCGTTGTAAAGGGAGAGTGCCAGGGAGCAGAAGCTGTAGCATTCTAAATGAGAAGAAGGTACAAGTGATGAATAACTAGGTTTTGATGCTCAGTAAGAACCTGGAGCAAATATGTAGTGTTTGCCTGTAATTTTTTTCAGCTCTGTTGACTGGATGTTGGTGTCTGTGTTCAGGGATCCTGGCTTGGCTGATTAGGTGGTATAAAACCCTAGAAATTTGATTGTGTTTGAGCATTATTTGATTTCTGAGTTCTGGCTTTCTCTTCCCAGCCCAAAAGTTGCATCTGTGGAGCTAAGATATTATTTTTGTGTCAGGTACACATACAAAGAAACATCTTAAAAATAAAAGAGGGAGTTGGAATACCTGTCTTTATGGGAATGGTTGATTTTTGCTTGACTGGATACAATGTCATGATTTAAAAGCCTTCAGCTCCCTGCTTGTGAAATTACATTTTCTTTTCTTTTTTTTTTTTCCTTTTGGCACTAGTACTTTTCTTACTGCTGGCTTTCCAGTAGTGACTAACGTGGAAATGGCCACAGTCTGGGTGGCTTGTCCTCAGCTGAAGAGCAAGATTTCACACAATTATCCCAGCAATCAGTCTGAGTCAAGCAAGAAATTGTTCTTGCTGAGTTCTGCTGGGGATCCAGTGTTCTTGTGCTGTGGGACATTCTTAGGTCAGGAAGTGCTGAATTTGCAGTGCAGGAGTTGATTTTAGATTTCATGCATTAAAAGACCTTAGCTTCAAGAATTATGTTGTTTTGGTGTATTGGTAAAGCACCATGCTTTGGTTGTAGGTAGGTGTGTGTAGATGCACATGTAAACACAGACATACGTATGCACTGAGTCCTGTGGAAGCAGAAGCATTGAAGCCAATGCTTCTTCGTTCACAACACTGCAAGAGCTTGGTGAAGTGCTGTGAAGGCTGTTTCTAGCCCACATTTTTCTAGAATATAATTTCTAGTGGTTCTCCTAGGGAAATGTGCTTTTGCATTTTGGCACTGTCATGATACTGATGTAATTGAGTGTGTAATAGCACTAAATCATATTTGCCAAATGAGACACTCTTAGTTCATAGAGAGCCGTCAAGTTTCTGGAGAGTGCTGTGCAAGAAGTGAGTGGAAATTTTTTCGTAGCACGGTGTAGTGCACTGCAGAGGGTGGGTGGAGGCATTCTGCGATAAAGATGAGAGTCCATCTGCAGTGGGCAGACAGAGCAGGCAAAGTCCCAAATGCTGTAATCAGCACTGATCCTGCTGTGTTCAAGCTTCAGGGTTACCAACGTGTCGTGACTCAGCAAGAACAGTGGAATCCAAAAATGATGACTCATGGTTTGTGAGTTTACATGCCAAGTGATCACTTGCTAGAACCATAAATTCTTTTAAATGTCTTAACAAACATGAAGCAGCTGCTCACTCGGTCTGGAGCCACTGAGTCCCCCCTCCTTGTCAGCTGTACTTACATGATAGATTTTTCTAGCACTTTCATTCTAGGACATGCACAAACACAGTGTTAGTAATAAGCCATATTTGTGAAATGTTTGGGAGAGTAAATCCAAATTGATTCTGGTTTGGGATCAAATTGTTGATCATGTACTGGTAATTCTTGCCTAGGTGCTGTCTTGTCAGTATGTAAGACAAACATCAGTACAGCAACATGGAACGAGTGGGCTGTGTTAAAGGCACAGCAGTCCTTATACTCCCAGTAAATTCAACCTGCACACCGTGATATTCTGCCTTTTCGAATAGCTTGACACTTTCTTTTCTCACTGTGTGAAATGGAGTTTTTTGGTCTGTCTGCTAGCAGAAGGCCCATTAACAACTGGAAAAAATAAACCTGATAGGAATATCATGCTCCAGGTGCTGTGTTCATCTGATACACATAGACATGCTTAGAAATCCCTGAGTCTTCTCTTTACCTCTGGACATCTCTGAGCTTCTGCTTTTTTTCTGCTCAGTCAAGTTCCTTCCTTTTGCCATTTGCCAGAGGCTGACTTTTGTTATCTACTGAAGAGTTATTTTGACTACTTATCCATCACTGTAGTTCCATAGATATGATTGTGGCTGTATCACCAACCTGTTTCTTTTCTGTGTTGCCTGCAGGCCAATGCAGATCCATCTGTGATAAACTGCTTGCACAACCTCTCCCGAAGAATCGCCATAGTCTTGCAGCACGAGGAGCGCCGCTGCCAGTACCTGACCAGGGAGGCCAAGCTGATCTTAGCTATTCAGGATGAAGTGTCTGCCATGTCAGAAAGTGAGTGCTGAGCTTAGCTTTGTACAGGAACATGTTTGTCCAGGAGCACTTTTTCAGAAAAGTGCTGATTGTGCCACCTTCTTTTGTGGCTGGGATCAGTATGAACAAGTTTTGGTGCTCTTTAGCATTCTGATGCCTTTTGACTGCATTTCGCCTCATCCAAGATCACTATCCCTATGCAGAGATGTCAGTTTTAGATGTGCATCGCTACCTCAGTTCAGTGTGATCACTGACAAATGTACACTGAACATTTGGATCTGCCTGTCAGGCTGAGATGGAAGAACTCACAAGTAGCCTGCTTCACCCACCCTGGAGCAAGTTTCCCATGCTTTAATGCTGTATGCTGAGTCACCAGACTTCTTGCGTGGAAACTTTACTCTTACATGTTGTTACCATGGCTAGCAAATAGTTACAGAGCATTTTTATAGAATGTACTTCAGAGCAAATTACTATAATAATACACACTATTTAAGGTGATCTCTGTCTGACAGTGATGCATCATCTTGCTGCAAGCATTAAAAATTAAAACTAACGTCTATGAAAACAAAAACAAAATCATCACTTGTCAAATTCACAGTTACATGCACTTAACTGAGTTGAGGTTTAGGAGAAATTGACAATAATTCACTGTTATTATTTTAGTATGTAACTTGAGTTATTGTAAAAGCTTTGAAAGACAATTATGGATTGAAAAGATGGGGATTCTGTCTCTAAGATACTGGTTGATACCTAGTGGGGGAAGAGGAAACTCTTTGCTTTGAAATCAGTGGTTTGCTTTCTTGTTTTGAAATTTTCCATAGCCACAGAAGGGCCACAGTCACCTTTTCATCACATCCTACCCAAGTGCAAACTGGCCAGAGATCTCAAAGAGACATATGACAGGTAAGTGGGATTTTCTTCCTCACTCACAGTATGCTGCTTCTTACTGGAACCTCTTGACCTTATTCCATAGGATATTATCCACCTCTTCATACTGTTGAGCCGTTGGGATTTGGGTTTTAGACTAGGTGAAGAAATGTGAAGGCTAGCCATCAGGCAAAAAGTTTGCAGAATTGCTATCCTAATCATTACCTTGGTCTCCCTGTGACTATGTTACAGTTCTTAAAAGTTGATGATGTCTGTTACAGCTTTAAGAATTATTATTTCCTCCTTAGCACAGAGGCACATAATGACAAGTGAATTGTAGAATTGAGAAGTGTCATAATATGAATATCATATCGCTGTAGAAGTGCTCTAAACCTGCAGCTAAGAGAAAAGTGCTGCATCTTGTGCTGATGGCAAGTCAGATACTGCACTGGCTTCATTTGGTTACACTGTGCATGTCTGGACAGTGAATTTGAATTAGGTGGTGAGACTTTCAGCAGAATGGAAAGTGTAACATGCCATTTCTTGACTGGATTAAAAGTTCTGGCAAGGATTTCAAAGGAGTGTGGAGTTAAGTGTTGAATTTCAGCAGGAGCCGGCACCAACCTCCTCCAGCATACTTCTGCTCTTGACAGCCTGTCAGTGCTGACTCCTCGTGCAGAGCAGATACCTCTGTTCAGGGTATGAGCTTGGTGGAAGACCTTGAAAAAGGAGCATGGAAGGTTTTGGTGGGGAGGAAGGTGATGTGCCCCTTGATTAGGGTGTTTGTCAGGGCTTGGGAGAATTATGCTGGAGTTCCTTGATTGACTGTAGAGCACACTGTATATTAGACAAACCCTTTACCCTCCCTAGACTGTGGTTCCCCTTGTACAAAGGGAATAATTGCAAAGCCCTGTAAGGTAAGGCACTGAAAGCCTAAATAATATAATGATTGCCAGGCACATTAGAAAGCTCCTAATAAGCTGTTCTTTGTTATGTTCAAGAGCTGTGAATTTCAGCTTGTTTGGAAGGAATGTTGAATGTTGTTCCATACAATTCGCACAAAACCTGTACTAAAGTTTAAAATAAGGCGTTTTTTATGTAGCCTGTAATTGTAATACTAAACTTCACCTACTACTTACTTTTTTTTTCTATTTCTCCAAGGCTGTGTATTTGTGACTGGGCAAACCCTGATCTTGTTTCCAAACATTTTAGTGACACAGTGACATCTTGTGGCATTTAGCTGTGACTGGAGGAGCATGCAGCCCAAGCTCCTGGAGTGTGTAATATATTCCACCCTTCCATGACGTAAGAATAGACTGACCACAGAGAAACACACATTGGTGCTGCCCCCCAGATGTGAAGTAAGTCAGTGTCTCCCTCATTTAGGCATTGTGAGTGGGGAGAAGTGGTGCAAGTTATATTTTGACACTTTTGTGTGACACTGTCATAAACAAATTTGTAAGAAATAAGGTGTTGGTAAAAATATCAAATGTCTGTGCATTTGATTGGAAAGCTCTGTTTGAAGAGTAGTTACCAGTGTTGTTGGCTGGCTGGGTAATAAGGTGGTGGTCTGCGGTATTTTTCCACTACCATTTCCATACCTCATATGAGAGAATAGGAAATAAGCTGATTACACCTGCAGTCAGGTTAGTTGAGAGGGGCTGCAGCACCTTGCCAGGCAGGCACAGAATTAATATTATTTTTTTGTAAGGTAGAAGAAATGGCCTAGACATAGGATTTTTATTCTGCAACTCCAAGATGAAGAATTCCTGTGTGGCAACAGTTCTGGAGTGAAGTCTGTGTGGTCTTCTGTGAAATGAGTTAGTCACTTGTGACCTGGGGTTGCAGAAAAAAGCAAACAAGCAAGCATGCATAAAATAAAAGTCTTGTCTGTAAGATAGGAAGCAATCTCACTCAGGATTGTAAAGCCCCTGCTGTAATGAATATTATATCCAGTTTGGGGCGGCATATTTCAAGAAGGATTTGGGCCACCTAGAGAGTGAGGAGGAGTGAGAATGACCTAAGAGGAGAGATTGCAAGATTTAGTCTGTTTCTTTTAGAGAAGAATAGGCTGCTGGGAACAGTAAGTCTTCAAATGCATGTAGTGACAATGTGCTGTTTTAAATATACAGCGATTTCTGGCATAGCCTTTGGCATAGGGGAAACATAGTAAAGTGGAGAGAGCACTTTGAATTGCAGATGGAAATCCAGGTCTCCATTTGAGATTCGCTTAAGCCAGCGTTTCCTAGTGTCTGCTGTTTCTGCAGTTCCAGTCAAAGGCCTCTTGAATTGTCACGGCTGCTCTAGAGGTGCTGCCTAGCCCTTGGTTTCCTGTAGATGGTGCTGAGGTATTTCAGGCAAGACCCACATGTCCCTTAACAAGTTGGTTTGTACCAAACCACAAAGGGTATGAATCTTTTTACAGTTCAAAGTGTCCCTTGCGTTTTGAATGAAATGCCTGTATTTTATAAGGCAGGAATCAATAGCCAGGTCATCTTAACTGTTAACACTGTTGCTGCTATAGTAATGGCCTGTTAGTAAACGGAGGGTTTAGAGGTAATAAACATCTAGCTCCTGGGACCTTTTTTGACTCTAATGGAGAAAACTGGAATGTTTCTTTTTTATGAGTTCAGAAAATAGATTTGAAAGTCTCTGTTCACTTCGTCCCCAAACTCCAGCATTGGTGTGGAACAAAAAGCAAGGGCTTTAGGAGCAAGAAAGTCCAGTTGCTGGTACCTCCAGCGCTGACAAATTTACCAGTGTTGCAATGGGTGTCTCTTTTAAGCCAGTTTCAATTTAGGGAATTAAGATGACTTTCACCAAGTTTGATCTGCAGCTGCAGGTAATATGTTAGCTTGATATTAGTGCGCTGCCTGTCTGTTTATAGCAATCTTCTCTTAGCTTTATATTGGAGTAAAGTGGAAGTACAGGGAGGTTTTTGGGGAGGGTTGGATTGTTTGTTTCTTCTTTTTAACACACAAAGAGCCTTTATACATTTTCTTTTAGCCTAGTGGGATTTGAGCTGACTGGTAGATCTAGCCTCTCAGCAGCTCAGGGAGAAGTGGAATAATTATATGAAATTTAGTGAATTATTAGGTGTGATTTGTGTGGCTGTACTGTAAAAGATAAACCATCACCAGTTATTTGGTCAAAGGATGGTCAATGTGTCCTTCACAAGGAAATGTGAAATCATTTCAAAGCTCTATGTAGTCACGACCTCTAGCAAAAAATAAACAAACTCCAAAGCTACAAGCTCACCTCCACCAAACTAGAAAACATTAATTTCTGATTTAAATAGGATAGACATGAGGGGTGTATCTGTAAAAACTCATAACTCTTTTATAAAATATGAGGTGGGATTGTCTTTGCTTTTCCAATAGTTATGAAAAAGAAGGCTGAGTTCTGTGGATACTGGCCAACTTTTGAGTTCCCGTTTTGGGGTAGTGGCTCACAGTTGCTGTTCAGGGCAGAGCAGAATAGAGAAAAGAGCAGTCATATTTCCAAAAATGTTTCCCAGCTTCCTGCAGCTCTGGAGGTGGTTTCTGTATATTCAACAGCCTTCAGCTGATCTCACTTCCCGGAATTAGTCCACCATCCTGTGAGCCAGAGTAAATATTTAACCACCACAGCATCCTCTGATAAAGAGGTCCATGGCTTAACTAGTTTCTGTGTTTCTTTCTATTTCTTTTGAACTTTGCCTCTTCTAGTATCTTGAGATGTCTCATAGGTCTTACGATGGAGAGACGCTAAACAGCTTTTTCCTATTGACTTCTCCCTGTCTCAATTTTAGACAATGATATCCCCTCTCAGTATCCTAATCCCTCACCATGTATCCCTTGGTATCACTTATCATGTATTATCTAACTAGAGATTTTTTTAAAAGTGTTGAAATTAAGTTTTCATGGGATAAATGGAACGTCTTTGAGGCTTTAATAGCCAGTTAAGAGTATGGGGAATGAAGCTATTTTTGCCCTGATACTCTTGAAGTCTGTGGGAAAAAGAAGTTGCAGTAAGGTCTCTGGATACCAGTTAACTAGTAGAACAGCAGATGAAATTCAGTGTAAAGGAATGTATGTAAGGCCAAACAACCTTTATATAGTACATAACTGCTCTGAAGAGAGCTTTTGAAATTACAGCAGATAGTTCAGTGAAAATGTGAACTCAGTGAAAAAGCTCAGGGTGCAGTAACACTGAAAAAAATCCCCATAAAATGTGAGAAGCAGTTAGGAAAGGAGCAAAGAACAAAAGAGAACCTTCTTTAAATTACTGATGTACCTAATGCACCCTTGAATTTTTTTGCAATTTTAGGTTTCCTACCAGGGACTACTTAAACTGTGTCCCTGAGGTTCATGGTGTGCAGCTGATGCAGCGTTCTCGACTTCCCACAGTCCTGCATCTTCCTGGAGTCTTTGCTGCACGATTCTAGTTGGTTAAGAAGAATAAAGTAGAATTGGAGCTTGGTGACTTGCTGATGTAACTTTGAAAACTTGTTTTCTTGGTATTCTGTTCTGTTGCTGGTTTTTGCTGTTCTGCTTCTGCCCCTAAAAGAAGGTGGCTTCTGGGTCTGCTGGTCGCCAGCCAAAGAGCTTGGGGCCAGCTCACGGAGATTTGTGAGGCTCACACTAAAAATCTTGCTAAGTAGGTGACTTCATGGGGAACCTGTAAAAGTGAAGGCAGATGTGGATCCAAACTTCACTTTCTGTGACTTGACTATATTTCATGTTGCATGAATCTTTGTGTGTGTATATATATATAGAAGTGAAATTATTTAAGTGTTGGCTGACTAAAGCCAGTCGCATACATTGCTGCTGGAGCATGTAGCTTATTCCTTGTCAAATTATTAGGGACTTAAATTATTTTCCATCCAAGGAGGGGTAGGTAAAGGAGAAATCACGTACATAAAGCTGTAATGAAGGCTTGAAATTATACAGTTGAGTGCAAATGTAGAAGAATGAAATTAAGATCCAGATCAGAACTGAAAATCTGGTTTTCTTGTTGTCTTTAATTCTAGGCTTTTGTTGTATAGTGCACTGTAGACAAAATTATGCTGTGGAGAGTATAATTATGTAATTAAAGCTGCTGCCTTGGTGCACTTGAACCAAAGAATGAAAGGAACCAACTGTATATTTTTTCTGTTTCCTGAATGTTAACCTGTGCAGGGAAAATATCCCTGCAAGTGTTTCATGTATCTCTGCTTCTTTTCGGAAAAAGAACAACGCCAATAGCTTTCAGGTAGTCTTTTAACTTGCTTGACCTTCATTTATTGTTGTGTTTTCTCTTGTGAGTATTTGGCCTGGTAGATAGTGTGGATAGCTACTGCTTCAGGGTGCACTTTGCCTTGATGTGTTTTGAGAGAATCCAGCTTTTTCTGTCAGTTGGTGTATGTCTGGTGGGATAAGCAGTGTTACTGGAGTTGCAGCATGTAATGCAAGAAAAACGGAGGTGTTTGCCGTGCTTTGCATGTTCCTTCAGGGTGTGGAGCCTCTGATCAGATGCGATGTGGTAACGCAGAGAGACAATGGATTCATCTTTTCAGTTCCTTTTTAAAAAAGGAAGTATGTTGTATCTGCTCCATTTGCAACTTGAAAAATAGATATATTTTCGAGGTCAGTGCAAGATTTGATAACAAAACCATGGCCTCTGCTTTTGAAAAGTGTTGTCTGCAGTGAGATTTTCCCTAATGAGTCTGATCATGCATGAGGCAGGATGGGATCGTGTTTGCTCTCTCACCACTCTGTTGTGGTTTGGTGAATAGTTACACAGGCAGCCAAAGCTACCCAGTGTTTTTGTTTTAAAGCTGAATTTTCAGGTCTCTCTAAATCCTGTATACAACCAGATGAACTTGAAAAAGAGCACGTTAGTTTGTGGCCTACAATTGAATGCTAGGTATAAATGTTTAAAAATCCACATAAAGTTTCCAAGACATGTATTTGCTCCTGGAATGTTTTTAAATATATTTTGTGTAGAGGGGAAATTCGTGGGCATTATCGACACAAAAGTCATATTGTGAGTCTCAATACACTTGAATTAAAAATTCAGATGGGGATTTTTAGAGTGCAAACTTTGAAATTTTATTTTAGGCCAGAAAAAAAGATTTTGGAAGAAAGTTTAAAGTCAAAGGACATACTGAGAAATTCAGCTTTACAGTGTAGACAAGATTAGCTGTTGCTTAAGATTGATTTGCAAGTTTATATGTGTTCCAAGCTCAGTGTACATGGAAAGATGTGATGGGCCTTGCCTTTTCCTCCCTGCTCAGTCCCAGTGCCTCCAGCAAAGCTGTTCCCAGGCCAGTGGTTCCTGCCTGTGGGCTGGGCAGTGGTGTGAAGGTTTGCAAGGTGGTGCTAGCTTAGCTCCTTATGGTATCTACTCATTTTGAAGTAAACATGGTTACCTACCTAGGTATGTTTAACCTGTTGTCTAGATTTACAGACTTCCATAAAACTACCTGAATGACGTTCATTGCTTAAATCTTTCAGTTCTCTGGGTTTTTTTCAGTAAAAGAGGCTTATAGTTGCTTTCAGGCTGAACATGAGGGTCAGACTTTATTGTCATTCCTGAGATGTCCATCATATCCACTCCAGTCCTGTTGTTTGAAGTCAGCTTAAAGGCTTAGCTTAGTCCCTGTGGTTTCCTAGAGTGAAACCATTTAACAGCATGTTTGTGACTTCACGTGACAAGCAGGAGCAGGTTAGTAGGAAACAAACAACCTAAAAGCAGAACTGGAGGAGTCCATTATTGTGGAAATATGTTGCTTGTAACACCCCTTGCCCAGTACAGACATCTCCTTTTCTTTTTCCTTAGAGAGGAAGATGGAAATTGGAGGTGAAAACATTGTGCCCGATTCATCTCTGCCCTTTGCAGCTCTGGTCTAGGGAATTTTCCAGTGCCCTGCAGTAGATCTTCAAGAAACACTTTTAACTCGAGATAGTGTTGCAATGTTAAGAGCAGAGGGAGCAGACTATCAGTCTTTCACATCCCCCCAAAGCCTCGTTAGGGGATAATGCTTTGTAAGTACAAGTTCAGGAAGCCCTTGCAGCTGGGAATCAGCTGGTCCTGAGCCAGTCTGGAGATAGACAGCGTACACGCAGTTTTTTCTTGTCCTGGTGTGATTCCTCTGCAGGGGTGAATCTGGACCACTACATTCATTTGTTATACATGGTAAATGCTGTATGTATTTATTTTCTTCCTATTTTAGTCTCTGCACAACAGGGGTGGTCCGTTTACATATCAACAACTGGCTGGAAGTGAGTTTCTGCCTGCCTCATAAAATCCATTATGTTGCCACAAACTTTATACCCCCTGAAGCAATTGAGAGAAGCCTGAAATCTATCAGGTAAGAGCAAGCTCTGTCTTTCAGAGTTTGGCTGGTCCTCCAGTTGCCAGTATGGTGCTGCAAATGCCTGTGCTGGCACAGCTTGGGGGACGATGTGACACTGAGCTGTAGCGGTGGTGGGGGCGTGGGCTGAGTCAGGGCTTCCTGGAGCTGATGCTGGGGTACCATGCTGCTGTATACATGGTGGTGTGAAGCCATAGCTTTGTGTTAACATTAGGTGGTCTGCACTGTTTACAGTTAGAGGAATTGTGTGTTCGTTTTAATCTGTTGATCCAAAAGTAATTTTGCTTTTAGAAGAGAGTGAGCCCAGGCCCCACAATATCTTATTTCCTGCATTCATTGTTTACAGCTTTTTACTTGCAAAAATAACTAACTCTTGCTTTCTTCCTTTCCTCTACTCCATTCTGTATTTCAGTAATGCAGATGAGCAGTTTTCAGACTAGTTCTCCAGGCTTAATTGCATGCCAGCCCGTTGCAGTCTTTTTTTTCCAGTCACTAGGGCATCCACTTACCATATAACCCTCTGTCCCTTTTTTATGGGGAGCGTCTTACCTTGTGACATAAAAATAAGCTTATTCTGAACCCACTTACAGGAAAAAGATGATATTAGAAGTTCTTTTTTACCAGTAGATTAACCTAGGTATCATGGTCTGGGAATAACTAAGCCTTCAGGAAAAGCTGCAGTTTACTGTGCAAATGTATTCTATTTTTCTGCAGGCCTTACCATGCCTTATTACTTTTAAATGATGAGAAGTCATTGCTTAATGAGCTCCCGTTGGACTGCTCTCCTGCCCTGGTGAGAGTAATTAAAACTACCTCTGCTGTGAAGAATTTGCAGCAACTGGCTCAAGATGCTGACTTGGCATTGCTACAGGTACGGGGAACTGTCAGCAGCAGATGAAATTCTTTTAAATCACGAGGTGTTTTCTTTCTGTGTGCCAGTGGGTTTCTGTGGTACATGAGCATGTCAGTTCTCTTGGTGCGAGCAGAGCAACAGAGAAAACACAAGCCTTAGACCGTGGGGAAAGGTTGGAGAATGAAGGGCAGCGGTGCAGCAACAGTGCTCGGCAGATCACTGCGGGGTGGCAGGAGGGGCTGGAGGTCTTGAGTCCACACCACTGCTCAGAGCAAGTCCATTAACACAGGCTGCTCAGGAACTTGTCTGTTCAAATTGTGAGTACCACCAGGGATACCTCCCACAGCCTCTCTGGGCCCTGGTTCAGCATCTGACCAGCATCAGAGTAAAGAACTTTCCTTATATTTAATGGGAATTTCTCTTCTTCCACCTTGTGTGTGTTGCCTTCCACCTTGTCCCTGTGCCGTTCTGAGAAGAGTGGCTCTGCCTTCTCTATGCCTTCCCGTTAGGTAGTGAAAATCAGAATCAATAGTACTCTTGACTTACACCACAGTGTAAATCACACAGTCTTGGTTCTGCCACATTGATGTCTATGTGCGAGTGGTGGCACCCAAAATGCAAGTGAAGGCTTGCAGCTGCCGTGGCCAAATACGCTGCTTCCCCTGAATCTGCCAAGATCTGTCTTTTCTATTGAAGAGCTCTGGAAGCCTGTGCAAACCTACCTGTCGATTTCTCTTAGCACATTAGTGCGTGGACTTTGCAGAGTCCCAGGAAGAGGCTCTAGTTTAGGCTTGAGCAAAAATTTTGAGCCAGTCTCTCCAAGCCAGCAGCAATTTCTGAATGCCTTTCTAGTACTGGCAACCAGATTTCAAACCTAAATTGCTCAGGTGACATGACGAGTCCTTGAAAAGGGAAGTTTGTGCCAGTGGAGGGAATAAGACTGGTAATTGTGTGAGACATGAGGCCACTGAGAGGCCACTCTGGGTGTCTGTGGTCATTGTGGCGCTTTGCTTGTCAGCCCTGATGATATTAGAAGATACAGGAGAGGGGAGAACCACTCCGTGCTTCTAACAGTCGGTTCAGACCCAGGGATGCGATCTGTGCTCTGTGTGACAGGAGAGAAGAACGCAGCTTGTCATCTCAGATGCTCATGATCATAGGTCCACACCTTCTCTTATTCGAAGGGAAAGTTCCTATTTCATAACAAAATGTCCAGGCCTGCTTACAGGGGTCTGTGGTGTTACTTTGCATTATATAGCTATAAGATGAACTCTGGAAATTCCCTACTGCTTCTGTAGTTTTGTTCTCCACAAAAAAGCAAAGTTAAATGCATCTAATGATGCAGGCTGGGTTTTATGTCTCGTAGACGCTATTTATGTGGCTCTTCCAGAGCCATTAACAACCACTGACTTGTTTAACACATTAAAATACTTTGTGCAGCTCATTACTGAAAAATCTCAGTGCATTAAAAAGGCAGTGTTGGTTTCCTTTATGTTTGTGTCATAGTAGAGGCTGATTCTTTTGTTTTGTTTTTCATGTGTAACACTTAATTCATTTTGTGCATAAACAAAAATAGGTAAATAGGTTTTTGGGGCATGAAAAGTAACTAAACTTCTATTGATACAGTTTGAAGAAATTCCTTTGAGGCAGGAAATACTAAGTTGCTTAGAAATGTGGAGCGAGCCTCTGGAAGTTAATAACCTTGTCAAATGCTTTTTGATGTGCCACATGTTCTATTAAACCATGAATTTATTCTGAAGGCAGGGTCAAAGGATGGAACATTCTTTCATTTCAGCTCAAACGAGACTTTTCGTGATTGTATGGAACGCTTGCTAAGAGTTTGAATTTTGCTTTTGCTCCCTTATTTTTTTCTTGTTTTCTCAATGCAGGTTTTCCAGCTTGCTGCACATCTTGTTTACTGGGGAAAAGCAATTATTATTTATCCGCTGTGTGAAAACAATGTCTACATGCTTTCTCCAAATGCCAGTGTCTGTCTGTAAGTAGAAGGAAAATGAGTGACACTAGCAAAAAAGTGGTGAGAAGTGCGGCTATGCTTCCCTTCTCTTTGTTACTGGATACAGGCTGGGATTTTTCCTCGTATGAATTTGTTGAGGCTGTACAAAACACAAACCATTACATGTGCCTGAACTTGCAAAGCCAGTGTGTGGTAGGGAGGAGTGTCACAGTAGATCAGTATGCTTCTGCAGTGATGTGGGCCTGAGAAGCAATATTTACCCTCTGAAGCTGCTTCTAGTATTTTTAGTATGCTTGCTCTCTGAACGTCCACATCAGAAAGGCTGTATGAACCTGAAGCAACATGGAAACATTTATAAAACAAAATACATTCTGATTAAGTTAAATAAATCAGTATTTCATAGGACTATCTTTGTATCTGGCACACAGCATCACCTGAAATTAATCAAAATTAGCAAATCGGGTAGTGTCACTATCACTGTTGTTTCATGTGATGGCATTTTATACTGATACGCCTTCTCGCAGACAGAAGGCAATGTGGCATTTTGAGAGCAGGCAGCGGCAATGCAAGGAAGATGTGGAGGCAGTGGTGGGTATTTTTGCTCTGCTGAAGATCGACGACCCTTTCTGTGTTGGATTTTGAGATGTTTTTAGAATGTGTGTTGGAACTCAGTTACAGGAAAATAGTTTTAAATCAAAACTTCTCTGGAAGTATAAAAATAGGGCTGGAAGGGACCTTAAGGTCATTCAGGAACAACTGTGCCTGTGTCATATATGGCAGTGCTGTTCTTGAAGACCTTTGTAGATGGAAATCCTAAGGCGGACAGTTTTCCTAATATTTAACTTGACTCTTTACTCCTGATCAGTGGTACTGCTTGTCCTGTCAGCATAGGCAGGGAGAACAGTCACATCTGTAGCTGCATTTTACATAGTTAAAGACAGTGTGTATATCCTGCCCATCCCTGTCTTCTCTTGACTGCCCAGTCCCTGCTCCTTTGATCAGAGACTGCACAGGTCGAGACTTTCTATTGTTTTTATTTTTCTCCTCTGGATTCCCTCCACTCCTTGAATAATGTCCTGGAGCTGAATGTAACGCCAAGATGAAAGTGCATATGCTACTTGCTTACTTTTGCAGGACACAACATGCCATAAACTACCCTTACTGTTTATCTAGATCACAGAGAATATTTCATTTAGGAATTGGCACTTCTGTAGCGCTTAAATGGATAAATGTTACACTGACAAGCAATATAAAACTGATTTCTGCCTGTACCTTTTTTCTGTAGCTACTCTCCATTAGCAGATGCATTTTCTTGTCAGTTCCGGGGCCACAACCTGCCGTCGATGCTTTCCAAGTTCTCCCTCCCAGTGTCACTCTCGGAGTTCAAGAATCCACTTGCGCCGCCTGTTCAGGAGGTGAGATGGGGAATGTACAAGAGGTCCTTGTTCTCCTGCTAATGGGAAGAAGGAATGGTGTTGCTTCTGGAGTACCTAGTCAGGAACCTGCTATTGCTGGTTTAGAAGTTGCCAGTTACTGTGTTTCCAACCATATGATTTGTTGTGTCATATCCACATGCTGCTGTGTGGATGTTCTGTGCTAGCAAAGCACAATCCTAAACCAGACTGTTTCTTTACCTTGAGTGATATAGTAGGGAAAATTGAAACTCCATTTGGTCTGTTGAAAACTGTCATAAATTAGTAGGGCTGAGTGCAAGTTTGTGGATTCCTCACAATCACATTTAATTTTATTATATTCCATCTGCTTTAAGTTCACAATCTGGTTTTAAAAGCAAACTGTCTATTCACTTAGCTTTTGCTATGAAACTGGAATTGTTTAAAGGCTATTAGAGGAAGTAGACTCAGCATGTAGTCAACAGAAGTCCATGTGTTACAGCATTAGCATTTTAATGTTGAGATTTGGGATAATAATAGACTGATTTTGGATTTGTGAGCCATTGTTTTGCTTGTGCATCATGGCTTGCGGCATTTCTGGGAACTGGTGAAATACAAGAAGGAGCTCAATAATGTGAGGTGTCCTGGCTGACACTGTTACATTCCCAGATGAAGACGCTCAGACCTGTGCACATAGCTCATTGTGGCAAAGGAAGCACAGGCAGATTTCTGTAGCCGATTTCTTGTAGTGGTGTTTGCTAGCCTTCATACTTAGGTGACTTGCTGGCTGTGTGAATTTAGCCACTGTTCAGATATCTGGAAGATTAGCATCAGTTGCGCACACAGATCCAATTGTGAGAGAAGAATTTGTTGTAATTACAGGTTGGCAGAGATGATGATCAGAGATAAAGATAAGTAATGATGTAGCGTCTGATCCCAGTAGCGTGTACTGGTCAGCTGCCACCTTGGGACGTAAGAGGAAGAGTTCTATCGTTTTGTCAGTACTTTATCATAGTTACAGACAAATCAGTGTCCTGAAAATTGAAGCTGAATTAATAGCATTAATGTTATTATAGCTGTAGTAGCTTCAGGAGGCATTCTTATTCTCAGTACTCCTTTTAAAATTAATTACTTGCCTTAATACTTCTCCTTCAATACTTCTGGTTGTTCTTGGACATCCTGGTTTTGTTTAAAATACACAAATGAAATCTCTCACTTACTGCCACAGTTATGCCTTGAAACAGCAGTGCATGATCAATGTTTGCCAGAGCTTTTGGAGTACTGAAACGGCTCTTCTAGGCTGGCTGCCTTCTCTCTGATGCTCACCTGTCTGTAGCGGGGTCCTAAAGATCAACAACACGGCTTGTTTTCATCATCCTTTGAACGTGCATGGAAGGATGAAGGGTGATGCTGTGAAAAGCTACGAAGTGCCTTGTACAGTCTGAAAAGGGGAGCTGAGAACTGTGGTTGCAGAAGACTTGGGGCCACATTGGCAAGACACGTGTGAAGATGAAGGAGACCACCATACACTGGTGGGCGGTTCTGAGTCATGATGAGCTGCTTTTTGGTAAAGCTAAGCGTGACAGTTCTTGGGGGAGTTTAGACTAGAGAGAGTTCTTAAGTGTTTTCATATCAGTACATTTTCTTCTACTTTGATTTACCTATGTAGAACTCTTTGTATTATTGTTTTGTTAGGAGCTAGCCTTTTAAGAGAGATCAATCCGATCCATCCTGAAGTGGTCAGGCTGCAATTGTAATTAACAGAGAACCAGCTGATAAATTAATCTGATGAAATGTGGGTGGGTTTTTGTTCCGCTGTGCAGTGATAAAAGATGCTGTACCCTGAACTGTAAATATTGTCAAACGTTATTTGCTTTGCCTTTGAAAAAAGTTAACAAACTTGGGACCTCTCAATGTAATTTTGTTCTTTGTGTACATAGGAGGGTAGGTGGATATTTTTTTAACTTTAAAGATTGTCACTAGTAGTCTGTTACCTTGTGCTTTTTATCATGCTGACTATACTGTCTCAGTATTTCTGAAAGTCATCTGTGCTAGGTCAGTACTGTGGGAAGGGCTGTATTTTCTGCAGAAACTTACGGTCTCGTGGCATCTGTCCCATTTGGTTCTTGTCCTAAGCATGGGGTTGGCTCCCTCCTTTTGGCATGTGCCTCTGGATGGGCAGAGAAGGCATTAATAAAGTCCACAATACAGAATAGGAAAGCTGTTTGAAGAGCACTTCCTCCTGTTTTTATACAAAGTCATACAGTTTGATTTGAAAGAGGACAAAGTTATATTTGTTTGCTTACTTACCCCATATGGATGGAATTGCTCCATTCCTTTGGGGAGATGGGAAAAAAAAAAAAAGTGACACTGATATTTTTATACTTGGGGCCCTGTGGTATTTTTTGGCTGGTGGAGGTACAACCAACCGGCGATACCCTGAGCAAGGACAAGGATGAGATTGCCTTGAAAGACAAGAGTGCATGTCCACATTCTGCTTTTGATGTCTGTCTGTCAAGTAGGTGGGAGGTGTCCAGTGAGTGGTGCCTGCTGGGACTGCCAGTGCTCTTGGCCATGCCCTGGTGCTGGAGGCAGGAATTCTTAAGCCTGTCATCCTGATCTTTTTTCTTGCCTGTGATGACAAGCAGTATATTGCAGTTGAACTTGGTGGTAGTTTTATATCCATCAGTGGTCTTGTGCTTGTAAATTGAAAAGAATTTGGTGTTCATGTAGTCATCTCTGTGCTTGCTGACCCTTCTCTGTGTTTAACCTGCCTTGCTTGGATAGCAGTGTTGCAGCAGCCTGAGGATGAGGCTAGGCCTACAGCTCAGGTGATCTAACGATAGCGGTGTTGCTGAGAGGAGGCCCTGTTTTTCCTTTCCACACTCAGGTGTGTGCACACATACCTTCTTCCTTTCCCTCTTCCCTTTGTGCTAGAGCTCTGGCTTCTGTCCAGCTCGACTCTATTCATTTAACTTGTTTCAGCCGCGCTAGTTTTCTGCCAGGTTAGCAGGTGGAATTCGCTTGGGGGAGATCCAGCAAGCTGCAGGGCTGGCACAGGGTGAGGGAGGTACTTCTGCAGCTGGGCATGTGAGTGAGGAAAGCAGAAGCTGTTTTCCCCTTTTCACGGTGGTGAGTTGTCTGTTAGCTACACTGTGCTGTGTAGTGTCACCTGGGCTCGCAACAATCCAGTGCAGCCTGGGACAGTCCTGAGCAGCAACCAGTTCAGCTCATGCTGCTGGTGCTGGATCTCCCCAGGGTACGGCCGTGGGTTGAGGAGATCCTGTGAGCTGATACCATAGGGAAACTCATCTTTCCTTTTAGTGTTTTTACTGGAAAAGAGCAGTTTGCATCTCCCCTACCCCAACCCCAAAGAAGCTATCGTTCCTTCTGCTGCCTGTGACTGTTGGTTTCTGTCCTTGTGCTCTCCTCTCATGCATGTGGCACAGCCTTGATGTGACCACAGGGCACACCAGAGTGGAGCTCTGCTGGTGTTCTGTGGTGCACACTCCTTCATAACCTCCTGCAAATGCACAGAGACACCTGGTGACCTAAAACCTTTTGGTCAGGATACGTTCATTGACAGAGTGTGTGTACTAGGCACTGCACCTGGTGCAAGGGAATGCTTCAACCTGCTTCTCGGTGCAAGGCTTTTTGGACAACAGCAAATTTTCTTCACTCAGCTACTCTTCGCTAAGTTTCTTTGCAAACCAAGAGAAATGGGTAATGCTTGTGACTTCTCCTGATCCATGCATTATGGCCTCAGCTAGTTCATCTGTTTCAGAAGAAGCTATAACATCTCCCTACCCTGCCTGGAGGAGCAAACGTGGACTAGCAGGAGGGATCTTTCCACCCGTAAGGTAGAAGGAGCACACCTAGGTGAACTGGACATCCCATTTCCTCCCTGCATCCCCTTCACTACAGTAGCTCTTTGTCATAATGCACATTGTTATTATTGTAGTTATCTAATTCTCCCTTGATGAGGCTAGGATAACTGCAGAAAAAAAAAACCAGATGGGAAAGTATGACAGCTGCTGCTGAACAAAAAATGTTTAATTTTTCACTTTTGTTTTGATAAGTCTGGCCATCCTATTGGGAGTAAGGCAACGGTGGATGAGGCCTCTGCCTTGTGCATCCGGAAAACGTGCTGTGCTTTGTGTAACGGCTTGGTGGAAAATGAGGGAGTGTGTCAGGGGATGGGAGTGGGAGGAGAGCTGCATGCACATACCGAATAGGCAGTTGTGTCTTCCAAGAGACACGCTGCAAACGGGGCTGTTCTGCTGGGCATCTGGAAGGCATTAAGAGTCATGGGAGCTTTTGTTGGCAGAGCTATCAAAGTAGTATTAAGGTGCATTTATATTCAGTTGGACTAGGTATAAAATCAGTTTAAAAATTATGTTGTTCTGGGCCTAAATGGAGGCAATGGTTAAGCTGAGAATTGAAATCTGTTACCTAATGATTAAAATGGCAATATTAGACAATATTTTGTCCTACATTAACAGGGGTCTTCAGAGTCTGTTTGCAGTAAAATAAGTTTTGCTAGCCGATTGTTTTTCTTAAAACAATGTGGTTTGAATGATAAAGGCAGGCAATATATGTCAGCAAACATCCGTTTACCCCAGCGACTTTGAAGGTGCTATCCTATGGAGCCAAGCCAGCCCTTAGTCCTCAAGTCAGACCTCAAAGACTGCATGTGGCAAATAACTAGATAACCCAGACTGGAGAAAGGGGGCTCCTATACTTCCATAGGCAAAACAAACCATGTTTTAACTGCAAATGTATCCTGGTGTAGTGAGAAGCAAGCTAGGATTGAGTGCTTCTGGGCTGCTGTTTTCCCTTCCCTCTCCTGAATCTGTTGCTGGTCCCAGTTACCCTGGCGTTTTCCTTAGTGTTTTAGGCCTGACAAAGAAAACGGCCTTAAAGAATCCTTGCAGGAAATGTGGTTTATTTAACATATTATTCAAGAGTTTTACAAACGCTCCCCTTGGTTCCCAGAGGGAAGAGAATAGTGAATGCTGGATCTTGTCCCTCCAAGATTTGGGGCTGAGCTTTCCTCTGACTGTCCCAAACTGCCCAGATGGGCTGACGTATAGTGCCTGTGTTTTCAGAAGCTAATACATCTTCTCTGCTTCTGTCAGTAAGCACAAAGCAATGTATTGTTACCAATGCCGCCCTGCATGACCACACGCTCTAACTCTTCCCAGGGCCTGCTGCACCATGGGGCCGGCAGACAGAGGGGCTGGCCGTGGGCTGCTGCGTGCCAGCAGGAGCGGTCCACATGCTGCAGCAGACGGGACCCCCTCACAGCAGACTGGAAAGAGACGTAGGGAGACAGGAAGGATGAAAGGAATATGGATAAAATTTAGAGTTGATTGGTAGTTAAATTAAGCAATGAAAAACGTTTCATTCTATATTTCTGTCACAGTTGTGGTGTTTCAGCCAAAAAAGGCTGGCCGTGGATTCCTACCGTGCCAGATGATGGCTTGAGCGAGTGGAGGCGGCCCTGGGAGCGGGGCATAGCCTCGCCTGAGAAGCTACTCCCAGACCTTTTGGCTTCAGCAAGGAGCCCAGCTAATCAAGTAGGCTGAGACCGAGCACGAAGATAACGGTGTATCTCTGAGGGAGGAAGGGCGCTTCCTGCAGCCAGCGCAGCACAGATGGTGCAGGGAAGCCTCTTCTCCTGCAGGCCTGCCTGTAAGCTCCATCAGAGCTCAAAAGGAGCAGGTGGGGAATGGATGTAAATTCACGGTTCGTGTCCTGAAGGACAAGCAGCAGAACGTATTAGCAAAGCCTCTGCTAGACCTTGTCTGTGAAAACAATTGCTGCTTTTGGTAAGAAATAGGTTTAAACCTGGAAAAAGTGGAAATGGCGTGAGGCACGTGCAGTGATGGCATGGAGCACACAGTTTTGGGCATGGTGCCGGGTGCAGGGCGCTGCAGCGCTTGAGCTTTTTTTCTAGGACTAGATTTTAAGAGGCACCAAATTTCCACTGAAGTCGAGCTAATACAGATAACCGTCAATGATCTTAATGTTCTCTTATCTGGGGATGATTATTCAGGCTCACTTCAATATGGAAGAATAGTTTCCTCTAGTTCTGAAGTTAGTCACAGCTGATCTCCAGCTCTCCCACTTACAGCACAAAGGCGTTTGGCCGTCGTTGGTTGTACAGTGTTAGGGTTGTAAAGCTGTAACACCATGTTCGCCTGGCTGCTTGTTCCACTGAGCATAGCTGCTGGCTCAGGGTGGCTCTCCAGCTATTTGCACAAGAGCGTAGAGGTGAAGGTGTGTATGCAGAATTAGAAAGTGTTGGTTAAGACTTTCCACGCACATGGAGCTGTAATGAAAGCAACTGGCTATTTCTGTAGTTCACGAAACCACCGAAGTGACCAGTGGAGGCTGGTTGAGGTCAGGCCCTACCCGGCAGATTCTGCAGGTCTGGTAGAGCCTGACTTACTGTCTCCTTGAATTGCCTTGGATTTTTCCAGGGTGGTTCTGTGCTGTGAAATGCGCAGACCTCTTTCATTTGATAGGGAACTAGCTAATCAGACATCGCTGCCTGCCAACAGGTCGGAAATTGAAGTAAAATATATGAGACATCTTTTCATCCAGGCCTCCTGTGTCTGGAAGGAAGGTTTTTAGCAATGTAATCGCTGCAGTAAGCCTCCTCTTGTCTTCCAGGCTGATTTCAGGTGTTAGCAAAACACTATGCATTTGGTATCTTTTGCCAGCCTTCCTCTTCTGTAGATTTGCTATTAAACATATAAAATGAACTCTGGCTTTTCCAAAAAAGATATGTTTGAAGGCGATCCCAGATAATGTTTTAAGATTAAAATCTGTTCAGCCCCCAAAAGTGGTAATCCCTGAAAAGACAGGGTGTGGGTCTGTCTGCAAACAGAAGATACTGCTTTTGTGGTTTGATTGCAGAGGAGGAACTGAGAATTACAAGATTTATGGAAAAAGGAAAATTATTTGGGCTGATGAACTTCAGTTTGGGGCTTTTATTGAGATTTGGCCTGTTACCCTGATGATTAATACAGCAGAGCTAACTTCCTTCTCAGAGTCTGAGCTCATTCTGCATGTGTTTCTCTCACCAAAACAGTGTTGGTTGCTATGAAATCCCCAAACAGCTTTTGTTAGTGAATCAGTGTTTTCAGAGCCGTTAGCTATGGGAAGGGTTGCCGGCAGTGATATGAAAAGGCTTTTTGTGCAGGAATTCAGATGTGATGATGCGTTTTGAATGCTCCTCCAAAACTCCTGAAAGCAGGCCATGCCATGAACCTGCAAATGCCTGTCCCTCACTCTGCCCACTGCTTTCAGCATCGCTCTGGGGACACTGTGCAGGTCTGCAGCTGCTGGAACACAAAGGTGGTGTGCATGTTTGTTTAACTTGAGCATCATCTCTTGGTGCTTTTGAAACTCTTGCCTATCTGCACCCTAACCACCTAGGTGCCTGTATAAGCTTGACCTGCCCTATTATTGCAGAGGGATGGCGAGCAAATGGGGCATATTAACCCTCTGCACTGAGAGGGGCCTCCTTGGCAGCAGCAGGCTGCTATCTCTTGCCAAGGTTTCTGCGGCTGTTTCTGTGTCGCCAAGTCCTGGCAGGGCTCTGATCTCAGGTCCCTCCCATGGTCATGCAGCAATTTCCCGTCTGACAGCAAATGGCTCCTACTTCTGGGCACCACTGGTTGCTTCATCTCTGCCCCTTCACCCTGCCCTCTCCCTGGCTTTCTCAGGAAACATGCGCTTTAATCTGACCGCTCTGGGATTTGACCCTTTGGTGACTACTTATTTTAGCAGGCCTCGTGTAGAAACCAGCAACCTGGTCTCTGGGTTCACGCTGTTGGGCTGTGGGCAGCAGGGCCTGCCTCTGGCTGACTCATTTTCCCATGTCTGGTCGCTCAGAAGGAAGGCTAGCCCCTTGTTTGAGCACCTATTAAACGTACGGAAGGGCTCCAGGTGGGGTTGTGTGGCTCCATTTGTGTGGCTGAAGCGTTGGGTGGTGAGGGGATGCGGCTGCTCTGCCACCACCCAGCAGGTGCGGGAGCTATGGCAAGGGGCAGGGCTGCTTCGTTTGAGGACACTGGCTGTGCATATGTGTAGCATAAAGACATGTTGATCGTTAAAGGCTTGATTACAGCCTGAGCATCCACAAAAGCTTTTTAAGTGTGATGAACGTGTGTGCCTGGTCACTTTTTTATGATTGGAGAAGAGATAAAACTGTTGTTTTTCGTGGAAAGCACTTCTTGTGACTTAGTCACAAAGCCTAACCTTTGTGCATTGTTTTCCTCCTGTATTTTATTTCACGGGTCTTTCATACCTCATTCCTCACTCTGCAGACTCAGCTCATTCAAATGGTGATATGGATGCTCCAACACCGGCTTCTTATTCAGCTTCACACGTACGTCTGTCTGATGGTGCCACCAAACGAGGAGGATTTCCGAGCCCAAGACGAAGACATGCCCTTTACTGCTAGAGTTGGAGGCCGAAGTTTAAGCACCCCCAATGCTCTCAGCTTTGGTTCTCCAAGTACGAGCACACTTTTCTCTGCTGTTCAGGCTACAGCCCACTTCTAGAGCTTCCCTTAGTGATGCCTAGGGTAATCAGGCCTTGGTAACAAGACTAACTCGTCTTTGCTTGGAGTCTTAATTTGGTCCAGCCCTGCTTAAATTTAGAGCTGGGCATTGGTGAAAGTCTTAAGGGCTACACACTCTTTGTAAAAAGGAGTAGTGCTTTGTAATTTGCCGAGTTCTTATTTGGTCACGTAAAATGTTTTACTAGAGGTACTTCCATTTTCTCAAAGTAACTTCCTGCTTCCTTGCTGTACACAAAAGTAACTGCCATGTTCCCCTGGCTGCACTGCTGTTACTGCATGAACTTTGGTTTTCAGGAGAGGAAGAAAATTGTGAGAATTTGTTTCAAACAGCACTGGTTTCTGCGGGCTGCAGAGCCACCTAAGGAGGAGATGCACAGCTAGCTGTCGTTTGCGCAGATGGTTGCTTTTCTGTTTATGTATCCTGATTGCTTTAATTTCCTCAGTGCCATTCTTCTGGGTGATTCCAGGAAAGCATTTTTTCAAGAGTATAAATCGGATACAATGCTGAAATCCCCAAACTTTCCTGCCTGTACTGTTACAAGCAGCATTCTCAGAATGCCACTGAGGTTGGATATCAGGAGAGGTTTCTGTACAACTTTCAGCTTTGCAGAAGTCATGAATTAGGGCAGAAGTTTTGGAATGTGAGTCCGATAAGTCTGCGATCTGCTTATTCTGGCTCACTCACAAGAGGATATTGCTTCTTGGCCTTTCTTTCTGCTTGCTCCCACCTTCTGTGCTGCTAGGCTTTTTATGTTACCACTTCACGGTATTCCAGCAGAGCTGGCTGGGAATTTTCTTTTCAGATGTTTTTAATGGACTGTTTATAGTCTCCAGAAGTACAATTTTCCACATAAATTGATGACTTTGTTGAAACATTTGACTTTCCCATTGAGAAAATCGCTGTGTTGTCATATGACTAATGGCAGATACATGCAGCAGTTAGAGAGCCACTTTCTTTGCTCTACAAATCTGAAGGGATTATTTGGAAAGACTGCACAGAAACAGCCTGAATTGATAATCTTTGCATTGTTGTGCTGAGGAACATAAAAACGCTGTGTGTCTCTCTCTCCTCCCTTGATAGCTAGTAGTGATGACATGACTCTGACAAGCCCTAGCATGGATAATTCCAGCGCTGAGTTGATACCTGGTGGGGACTCACCCCTAAATAAAAGGATGACGGAGAATCTCCTAGCAAGCTTGTTGGAACATGAGCGGGAAGCTATCCTTAATGTCCCTGCTGCCCAGAATCCAGAAGATCTTCGCATGTTCGCAAGGTAGGAAACGAGGAGTGCGAATGCCATCTTTTTTTCTTATCCGTGCTGTTTTATTAGAGGATTGGCGTGGACTCTGAGAAAATCCCATTAGCTTGGGATTTTAGAGGATAAATTCTTTTGGGTTTGTTCCCCTTACACCTATTTCATCTGTATACGTCAGTTTGTGACAAAAAACTAATATATGTGTTACAAGAACACTTGTTAACAAAGAGTCCTGGATGTGTGAAGGAACATCAGGGCGTATGGTTGGACAACAAGGACTTCACTGGTTGCCTGCTGCCAGTTTTTCTGTGGCTGCACGTGGTAGACATAAAACTGCATAGCCTGAAGAAACCTTCTAAGCATGCAAAGCACAGACCCAGTCATGCTGATGCTGTCATTTTTTGTCCACTGATATTTCCAAGCCAGCTATCCTTTATTTTAAGGTTTGTAAACTTTGTGCAAATATGAGACGGAGACAAAAAGCATCAGACACAAAGCCAGCCTGAATACTTTTACAGGCCAGTCTACCAATGTTTCAAGGTCTGTTTTGCAGAGATGAGCTGCTCGTTACATTAAGTTAGTTAGGCCAGAGTCACTGGGATGTGTGATGAGTAGCACACGGTTTTGTTGTTACAAATTTCAACACAACAAAAATATGCAAGACGTGGTTCTGCACATGGTAAAAAGCAGAACGATTTCCTAACCAGCCATATGGGAAGAAGGTGTGGGGGAAAATACTTTTTCTTCCTAAGCATTTCAAAACACTGGAATGGAGCTTTCACTGGTTTTCATACTTGTGGAGCGGGAAAACCACCTGAGGCAAGTACTGCAGCTTTTCGTGTACATCCCAGATTCAGTTGGTAATCCTCTGAGAAGCTGGTTCTCGCCCTAGGATGGATATAGTCAAGTAGCCCAGAGACACTGTAATAGCAAAAAATACTTTTCTTGTCTGCGGCAAAGCTTGCAGCTGTGCTGTGCTCAGGTATTTTCATAGCGCTCCCCCAGGCTTGTGGGTAGGTACTGCTCTCTGAATTACTCATCTCCTCCATCCTCTGTAAACTGTTCAGAGGATATTCTCTGATTGAGAGGCAACACTTTGGCCATTTGAGAACTCTGAAATGTTTTTTCATTGTTACCAGATAAGTTGCTACAAAACCAGTGAGAAAGGAAAGTAAAAACAACATCATAATTGGTGACATCTTAAGACAGAATTTGTGGAGGATGCTTTGGAGCAGTTTAGTGGCAGCGCAGCTTCTTAGTTATCCTAGGGAGGGGGAAGGATTTCATGATTGCTCCCCTATCACTTCCCTCATCTGGGTGAAGCAGCTGTTTGAAACTACAGATGCAAAAAATTACTTTGATTTCTTCATAAAACCAGCTGCCGTAACCAGGAAGCTGTCTGAACAATGTTTATTTTGCAGTTTGCTTGTGCACCAGGTTCTTTTGCGGATCCCCAGGATGATTGAATTGATTGAGTTGACAACTGCATGGCTTACTCTTAAGTCAGCAGTGAGGAAGAGAGAAGATACAGTAAACAAACGGGTCCTACGGGTAGGATGCTGGAGCATATAAATAGAAATGCTTATGCAAGATGCTCTTGGTTACCGGTGGCTTTATGAGACACTGTAACTTGGAGGTTGTGGCTGTATTTTCTCCCTTTTTTTGCTGTAAACCAGCAGAGATCGGTTTCTGGGTAAACCTCTTAATGAAAGCATAAACAACTGTGGAAAGGCCGGTGGAGTGAAGGAGCTGATCTCCCTCATTACCCTAATAGGCATTCCTGTGCCAGCTCTTTTTGCTTCATTTTGAGGAATAGCAGCCTGGTGAGGGCTGTGCTCTGGCAAATAGCTATGCTGTATCAGCTGCCTCCCAGAACAAACTCCTGCTATAAATGCATCGTTAGTGCACTAAATATACTGCAACTGCCCTTCCAGCGTAGCTGTGTGTGCACACAAAGGGATGGGCTATTTTCAGCAGAGCAATAAATTTCAGCCCTGTACATTTTCTTGTGTCTCTGCCTCGGAGGGCAGAAGGAGCTTGTGCCTGGCCATTGCCATGCAGAGCAGGTATTTGCCAGACAAGAACCTGAAGGGTAAATAGGGAATACTGAAGCTTGGCTCCAGCAGTGGGTGCCTTAACCCTCATAACGTTGTATGGGAATTGAAATCCAAGTTCTTTCCTTAGGTGCTGCTGGAGGAGGGTTGGCCTGTCCTTCCAGAGGTAAACTCAAGAAAGAGACAAGTTCTTTTTGAGCTAGACCTTCAGCAACGCACACAAAGTGTTCCTCACTGCATGTAAAGCAGTGCTTTTAAAGACAGTTTGAGGCTTTACTCGTGGCTTCTCTCCCAAGCCATGGGTCTGGGGTTACTTTCAGGATTATTTTTTTTTCTTGCTCTTAGAATGAGAGATGGAGATCCTTTACTCCACTGAGGAATGCTCACTGGTGGCACTAAGCTGTGGACAGTTCTGCTCCATTTTCAAGCCGTGCTAGTGGAAGGGGTATCTCCTCGGCCAGAAATAAGCTAATTTTATTTGACTGACTAGTCTGAGATAATCCTTGGTGGGTGGGTGTGTTTAAGAACGCTACACTGCTGTTAGCGGGGCAGCTCATATAACTTGAAGAGGGGAGAACAGTGATGAGCAATGGGAAGCCATAATCTCCCACCTCTGCATCTGGAAGGGCACATCTGTCAACAGACCTATCTGTGCAGCTGCAGGGGGACCCAAATGCAGCGTTACTACCACAAGAAGTGCCACCTTCTGTCCTGTTTGGGTGCTGTAAATGTTCATTGCCCTTAAAAAGGCGAAGGTAGTGCCCATCTTCACTGGAGCTGTGAGCCCCAGGTTACAGCTTTGTAGATTTTGCTTGGATTTTTGGGAAAACTTCCGTGGCATGGTGGTGCAGCGCAGGCCAGATTACCCAGGCATGTGGGGGTATCTCCGTCCTGGGGCAGTTTCAGTGCTTGGCTAGAAAAAGCTACAGCGTTGGCAATAGTCCTGCTGGAGCAGGATGCTGGACTAGACTTTAGAGGTGTCTTCCAGACGGCATTTTTGTGATATTCTTTAATATCCTCTCTAGCTTTTATTGGAGTGGAAAGTATTTCATCTTGACCGGTTACAAATCCAGACTCTTTTTGAATACAGGATGGATTTATTTATTGGAAAACTCCCGCTTAGGCTGTGTTGCTGTTGAAAGCCAGGTCAGAATCATTTGCACAGAAGGGAGCTGTGCCAGGAGATGAGCGCATGGGCAGTCACGGTGAGCAGCTCTGTACCAGGGAGGGAATACGCAGCTTTGAAAATCTTTTTCAAAATCACTTTTTTAACAGTGATACAATATAGAAAAATTTCTGGTAATGCCTCAGGGAATGGCCTAGTTCTGACACATGCACGGTCAAACTGACACTGTCCCTGCTCACGGCCACTGCTCAGTGCGCACTGGTTGCCACCGGCCCAGGGGAGGAAGCCAATTAGCCTGATTTAAGTACCCAGTGGGAGATCCTGCAAAAGGCAAATGCACAGCCCGCACAGTGGAAAGGTAAATACGACTGGAGCTTGTCCGTCTGTTGTTTGTTTGTACTGCAGGCACAGAGACGTAGCAGTTAAGTTCTACATGATGGTGCCAACCTGAGAGCTGGCGGATGAACATCAGAGCAGACGGGAGTTCGCAGCGTGCTGGGGGCTGCCACAGCCCCAGGCTGCCGGCAGCGGTGAGGCAGTGAGGGACCCGGCTCTGAGCTTCCACACAGCGGTCTGGGGAACAGGACAGGGGTGAGAGGAGGGACACAGCAAATTGCAGAGCAGAGAAACACAAATGGCAGTGGACTAGAGGTGAAACCTACTCTGTGCAGTGTGGGGAGGGTGTGATGGAGGGAGGCTTGTTGCAGTGACTCCTTTCCAGTCACCATGGAGGGTGATGGGGGACAGGAGCGCCTAGCCTGAGCAGCAGCAGTCAGCCAGGCAGATGTCAGTTCTTCAGGGGAAGCACGAGACCCCCCATCCTGCTGTCACGTGAAAATAGGCAGGAATGGTCTAAGGATGGTTGGTGTCTTTTGAGGGCTGTTCCTGCCTGAGGACTGTATGGATGAATTGCAAAACAGCTCATGTTATCTCCACTCATTTTTGCTGTCAGTTGGCACGAAGCAGCAAGCCAGCATATTCCCGAACTGCAGATGGGTACGGAAACACCAGCAAGAGCTGCTGGAGCACAGTGTGATGTGCAACACGTGCGGACGCACATCTGCCTGTGTAGCTGGGAAGTGATTGTGCCGTATGTGTTCAGGCCTGGACGGGTAGGAGTGTCTGAGCGCCATGTGCAGGATGGTTCGGTTCCTACGCTTGGGAGGTTGTCACGGCGATTAAGAGCCTGAGTGGCTTCCGTTAGGGCCATGAAGGTCTCTGGGGAGCAGGTCCTCAGCCATCAGGGACTTGCTGCAGTGGTTTGTCTTAGGCCCTGCCGTGCCTGCCTGCGCGGGGCTGAGGTTATCTGATGTCTGTAAGCGTGCTGGGGGCCAGCGAAGGCCGATCTGTGCTGTCTCTAAAGAGAACGGGGAATTTAAGAAGCCAGTGTTGTTTGAGCTTAGGCTTCAGGGATTTTGGGGTTCTTTGGGGGCCTTATAACTCCCAGAGCTTCTCTGTGGTGCCTGTCACCAAAATTTCCATCTGTCTGTTGCAACTGCTCCACCCAACCCAAGCTGACCAAGCCTCAAGTGCACAACCTGTAGTTCCTAAGTCCCTTGGGCTGCTGTGAGGGAAAACATGCCCGATTCTGAAAGCAAGCGTAGGTCCCCAGGCCGTGCCGCAGAGCCGTGACAGGGCAATGCGGGCCCAGCTAAGGGCGCAGAAGTGACTCTGCTGTGTCCCAACTTCTCAAGGCTTGTGGCTCCTCGCTTTCTGAAATGGAAACTGTATTGAAAAGGGACCACCTCAGGAAATGCCCCAGGCTAGGAAACCTTTTGGTACAAGGAGGCCCTTTGCAAAGCCACAAAGCCGGGGAGTCCCCTGCTTTTCCAGGGGCTTGCTGTGCTAGGCATGCCTAAGGTAAGAACCGATTGAATTCCCCTCAAGTTTCATGTAAATGAGGGACACAACCCAAGTGCCTTCTGATTTGTGTCCCATGGGAGTGGAAACCTTGAGGGTGGCAGTATTGGTTCTAGCTGTGTGCACTTGCTTTTGGCTCATGTGCCTCCCTTGTCTCCTTCCCTGCAGGCTGCTGCACTATTTCCGAGGCCGACATCATTTGGAGGAGATCATGTACAATGAGAACATGCGGCGCTCCCAGCTCCTCATGCTGTTTGACAAGTTCCGCAGCGTGCTGGTGGTGACCAGCCACGAGGACCCCGTGATTTCAGTTTTTCAGTCTCTCTTAAAGTGACTCTGCTGGCAAAGGAAGGGAACCTGCTACGCTCTCCATACCGATAGTCTGAAAGATGCCTGAAGGAGGCTATTTTAGTTCCTTCTTTCCATGTGACATCGAGCAGGTTCTCCTGCTCTGTGCCTCAGTTTTCCATCCGCTCCCTGTGGCGACAGCTGAGGCCAGTCTGAGGGCTCTGGGGCCCGCTGCGGGACAGTGTGCGCTTGCTTAGCCCTTCCCTGATCCTGCTCCCTCCCCAGGGTTGTGAGAGTGGGCCAGGAAGACTTCAGCTGCAGTGTTAGTGACAGTACTTCACCCTGGGGCGGCCACCGGTGCGTCAGCAGCGCTTTCTCTGCCCTGCAGCAGCATGACAGCTGGGTCATTCAGCCGCGAGCACTGTCTGTGAGCAGCCTGTCCCCACGGCACAGCGCGCATGGCCTCTGCTCAAGGGCAGAGTGGAGCTGGCCTGGCTTTTAGGGAAGAGTCCCTGGGCACCGAGGAATTCTGTTTGATCAGTTACCTGGCAGCCGTGAGAACACAGGTAGGGAGGCAGAGTATCGCAAGTAAACAGTTTCATGAATGAGCTCGCTCACTGTGTTACAGCTTATTATTGCCTCTCCCCACTAGCCTCATGACAAAGTGCCCATTTGAGCACATCTGCACCAAGTGGCCCCTGCGTCTGGGAGGCTTCAGGGTTTCCAATTTTTCACCGGGGAGGGGGAGCTTTGTTGTTGAGCAGGACCAAAATTAGCTGGTCAAGCTGCAGGTGCATGGGCACATTAGTTCCACAGAGCCAGCAGCAGGTGCTAAGGGCACTCGCCCTTGTCCCCCAGGGCTTGTTTTGTTCCTCCCTTCCCCTCCCTGCAAGCATGGCTGCGGCTGCCAGCAACCAGACTGGGAACCAGGCCTGGTTAACACTGTCCAGCGGAAAAACAAGATCCAGGTCTGTACATGGCCGCGGTTCCTGCTGGGGCCGAGGACAGCTCGTCAGCCACGCCAGCCCTGGTTCTGGGGACAGCAGAAGCTTACACCAGCTCTGAGGCCACCGTTCCCCTCAGCTGCTCTGTGCTGCATACCCGGGGCAGGTCTTTCCCTCCATGGTGGCGGCTTCCCGGGGTGGGTGTTGTTCAGGGATTGTAAGGCTCCTCCTGGAGACCTTCCCTTATACCACACACACACACACACCCTGAAGCTTTTCCCAGAGCTGCAGGCTCTCATGGAGCAGCTTCACATGCACACGCAAACTGGGTGAAACCGTGAGCTTTATGTAACCTACCACCAGCAATGCGCCGGGGGAGCCCAGTGCCCACGGCGCACCAGATACACGATGACAGCTGCTTACTCAGGGCCCCTGCAGCTGCAAGCGGGGATGTGAGAGAAGAGCAAAAGCAGTATCTGACCTAAAAAATCAGATCAACATCGGTGTAGGGCCCCAGTTCCAACCAGGTCCCAGCAACTGCGGCTCAAGAGCTACTCGGATCACCATAACAAGGGGCCAAAAAAATTTTTACATGTGATGGGGACAGGGTTTTGAAAAAAATTGAGCTTCTCTTGCCTGTGAGTCCTAAGGCGGAGGGTGCAGGATGTCCCTGTCACCCTTCAGCCAGCCAGCGTGACCACAGTTCTGCAGGGTTTTTTGCCCCCGTACCTCATGGCAGGCTGCAGCATTGCTGCTGTCTCTGTGTTGGGGTTCACACACTGGTAAGTTCTGAACTGGTTTCAAAAGCAGCTGGGAAAACAAACAAACATTCTCTGCACTGGGTGTTACAGACTTCCAGCCATAGGTTGGAAGGGGTCTCTGGAGGGCTTTTGTCCAAACCTCTGCTCAAACAAAATATGTCAGCTCAGGTCACTCAGGAGCTTGTCCAGTGGAGGTTTGAATGTCCCACAGCCCCACTGGGCCCCCGTTCCAATGTTTGACCACTCTCATGGTGAAAATTTTTTCCATACAGCTAATGAGAATTTCCTGTTTTCCAGCTTGTGCCCATTGCCTCTCATCCTGTCTGACAAAAGCCTGGCTCTGCCTTCTCTACACCCTCTCGCTACGAGGTACTTGCAGACAACGGTCAGATCCCTCCTTCACCTCCTCCCAGCTCTTGCCCCTCCATCAGCCCCACTGCCAGGCTTCTGACTATTCCCCTGCAGCAACCAGGTGCTGGGCTCTGCTGGGGGCAGCACAGGTGGGAGCAGCGCAGCAGGTCAGAGCAGTGAGCCTTCACCACCCACCCACCTTAGTTAAGCCTGGATCTGCTGGCAAGGGAGAAAGTGGCCCTCAACATCCAAAACCAACCTCAGTTCTGACTGGGAGACCCACGCTGGGCTGCCCCGCAAACATTCCACTGGGCCTTGCTCATTGTGATAAAGTACATTTATTGTTAAAAACCTCCAAGCCCCCACGGCTGCCCCAGCTGCTGCCAGGACCTAGCCTGAGGCTATCGTACAGCGCACACCTCGAGTGCTGGTCAGTGGCACACTGGCAAGGCTTGTCAGCTGCAAGGGAGGTTTCCCATTGCCACCATCTCTTTCTCCATTTTCTTGTCTACAACACTCACAAATCTATTCCCTCGTAAATAAAACCTGAGCGGTTTCTGTGCCCACTCTCCCCTGTTGCCAATACCGATCCTTGTGGTGGCTACCACGTCCTGCTCCCCTGGTAGGTCACGTCCAGGTACCATCCAGATGGCTGCATCTTGAGTCAGGTCCCTTTGGTCAAACGCCTTATCAATCCCAAACGCCTGGCAGAGCTTGGAGGGCCCGTTGCACAGCTGCCAGTCCTTCAGCAGCTTTGGGAGGCCTTTCCTTGAGGCACTGCGTAGCTCTCTCATCGCATCTAAACCCTGAAGAGGTTCCAAAGAGCGAAGTAATACCGCAGCCCCTTCCCCTGCGCAGAACAAGAAGTGTGTGTTAGTACAGGGCTGTTTGTCAAGAACGTCTCAGCTTGCAGCCCCCCCGCCAGCAGGAGTGCTTCAGCCCTGAGCCCGATGGAGCGGGGAATGGGCTGCAGTGCCCAACCGCAGGGTCTGTCCTTCCAGTGCTGCTTACCTGTGGTCAGCGCGCTCCCTCCCCTCTTCTCAGTGCCCAGTGTTCCCATAGCTGTGCCCTCTGCTGATCCGTGCTGACTTGCTCTTTCCCAGTGCCACTTCTTAATGTTACTAAGTCTAGCTGCTGCTCCAAGGCTTGCCAGAGGGCAAGAGGTTTTTCTTATGTCAGCACAATGTTCAGGAATAAATACACATATGGTTCAGGTTTTGGCACAGCTATCCAAAGCTGCTCCCAAACCCAGTGGATTTATAATAAACTGATTACAAGAACTCCAGCTAACAAAGGAGAAGAGGAATGAGAGATGCTGCCAGCAGAAAGAGGCAGCTTGCAGAGCTAGGCTGGACAAAGACAAATCAGGGAAGGAGCTGCAGGCACTGGGAGCAGCTGCTGTCGCTGCTGCGGGAGCCCTGGCTGCAGGCACTGCCAAATCAAACACGTGCCTGGAGGTGTGACAGCAGGTGGGGTGGCCGTAGCTTTGGGGAGCCGCGTGGCCACCACGGAGAGCAGTGCCAACCCCTGGGCCAGGGAAGCTCTCGTGGGATGGGGACCCAGGGCAGGATGGGTCTGTGCGGCCCTGGGAGCATTGCTTCAGTGGATAAGACCCTTCTATGACAGAAAGCGGAAAAGGTGACAGGTTGTCTTCTCAAATGTGACTTGCCACCCTGTCAGGAGCCTTGGGGAACTCCAGCCCCACACAGCTGCTGTAGCCAGCTGCCCTCCCTGATTTTGGTGACGGCGAAGCAAAGACACAGCTCTGAGCACAGACATGCCCCTGTGACAAGGGCCTCCAGCCCCAGCGGGACATACACACTTCCTCGGCATTTTCCCCTGGACAGCAAAAGGAAGGTCTTCTCATGACCCGGAGTGGGCGAGGTCAGAGCCTGGTAAAGCGGGCTGTGTGCTGCCCCACACAGCACCCCTTGTGCCGGGCCGCCCACGGCATTCCTCCCCCCAGTGTCTGCGTGCTCGCTGATGCTGCTCCGCAAGAATCCCCTCTCCCTCTCCAGCCTCAAACATCTGGAGCCATGCTCACGCCTGGCGAAAGCTTTTTTTGTAGGCACTGACAGATCCCTAAGGACCCGCAATTTCCAAAAATAGAATCCCTCTCATATTTTGTACAAATCCCACGCTAAATTACCCTTCTGGGCTCCCAACCTCAGCCTGTCAGCTGAGGACCCGATTTCTGGCTTTGCGAGGTGTGCCTGTTGCCCCGAACCTGCTCAGAGCCCCCCGCTGCCCTCGGTGCAGCTCGGTGAAGTCAACAGTCTTATTTCCAACAGCTGTCTGCAATCTGTTCCCAGGCACTCCCTTCTCTAAGGAAGAGGATTGATGCTAATCTGGCAGCCAAAAGCTGCTTCCCTGTACTACAGTAATTTAGAGCGCAAAGGTCATTTTAGATTTTAAGAACATGTTCCATGTCCTAATTCTGCTTTTTATCCATGCACAAAGAAACAGCCTTTGCATCGGGATGCTGCCTCACTCGCCAGAACAACTGTGGGATTGTGAGCAATCGCAACCTACACCACTTGCTTTCCTCCATCACAAATCCAAGTGGAACCTGTGGTTACACTTGAATTGTACGGAGCCCTTGGGAGTTCACGTGAAGAGAGACAAGCACTCGGAGAAACTGCAGGTGCTCCCACAGCATCAGCAGAGCCGTGCCAGGGGGTACCTAGCACTTCTGTCTCTGGCTGCTCTTTCTGCGTTTCCTCCAGGAAGTTTTCGCGCTCTTCGTAGCGGTGTGTGACACAGCCACCGTGCTCTGCTCACAGTCAGCAGCCCCTGAATGTGACAGTAACACCACAAGAGCTTTGGGAAGAGGTGGCGACAGCAGGCAGGATTAGAGCGCCCGGATGCCGCGATGAGCTGCTGCCTTCTCTGCCCCCATTTGTCCCCACACCCCTGGGCTGATGTTCGGGTCCTCCTGAGCTTACTCACACATCAGAAGTTTTATTTTAACTACCAAAAAGGAGCTGAATCCTTCCAACTCAACTCCTGCAGGCCAGAACGCTTCAGCCTGCCTTCCTCCCTCTCTGCAGCCTGCAGCAGTTTGCTCTCAGGGGTTATCTGACTTGAGCATCTGCCTGACACGGACACAGCCACTGACACAGCCACTGACACGCCGTCAGCAGCGATGCCAGTCCAGAGATGCCAAGTACCTACCTCCCATGCCCAGGAGTCACTCCATATAACGAGTAGCCTTCAGAGCTAAAAGCTGGGATCTAACAACAAGGCAGAGGCCAATTCTCTCCCTGAGCAGCTAGAAATCATAAAACAATAGGGAAGTCCCACACCCCCACTGCGCTGCTTGTGCTCCTTCCCTGGAAGGGCTCCAGCTCCCATTCTTGGAAACAGCTCCTGGCCACTGGAGAGAAGAAAATTTTCTCCTCTCTCCACCCGTCTGACTCACTGCTCATGAAACACTTCCTTCAAAGTCCTAGTCTAGGATCCAAAAGTTAGGGGGAAGTCCACACAGTGTGACTCTGGGCCTTTGTAGAGCATCACTGGGATCTTGATTTCACAAGCTATTCTTTGAGGTTTGGCAGCAAAACACACACCTTGGCAAATTCCAGAAAAACAAAGCACAGTAAAGTCAACGAAAGGCCTGACTGGCATTTACCCTCCTCCTGAAGTGAGGGAAGCCCAACGTCCGTCTTAACCATAGGGAAAGCTTTGTACTAAGATTATTGTGCTGCTCAGGATACACTGTAGGATTCATGCATGCTGAAAGACATTGGTTATATTTTTTCTATAAATTCTTCCTCTGTCATCTATGATTTCTCAAAAAAAACCAAGGTAGTGATGCCCGCCGTGGCTTCAGGCAGTAGCAGCATTTGACCCACTGAAGGGAAGACCTCTCACAGTAAAATCCCACACAGTGCAGCTTTATTTCAGTGATATGCACAAACATTTCCCCTTCGTCAGTGAGAAAAACCATTTCAGCCCACCCTTCAACTCATTATGGTTTTATAAACACAAATTACAGTTAAGTGAACTCGACTGAACACGCTAACAGCCACAACTTCTTGCCCCAGCAAAGTGGCAAAACAGCAGGCTGCAGCCGAAGGGCTCCTGTCGGCAGCGTCAGGCCGAGCGGGGGATGTACTGCTGAGGACACCACCGTGGTGGCAGCTCTCCAGGTAAAGTCTGTGCTTTCCTAGCTGCTCTACCAAGCACCTCCACCAGCACAGCTCTGCTGGTGACACACCTTTTCCTACCCCCGGGAGATACTGCTGAGCCTGAAGTCTAGTATAAGCCAAATATAGAAAACAGAAGAGAAGGTTTATTCCACCTGGTGTTAGAACAGACAATGCTATGAGGTTTCATATCGAAACAAGATCTCTGAAGAGCCAGTCTCACGAGCCACATATCCCATTCTTGACAAGCTAAGCAGAGAGAAGCAAGTATGAGTGGCATATAAAGCTTTGTACATCTCATATAGGCCTCACATCCCCAACTCAAGGACCAAGAAAGCCTCAGCATAATTCAAGTCAGTGTTAAACTACTTTTTAAAAACAAAGCCTGCTGCAACAGTCCAATTCATGCTTGCCTGGTCCCAACAGTGCATGTGTCCAGGACAGCCCTGTGCAGCATCTGTGCCAAGGTGGCAGGCACAGACAACGCAGGGACAGTGCTGCACTCTGATCTCTCTCCAGTAAAAAGACAGCTGCCTTCATTAAGCTAGCAGTTCCAATCAGCTCCACGGTCACTCAGTTCAAGAGTCTGAGAAGCAGCAGGACAGCAGTCACCACCAGTACTTCAGAGGATATAGTGGTTCTCTGCACTGCTTGCCTTCCTCCCACAAGGATCCTGTAATTTAAGCAGCACAAGGACTTGCCTACATAACAAAACCAGGTAATCTAAGCCAGCTAAGAATTAGTTTGTGCTAACTGCAATAAACCACCTAAACCCCCACTACATCTCAGTTAAATCTACGTGCTTGTGCCAACAGTCTCCAGAAATAAATGCTTTGTTAAAAATCAGTGTATGACTGCATCGGTATTTTGATACAAACCACCTGATGGCCAAACAGACACATCTTTCAAGAGTCATTTGGAAAATCTCTAGAACTGATTTCTCCCCAAATCAACCTCACTTTTCCCCCTAATTCTCATGTCATTAGTATGACCTTTGCTAACATGCATCCAGGCCAAAATTGAAATGGCTAAAGACAAATCTGTGTGTGTTTGAAGACATCAGGGAACTCCCAAAGACCTTTCCCCTTCTCCACTGCTCCCACGTGCTGCAGCAGTGCCATACGGTATTCCCAGATGTAAACCCCAACTACTCATATATAAAGTAAGTTGCTCTGCTGTCCTGAAATTTGTGTGCACGTCTAGATTTGTTCTGCTCCTTCCCTCCACCTATAGAAAGATTAAACTGGAAGAGATTCAGGGACAGATGACCAGGACTATCAAAGTTACGGACTGGCTTTGGAGCAAAAGCCTAAGGAAGGAATAACTAAGTAGACTAGAAACCTTCAGCTTGGAAGACAGCTGAGGGGAGAACATGAGAGATCCCAGGAGGCAGAAGATAACACATGGGAATAGATGCAATCATTCCACTGCCAAAATCCAAGAGAGTGGTGGACGTCACTGGAGACGTGCCCTTTGAAAAGGAAAAGCATTTAGTGTTCTCTCAGTAACCTGTGTCCACCCTTCCCAAGCAACACCTTCAGGAATATTATGTTCATATGTTTTATGGTCTCATGGTCAGTCACTCAGGTTTTCACAGCGTTCTGAGGGACACCCTGAAGTACTTGGATATTTAGCATCAAATTCCCTGCACAAAGACGATGAAATCTGTAACATCAGAAGTTCATGCTATAAGTAGAGCGTGGCCTGTGCTACTAAGAAGGACTGAGCAATGCCACAACAGGCTTTTTTTCTTTGCCAGTATTTCCTTGTGTTTTCTATATAGGCAGAGCAAGATTCAAAACAAAGTTTTCAAGATCTGTCCCATATCCAGAGGAGGAAATGCTCTTCCCTTCTACCCAGGTGTGTAACTGCCACCTCAAAAGACTTCCCCAGTCCTTCCCTCAGACTAAACAACAGGACAGGTTTCTTCTCCATCTATGTTTAAGATGAGAAAAACATCTTGGGTACAATTCCTCCTCACATTCTTCCTTTCAAAACATCTGCACATGCGCAAATATACTGAAGGAGTAAATCCTACTTATGTAGATGCACCTGTGACACAAAGCACGCACAACCATGCTATTTACTGAAGTGCAGTCCTGACAAAGCTAGCAGTGACAGCTGGGCTTGGTGTCAGCATGGCTGCACAGGTGACAGGCTAACGGAGACAGAGTTTGTAACAAGAAACGCAACTAAAGCCATCACAATGGTGAGCTCTTTTAACTAATTTGTTACAAAACTAAACAAATATATAAGGGAAAATTTCCCAAAGTATAAATTTCAAAGAAATAGTCTTCGAATTCAAAGGCTAAGCATCTTTCTTTTTTAATAGAAATTATTATTCCTAATATTTCAAACACTAAGAATCCCATCCTGAATAATGAACCATTCTGCTTTCATTATCTGAAGAGATTTGGCAGAGACAATATAATGAAATTCACATGTGTTCATCCGCCAGACTCCAGACCTCCATTTAGAAAGACAAGACTCTTCCCCCGCAGCATAACCTGGCAGTTCTTCTGCTTGGCTCCTGTCCAAAGGCCAAAACCTGAGCATTAATGGTTACTGTTACATTTGCTTTCCACTTAGGAATATACAAGCAGCAGGGATTTTTAAGCTGTACCTTTGAAATGGCTAAAAAGAAAATAAATTATTTTTGACATTTTTTTCTAACAAAACGAGTATTTATCTAAGAAATACCTGCTGCCATTTCAAGGTGTCTAATTAACCAATAGCTTTATTGCAAGGCAAATATTGTCATTTTTACAGGAAGGGAAAAAAACCCCAAATTTATAGAAGTAACACTTGCACATTAAGAGGAGCTGTGGAAGAAGAGTCTCAGGGAATTCCAGGATAATTTGATTAGGGTTGATTATCTTATCTCAAGAATAATAAAAGAAGTTTGAAGCTTCTGTAAGTCTGGGTATTTTCTTTTGGGGGGTGGGTTTTCTTAGTTTTAAGATACAGCAAAGCAGCTAAAACACTCCTACACTGACTCCTCGCTTAAGCTTAGGACATCTCAGGCTTTTTTTGTTTTCCCCAATATTTACAGCTTCTGAAGATAAAGGTAGGAGACACAAGAGTTTCTTGTCATGACAACAGACACCAAGATTTAAGCTGTGATTAGATGGCAAATTTACTTCTGCATCACCACTTTCAAGGAACAAAGTTCCCTGAATCCCATGAGTAAGGCAGCAGCCCAGGTCAGCAAACCTGAAAGCTCCATCCTATCAGTGTTTCCTCCTGCGCCTGAAGGGCTCACACAGCTCATGGCTGGGAGCGCAGCCCCACTGGGGTGGTCTCTGTGCAGCTGGAGACAGGCCCTGCTTGTAACGCTGGAAGCCAATACGCTGCCTGCCCACAGTTACACACTGTTCGCAATGGCAAAACCCGGGTCCCAAGGAAAGGTTGTGACAGCACGTCACTGATTTCAGAGCACAGAGGGAGCCCATAAACGACTGCAATATGGCAAGCGTAGCTTGAAATATCATCCCTATGCTATAGGCATTAAACCTCTTTCAACCTTAACTTACCTTGGCTGGAAACATTCACGCAGAAATAAATCCCGTAGATCTGATACACGTACAGAGTTCCTGGTTTCATGAACATTGCCGCATTTCGTTGAGTTTGCTTCCCACCTTTCGAGTGGGAAGCTTCATCTTCCCCACCCAGATAAGCTTCTGTTTCAACAATCCTCCCCCAGAGTTCTCTGCCATCAGGAAGTTTCCGAACTAAAATCTGAAAGAGAGGTCAGAGTGCATCAGTTAGCAACCCTCTGTACAAAATAACCAGAGTGCAAGAGCTGTGGAAACGAAGTCGTCAGAAAAAAAGGACTTGATAGCACTACATACTCTCCTCTCCATCTAGCAGCCCACTCTGTAAGCCAACGTGAACTTTTTCAGCTCCTACCATCCAGGCCACAGACCAGTACAAGAAGTTCCTACCTGTCATTCACCCCACAAAACAGCTGGCATGTCTAGATGTGGCAGTATCATAAAGAACGAGTTTATGATCCTATATAGAGTCCACAGAGTTGGCTTTATTTTCTGTATCTTTCACCCCAATCCACCAGGTTTAAGGCAAAAAAGCACCACCAATATTAACCTTGAAGCACCATGAATGTACATTCTTTAGGTCAGAAGAAATATGACAGTGGCACAAGGACTGCTACAATTAGAGAGTTGCTCTCTCCATAGAGATGCTTCAAACAAGTCCTAGTCCCTAACCATAAAGATAATCATGACCAGAGTGAGTTATCAATGCTATTTCTGTACTTTCTGCACCACAGAGAGGGACAGTGCAGGAGAGCTGGGAATTGGCTTCAGGCAGACAACAGATCTTTGTTATTACAGTGTGTTTCTTGCTGCTGGTACCTCCTTAAATAAAACAAAGCAGATGCAGGGGAAAAAAAACCATGACAGTGAAAAGATTCTCTTTAAAAAATAAAACAATCACTAAACTTCATATAAAGCTTTTTGTTGTTTGATCTGATTTCTAAACTTTTTATTTTACCTATGTTTAAAAAATACTGCAGTATAGTCTCATTTAGGCAACAGCAATCAGTTCAATTATTCTGTATTCAGCCCTTTCATGTTTGAAAACCAGCTATTAAAAAATGACCTTCAAGAAACAAAGCTTAATTCCTAAGATATGTTTGTGCTGGATTGCTAATGCAGTTATTGACCTGATTCAGTATGGGTGCTCCAGAAGTCTGTTTCAAATGTTGCAACTCTGGTATAGCCGTATTTCCCTACAGCTCTTCTCAAATTGTTGAAAACTATCAGTTTATTATTGTTATGAAAACTGCAGTGCCCTTAGAAAAGCACTTGTGTCTAGCAACTGCCTGTAAACACCCCAAAAGCACACCCACGTGGCCACATTTCTCTTTCAATACGATGAAACGTTCATGGTTAGGTTATGATTTTTAAAAGCATGCAGGCATTTCCCTGGCTCTTCAGACACAACAAATACGGTTGAAACAGTTAAAAAATGGTGATCATTCACAACACGTCACAGTAAACTGTTTATTGAGGGTTTTATTTCTCATTAAGGGTGTATCTTGGTGTTATGACAGTTCATTTTGAGAGGCCATTTACTGCGTGCATGTTTTGGGGTATTTTTTTTGTTTCCAAGAACTCCAGTATCACGTTTGAGGTAAACAATATTAATATACCAGGCACCTCCAAAATTCAGTAGAATGAAGATAATGAATGAAACCTTAAATTACCATTACGGTTATAATTAAAAAAAAAATTAGAGAATAGACCGGTCATGGGAGATTGGGGATTATATTTTAAGGAAAACGTAAAATTAAGATAGAAATTGCCTGGCTTGTAATTCTAGGCCTGAACAGGAAAAGTATAGACCATTAGGACTAAAATATCATCTGCCCAGGGTAACTGAATGCATAAGGATGTCATTAAGACATCAAAATATCAAAATAATGCTCATTAAGACGGAAAAAAAATCCATCATTACTGAGAGACTTCAGGTATCCTCATGTAGGCCAAGTAAATACCACAGTAGGACAGGACACAGGCTATGTTTTTTTAGACACCATCAAATGCTTTGCAGAGTGAGTAATCAGGGATCTCACAAGACTAAAGTCTCAAACTGAGAGCAAAATCCATAGTTTTCTGAAAAACAACTTTGTATCATGACCATGAAATTCAGTGTCCTTCCACAAGTATTAAGGTCCAAAAATAACCTCTCAGAGTTCTGCTTACCAGCAAAAAGGGAAAACTACATAAAGTGAGGAAGCTTGTTAGGAAGAACTTACAGAGGCAGCCAAAGGTTAAAGCTGGAAAGGCAAGCCTCTAGCAGGATGTCTATAAAGATAGCAAACACACATGACTTAATCAGAGACAGGTTAAGACAGACCCCCAAAAAAACCCAGCAGGGTTAAAAAGCACAGCAATGACAAGCAAGACAATATCCCTAGAATTTTTTTTTTTTTTTTTTTTTAGAAAAAAGCTAGACACAGCAAGACAGGCCAAAACCAACAGTTTGTGGAACAAATTCCTGAAGTTATCTAAACCAATGAGAACCCAGAGAGTCTGTTCACCCTACAGACAATAAAGGTATAAAAAAAGACTCAAGAGAAGATAAGACCGTAGGAGTGAAACTAAAAACACATTTTGCAATTGCATTTAGGAGATCCCTGACTGGAACTTCTAATACGGAAAACACTGGAAGAACTCCCTCCCATGGAAACAGAAGACTTTTTTGAAGGACTCTCTAAGCAGAAGAGACATTTTAACTCCCCTACTCTGATTTCCAAAGGCTTTCAGCAAGGTCCAAAGATTCCTCAAAGTTTCAGTAAGGGAGAAGGTCTTTTTGTGAACAAGCAATGGCTTGAAAACTCAGAAACAAAAGATAGGAGAAGCAGGTTTTGGAGTGAAGACAGCTTAACTGTGGGACTGTGGAATCCTAGATGTCTCCACACACACTAGGGCCTGTTCTGCCTTGTGTATTTGTGTTAATAACCTCAGAAAAGTGATCATTAGAGAGCTCACCATGTGTACTGACAATATCAAGTTATTCAGAACAGAAAAAAATAAAAGCAGGCAGTATGACACACAGCTTTCAAAGCATATGGGACAGCATACAAGAAAGTACCAAGCAGTCTGCTAAACTTGCAGAAGAATTAGATACTCGAGTACACTATGATACCGGTCAAGAAAGGCCAAGGGCCTGCCACACTGTTAGCATCACAAGATAGTAAATGGAGGCAGAGGAGATGCTGCTGACTGCAGAGCATTACTTCCCACTGGGATAAGCAAGAGTCAAAACCAAATACAGGCATACCTGAAGAGAAAATAATGGGCCTTGAAAGAACCTTCATGCCACAAACATCAAAGTATATTTCAGTAGACCAGAAAAAAGGGAGAAAAACTCCACAAAATACTAATTCTGAAATGTGACAGTAAACTAAATATGAAAAATTACTCCTCTGACTTCATCCAAAATAGATTTGGCTACTAGTCTTTAAATTCCACTGCACTTAACAAGAGAAGGAATGAGAGCTGTATTCCTAAAATAGCAAAGCCCTGGAGTCAAATGGCAAAAAAGAATGTCATCCTTTTACACTAGATTATTAGCTAGCACATGCTCCAGTACAGTAATGTCAGTTTACATCTTACCTGTCCCAGAAAAGACTTGGCCAGACTAATACAGGGCTGGTTGAAGAAATCTGCTTCTAGTCGGGAAGTATTTTTTTTCTCTATTGCAAAGTATTTGCTGCTTTTTGGAGAAGAATCCCCATCAGGAGTAGCATTCAGGTTCTCCAAGGCATCAAACGGAGGGAAGCTGGAGTTGCTTTGGAGAGCACTTAATTGAGCCAACAGCTTTCTTTTTCTTGGCATCGTTCTAGAAAATGGATATAAACATAATTAGTAATATAAAGCTTATTTGAAAGTAATTAATTCCCACAAACTCTTTGGGTGGTTTTGGGTTTTTTGGGTTTTTTTGTTTTTTGGTTTTTTTCACACATCTCTCCACAACAAGGAGTCTGAAAGCTATCACTAATTGGACAACCTAGGCAAACTACAGAAGCAGGTGACTCATATAGTTGTGTCTACATCAGGCTGGGAAAATATTGGGCTTTACTGATAAGCAAACAGAAAACTACAGTTTGAGCATTCATCTTTTAAGGACTGCAGATAAAAATCAACTCTGCTCCACTAAGCGGTAAAAGTAACTTTGCTCTTAGGTTTGGAAATTCAAAAACTGAAAACAAAGATGAACTAGTCCTATACACCTTTTACCTACAACTAACGTAATCTGTTGAGCAGCCAGGGGAAAAAAAAATAAATAAAAAAAAAGGAAACAACCATCTCAAAAACTGTGCTGGCTCAAAAAGGCCACAGAAGTCATATATCGATCAACTTAAACAGTAATGTAACTGGATGAGAATCTAAAACTCCACAGGACACAGAACACTGGAGTTGGGAGATGCCCTATTTAGAGTCACAGTGACAAACTTGTTTATCGTGCTCTAGAAATGTTTATGCTGGAATCTCCATAAAATAAGCTTTAAATTCAACCTACCAGAAAGATGAAGAATAGCCTGTTCCAGTCAACAGTTATGTATTTTAGATAACTATGTAACCTGTGATTGTTCTTCTATGTTTGTCACCAATTTACCATGTGAGCTTCAAAAAGTTAATGTTTCTGTGCCGCAGCCCTTATACCTGTCAAACAGGAACAAACTTATTCACTGTATAAAGCACTCTGAAATAGGCTAAGAGATCTTGGAGGCGGAGATCATACCACTAGCAGTGCATCATTAGCTTGAACTCAAGAACAATTTGCAGTTTTCTATTGGTCTAGCAAAAGACCATCTCCCAGCTAGAGCACTGCTGGAGATGCTTTTTTTATATAAAAGGCTGTGAAAACATTGGCCAAATGTACTTTACCTATACCGAATACCTGAAAACCTGAACCAGACTTTTAAAATTCACCCGTTGGCACTACATTTGCAAAGTGCCAGCTGCAAAAAAAGGGCTCTTAGGAGAATGCAAAGACACCAGGTTTTAGAAGACACCTCATCAGTTCTGAAATCCAACAACATGTAGATATAAGAGAAAAACCCAAAGGTTCAATACCATACACAATTAGAAACACAGAAAGAATCCTGTATATAGCTGAACCTGCAGGGGAAGTATACACATAATTAATCAGCTTTTGCCACTCATTTTTTACCGGATCATCAGCTTTTAAAAATGACTGCAAAAACTTCCACCACCACAAACAATCCTTATCTTGCTCTGACACTTCTTACAAAAGAAGATCCACCAGCAATAGTTTCTTTGAACTACACTGAAACAAATTCAGCATTGCTACACTCTGAATCACAAGTGCCAATTCTCCAACAGTGTTACATTTCACTTCAGAAGAATCCAGACACAAACATATAAAAATAGGCAGCAAAAAAACTCACATTGGCACGACTGGCAGAGAGGCGGGATGTTCTTTCTTTTTTTCTAAACATCTAATTACCTATTGCAATAATTCAGTGATGTCAGAGACTTGCCATAGAATAGCCAGCTCCATGCCAGGTATTCTGCTCTGAACTGTGGCTTTTTTCCTAGTAGAAATTCTTAAAAATTTTGATGAAAGTTGCCAGCCTGCCTCAGACAAAACTGCCTGGCAGCCTTTGCAAATGAGAGTCCTGTCTAGGAGAAAGGGTGAGAATAAGAAAAAGGGTTGCAGGAAGGAAGGGACGGAGGAGGAACACTTCTCCATACCAGACTGGCCCTCTAAAAGACTCAGTCAAGGGAATGCTTCACACTGAAGACAGTACCTCCCGATTTCTCTGACAGTATTAACTGGAACTTCCAGTTCACCAGTCACACATAAAGACATGCTGAAAACATGGCCAATTTGAGTAGAGCATTAACTCATTTGGTAATTTGTGCTCTTATGGAATGCGACATCAGAAACAAGATCTAAGTTGCCTGGCACCTACTGCATTTCCAATTAAGCAATTCTTAAAAGCTGAAAGTGCGCTCATGTAAATGTTATACTGGCAGCCTCTGGGCACTTGTAATTTCATTGCTATGGGCTAATGCTAGACAGATCTCAGCATCTTCAACTGTCATTAGAAAGAGCAGTAGGAAACTGCCTTACAGTCATGAGAAATGGGTCACATACAGAAATGTGATTGCTTTAAAAAGCAAAGACACAGAACAACGGGACTGCAATACCATCTCAGAAATGCAGAAAAATCCCAGTCTACCCATCGTCTCCCTGCTTGATCATACCAAGATATGAAACATAAAATTCCATGCCCCAAAGCCTATCAACACTTTCTATAAAGGATGTTGTTGGTATACACAAATCCCTTCTTGCCTATGAAAAAGCACACTGCAGAAGATAGCACATACCAAGTACCCAAGCCCTGTGTGTCTGGGAAGCAAGAGACACGATCTCTTCATGTGTAAGTTACAAACTCTGCAACTCTGCATTCCTAGCTAGATTTTCTTGCTTGTATAGTAAACAAGTTCTACTTCGGTGCCTCAAATAAGAATCAGCTGTGGGTTTAATCGCTTTTTACTAATCCTGTTTTGACCAAACTAGCTACAAGTTGTTAAACATGTGTATACACATGCACAAAAATAAGCCTGGAAGTCAGAAAAGAAAGGTCAAGAGTTGACAAAGCCTTTTCACAAGTGCCTAAAGTGTTCAGGGCTGCTGGGCTAGTCTCAGGCAAGTGTTTAGGGACCCTGCAAGCCAGAATTAGAAAGACATTGAAAATCTGTATAAAATACAGCCACGTGGCACAACACAGGCTGCTTTAATCCTACCAATAAGACTGCATTTGTAGGTATTTCCTTAGGCATTTAATGAGCTTTCACTAAAGTGAGGTAAAAGAAAAAAAAAAGTCCCACTAGTAAATTGCCTGTACTTGTGGCTCACAGGTCCAGGTACCTGCAGCTGCAAGGTCTTCCTCACACACATATATCTTTCTGATAGCATAATGAAGTAGCCACTTCTGGAGAGACAATACCTCATTCCAATTCCCAGTTATATGGATTTTATGTGGGAACATATGAATGGTCAGCGCTGGGTCAGACTAAAGGACACTACTCCCTGTATCCTGCTCTCCGGCACAGGTCAAAAGCAGGAGCCTAAGGAAGGACAGAATAAGCACGCAGTGCATTTCCACACATCCTTCATGTCTTTAGACCAGAACCTCCTGAATCAGGCACCGTTTCTGTGTACTTAGTCACGGTGAGCTTATGCAGTCTTCCCTGAGCCTGTGTGAAACTATCCAAACAGATTTTACTGATCAAGAAAGCTCCACAGAATTAGTCATTACAGCTCCAAGGAGTCACTCATTTTGTGTGTGAAATTAGGACTGCTCCCCACCCACATGAATCAGTTTACATTTGCAATTCACCACCCTCAGCCCTCTTCTTTACCACCTCAAATAAGGTAAAGCCAGCTGAAAACATTGTTTTTCCATGTCATTTACAAAACAACCCTGGGGCACCCCAATGGTGACCTCCAGCCACCATGAGAGCTACTTATTTACTCACATCCTCTTTCTTATCTTTGCACCAACTGTTTATTTATGACAGGGAACTCCATTATTATGTCAAGGACTACTCAGGTGAGGGCTCCTGTTTGAAACCTTCCTGAAATCTGAGTACAAGACTGTAAGCCAGACCTCTCAACACGCTTATCTAGATTCACCTTCAGAGAATTCCAACAGTTTTTGAAGGCATGACTTTCCATTACAAAAGTCATGTTGGCTTTTCCCTACTATATAATATTTATGCAGGTGTCCAGTAATTCTACCTTGCTGTATTTTCTACTCATTCAGTTGGCGGTGGTCAAAGTTTCAGGTCTGAGGTCTACAGGTTTCCCCTAGAACCCTCTTTAAAAAGTAGTGACACATTTGCTGGTGAGACCATCATTAGCAGCACTGTCCCTGGGGGCTTCATCTGATTTGGCAACTTATTCTGGCCTGTGGTCTATTTGTTCCATAACCTCTTACACAGATGCTTAATTTTAAGCCAGATCCTTCAATGAGTTCTCAGCAAGAAGGATTTCCTGTCTAACCTAATCTATTAGTAACCAGAAGTAAGTTAATTAAATATATCTTTCTGGACAACAGTGAGAAGCAGGCAAAAAAAACCCCAAACTGCTTGAAAGAAAAGTGCAAGCAGGAGCCAATATAGCATAACTATAAATATTAAGTCAATTTCTCCACAGACAGACTTTGATGCTACATGCAATCCCACTGATACCTCAAAAGTATATCAAAATGAATGGGTTTGTTCACCTTAGAGTGCTGGGGATGTCATTTCCTGCAAGACATCATTCTTGCAATTCCAGTCCCCGCTCCTACTGCCTACTGAACATCTTGAGCTTTCTGGAAAGAAGTTTCCTCATCCTTCTGTAAAGAACAAGGAAGATAAAATGAGCAAGAGTGATGAAAAGTCATTAAAAACTCAAAAAGCCTTCACAGCAAAACTGTGCTCTGTTTCAGTTGACTCTCTTAAACCACTTTGTTTTGTTCTGTTTTTTCTCTCCCCAACATTCTAGCTGCTATTTTTAACTGAGTGCCAAACTTGCATATTAAAATGAAAACAAACAAGTTAAATAGACTACTAACAATGGATGTTAGCTAGCTCAGCCTCCTGAGATGCAAGTTAACCAAGCCAGCATTTACAGCAGCCACAAACACTGATCAGGAAATGGACACAAGGATTCAAAATCATCTCCAGTTCAGGTTTTTTTCTTTATGTCTACATTATTTGTAGCAAATGTATGTTGGGTATATTTGCCTAATCATCCAAGAGCTCTAAGTCTTACTCTTTTCCACCTATATGAGAGAGCGAGAACACTCCTGATTTGTGAAGTATATCAAAAGAGCTATAAGGAGATACAGAACTAGTTACAACTAAAGTCTTAGGTACCCATCTTATAAAATGACTAGGAAACACGTTCCTTCCCCAAATCTTAACACTGCATGAGAAATAATTTAGTTCTGGCATGGGGATTGGACTCAATGACGAAAGATGTTTCACCAAAGCCTTTGTTAATGCACTGACAAAAAGGAAAACTGGTCTCAAACTTCCCCCTTCTGAGTTCCTCCTGCAGTACCAGTAACTCAAAAGACTAGGAAGAAATACACAAATAGCAAAGATGCAAAGACTTACCTGCAAATGATCCTGGAGCTGCTCCCCACATGAGCATGGAAGCAGAGGGTTCTCACACCTCCTCCTGAGAAGTCAGCTCTAGATTCAGAAAAAGAAACTGCTCCACATCCAGTTTCACAAAGGTGGACTACACGAAGTCCTATCATAAGTCTTTGACTTAAAGAGAGCAAGAGAACAGATTATTGCAGGCCAAGCTACACAAAGGCAGGCCTTAGCATTCATGCTCTGCACAAACAACGTGCGTGCTCCAAAACCATGTGTAGGGAATCACAGCCACACTGTAATCAGTCACGAGACAGGCTCAGGAACAGCTAAGGTGCTGCTGCAGGTGATGAAATTGGGACTGATTCAATGCACATGCTATGAGCCTTACTCCTTAGCAAGGTCCCTTTCTTCTATTCTCAACCAGAGGAGAGGCTTGTCCTACATTTAGTGATTCAGAATTAATCTGCACAGTATATCCTTGTTACAGAGAAACTATTCATGTGTACTTTGCATTCCACTACCAGACACTGTTAAACAGTTATAGTAAGAAAACAGAACAAGGGATCAAAGCCTCAACAGATGACAGTCTGCAAAGATAACGAGTGTAAACCCAGGTGAAGACAAATAGCTGATGAGATACCCACCATGAAAGTGGTGGCCAACTTCGAAACACTAGAACAAAGCCTTCAGGCCCTATATAAACAAAGAAGAATCTGAGAAGAAAGGATGATTTCCCCACACTGCTTTGGATAATATGCTGTATGTGACAATAGCTTGCTAATGGCAAGTGAGACAAAACACTTATGATGTAACGGGGGAACAAAAGCTAAAGTCTCTTCTACAAAAAGATACTTCCAGGAAACCAGCAAACCACTGTTGCCTTGTAGAGGCTGTGGAAATCTGAGTCAGACACTGATTTGAACTGTTAGAGTACAAAGGCGCTCCAGTCATGCCACTGCAGCCTTGTTTCTACCATGGCAATCTTATTTAGAAAAGCCTCAGGTTTTTTTTTCCAAAACAGGTTTTTAGCACATTTCTATAGTCTGGCTATTTTTCCTCCTTACAGGGTCCCAACCATACTACTTTTGTGACACATCTGGACAACAGCTGCTCTTTGAGCGCTTCACTGTGAAACCACCCTTCTCCCAAGACCTCTCCAGTATGTATTATCAATTTTGTAAGCTGTTTAGTTAGTTATGTACGAAAATAGCAAAAGAAGCTTTCTGCAGAAGTGGCACGAGAGCTAGGAAACCACAGTGCAACCTTATTTGAAGTGCATTTGTACACCTTATTTAATCAGCTGACTGCATGCCCTTTTCCATCACCTCGTAGTCAGAAAATGGGGATGTTACCTTTTCCTTAGTTCATTCCATAGTCTTTACAATATCTTTGACTCGCAACATATATAAAACAGTTACTGCAGTGTTAGAACAGGTCATCTCCACATGCAGGCAACAACTAGGGCTGACAGCCGTGAGGGAAATGCAGGCCCCCTCAGTGCTTTTCCCACTAGGAAGCATGTAGCAGAAATACTGCTCTTAACTGGTTAACCTGGCGCTAAGCAGAGCCTACGAGTAAATTATTTTTACACAGTAATTAACACGCTCGTGTCTTTTCAAGCCAGTCAGGCCTCCGAGAGGCGGCGGTCTCCGGCACCGCTCGCTACGCGCCGCTAGGCCCGGCCGGCCTTGCGGTGCGCGGCAAGCAGTGCCGGAGGCCGCCGCCACCGGGTCTGCGCCCCGAAGGCCGCCATTTGCAGCTGGAGCTCCCTCACGCCTCCCCGGCCCAGCGCCCGCCCCGGCCCCGCCACACACGCACCTGCCGGGGCCTCCCCGCGCCGCCGCCGGCCGCTTTCCCGCCCAGGCCGCAGCCGCCGCGGGGGGGCGCGGGCAGACGCTGCCCGGAGGCCCGGCGGAAGCCGGGAGCTCGCCTGTGGGGCGGGCCCGGCGCGGCGGGAGGGGAGGCGGGCCTGAGGTGCCGGGAGAGGTGCGGGGCGGCTGGAGCGGGGGTGGAGGTCGTGCCTTTCCCTGAGGCCTCGCTCTGTAGATGGCGGCGGGCCGCAGGCAGATGGGTTTACAGCCTTTTCTCTCTGCTCGTACCTCCTGCTTGCTGGATCGCAGATCCTCCGGAGGCTGCCTTTGAACTCTCCTTCGTTGTCAGCATCCACTCCGTGCTCCTTGCTGTTTCATATTAACCATATTCTGAAAAAAATACACATTCCGATGAATACAAATGGTCACAAGCTGGCTCTGTAGAGAGCTGCGTTAATTATCCCCTCTGTTCCCTGAGTAACAAATACCTGGCCTGAAGAAAAAAATACTCTGATTCAGCTTTTAACCAGATGGTATGGTCCAAAAACAGTTTACCTCACAACTTTCTGTAGACATGCAGTGAGGGCTGTTGATTCATAAACAAGCAGTTGGACAAAAGGTATGAGGGAAAATGTGATGGATTGGAATGGATTTATTCCCTTTTGCATACTAAAATACCGATTCCAGGCTAGCACTAGCTAGGACAGCAGCAGCTGGGAGCCCGTGATGCAGAGAAGGAGCACTTAGTGTGCCCCCCATTCGTGAATTTGCAAAGATGAAGGATAAATGACTAACATTTATCAGTGACATCAACAGCTTTGGGGGTGCAGCCAAGTGTACGAGTGTTCTTATGGAGGCAGAAACAAGATCAACAGTCCAGTGGTAAGCTTGAATGTGAGTAAGCCATATAAAAAGCTTTGACATTCCTGTAAATCCTGACTCAAATCCAGAATTTCTAATTTTTACTCTTCCTGTTTAAGAAGATGTAAAAAAAAACCCCAAACCAGCCATGAATGGAGCAAATTCAGTGTCTGTTACATGATACTCATTCTTTTTGCCCATGAAGAAACAGCTAAGGTACTTTGGAACCCAAAGCAACACCAAGAATGCACTGAAAAGCCCTTAAATCATTCTTGTAAAACATGATAGTACTGCTGCTGTAGTGGTGTAAAAAAGAAAGGGAAGGAAACATGCATACATCTGGGAAGTTACCAATACTTTAATTGGAGATCTCTGTATGATTTTTGTAGTTGCAATGGACAAAGATAAGCTCACAAGAGTTAGGATTCTCTGGAGAGATATTGCCAACTGGCTGCATAAATGTGCTTAGCTCCAGTCTGAAATCAGCTGTTGGTGTTACTAGCCAGGACACCAAAAGAAGTTCCTAAAAATTACTGTCAACTGAGTGTCACCAAAAGAGCATCTTGGACTTCCTGACTTGCATGGTTCACATCCTGGCTTTAATGTGGTATTAATATAAAAGAGGAGGACCAAGAAAGTGCGTGAAAAGGAAGATAACCAAACATCAAACTGGCCTTTCAGCAAATTCTGAGAATTAAAGGAGAAGCTAAGCAAGAACAAGATATGTAGGAAGGATTTCCTGGGGTCAGACTAGTTCAGCTTTGCAGACTTTCTCCTGTGGGAGTCTGTGGGACAGGCACTGTCAGGAATGCTGGCTTCTTTGACAGCAGATCTATTTCATGCCCAAAGGAAGTATTTAAAGCCTTTAGCACCTGAGGAATGTGAATTGCTCCAAGCTACAGCATATACCCTGTTCTCCATTGGTCCAATAACTTCAGTGTTACAGAATCAACACCTAAAATAGCCTCCTGTAAAAGCTGCTCTGTTTGAGAAGATTAAAGTTTCCCTCCCTACTGGGCAAAAACTTGTTCTTTTTTCTTTTTTTTTTTTTTTTTCTATAATGTGAGAGGAATGACTTGGAATCTGTGGTTAGAAAATCTGGCTTTCGGAGACCCTGGGGTCTGTGGCACAATGCATGCATGCAGCGCACTGAGCTTTTCTTGGAGGAAAAACTGTGTTTGCAGAGTGGTTCCCTATGGCTTCCAGGATTTGCGGACTGCTGATTTACCATCCTTTTACAGTAAGGACAGCAGATTAGCGTGGAAGCAGAACAAAGCAGAAGGAACAGATTTTCAAGTTTTCTCTGTGTAAGATACCAAATCAAGCTTCAGCAGCATCTGCTGAAAACCTCCTCTGTTCAGTTGGAAAGAGACATGGAGTTTCCCACCAACGACCATTGACTGGCCACTTCACATGGTCACACTACTTTTGCCAACATTTGCAAGAGCACTGCAACATTTTATGAGCCAACTGTTGAAGAATTCCCATGGATGAAAACGCTCCAAACAGCTCAGGGTTTTTATGACATCCACTTTTGGCCTCTCCTGACATCCAGTCTTGGCTGCTGCTTCCTACTTATCCTCAACTGCCAGTATGTCTTATTTGGAGCTATTTCCAATCAGCGACTGTTTAAGGTACACACAACCCTCAAATTTGTACCAGAACTAACCAGCTACTAGAAGGGAGAGGTGCTCATGGCTACTTTGGTATCTCCCACACCCAAGCTGAGCCACACATCAAATATCTAGTTTTGTGAACCAAGCCCATACAACTCATTATGTAAGCAGATGTGTATGTTTTACTCTAAATTTGGTGACATCCATGGTGGATACCATTCCACCCACTTTGCACTCACGGTGCAAAGAATTCTAGCAAGTGTGCTGCATGTAATGGGAAAACACAGTAAATTAACAGACCTCCTGGGAGCCTCAGCTCTGGACCGGAGAGGGCAGGCAAGTCCTATTTAGTAACATATTAATGGATTGTACTGAGTCTTTTTTTTTTTTTTTACTTATTTTTTGGTATGTAAGATGTTGTTTTCTGACAAGACAGAAATGCTTGGCTTTACAGGATTGCTCAGTGCAGAGAAACAAATGCAAAAACCAAGTGAGCAAGGCAGACTGCTGGGCTGACGGGCTCTGCTTGCTATGTCTGCAGGACTGATAGCTTATGTGGTATCCCCCATGGAATGGGTTTTGGTGGTGCCATAAGGACAGCCATGCCTGGTGGTCTCTCCCAGCTGCATGGGACAGGAATGCTGGGAAGCTGGAGTCTGAGACCAAAGGCTCAGCTGAACTTGTAGGAGGTTGGGAGGCATGAGATGGAGCTGCCCAGGCTGTCAGCCAAGCTTTTTTAAACATGGTAATTTCTTTTCTGAAGGTGTTAAAGAGTGTTTAGTCAGTATTTCCTAAATCAAGAGGAGTCGTAGTGCAAGCACACCTTATAAATCAATCAAAACAGAAAAAGGGTATACATGAGAGTCAGGGAGAATTTTGTGGACACATATATATACATATATATATATGTATGTATGTATGTATGTATGTGTGCACGTATGTAGAGTCAGAGCACTGCAAGCCTAAGAGCTATTAGCCACCTCCAGCACTGCCCCTCTGCTGAGAGTGCCCAGAATGTGCTAGATGCAGGGGAAAAGCTAATTTAAGAAATTCCACTGGCTCTTTGCCCCCAGCCACTTACTCTTGCTTCTCTCCTTCAGAGCAATTTCCCCTTTATTGTACCAGTATAATAACTTGCAGAGCTGTGCTTAAACCAGCTCCCTGAACTGGTTAAGGTTAACATCTCTCATCTCTTCCATGTGCTCCTGCTATCACATCCATACCCTCTGGACGGAACAACAGATCACCTTTGACATGCATAGCCTAGAGCAGTAAGAGCAGAAACAGGCACAAATGAAGTGCATCAGCAAAGCTGAAGTCAGGGTAACACACCGAGGAATAACTGTTTTTCTACATCCTGTGGAATGTCAGCATGCCAGCTGCTAGCAGTAGTTCAGATAAGCTCCACCAATGTCTCATAACAGACAAAAAATGTTCAAATTAGGATGCTATTCAGCTAATGGTGATCATTTGTTTTTACAGGAATAATTCTGTACGCTTTGTAAATATGGAAGAGCTGCTGGGAGGGAACTTTCAAAGGTGATGCTTGTATTGTGTGAGTGTACTGGGATAAAAATCAGTCACCTACTTACTAGCTCCCCAGGGGAAAACAACAGAGCATTCTCCAAAGGAGAGCAGAAGTCATGTACTGAATGGGACCCAGTCACTCTCTGTCTTACAGGCTTGTTACAATTGGCATGGAGAGGGTGAACAAAGACTAAAAAGGAAAGAAAGTGGCCCAGAAAGTGGCAGGATCAAAAAGACAGTTCACACATAGACTGAGGAGCCTATTTTCATAGGACACTGTGGGTACTAAAATGTTGTAGGGGTTCAAGAACCTTTTGAAGAAAGGAAGAAAAATCTGTCCGAGCTATTAGACAGACACACCATCTCTAACTCAGGAACTCCCTGAGCCACAAACCACTGGGTCTGGTGGAGTATTTAGGAGAAATGTGACTGTATACTTGACCTGGTTTTATACTGTCTGTAAGCTTTTGCAATTGGCTGCTGTTGGAGGTAAGGATCTTCTGCTTGGTGGATCTGTTATCTGACTCATCCAGCTCTTGGAGACATTCTGCAGGAGTCACCATTGTTTTGCTTATACTGCTTAGCCGATCTCTTCTAATAAATCTAAATTAATCCAGGTAATGCTCAGAAGGTGAAAGAATATGTTCAAAGAGCAAAAATGCCCCAGATCTTCTTTGGTGAAGCAGGACTGCCCACCCAGACCCAGTTTGCTATCACAGACATCTGAATTTAGGAAACAGATGGGCGTGGGCATATTTAGAGTCATTGACCACAGGCATGACATAGCACTGGTTACTAAAACTGACCTGAAGTTTTTTGCCTTGCAGGATATGGTAAGGAGGCTTGGATTGAATATCATTGACTAAGGTCACAAGAGTTAAGCCTGAAATAGCAGAACTTGAGAACATTTGGGATGTAAACAGGTGACTGGGGGGGTATGTCACAAGCTTTTTGCAAGGGGTAATCATTGACCAGAATTGTTGGCATGTAGGACCCAGTCTGAGGGAGGCTTTACTGCCTGTGTAACAGTGCTGGCAAAAAAAGATTAGCTCTGCATTCACTGCAAGTTAATTATATTCCTAGTGACTCCTCACTCCATCTTGCTTGTCCTCATAGATTAAAGGAATGATTATAAATGCTGCAAGAGAGAGATGATCTTAGGGTTCACAAGCCAGAACAAGAGGCAGAGACCCCCCTCTCTTGGGGTTTGTGTTTCAAGTTTAGTAGTTTTAACTAAAATTGCTGTTATGTTTCCCTTTTAACCTTCTTTCCCAGGGCAAGAAAATTTACGCATTCATATTGTCTATATATCTCTCTCCTTCCCTTTTGAATCTGCAGGCTGAGTTCCTGTAGAGTTTATAAAACCTAGTTTCTAGGTAGAGGGGAAAGATCTGGAATCACGTCCCTCCTTACAATAAAAACAAGAATGTGCTCAGCAAGTCCCTACACTGTTTCACTGTTTGAAATGTTCGAGACAATCAGCACAGATGTACTGTCCAGCCAGCTCATGCTGCTTGTGGGACACAGGAGGTAGATGGTGTATGGGGGGGGGGGAGCAGGGGAGCTGGCAGCATTATGAGATCCTCAGGAGGACAAGAGGAGATGGAGGTTATTGTGGAAAGGAAGTGGGACACAGAGGAGCCTAGGAGACTGTACTTTGTTCCACTGCTCAAAGAGCAACTTAAACATGAAGGATCTCCAGTTTCTAAGGTCCCATTTGAAAAAAAAAAAAGGGCTCTTGAACACTCAAATCTGTCTTCAAACAAATCTCTTCGGTTTGATGTGATTATTTGCTGCTGCAGGATTTCCCAGAGAAACACAGGCAGCCTGAGCTCCAGAGTGAGAATTCAAATAACTGGAAAGCAGCGGGGTGCACCCTCTGCATATCAATTTTTCAGTTGGCATCAGACTTAGTGTTCCAGTTCCAAGAACTGCCACTGAAAACAAACTCCTCCTTTTGAAGAGATGGGAACTCAGATATTCCCAGGGAAAAAAATGGTCTGGGGGCATAAATACAACATAGGTAAAGTTTGCTTTTGTATGTAAATCACTAATGCTTTCCTCAGTGCTCACTTATTTTTAACATCTCTGTCCTTACCCACTGCTTCAGTCAAGACAGGTTTGTGTTGCAGATCTGCTATGGCTTTTACTTTAGGAATGTAAAAAAAAAAAAAAAAAAGAAAAAACAAAGATCGTACTCTGACCAATAAAATTATATTGGGAAAACCCCAGTATAGGTTTAATTAATAATGAAAAATTAGTCCCTTTGCTAAGGAATCTTACTCTGAGGTAGTAATTCCTCTGAACTACTAGGAACACTTTTTGGCAGTGTAAGCTGGATCTCTATGTAAGTGTTTTTTAACAGGCTTTGAAGCTAAGTCAAGTGCTTAAGGAATCATCTCTGCTGAGCAATGGCTCCTGAAATTGGGCAATTATGGTGATTGGCCTCCAGCTCTTCCAGGGCCTCTGAGCCTCTCTGCAACCAACTTTCCAATGACCTTGGCTAGATAACCAAGATTAAATGGAAGACACCTTCTGTGCCAAGCAATGCTATTGCTAAGGCAACCCCTCCTGTCGTTCCTGTGCAGTTTGGGGGTGATCATACTGAAATCAGCAATCCCCTAGAGTGTGTCTACCTGCACCAAAGGTCTTGACACTCACCAAGGAGCCAATTTAAATAGCACTGCTGAGTCTAGCTCTGCTCCTTCCACTGTCATGGGTGGCCAAAGAAGATATGCGAGAACTGAAGTCAGGAGCAGTTTGTATTCCCATAGCAGAATATATACACTCCCATAGGGGACTGTAGACTATGCTGTCTCTCTGGGTAGGAACCCCTTTTCTCTTACTGCAGATCGCTGCCTGTCAAAGGCTTGTTTCACTTCTTAGTTTAGGAGCTGGTTGAAACAGACACCACATCTGGTTGCAATGATCTGAAACTTTCTTGCCCTTTTCAGGCAGCTTAGTGAAGGCGAGTTATGTGTGTACAGTGTGCTTTAGTTGGAATACGGATCCCTTTTGGCCTTATGTTAAAATACATTGTCACATGGTGAGAAACAGAATTTTGACTGGAAAGATAGCAACACAGAGCCAATATAAATATTCACTGAAAAAATAGGAATTACTTTCAAAGTAGCTAAGCTCCCAATTTATTCTTCCTATTTCCTGAAAATTTATCACATTTGCTTAGCTCATGGCTTTTTCCTACTTATCTCTTGTTTTCTCTCTGACATTTCAGACATATTTCTGAAAGTGCAGCAGGAGCTGTGTCTTGCTACATTTTGTGGGCTGCTGTAGTCGTTTCAATTAAAACTTGCAGTGGGATCGTGGGTTAGCCTGTTCTGCTCTTAACAAATTTGTAGTGTTACTGGGTAACCAAAGATACTTTGGAGTAAGGCAGAATTCCTGCATTCCTCCTTATGTAAATAAAATGACCAGAATTGGGGTTTTGGGTTTTCTTTTTTGGTCAGAGCTGCTGGAGAATTCATCTGCATGTCTACAGAGAAAAAAATAATTCTAAAAACTGCCTTAATGCAGCCAACAGATTTGTTTCGCTTTTCTCTCCACCTTTCTAGACAGTACACCAACCAGTACAAGAGAGACAAAGACAAAATTGAGGCTCCAGTGAAAGGCTGCTGTGAGAGTGGCTTTGGTCACCCTGGAGGAGGTGACGGAGTGGGATCACATCTCATTGTGCTGCTCATGGGGGTTACAAGGACCTTGTAAGGGCAGGAAGCCACAGGTAGTAACAGGAAGCTGTGGTTCCCGTGCACTAGACAGTACCCAGAAAGGTGGTGGGATCTCCATCCTTGGAGAGTTTTCAGAACTCAGCTGGGTGAGGCACTGATCAACGCACTGTAGCTTTGCAGCCAGCCCTGCTTGGAGCAGGACATTAGACTGCAGACCTCCAAGGGTCCTGTTCCACCAAAATCCTTCAGTAATCTTTTTTGTACGACTTAAGGATCAAGCAGTCCATTGCTACTGTCAGACACAATGACCACTTTGCCCAACTCAAAGCACACAGATCTGCACGCCTTTCACTGCAAAAATCCCAACAATGGTTTCCTTCATGGTTTCACCAAAAAGATAAGTGCTGCTTTAGCAGAAATGCTCATCTTCCACAAGCCTGATGAGCACAGATTTCTTATAAAGAATGCACAGAAAATCTGCTCTTTCTGCCTGCAGTGGAGCTCAAAGGAGCAGTTGCTTGTTCCCTGAGGGGCTACTCTAAGCCTTTCTTTGTGAACCTGTTCCTTAAAGGAGGTCTTCCTATCCTCTTTGCCTCTCTGCTTTTTCTCCAGCTTCTGAGACAGACACTGAGCGATCCACAGATAAAACCTCCATCTGCCATGACCATGTAAGCCACTTTGCCTGCAGTCTCATCTCTTGAGATGGCCAAAACCCCAAAATACCACGGAGGAGGTATTTCAAAAGTGCTTTTGTCTTGGCAGAAATGGCTACAAAGGATGAAAAGATGGGAGAGGACTGGGGCAGCTTAACGAGGATTTGGGAGTGATGAGCAGAGAAAGGCACTGGAGAGATGTTGACTAACTGGGGGCGAGTCAGATTTCAGAGTGCCTTTTTTCAGAAACTCTGTCTGGCCAGATGTCACGTCTCTCTTGGGGGGCCTCTCGATATAAACAAGGTTTCTCGCCTGTTTTTGCATTAGGAAACTATTGACAGGCACTATAACACTTACTGACTTGCATCTGAAAGTCCATTAATTTTGTTCTGTCACTACCTTTTAATTTCCTTAGCATATCCCATATTTGGCCTGCTGATGTGTAGCATTTCTGCAACATCACTTCTCCAGATGTCAGCTTCAAACTGGAGATTGAAATGTCTGGTGAGGCAAAAAAAAAGGCAGAGAATTTGCCAGCTGGGGTGGTGTGTGTGATGACAGGTTTGTAGGGGAAACACAATAGCTTGATGTGTTTGCTACAGTGACCTACAGGCAAAGAGCTAAGGTGATATTTACACATGCTATTTACAGACCTCACTCAGGTACCACTAAATCAATTACATTTATTAATTCCCATTGGAATTGAGGTTTTGTTTTGTTTTGTTTTTTTGACTAAGAGCATTAGAAATTAAATGTTGTATAATACATTTTTGGAGTCAGCGCTGTCTTTCTGGAGCCATTTCTGTGGGTTAGATGAGCCCTTGTGAATGGTTTCAACAAGGAGTTAGGTGGACAGTTAGAAGAACTGCCATACTATTTTCCCAGGCTGACTGATTGAAGTTTAAAAAAAAAACCCTGTTCTAATCAAAGATAAACTGAGTGATCATGAGAAAGGAAATGCTGCTGTAACTCATCTGTCCTGCCCTGTCATCCTGCAACATGCTGTTTGTCTGCCCTTTCCCAGAAGACCATACATGTGGCTGATTCCACTATTTTGGGATAATGTATATACCCAGGATTCAGTGTGATCAGGAATGTGAGAAGCTGAGCTCCCATGCCATCATACTCCCATGGTCTCGTTTGAGAAGAATCGTCCCTTATGGTGTGGTGAGGTGCTCCCAGGGTCTGGATTCATCGTCTGGCTTTGGCACCTGGGTCTGTGCTGCTGGGAGAAACTGTTGCCCCGGGTTTTGAGCCTGGCTGGCCTCTAGAAATGGAAAGAAATTAAACTATTTTGAGGACTGCTGGGTGGAAGGTCAAGGAAGTTTCAGAGCTATGGGGAAAGGGGAGGACACCAGCAGAGAGGGGTGTGGGACCAGTGATGTGGGATTGCAGCCACAGACCTGGGTTACAGAGATGTTCCACACTGACAAAGAAATGAGCTACTGGCACTGGCAGAGTGGGCCACAGTAGCCAGAAACCTGGGGGATTAAAGAAACTGTCTGCTGAGCACCATTTTACCCAGTTGGTGTCTGTGGGACTGGTGTTTCCAAAGTTCAGGACAGATACCCAAGTGGCACTGCATTTGCAGACCACGGGAAACAAAGCAAAACAACCCCCCCCCAAAAAAAAACCCTCCAAACTTTGTCTTTAACCATCCCAGTGCTGTCAAAATTGCTTGGTTCTCACTGTGATGTCTGCAGGAAAATCCCATATGTCAGAGACCCCCTACAAGCTGTGCACACAGCAGGCCAAGGATGGGGACTTTCCAGGTGTGCTCTTGGATTAGGTAGCAGATATTTTCTAAGAGGTGTATGGAAAATGTGCACTGCAGGCCAAATGCCTGCGCAATCACCTTTCATACAGCCCTGAGATCAAAACCTGTCACTTGCCTTGAAAGAGAGTGTTACCCTGCACAAGTAAGGGTAACCTGTCTGGACAAAATATTTTTAAAATTCCAGGGTTTCTGCAGAGAGCTGTGCTGTAGGTGAAGCAAGTTGCACCCTGGTGAAATGCATGGGACCCTCTAGGCTGACTGCTGTGGGCTTTTGCAGCTGAACATCCCCAGGAGCTTTTCTCAGGAAGCCTTTCTGCCCAAGCAGCACTGCCAACTTGAGTGCGAAGGTTCCCAGTGCCAGGGAGATGTCCTGGGGGAGCAGAATGGGCATGTACCTGCTGCTCTGTCCAGAAAATCCATCTAACATTGCAAACTGGATGCAGGTCTTGAGCTGGTGTGGTGCCACCACTCAGCTGACTGCAGAGAGAGAGCACCTCTGTGCCCCCTGGGGAGGACCAGGCCCCCATGTGAAAAGGGGCAGGGTGAAGGGCACCATAAGGGCCTTGAGGGACGGCACACAGGATTTAAACCAAGCAGGAGTTTTACAGCTGTAGAACAAGCTCTAAACTCTGTGTATGTTTGGAGCTAAGTTTCATCCCAGTCCTTCCAAACCTGTGTTCACGTAACTGGAGGTCTGCCAGACTAGCCTGCTGTAGAAGACATGATATTTTGGGAACAAGAAGGGAATTTTTTCCCTAGAGCTTTTGCCAAACCTCAGCTTCTGTGTGTGAGGACGTAGCTTAGGCAGCAAGGTCCTGATACAGGGTCTCGCTACATGGCCCAGGAAAAATAAACCTTGGTCAAGCATACTGGTGTTGGATGCTTGCAGGCCTATGGCTGTCCGGGGCTTGCTGAGCTGCCTAGCATCGTGGCACTGCAGGACTGTGGTCAGGCAGGACTTGGCACTGCTCCTTCCTCGTCCCAGTGTGAGTTGTGAGTGAGCCCAGGATTCCCAAGCTACTCTGGGCACTAAGCCACTGGCCTCCTTCCCGTTAGCCATAATCACTGGTTTGCTGGAAAATTTATAAGACCTGCTGTAATGATATTTGTGAATATAGAAGCTGTTGTAAATACAATTTGTTTCTAGGATTTGTCAGTGTTTATCTGAGCAACTTCAGCCACCTATCATTCGCAGTGGCTACGACAGTGCTTCTGCTGATGGACTCAGATAGCCATGAGCTTCTGTCAAGGGTTGCAGATTCATTCCTGATTCTCCTGGTGTCCAGCTTTTGCCAAGAAGCATGGCAGTTAGTCCCTCTGGTTTAGCATTATTGCTGGAAATGTTGTTAGCCATTAAATTCACTAACCCTATTTTCAAAGTTATTACAGTATTTAACTTGGCTGCTCCAGTGTGATTTTAAAGTTTTATTTCAAATATATGATATGGCGTAAAAATAGCCAGTGTCTAATTAGAATAATCCCTAGAGAAACTCAGGTTCTTCGATTTCACAGTGAGCTGTTCTCCTCACAACATGGCAGGCATATTTCAGTTCAGTGACAGTGGGTCAAGCCAGACCTCCATCAGCTGGGGAGAGGCTGCAGTCAGAGAGGCCAGGGGAAAGCTCAGAGAATTTCACATTTCAGGAGACAGCAGCTTCTCCAGGCTGGATGCTTATGTAGGGCTTAGGTGACCACCAGCAATAGTTTCTCCATTTGTATTTAGCTTTTCCTTTTCTAAGTTCCTGTGTGGGTGTGTGAAAAAAATCCCCTGCCTCATCCATTGCTGGAATTTCTGGGAATCAGGCAGTCTCCGGCTGCAGCGTTACAGCTTGGGGTTTAGGCTGGCAATGGTGCCAGAAATAGTATCTTGCAAGCGGCAGCGTGCAGCAGTCCGGCAGGCAGTCACATTCCACAGGACTATCATTATCCCATGAAACATTCCTTGGGTTTGCAGCAGGGCATGGGGGGTGAGGTCCAGCAGTGGCCTTTCGGCTGCCTACCATCCCAGCTCCATCCCGCAGAGAGGGATGAGTCAGGCCCCTCGGCTCCACCACTCTGGCAGCTGGAAAGCCGTCCAGGCCCTCCCACAACACCCAAAGAGCAGCTGGACGCTGTGCTCCAGGGACCTCTGGTACAGGTGATGAAGTCTGCTGGCACTGCTGGGCAGCCCCCTGCTCCACACAGGGCTCCTGAAGTGCTGCTAAACCCCACATCCACGTCCTGAGGGGCTCTGGGAACATTTTGTTGGGGAAGATGGGGAGACTGGGGAGTGGCTTAGCTTTTCCTCTCAAAGCCGCCAAGCCGGGCTTACCGCGGCTTTGCCCAGACACACTGAGCACATGCTCTTCAGGGCTTGGTCTTGTTTCATTTTTTTGTTCAAGACTGAAACAAGATATACAAACAAAACTGTGAGGTGGATGCTGCCAAATTACCAGGATGTTGCTTGGACATCTCCTCCACGTGTTCTCCAGGACACTGGGAGGTGTCCTTGGCTGGCCAGAACCCCCTGTCCTCCAGGCGCATCGTGAAACCCCTGGTGCTCAGAGCTGTGCTGGGGATAGTGCTCTGTGCGGGACACATATTGCATCCCTCCCCTGAACGAATGGAAATATTTTTTTTTTCCAAAATTAGTTTCCAAATGTGTTGGAATTTCCTTTCAGTAGGAATTCTTGAAAATCTGGTCCTCATTGTGAAACCAAATGGCAACATTTTCCTACCCTCCTTCTCTGGAATTCCTCACCCAAAGAGGATGGCAGATTTCAGGCATCTTTGTTCACAGGTCAGCTCTCAGGATTACCCTGCTGAGAGGCTGAGGCCAGGGCCCACTGCTTGCTGTGTGGCCGATTGAATTTTCATTCTAACACTGCTTTAGCTGTTACAGCTAAAGAAAATCATGGTGCTGATTGAGAAGATGCTTCTCATCTCCTCCAGTGAGACTGGACTGCTTGGGGACCTGGCTGTGTTCAACCCCATGGACACATGCAACCCTGCACGAGTCCCTCCCTCTTAGCACAACACCCTCTGTTTGCAAAAGGCTGTAGAGCTATGGGTCATACACCCAAACTACCCTGATACAATGAGAGTACTTTACAGCAAGGCAGAGTGTCAATAATCTCGTTTAAGAATGACATATCTTATTTTCCATGTCTTCTGGTATCATCTGGACCTCTGGGGAAATATCTGAAGCGGCCTGGCAAATTCCCAATTGCACATATGAAAAGAGTTATTTTCAAAAGGCCAGAAAAACAACTGTTTGTGAGGGCTGATTTCAGAGTCTGACTTCACTTTGAGCAGTGGCTCCTCATCAATTTGGTTACCAGGGCCATGCTTTTTTAAAATTTGTGACAAAACTCAAGCTCTAAACAGAAAACACAACTGCCTTTCAATATTATGATGGACTCTTTAGTCCTAAACAACAAGGGAGATAATTTTATTTGAAGCCTTAGTTACAGCAACTCTTTGTTTGAAATTCTTCCAGAGAAGCATTATCTCATTGCATCAAACCACCAGCTTCAGCGGGCACCAAGGAAGCATCTATGCCCAGGCCTATTTTGGGAGTCTGATCCCAATGGCTCTTTTGATCAAAAGTAGGTCAGATTTTATTCCTTTTCCAGCAGGAAAATTAAGAGCAAGCCCAAATACGAGATTTCCAGGAAACCAGAAGAAATTGCTGCTTCTATTTCTAGAAGCCCTGCCAGAGACAAGCTCCTTTGTACTCCGGCTAACTCCTCTCCTAAGTTTACCATATGATTGATGACTCAAATTATGAGGTTTTGTTTCCCATTTCTACCTGAGATTTCCTGTTTGGGCTCTTCCCAGATGCAATGAGAAAGGTTACCACAAAGGTATTTATGGACATATAACTCTAGCTGCTAAATTTGTAATTGCCCAGCCCCAGGGCGGAACATCCTTTTAGCTGAATCAGTGGTTGTAAGAATTGCAGCACATACGGTGCAAAACTGGCCTCACTTGCAACACCACTTACCTACCATTCTGGCTCTTTTGGTGTGATGATGTGCAACAAAATTATACTAGACTCTGTGATTGCTGAGTCTGAGTCAGCAGCACTGGATGCTGCGGTCTCTCTATCTTCCCTGGCCCCAGTATGCCCAGTACTGTGCCGGCACCCTCCTGTCCTTCAGATGCTTCTTCTGGAGATATTTAAATACTTGGTTTTGATCCTTCTGGGGACTGCTGGGAATTTATATTGCCAAAGGCATTTTTCCTTGGCAATGTCCATTTGGAATCAGCACCATCAGTCCCTGTGCGTAGCAGAGCCTATATATGAGCCAGTGGTTTATATAGGATTAGTGCGTAAGATGCTAAACGTGAATCTCAGCTCAGCACCCAGGCTGAAGAGCTGCCTTATGCTGGAGGTGTGTCTGGTCAAGGAGCTGTGTCCCAGTAGCCTGGGATCCCTCCTACACATCCCAGCCACACCACTGTTTGCATGCCAGTGAGGCTGATGCAGTGAGCTCAGAGGGGGTGTGTGTACAGACCTGGGGCCTGGAGCGTTATCCTGTGGATCCACTGAGCAAGATATCAAGTCACCTTTGCTAATCAACCCCAGTTGCAGCTAGATCCAAACTTCAACTCAGTAAAGGCACAAAAACATTTGTTCTCTCCATGGCAGCCACGTGGAAAGGGTGATGGTAGGGACAGGCCCATTTCCAGAAGGAAGGCATCCACACTTTCCAGGTGAAGAAGGCTGGGATGGCTCCTGTCCTGGGACAGGAGGCCTGGTCAGGGAGAAGTGAGCACTGACATGCCTCGGCTCCCTGCCTGCAGTGCCTGTATCCTTCGTCTCTTGTGTCTGAGCTGTCAAATCCTTCCACATTCCTGCCCTAATCCACCCTCAGCAGCGCTTGCTGCTCCTGCCAGAGGCATTTCTGACCCTTGTCTCAGGAGTGCACCGTGGCAGAGCGTGATGCAGCCGGGCGGGCGGCCGTCCCACTCCCATGGCCAGTGCAGGGAGCCCAGCGCAGGTGGCCGCAGCCCCAGGCTCCTTTGCCACGGTCTCTGCTGCAATAAGGCAACGTTTATGGCCCACAACCAGGGTCAGGTGTGAACACTTTTGTTCATGTACAAATAGACATGGCTGAAAGAGCTCAGTGACCAGAAAGGGTCTCCTTGCTGCCAGGAAACCACGTCTGAGCTCATTTAGCACTGACCTGCCACAAATTATCATCTGTGCAGTCATTAGCCAGCTTTGGTGGTCAGCATATCAGCACGTTGCTGCTTAAGTAATTCCAGCTGAGGACAGTCTGAGCCTACCAGTGTGCAGCTGTGAAAGAGCATGGGGCTACTGGAGTGAATTCTGCTGTCTCGTACCACCAGCCTGGTGGGAAAGGCCACGAGGACCCAGCTTGCTCAGTTAACAACACGTGAGTTGAAACGATGGTGGCACTGTGGAAGAAATATGCCTATTTCCATTAGCACAGGGATCCTTCCCCATAGGTTGTGGCATGCTCTTGGGAAGGCCGTCTCTTGTCTGAGGCAAGTTGTTTTCCTGGAGGTGTCGTGAACACAAAGATGTTCTCGGTTCCTCCCTGTGAGCTGAGCAGCAAGCTTGGCCGCAGGGACTGCAGACACTATATGGGCTTTTTCCAGCAAAAGGCCATGTAGGAGGCTGAGAGGAGAAACCATACTGCTGGCAATCGCACTGAAGCCACAGACAGTGAAGAAACCACATAACCAAGGACTGGCCTTGGGAAAACATCCTGATCACCTCCCCCTGCAACCAGGAACCACCACTGATGTGCTCACAGCAGACACTGTTTTTTCTGTCAGCTTGCACAGACCCAAGAGTTTCTTCTCCTTGGTAAACCTATGATGTCTGCAGTAGGAGCACTCTGCCACCCCAAACTGCTCCTGGGAGCTTAGCTCCCGGCTGAAAAGCACCTGGTCTTTCCTATACTTCCCCAAAGCGTGATGGAGCTAAGAGCATATCAGGAAGGATCTGGGGGTGCCAGTGTATGAAGGTGGCATTGTGCTGGGCAAAGTTTGTCCATTTTGCCTGATTTTCCTGCTGTAAATGAACATCAGAGCTGAAGGGCAGCTTTGTCCCTGTTCCCCTAATATCTTCCTGTAGATTTCTAGACAAGACATTGAGTCTCTTGATCCCAGGGAGGATAATCACTTCCATGGCTGTTGGCAAGGGTAGAAGCTGGCTGCCCTCAGTGCTCAGTAGCTTGAGGCTGAGTATTTGCTCCATTCCCTTGGAAAGAGCAGGAATTATTTACTGGGGAAAAGATCCTCATTACAGCTGGAACATGTCCCAGGGATCAGTGACCTCAAGAAAAAGCAAATTTGGTGATGAAACCAAAAGCAGAGGTGAAAAGGCCAGCCTCGTGATGGGGTCTTTGCCCAAGCTGAGCCCTGTCAGTGATGGCTCAGGGTCCGCTGGAGGGGCAGGGTCTCCCCGCGGCAGCGTGCGTGGTGTCAGGGCTCGTGCCCCGGCTCCGGCCCTGCCGCTGTGCAAACAGGAAGCTGGTGAGCAGCTGCTGAATAAGTCATTTGGGGGAGTTTGTACCAAACTGGCTTTCAACTCCTGAATGTGTAGGAAGGAAAAAGCCGTGAATACGCCTTTGTGACCAAGTTTGGCACCAGCCACACTCTGTGAGAAGGACAAGAATGTGGCCATTTAGAGGGGAGTCAGCTGCCCTTTAAGAAATGAAATGATCCCTTCCCTTTCCTACGAGGCTTTATTCAGGGGAGAATAGGAACGAGACAGTGAGCAGCTTCTTTCTCTTGCTGGCACTGAGGGCTGCGAACTAAACCATGGATGCTGGAGCACAGGAGAGACCCCACTTCAAGGAAGCTGCACAGCCCAGTGAGGAGCCTGTCCAGCTGGTCTCCCTGGCTGCAGCCTGTCTGCTCCAGGAGGAATCAGACCAGGGCAGTGAAGCTCCAGATCTGCCCTTTCCTGGATGATTGTGTGTGCCCTGCAGTGATTTTGCTAGGACTCCAGCAAAACATCTACCCGTCTCCTCCACAGGGCTCGGAGGGGTTTTGGAAGCAAGCAGTTTGGAAGGTTTTGCCCTGTTTTGAAACAATTCCCCACCCAGTTTTTGAGAAGTTTCTGTACGTTACATTAAAAATGGACTATGTCCAAACATTTGTGGGTTTCTTTTTTGGAAAGCCTTAGATATTTTGTACAGATCTTTCTTTTGTGGACAACTTGAAATCCAGGGACTTTGTAGCAATCTGGAATGAAGACATGCTCTGTTTTATCAGATCCTTTGGGAGGCTGGCCTTCTGCTTTCTGTCTTGTTGAAGCTTTGACCATATTCACTGGTGCAATTGTCACCTCCAGGGAAAGAGGGGACAGGTCTCTGGGGCAGACAGTCTGCCTTAGCCAAGGCTCTGAGAGGACAGCTTGGTGACACGTATACCCGAAAGTTTTCCAAAGATTGACTCAGGAGTTTTTTGAATGACTGGCTTTGGGACCTCACAAGTCCTGAAGCAGTAGGAAGCTCCAGATGATTTCAAAATGGTTCACGTGCCAGGAAAAAAGAAAAACAAGCAAGGCAGATACTTGTAGGCTGGCTAGTGCCAAACTCTGTCACTCCACTGGGATAATTTCCTTCAAGTGCAGACCTTTTGTAAGAAATGCCTGTAATAAAATGTAATACGTGCATGGGTCTTGGGTGAAAGTCAAGATTAACAGTTGATTTCTTCTTGGGTTTCGTTCCTTTCTTGCCTTCCCCTGGTTTGGCATCTTATGACAAGCATAAACACAATATTGGTTAAAAACTTTGCTGGCAGCTTGCTCTTTCTGCCACGTCCTGCAGAAGGTCTGGAAAGACAGAGACAGCTCCACTGGTGCTTCCTCATTTAAGGTTGGCAGCAGCTTCTTTAGTTCCTGCACCCAAAAGTCTGCAGGAAAACGGGGAGTCTTTACAGCTCAGTGTGCTTTGACAGATGTTTGTAGGCTCACTCTTGATGGGGTTTAATTACGAGTAAACCTGTTCCTGTTTGCATAGTGCTGGCGTTTCAGTGCACATGCATTGCGGCACCTCACTTTGGATCCCGAGTAGAGAGGAGAGGCAGAGAAACTGGAGACCCCAGAGAAGGGCCGCTGGGATGGCTGGGGCTGGGGAGGAGAGGCTGAGAGAGCAGCCTTGCTTACCCTGGAGGACAAGGTGGAGGGGGCTGAAACCCACCTTGCATGGCCCATAGAGGCTACAGGGACCCTGCAAGGGCAGGAGGCCGCAGCAGGGACAAGGGAAATGGGCTGCACACAAAGACAGGGCTCTTCCCTGTGAGAGCGGTGCAGCCCTGGGACAGGACCCAGAGAATTGGTGGGACCTCCATTCTTTGAGGTCTTCAAAATACTACAGCAAAGCCACTGCCTAGATGTGCCAGAGACAGAGCTCATAAAACCTTTGGAAGCTGGTAAGCCCCTCCTCTTCCCTGGCTCCTGCTTCAACCTGAAAAATCAGAAATAGTGAAGAAGGACCAAACCAGCAAAGCAGTGACAGACCGAGCAGAAGAGCCACCTTTCCAGCCATGCCTTTTCCCATTTACCAGGCAGCACAGGGGGACCGATAAAGTTTAGACCAGAGCCCATGAAAGTAGATTGTTTGGAATAGTTTTTACATTAAATGTTATTGTTCCTTAAGTTGAGATAACTACAGTATCACATGGTTAAATTATTTGTTACTGGAGAGTTGATCTATGTTACTGAAACAGGGAGAGTGGATTTTACTTTGAAATTTCAGCCTTTTACTTTGTCTTTTACTTGCCTATGCCAAAACTATTCTTAAAGATTTGTTTAAAGATTTACTGGATTTACACAAAGCCCTGTTATTTTAGCTGAGCAAGTTCTTTACAGGGTTGTTGTCAGTAACTGCATTATTATTTTTTTCTCCAATTACTGAGTTCATATTTTTACATCGAGAGTGTATCTCTGCTCTTTCTGCAAAAATGTAGTTTTTTTCTGACAAACCAACCAAAATTCCTTGGCTTTTTTATGAACTCCTTCAGTTCATTTGTGAACTGAACTGGAAATGTTTGTGGTTGTGTTTGCTTTTTTTTTTTTTTTTTTAATACAATTCCCTTTTAGTTAATATGGGGACTTACAAGATGGTGAACTTCGTTGTGGCTAATGCTGTGTTTGAACCCCTTTCCATGATGCTCTCCTTTCTGAACTATATAATTCATTATTGCCAATTTTGAATGTTGCCCTTCAAGGCTTGTCCCCAGCAGCAGGTTAGCAGCCACCTAGGCTAGCCTGGAGGGATGCGCTTATGGGCTGCAGGCTACCAAAATCTTCCTCGTCCACCTGACATCATTTCTCACAGTGCTTTGAGGATTGGCTTCTCTGGCATCTGTCAAGCTGATGTGCTGTGTTCCTGCCTCTTGTGTACCTCTTCTTCATCAACATGAATAACTCTTTGTACCAGAAGGAAGTGTAGCACCAGTAGCTGCTAAACCAGCCCTGGCAGGGGGGCAAGCAGGAATCCCAAACACCACCATGGCATTCAGCTACTGGCCACAGAGCTCATGCTACTTGGGGCTCACCTTTCCCTTCTGGCACCATTCCCCATAGCAGAAGTCAGGCATTTAAATGAAAGTCACTGTTCAAAACTCAGTCACTCCAGAATTCCAAATCACCAACAAAAAGCTAATTTGTGCCATTTGAATTCTGCCTCTTCCATGCCTGCTTTCTGATGGCAAGGTTTGATCACACACTTGGTGACTATGCTCCATATTTGATTGCTTTACAAGAGTCCTTATGTGCCTCTTGGAAATAAATCTATCTAGTTTTGAAATTTTGAAGTGATATTATTTCATCTGTTGCCAATAGTGGATTGGAAAATGATAAGAGTCTTTCAGGCTACACAACAGATATTTTGGGAGTTTCATCTTACTTATTCCATGACATTTTTATTCCTTCCATATGAAACACACATATATGTATGTTTTTTATATATATATATATATCTGTATGTTAAAAGCTCATATTTTTGTTGGAGTAAACTGGAGAGAAGGAAGCTATTTTGCTCAGTGACATTTCCTAAGTACGTTGGAAATAATAGCCTTCTTTACACATGTTTGGTTTTTTTTTTTTTTTGTCAATTCCCCTAATGGGTTGACCAAAATGAAAATTGCCATTTTGATCCAAATGGATTTTCTGGGTGAAATACAGTTGAAAATAAATATTTCTGTAAGGGCTGGCCACAAAATCCTACTTTTATGTTATTTCCACTCCTCCACCTCCTCCTGGCACCACAAACACACACATTCTCTGTGGCTAGAGCTAGGAATGATCAATTGCAATTAATCTGGGCAGAAAATGAAGGGGCTGAGTTTTAATGTGAAATCCTTGTGCTCTGCTGGGCAGCAGCTCCTGTGGCTGTGAGTGTTCTGGGGTGCCATCACCTTCCCAGATCCTCAGCATTTTGGCTCCTCTCCCACCTCATCTCCTGGTTATGGTCCCCAGCCCTATGTGGACTCGCTGAACACGCCTGTGAAGTGAATTATCCATCTTGGTTTAGGCAGAGCAAGCTACGGACTAGGACAGTGGGGCTTGATTTTATTTTTGGGCCTCTTCCCTGGGCTTTAAGTCCTGCTTAACACCCCAGCCCTGCTCTGTGCGCAGCCCTGTGAGCCCGCCGCCAGCTCAGCCCGCAGCACATCCAGCTCGTCACTGGGCACACGCAATTGCCAGGCTGAAGTCACCACTGTGTCCCACCTTGCCACAGCGTGATCCTGTGTAACAGTGTCTGCCATGCCTGCTGGTGGCTGGGGGTGACGGGCTTCAAAAGTCAAAGTTCAAAAGTCAAAAGACTTTCTACCCAGTGTTAGGTTTTTGAACTTAATGTAAATTGAGTGGATTAGAAGAAATCGAAGTTGCAACATAGCTGCTTGTTAGTAGAGGTTTTTTGGGGGTTTTCTGAAAGCAAAAGTTATTTCATTTGCACTCCAAAAAGCGTTAATATTTTTGTTGCAGATCAGCAGCACCATTCTCAGCTTGGCATCCGATCTGGAGAGGAAGCATCTGCACTCCAAGCATTTTGAGCTGACTCTCTGGATCGATGGGCTGTTAGCACCCATGGTGCTGCGGTAGAAAGGGCACTGCTGGGGCTGAATGCTTGGAGCAGCCAGCGGTGCTTTTCCTGGCATGAGGCTGGGGCAGAAAGCAGCAATGCCAGCTGCACATGCCGGAGCTGTAGGGTAGCAAGGAAGAGGAAAGAATTTCTCTAGCGGCTCTGGTGAATGGATCCCACAGTACCAATCTCACTTCTCCTGTCCACAGGATCTGCTTGCACATGGGGCAGGGGGCGATAACCTGACCTGCGGCTGGTACCCGGGAACCTGGTTTGTTCCCGTGAGGGGAGGCAGGTGATCTCTGATCTGCACTGGAAATGCATTCCCCAAGGGGAATCCCCGTCCTCTTGCTCCTAGCCATTCCCTCTCTGGCTCCTGGCCAGGCCACCTGCATTTGAAACTCTGTGGGACTTTGGGTTTCTGTGTTATTAATCCTCCCCAGAAGAAATCCCAGTCCTTTCTGGACCTCTTCTCTGTTTGCTAGGACAGCTGCCAGGGCTGCGCCGCTGCTTCGTGTCAGCACAAGAGGCACTGCAAAGCCCGTGCATTTCCAGAAGGCAAGGGGAGCTCTGCTTCCTCCACGAAGGCTGTGCTTGCCGGATACGGGGATGCTTTTTTGGCAAGCGGGTCGAAATCAAATCATCTGTCTAGATAACCGTCAATCCAGATAAAAATAGAGCTCTGTGCTCCTGGTGTGTCCCAGCTGTCCTCACATAACTGTTAGGCAATGCACGCAGGCTCTAAGAAGGGAAAAAGGGCTGTGCTGGCTCGGAGCATTGCACAGCTCCCCGGTGCCGCATGTCCAGCAGTGGCCATAAGCCCATGCAACACCACCTTTTGCCTACTGGGGTGTATAATCAATATACAGTGCAGCCCAATTTAATGCTTGATGACACAGGATCATTGCATACAAGGAGCATTGCATACAAATCTGCATGCAGCGGGGAGAACCGCGGTGTGCTGGTGAAGGCGAGGTATTGAACAAACGTGTGAGGTACCCATGGGCTGTTTCACACCGCTCCCAGCTGGTGCAGACCCACCAGTGCCTGACTGTAAGTGGGCAGGTGTGTGGCTCACCTGGCTTTGAAGAAGTTTAAAGTGAGCTGCAGCAGTAGAAGTCCTGCACCTCACAGGCTGATGGGTATCTATTTCACTGGGTCTTAACCATGTCTTGTGGCAAGATCACAGGTTCACATGGGTTTCAAGTAGAAGGGAGGAAATTCCAGTTTCCAGCAGAGAAGAACGAAGCAAATTCATGTAATCACATGTTCATGTTAAACATAACAAGCACCAGAAGAGAGCTCTCCTTCAGCTGGCCCTCAGAGGCTGCATTTCAAACAGAAGTACTCCCTGCAAGCATTCGTGAGGGAAAAAATAAACAAGGTTGTTGGGCTGGATGACCTACTCTGGACCAGGACTGGTGGGTCCTCAACACCAAACTGCTGTTGTGCACCAGCTTGTGCTCAAGAGAGCATCAGCGAGAAGCTGGCCTTAACTTAACCTTATCCATGTATAGTCTGATAAGACTCCATGCACTGAAGGAGAAACACCCTCCTGTGTGGCACTGGGAGCAAGGAGGGCGTATTCTTGACCAAGAGGGTAGATTTTACCCGACTAAGTGGAGATGCCTGCAGTTGGGTAAAAGAATCCTACCCCACAGACCTGTGGGCTGGGCAGGGAAGCACTGGGGAAACGAGAGCTTGTGGGATGGGGTCAGCAGTGCTGTCTGCAAGAGTGTCATACAGGAGCAAGAAATCATGTTTCAGTGACAGAGCTTTGTTTGTCTTGCAAAATGCACGTACTGTTGGCAGGAGGCTGAGCGAGCACGGGGCGGGTCAGAGTCACACTCTGGCCCCAGAGTGCTCCTCCTGGGAGATGCTGAAGGGCCCTGTGATTTCATCTCTGCTCTGTTACGTTACTGGACACTTTTCCTTGTTTATGTGGTAGAAACATCTGAAAATAATTTGTGCCTGTTAAGCTTTGCGGACAGTTGGGGTTCTGTGTGCAATTTGGTCTCCACCTCAGCCAGGACTAGCTGAGGCCGATCTGCATTTGCTCATTAGCTAATGAGATGCAATGCAGTTAGCAGGGCTCTCTGGGGGGCTGCCTTCGACGTGTGGTTGCCGTTGCTGTGCACGGGCACGTGCAGGGGTGGGTGTGGTACCGATGAGCTCAGCCTTCGTGGGGAGCACTGGCCCCAGCAACAGGTTTCCCGCTTGTCTCGATTGCGGGTTGGCAGGGAAGACACGGTGAGATGGCAAGGTATACACACACACCCCCTACCACCCCGGTTCTTACTAATATCAAAAGCATCTACAGCTGTGGGTCAGGGACCTGCATGCTGCAGGCCTTGCTGGAGCTCTAGCAAACCTCTGTGTGAATGATACATGCTGACCAACGCTCTGGAGAGGAGGGATGGAGAAATCTTCGGCAACAATCCCAGGACAAAGGCAAGGACAGCTGAGCAATTGGGGTGGGAGGATGCCAGCCAGAAGGGGAAAATGTTGAAGCTGGGAGGAAAGAAGCAGTTTAGGGAAGGGATGATACGCTAACCACATGGCTGGAGGAGGTGTGAAGAACTTGATGGGAAACACAGGGCTAAGCATGGGGAGGGGAATGAGGCAAAGCAGGTAAAGTACAGTGACAGAGCGAGAAGGTAACTGGGAGCAACCCAGGCCAGCGCCAGCAGCTGTGTGCCATCCCTGCGAGAGCCCCGGCGCCGAGGGCGGCAGCGGGGCCGGGGCAGGCCCAGCAGGGCCCTGGCAGTTGGCTGTGCCCGGCCCCTCTGTGTCCCATCGTGCCGAGCTTGGCTCCCCCCCGGGGCTCCCCCCGGCTCTGCCTGCTCTCGCAGCCGGGCGCTGCGGGGAAACGCAGCTTCCAGCAGCCCGGGACTAACGGGACCTGGAGCTGCACCCCCAGCTCGGCCGGGGGTGGGCGGTTGCAGCCCCCAGGGAGCGCTGGCCACCCGTGAAGCCGACCCCCAAAACGCCGGCGGTGGAGGCGGGGGCTCCACGCCGGGGCTGCGGGGGCCGCGGGCGGGCCGGTGGCTTCCGCCCGGCGCGGCGCATTCCTGCACCGTGAGTCAGGGCGGCGGCGCGGCGCTATGCGTCGTCCCGCGGCCCCGGGCGCTGGCACTTCCCCGGCGGGACTCAGGCCGCCGAACGCCGCTCGGTTCCCGTCTCCCATTTGCATGCCGCGGCTGTGAATGGCGTGCCCGGCCGGCCGGCCCCTGGCACGGGGGAGGAGTCTCCGCGCCCTCCGCGGGCCGAGCTCGGCGGAGCCGGTCCCTTAAACCGCACTGGGGGGCGGCCCGACCCGAGCGGCGCTTCGCCGCTGCGTTCCACCCGCCTTTACGGTGAGTCCCGGGGCTGAGGGGTGTGGGTGTGTATGTGTGGGTGGGGGTCGAGGCGGGGGTGCTCCCGGGGTTCGGCGCACACGTGAGTTGCGGGCTCCGTCCCGTCCCGCGGCCCGGCCGCCTCAGCCGCGGCTCGGCAGCCCCCTGCTGGCGGCGCGGCCGTGAGGGGCAGCCCCGCGCTCCGCCGAGGGCCGCTCCCTGCCCGGCTGAGGCGGCGCGGTCGCGCCGCCTCAGCCGGGCAGGGAACGGCCCTCGGCGGAGCGCGGGGCTGAGCCCGGTGTCCTGAGGTGACGGCGCCGACCCCTGTCAGCCCTGAGAAAATGCCCCCCGCCCGCCCACCGTCGTGAGGTAAAGCGCGGGCTGGGGCAGCCCTCGCTCGCCTCCCGGTACCTCAGGTGGAGAGCCCGGCCCTGTCAGTGACAGCTGGAAGTAGCAGCGTTTGGATCTGTGGAGAGGATCTGTGAGGAGAACCGGGGTTTCACAGCTTTGACCGTGGATTTCTGGACATCGGGAGGTTGGTGACCCTGGTGCTTTCGGCCGTAGGTGAAGGTGCGTGGTCATGGCGTGTTTCAGCTGATCCAAGTCCGCGCTGGAGCAGAAATGGCCCCTCCGCCCCCATCTCTTCCCACACGTTTGCCACCCGCCCTTCCCCTGATGCTGTCACCGCTGTTTCGGCAGCCACTTTGTGGAAAACATACTGCTTTTTACACGTAAAGGTTAGTTTTCCTCAGGACCGAGCCCCTCAACTGACTTTTCACACTACGCGCTGCTGGCACGAAGCAGAGGATCACAGCAGCCCAACTGGAGCCTGAGTAAGGTTGTTGCAGGATTGCGTCCTTGGTGCTGAGTCCCTTCAGGCTCCTCAGAGAGCGACCTGTCCTTCCCCTCCATCACTAGCCCCGCTGTGGCCAAAAAGCCCCTTGTGCACGTTGCAGCTTGTGCTTTTCTCCCTGTAACTCGGGAGAGGCGAGCGGCAACACAGATGACTTGTGCCTGGTGCTTGTCCTTGTGCACGGGCATGGTTCTGGCTGCTGGTTCTCTTGCCAGGTTGGCTTGGAGGGGTGCTCGGTGTTGGTCAGGGATGCCTCCAGGCCGGGTCTTGGAGTGAGCAGGAAGTTGTTTCCTTTCTTCCTGTTTTTGTCCCCATAGCTGCTGATTTCCTCTGGGAAGAAAGCTGTGTATTCTGCAGTAAAGGAAAAAATAGTCGCACGTAACGGGAAGGGACAAGGCAGCAAAGTTGTAGGCGCTTCTGAATGAAGCATGGGACGAGGAAGGAGCGCAGGGTGTTAACTGCAGTAATGCTGACAGACCGGCATAGACAAGTAGCTGCCTTTGTGCCATGACCACAGCGGTAAAAAGGGCTGGCTTGAGGCCAGCTGGGGAGCTGACCCTTGGAAGGAGAATGGGATTTCCATTCCAGTGTGTGGATATATGTTGCTCTCCAGCTCTTCTGTCTTGGTGGTGCAGGTTTTGCAAGAGGAGGTGATAACTTGTGTTAGATTGGTTAATATAGTTAGAAGAAACAGATAAGCTTTCAGATACTTCCTTGAAGTTTTCATTGTTAAAAGGACTTTATGAAAGGCCCTGTGTACCTGAAAGCTTGTCTACTTTTTTTTTTTTAACCCTCTGTTGCTCTAATAACTGCTATCATCCCCCTCTCCTGCTGCATCCCTCTTGTGTCCTTAGATCCTCGTGGCTACTGCTGGGCAGCCCAGGTCTCCACTGTCTGTGTGCGGATTCTTGGGGAGTTTGGTGCCATTCCTGAGCTGGGACCCTGCCAGCCTCCCGAGAGGTGCTGTGGATTTGGAACAGGTCCCCAGCTTTGTTGTGGTTTCTGTGCTCATCGGTCCTGAGCCCCCCTGGAAGGCAAGCGGCTCTCATGCGTGGTCATCTGTCAGTGGTGTGCCTGATTGTGTGTGTTCCCATGAAAGGAGGTGAATGCAGCGCAGCGTAAAAGCAACTCCCACAAAACTAGTTCTGCTCTGGGACTTCCCATGACAGGCTTTTTTTTTTTTTTTTTTTTTTTTTTTTTTTTTAAGCCATACAGTTGCAAGAGATCTCCTACAAACTGGCTTTTCAGGTTCTGGGGAAAGCCATGGGCTGGCCCCAGTCTCAGGAATGTCTTGCTCTGTGCCTGGGTAGGCTTCAGCCAGGGTGATGAGCTTTGGATGTGAAGAGTGCTGCTTGCCTGCAGAGCAGAGCAGGCACCTCTTCTCTAGTGAGCTCGTCCTTCCTGTGGCTTGGTGCTGAGAGCGCATGGCCCTGACGTGTCACCTCAGTCAGGAGTTATGTCCCTCGGAGAGGGTCAGTGCCTTGTCACTGGACTTGGCAGATGGCTGATTTAATTTTTGTGGTGGGGACTGCAGTGAGCCTGCAACTGAGCGAGGTCGTGAGGCAGGAATAGGAATTCCTTTTGGGGTCATCAGTCCTGTTCTTCTGGAATCCAGACCCGGAGAGTAGTCAGCAAGTCCCAGCACGTTGCCCTGAAAGAGGCAGGGTCTGCTGAGTGTGGCATGATAGGACAGTTGATTCTGGGCACAAAGCCCACATGCTCAGATATAATTAGTAAAGATTTAATTCCATTCAGTGTGTCAGATCTCTCTGCAGTGCAAACACAGCCTGGTTAGTGCTGAAGGCCTGAGGTGGGAAACATGACCAGGAGTCCCAGTTTTTCCTCTTCCGTTCAGTGTATCCAGCAAAAAGGCTGGCAGAGCACTCCGTGTGCTGCTGGGGATGCTGCCCACTGAGTGAGACTGGCTGTGAGCTGAAGATCCTGGTGTTTCTCTGTATCTCTAGCAGAACGATCTTTGAGAGGATTCTTCCCTTGTGGTTGTTCCCTTTCTTCCTTAGTTTTCCCTTTCTTCCTTAGTTTTCCCTGGATGCTTTGGCATCCCATGAAGACCATGTGCTCTTCTTGGAGGTTCCAGCATTAATTGTGACCCAGTGTGACACTTCTTTTAATTGCTGTTCCTGCAGCCACCTGCCTGTTGCTGGTATATGACCCATTTTGGTAGAAACACTTAAAACTCAAGGATGGGTTCCTTCCTAAACATTTTCCCTGAACTGAGATGTGGATTAGTATCCTGTCTTTTCAGCTGAAGAGGTGCTGGGCTCCAGGTCTAACTTTATTGTCATCTAGTTGGAATGAAATGGACATGAAATGTGCAGATCCCACCCGGTTTATTGTAAGGTTGCCTCCCTGATGCTGGGTATGTACCTGTTGTAGTTTTAAGTAACCCACAGAACGCATGTCTTGTCTGCCTGCTCAGAGAAGTGTGTTGGATCCTCTCTGCTGAGAGTGTGACAATGTCTCAATGTGTGCTGTAGCCTGAATTTAGTGGGACTTGTGTTGTGGGTAAAATGTCCCAATGCCGCTGGAAAATAGAGTGAAGATGGTTTCTTTCTTCAAAGGAGGGGAAGCCCTGCTGTTCAGGGTCATGTGGGTAGTGGTCTTCTCAGTGGTGGTTTTTTTTTAATCTTTGTGGTTTGTTGTTTTGGTTGGTTTTTTTTTTTTTTTATCTTTTGGTTTGCTTATTTTTTGCCTTGTTCAGAACCAGCAGACAAACCAGTTGAACTGAATGAACATGAGGACCTGTTGCTTACTCCACTAGTGTCCAGTGATTTCCCCTCTGAGGTCAGCACCCACCATACAAGTGACAGAAAAATATTTAAAAAGGACAATCCTAGTCCTGCAGATATTAGTCCCAAGGGATCAGGGAGGCAACAGGCAAGAATTAACCTTGGAGGGAAATGAATCTGTTAGACAGCATTTCCCATTGTCATGCTGGCAGCTCTTTCTGTGTCCTTGAAGAACCCCAAACTGATTTGGTGTGTGATGTGTGCTCTTGCCACCCAGGCCTGCTTTCTCGAAGTCATAGAGGCCCTCACTCCAATACAGCATGGGGTGGGAAAGACTTGCCTGCCAACCACTCTGCTTTCACAGGCTGGCTTGACTGTGCCTTTGGGAAGGTCTAGGGGCAACCCTGTGAGAATGGCATTTCCACAGGGAGCAGTGGAAATTGTGTCTGTGCTGAGATTGCCCATTGTCATGTCCCTGTTAGCTGAACTTCAGGGGTTTCTGATCGCTTGCTCCTTTTTTTGGTCCTGCTCATCTAGCTGCCATACAGGAGTAGTTGAAGCCCACTTAAGATCCCATGTCTCATACTTGCTGTTTTCAGTCCATACTGCAGTAGGAACGAGGAAGTGTGTTTTTGTTTTTTTTTAATGTGTGTTGGGATGTCACAATGAGCAAATGAGTAGCTGAGTTTTTGAATAAATCACCCAAAGTATGGTCAATCCTTCTGAATAACAAACGGTGGCGATTTGCTACTTGGTGAAGGCGGAGAGCTTACTCTTCATGTTAAGGTTAACTTAAATCTCCTAAAGCTACTGAGTGCGAGTTCCATTGGTTGTGTGCTCTGTTTGCTGCAGAGACAGCAAATGTCAGATTGACATAAGGCTTGTTCTTGCTGAAATTTGCTTTGGGTGCACTCTTCAACTATGTAGATGAACCATTTGTTTCAAATATAATTAAAGCTATTTTTTGCATACCATTGGAAGCATTAGAACTATTGTGATGTAGACCTGAGCAGTGGATACTCAAATTCTCAAATTCTGGGGCCTTTAGCAACAAATAGACCTTGCCCTAGTAATCAGAGCATCTCTAAAACACAGCGATTATTAAAGGAAATGTAATTTCTTCTCAGTGAACTAAGAAGTATCATTACAAAACACTTCCCTGGCACAGTACAGCCTTCCCAAGGGGAGAAGAGATATCAAGACATGCCTGATCTTGCCTTTTCTGGAAAGCCTACCTTTGCCGCCTCCTCCCGTTCCTGTTTCCACATTGCTGAGAGACAGCCCCTTGCTCTGCTGGTCAGCAGCAATCCCTACTTTGAAGGTGTGTTTTTTTTTCTTTAAAAAGGAACAATCTGTATGAGGTCATCCTGAAGCTGTGCAGGATGCTGCTTTCACTGTTCTACAGGTCCAACGCTTACTTGGCTTTGACTCAGTGAAAGTTATAACAGCTTGAATTTTAAAATCTTGAGGGCTCAGGCAGCTGCATTGATGACTAGAGTTTCCGTATTTCAGGAGTTATTGCCCTGTTGCAGGCAGCACATGGGAGGTACTTTTCTCTGTCAAATTCAAAGCCCAGTGCGTTAAAGTGAACTGTAGAAGACAGCAGGCTGTGAGTTGTTTTGCCAGAAAGTGTGAGCATACCTTCCTATTCTCTGACTACTCTGGGACTGTAATTTCAGGGAGAGCAGTGAGAGAGAACGTGCCATTCACTCAGATTGAAGAAGTGTGGTTCACTTAGTTTTTTAATTTGGTTTGCTAAAACAAAGTTAGAATTTGATTGTTTCTATTTGCGTTATAAATTAGTTGGTGTGTTGGGCACACATGAACATACACATGTGTACACATACCTGCAGAGCAAGACTAAGCTCTTCTTGCAACTGCTTTCCAGTTAGACAAAGTAGGAGATGGTGTGTGGCTGACTGTCGAGTGCTAGCAAGAGTAGAAGTCAGACTCCTGTGTCCCTTGCTAAATCTGCTAATGCTTGGGAAGAGCAGCTCCAGCTGAACCAGCTCTGCTCTGAGTCCTTGGCTATTTAGTTGTTGCTTTGAAGGAACTCCACTGAGCCTCATTGCTGTGGGCATTGCTGGTGGATGCAGGCTTGTCCTCTCACTTGGATCCAGGTGAACAGAACTGTGGTTGTGTTGGAAAAAACCGGTGTGTGATGGTGAGTGAAGATGCTCTGAATTTCAAAGGAACGTGGAAAGAAAGCTGGCTTGAATGGCTCAGATGCTGTGGCTTCCATCCTTCCTGAATATAGTCCGTCTTCTGGTGGCTCCAGTGTTTGTTATTGTTATTTCCTCTAAGATTTTTTTAGATTGCTATTCAGCATGGTTTTATGTAACTTTCCATAGGAAATGTTGTCATTTGTGGCAGTTTTGATCTCATTTGCCAATGGGGCGTTTTTATTTAGCACAACAAACAGTGATTCTTAGCTGCTTTAGTACAGAGAGCTTTTGCCGTGGAGGTTGGGTGGCTTTTGGTCTAACATAATTCTTGGTTTGGAGTATTGTGATCTTTTTAGGGGAACTTGCTAGTTTTGGCAGTTGCTTTTCCATTGATTGTTTATTGATGTCATATTTTCTAAACAAACAATGCTGTAATCACTAAGAGGCGTTACTTTACCAAGAAAATTGCTCTTGAGGTGGGTGCACTGGCAGCAGCTATTTCAAAAGCAACCAGAGCCAGTGTTTACTGCTGTCTTGAGAGTTGTACCAGTGTTGTGTTCCTAGCTTTCCTTGTCCCGAACACTTACAGTACTTGTGATGCATATGAGGGCTGGTGGAAAAAACTTAAAATGCACAATTCCAGTGAAAAATTGTACCTTTGTTAAAATACAGTGGCAGGATTTTGTTGGTTTTGTCTTTTGTTTTCTTATGTGGGGTCATGGCTTCGCTGACAAAAGCATTTTTGTGCGTCTTACCTTGCTGTATAATTCAAGCAATAACTGTGTCCATGGTACTTGTGGATCAGCCAGTACTTGACAGCACATCTGTTTTACTAGTAATGAAAATAAATCCAGAACAGGGTCTTCTGCAGCCCCATTAATTGTTGCAATGAGTTAAATGCATACTAAAATAGTTTCTGTGATCATGCTTTCCTGCTTCTTTGTTAACAAGGAGCTGAAGAACGTGTAGACCCAGGCAGAGTACTGAGCCAGCTGTGCTTTGAGGCTGCTGGGGACCCCAGGGCAAAGGGCTCTGCCAGCTCAGCACAGGCACTGCTAACCCAACAGGCAGCTGTGGCTACCTTGGAGTAGCATGCAAGAACAAGGCTTGTGTAAGTGATTCTGCTGTAGATACGCTTCCAGTGCTGGCAGTCAGTTGTTTATAATTGGAATTGTTAATATTTGAGTTGTTAATGTGATTATACTTGTTATCCATTCTGGCTATGGTCACTGTGGCACTGGACCACCAGTAGTATCCTTGGGTTCCTGCACAGGCATGCTGAGAAGCATCAGCTGTCTGGTAGCTGTAATGGATCTCTAGGTGGGAAGCCTCTCCTTTTGAGAACCAGGCAGTGCTGACTCTACCAGCTTCCCTAAGGAATGGGAGTGATGGTCAGTGCTGGCTTCTCTCACCCTATGTTTGACATACTGTGACTGGAGCTATGAGCAGGTATCATCATCAATCTGTGCCCAGATGTAGCCTATAAGTGGCGTGCTGTGACCAGGGTATTGGGACATGGCTGCTGGAGATGTGGCTGTTGCATGTGGTGGCAGGCTGGTGTTCTCTGTGCAAAGCTGCAGGGTGTGTTCATGGAGAGGCACAAACAGGATGAAGATGCCAAAGTACTCCAGAAGGATTTCCACTGCTCCCTCCTCTTTGTTTGTTATGTTTTATACTCGAACTGTTCCCCTTGCTGGTATCTGGTATCTAGGGGCTGTAGATGGTTCTGTATTGGGTTTACTCTAGAAGGTGGAGTTGGATGCTGATCGCTTGTTGCCTGGGCCCTGTGTGGACTCTGGGGTGCAGGCATGCTGGCTAGTGCTGTGAACCTGCTTCTGTCATCTGGTCACACATGCTTAGGAGATGGAAAAGACAGCCCCTCTGTCCAGTCTGCTCTACTTGGCTCCTTTCCACCTATTTGCTTTGTGGGTGCCACAGGCCATAGATGAGCAGGGGAAACTCATCCCTTGGGAACCCTTCTATGGAAGCTCCCCATGCATGAGGCTTGGCTGTCAGCTCTGGAGAAATCTGTGGATGGTTTGGATGTTTTGATCCCACCAAAAATTCGCTCTGCCTCTGGTGATACAGTAGTATTTTATTCCTGCTGCACTCAGCACCTGCAGTGAAGGCACTTCTCAGAAGATTTTTTAAGCCTCAAGAGATGCAGAACCCACCACCTCCCTTGTGATAATTGTTAGCTTCCTACAGTGCTGCAAGTGTGAGTTTTTTGCCATGTTTTCGTGATTGTTTTAAACTGTGCTGCCTTGAGAAGCAGTCCAGTCGTTTGGCTCCAGCTGCTCTTTTTGTTCCCCTTTCCTTCTGCTGGCACAAGTGTTTGTGGAGCCATGTGGTGACTTGGATCAGGGAAGGAGCTTGGGCTGGAACAAACCGTTTTCTTTGCTGAGCTAATGTGGGTCGGTTCCCAGTGTGGATCACCCAACAGCTGCAGGGATGCCCGTGCCAGCACGAGGAGGGGGGCAACACAGGGCTGGGGGCACTGCTTCTTCTCTTGTCTTGCATCTCTTTCAAGTGGGTGTGACATCTTTATAGCTTGAATTTTGAGCGTTGGCTTCTGTGTTCTTGTTACTATTCTGCCTTTTGTCTGCTGCAACAAAAGGACCTTGAAGATCAGTCAATTGCCTGTGTGAGTGTTGTTTGTAGGCTGCAGTTGGGGGTCATCTTTTAACCTGTATTTGGAGAAGCTGAACTACAGATCTGGGGACTAATGGGAATCAGAGAGTTTTCTGAGTTCCCTGTTTTTTCTCTCTTCTATATAAGGGCGCCAGATCTGGAGACCTTTCGGGTCCCATGTGATGCTGCTTTGAAAAGTTTTAATGCTGGTGTTCCAGTAGGAACTTGTTTATTATTGATTTCCATCATGACCTGTAGCTTTTTCTGAAAATCAAGAAAATCAGTTGCTCAAAGGGACATCTGATCTGCGCTCCTGTTCATGAGGTTGACTCATATACATTCGGATTTCAGTGGCAGATGCTTTATTACCTGTATTTAAAACCCACTGGCTCTGTATATAGCTGAACTTTCTCCAAGTTCAGTGGGTCCCAGTTGAAGCTTTGCAGTCTTGGTGTGCCTCTTGCATACCAGTATCATTCTACAAGGCTTTGCATTGAATCCAAACCCTTGGGTTTTTGCTAGTGTAGCTTCCCGTTTCCTGTCTGCTTGGCCTCTTCCAAGCCAGGAAGTTTCCACTGGTATTTCTCAGTTAATTAAATGAAGTGGTTCACGGTGAGATCCCTCCGCGCTGCTTTGGTTGCTTGGGTAGCCGCAGAAGTTAAAAGACCTTCTCCATAGCAAGCTCCCCACCTTGGTGGGTTCCTGCTGGCGCAGCTCTGCAATGGTGCTGGCGTGCTGCTTTCCCATGATCTACTTGCATGCTGGTTTTACGGCCACCTGCTCAAGCGTGCTCTTTCTACGTTGAAAAGAAAACTCTCAGGTGGAAGATTGTGTGCTTTTTAATTCACTCTCTACAAGGCAAAGTCCTCTGTTCCATTGAAGCCCACGTAAAGGATTTCGGCACCTCAGATCCATTCTTCCATGTTCTGCTTTGACATGAAGTTTAAAGACAGTTTGGGTAGGGACAGGTCTTTCCAGTGTGCCACACTGGCCTGCAGGAAAGCTATGTCTTTTAATAAGAGGTTGGCTGTTCCCCAGGCCTCCTGTCTGGTCCCTCTCCAGAGGAGAGCACAGGGGCTCAGTGTGCTGTGTGCGTGCTGGCAGGGGCAAATGCAGTTTCCCTGAGCACTGATCTGCTGGGCTGGGGATGGAGGAACATTGTTTCACACAGGTGGGGGACAAAGGTGCTCAGGCTGTAGTTTGATGTTTCAGCTCAGCTGCTATCATGCTGAGCTATCACTGAATAAGCTGGTCCTACCCTTCCTCTCTCAGGTTGCACAGAGCTTATCTGAAATTGAGCCTCTTCAGGATGCCAGATCAACAGGAAATAATTTACTAGGGTTAGTTTTGTGCTGGTAAAACACCTTGAAGTGGCTCACTAGAGTAAGGCAAGACTGCTTTTTGGGCAGCAGCTAGCTGTCAGGTTGGTTTGCTTGCAAGCGGAAGGCAGGGGAACCATTGCCTGTGTGATTTGGTGCAGGCTGTTTTAGGCAGTATCAATCCCTACCATCACTCACAGAGCTTGTGCATGGGAGAGGGCAGTGAGAGGGGCAGTGGGCGTGGGGATGGTAGTCCTGCCAGCTCCCTGCTGTGCAGGGCTAAAAGGGCAGCGTGTCTGCCTAGCTTGCTGCCAGGCTTGTGCTCAGGGGTGCCTGGGTTGCTCTGACCCCACCTTCTGCTTGGCAGCCTGTGGGTCTGCAAAGCCTCATGGCATCTCCTCCGAGCTCAGCAGTGAGGGTCAGGAGAGCAGGAGAGCACCCTGCACAGGGCTGCTGGCAGAGCAGTGCTGCTGGCCTTGTTTCATTTCTGAGGTAGTTCTTAGGGGGAGACATGGTGGTGGTCTCAGCTAAAGCCTGGGTGTTGCTGTGCCCTCAACAGCCTTTTCTAGAGTGCAGGGTCACAGGCCTGATCCTTCTTCCTCATCCCTGCCTGCCCTCAGCCCCTCCATCTGGCTTGCTTTAAAGGTCTGGCTTGCGCCTGGTATTCGAGATATTATTTGTAACTTGTTGGGTCTGTTCCATGCTTGATGGTTTTATTGGCAGCCGCAAGACTGAAACCCCACTGCTCCTCTTCTCCTTGGGCTTCCTGCCTTTTCCCTGCTGTGCCAGCAGAAATCCTCCTCGAGAGAGAGGCACAGCCAGCAGTCCACTGTCTCCCCTGGCTCACTCTGCCTGGAGAACACATTTAGGATCCCGGTTTCTTTGCTGTCCCTCCACCCGGATGCCTACCCGTGTGCCTCAGCCAGACAGCTGCATGGGCAGACCCCTTCAGGTACACTGGCCTTGCCTGGGACTCTGCAGAGCAGGCATGGCAAATACAGCTGCTACAGTGATGGGAGTTTAAAAAGTGGAAGAAAACAGCTGGAGGCTGACCATGGGGCGTGGTGATCAGATTGCAATGGAGTAGCCCAGGTGTCTTTTACGTGCACACGCTGTGCTGGAGGGGAGCAGTGTTGCTGGAGAAAGCAGATGATGTGTGTTTGTGTGGCAAGGTTGAATGAAGTTGTTTTTTTGTTTTGTATGTTTTTGGAAGGAAAAAAAAGCTTTATTTTAAATGGGAATGCTGGTAAAATGGAAACTTTGGAAGAAAAAAAAATCAGCATGGGAGTAGCTTCAGTTATCTGTTTAAATGGAAGGATGGTTTGTCCTTGAAATGACTGTGCAAATGTCTGAATGTATTTGAGATGCCTGTCAGTTTTAGGAGCATACTCAGGCTTCTGTACAAGGCTTTTCCTTCTCTGTTTGGGTCAGTGGATTTCACTAAGCAGCTTTTCTTGATCATGTGCCAACTTTGGAATTTAATGCGCTCTCCCTCTTTCTTAGCCTGACCCACAGCAGAGTGGATTTGGCTTTTGTTCTGGTACTGTGACCTTGCTTTGGCACGAAGCTTTTGAAAATGACTTTCCCAGAATATCTGCAATATACCACCTTTTTCTTTTGTTTGTTTATTTGCATTGAAATGGACTTCATTAATAATTTTTGCACTGCTACCGCAGTTGTACATGCAGCTGATCAGTTGGAAGAAGCTAGATTTACAAATGCTGGGTGATCAACCTGTGTGCTGGAGAAGAGTTTGTGTTTCTGGATTCCTCAGTTCAGTGATGCTGAGGGAACAGCTTCTGAGCTGACTGGGCAGTGCAGGTGGTGGCAGCAGGACTGGAACTGTGCCAGCACTGGGATGAGAAGTCCAGGCAAGTATTGGGGCCATTCCACCTCTTCCCAGTCTCTTCAGTGTCCTTACCCATGTCTCCAGTGGCTCTTACATGATTTTGGTAATAGACTTCTCTCTTGATGTCACTTGGAATTGGTATCCTAACGGTTCCCAGAAGTTGAGTTTCAAGCCCCAATGACAGGTCACAAAAGCTTGAAAGCATGAACATTTCCACCTTCCCAGGGTGAAGATATTTAGTATATGTCAAGGTTGGTGGAGCATTTTCTGGACTTTAGGAGGTGCTGCAAACCACAAGTGAGAGGTCTGGAACAGCTCCTGTCCAAGGACTGAGCAGCTGGATGTGGATCCTGCTGTGCTTGTGGGAAGAGAGGATGGTAGGAAGGGCATGGAAGAGATCTGTAGAGTCAGGATTGGCATGGAAAAGAGGACAAGGAAAAGCTGTTCACTCTTCTAGCCCAGGCCTGAGAACTATGGGGCATCAAGTGAACACAGGAAATGGCTGGTTTAGAGACAAACTGGAGAAGATGGCTTGTCACCCAGTACATGTTTCAGCTGTGGAGCTCTTTGTTACATGCAGTGACGAATACCAGAAGTTTGCTTGATTTAAAAGATGAGTTGGATAAATTCTGGAAGAAAAATCTTTGGATTGATGCAGAACCATTAAATGCGAAGACATCTTTGGCACCAGAAGCCTCCGAGTTATTCATAGCACATGCCATGACTCTGTCCTGGGAGATAACGACTGTCGAGTGATCCTGTACTCTGTACCCATTGCCAGGCATCCTCTGTTGGAAATGAGATACTGCCTTTAGATGGACGCTAGGCCTGACCTTGCATGGCTGTACTGTGTATGTTCCTATCCTTCTGCTGTCAGTGACCTCTTCAAAAAGCTTGTTGGAACAGTACTGAGAAATTGGGACTGAGGATATGGGGCCATTCAAATGAAATATGTACCAATGCAGTCAACTCTGAAACAAAACCCATTGGCCCAATCAAATATGTGGATGTTGTATCCTGAAATACTAACCCCTGAAAATAATCGAGGGGTTAGTGTGAAACTTAGCATGTGCTTTTAGAGACAGAAATTAGTGACTGCAGCACTTTTGAGTGAGGACCAGGTATAAATTAGGGGTGTTACCTGCCTTGCAAAGCCTCTGTTCAACCATCCAGCTGTACATGTATGTACGCAGCTATGCACCTATGTACAGCTAAACTATATGTCTATGTATACGGCTGGATCCACATTCAGTCTTGCCATTAATCTGCTGGAGACCTGCCTCTTATGTCCAAATCCCAGTCTTTGTGCCCTGAGTCAGAGGCAGTTGGCTGACCTGTGCTGTGGCCGTGTATCCACAGTGTGCAGAGGATCAGGCCCTGCAAGTTTCATCTTATGTGTTTGTGAGGTTTAGGCTTGGCCGCTCCAAATGCACACATGTAGTTGGGAATGCTAAACAGCTCTGCCTTCACTGTACTTTTTTATTGGGAAACGAACATTTCAGTAAGTAAGAAAGGTCAAACTGGTAGAAGAACTTGCTCCCAAGTACTCTGTTTGCAGTCACTCTTGAAACTCACCTGGTTTTTAAACACTTACACAGTTATATATGCATTTTAATGCTTTGCTATTTACAGAGCTCTTTAATGGCTGAAGTTGGGACAAAGCAGTGCATTGCTTTGTCAGCTACGTGAATTTCATCTTGAGATCTTCTTTTGGCCTAACGTACAAACTCAAGTCAACTTTGGGGATAATGATAAGGCCACAGGCTTGACCCCATGTGTGTGCGTGCTCTGTCCTCTTCCTTGCATGTGGCGTGTGTGCACACTGCTGAAGATCCCTGTGCACTAGTCTGCAAGGGTTGCAACGAAGCCAGCGTGATGGATAGGTGAACATCCCTGTCTGTGGCAATTTGGGAAGGGGGACTGAAAACAGATTTCACTTGAAAGTCTTTCACAGAGTGCAGTGTTGTTGTGCCAGCTTTTGGACATTTCATTCACTACCATCCTGGCTTGGTCTCACTGTTTGATAAAGCTGCAAACCTTACACGCTTGTATGCGTTACACCCAAAGCACCTGCTCACAAAGGCAGCTCTGTAGGTGGACAGGAAGGAAGCTGAGTGATGTCTGCTCATTAAAGAGATGCTGGAAAAAGAAGAGTTGCTAGTTCAGAGGCTCTGCATTTGCCCTTGAAGGCACAGAAAGGAGGCTCTTAAGTTGCATCATGAGGGGCATGTATGAAATAGGTTGTGTTTGGTCATGCTAGACTGGTGGCTCTGTCCCTCTTTGCTTGTCTGATTAGAGCATCTCAAGAAGACCTGGTGTTCGTGATCCTCATGGGTAAATGCTGGAGCTCTTTGCATTACACCAAGGGAGTTTTTCAGGTATGAGAAATCTGCTTTGCTTTCTGACCTCACCGTAAAGGCAAGTTTGCCTGTTTGTATGCAAGACTGAAAGTTGTCTTGTAGTGGATTTACCCTTACCAAGAGCAGACGTGAGTTCCCCTAATACTCTTATTTTCTTCTTATAGGAAGTTAGAACAGATGCATTTAGTCACCCCTGTGGCTAGGAGTGGAGGGAAGGAAGGAATTGTGTCCCTCTAATGTATGGCACTGTCTGCACACAGGACTGTGGTGCATGTATGAAGGGCATGTCTGTACTTGAATTCCCAGACTTTTGGGGGCCTGTGGTATTTGCTGAAACCCAACCTTCACCCACCTACAGCTGAGTCCTCCCTATCTGTCGTTCCAGCTCAGCTGAGCGCGGTGCTGCTGGCAGCCAGCCCAGCTTGCAGGACTGAGCTAGCAGCTGGTCTTCAGCTCCTTTTAGATGAGATTCTCTTCTAACCCAATCCAGATCATCCCCCTCTCCTTTTTGTTGACCTATTCCCGCCCCGCGCCCCCCCCCCCCCCCCCGCCCCGTGTTTCTTTTGCAGTGGTAAGCTTTGCCACTTGTGCAGCTCCCTTTCCAGAGCAGCTGCAGTGAGCTGTGGGAATATGGTGGAAATGCTGTGAAAGGCAGCGCGTGTTTCAGGGTACCGGTGCCTAATACAGGTTGGGAGGGTTGGGAGGGACCTTCGCAGGTTGTCTGGCTCGGGCACTGTGCAAGGCAGGGATAATTCAGGCTGCTCAGGGTTTCATTTAGTTGAGTGCTGAATGTCTCCAAGGATGGAGGTCCCTCTGCCTCTGGTCCTGTCTTAGGACTTGGCCACTCCCAAGGAAGAATCCTTGCATATTACACTCATTAAGCATTTAAAATAAATTGACTGTGTTAACATTGTAAGAGCACTGAGTTTCAATTGGAACAGAGAGCTTTTCTCCTACTCCCTTTCAGATCATGTGTGCCTGCTAAGTTAACTGGATTCTTATTCCATCTGTCCACCATGGTGGGAGAAGAGGCTGGGACTCTTGATATTATTTTTTTTAATTGTTTTTTTTTTGTCCCCTGTGGAATGTGTGGCCTAGGACAATGCAACGGGGGAGCTAGGAGGGAATTAAATCTGTTGTCCCATTCAGCACATGTGTCCCACTGCTAGCTTGCAGTTGCATTTGTGCTAGGAGCTTGTAGAATAACTTAGGTTGGAAAGTACCTGTGGAGGTATTTGAGCTGATTCCTCCAATTAAATCTATTTTCTTAATTGTTTCTCTGAGCGTGCACAGTAAAGTAGGTGCTCTGCCAGCCTGAAGGAGTTGCATGGTCCCTGTCCCACTGCATGCAACCTAAACAGGAAGAGAAAGTTGAAGTATAGTAGAGGGGGCAAGATGACAGCGAGTCACTCTGGTTCCTCTGGAATTTTGGTAACACAGCGGTTTCTATTTAAATACCTTATCATTATTATTTATGTATGAAAACCACTCTTAGTTCAGGATTAGTGCCAGTTCTGTAATGTTGATGCTATACTTGTATTACTTTGTGCACTATGTTGTGTTTCTGGGAAATGACTACATTTAGAAGAGATCAGAACCAACAACGAGAAATGGCCACTTGCTAATTGCTAAGTAGTAGTTAGGTAGGAAAGTTTGGTGCTGCTTTAGATGGGCAAGGGTGCCTGTGAGTCACAAACTGTTTTTAGAGGGAGGTCAGTGGCTTTTGGTATTGCAGCTACTTATTCAGTTGGGACTGGATCCAGATCTCATTAAGATTTAATTCATGGCTGGTTCTTAAGGAACCTGGATCTGACAGTAGTCTCAGCAAAAAACTTAATGGGAGGTGACTCTCAAACTTGTGACTGGCACCTGGCTCAAGGTCCTGCAGGCCTTAGAAATGCACCCTGTCCTCTGAGTGTCTGGTCCTGGCTGACCAGTGCAGACACAACCTGTGATGCCTGAAGCCTCACAAGGCACTTTGGGAAGTTGTTCGATGTGGGGCTTGGCTCTCATCATTCACAGCCTGGAGGAGAGTGCTGTGCTTGACCCTGCTTGACCCTGCTTGACCCTGGCATGTATGTCAGGGATGAGCCTGCCTGCTCCTGACTCTGATTTCTTCCCTCTTCCTAGGCCTGAGGACGAACGTGGGACAATGTCGGAGGTGCGACACGACAGCACGAGCAGTTTACAGCGGAAGAAGCCACCATGGTTAAAACTGGACATCCCGGTGCCGGTGCCTGTGTCGGTGCCAGAAGAGCCCCAGCCTGTACAGGTATAGAGGCTGGGGGCAGGAGGAAGGGTCTGCAGAGCCATGGAGGGGGTGTGCAGAGCCTCACTGTGCCAAGAGCATGCCTGTGCCCATGGTCTCCAGCAGTCCTGGCTGAGGGAAAGGCAGTGTGTGATGGCAGGTCACGAGGCCATGTGAGAAGGGGCAGAGGCGTTGAGTAAATTTATGATCGCTAATTAACTCCTCCTTGAAGGGGATGTGGGAGGGATGAGAGTGGGTTGCTGATGTGCTCAGATCAGTGGATGTGACTTTGTGGATGTGTGGATTGTGAAAAGTGTCCTGGCTGGGGGATATGGGAGTGAAGTATTCAAAGAAGCATTTCTTAGGGGACTGGAGGAGTGAAGGGCACCTAGACAAACATGAGGCCCTGGAAGTGCTGGACCTCATGCTGAAATGAACAGGGAATGAATCTGACTTATGAACAGCCAAGATAATAACAGGCTGTCATCAGTAACAGCAGAGAAAGAACAGTTACTGGCAACACAATGCTTTTACCAGCATGAGAAACATAAGAAAATCATGTGGGATGGGAAATAAGTAACATTGAAGAGTGGTGAAGCAGAGATGGGGTGATAGGTTAACAGGAACTGCGCAAACTGAGAGAAAACATAGGTATTTGTGCTGGCAATAGGAAGAATAACAGGAAATTCTGCTACAAGGTGGCAAAAACTCTCATGTACAGGTGAGACCTGGGTAGGATGATTGCTGGCTGCTTGTGTGACCGTATTGCAGGAACAGAGACTACCTGCACCAAAGGCAGAGCTGGAGGAGGGTTCTTACTGCCCAGCTCCGTGGGTGGGGTGCAGTGCCCGGGTTCAGTTGCTTGTGTGGAAGAATGGTTTAGCCATCAGAGAAATGGAGGGTTATAGAGCTTCCCTGGAGGGGAGTTGAGGATGAGCTTGTCTTAAGAGGAAACCTATGTTGAGCTTGGAATAGCAAAGACTGGCCTTTTTGCTGTTCCAGCAGTTATGTGACAGCTTCTGGCAGATAAATCTTGCTCCTGGTTTTCCCCTGGAAGGAAAGTGATCAGGGTTCAGTCTGCAGGGATTCGAAGTGGAATGCGGTGTTTTAACTGTGGAGTGTTTTTAAGTGGAATGCAGGTTGAAACCTTCCGAATCACTTATTTAGGGCTATGATGAATGTTCTCTTGTGTGAAATCTCTAAATCCAGCGGGGCACCTTCTGCAGAGGCACTCTGTACTTGTGATGGAAGCTGGCAGAGGTTCTCTGCAGGTCCGGTGTGTGCAGCACAGGCTGTCAAGTTAAGAGTGTGTAATGGGCTCCTTTGGCTTACAACCTGAGTATCTATGTATTGTTTTCACATAAAACATAACAAAAACGTTAAGATTAGTGGAAATTATTAGCTTTCTGGGCTAGAGGGGCTGGAGTAGCGAGTAGTCTTGAGATGGAGACAGTGTCTGACCAGAGAAACAGTTGATTAGATCTTCACTTGCCAGAGGGACAGTCTGCTCCGCCTGCATTTTACAAATGGGAGATGGTGTCTCTGCCAAGCTGATGAAAAATTAATCTGGAGCAGCCCTGGGGAGGCAGTTGTATGAGCTGAGAGCGGTCCGGTGAGCTTTGTCATGTTTGGTAGGTGACATTCAGCCAAGACATGCCAGGAGCTTTCAGACCTGAGTGTGTCCAGACAATTAGGTTATGAGCAAAGCTGATGTGACTTTCCCAGCTTGCATAGCCTGCACCAGGCAGCAGCTACAGCGCAGACCCACCCACATCTCTCGCAGGCTTTTAGAGCTGATCCAGAGTCACTTATGAAGCAATCTCACTTACTGTTCTTCTCATCACCTCGTGGAGTGGTTTAGGAGTGCATGACCTGGGTTCCTTGTGGCTAGAAAAAAGCCAGGAGGGTATGTTGCAGGAGCTCGTTTAATATACTTCCATCTACAAGTGGCTATCAGTCCATGGGCCAGGCTAGAGCCAGTCTGAGCTGAGACCCACTGCAACACACAGGTGCTGTGTCCTTGATGTTAACCATTCTGTTCTGCAAAGCCATTTCTGGCTAACATGAACACAGTCCTTGTTAGCCTGATTTTGTTGCCCAACTGCATGCACACTTGTTGGGGTGTTGGGCCGCTGTTGAATTGCTAACTAGACGTTTCACAACCTGACTGGCCCTGGAGAGCATCATTCCAAGAACACTGACAGCCCTCCTGCTTTTCCTTGCAGCCAACGAGACGGCAGGCCTTTCTGCGAAGTGTGAGCATGCCCGCTGACAACAGCCGTGTACCCTCCCTGCCTAATGAAGTGAGGAGGCCGGTGCTACAACGACAGACCTCAATCACCCAGACCATCAAGAGGTGAGATGCTGAGTTCACAGAGCCTGCTTTAGTGGATTCTGCCATCCATTGCCATCCTTTATTTGTGAATTTATGGTCCTCTGCTTGTCCCATTGCCTGGCATTTAAGTGGCATGCTGTCACACCAGGATTAGGCTGTCTCCCTTGTTATCTATAATGAGGGGTGGGTGCAGATAGGTCGCCACTATATTAGCCCAGTGGTGCAATATAGCCTATCTTTAGTAAGTGAGGAGACAAGTCCTGGCAGGCAGATTGTGGTCATCAGAACAACGAATGGTTCTTGTCACCTAGAGACAAATTTTGACTGCTCCCATGACAGAGGGAGCTGGCTGTTTCTGACTAACAGGATGCCTCAGGGCCTGATGTTTAGCTGAGACTGTGTGATGTGGTGTGTTGGCCTTGCTTTGGTACGGTATCTGAAACTATATGATTGCTGGGGGAGGCAGATGCCCATCCTGAGTGGGCCAGGGCTCTCAGCAGCTTGGCCCCTAGCATTGGGTCATTGGCAGGTCCTTGAGATGGCCGTGGCGGGTGATGGAGGGTAGGGAGAGGCTGCTCTGGTCTCGTCTCCCATGCCTGCATAGGGGGTTATCATTTGTCCTTATGACTCACAGGGTCTCTGAGACATGGCCACAGAGCTGGATGCTCCTTCCCTCCTTGTGGGAAAGGCTTATCCCAGTTTGTCCAAAGGGAGTGGCTCTCCCAGCTGCTCTCCTGAGATGCCTGGCTTGTATCCCTGGCAACGTGTCAGGCCTGCCTGGATCACAGGAGCATCCCTGGAGCTCCACAGGTCAGGGGCACTTTCAGCCAGCTAGGCTTCGCCCACTCACAGAGGAGCAACTTTCCAGCTATGGGAGAGACTGACCTCCCACGCACTGTTTTCCTTTGCCTCAGACATTCCCCAGCTGCCATGGTGGTGAAGCTCTCCCACAGCAGCAATCTGTGATCCTGCTTCTTACAAGGTTGGGAGGGCTGAGCCATGAAGCAGTGTCTGCTCTTTTCAGGGCTGTGGGTGGCTTCCGGGCCTGCCTGAGGCTGTCCTTGCACACCTAGACTGCCTCTTCTCTCACCTCCCTGCCATTGTCCCGCTCCTTGCCAGGACAGTTAGGCAAGTGCATGTCAAGGATGAGGGAATACCCTGGGAGGGTGCTGCAAAGGCCCTGACAAGAAGCATTGTGCAGGAGGGCGAGGGTAACCTTCTCCCCCAGAGGTCCTCACAACATGCAGCTTGTGTGTAGGGTGGATTAGCTGGGGAACTGAACCAGTTTGGTGCTGAGGGAACAAATTTTTCCCCAGTGCTGCTACACTATAAGACAGACAAGGCATATGGAGCTACAGTGAGCAAGGAAGGAGCACTGGACAGTGGTGGTGAAGCTGCCAGACACCAAGGGAGATGCTGATGTCCTGCCTAACACTGGGGGAGGTGGGCAGACACCTGTGGCTGTTGCACCAACAGACCCCATGACTTGTCTTCCTCTTGTCTGCCCAGGCTGTAATGGAAGTGCTGGGGCTCAGGTTGGTGGCTGCGTCCCTGCCTGTGCTTAAATGGTCTGTGTAGGCATTTTGTACCCTGGGAGTACATGTGGTCCTGCAGGGAGTAGCCCGGAGATACACAAATGGTTTTGAGTCCTGGGAGTCTTCTGCTCAGAGTGTGTATGGGGGGTTCAATGCTATTTTGCAGTGCTGAGTTGTCTCGTGCAGGCTGTTGTGCAGCATGGGGGGTGGCCAGGTCTCTTCCTCCTGGAGGACTCACAACTTGCGGGTGACTTCTACAGAGTGCTGTGGAATGTGGGTAGGAGAGCGGGGGCAGCAGTGGGAAGGACTTTCCAAGGGGCAGAACTGCAGGAGATGCATACGTGACATGACACCAGCAATAAAAGCATGAAATAAGTGGATCGAAACAAGGACAGGAGACTGGAAAGTACCAAGGAAACTTGGGCTTGGAGGATACAGATCAAGTGTGAGCCTAAGGTGAAGTCTGTGTGGTCCAGAACATGGCATGGGAGTGATTCACTGAGTGCAGGCATCTAACACCACTTCTAGTCTCCTGGGGTGTCTGAGATGTCCATGCAAGACAGCAGATGTGGCACAGATAGACTAGTGCACCAGGCAAAGATCCTGCCAGGGTCAACCAGAACAGGCCCAGGACACTTCCAGTGGCATCAGACACCCATATCGAATCAGCTCATTTCTTGTCCTGCTGACACCTCCCAGGTTTCACACTCTGGTATTCAAAGCCAGCCAGTGGGCTATGTAGCTGGGTGTCTGGGCAGAAGGCAGCAGATCACAGAGGTCTGGGGCTGAGGGGGATTGCAGTATCCTGGTATCTTCAGGAGCAATGGGAGACATACCTCAGAGGTGCAGATGCACCAAAAAGATTCACCAGCCTCCTGGGTTCAAAGATGGTGCTGTGTGGCTTGAGTCTGATTGTTTCTCTTAGGTCACGCTCTCAGCTGGAGGCTGCTGTCATGTGCAGCGTGGCTCAGCTGCTGCCAATGTGGCTATGGAAGGAGATGGGGAGATGCTGGATGCTCCTCTCCACAGCCCTGCAGGCTTCTTCCCTTCAGCTTTCTTTTCTTTGCAGCAGACAGGTACGGTTTGAAAGGAGTCAGACCCTGCCCATTCATGGGCACCGGGTGGGCAGGAGTTCCCTGAGAAAGCGGCAGTCCCTGCCCCGATCGTTTTTCAGGTACTGGTAGCACTGAGTGTGAAACCCACCCCTGCATGTGTGTGCAAGGGCTGTTGTGAACCGCACAGATTCTGGCTGTTGCTGGGACCACGCTGCCTTCCCAGGGCTGGCCAGGAGGCCTACAAACAGGCGGGAGTGAGAAAGTTCATGTGTGCTTCTAACAAAAAACAATTGTCACTCCTACTAAATATGTAGGCAGCTGTCAGTAAGTAGCATGGACTAACAAGCTGTCCACCCACCAGCCTCACTCCCTCCTTTCCTAACAAGCTGTCAACTTCCTGGTGTTCACTGTAGCTGGAATATCTCCCCAGGGCAGCCACAGTGCAGCCTGCCTTTGCTAGCATCAATGCAATGTGTGGCATATGCATATGTTGGCCCCAAAGCCTCCTTGGGGCAGAAGGGGAAGGAAGGGAAGCAGCACCGAACAGACGTTAGTCATGTTGGTCCAGACAGAGCTCAGAAGCGGGTCAATGGAATAGAGCATTCACTCTTTCCTTGTTGAAGTCGTGACTTTTTCTAATCCAAATGTGACTGTCTTCTTTTTGAGGTCGAGGTCTTCGTTTACTTAGCACCAAGGAGATGAGCCACTCCAGGAGTCCAGGGCACAATGGCCCATCAACCACCACCCCAAGACTGGAGCTCAGTAAACATTTAAATCAGACAGACAATGTGACTTTGTTCATGGCAGGGTCTGGACCTAATGCCCAGGAGTCCATTCCTGTCCTGCCTTCCTCACTTGGCCAGATGCCACTCTGGCACTGTGTCCACCTTTGGTGACTTTGCATTTGGTCTTGGGCTTTCAGGGCTGGTTAGCTCAACACGATCGAAGGGCAAGAGCTGACCTTTGACGTTGGTGTGTTGCTTGTTAGAGTGCTCCAGGGAGTCTGTAGGATGTGATGGGGCTTCCCACCTGAACAGGGGCATTCAGCATGTTCCCAGGGTGCTCCAGGTACCCTAAACTCTGTAGTTGGGTCTCCTTGACTATCTCAACTATGATTAGAGTGCAGAATGCTCTTTACGCTGCCGTGACCAGTAGTGGTATCTGGCAGTTCAGGAGTGGCCCTCACAGTGCAAAAGAGCTTGGTGGTGGCTTGTTCTTCCAGGCTAGCCGGGAGCACACCTTCAGAGGGCTCTGAGGCACTGCTGTTGGCCCAATGGGCCATTCATCAGCAGGCTCGTATGGGCACAAACAACCCACAGTCCTCGCCCTTCGAGTAGTGGCCCCTTGTATGGGCTTGTCATCCAAGGTCACCTTGGTGTTGGAGTATTGGTTACAGTGGTCTATGAAGAAGCTCTCTGAATTAGAAGACTTTTATGGTGCGTGTTGTGCATCTGCATGGCCAGAGTGTTACCCTCTGTGCTATAGGCTTGGTTTGGGTCTGTCAGGCCAGGTGCTGACCCTAGGCCCATCTGCTCTGAACAGAGATGAAGATTGCTCTGACAAGAGCATCTGAGGTGTGGGTCCATGGGAGCAGAGCAGTGCTCTCAGACATGCACGTAGCCCCATCTCTGAGGTCTGGCCGCTGTTGACTTGCTGAGGCATTTGGAGACATCTGGGTCAGTGAGGTCAGGTAAGGTCTAGCAGTGGTGCCACGTGACCTCATGCCTGCTGAAAAGTCTGTTCTGGATTGCTGGGAGAACAGGGAAGGTGAGGGCAATGTGTGGTTGTTTGCATCTGGAGGCTTTAGCTGGAAAGGCTGTGGGTTCTAAATTCACATCTTTTTACATTGTGGCTGGACACCTTCACCTGTTCATTGATGGTATTTTTGCTCGGTAAGGTGCAAAACACAGGACTAGTTTCCTGTCTCCAGTGCACTGGAGAGTTTCCCCATGTGACCTAATTCTAGATTTAACTTAGCCTTTACTCCAGTGTATGTTTTAATACTCCCTTAGTGATCTGTGAGGTCTTGCTTCTCAGCAGCTGGAAATCCTGCCCCTGAGCAGGAGGTCTGAGGCCAGGTTTTTGGGTTTGGCTTGGAAGGACTTTCAGGTTTCAGCACGTGGGCCAGACAGCTATAGGCTGACACAGCTTGTCATCTTCTGAGGAAGGATCAGCCACAGTGGGAAAGGCTTGGCAGGGCTACGATGATCTTTGTAGGTTTAGGGTACCAGCTGTCCTGCAGCATTTGAAGTAGGTTGTTAGTCTGACTTATCCTGATCCATCTCCATCTTCCTTGGGATTTTGCTTCTGATCCACTGCTCTTCTGTGACAGCAGCCACTTGGCAGCAAACCTACCTTGTGGCTGCAGCCTTGTGCTCCTACCTCTGCAACGAGCAGCTTAAAACTGCTGTGCTTTAGCAGCGCTCAGGACCACAGCAAATGTTTGCCATTAATGTTACCTTTGAGGAGGATAGAAATCCTGCAGCATGAGATGGAGAAGTTAGGGGTATCCTGGGAGTGTGGGGAGAGGCTGGGAGAGAACAGTGAATTCTGGTGGCTCTTGGGAGAAGCAACAGAGCCGTGAAACTATCCCACAATGGGGATCTAGAGCTGGCCTGAAGATGGTAAGTGTTTTCAATAGATGGTTTTTAAAGGAAAAAAAAACCCAACTTTCCTCAAGTTATTTCTGAATTTCTGTTCCATCTCTTTCTTTTTAGAAAAACTCAGGACAAACTGTCCTTTATACACGGTGAATCTCCTCTGTCATTTTGCTTCTGTCTTAAGGGCCAGAATGTTGCTGATGGTTGAACATTTCTGGCCAGCATCTGTCAGGTTGCTAAAACCAGCTGAGGACAGGCTGTGAGATGCTCGTGAGGAAGAGTTCTGCCTGTCTTTGAATCAGGGTGGGCTGGAAGTGACCACCAGGGGTTTTGTCTTTTCATGTGCATAGTACAAGCAAACATAATGCTTCTTTGCACTTGTATGCTGGCATCTTTCAGGGGCACAGCGGACTGGTTTGGGGTGAGCAAAGACAGCGACGCTACTCAGAAATGGCAGAGAAAGAGCCTCCGCCACTGCAGCCTGCGGTATGGGAAGCTGAAGCCTCAGGTCATCCGGGAAATGGACTTGCCCAGTCAGGACAATATTTCTCTAACAAGCACAGAGACTCCTCCTCCGCTCTATGTCGGACCCTGCCAGCTGGGCATGCAAAAAGTGAGTAACCTGGGACAGAGTCAAGGCCATTGTGAGTTTCCTGCACAGTGTCTTTACCACTTTGGCAGCTGTGACCTATCTGTGGGTTTAGTTCTGCCTGAACATGCCTGGGCTCCATGCTCAGACACTTGCAAGTCTCAGATACAGCTTGGCAGACTCCCTACTTCAGCAGCCTCTCTCCGGTCTCATTGCCTGAGATCCCTCAGCTGTTTCGGTGATAGACTCAGAGCCATGTTTGTCATGTTATGGTTATGGTGATGATTAGGTGTCTGCAGCATGTCCAAGGGCTCTCAGGTTGGGCTTTTTGCTCCCATTTTTCAAGGACAAAATTCTGCTGTACACAGAGTAGCCAGTATCCTGGACCCCAGTACGCAGTAACAGGCCTGGTATCACGCAGGACACTTGGCTAGCGGATCCTTGTCCCAAACAGAATGCGGGCAGTGGCACAGCTTCTGTCCTCATAGAAACCTGGTTATGTATGGGGACTTTGAGAAGTGTCTCTTGCATCAGCAGTACTGCAACTCTGCTCATGGGTCCTCAGAAGTAGTTTTGAGTGCCTGCAAAGGGCATCTGGTAGCCGCCTACTTGCTGCCTTCAAGCGTGACCCCATGGGACAAGACCCAATCAAGCACATCCAGTTACCAGCACTGCAGAACTAACCCGCAATATCCCAGCTCTTCTTTTTGCTCCATTCAGAGGTAGTAATCGATGTGGTTGATTACTGGCCATTAGTGATCACCGCTGCAACCTGGGCAAGTGGGGAAACTGATTCCTTCCAAAGCAGGCTAGTCTGTGACCTGAAGCCTGGCTATGTACTGAAGCAGAGGAGAATAGTGTGCATCTTTCAATCATGTTTCACTTATGCTCTTTCCTGTTTTTTTACTAGCTGAAGTGCCTTGCAGTTAGTCTTTGGTCACAGGAGACTCAGAAATATTGTTGGGCTCTATGCAGGCTACATTAAATCAGAACATGGTATCAGTAGGTGTAAGCCCATAAGGCTTCCAGTTGAGTGTGCAACTGTGGATTAAAAAAAGCTCATAAAACATTAGCTTAAAGCATAGAAGTCTTATGGAAACCACAGCTGTGATGATGTAAGGACAGAGGCAAGGTTTGTAGCTGAAGGCAATATTTTCATTAGGTTGATTCGTATGTTTGGAAGAAGTGAGAGCTTTGGCCTGAAGAGTCCCAAAGAAGGGCTTGCAGCTCCTGGAAGCTTGCCTGCTTTTTCCAGCTGTTACAGCTTCATTAATGGAAGCAGATGTAAATATACAGTTAAGCTTCAACAGGGTACTGTTTATGTCCTGGGCTGCCCAGTATCAGAAAGGAAACTAGCTGGAGAAAAAGCATGGCTGTTTTCAGGGATTTCTCAAACTCCTATTCAGACACCATGTTCTCTGTAGAGCTCACTGGCTCAGGAGATGAATTAAACCAAGAGGTCAGGAAGGGCTGAAGGAGGTTTGATGTCTCGTGTGAACATGAGAAATGTTCTGCGTGAAAATAGTCAATACCAATAAAAGAAAAAAGAAAAGAAGCAAAAAAAAAAAGAGTCTGGGGGAGAGGTTTGAGGACTAGGTTTGAGGCTTACAGCTAGGGCTTAGCTTGCAACAAGTTATTCCATATTACTATTGTGGAATTGTTTGTTGGTTCATCCAGCCTGGTTCTTGGGCAATCCCAGGGGCCAGGCCACTGTCATGGTCTCAGGATGTTTGCTTGGAGGGAGGTGGGCTTGGCAGGGAGGCGTTTGGGGGTGAGTGAACTGATGGACTCCTTCTCTCGGCAGATCATAGACCCTTTGGCCCGTGGCCGAGCCTTCCGTATGGCTGACGACAATGATGGCTGCAGCATCCCGCACACACCGATCACACCGGGTGCCACGTCGCTCTGCTCTTTCACCAGCTCGCGCTCAGGGTTCAATCGCCTCCCACGACGGCGGAAACGGGAGTCTGTTGCCAAAATGAGTTTCCGAGCAGCTGCGGCTTTGGTGAAGGTACTGTCTGTGGGAGGGCAGGGATCAGTCTGGCAGCAGCATGGGGCTCTGCCCTGAGAGAAGGGTGATGGAAGGAGCTGCTGAGCAGAGAGGATAGGAAAAGAGCAGTGGTAGAGGGGAAGAAATCAAGCCATCTCCTGTTCTGTTTCAGCCATATGTCTAGGAGGCAGAATTTGCGAGAAGCAGGGATGATGGCTAGGTTTTGGTACAGGTCTTGCTTTCCCTTTATTGGCCTGGGGGTTTTGATTCTCACAGCCAGCATCCTCAGAGCATTCCAGCAGGTCCAGTTCAGCCTGCCTGGACCTCTGGGCGGTCCATCTGCACCTGGTCAGAAAGTCATGGAAGAGCAGAAGTGCCTGAGGCTCTTACTATGCAAGTCTCTTCATCCTGCCACGTGTCTGCTTTCCTGGGCCCAGTGACCTTTTTTGCTGTGTTCAGTACCACCCATCGCTGTGGTTTGGCCAGTCACACTGTACAATACAAGGTAGAGGAGCATGTTGCAAGCCTCACCTGCAGGGAAGGTGGGCACTGTGGATTGCAACGTGGGTAGCACCTGTGAGTCTCACCAGGAAGGCATCGCACATCAGCAGGTCTGCTCTGCTCCGTACACGAGTGTGAACCAGCTCAGCACTTAGGCTCTTTGTGCACTGACTGGGGTGGCCCTGCATGTGCCTGGGGTTCAGGTTTCTGGCAGTGACTCGATGCCACTTTCTTTGGCTACAGGGGCGCTCTGTGAAGGACAGCACTCTGAGGAGAGCTCAGCGGCGCAGCTTCACCCCAGCAAGTTTCCTGGAGGAGGACACGGTGGATTTTCCAGATGAGCTTGACACTTCTTTCTTTGCTCGGGTGAGTGGCAGACCTGTGGCATGGTACTGGCCCCAGAGGCAGTGCGAGACTCTAGGTCTGGCAGGACTGTGTTGCAGAGAGTGGCACTGCTTTCTGCCAGGGCTTGTGTCTCAAATGCGATGCTGGCTTCTTCTGATGGGACTTCTGTTTCTCTGCCCAGGAAGGAGTCCTTCATGAGGAGCTCTCTACTTATCCAGATGAAGTGTTCGAGTCGCCATCAGAAGCTGCAATCAAAGATGCTGAGGTGAAACCTCTGGATCAGACAGATCTCACAGGAGGTGCCTTGGACAAAAACGAGCTTGAAAGAAGCCACTTGCTACTGTGAGTATCTTCCTGGAAGCTGCCAAAGCCTGACATGTGGTGGCCAACCCATTCAGAGTGGGATGTCCTGCATGGAGGAAGCTGGGATCTGAGTGCTGTGTGTGCTTGGTGCAGAGCTCAGAGCAGTGCAGTGATGGGGTTTCTTTAAACCCAGCTTAAGACCTCCTGCCCCAGCTACCTGTGCATGTGAAAGGATGACTCTGAGCCCACCTCTGCAGTCTCTCCAGCAACTTTTAGCCTCATGTGGTGTGTTTTGGAGCCTGTATCGTGCCTTGAGGAAACAAAAGACATTTTAGATCAGCTGTGAGGGTGCTGGGCATCCAGCCTTTGGCTATGGAGAATGTAGCAAAGACGAGAAGACTGTTGCCATTGCTACAGTCACCAGGAACTGTTGTCCTGCTCCAAGGAGCAGTGTGAAGCATTGCTGAGTGTCAAGCTGGGCTACATTCCTCACTTGAAATGAGAGAAAGGTGTGGCATTGATGGTGAGAGCCCTACAAATATGTGGGTGGTACTGTACTGTATGCCTAGATTTTTTCCACCTGAGTAACTGGTACTGAGTAATTGCTCTGTGTCGTTTCCGAGTCAGCTCTAGCTTAGCTGGCAGCTCACCCCGGCAAGAGAGCTCTGCTGGGTGTGAACATGGAGCAGACAGGGAGGTCCTTGTTGTGGTTCTGCTACTCTCGGCCCATCTTGCTGTGTTGGCACTTTCCCTTTAAGTGTTTCCAAGAACTTGACTCAGTCTTAATATAAGTGGAAGCAGCAAATGGTGGGAGTTTGTTGTCACTCCTCTGAGACAGTTTTAGACTTCTTGGCTCCATTTGGATCTCCTTAAATAGTTTTATTTATGGAGGAAAATAGATTTCCTTCACACTTCAGAGAACTGTTATCAGAATCATAGTCGGGTGTCCTTTTAGGTGGTCAGGTGTTTATTTTGGCACAGGCTGATAGCTCAGCACTGAAAATACTGGGAAACAGCACATCCCTAACACAGAAACTACTTGAACTCTTGGGGCAAGAGCAGGCTGCAGTGGAATCTGCACTTTCTGTTGAAGAAGGACTTCCCAAGGGGAAGCTGGGACTTTCAGCTTTACAAAAATGCATCTTCTGCAAGGTGCAATACTGAAAATAGCTGAAGTTTCACAGCAGTGTATTTGGTTAAAGAGGTTCAGATTCTCCCTCATTCTGTTGCTTGTCCATATTTCAGAGCTGTCATGATCTTTCCAAGATGCTCTGGTGATCTTTCAGGAAAAAGTTAATTCTCTGACCGCTTCTGACAACCATTGCCTTTGTGCAGGAGCGATCATTTAGGAAGCCAGAGGGGGTAAACTAGACTAGAGCACATGTGAGGGACATGTGCTAGGCAGTGAGCAAGGGTGAAATGGTAGGTAGGGTTTTTTCTTTTTGCTTAGGGTCTGAATGCTGCAGTCCTCACCTCCAGACTGCTGTTTAAGAGCAAAGAAATACAAAACCATCTGAATATGATGGAGACTTACAAAGCATGTGCTGTTGTTCAGCAGTAGCTTGCGCAATGTTCACCACATACTCTTACTTCGGTAAAAAAAGCCTTCCTTTAGACAGTGATGCTTGGGATTTTTATTGTGGTGTTGAAGCCTGGTTTTGTTGTTCTCCCCAAAAATGCATGCATTGGTGCAAATAAAGGGAGGAATGGAAGACAGATTGTGAGAGATAACTGTCACAGCTTGCAGCATGTGACAGTGTCACTTTCTCTGTCTGGGAAGCTGCTTGTATTCCTGCTTTTCTCCTCTGTGTGATTTGGTGGGCATGGGGGTTTGACTTGCCAGTCAGATGAGAGTGACATGCTTTAAGGGTGGGGATTTCTACTGCTGGGCTAGACTACACTTCCATTTCTTAGTAGAGAGTAGAGTAGAAGGAATGAAGTAAAGGAGGAAGTAGATGTGCGTGAGGCTTTAGATGTGCCTGGCATTTCAGTCTGCTGCTGAAACATTTTTTTTAAAGCCTTGAGAGCTCCTCATCAGTGGGGCTTAGCTTGGCACCTTGTGCCACCTCCTGCATGTAGTCCTGCACTTTCATCAACTGGTGGTGCTTAACCCTTTGAAATACATCTTCCACTTGTCTGCCATCAGCTGCTGCTAAGCCCAGCTGTGGTGAGACAGAGAGAGGGCCTGCTGCCACCAAAGACCAGGGGACATCTGGTCCCTGTTGCTGTGCCATGCAGAAGGAAACCATTGCTGTCCTGCTTTTTATTTCAGCCCACTGGAGCGAGGCTGGAGGAAACAAAAGGATGGGGCTCTGGCACAACCCAAGGTCCGCTTGCGGCAGGAGGTGGTGAGTGTCAGCCCACAGAAGCGTGGCCAGCGCATCGCGGTCCCTGTGAGGAAGCTCTTCGCCAAGGAGAAGAGGCCGTATGGCCTGGGTATGGTGGGGAAGCTGACGAACCGTACATACCGCAAGCGCATCGACAGCTATGTCAAGCGGCAGATTGAAGACATGGATGATCACAGGTGAGAGCTGCAGTCATAGAAGGGACAGCAACAAAACTACCGAGTGAGTGATTGCTGTTGCCGCTTGGCAGCTCAGGTCACTGCCTCGAGGTCATTGAGTGAATCCTGCTGCTAAGCCGCCCCCAGTCGTTATCCCTGAAGTACAGTGCGAACTGTGGCAGACAGCAGCCTGTCACCATGCACTGGGAGCTCATCCTGCTCCTCACGTTGCTTTGGGTTTCTGTATCTCTGCTACCTGGAGGAATTGCAGATCTCTACACCACCACCACTGTCCTGTGATGAACAGGAAGGCTCAGGTATCCCTGCCTCTGATCATTCCCCTAAAGTCATTATTTCAGACACACAGCACATTTTGGCCTCAGCCTTTTGTGTTCTCATGGATGTTTTCTTGGGAAAGTGTGGCTTGCCCAGTGCAATGAAGGAGTCAGAGTAAACAGGATCTGTCTGCCAGCAAGACCTTAGGTCATTGCCTCCCATCTTGACCCAATCTCTAGGTCATCCTGGCCCTGTACCCTAGATTCTGCCAAGGTTCTTGGAGAAAAAATCAGCTTTTCTCCTGCGTTCTGTGAGTAGATGTAATATGCCTGGGTTTCCGTCTCTCATCTTTTCCCTTTCCCTCCATCCAGGCCCTTCTTCACTTACTGGGTCACCTTTGTGCATTCGCTCATCACCATCCTTGCTGTGTGCATCTATGGCATTGCCCCTGTGGGGTTCTCACAACATGAAACGGTTGATTCAGTAAGTAAATCCCCCTGACTTGCCTCGAGTGTGATTGTGTCTCAGCCTTTGGTTGCTGGCATTTGTGTCCTAGTCTTCAGCATACTGGCTACTTGCCTGAGGGCCTTGATGGCTGGACACTGGGTGTCCAGCCTTGGGGGGCTGCCTGCAGCATCTTTGCGAGTCCTCAATGCTGCCTTTCTGCCTTCTGTACCTCCTGCAGCCGCATTGTTCTTGACATCAAACTCTATCCGGCACAAAGCATGGTGGATGCTTTGCAGGCTCTGCTTGTGTCTGTGCTGGGAGCCCTTTCAAACAACTGGTTCCCCTCCTGGTGGAGACCAGGAGGATGTTCATGGCAGGGAAATATTTCAAACCTGAGTTGAGTTTTCACAATAGCTGCAGGATTTTGCTTCTGCAAAACTGATGTGTCTGAGAGCTGATCTTGAAGCTGTTTGTAGCCTTTCTGCCTGTTAAAGGTCTCTGGGGAACATGTTTCTGCAGCCATATCCCAGCTTCATGCAGGGGCTGCCCTGGGGAGCTTCTCACCTATGTGTCTGACAGGCTTCAGAGCGCTGTCACCAGCACCTGGGCCTATGCTGCCGGCAGGTGCTGCTTATGCTTCAGACCTGTGTGAAGCTTTTTGCAGGCTGTCAAGCCACTCCCAGGTCTCCAGGCCCTGGGATTTCTTGAAAGTTGAAGTAGCTGGCAATAGACATTTTAAATGAAATCTTAAGATGAAGATGCCCGCGCCTTGATGGGGGTTTACCTGTGATCCTGCAAAAGACCAGTTTGAGAGGATGGTGTGCCCAGTCACCAGCTATGGGGATTTCTGTTCGTCCTAGGTGCTGTTTTCACCAGCCGCTGCTGCTTGCCCTGCTGACCCTGTGGACACGATCTCATGGGGCTCTTGCTTTCCCTCCTTGCAGGTCTTGCGAAACAGAGGGGTTTATGAAAACGTCAAATACGTTCAGCAGGAAAACTTCTGGATTGGCCCCAGCTCAGTGAGTGCTGTTGGCTGGGACTGCTGGTGGGCTGATGGGGAACCCTGTGCTGCAGCCGTGCCACTCGGAGGACTGGAGCCCTCTGCTGCCTGGAGCTTGGTGCAGGCAGCTGGTATTGGTTGGACCCCCCATGGGGCCCTGCCCTCACTGGCAGGGCGCAGCCGTGTGCCGAGCCCCAACCACCCTGCAGAAGGGGCTGGGATGGACCTTGTCACTTCTGCTTTGCACCCTGTGCTTACGAAGCCAAGCATGGGGTTAGAGAGTTGTGTAGTGTGTGACAGCTTTCTTGATGCTCTTCCCCCTGGGAAAGGCTGTTATGCCCCAAGAGTTTTGTTTCCTGGCCACAGTGCTGGCCTTTCTGGAGCTGTAGGCAAGGAAATTCCTGAACTTTTGTTCTGGGCTTACCTTCTTCAAAGCAAGTATTGGAAGTATGCCTGATGTGTGTTGGGCTTCGTCATGCAGGACTTGTCCATGCTCTGTGGAGCCTTGACAGGGGTATCCCTTGCAGTTCCCCCAGCCTGCTCAGCCCCAGGCCATCATTGCCTGCCCCTTGGCTGAGCTGAGTGTTTCCATCTCTGCCAGGAGGCGCTGATCCACCTAGGGGCCAAGTTCTCACCATGCATGAGGCAGGACCAGCAAGTGCACAGCTTCATCAGTGCCAAGCGAGAGAAGGAGAAGCACTCGGCTTGCTGCGTGCGGAATGACAAGTCAGGCTGCGTGCAGACCTCGGAGGAGGAGTGCTCGGTGAGTGCGGTGGCCCCTTTTGTGCTGTCCCTGCAGGCTCAGGGCCACTTCTGTTCTGCTTCTCCCACCCTGGGCTTCATGGTGACACCTCTCCTTTCTCCTGCAGTCCACGCTGGCTGTGTGGGTGAAGTGGCCCCATCACCCCAGCACACCAATGCTGGCAGGAAGCAAGAGACAGTTTGGGTCTGTTTGTCATCAGGACCCCAGGTAGGTCCTGCCTAGCCCAGCTGCCATCCTGGAGGGGTCAGGGCTGCTGTGACAGCAGAGTCAGAGAGATGTGGAGTGCCAGGCCGGCTGATTGCTGGGTGGGACAGTGGCTGCTTTGCAGACCAAGAGACATGGGGGCAGCGAAGTCCCTGCCTGCCCCCGTGGCTGTGGAGGAGGCTTAGGCAGAGCTCTGATCATATTTCTGCTTGCCTGTAGTCTCCACTGTTGTTGGCTGCCCACCTGCACAGTGGCCTATTGTGAGCTTCCTCATCCCTCTCCTCTTCCTCCTCACCTGCTCCCTGAACAAGCTCCCTTCTTGGGGTACAGCAGTCACGTTCCCAGCACACCTCTGCCCCAGAGCCCTGCCAGCTGCTGGGTGCCATGGCACACCCTTGCCCTCAGTCACCATGGGCTGATGTAGAGCTGAGACCCGCTGAATGCCCACCTTTGGGGTTGTGCCCACCTGGAAGGGAGCCAGTGAGTTGCTGGGCAGCTGTGTGCTCTTGAGCCGCTGCCTTCATGCTGAAGGTGATCTGTGCTCGCTGAAGGAGGTTGTGGCTTTGATCAGCACAGCCTTGGCTGATCTGGCATAGCCTGTCATCAGCCCCTTGCCAGGGACAGAGGAGAGCTGTGGGGTCACAGCCTGGGGGCAGGGACAGCGTGATGGCTCCCTGGGGGGTCCTGCCCGGTGCTGGGGAAAGCTGTTTCTCAGGCTGCTCTCTGCATTCTGTTGCTGCAGGGTGTGTGAGCAGCCAGCCTCGATGGAGCCGCATGAGTGGCCAGATGACATCACCAAATGGCCGGTGAGCATTGCCCGTGGCACAGAGCCTGTACAGGCAGCTGGAATATGGCATTGGCATCTCATTGTGCAGAGCCACAGCTGTGTATGGTGGAAGGGCAGAACCTCTGGCGCCGGCACCTGCTTATTGTGACAAGTAGCAGATCAGGGCAGCCATAGCTTTGTCTAGCCAAGGCTCAACACCCTCCACCGACAAAAGTTGCCCTGTGCCAACTAAAGCCCTGGGCCCTGCCAGGGTAAACAGCATGATGGAGACCGACTCGGCCTCGGCGCTGCTCTCATTCCTTGTCGGAGAGGTGTTGGTGGAGGCTCAGGCAGCAAGCACCTTTCTGCTGTCAGAGGGAGACCTTGGGAGGCCCATGTCTGTGAGACTGGTTGCTTCCCAGGGGGCTGTTTCGACTTTACCCAGGCAGCAGGCAGAGCCACGGCTGTCTGACTTGCAGCCTGTTGTTGTTTTGCAGATCTGCACAAAAAACAGTGCTGGGAATTACACCAACCACCTTCACATGGACTGTGTGATTACGGGCCGGCCCTGCTGCATTGGGACCAAAGGAAGGTAATGAATTTTTACCTGTGTGGAGAGGGGCTGGGTATTGGGGTGAGACATGGGGAGGCCTTTTCAGGTTGTTGACACAGCCATTTGTCCTCCTTGTCCTTCCCACATGCAGCCCAGAGCCCTGCTGGGAAGCGGAGTTGGACAGGGAGCCATGACAGGTCTCCCAGACGGAGCAGGACTCTGGGATGAGCAGGAGATAACAGCCAGCCTGAGTCTTCGGTGCGGCAGGGTATCTTGCTCAACTGGTCCTGCAGTTTGGAGGGACTCAGATCCCAAGGGGTTAAATACTTCTGCTGGGGAGTTCTGCGCTTTTCCCTGGGAATGGCCAGCTTGGTCCTGGCAGGCTACATTAGCCCCAGCCTGGAGTCTCTGGGCGCTCAAGGAGATGTCAGGAAACCACCTGCTCTGTGTTTGCCAAGGAGGAAGATGCTGTTCTTCCTCACGTTGCTCCTCAGCTCGAGTAGTTACCTAGTGCTTGGGCCTGGCTTTGCCTGCTAGGGAGAAAAATCAGTGCTGCCCCAAGGAGTTTCTCTGTCCCTGAAAGTCCTGACCAGGATGCTCTTGGCCTAGCCCCCCCTTTCCACTCAGCTGCAGAGGCGCAAGAGCTCCCCAAGCCCAGAGAGGCAGCTTCCCCAAGCTTGGTGGCTCTTCCTCAGCTGTTAACAGCTCAGCTTTAGCACCTGGTTTGGAACCCCTGTGTGCAGGGTGTTAGTCTGTGGAGGTGACACAAGCTTGCCTGTGGGAGAGAGGCAAGAGGGGTGTATGGAGAGTGGCGCTGATGGGAACGTGTTCGTGCATCTGTTGCAGAGACGCTACAGCACTTCAGGGGCAGCTGAAGGTAGCGGTTCTCAGAGGCAGACTTGGGATGGGACGGGGCGGGTGGGTGGCCCGGGAGTGCACAGGATGGCCTGTTGCACCTTCCACGTGTGACTTGTTCCTAATTTTGATTACTTGTGCTTCCTCCAGGTGTGAAATAACCTCCCGGGAGTATTGTGAGTTTATGCGGGGCTATTTCCATGAGGAGGCGACACTCTGCTCTCAGGTGAGTGCACAGCGGGGGGTTGTGTGGCTGCCCTTCTCCCTCCTGTTCCTCTTAGCAGCTTGGCAAGATCTGGGGGCAGCTGTGCTGCAGTGTAGGTAGGAGTCTTGTGTCCTGTCCTACCCTGAGCCCGGGGGAAGTTGCTGATCCCAACTGTAGTGGCAGAGCTGGCTGCGTCTGTCCCTCTTTGGAGGCCAGTTCAGGGCTTGTGCTGGCAGCTGTGAAAGCCCAGCACGGGGCCACTGTGGAAGCAGTGGGGAATGCAACCTTCCTGCTCCACTGGTGAGCAAGTGTGGATGTCTCAGTTGTGGTGTGTTGGGGTGAAGAGTGAGGGCATAAAGCTGCCAGAGGGAACGGGTGGGGTCACGTGTAACTTGGTGTTGGAAACGAGTTGGGACTTGATAGAGCACAGGCGAGGCAGGAGAGCCCCTCTTCCAGAGCCGATGGCAGTCTGCCCTGGCCTCGGTAAAGGGCCGTGCTGGCTGCTGCACCTCACCACCCCACTTCTGCCCTAGGTGCACTGCATGGATGATGTCTGTGGACTCCTTCCTTTCCTAAATCCAGAAGTCCCTGACCAGTTCTACCGCCTCTGGCTCTCGCTTTTCCTCCATGCTGGGTGAGCACAGGTGTACGACTTCCACTGGCTGGGTGGGGGAACCCTGAACCCTGGGACTGCGGTGAGGCCTGTTCTGGCTGTCCCTTCCCTGGGGGATATGGGGGTGCTGAGCTGATGTTCTTGCTGAAGTTTACCACTTTCTGAGAGGGATATTAGAGGCATGGGTGAGGCCAGACCAGGAGCTCTCAGCAAGTCTCAGCGAAGAACACAAGCACAGTGGTGACTTCAGGGGCTGCTGCTTCAGCTCCTGTACTCTCAACTTGGCAGGATCCTGCACTGTCTGGTTTCGGTCTGTTTCCAAATGACGATCCTGCGGGACCTAGAGAAGCTGGCAGGATGGCATCGCATCTCTATCATCTACCTTCTCAGTGGCATCACTGGGAACCTTGCCAGTGCAATATTTCTACCCTACAGAGCAGAGGTGGGTCTCCTGCAGACTAGGGTCCTGGTAACTTGCCCCAAACACAAGCCTTCTCTGTATCCCTGTGCCTCTCTGGCAGAGGCAGAGACGCCAGAGCTGGGCTCATCTCTGCAGCATGTGCCTTGTGCCGATTTGTAGCTAGAAGATGGCACCACACCATCACCTAGCTGCTGAGCAGTAACACCCCCCCGCGTACCCTGGGCTTTCCAACTGAGCGGCCCGGTCTGGCTGCAGTAAGAAGGCTGCCTCCTGTAATGAGTGGGGGGTTTGTCCGGCCACGGGTAAGAGAGGCCCCTGGCAGGGTGGGAATTGAGAGCTGCAGCTGGTGCCAGAGACCCTCTGCATGTGAGTGGTGGGCGGGAGAGGGGCAAAGAACAGAGCTCACCTTCCCCACAGCCTGACAGGACTGGCCCCGTCCACATGCCACAGCTGGGTAAGTCGGATGTGACTGTCCAGCTTCACTTCAGAAGGCTGCATGGCAGGACCTGGAGGACTGTCTTCCAGGTCCTTCAATAAGGAAAAGCACACGGCGCGTGGGGGGAGCCAGACTGCCTTCAAAGGCTTCTCCCCTCTGGTGACTAAAACCAGATCTGTCCTCCTTAAATATAAAGTCTGTTCTGGTGCTTGCTGGCCTCACGCCTACCTTGATCCTAAATCAAACCAGGCCCCTTTACTCTAGGAACCCCATTGTAAGGATGAAGTTGCAGGCTGCGGCATCTTTTTCCCCCAGAAACACTGAACGATGAGTTGAGTAACACGCGACTGCAACGCCTGGAGCTGGCTGCAGAGGCCAGGCAGGTGGCACGTGTCTGACATTACCTGTAATGCTCTTCTTCTGCAGGTTGGCCCTGCAGGATCCCAGTTTGGGATTCTGGCCTGTCTCTTTGTGGAGCTCTTCCAGAGTTGGCAAATCCTGGCACGCCCATGGAGGGCTTTCTTCAAGCTGCTGGCTGTGGTGCTCTTTCTTTTTGCCTTTGGCCTCCTGCCTTGGATTGATAATTTTGCTCACATTTCAGGATTTATCAGCGGATTCTTCCTCTCCTTTGCCTTCCTGCCCTACATTAGCTTTGGGAAGTTTGATTTATATAGGAAGCGATGCCAAATTATAGTTTTCCAGCTCATCTTCATCGCACTCTTCTCAGGACTTGTTATTCTGTTCTATTTCTACCCCATCAAGTGCGAGTGGTGCGAGTTCCTTACTTGTATACCATTCACAGACAAATTCTGCGAGAAATACGACCTGGACGCACAGCTCCACTGAAAGGCAAAGACTGGCTTCTCGAGCAGGCACTGGAGATGGACTGTCTTTGCGTTTGCTGTGCCAGTTCCATGTGGACAAAGCCTCTAATCCAATGACACTTCTAACCTTGCCCGTGGTTAATTTAAACTGTCTCCTTAGCACTTGGCATGTTTTGCCTTATCCCAGAAGACTCTGAATACAGAACGTTTGTGCCTTGTTCAATTGTATTGAACCTTTTCTGCTGCCATTATTTTTATTACACTAGTTTCAATACTACATTTTTAACCAGAGTTGTTTACTACTGCTAAGGTGGTGATTAAATGGTAAGGTAGCGTTTTAGCTACTGTTAATTGTTCTGCATAGTGTGTGCCTACGTTTGTTACTTTATCTCCCCTGTGCTGTTTCACATACCGGTAGAATCAATACTTTTCTAGCACCCAAAACGGTCAGACACAGATTTGTACCTGGAAATAAGGGCCTTGAAAGCCTCAGAAAACAAGAGGTTCTCTTTAATCACTGAAAGGGCATTCCACACACAGCTCAGAGGCGGATGTTTCAAACAGCAACTGCAAAAAACACGTGAGAATGTCCATTCAGCTGGAGTGCATTTCTCTTTGAAATGGTACAACCTCTTCCACCAGGAAAGTGCTGAATCCACAGTCTGGTCTTGGTAGGGCTGGATTTTCTGCTCTCTCTGTTAAAGAAAATAATTTGGCAGTGACAACAGTTCCTGCAGGCCGGGCTCTCAGCACCAGCCCACCCTGCTTAGAAAGCCCAGGGGGATCAGCCAGTGCCGTTGGGGACTGCTAGTCACTGACACCAGGGGGCCGCTGGCCTGTGTTCCAGCACCCATCTCCTTACGCTGGGTGTTGCAATGTTGAAAGAAAGAGGGGGGAAAAAAGTTACTGTTCAAAGCAACAGTTTCTAACCCAGCTAGCTGGAGCCAAAACAAAAACCCAAGTATGGAAAAGCTGCTACCACCACTGCTCTCCAGCCACTGCAATTGTGTTTTCGGGTGTGGAGGGGAAGCAGACATAATTTTAAATTTAAGCTTGAGAGTACTTGGCCACATCTTGTGTTTATGTTTACGACTTTCTAAAAATAGCAATATAATACCAGAATTATGTCAACACAGGTTACAAACAGGTAACTATACACGGTACTAGTGCTTCCTGTGCTGGAAGTGTTCTTAAATGCATCAGCTGCACAGAAATATCATGACTAAAAGTTGTCTAGTGGTGTGGCCTGTCTTCTGCGAACAATGAATCCATTGAACACAAGTTTCTATAAACTGGAAAATGGAGAAACTGGGAGTCAAAACCTACAGGATATGTAAGCTGAGGTCCCCTTTTCCTAAATCCTTACAGCCTGCAGTAACTGAGAGAAATAGCTCAACATCCACCCACTGTGGAACAGCGAAAACAGGCTGTGTTTGCTTCTTGCACTGACGTAAGTGCACCCGTGGGACCTTTCTGTTAGCTGCAGGTGCTCGGAGTGGTGCAGGAGCACTAGGAGTGGGGTGGGGTATGACAGTCTGAGGCACGCAGACGGACCCAAGTGACCTGGGTGATGGCAATGGCCTGTAGCACAAAGACCTCTGTCCTCGGGATTAGTTAGCACCCAGCGTTCAGAAATGCGCGCTACGCAGCGGGGAGCAGCAACACCAGCTGCTATAAGCCTGAACACTAAGGTCTGGGGAGGAGGAAGAATTGGTAGCACTTAATGGGTGTTCAGGACTTACCTGACAGGTTACTTTCGAAGCTTCTTTATGAAGCTGACCTCATCCCGGTTTCTGATGCCGTACCTGAAGAGAGACTTATGCTGTTATACGCGTTTCCCAGGAACTGAAACCTTTGAAATCCTACAGCCTCCTCCTTTGCAAGGGGAGATGGACTCCTACCACCCTGTGCTGTGCTCTAAGGCAGGACAAGGCAAAATTCTTACTTGCCTACGTAGGACATGCTGCCAGCACCTGATCAACTGCCTTTTTAACTGCAACACCCCCTTAATGCAACATCTATCACTCGTGGCGCAGTCTTTCAAGGACAGCGTTGATTCGGGCTGTCTTGCTAAATTTTTAATACTTCCCACAAACCTTTTCTTGCTGGCCTGCACACAGGCTGGCATACCCAGCATGGCTGTATGCAACAGCCAGAGTGCTCAGAAGCATCTCCTGCCTCCCTGCCCCGAGAATGGGCACGGAAACATGGGCGTCATCTGTCAGTGGTGCTACTGGATTGTCTGACAGGTGGCTGAGCAGGTCCAGAGCCCAACACACTTACTCTTTGCTCAGTGTTCTTCCATCCTCCTTCCTACCTCTGTACCTCAGCTGCTCCAGGCCCTCCGTGAGGGTGACCGAGCAGCAGAAGAGGCTTCCCTAGAACGGTTGTGCAGCCTCCGGTCTCGGAGACGCTCAAAACCCAGCTGGACACAGCCCTCAGCAACCGGCTCTGGCTGACCCTGCTTGTGCAGAGGGTCGGACTAGATGACTCCCAGAGGATCCCCTCCACCACATAACGGTTCCTAACCCCATCCTCTGCCAAGTAGCTGCTCCCCAAGTGCTCCCACCTTCCCTGGAGATGAATGGATGTGCTTCACGTGTGTGACACCATCCCTGGCCATCTCTGCGTTCCACACCCCTCACGCTCAACGCCTTTTCTCACTTATCTTGTCCCTGCAGGACACCTCGGGTACAGGCTGAGCAAGCGCAGCCTATTCTGCAGGTGGCCAAGAGGACGCGTGTCCGTGGGCCTCGATGGGATGGGGTGAGCGTGCCCAGCACAGGACGGCTGGGGCTGAGGAACCCTCCTGCGCTGCTGGTGGCCTCTCTGCCAGGGCAGGGCCTGTCCCATCCTCCGGTCAGTGCCCCGGGCAGGGCCTCCCTCGGCCAGGGCAGAAGCCCCAGCCCGCGCAGATGCTGTGCGGACCCCAGCGGGCCCCCTCCAGCCCCCAGTCGCGCACTCACTCTCTCAGCTTCTTCCTGTCGTCTGCCAGTTTCTCTCCGCCGTAGGTTAAGTGGTACGTCCTCCATATGTACTTCCTAGGGGAAGAAGGCTCAGGGGGAGCGGCAGGAGGACCCGCCGGCCGCCGGGGAGTGCTGCCGGCGGGGGGAGCGGGCAGGCAGAGCCCCCCGGGAGCCGCTCACCAGCTGAGGTGCTGGACGCCCCCCTGCCGCGCCTGCCGCAGCTGGACGTGCCTCCGCAGCGCCTTCTTCAGCTCCAGCACCGAGGCGTTCTGCACCACCACCACGGCTGGGGGAGAGCGGGGGCACAGGGACGCCCTGTCAGCGCCGCGCCGGGCCCGCCGGCCCCCCCCGAGCCCCCCCCGGCCCCGCGTCTCACGCATGGTCTCGCCGTCCGCCTTGCAGACGCGCACGGTCATGGCCTGCCCGTATTCCAGCGCCACCTGCGAGCCGATCTCCTCCGCCGTCACCTGCGGGCGGCAAGGCCGTGGCCGGCGAGCCAGGGGGGCCTGAGCCCGCCGCCCCCCGCCGCCCCCCGCCCGGCCCCCGGCGGCCCCGGCCCCACCTGCGGCGGGAGGTCGCAGAGCAGCGGGTCCTGCACCAGCCGCGCCAGCGCCGCCTGGAAGAGCTCCAGCACCTCGGCGTGCGCCAGCTCCTCCTCGGGCTCCGCCGCCATCGCCCCGCCGGAAGGGGAAGGGGCGGCCGCCGCCGCGGGACCGGCCATGCTGCTCTTCTGCCCGGCCTGCGGCAACGTGCTGGTGGCCGAGGAGGGGCCCCGCTGCCACCGCTTCGCCTGCACCACCTGCCCCTACGTGCGCAACGTTACGCGGAAGGTGCCGGGGCAGCGGGGGGCGGGCGCGGGCGGCCGGGGCCTCCTGGGCGGGGGCGGCTTCCCCGTCCTGGCCGAACCCTCCCCGGCCTGACCGGCCGAGCGCGGCCTCCCCCTGGCCGAGCCCTCCCCGACCGACCGGGCCCTCCCCTGACCGACCGGCCTCCCCCTCCCCGGTCCGAGCGAGCCCTTCCCGGCCCCCCCTGACCGAGCGCGGCCTCCCCGGCCTGACCGAGCCCTCCCGCAGGTGACGAGCAGAAAGTACCCGCGGCTGAAGGAGGTGGATGACGTGCTGGGCGGCGCCGCGGCCTGGGAGAACGTGGACTCCACCGCAGGTAGGGCCGGGCCGGGCCGGGCCGGGGGGGCGCGGGGCGTTCGGGCCGGGGCTGACGGTGCTTCGCCCCGCAGAGCCGTGCCCCAAGTGCGAGCACCCCCGCGCCTACTTCATGCAGATCCAGACGCGCTCGGCCGACGAGCCCATGACCACCTTCTACAAGTGCTGCAACGCGCAGTGCGGGCACCGATGGCGGGACTGAGGGGCCCGGCTCTGCCCCGGCCGCCCGGGGGGCGCTGAGGGTCCCGGGGAGGGGGGGGGTGAGGGTCCCGGGGGCCGCTCACCCTCCAAGCCGAGGAAGGGGGCAGCCGGTGGCGGCCGGCCCTGGAGCGCAGGCCCCGCGGGATGGGGCTGGGTGCCTTCTCCTGCAATAAAGTGTCACTGGGTGGAAGCACCGGCTGCCGTGTGGTTCCTTTCAAACCTGACACCCCCCCGCCCCGAGCCCTGGAGGGGTGGTTCCCCACTGCCACAGCACGGGGGGAAGGTGGGGGTCTTATTTCAGGCAGTGCAGGGGTGCTGGAAAAAGCACACAGAATAAACTGATACCACGCATGTCGAGCAACCAGTGTTTAAAATACAGAGGGACCACAAGGGAACTTGGCTGAAGAGCAGGTACCAAACCTTAGCTCAGAGCCAGCGGCTGGGCTGCAGAACAGAAGGCAACGCAGCAGTAAAGTGTTCCTACTGTGGCCTTAGGGGGAAGGGGAAAAAAAGGGGCCTTTACTATGACCTGTGAAAACACCATAATACAAAGCAGAAACTATGAACTATATGCTCTACAAGCAATTATTGGTAAAAAGAGAATATACTTAAGGCAGAAGTAATATTTGATCCCGCTTTAACATCAAGCTTTATTCTCACTTTCAACATACTCAAAAGTAAAAAGGATAAATAACTTCATAAACACTCAATGGAGCACAAATTGTAACATTTAATCTGCATTAACACTCACTCCTACGGGCTAAACCAATTCAACATGACTTAGCTTTACCTCTTTTATACAGGGATAATCTGCACCCATTTATTCCAATTCACTTCACAGGGGAACACTCTTCCCAGCCTGAGAGTACAGTCTATCGTAGGCTCGTAGTATACTGTTGGGGTTTCACTCAGTTTGGGATTATTTAGTTGTTCTTCTATAACTGGCTGAGAAAAGAGTGACACCAAGGACGGCTTTTTCATGTAGAATCGTCTGATGCAACCAAGAGTTTCCAGACCCTGGAGAAAAATTCACATATTTTAGCTTGAGCAGCTGCGGTTTAAAAAAAAAAAAAATAAAAAAATGCGCTGAATGCTGTTCTACCTACAGTGCTCTCAGAAAGATTAGAGGATTTATACTAAAAGCAGGTTTGCGCCCTCAGGTGACCATGGGGATGGCAAAGATTGCAGCAGCACAACTAAGCAAGTTCACATAGCTGGATATATGCTCGTTTGTTACTTTTGGCACAGTAGCTAACATCTGACTGCTGCTGCGTTCAACAACAGATCTCAACATTTAGGATCAGTTACAAATAATTTAAGGCTGATAGAGACATAAATCCCAGATTTTTGGGTCAGTTCTTGCTAATGGGTTAGCATTCGTTCCCACCGCAACACCCAGCAAGGCAATTCATGTGCTCTGTTTGCTGAAGACATCTGGTGTGTATTCAGTGATCTAACATAGGAGTGCACCTAGATTTACTAGTGTTTGGCATATTAGAGATATAAGCTCTGTCTCTGGTTTCAAAACCAGTTCTTATCAAATCTGTTACCAGTTAGATTCAAGCTCTCCAATTTATGCCTGTAAAATGTACAGGTAAGTGCTTGGTTTTGTGGATTTGAATTAAAATTGCCTAGGAATCTATTGCTGTCCCACACGTGCATGCCTCACCACTATACACTCTGTACTGCGGTCTTAAACCTGTCCCCGATCCCGGCTACCCTCCTGGCAGGGTTGCTGTGGCATAGGACACACGGATGGGCTGTGCTGAACACCCAGGGAACGGGATAGTTGCTCAGTGCTTCATCGGCAGCACACACAGCTTGCACTGTTACCAAAACCTACGAGCCCTTGGACAGACGCGGGGCACGCGTACACTGGAGCGTTCGTTTCAGCGCTAGTAGGGGAAGTCATGCTCATGGGAAGGACCGCAACATTACCGCTATACCTAAGATCTCGAATCCTTATAGGAAAAAAAAAAAAAATACAGATCAAGGTTTCATTTGCAAATAGCAGTTGGTGGTAATCAAACCTCAAGATGTGGGGAAAAAGCCCCCCAGGAAACTCACATTTTCTCCCTACGTGCAGTTTTATATGTAAGGATGAATGCCTGTAAGCAGGTCTGTCAGGACAAGGTCATTTATGGTATTGTCTAGCACAGACATTTCAGTCTGATTCTTATGTCAAAGACCACCCATCTGAAAACGAATGTGAGGGAAAAACGAAGATAAACTCTATGGTGATTAACACTGCATTAAACAGTCCAGCTTCATATTTTACAGTGACAAGCCACCACTCGTTGTTAACCAGCTGGAATTTCAACTGCATGTACATCCACTTCAGAAGCAAGCTCAAATTTAAAATATCGATAATATGGTGGTGTCAAGGATGGGTAAAGCAGGCTTCCTTCCCTCATGGTGAACAGGAACGTGCTCTGGCTTTGGGTAATTTACACTAAAGGCAGAAGGTGGTTTTTCATGGTTCAGTCACAGTCCCATTTTCCTGCGACTTCTAGCAAAGTAGTTGCGGATGTGTGGAAGCTGAACCTGATTAAAGCTGGTGTTTCACATACCTGCAGTATCTCTAAGACGGCAACGGGCTGCAGTACCCCCACGTAATGCTGCAACAGCATGCCTTCCGTGATGCCTGGCTTTGTCATGATGTGATAGAGCACAGCTTCCATCATCCCTTTACACACAGGTTTATTCAGGTTCCCATCCACAATCCTCCACGGTCTCCCGATGAAGCAGACATTCTCGCAGGCCCTGCAAAAGACGATTTAAGTGCAGCTCTGTCAGAAATCACTTTTCTAGCTAGATTTCCAATCATCATAATTTCTGCATAATACAGATTCTTCCTCCATCCATTGCTGATGTTTGCTCACATGCTAGGTGTAAATTCTGCAGCTGCTCTGAGCAGAGACGGGTGCTGATCTACCCGACAGTTCCACAGACCTGAAGTATTTCACGCTACGTGTTCACCACCTGAGAAACACCTCTAGCACCACTACAGCACCCAGCAGTTACCTTGAGCCTTGACAACCAGGAAAGCTTTGTTTGGTACTAGCTCCAATATCCTCCAAAAGTTATCCAAGACCTGCTTCAGTCTGCAACATGCAGCAACAGTGCTCAGCAGGAAAGAATTTCCTCATTTTTAGCATTTTGTGGGCAAAAGACAGACCCTGCGTAGAAATCCCATTTCCTACACTGCAGTTTTCTCCAGGCCTTTCCCGGGCATGTGGAAGCTGAGACTTTCTGGCACTGGACTTATTTGTGAAATAAAATTAGTTTTGTTCCTCTGATATTTGGAGATAGTTGTTTTTTGGGAAAACAGAAGAATTTTTTCAGCATGCGTACAAGCACAAGTATCAACAAGAACAATGGAGGGTAACATGGGGTTTCTCCATCATCAATGCTCAGTGCTCATCAGAGCATAAAACTAAGGTTTCCAAATTGTTCCAGGTATGATTTTGGTAGTACCAAGTGTTTAGCTTATTCTGCAGACCTCTCTGTTACTCACCGGTCCCTGGCTGCCTGGGATACATCTGTCATAGAACTTCCTGAAAAGAACAGAACATACGGTTTTTAATTAACCCAAACTCTTTTATCTATCGGAAGGAATGTAAAAGGCAGCTAAGCTGTAAAATGCAACAGCAAACTATGCAAACACAAACAAGCTTGAGGGAGCTACTGGAGAGGGGCCAGCGGAGGGCTACAAAGATGGTGCGGGAACTGGAGCATCTCTCTTGTGAGGAAAGGCTGAGGGAGCTGAGCCTCTTCACCTGGAGAAGGGAAGGCTGAGGGGACCTTCCCAATGCCCACAAACACCTTAAGGGCGAGTGCCAAGGGGATGGGGCCAGGCTCTTCAGCGGTGCCCCGCGGCGGGACAAGGGGCAACGGGCACAAACCCCAACACGGGCAGTTCCATCTCAATATGAAGAAAAACTTTGAGGGTGACAGAGCCCTGGCACAGGCTGCCCAGAGAGGCTGTGGAGTCTCCTCTGGAGACATTCAAACCTGCCTGGACACGACTCTGCAACCTGCTCTAGGTGACCCCGCTTCAGCGGGGGGTTGGACTAGATCTCCAGAGGTCCCTTCCAGCCCTGAGCCTTCAGTGATACACCGCGTGTTTGCAGTTGGACGGGGAGCTCTAAGCTTCCACTCTGACTGCCTTCACCCATCTGCAGCGTACTCCGTTCCACACCTCACCTTGCAACCACCTCTGCCTACTCCAGCCACGCTTTTTATGGTTCCATTCCCAAAGCACAGCAAGAAGTTTTATTCCTAGAAGTCTGCTGACATGGCTGAACCGCAGGTAGTTCTATGAACTGAAAGAACGGAGTTTTACACAGGGAGCTACGCAGGGTCTCGGCGTGTAAGCACTCACATCGGCTTGTTTCGCTTAATGCTCCTGCTAATCCTACGGAAGTTGAGCAGAAGCCCACACAGCTGTAGACTGGAGAATGCAAACTCAAGATTTCAGCAGGGTTCGGTTTCAAAGTGAAGGCTGCCTCTGCAACTTCCATTATGCATTATGTCATGGGTTTTAATTACACGATTACTTAACGTAGGTATTTCTACCACACCCAGAGGCTAACAGCTTTGGCTTAAGCACACGTAAACCCTTCAACTGGCCTTCAGTCAGCAGGACCAGTAAGAAGTCTGTGCTTGATAACATAACTATTTCTTCCCTCCTGTGTTACAAACAAGTAGAGAAGTTAAATCCAAACCAGTGTTTAGTAGTTTCACGTTAGGAACTGCTGAGGTCTATGCTGTTTAGACAGTCCATTTCCTGCAGGAAGGCTCCAGTTAAACAGCAGCAAGCTCTAACACGCTTTGGATCCGTCTGCACTGATTCACACGGCAGTCTGCCGGGTAAAGGCAGATCTTGGCAAAATACCACACAAGCAGTTAGCTTGTGATTCCATCTGAAACCAGAGCTGATAAAAGACAAAAGCAAAACAAAATCCCCAACAACCTACTTAACGTAAAGCTTAGCAAGAACTGCTAGCTATCAAAAAAACCCCAACCTGGCAGTAAAGAGGAAATGCAAATGAAGTCATATTGGGTTACAAACAAGGTTATTGATCTTCTCACTGGCATGTGCTGCTTTTGGGTGAATGCTTTAATGACTTCACAACTTTCAGTCACGGGCATTCTAGTTAACTGTACACCAGTAGCACTGTGTTTTCCAGGTTTAGAGATGTCCAGCCTTTGGACTGAAGCCAGAGATTAGAAACTTCAGATCTAAATATGTTTTTGGAGAAAAGTAAGAGATGTAAACGAGTTTCTAAAGAACACACATTTCTGAACTAGTCATGAGCATTCCAGCAACAGGCATAGGAAGGAATCTTTATGTATCTGAACCCTCCAAGACGTTCCAGATTAAGTAGTGTTATGCCACTTTGTCTATGAGAAATGACAACCTTTCTCCCCGGTACAGCTTCAAAAAGAATCCAGTATTTGCATATAAAATGGAGCTACCTGTTTGGGAGCAACTGATGATGAGCTAGTCTCGATTTCTTGGATGTAGAGCGCTCCTACATACCTTTAAAGACTCCTGGGTTCTCCTGTAAGTAGGAAAGATCATCATCCTGCTCACCAGCTGATTGTTCAAGGCTAGGAATCTGCTGCTTGTGCTCAGTGCTGAGCTCATCATTGTCTACTTCAAGTTCTTTGTCCTCAGAACAAGATTTATCTTGTTCCTTGTAAGTGTCCACATTCACAGCGTCTGAGGCACACGCTGGGTGTTCAGCTAGGTGTTCTGTCTGCCCTCCCAGGGAGCCCGTTTCTTCATCCATGACTAAAGCTTCCTGCATTGTAACAGGATCAGGAACACCTGCATCAAAGTTATTTTCATTTGCACTTTTCAAATCACTCTGTGAACCCTGGCAGAACTGATTGCCATCTTGAAGGTCATCATTTTGAGTCTTACATCTCTTCCTTGGGGGCTCTTCATCACTGACAGATTGTGTGTCTTTTCCCAGCTGCTCCTCTTCTCTCGAACATTCCTCTCCCTTCTTTGGTTCTGAGGGCAGGCAATCCTGTTGTACATCTGGGGGAGTGGTGTCTGCACCTTGCTGATCAGAATCATCTGGTTTATTTTTCAGACAGACTGAATGCAAGAGCCAGGGCTTGGCAAATACTATTGCAACCAGTCTTACAGAGTGGCCTCCTACTTCTAAAACCTGCTGCATTTCAATAAGGTCCTATTAAAAAACAAACAAACAAAAAAACCACAACAAAAATTGTTTCAGGAGCTTTCACTGGAAAACATCAGTTTAACCAAATAACATGGAATTGCCATCTTTAACTGTCAGCAAAGGAAGAGGACAATCTTAGTAGAATATTCAGTTTTATGTGCTGCTGCACTGAAGCTGAAAAGATGTATTACCCCTTAAACTTTTCTGAAATTACAACACAAGATATTTATGTTCAGCTTAAATTAAGTCAAAATGTAACTGGGAAAGACCATTTTGCTTCCAAAGGTGGTACAAAGTTTGTACCTCTAGGTTTCTGAAACAGTTCATTCCTATCTTTGAGGCAGTGCTGCTTTAAGTTTTGGCCTTCCTAGCTTTGATGCGAGATTGCTATCAGGTATTGGTATGTGATCTCTTGCCTAATATAAATAGTTTTGTCCAGTTTATATTTGCTTCCTACAGCCTGGAAGATTGTCCTCTTCAAGGGGAACACTAAACATGCAGACATTAATGTATGGGAAGCAGCTGGCTGTAAAATCACCTGAATGTACTGCTCCAAGCTCCTGGTGCGTTCAGGTTCCTCCTCTTCATAGCTGCAGAAACGTTTGCTCAGCTCAGTTTTGCAAATTCCAAAGTGGGAAGTTGCCTCTATTTCATTACGAATCTGCAAAACAGCAGCTACATCTCTGGGATTATAGCCATAATGTTCTGTACACTCACGAAGAAACTGATCAACCTCGTAGTTTTCTTCTTGGACTTTTATCAGCCTGGTAAAAGTTTCAGGGAGGCAGGAGATTCCCACAACCGTGTTATCAAGCAGAGAAGAAACTGCAAAGCAAATAAAAACCCCAAATGTATAAGCTGTGAAGCAGTTGTTACTAGGCAATACGCTACAGAAAGATAAATGTTCTGAGACAGACAGATCAGAGGTATTCTAGACTATTTCAATTAAAAACAGAGCTCAGTTTTCCATCTTCATTGCTGCAGTTTCCTTTTTGCTTTCTGCCTTACATATTTGTCTCTGAAAAGACCTGCAGAAGAGCAGCAAGCTGGTTTACAAGGGCTCGCCCTCATATCAAAGTGAGGTACCGCTGAAATACAGCGTAGACTTACTGGTATGCTCTCTAACACTGGGTCAGCTTAACTCTAAGTTTGTGAGGCAATCATCTCCTTTTTTCTTGAAGAAGGTCAAGTGAAAAGTCTAGGGCAAGGAAACGCTATGGAGGACCCTATTAATCAAAAAACTGGAAGCGGCTGATCCACTGCAGAAATATTGGCCAAATACGGTATAAACCACAAGTTGGCAATGTCTTGGTACAATTAGTGTAACAAAGCATCTCTGTGCTTGGAGGCAGGTCTGTCACTGCACAAAACTGACCCTCACTGTAGTGAGCATTCAGAAGCTGAAGTACCGTGACACCTTTTGCCAGTCCCAAATGATTAGAGGGCAGCTTTGGCACTGTTCTTACCGGCTCCCCACCCTTTTATCTGCAGGCTGCCTTTACATCATGCTTGTGGGACACTCGCATGACAGCTGCGCTTCTCTGACAGCCAAGGAAAAATGAGAACAACTGTAATGAGCCGTCAGCTCAGTACACCGGGGGGGCACATGTGGCAGCAGAGATACGAGAAAGAATTTCTATTTTACCTCTACCACAACAGCAATAGGAATGACCAGGGGCAGCACTAGAACTTCTAGCCAAAGAGATAGATAACTAAAGGCTTTCCTGGATACAGATGCATTACAGCTGAAAGGAAGCTGCTCTTTAAGAAGGGGAAGTGCTGATAAATTACAAATATTCAAGCTCTAGATATTACCCAAATGTTTAAATTACTGTAGGTAAAAGGCCAGAGATCGGACACCACTATTTCAGGCACTTGCATAAGACAAGTAAATGTGAATTTCCATTCAAGGAGTTCTGAAAGATTTTCTTTTCACAGAAGAGAAAACCTAGGTGTAACAAAATACAGTATTTTAATTTGCAGAAGGGACTGAAAAACCTACTGGAGAAGGGGTAACAGAGCAGAGGAAGACTTCCTCTTTGGATTCATAGTTTCACACAACATGAAATACAGGCAAGGACCTGTCACCAACAAAAGGTGCCTCTGAGCCAACCAACTGTTTGTTTAAATCAGGAGAGAAAGCATTACAAGGCAAACTGCATGTGTAACGACAAAAGAATGTTCCTATTAAAAGGCTTTGTTCAAATCAGTTCCTCAGCTGACGAGTTCACCATCTTTCCTGCTCCAGCCCACTTCTGTTGCAAGTTAGGCCAAACAGACTAACCTGGAGAGCTGAGTCTTCCTGGAACCGGGGTACATCGCAGCTTAACCTTCACCTGGCAGGAATTGACCACAATGTTGTCACTGGGACTCAGATTGCGTGTGCTGACAATTCCAGGGGCATAGTAGCCTCTCATCAGTAAGTAATTGGTATGAGATGCTTGACGAGCTTTTACTTCTATTCTCCGTTTGCCTCCAGAGCTGTCATCTAAGTCATCATCATCGTCATCATCATCGTCAAGTCCTTCTTTTCCCAAACTAGAGCAAACAGAGGGTTTTTTTTTGGGTTGGTTGTTGTTCGCCCCCCCCCCCCCCCCCCCGCCCCCCCCAAATAAGAAAGTGACTCATGACACTGAGCAGAGTGAGAAGACATGCTGTTCTGCATTCTGGTATTTGGTCGCGAACAGTTGCGGGTTTGTCCATAGCAGGCTTGTTTAAAGTGCTGAGAACAAGCAACTACAAAAAAAAAAAAATATAGACTAAAAGGTCCTTGGAAAAGGAAGCACTCTCTTTTTTGTAAACATGTTGAAATAAACCCAGAATATCTCAGCTTACAGTGCTGAACCTCTACGGTTCAGCAGACACTTCATCATGAGGGAACATCTATCACAGCACAGAGGCTGAGACCAAAAGGGATCTGCAGGATAGGGCAGACAGGGTTTATTTTTAAGGGAGAAAAGGAGAAGAAAGAATTACAGACCAAAGACTTCAGTGACTTTAAAAAAAAAAAAAAACACCAAAAAACCACCACAAACTACAGACAGCCTCAAAGTAAAGAATAGTAGCAGCAGCCAGGATAAATTTCCCAGAAACAAACTTTGTCAAACCAACACTGTTTCTTTCCAGGACATGACAAGAGCCATTACGGATAAAGGTGAGGGCTCTGAACAACCTGATCTAACTTGGAGGTTGCCTATGTTTTAAGCAGATTATGCCAGAGACAACCAAAGCTTCCTTCTAACCTTGTCTAAAATGAGTTAGAGATTATGTACCTTCTCTTAAAACTTATTTAAAACCAAAAGGGAACATAACATTTTAAGAAAACAGTGCAAGTACATAACCAGTTGGAAAACTGGACTCTGCCTGTACTGAGAAATGGGGCTAGACCAGGGTTCAGTGTATTTTTGCTAATGACCTGGGTGATAAAATAGCTTATTAAGTTTGCATAGGATCACTGAACTGGAGAGACTGCAAGTATATGAGAAGACAGGATACTGAACTGGAGAGACTGCAAGTATATGAGAAGACAGGATCTGCATTCAGAATGTTTCCAGCAAACTGGAGAAATAGTCTGGAAAGGAGCAGGAAACAATTTCATATGGACAAATGCATGCTATTTATATTCTAGTACTATGCACCTGTCCTTCCACACTAAGAGGAAACAATTAGCTAGGTAAAGGAAAAGAAACTTGTTAGAGTGAATCACAAGAATCATAAGCTGTACGTGAATCACTGCACTGGGGGTTTTTGGCTGCTTTTTTTTTTTTTTTTTTTTTTTTTTTTTGGCAAGACCATGGCCATTCATCGTTTTGCAATGTATTAGCAGGCATATCACCTATAAAACATGATGTAATTGGCACAGACCTGCCAGCAAGAGCGTGGCATTTGGTTTTTGACCTCACATTTCAGTGCAGAGGAAAACAGTGAGAAAGACAGAGATCCAGATGACACAAATAACGTACCAAAAGCACAAGTAAAGGAACTGAGGCTGCTCATTTTAAAGGGTGGTGTATTATGGAAAGGGGACTATGATAACAGTCTTCGAATAGGTAATAAGCTGCTCTAAAGAGAAAAAGAACAAAGTATTTTCCATGTATATATACAACAGGTTAAACTGCAGCAAGACATTTTAGTTGCACTCTGAGAAAACACATAATGATTGTAAAGATAACTACTCATAGGATTAGACTGCCTGGGGAGAGAGTTTCGATTTGTGTGGTATGCAATTACTGGAGGCTTAAAAAAAAAAAAAAAAGTCAGAGCGGAGACAATACAGGGAACCCATACTGTGGAGACAGGCTTCACTGATAAAGCTGAAACCTTGTTACTAATGCTTCTTAGTCTTTGGAATAGGAAGGTACAATGTTGATGGAAATGCTCCTCTAGCACACCCTGCTCTCCTTTCCCCATTAGCGCTGATGGCAATGAAGTGCCTAGCAATTTAAATGTCACATACGTGAAGACAAATGCAGTTCAAGGCTATAATGACAGGCACTAACTGAAGTGCCATTAAGTTTTCAGACTGCTCCCTCAGAACTAACAATCTAAACAACATCACGTGCCACAGCACAGTGCAGGAAACGCTAATGCCTGTCCAGTTTCATTCAAGTTACCCACAAACCATATTTACTATAGAAATAACAGTTTTTACCTTTTTATCACTTCATTTTCCACCATAGTGCTGTCCACCACAACTATCTGCTCTGGGATTCTCACATTCACAGATACAAGTCCCAGGGAGAATAGGGAAAGCATTGCCACACACTGGCCACCAGGCCCATCCATAGGAAATGCAATCATGCCTTCTGATGCTTTGTTTTCTTGATCTTTAAATGAGAAGTTATCTGGCTGGTCTGATTTTTCAGCGTCCTTGAGCTTCTCGAGGAACTGAAAGGACTCTGTACAAATTGTACTGGGAAACCGCCATGTAAAAACTCTGGACAAAAAGACAAATTCAATGAAACATAAATCTTTCACAATCTGTTCTAATTTACTGTGTATGAACTTTAGACGCATGGTAGCATAGAGCAGGCAAACAGTTGAAGTTCCATGCTAGAGGTGGTGACCAAGTACCTTCTACATCTGCTCTCACAGTCCTTGTACTAGTTGCAGAACGTTAGGTATTTATGCACCATGTAACGGTCAGGTATATATAGCAAATAGCAAAGCAGTCATCTGCTTGAGGACTCAATACATTTACAGTTTGAGTGTCCTCCCCCACCTCCAACATCCAGGTACAGTGGCAGCACAAAGTAACTGGAGAGAAAAAGCAAGCAACCAGCAGAATGATCAGAGTGCTAAAAAACTCTTTCCACCACCTCTAAAACTTTGGAGCTGCCTCTCCTCTCCTCTCCACTATGTCTTTGTAAAGCCTTGCCCAGCAAACTTGGCTCTATTCCCTGTCCAGCTCTAGTTACTAACGGAATAAAAGGCTAACATACATGGATGTTAGCTTTGTGGCTTCAGCTTCAGCTGAGATGGGCAGGTTCTTTGCTCTAGATACTTGATGCGTATTCTCTCCTCCATGCCAAGCATGCCTGGATAGATTTTTATTTGCTCAAATTTGGAGTGACCTTTCTGAGACCCACCTGTAGTAACTCTGAGACAGCTGATAGGACATGGGTACAAAAGGCAAAGCCCGGCTCTTCTTTGGACCCAACGTGTGGTTTACTCGACGGCGATTGACCAAGCTTCTTTTCTGACACTCTAGGAAAGCCTTCACAAGAATGTCGTCCCGGTACTCCCGGTACAAACGAAATGTCTGCAAAAAACCCCCGTTCAATGTAAAAGGCAGCGTTAGCTCTGAATCCACTGTTAGACTCACCTACTTGAGGTTTACATTAACTAAATGCACATGAAGCTAGAAGCCAGAATGTAAATGATACAAACAAATTTACTAAACTGCACTATTACATTCCTTTTATGGGCTTTCAGGCTTTTCACAGTAAATGCCAATTAAATTAACTAAATACTATAGAACACTTGACATTCAAAATGAGATCAGGCTTCCACTAGAATTATATATGTAAAAAATGCTCATCTGCAACACATTTTGGTAGATTCTTTCCATCACTTTACCAGGAACACATGCTTCTATAAGCTTGGCTTTCTAGGCTCCACTCTTGCCTGCTGATAAGATACTAAACTCTGTTTGAACTTATAACTTTATTTTTTTAAGTGCCTGACTGATAGATGATATATTTTCATTGTCCCCAATGCTGAATCACAGAACGGTCAGGGTTGGAAGAGACCTTTGGAGATCATCTAGTCCAACTCCCTGCTAAAGCAGGTTCTCCTAGAGCAGGTTGCACAGAATTGTGTCCAGGCGGATTTTGAGTATCTCCAGCGGAGACCCCACAGCCTCTCCGAGGACAGGCTCCCCAACACCAGTGTCAGCTGGATACTAGGACTGTCTTTCTAACAAGTCCTCCAGAGCATAATTCCAACTGCTCAAGTGGGCACTAAATCACGATGCAGTCTGACCCAATGGAAGGGATGTGGAGTTTATTTCATATGGTTTTTGGGGATTGCTTCAACTTCACATCTTGTGATCTCAGCCTTAGAGAAAAAAGCTGAACATGCTGAAAGTCTGCCTAGAATATGTAATTTGCAAAAAGCAGAAGAGAATTGTGTCCCACAGGACGGACACAAATGTAAGTTTCTGGGTTTCTTTTCTCCCATTTGAACAAGGCATATGTCAAGGTGGGAAGGAGAAACCCTTTAGGGTTGTATGACAATGTGTAGATGTGGCACTCAGACACGGTTTAGTGGTGGACTTGGCAGTGTTAGGTTAACGGTTGGACTTTACAACCTTAAAGGTCTTTTTCAACCTAAATGATTCTATGACCAGTAAAGTCCAGTCCAGATACTGTACCTGAAATGACTGGCAAGATTTCATCTGGTTATCTGAGAGTGCCAGCGTGCTCTGAATCAGATTCTGTAGCACTAGAAAATGAATATCATAGACACTGAAAAAAAAAAAAAAGACAAACCAACGAAAATAATTTATTCACAGTGATTTTTATGCATGAGGTACCTAACTATTAAACTAGCACAAAAACATACAAACTCAGTCATTTGCTTCTGAAATAGATGCATAAAGGCCCGAGATTACTACAGCTGAGGATCATTCATGTAATGGAGCCTGTTACATTTTCCCCTTACCTTCCACTCTGAATTTTTGGATCAGTCCAGATAATCTAACACAAGAAGTTCTCTTTGAGAAGAACATCTCCTCCTCTCAAGATCCAGCACCCACATAGAAAACATAGACTGTTTTCCTAATGATAACAGACCACCATTCTGACAAGGCCATTGCTGCTGTCATTTTATTCATCAAATCTATAATCTATGTCTGAGGTCTCTACGGCCCTGCAAAAGTATTTTTGTATTAATAAATTTATATGCTGCAACAAACAGATGAAAAATGTACTGAATTAGAAGACTATATGTATATTACTTTCACAGATGTGAGGGCTGACATGACCTTGGAGTCCTAATGTGGGAAAAACGGTGCTACTGCTACTCACCTGCTTAGGCTGTCCTCTTTTGTGTTTTGATTTGTGTCTTCTCCGATTGCCAAAACTCGGAATCTAGATAAGGGAAGGGAAAGGAAAACACTGAAACAAACGTAACATTCTGTGATTTTATATCAACAATGAAACCCAGAGGCTGACAAGTGCAACTGCTAATAAGGCAAGCGCTGAACCAGCGCAGGGCTCCTATCTGCTCCAGCAGCCGTCAGCACGAGTGTCAAAAATGAGAAGACCTGTCCAGATCAACATCCTTCACTTCACTAAGATACCCGTTGACAATGAGATAAAACACACGGACAGGACACAGAGCAGAACTGCATGGATTTCCTGTTCTATTGAGGTTTTGGACTTCCAGTTACCGTTGGCAGCACTTTTGCTGTAACATACAGCTCTTCCCAAAGTAAAAAAATTTACACAGGTGCTAAATTTGTTATCATAAAATGGTTTGAGACCCAAATTTTCACACTCCTCTCCAAGTGTTACTCGTCACAAAAAAGCATGATGATCTGGGGCTGAAGAATGCTATACAAGCCTGAGTGCTCTTCTGAATCAACAGTTTTAGCAGCACTGAGATGATTTTAGCTGAGCAACCAGCTACAAACTGTGATATAAAATGGGGCCAGTTAATTTGGAAAATGGTAAAGGGAAATTTTCTATTGCATTAAAATGTTACACCTGAGTGCCAGCATCTCCAATAGTGGAATTGAGGATTTGACAATTTAAGAAAATCTGACATTGTGAATTTCTGGATTAAAAGTCTTATTTAGCAAAATAGGAATGTTTTAAAATAAGCAAGCTTGTACAAATAACTGAAAATCAGTTCTACGTATTTAGGAAGCATGGATTTAAAAGAAGTGTGGCTTGTTTAATTTACTGAAACTTTTTTTTTTATATTAAGAGTATGAGTAACAGAGGGTGTAAATAACGCATAGCAGAGAAGATGTCTACTCTGAGTTGCCCTCCTCTTTCACAGCCTCACCCACACGCAGAATCTAAAGCACCATAATTGAAGTACCTGCAAAAGAGTTCCTGCAAAGTATCAGGAATCTCAAGCTTGGGATTCCCCAGGGTTGAACTGAATTTCTCTTTCAGTCTTTCCACAAACTCTTTAAACTCCTTTGCACAAACCTTAGGAAAGAGGAGATTGAAATGTTATCAGCCTCAGTTTCTTAGTGTGGGAAAAGACCCTCTACTTTTAAAGCGTTCATGGAAAATTCTAGTAGAAATAGCTGTGTTTGAATCAGTCGGGAACAGCACAGCAGACAAAGGAATGCATCAAAAAAGCTCCGTGAAAGTTGTGTTTGCTGATTTACTTAACAGTTGCAGGTTCTGTCTGTAATCACGCTCACAGCTACAAGCAACCCACCACAAACATATGTTCTAAAAACAATTATGCTGAATTAACAGTGTAAGATCTCTTGCTAGAGCTTTGTTTAAGCTTCTGCTTAAGTCTTTTTCTCTTCATACCCTTCAGGCATTATCACGTTCTCCATTAACTCTGTACAATTATGGCTTGGAGAACACCTGTTACACCAGAGGAACAATCCAGTACCTCTCTAGAAATAAGTTTTTTTCTGCTTCCAGAGGCAGGCTTTGGGGATGGGGGCACATGCATTTACTTCAGTAATGTCTCACCAGTGAGCAACATAACAACAGAACTGACTGGAGTTTTCTGACAATAATGCAAATTGTCATTCCTGGATAAAACCAAAAAAAATCTTGCCGTGATGTTGTCCCAGTTTTGAAATTCAAAATGGAATTGTTTGCACTGAAAGCGTAAACAACTTTTCCATTTGAAATAGTCATTGATTTAAGCCATAAAAAGCTCAAAAATTAATTAAAATCTTTCGACTGATCAAATCAAGGCTTTTGTCATAAAATTTGCTTACATTCCTGCACTCATCCACAGAGGCTAAGGCAATATATCAACATGCAACTGGAATAAAAAATAAGAAATTACAGAGCAAAAATGTTTTATTGCTCAGATAACAAGGACACTGAGAAAATTAAAAAAAAAAAATCAGTGCATATAGATGCTCAGTCATGGATGTTTATGAACAAGCACATTGAAAAAACAAAATTTTTGTTGCACAGTAGTGCTGTTTATGTGCCTTTGGAAAGCTGCCTGTGTCCACCTTACTCCCAAAACAGCAATGATGCTGCATTTTTACAATGATGCTATTTTTAAAATAGCTAAGGGCACACAGGAGAGATAAGATATGAAATCACAATAATCAAAACAGTGCAAGTACTCAGTAATCCAAACAGCGTACTCTATGACCTTTTAGGATACTCTCCTACCTGTGGATCTTCATAATTATTTTCTCTATTCATGAAATCTTCAATAAGGCCTTTATCTTGGTAAACCTCAGCAAGGCAAACTCTGCAACAGACACAATTGAAGGTGTTGTACATGGTTGAATTTTTGCCAATTCAACACAGATTTGATAGCACTAGTGTGCAGAAAAGTTGCAATTTATCAGTCACATGAACAAGACAAAAACATGGGAGGACCATATCTGATGTTCAGTTAATTTCAGGAGAATTTAGCTTATACCTAGAACATAGTGAGAAACCTTCTTACTTGTAATTAAGATAGGTCTGTGGATTTCTGACAATATAACGAGCTCTTCGTCCAACGGAATGAGAAGTTTTGTCAAGGGACTCCTCAAAGCTGGCATGCATGATGTCCCGAACTACTTGCCATGGAACAAAGGGCCCTTTCACCTGTGTGAAGAACACAGAATCACAGAATGGCTTCAGTTGGAAGAGACCTTCAAAAAGGATCAAGTTCAAGCCCCCGGCCACGGGCAGGGACACCTCCCACCCGCCCAGGTGGCTCCCAGCCCCGTCCAGCCTGGCCTCGAAGATGCCAGGGATGGGGCACCCACAGCTGCTCTGGGCAGCCTGGGCCAGCGCCTCAGCACCCTCATTGTAAAACATTTCTTCCTTATGTCCAGTCTAAACCTGCCCTCCTGCAGTTTAAAACTGTTGCCCCTTGTCCTGTCACTATGTCTGGAGTTAAAACTTCAGCTTTTATGTACACAAATGATAGTTAAAACCATGATTTATTCTTAGGACCAATGAAATGTGTGCTCAGTATATAGGACCTCTACTTAATAGGCCTATTAAATACCTTTGCGTTTAGCACATGACTAGCAATTCGGCACAGCATGAGCAGACTGTCTTCTTGCACCGTCCAGGTGACACGCAGACGTGTCATTCTCTGCAGGGCACTCTGATCAGCTTCATCATGGTAGCGGAGTCTTTTGCTCTTTTCTACAGAATCCTCTTCTAACAAATTCAGAAAAAAAAAGACAAGACAGTTCTCTCAGCGCTATATATTCTGATTAATTCAAACTATCACTAGCAGTAAGAGCACCATTTGGAGTTTGTAAGAATGAAAGACAAAAGCAGAGAAGTAGCAGTTCAGAAAGTAAAATTCATTAATCTCTCTCCTAGGAATGAGAAAACAAGCACCTAGAGCATCACGCTATGGAGAATCTTTGAGCCAGCTATCCAAAGCTGATGGTGAACTGCAAGGAGTTGATCTGTTGCAGACACTATTAGAATTTCTTTCATTTGTACAGTACAGTGGTGCCATCATGATTCACACACAGGTAGCAGTTGCAGCACACTGCTGTTTTTCTCCAGAGCTAGTACAGAGCCCCAGGACACCCAAACCTCCACTGCAAGAGGCAACCCGGAGAGAGGGCCAGTACGTTTCCATTACCTGCACTACTTGACAGTCACATCAGCTTTTGTAAAGCAACTTACAGCAGGCCTATGCATTAAAAAGAATGCTTCTTTTTCCTGATGTGTTAGTTACCTTTCTTTTTCTTCTTTGTTTTCTTTCCAATGTCTTTCCTAAGCCTCTTCCTCTTTTGGCTTTTTCCACCTCGCACTCGTCTTGTTCGATCCTGGGTTGGTTCTTTACTTATTTCAATACATTCCTCTTTCTGGACAAGTGACTCAGATCCTACCTTTGCTTCTCCCAAAATATTAATTTTGTTACCTAAAATGACACATATTTACAGTAGTGGGGCTTTACAACAATTACTTTCCACAATATTGATGTATAAAGAGAAAATGCCAAAGTTTCAGTATATGAAAAGAGATGCCCTCTCAGACCTGTCCTTTGTTAGTCGTGTCATTTCATGCCACTTCTCAGCAGCTCACACAATAAAACCCCACGTAGCTGAGGGATCATCATGTAATTGCTAAGTCTAGTGCACAGTGCACAAACAGAAGGGAACTGAGTTGAGGTTTCAACTGAAGCATTTCTTCCTCCTTAGCTTAAATGTTAGGCTATGCAGTTTTAAGTGTCTAGTCATACAGAATATTGGTCCCTCTAGACTTTCTTCAAACTGCACATCAAAAATTACAAAGGAGAAGAATTATTGTTCTATAGGAAATTATTTACATATCTATTTTACTACCACAGAAACACGCTAGATCATTTTAAGGAGACAGGAACAAACCATGTCAACAATACTGGATAAAACACCATTATTGTCCCATATATCCAGAGATAGGGAAGGAAATTATTTATCTATTTTACTGCCCCAGAAGCATCCTGGATTACCATAAGGAAACAGGAATACCCTACATCCTCCATACTGGGTCTGACAAAGACAGTAACAGCTATTACACTGTTATAGACCCACCACCAGCATCACCACCTTACCTCCAGTGCTGAGTTGAAGGGGGTGCTTTGTTAAGAAGGTTTGGAGTCTCACCGTCAGTCCGTTTTCAGAAACTGTACTTTCCTAAGACAACACAGCTTTAAAAAATGTGATACGCAAAAGGAGCACACTGGTTTTAGCAACACTATACACTCTATCCTTTGTGTATTGTCAGAAATAAGATTTTCAGTTGAAAGGAAAAGATCCTTGGCTACGATGAAGAATTCTTTTTTCTTATTGCTACCACATATTTGAACAGCTCTAGAGCTTTTCTTAAATCATACTGTAATGACCACTAAGTTATGAAGGTTAAAAAACAGCAAATCTCCTCAAGTTTAAAAGAAATCATCATTGGAAAAGAAATGCTTAATTCTTTCATTGCTACAGAGGCCGAGCAGAATTTTCTGCACAACAGTATTTTTTCAAAGCATTTTACATTCCAAAGGGACTTCTAAAAAGCACAAAACCAAAATGCAAACACAAACATTGAGTAAATGCCTCCTACACCATATTCTATCCATCCTAAATCTGAGCCCGAACTGACTGCAATGTATTAGGAGCTTTGACATTCTCAGCAAAACCCATTTCTTTTGTGCAGAATTCACTGGCGACAGAAGTTGGTCACAGATGTGGAGACAAAAGCTGAGGCTGAAGAATTGCTGGAGGTCCTGTAAATGCTGAACAACTTAGTGACAGAACAGCAGATGAAATTAAGAGTGAAATGGTCCTGCCTGAGGGAAAAAACCCAAGCAACTAGTTTTATATATACACTGACAGGCTCTAATTGACCACTACACTTAGGGTACCGTAATTACAACCAATTCTGTGAAAGTACCTGTTCAATGCTTGGTAATGGTCAAAAAGCAAACAAAATGTAAGGAATTCTTAGGAAAGGAGAGCAACACCATGCTGCTGTAAAAATCCATGGGTGGCCACAGCCTGAAAGCACTATGTGATTCTATTTCCACCTTAAAAAGGATATAGTAGAACAGGTTAAAAGAAAATCAAGAAGAACGATTAAAGGCAGAAGAGGTTCCATACTGGGAACCGTTAAGTAATATAGTAGATGCCAGTCTTTAAAAAATTAATAAATAATAAATAAAACCCAGAGGTGAGAGAGGGAAACATGAGAGATGTCTATAAAATCAAGTGAAATGGAAAGGGTAATGAAGAATGGTATTTTTCACAGCTTCCCTGAGTACTACAATTACTAGGGAGCTTAAACCACCAAAAGGAAGTGGTGATCCCTAATAGGACTTTGACCCACTTTGCTACATTGCAGATACTGAAGATTTACTTGTGTCTAATCAGACAAATTAATGCCAGAAGAAAGAGCTATTAACTACTTGAAACACCACCCCCAGGTTTAGTTGGCCTGGAGACAAACCTGCAGGCAGCTGCGAGAATATTCTGAGGACTTACCACTATAAAACTCCCTTGCTTGTACAACCTTCCCTACAGATCTTTTACTGGCAACCACAGACAGGACGTTAGCCAGAAATAGGATGGTCATTCTTATTTGCCAGTATTTGGCTTCCTAGTAAACTATTTTATTTTTTTCCTGTGCGTATTTCCTTATTCTGGATGTTTCAGTTTTTGTCTGAAAACTTCTGTGTTCCAGAAAGGCAAGAGGTACCAATAAGTAATCTAAATTTCTTGCTTAATAAAGTATTTCTCCTTTGGTTGAATATAGTATCAAATTCAGTTCAGACAAAATTCACATCCAATTCTTTCACTCACTCCAGCACCAAGATTTACCACATTTGGCATTAGTTTCTTTCCAGTGACGCAAAGCCTTACTGAGATACAACTGAGAAAGCATGCAAGCAGCAAGATTTTGCTATCGGTACCTCAAGCTTAAGAATACTAAAATTTGGAAAAGTCATTACAGAATACAAATTTTAAAATACCCACCTTCCTAGTCTTATTGATGATGTAGCTTGTCCAGATCCAGTTGCGTTTTAGATGCCCATAAAAGCTGGAATCCAGACCTGCAGCTCCTAACCCATCTCCAGGGATAGTTCCATCATCAACCACCTCTCGGCTGCCTCTAAGAGAAAGAGTAACAAAATATACAGTAATTATTTTGTAGGGAGCGCCTTCTCAGCTGCTCTGAAGTGATGTGTGTGCCATGTGCAGAACCCTTTCCTTGCCCGCCCAATTTAGATAGGGCTGGGAAAGAAGAGAAGGAGAGATACTACTTCCCTTAACCCTGTTCCAGAAGTACCATGACAACAATCCTTTTCCATTAAGTTTTAATCCCTGCTATTTCATGACTGAGCTTTCAGTTTACAGATTATACCCACAGCAACTTCATTATTGTTAACTAAGTTCCAACAGCCACATTAAACTCTGTTCTCAGTACTACTCCTACCACAGAACTAGAGAAAATACCTGCTCAGATGAAACACTTTCTCAGGACAAGTGTGGGGAAAATCTCACACAGGAACTAAAAGGCAATCATAACCCTTCTTCACACTGCCTGTCAAGCACTGGTCTCTCCAGTTTTCTAACAAATACATTAAAGCTTGTTTAAATACACACACAAGCCAGGAAAGCAATGCACTGCAATTCTCTCCCTGGAAAGAGGATGAAACTAATAATGAATAGCACATAATGGATGAACTGGTATCCTTCATGAATGAGCTACTATTAATAATTAGTGTGGTGTTACAGTGCAGAATGAAAAAAATATTTTTTTCTTCTGTATAAATATGACGCTTTGCAAGAAATCATGGAGACAAACATACTTACCAAAATCTCCCCCACCAAAAAAACCCCCAAAACCCAAACTATGAATGAGCTTTGTATATGCAGTAGATATGACAGCTCTGACAGTCCAGCAATAACAGCAAAGAGTATTTCTGAAATCCCGTTTCGCCTTATGAAAGATTGTTTGAAAGCTACCATGAAAAAAATTATTTCAGTCAAGCTTTCAATAGACAACTCCTTCATTTTAACAGTACACCATCAATTAAATCCAAAACTTGTTTCTTGACCTTAAAGAGGGCGCAGTCATCTTCAGCCCAAGTGCAAATAGACACTGTATATCCAAACTAAAAGATACATCACCATGGAACAGAGACCATAGCAAAAGCTGACAAGTGGATTGAACAGAATTTTTTGCTGTCAGTGAGGATCAGTGGAATTAGGTTGCCTCAACTCCATTGATCTTTTTTTAAGATAACTTGATACATCTACGTGTAACACTGAACTACTGAAAATACTTTTAAACAGACTGTTTCTTAAGACAGAACAGAATATAAACAAAACTAAATCACTGTGCACAACACGATATGAAAAGTATAACCGGCGTTCCACATGGCTGTCACAGGTATACAATCCTTGAGTATTCTGGCTGTGATTAGGCAGAAGATTAAAGCTCTCCAGAGATCACTTCCAGATTTCACCAGTGTGCACCAGCACCATATTAGAAATTAACATATTAAATTAGAAACAATGTGCAAAGCGCACCACAGAACACAATTCAGAGTGTGACACTGGGGAGCTACTGAAGCTACAGCATACTTGAGATAACACAATATAAAGCACAGGAACAGAGAATTTTTAAATTTTTCCTTTGCCTTAATTCTACTTCCCTCTAAACTTTGCCTTCCCCAAGACTCTTGCAACACATATCTGTACTACTTTGGAAGGAAATCAAAATCAGGTTTTTCTCATTCCTGTAGCATAAAAACCTGCTTGGTAGGCAAGCTACTCATAAACATGATACATAACTACAAGTCTTTTTAATCAGCCTCTGAATTACACAGAAAACCCCCACAACACCAACTGAAATGCTACAGTTTAAACTGCTTTTGCTATTGAGTAACATCCTCAAAACCAGACCAGTTCTTTGCCTCCACTAGTCAAGCAACAAAGCAAGAATGCAGATGACATACGTGGTATATTCCAACATTGCACACTTTCGTTCCAGATTGTGTTTATCCACTGCTGACTCTTGTTCCATTTCTACATCTAGTGCAGGCTCCTCCCCTTGAAGATTACTTCTCTTTGAACGAGGACAGCGGACAACTCCTAAACATACAAATGGTTTTGACTATCAGCATAAGAAGACTTCAACCCATTTTGAAACCACCTTGCTGCAGCAAACTACTGCTCCTAAATGGTACTAACTTTTTACCACTTCTGGATAAAACATGCTACCTGCTCACACAGGCTAATGGTGTTCTCGTTAACTAACACTAGAAGGCACTAACTTGTCCAAAATTGTGTTCAGGGCAGAAGTAATGAAGGCTGGTACCCTTGACAGGGAAAAAAAATCAGCAGTTCAGTGATCTAGGCACAGATCACATACTTTCAGATACTCAAATGTGGCAACAGTCCTCAAGAAACACTGTGGCAGGTTGTGAACGTGTCTTCAGTTCAGTTTGCAGCTCAGTTTGAAACAGTGTGAATGTTTTGCATGTCTGACCCCTTCATGTTGGAGATACATTTAGGATGTAGCAGAGGAGTCATGTGATGGCTTTATAGTAACAAAACTCAAAGGTAGTAAAATCCCCAGTTTCTGGCTTACTACTGCTTTTTGGCTGCCCATGTTACAAAGGCAACAGGGCAGGCCCAGATCTCAGGCAAGTATCTGATCTAGAGAGAGGCTCAGTATAAATTTAAATCTAGCACTGAGCAATTTTCCCCTCAAGGCTCAACATGGAAAATACTTAACTGGAACACAACAAAGCTTCCACAAACACGCAAACTGGTGAAAAAGTATCATTACCATATTTTGGGGGCTAGGAGTAATGTTCTGACCAGCCTACGAAAGCTGCAACGATCACAGACTTGTGATTTGCTACCACTTGACAAATGTGTAAGGAGCCTTTTGCACATAGCTGCTTCCATACAAAAGAAATACGAAATTACAAATAGATCCTTTTACCTTGCTGACTAAACTGCAGAAATACAGAATAGTGTTGTCTAGGGTTTCCTCCAGTTCTTTTTTTTTAATTTTATTTTTTTAATAAGGTATACTTTTTGTATCTGTATATCCTATTTAAAATGTAAAAGGACCAAGCACAAAAATAAACACCAAAAAACGGGGGTGCCTAAACTCTCTTGACTTCCACATCTCATCTTACTTGGGCTATTACAAGGTTTAGCAACATCTTGCTAAGGAAAAGGGATCTCTGTTCAAACTAGTAGAGAGCTACAGCAAAAATATACTAGTAACCATTTTCAAAAAGACTTTTTCACAACTGGATTAAAATCTAACAGGGCTATTATCAAATTTGCTACTTCTAACAGGACAGCAATGCTTTTCCATGAAAACTGCTCTGAAAATTTCAAGTGGACCATAATTTCATAAAATGACACAGACAGAACAGTGAAGGTGATGATAAGGTACAGTTATACCCTACCCAGTGGTGTGTTAAGGCAGACACACTGCAGATCAAACCAGAAGTTTTCCACATCCTGCAGGGTATTCAGAACATACAGGCGTCTCTCAAACGGGCGGCTACTCTGCGCCAGGTTATAGTGGGGGTCACAGATAGTGGTATCAACAATCACAGCATTTCTCTTCATATACACAAAGACCTGTCAAATACAGTGTATTTCAGGCTGGTAGGGAAAAGTCATTGAAACTGCCTAATTTACAGGACACACAAGTTAATCTAGTTTAGGACTGCTTAGCATCTTCTCAGACTCCACTGCTTTGAGCCAGTATGCTGCTAGCAGACACACCCATCCCCACCCTACAGTGCCGTATTCCCAAACTTCCCTTGCCAGCGATCCAGAAGTTTTGTTTCTAGATTTAGAACAGTTTCTTTTTCCCCTTGTGCACAGGATGTTCCAAGTTTCCACAGAGAGCAACTATTGACTACAAATTCTCATTCAGCATTTGAATAGATGTGTGTTGGAGCCTTACTATCTTTCTTACCCTCATAAAGTGTATGTTGGGACTGCTTTCTCCATTGCACATGCTCTCTGTTTACAAGATGTGTACAAATGTCATTATTTTACTCTGATCTGTGCCACACATCCAATGCCTGACGCCTTGATAGAAAAGAATGTGACATGCTCATTTTTCATAAAGTGCTGCCGGCCTGGAACCTCCTAGATCACTACTGTGTGCAGCGTTCAGCATTACACATTTGAGTAGAATCTTTCCAGAGAAAGGGGTAAAAATTATCTGTACAGTTTGCAATATGTCACTTGGATCTGGAGGTCTGCATACACATCTAAAACATCAGTATTTAATTATTAAAGGAAATTACAAACACCGAATCTTGCATTTATTTCACTGGACAAAACCCATGAAAAATAACAGCAAATTTTTATTTTTTTTTAAATTACCTGGTCTTTGTCTTGAAACTTCTCTGTTGGGCCAAACTGTATCAGTCCCATATAACATAATCTTTGAAGGTTTTCTACCACTGAAAAGATGTATCTCCTGCAGCAACATGAGGAGTATTACAATTAGCACTCATGAATACAGTAAAAATGATAACAGAAACCATGCCATTTTCATGCAGCAATGCCATGTTTTCAGGAAACCACTGCTTTTTTGAGATAATGAGTTTCAGAATTTCTTAAGTGGTACTTTTGTTTGAATTATCAGCCTATGGAAAACATATAATAACCCAAAGCTCAAAATTTCCTTTCCTCAAATCACAAACAGTGTTTTAGCCAAATACTAACTAAAATTTTGCAATCAAAGAACAAAATTAGCCAGAAATACCATATGTAAAAACGAATTAAACAAGGTCTGAACACCAGCAGATCCGCAGACAATTTTGTGTAATGAAAAGAAAACATGATTAAGAAAACATGACTGCTAAATATGGGCTAATAAGCCTTCACATGTGTACATACGAAGAACTGGGCAACAATCTTTATAGTTAAGTTTTTTTAGAATTACTGTGCCAAGAAACTGCTTTTGGTTGTTTATAGCTTTGGCAGAGCAGGAAATGCAACATTTCCCATGCTGCGCATCTACTTAAATGGCAAAAATCTAGAAGTTGCTGGAAACTGCTGCAAGCCCTAGTTTCTTAGAAAGAGTTTCTAAAAACTTAGTTTTGCCCACATTTAACTTCACTAAGACCAAAGTTTTTCTGTGCAGCTAAACGAGAATTATATTTTGGCAGGAGCTTTCTTTGGGGCTCTGAAAGATTATTTGACCAGCTTAGAAATACTGCAGCCAATTTGGCTGTTAGAAGTCGTAGTGCTTTGTGGCGGGCAGAAAGGGCAAAGAGACAACTTGGTTACATGTCATACTGTTTTGCATAAAACTATGAGATGGAGCCCGCAGATTTCCGAAAATAACCATAAATCCAGTTTCCCTGTTACTAAGGTGTAGCAACTAATAGGTTAGGAACTGCAAACCCGAACTAACCACAGGTCTTGACACCTGAGAGTGTTCAGCACTACTCGCTCACCAGCAACACATCTGCAGGTTTGCAAAATATTGTATAAGCCTCCAACCATCCAAATCCATACAGTTAGCAATGACTTCCCTGGGGAAACTAACGTGGTGCTGTGGATTCCGCGTATTCAAATCACTTTACTGTTGCTCTCCCTTCCCGTCTTCAGTCCAATCTCAATTTTAAAATCTCCTAGACGAAGAATGGCAAACAGGGGCAGGTGTGCCACTGAGAGCATGAGTAGAAACTGAATGGTAAGTGTGAGAGGCAGAACTGGGAAATGTGGCATCTTCTGAAAGATTTATGAAGGACAGCAACATTTAGACTCTATTAAATTCTGAATTCAGCAGCAGTCAGGAGTGTGTTCTATACGGTAGTAACATCCTGCTGATGAGTTATGAAGGACAGAACCTCCCAGCTCTCAAACACTGCCTGACAGCATGCATGAATATTGTTTATTAGTTTCTTATTACCTTCTATTTGGGAGAGAAAAAAAACAATTTGGCACACTATCCTTAGAAGACTGATGATCCTTGTCTTAAGTAACAAAGTTCTCTTTGACACAAGCAGGAAATAACTTAGAAAACAGCCAACCACTGTTGTTTCCTTCCTAAAACCATTTACTTTGACTCATCTGCTTACCTTTTGTAGAGGAGCTGCTGTCGGACTGACCTTGGAAGAAATCTGATCAGAGTGTGCTTTTTTAGTGGATCATTTAAAAAATCTTCCAGACCATCCACCTAGAATTATTTTAGAAGTTCATCAAAATGCAAAATATAACTAGCCTTTAAAGTCTTAAGCTTTGCTACCAGAACTGTCCACTGTAATATTTTCTAAGCAAATGCTACTGCTTTTGTAAAATGCTTAAACATTATTCTTGTTAATCAACGAGGCAGAAGATTCATTCAGATTATAAAAAGCTCTTTGCAAAATATTAGCTTAAGAATTTGCAGTGTTACAGGGCTATACATTTTTTTCATTGTGGCTGTAAAAGCAACTAACTTTTCTGTAAAAGACTCTCAAGAACTAAAGTGTCTACTCTCCAATAGCACGTTTTGTTTGAACAGACTAAAAGGACGTTTTTACTGCTTATAGCTACAGTTGATATCATCAGACTTTAAAGTAAAACAAATGTAAACCAAAAAAGCACCATACCTTGTAGCTGACTTGCACTATCTGGACAAAAAGTGAGAGAGGCAAGCAGAGAAGAATGTCACTAACAAGAGCCCATCCAAATCCAAACTCTCTGTGAACTGGCAGAGGAGGGACATAGCGCATCCATGACACATCATCCACATATACTAGGAGCGAGAAGACTGGCTTAGATTCAGAGAGCACAAACCTAATAGCTACACTAATAGTTTTACAGCGAGTGTTCAAGCAGAACACATTTGGCAGTTCATAGCCTAGAAATCTGGAAATCATCTGAACCGCTGATTTTTCAGTCTTTTTTGAAGTGGACTTTTACTTTTTTTCAGGTTGAACCATGGCAAAGTCTGTAGGAAAGTCAGGGTGTGCCACTTCTCACCTGTTTGATTAGACAACTCTACTTCAGTCTCCTGTGCAGAGATTTCGGGATTCACCACACTTGTGATAATTTCCAAGGTCCCATCCGGTTGCGCTTCAAGTACAGCTGCATTTGCATCCAGCCCTTGTTTGCTGCCCTTTTTCTCACCATCACTACCTCCTTTTTGCTGTGTTCCATTTAAAGGGTGTCCATAAATCAAGTACCAGAGGAACATGTGGACCATTCTTAAACGGGGCATTTTAGGAAGAAAGCCAAGAGAACGCCCAAGTCCTGGAACTGTGAGGGAAGATTAAGTACCAAACAGAAATAAAAGGAGGGTCAGAACAGGAGAAACAGCTACCTCTGCAAAACTGATGTGAAGAAAAGCAGAAAGAAAGATAGGCAGCTGAAAGTAAATCTAAGTTACAAATATTAACTTACAAATAGGTAAAAGGTAGTAGTGCATACAAATACTCCAGTTCACAATTGTAAAGAAAAAGAAAAAGCAGCCAAGTAAATGTTGGATTGTGAGAATGCTTTAATGTAAACCCAATTTTTCCTCTGTAAAAGAAAATCCCACTCATCTGAAGTGATCATTAACAATGAATGAGAAAGTGAAAGGTGACAAAAAAGCCAAAGGCAGCTGTACCTGTAACAGGGTGATAGTTTTTTAGCTGTGTTACGCCCATTTTTTCATCAGTTTTTCTTGCCCGACCATTATTATCAGCTTTACATGAGCTTTCTTGCGTTTCTCCGCAATCAGGAGCTGCCTCTTGCCCTGCATTCTCTTCCTCAGTGTGGTCCTGGGATGTCGGTGCCTGGGGAACTTTAATCCTGTATTAAAACCACACAGAACTTTGGTAAAAATTAAGCAGAGTTCAATTCCTCCTCTTTCCTGACTTCAGGAGATATTCAGCCTCTTCCTTCATCTTTGTGCTTCCATTTCTCTGTTGCTAAAGAAAAGATTTTTCTTTTCTTTTGCTTACTTTGTGTTTATTTCCTCTGCATATTTTTTGCACGTACTAGAAAAGCCAAGTTTCCCACAAGCCATCCAAACCGCCGCTGCAACTTGCCTGTTTGCGGTGCTTGAATTGGAGATTCGGAAACGCACCTGCTCGATGGCACTTTTTACCAGGGAATCATTAGGACTCACTGAAGGGTGCACAACAAACTCTACCTGTTCAGAGCAGCAGAAAACAAAGAAAAGGTATTTATAAGACACTGGCTCTTAATCAGGTGCATAAATTATCAGTGATTCACAGACAGTTAACAGTAGCCACAATGGACTGATCCTATGAAGGTTTAGTACATCACAGAATATTAACACTTTCAGATGAAAAACTCCCATTGCTAATTTGTTTCAAGCAGGAGGCCAGACTGTATGGTCTCTGTAACAATAGACAGTTCAGATAATTTCTACAAACATCACATTTTTTTGGTTTTTAAAATCTGAAACATTTGGGGAACAAGCACTTCAACTTACAAGTATCAGGCTGAAAGGGATAAATGAAAAGCCATAGCTCATAAGGCTATGAATACATATTGTTGTTTAAAGTACACACAAAATTCAGATTAGTAAGATTTCACATATGCTCTACAGTAATTGTGCAGCAGCCAATTTTCAGTAGATTTTCTCCCCGCTTGTGAGCACTTCACACTACAGTTACAATAAGAAGTCTCAGCTTTACAACTACAAACATGCTATTTTCATAAACCTCAATAACAATGGATTTTTGTTTTTGGAAAAAACAGATCATGTTCTACAAATTTCAACTCAGAAGCTAACTTATGATTTCTCATATACTCCTGGCTTTCCAAAGGGGATTAAACAGAATTGTGTTGCAGCCTGACAGTGCAGAGAGAGAACCATGCGTTGCATAACCGATAAGCAGCTGAACCTCTCAGAAGAGAGATTCAGAGACTTTGATCTCTAGACTATTCCTTCGCCTCACAATTATCTGCAGCACAATAATTAAAAGCACTAATCTGGTTTTCACAGTAGCTTAGTTTGGGACATGCAGCTTCTAGGCAGCTTGACTGTGGGTTCTGCTACAAAAAATGAAGTCATCCATGTATTTCAGTAAAAAGGTGCAAAACCTTCTCATAGATTAGAAAGTTGTGAGAAAAGCTGCTTCTGCTGCCAGGGTTTGTAAAGTCACCTTTTTACTTATGCCATCTTGAATGACTGTAGTACGATAGAGTCTGAGGAGTCCTTCTCGCGCAAGCTTCTGTACCAGTCGTATGATAGACTTTTTGCAGCATTTAGTGGAGACACCTTCTTGCTTCTCTTGATCCATGACCATCTTCTGAAGTCTAAAAGATGCAAAATATACCTTGCATTTTAAGTCCAGCAATGCTCCAAACTGCCTAAGAAGTTTGTTAAGAGGATGTAGGGTAAATAGGTATTCCCCTGCTTCTAGCAATTACTGCTCATTTTCCCTTTTGCTGTAGACAACCAGTAACTTAGCTTTACATTTCAGCTGTATTTTCTTTGTAATCAAGCTTTTCCTTTTTAGGTGAGGACTGCTGTTCTGATAACAGCAAATTCTCAATGCCTGATTTCTCTGTGTGTGGTTATAGTGCAGTTCCAAATCCAGCCTTCCTAAGGTCAGGGTAACCTACAGCTTTTTTAAGTTGTGATTACACATATACAGTTTATATTTCCACTTGTGAGTTCAGCTCAGGGCAGAAATTGTTTAGTGGCATTCTAAGCTCAGAAACGACACACACATTCACAGTACAGATACAGATATCCCATCACTTGAAGCCAGCTCACTTCTTCCCTTGTGGCAGTCTGCAGGAGCGTGCTCACACCCTATTCTCCTAATGCCTGTTTTCATGCACTTTGTCACAAATGCCTCAGGGCCTACTTCTGACTCTTTCAATCCCAGAGACTCAATTCTGAAAAAGATATGGAAGGGTATTACGGCAATGCGGACTTCAACTTTTTCAAAAGACTACCACATCCTGGTAACTAAAATTATTGGAGTGACAGCAGGTTTTCTTGGCAGAGATTGGGGAGGGGCAGAACTTTCACCAGTGCCGAGGGAACCTGTGAGCTACCCACTGGTGGCACTGAAGGGAACAGCAGAGACCTGAAATACCTTCTGAGCCTGCACTTGGATATGACCTGGTCAATCAGCGATGAGGCTGGTGCCAGAAGACGAGGCTCTAATTTTACACCACTATGCAACTGAACCAGGTGACAGCAGGTTTCAAAATTCTCACACCCAGGGGAGAATAAGGCCATGATTTCTTACTAAATTCCAATAGCAGGCAGCCCTGTGTGTATTGAAATGCCCGGATCTTATGTGCTGATACAGAAGACGGATGGTGCAATTCTATTTGTGACAACAGAGTCCTGCCAATTTGGAAGCTGGGACTCCAGAAGAGCACCAAAATTTCAGTTTCTCTTTGGAGGCGAATCTTAAAAGGCTGAAAGGCATCACAACGTTCAGGGAAGTGTCTTTAGTCCAGACAAGGCAAGTCAGGAGAAGACATATAACCATTACACATAAAAGCGCAAAGAAAAGTGAACTTCCAGGACTCTGCTAGAATCCTAGTGACCAATGATGACTGACTGACATGAAGTCATGAGTCTCTACAGTCCATGACGGAATAACACACGAACAACTTTTGAAACCATGCAGAAATGAAACTTATGCATATGAAAGAATCCTCAAGCAGGGAAGTGTTGTATCTTACTATGTGGCCCCAAGCACTGTGGCCTACTGCAGAGAGAAAAAAAAAAAAGTTCTCTGGTCTCTATTTATGGGACACATACTGTATAAAATTCACTTGTGTAATTAACAGTTCTCTGCAGATACTTCCAAACAGCTGACTGATTGTCAAGATTCAGTAGAACTGCAACCCTCCACACCTTCTGTATGCCATCCTCTCCAACATTATAGGGTATAGTGCCATCAGGGACAAGAAAAGCCAACAACGGAATGAGCACACAGACTGCTCACTCAAGTAGTGCTTCTGCTACCAAAATGCATCAGGCCCCACCACACTGTTTTCAGACTGACTCACGTGAACAAGCTTTCAATTAGCCGGAGGTTTCGAACAGCTTCCACAATGAGATTGCGGCGCTTCAGTAGCCTGTACGTTTCATGAGATCTCTCCACTGCTGTAGCTTTGGAACGCTTTTCCTTCTTTTGGCCACATGTCTTCTAGTGCACAGTATGAACAAAACAAAAATTTTACATTAACTATTCAATGTCTTCAGCCTGATGTTGGTTCCTCACACAGTAGCATCTGAGGAATTCAGAGTTTTGATGTGTTTATTTGTAACAAACTAGTCAGTCAAGAATTATCTTTTACCTCCCCTTCACAGGCAGGGAGGCAGACCAGATGATACGCAGCACTTGGGTGCACAGACAGACATTAAGTGATGACATGTATTAAGTCAACACAGGGAATGTGGAGAGCACCAGGAAACTAACCCAGAACTATAATTTGAAGATCTACCTGCCTATTGCCTGGAATAATTTTCACTTAGAACTACAATGCAGCCAAAATATGAATGTATTTTGAAATTAAATTTAAAAAAAGCAAACCAATCCCATAAATGAACACAAAAACTAGAGTTTAAAGCCTTGCTGTGTAAACATATAGCTTAGCTCAAACAACTGTACCAACAAGAAAATATTAAGACATGTGATCTTACCTTAGGGTCTTCAAGTCTGACCTCCTCCACCACAGCCACATCCCCATCCCCAGCTTCACCAGGGGAATGAGCACAGGTGGAAAGACTGGACTCCTGCATTAGAGTTTCCAAAGTAGAATTCTCCCCCGGAACGTTGTCTGAAAGCTCATCAGGCTCTTCAAGAATTTGAGGGGAAGGCAGCTTCTTCCCCTGAGACTTCACAGCTGTTGGTTTTGAGACTGGTTTAAAGAGCAAACAGCTTTGTAATTATTCTGCTCTTGGCTTCCTGTAAGTGTTCAGCTTCTCTCTCTGTAAAAGGTACTCCCCCATTCAGCCAGATAACTGTACTCAAAAGCATTCTGCTACATTTTTCACATATTCTTCTACCCTGCTGGAAGCAGTGGTTTGACCATGAATGATCGCATTCAGCCTCTAAAAGTAAAGTTAAAAAACCAAAGTGAACTCTCTGCCATCAAATAATTCTCTCCACGGGCAGACTTAGAAGACCATGAAGGGCCAGATTAGCTTATCCAGAAAATGCTGTCTGAAGGAAGGAAGGTTTCCGTCACAAAGACTCAAGAGTTCTGCTGGAAACCTGGCTTTTCTCACAAAGCAAAATGAGAACAAAGATTTAGTATTATCCTGAAGATAATATACATACAGAATGGAGATCTGTTCTCTCTTCCCTTGGACTTTCAGAGAAGTTGTAGGAATGTTCAAGTAGTTCAAATAAATCAAATAAAAATTAAACCACCATATGCTCTTGAAAATAATGTCCCCATAAGGCTGGTAGGTAAAAGATGAAGCAATTAGCTTCAGGGGACAAGGCATTTTTATTACAATGTGCTTGGGTGAGTAAGGCTGTGGGTCAAGTCATCCCAAGCCTATGGCTGCTTGAAAGTAGCTACCACCTTATCTGGTCTCAGCTAAGGAGTCAGTATTACTCTGCATATACTCATCCCACTTGAAAGTTCACAACAGATTTTGCACAGAGTCTAAGGCTCGATACCAGACATTTTCATCTGAAAAAACCCCACCGCTAAAAGGGGAAGAATTTTTATATGTTAAAATTAAATAAAGAAGTTAACTGGCTTGTCTGTCAGTTCCTGTGCTATTTCCCACACCTAAGATGACATTTAAACATCCCATGGAACGAAATTATGTGTTTTAATGAGAGGCACAGCCCATCTTTTTCCTTAGTGTGGAAGAAATACAAGACCATGTGCTTTCAAATCCCTTCTGAAATCTTCAAGGACTTGAAAAGCTAAAGCTCTCTGCCAAGATGGTGCGCTCTGATGGGCACAGCCTGAACTGTAAGTTATTTTGAAAAACAGAGCCCATGACACATACCTTGTCAGTTCATTACAGAACATTCAAGGCAGTCATAAAAATTACCCAAGGATACTGTATTTCTCAGCAGCTTAAGCCAACTTGACTGCTAGCTACCACAATCTCACCACTATGCTGGCTTTCAGCCACATGGTCCTGCCTCCTTCCTTGCAACAGTTTTAGAATTTGTCTGACCCTCTGCAGCATTATTTCAGCCCTTCAAACCACCAGAAAAATTACTGAATATCCAAGGAGCATGGTGTGTGAACCCATTTCATTTGCATGGAAAATAAGGGGAGAAACGACACAGAGGTAAGGAGAAGCAGATTACCTTCTCAGTGATTAGTGATAACCACTACTTGGCATACAGACACCAGAGCAACCTTCAGCTCTGAGAATCTCCAGAGATTACCATGCTTACAGTATTCCAAAACATAACAATTTTGGGAAAAAGAGAACATCAAAAACGCATGGAAATAATCAAATAGGGGTAAAAATTAATATCTGACCAAAAACTTTAATGAAAGCTAATAGCATATTATTTTTTCTTTAATCAAAGGATCCATAAGGACAAGGTAGGGTTCTCTCTAAATTTCAAAATCATGATCTACCTTTAGCTGCTGTCGACTGATGGGTGTCATCTTGGAAGCTTAATTTCAACGAAGAATCAGAATTGGCCTTCTGACCTTTTCCTCTCTTCTTGCCATCCTTCCCTTCTTCTTCATTGTCAGACTCTGAGACCAAAGTATCATCTTCTCCAGGAGACGCATCCTCCACAGGTGGGGAACCTTCTGGCACCAATGCCAAAGTAACCGTAGCTAACTGCTCACTCCTAGCCTTCTCTCTCTCAAACTGACGGTTTAAATCACTCTCCTCTGCAAAGATGTATGAAATATACTTTGTTGTTCTTTGCCGACCTTCATCCTCCATAAAACCCTAAGGAAATAGTTGGAATGTTATTTTACCACCTTATTTCTCCATTCTTGCAGTGTTCTCCAGCAACAGCAGCGGGAAATTTTTTTAACTGTTCTCCCCTCACACCAAAAGATCCCATGTTATTCTGCCTTTTTTCTAAATAAAAACGTTCATCAACCTTAACATACAGAAATCAAAAGAATTTTTTGAAAATTAATGAAAATAAATGAAAAATAAACAAACCTGCATTACCTGCATACTAGAATGAAACACCTACAGTATATGGGATGTAGAAAAGCTTAAGAAAGAACAAACTATACTTGTTCAGGCTGGAAATAAATTTTTTTCAGAAAAGTTTTCCTTTGAAATAACTACAACACAGAAGTCACCAGAGTGAATCAGACTTAACTGGAACTGCTGTTGCCCCATCTACTACAACAGGAGCTTTCAAGCATCCAGAAACTCAAACACTTAGTCTATCAATAAGGGAAGGTTTCATTTTCACAGTTGACTTAGGAGAAAGTATGTTTAGATACTCCAGTGGTTCGTATAGTTTGTTTCTTTTTAATTCTACAGAACTTTTTACCAAATGACAAGATCTTAGTAAAAAAATTCTCTATTGGAAAGATGTCAATTATCATGCCTTTGCGAAAAGGGGCAGATGGGTACATGTGAGAAATGACAGCTGAATTTGTCTTGTTGAAATGAAAAAATATTGAAGTATTTGGAAATAAGGAGTTTAATCACCATAGCCTCCACAGAAGTAACTGTTTTCTTCTAGAACTTACTGGTAGTAGATTGATAATTTTCAACAGAGGATCTCTGACAAGATTCTTTAGTAAAGGATCTTGCAAAATAGAAGTTGCCTTACAGCAAAAATTAAGCAGAGTGGCTGTTTTGAGTGGAGAGACATTTATGTTCATCTCCATAAAGTACCAGCTTCCAGGCCACTTGGGTTACCACTGATTACAGTGAATGACTCAGACAAGTTGTCGCAACCAGGCGAAGCAGGGCCGAGGCCAGTTTCTCTGCCCTGTCTCTTTTTGGAGGGCAGACCTGCATCATGGTGCTCAGAACAGTGTTTCTCTGGAATGCTGCGAAACAGTGCCTGGCAGAATTCCACCAGCTGGTGTGCATCACCAGAACGTGCACTCCACAGAGACAAAAAAAATGGGGCAGTGCGCATTTCTCCCCACAATCTTTATTACTTAAGCATCCAGTCACAAACCAATGTAAAATACTCCTGTATCTGGGTCAGCAAACTATTAAACGTCAAGGCAGCCAGCCAGGAAACAATAAAGAAAAGGTACCCTACAAGAGTGGATATGTTACATTCCAACAACTAGGATTAGTCCTCAGAATACAGCAGGTTAAAATCTTTATATTTTTTGAATACTTGTCTTATATACATTTTCTTCAAAGTCATACGCTTTTCAGTCTTACCAGGATTCTTTCACTGTCAGTTCTCAAATCACACTGTTTCTATCATTTGAGGTGAACAATGTTACAACATATTACCACACTAACCACAATTGCATCTCCAGTTTCCATAAGTATCTAAATTATTTTAATCTTACCTTGACAACTTTGTACCTTTCCAGAAGACGACAGAGCATCCTTGCTTCTAGCTTCCCCACATTCATAGCCAAGCGAATTTCTGCCTGAGAAATACCTTTGGTTCCCCTACTTTCAACTGTTTCAGAAAGGAAAACCAAAAAATATTTCAGGGAAATAATCTGACCAAATTACATATACATTCATATTTGCTCTGAATATAAAATTTAATTCCCCAGTAACTAATGACATTTTCACAGATTTATAAAACATTCAGTCAAATAATGTCATGAAACACAATTTTATGCGAAGCAGTGACCCAGCAGAATGAGGTTTGAAAGTGACAGCTTCAGATTAAAAGCAAGAGTGAATTTCTCCCACCAGCTTTCCACAGTTAGATATTAATTTCTCTATCACGAAAGGAAAAGAGATAGAAGAAAGAACACCGTTTCCCTTATCATCTTTTCTCATCCCACCACAACATCCTCGTTCTACCATGCTGTTTTATTTGGGTGGTACTGATTAGTTCATAAGCTTCCAGGGAGGGCTAACAGGTGACAGCACCTATAGCTCCAGTCTAATCTGAACATTTCCATGAAAAATTAAGTTTTGATTGCTTTTTATGTATCAAAGTGTTAAAACCCCTCCCACAATATATACCTTTCTTTTACATATACAAGCAGTAAGAAGGCAATGGGAAAAACATCTTAGGATGTCTTACTATATGACCTACTTAGCTCATAAGCCTGGGTGAGCATATCCCTTTCACAAACAATATCCACGGGCTGAACAGCTTTTGTGATGATCTCTTCTTCATCATCATCATGATAGTCTTCCATTTTCTTCCGAAATTCCTTTAGTAATTTAAGGCAACGGACCATCACATCAGTACCTGTGAACATGAATGTTAGTAACGACTCTTAACAAAACATAGAGTGCGTGCACTTGTTTAAACCATTTTATTTCTTTCAGCAGCATGAACAAGTAGGGATGCAATGGGGAACAAACGAGCAAAATCAAATGTTTATTTCTAGGAAAGGTTTGCAACAGTTTTCCCTGTATCTGAATGTCAAAATCTGTCCTCACTTACTCTCTGCAGCTAGGGAATGGCTAGGTTTGTTAACACGTATTGTGTACTATAATTATGTGCAATGAAAACGGAGATACAATATATGAAGTTGTTATATACAAGGACAGAACACACTGCCACCCACCAGTCACATACATGATTGAATTCCATGTCTTAACATGTTACTGGGCACTGGCTGTGCTGTAGTAACTCTCCACCTACTTTTCTATGAGATCCCAGAAGGGTAAAGTGGGGACATACGACTTCAAGAGAGCTCTAGTAATCCTGCTCCCTGCTGTAAGGATGACCTACCATCACCAGTATCATCTAGCTCCTGCTGAACAATTTAAGAGACCAGTGGTAAACTAGAACTAGGTTACTGTACACTTCCAGCTTATCAAGTTGCAGTGATTCAGCAGTTAGGGCAGAAGTAGCTAATTCATCCTGCAGCTGTGGTGGGAACATCTACAGCCATCTCTACTCCTCTGGTACAGCCCTGCTGTGAAAAATGCCAGGTGAAAGCTTTAGCTGAAATCACTACAGTTTCAGCTGATGAGTTTTATCTTATGTGTATATACAATCAGTTACCAAAGCCTAGCTGACATGAAGTTAATCCACAGCAACTTAACCATGAGACGGAGCTCTAGGCCAGATGATTCCATTATTTTTCCTCAATCTGAATCCTTTCCTTGACAGTATCCTAGGATACTGCTTAGGATAGTAATTAAGTGCTGACATTATGGTAGGGCTGCATGCGTTGTTATCACATGCTCTGTATTTCTTCACCCTGTTAGTTTTCACTTGAAGCAGTATTTGGGGAAAAACAAAGAAACCAACCAACCAACCAGTTCCTTTTACTTTAGCTCCTGCTGCCTAATATGCTTCCAATAGCAGATGCTCTGGCTTCATCTTCAGCGTGTCCCACATATTTGTATCTGCTTTCCTCTGTAACTCCAGAGATTAAACTATCTTGATCTCTGATGAAAATCAGCTATTATTAATTTATCCTAGTTTAATACCTAGTGTTTTTTAATGCATTTTTGTAGATTTTCAGCTTTTATGTCTGTAAGATGGAATTATCATACAAGTGAAAGATTCATCAAGTGGCATTTTTCATGTTAAATTTAAGTAGTAAATGCAGCTGCCATTGTGCCAATCTGACAAAACATGAAACAACTGCCTTGTAGTTGCCACCAAGTTTCTAAATGGACTTGCATTTTCTTGTCTTCTAAGTAAATGCTTCAATTGGAAGTTAAGATGTTTTTACTACTGTTTATAAACTCCACATTTCAGGAATAGTATCTAGTCTCTCGGGCTTTATTTACAAGTGTCTTCAGCTCATTAGAATGCCTCTGAGACTTAAGTCAGTATGAGGAAGTATAAACAAATATAACTGGTGCAATCTACTCAAAGCCAGCGTAAGACAGAATCTAGGTTTTCGTCAACGCCAATGCCAAGTGGTGTGACTAAAGGTATCCCTGCCATACAAGCCACTGTATGTTGAAACACTTGCTCAAACCAGAAATACATTAACTATGTACAATACATATTTTGTAAAAATTTGATGATCATTGTCCCCATATGTTTTATTGTATACTGATCTATTCTAGAATATTTTTTGAGGATCTCCACTGCTTTCTTGAAACTGTGAACTTCAAAGAATTCTCCTGCATAAAACTCCCTCTGATATTCTTATGGGAAGGAGGCAGACCTGTATATTTCATGACAAATGAACTCGTTCAATCACTCCCTTATTTATTCAGTGCAATGTAGGAGATTTCTCTCTGAACCGCGCTAGATGCTGTACCTACTTTTGGCCATTGCTTTTCTTTGTTCATGATACAATTTCCTGACAGAGAGATTTCCTTCCCTCAGACTTAAAAGACTGAAGGAATTTGTTCTTATCAAGGGCCTTAATCCAACTCCATGTAGCTGGCATTCACTTTTGCCTTCTTGAAGTTGTCATGTTTTTATTGGCTCCTTTACTTCTTCATGATCACTCCTACTTGCAAAGACGATGTCATTTGTAATGTTTAGATCATATCAGATTTAGTTGTTTTATTTTTTATTTTTTCACAAACAGTTCGCTACATCTCTGAAAAACACACTGTTCATCCTTTAGAATGACTTTCTTTTTAACCATTGCAAACCTGCCTCTTAGGATTTTCTGTGATAAAAGATCTGGTTTAGGATTCCTTAAGCAATTGCATTAATTCCATTGGCGATACCATCCCTCCTCATACCTTCTGTTATTACTTCTTGTAATATTTTCCCCATGCAAGTTTTATCTGCATCTTCTTCTGAGAGCAGTTCCTTTCTTTCATTCCCTTTCTTCATGGAGTTATACTCTTCTTTGTCTTTCCACTACATGTTTGGAAGTTATCAGCAGTTCTTGCAAACCCATTAAATTTGAATTTAGAGCTGGTTATGCATGTCCCTCAGCAGACTACAGCTTTTTTGAATAGTAGTTGTTGACTATCTTGCTTACTTCCAAGAATTCCACGGTAGTGCTGGAGAAGCTTACTTTCATAATCTGAAATGAAACTTTGTATTCTCATGACTTCCAGCAAAAATCATAATTTAGCAAAAGGCTTAACTAAGATGGTCTGTTTCTTTAGCTTATTTTGTAATGTTCTTTTTTTTTTTTAATGAAACTTTTTATATGTTTTTTCAAGTGTATTGACTTGTCATTCAACTTGAACCTGAAAGGTCAGCAGACTGCTCTTTGTCCCCACTCTGTATCGCCTCGTGTAGTATTATTAGGAGCCTCAATCCACTCAAACAGCTTACACTGATATACAACAAACTTGCCTGCATCCATTTCTAAAAACCCTGAAACAAATGCTTAATAAAACTAGAACACTGCAGCCCACTTGAATTAGCATATTTCTTCACATAACTGCATACAGATTTTCACTTAGGCATCTTGTGATTTAAGTTTTGAAGCTTACAGATAGAATAGCATTGATGTCATTACACAAAAAGAAAGCAAAAATATGGTTCTAGTTACCTTTCTTTGTCTTGTAGGGTCCTCCATTGGGGTGTATATCTTGTAATGGGATGGATATTACCTTAGCTAGGCCAGCATTCATCATATATTGATACAGACGTTTGAAAGTTCTCTCACAAAGACCCTAATGCGAAGAGAAATCACAAAAGCCACTGTAGCCCAAAAGTTTCACCTGTAGGTGATTAGTACCAAAGACATTCATACTGCCTGTTCTTAAAAGGCAGTATTTTGGGGTAGGATGTCAAAGAAGGATCATAAAAGCCTACTATGGCAGACACAGGCAGAGTGTGAAATGCTTCTGGAGTGTTTTCTATCCCTCCAACTCTACCATCCAAACAAGCAGCAGCAACCAGCAGCAGCACTGAGCAAGTAAAAATTGCGTGATGAGATCCACTGAGAAAACTTTTCTGAAACTGTGGATCAAACAGAACTCCTTCCTTATTAAACAGCAACAGTAACTTGATCTAGTAGGTTTTTAAGATCCTCTGTTAGAATATCCTACCCCCAAATTCTGTGCAACTTTAAAAAACCCCAGGCAGTATGAATGACTGCCTTTGACACTAATTATCTATGTTCCTCATGAGTGAGAATTTGAAAGAGTAATGGAACTCACCAATTCTTCCCTCAAGTTTCCTAATGTTTCCATCTGGTTTGAACGAGCACTTAGCATACTTGAGAGCTTCTCCATCAGAATATCGTATTTGCTCCTCCTAACCAAGAGAAGGAAAACATTTTACACATAAGCACGCATATAACTTTATAAACATGAGTTGTACCTTTACAAAATGTCAGTCACTAGAGGAAGTGTTCTCAGATTGTTTTAGGAATTACAGTTTCTTTTCCCTCTGTGAATAGCACATGAGAGAATTTGTCACTAAGAAGAGAACCCAACTGAGGGAACAGTGACTAAGCCCAGGCTGTTACTTCATTGGCAAGCCACAGAAGTACATATTCTAATCATAAACAAGATAGGAAGACAAAAGAAATCTATTAGAAATGTGTTTGAAGTGAGAACACTCAAAATAAACACAATGATTAGGGCTACAACAAGAGGAGTTAGACTTACGTAGGCAGGTGACAGACACTAGAATACCTTATTGTTTACAGCTCCCAGACAAGTAAGTTTTAAACTATCCAGCATTCAGAAGAGGAGTTAATAAAGCAATGGACAAGGGTCAATACCAGGAAACTTTAATAGTTCTGTGACAACAGAGCGATCTTTCATCAGAGTAAATGGTCCCAGTCTACCCAGGAGATTTTGAAACGCCTGAGTGGCACATACCTATCAACATGAAAGCGAGTCAGAAGTAGAAGAATTGAGTGTTGCTGTCCTCCACTTGGTAGCCTTATGACATGGGACTGCATTGTTATGAGACCGTTTCTGTCCAATACTCTTCGGTGATAATGAATTTTTCCAGCATCCACTCTAAAGGAAAGACGGAAAGATATCTATAGGCATAGGAACTTTTACATATAAAATATATAAATTCTAATTATTATAAGGAATAATTATAATTATTATAAGGAAGAGACAGTACACTGCCAGCAATACGGGCTCAAAGAACCAAGTGCTCATGGTAGTAAGGATGAGACACTACCAATATAGACAGGAGTTTAAATCAACACACAGAAATTCTTAAGTGGAAAGAACTTTATAAATAACCAGTGGAAACTTATTAGCTTTAATTCATATAGCAAGACATAAACTTACTTGAAAGCCCCACTGTGAAGGTCCCTCTGAAGCTCTCCTTGCCACCTAGCACGACCTAAGCGCTCCAATATACAGTAGGAGAAGTCAGGGAGTTTTAAGTCAGGGTCCCCGTCCCAGCCTATTAAAGCTCTGTAACGCTGGTCTTGGGAGGCAACAATGACAAGTTTCTCTCCCCACCTAAGAAACAAGGGCAAGTAATAAATTATTATTAGTTCCATGAAAGCAGAGAGATCAACCGCTTTCCCCTCGGAAACACCATTCTTGATATAATCTGCAAAGAGAACTAAATTTTAAAACTTAAGTTAAAAATCTTCCAATGCCCAATATAAGAATTTCACTCACTTTTCAACAGCTTCTGTATAAGTATAACATGGCTGCAAATCCTTTCTCCTTATCTGATCAGTGATATCTACTCTCTCTTTAAAATACTGGCAGGAACCTTGTATGCCATCTTTATTATCCAAAATCATGTGGACAGGATAAATATCATTTGAAGGAACTGGATCTCTTTTGGTTTCCAGTATTCCTGTTTCAAGGTCTATTTCTTCATATCTGAAACAGAAGCAGAGAGCCAACATTTAACCGAGCAAGGGGAATGTGGAACTGAAATATAAGATTGTCGCAGACAATACTGATAACTCTATGAAATACCTTGGAAAAACTAAATTATTTTGAAACCTCAAAACTAGAAAAAACACAAAAGAGCAGAGCTGCACTCCTGAGACCGACCAAGCCTTATCAATGTGCAGTGTGTGAGGCAGGAGACAGCGAATACGTTATTTGATCTTCAAAAATTCAAGGATGTTGAAGTGGTGGGAATAAAGGCAACATATACGCACACTAGTTTACAGAAAATACAGATACATCCACCGCGACGAACGGGGATATATAAGTTCTGCTTGTATGCTCGTGGTCAACAATGCTGCAGCCCCGCCAGGACACCTGCTGAGGCCTCCGGCCCCGCTCGGCCCTGCCCGCCGCCAGCCAGCCTGGGGCAAACCCCAGCGGCCCTACAGGCGGGCAGGGGCGGCGGGGGCAGCCCCGGGGCGGCTGGAGAGCCCTCAGCTGCCCCCAGCGGAGCGGCCAGCCCCTCCCAAGCCCCACGGGAGGCTCTGGCCCGGCCCGGCGGAGCTGCCCTCACCGGTCGTGCAGGCGGAGCGGCGGGCGCGCCCGGGGCAGCAGGTAGAAGCTGACGTCGGGCTGGGCGCTGAGCGCGGCCCAGAGGAGCTGCTGCGTGGCGGGCTCCAGCGGCAGCGGGAAGGGAGGCCAGCGGGCACCCAGGCGGTGCCACAGCGCACTCAGCGTGATACCGTCCAGCCCCTCCAGGGCCACCTCGTCCAGCAGCACCCACAACGCCTCCATCTCCGCCGCCGCTTCCGGCCGGGGCCGGCGCGCCGGAAGTGAGGTCACCAGCGCGCCGGTAACCAAGGGAACGCACAAACAGGGCAACGGCGGCGCGGCCCGGCCCGGCCCGGCCCTCCCTCCCTCCTTCCTCCGCTGCTCTGGTGCGGGGTCCGCGGCCCCGGGGGCGCCCCTCAGCCCGGGGCCTGCTGGCACTGCGGGGGCAAGGCCCCGGGCCCTGCTCTGTCCTTCGGGAGAGCTGTTGGCTCAGCCCTGACGCTGCTGACCTCGGCGCGGGCGCGGGAAAGGGCAGCGTTTAAGCAAAGATACTCTGCGGTCGGTAAGAGGCAAAATACAGGGTTTGCTTTTTTTGGTTGCGGTTTTTTTTGGTTTTGTTTTTTGTTATTTTTCTCTGGTAGAGAGCTAAATTAAGTGTTTCGGTGGTAACTTTAAACTTCAAAGCATATAAGAGGGCACCGTATCACAACTTGCAGCAGCGACTCTGGGATACTTTTGGTGGGAATTGCTGGAAAAGTTCATGTTTCCTCAAAGGCAAGCAAAAATCTTTAAATGAACACCTTAAATGTGTACAGCCTCTGCAGTGAATAAGTTCAACAGTTAACTGCCCATGTGAGCAGTTCAGGAACATCAGCCCACAGCTGGGCTGCGGGCATGGCCCTTTCAGCTGGCGCCTCACAGTTGACTTGCTCGTCAATTCTCAGATTGCAAACTCATTATAGCACATGCCTTCCATTTTTCATATTTATATGCTCTTCAGTAGATTGTGAAGGGTTCTGAAAAAAAATAAAACAAGTAATATCTTCTCTGTTCTTCAGGAACTTTATTTATTACGCTGTCAGTGTTACACATTATTGAAGGAGGAACTTTTTTCAGTTTATAGCATTTCTGTATATTGAGGGTGCAAAACCAGTAGTACTCTATAATAAATAATTTCTATACTTCAGCGTGACGATTACATTCTCATTGCAGCTTTATGTTAAGGACATGGTGACTAATTTTGATGAAAAACATGATGAATACTTAATATACCTTCAGCAGAGAAACCGGTAAGATACAGAATTGTTACCACCATTGAGTATGTAATAGCTGTTGTGTACTACCTAACATAGTAGCTAATATCAGTAGTTGTGAATATTAATTTAAAACCTTGGGTTTTGAACTTGTGATGCAAAGTCTGACTTGCTGTGTTTTAAAACATTCAGCTGGTTCTCTTTTCTTCCCTTTGTTTGCCAAATATGTCAAAGTTCTTATTTCTAGAGGTGATCAGAGTATTTCTTCAGCATACTTTAAAATACAAATAAATTTGTTACTATAAATGTTTCCATGGTTTACAGGGAAGATTTTTGTTTCTAAAGCAAGAGGTAGATCCAGAAGTAACTGGCAGCTCACACTGTGTGAATGTTATGAGGCAAGGATTTTAGGTTGTCAGAAATACTGAAAATTGCATGCAAAAGTTGCTAAAGTTAAATGTGCAAAGTCAGGTTCTGCTGAGGTGGGAGACAAGGACATCTAGGTTACTTTTGCGAACTTCAGTATCTTTCAGACAAGTTTAAAACATTTCTTTTAATCTTTGTTCATAGGAAGCTTCCTGTCATTGTACCCTAGAGAGATGAATTTTCACAGGTTAATTCAGAAGGGGAAAAAAAAGAAAAGTCTACAGAACTTTTTTGCTGGATTCCCCCTTTTACCACAGGTCATAAGATTTGTACTCAAATTCTATAACAAACTGAATGGTTTGGTGAAAAGACAAAAAAAAAAAACCTACAAAAGCCACAATTATGTTAGATCAACATCCAATTTTTGTGAACATGGGTTTCTTTCATATAGTCTCCTAAAGTGTTTTTAGAAAAGCGTAAAACGAAATATTTAATGATTGGAACAACTTGCATCCCTGTTATCAGAGCCCTAATACTGAATTTTGTTGGAAACAAATGCCACTGAATTACAACACGACAAGCAGGTGGCAAACCATACCTTGCAGAGGAGGCATGCTGGATGTGTTCATGTATTGGGCATAACTGGCAGGTTTGGGTAGTGGGGGCTGCAGAGTAGCCTGCGTGGGAGCAGGTCAGGTACTACCCTGGGCCAGTCATGGCTGGTTCCTGCTGCATCAAAACTAACAGGAACAGCCCATCGTGTGCCAAAACATCATCAGTCAGAGCAGCCTGGCGTGGATTTAAGAGAGTGGTGGCGACAGGGTGCTCCTGTGGAGGCATGCTGCCTAGAGGGCTGCTGGCCACGTGGCTGGGGACAGGCTGGGAACACACTCATGTCAGTGCAGATACACTCCTGGGGAATTTTGGCCTGTGGATTGACCCACCCTGGAGTCAGAGGGAAACCAGGAAGCAGCCTGCAGGGGCAGGTGCAAATTGTCACACACATGCCCCAACCTCCTGGCTTGCATGTCACCCCACTGAAGGAATTAGGATGGACTGAGTATAACCCATGGAGAAAGTAGGGAAGATGAGGACTGGAAGAGGGAGGGTAGGTGTTTCACTGAAGCTGAGCCTGGGGATGGGCGTTATTTAAATATTATTTTAACCAGACTTTAATTTCCTGGTATCTCTAACTGCACTATTGATTGGGGACTTTCTCTCTTAAGTTTCAAAACACAAACCTTTTTTTGTCTTGAAAAGAGCTCAACCATTTTTAAGCTTTTTAATGTTCTGAGTAAAACTCTTAAAAATTGTCAAGAAGAATGGTTAAATATGCTAAATACCAAATGGAAAAGATAATGGGAAATGAGAAGGAACATGGGGAAAAAAAAACTCAGAAGGGAGAGGCTTGGTCAAACTTCATATGTCACAGCGTGTGGGTACTCATACAAGCATTACTGAACAGGAACAGATCCTGGAAGCTATGTTCTGAAATTATTTGAACTATGAAAATATTTTTCAGCTTTGATATTGTGTGTTTTTGTATTTATTGCTAGCCTGATCATCTGTATATGCACTACATAAGGATGAATTATTATCCTTTCTACTCAGGCTACTGGGACGTTTAAAAAGAAAGGATCCTGTACAAATCAAACTGGAACAGTTAGAGCAAGGATTTTCTCTGTATCTGAATGGAGCTAATTCAGAGCTGAGAAATTACCGTAGAAAAATCAAGTCACATGGCTACCTTAAAAATGAGACAAAGACCACCAGGACAAATGGTGAGTTATATGAGAGTTTTACAAAGGCTGCAGTCTAGAACTATTTGAAACATTTACTCATCAGAGCTGTAATTCAGTCAGTGAGGTTACTGATCAGGCTGTGATAAAGAGGTGGCAGCATTTGAGCTTCGTGGAATGAAATTCCATGGGAGTCTTTCATCAGAGTATTTAAGCTGGTTGTATGTAAGGAAAGATCTCTGCAGCACCTCATCAGTTTCTCAGTTGGTCCCTGACTAATTCTGAAGTTTAACTTCCCCACCTCTCCGTTTGTTAAACGATTATAACTAAAACTAGTTAGAAATGTATATAAACTGTCAGTGTAAAATAATGCTATACCTTTGTCTGATATGTAATACTGTTAATAGGCTTTAAAATCTGATGGACTTCAACGTTATCTAAGTCTGTTGCCCTGTAGACAAATGACATTTGATGACATAGACTACAATCAAATTATATCTGGTAATAGCTGCATTAAGCTTATAAATTTTGTTTAAGCTATAATAGTTGTCTTAAAAAGACAGCTAATCTTTCTTTAAATATTTGAAGTAAAGAAAATCTACCATTTACTGCCAGTGATTAGCCGACTACTTAAAAATGTGTGTTTTGTTTCTAATTTAAGTCTGTCTGTCATAGAGAGCAATGTAGTGACAGGAATAATTTTGCATGTATGAAGGTATAAAGTCTGAGCTTGCTGGCCTAATCTATTTAGCATAATGAAAATTGATTTCACTAAATCCCTGTGTAAAGCAGTTCACCAACTGTAATCTGTTATTCTCACATTTGCTACAACCTGTCTATTTTACAGTCTATTTTTTTAATCTATTGCTATGTAGATAGTGTCTGCTTAAGTTTTATTTTCACCTAAAAATGAAGACAAAGTTTAAAAAGTTATTTAATAATATATTAGGGTTGAAAGTTTATTAATCTCAACAACACTGGAAGCTAACTTTATTTTCAGTAAGTGTTCTAACCATGACTTGATTTTTTTTTTCTTTGTTTTCCTGCTACACTGGACCCATACTATTTGTTTTCAGGTTTAAATGTGTTCAGGCTTAGCTGGCTACTATGTAATTTCTTGCGGATTGTATGGATGGTGGTGGGGAATTAGCTATTGGCCTAGTTTCACTGTTTTGTGTGAAAGTAAAATCTCATGTGTAATGATGCAAAAAAGTTCATGTTCTTGGATATTGGAAAATGGAGGAGATTGTGTGCTCTGTCACACTGGGATGTTGTACCTTTACATAGCTAAAGAGAGTGTGAACCAACATCTTTGACTTTTTGCTCCAAAAATTGTGCAGGGATATTGCGGCAGCAGCTGTAATAGAACTCTGTCAGGAGAAATTTCCTCTTGAAAGTTCTGCTGTGCAGCTGTTATCTCTAAGCTTAACTGAAGTTGTTCATTTTTATGGTTGCTTAATGCCATGTGATTCAGTCAAGGCAGAATACTTCAGCTTGTCTTAGGGACCTTTAAAGACTTCAGTGGCAGTCACTGTTCCTCTCCTCAACTTCATCAACTCAGAGACAGTAGCATTCTCTGCAGAAGAGAACTCGGTGTTTTGCTGTTTCTTACCTATCCGATGTTGTTATTTTAGACACGTGTAGCTGCAGTGAAAGATATCAACTGAATCATCATCCTGTCATTTTTCTTCTTCCATTTGATTTTGCCACTAGGGTCCAGAGTGGGAGTCACTGGGGATCTGTATAAGCTTCTTGCCTGGGGGTAGTACCTTAGCAATTCTGTGGTCTGTTTCATTTCTAGGCATTTATTCCTAATGATTGAATATGATTTTACTTACAGAAATGATTTCTCGCTGAGATACAGCACTGAATTTTCTTTCCTATCCATCTCCCACGAGAATTATTGCATCATTTATTATTTCTAAAGCATTCGTCTATAGAATTAGTCTTCACTGAAAAATTAGGAATGTGTGATACTTAATAATACGGAATGGGCACAAATGCCTCTTTGTGGTTCCTGAAAGTGTCATCATAATTCTGTTTGTCTGGACTATTTTCTTTGTCTGTGTTCACTAGGAGTAATTCATGATAGTAGTGATTGATAAAAATTTTATGCTTAGGCTTGGTAAATGAATTAAAGTAAACGATGAGCTTATAAGGTAATGAAGCGGGTCTTTATGTATACTGTAATTTCTTTGGGTGTATAATCCAGACATAGTTTCACAGCCATGTGTGTACCTTCAGTGAATGTTGGTGTGGTCACAAAGGCATGGCTTAAAGGTAACGTGGGGTCTCCTTTGATTATGAAGGATATTTTGGTGATGTACTGCTCAGTTCTTGGCTATTAGAATAGGCACTGTCAGCTCAAGTCTCCATGGGAATGACACCAGTGGACCTATTTTGTGTGCCAAAAGAGGCAGTGGTTGGTATTCACATCCCATCCATCCCATGGAGAAGGATGTTTTTGTTCTGAAGTAATGTTAGTAGTACAGACAACTAGCTCAGCTGCATCAACTTCTGCCTGGGATTTGAACCACTATTTTTCCTGGTTTTGAGAGACCTAGTCGCATGAATCCATCACAAAATACTGGGACAATTCTGAGAATTGAGTACTCAGCAGTGGTAGCATGAGTCCTACCCTGTTCCCTTTTCCTACTTGTATTTGTAGGAAACGAGTGGCCTTCTGGGCAGTTGCTTAGGAGCTGAAAGTGAAAGATGCTTCCAGTTCTGTCCCAAAGCAGTAACTGAATAATCAGACCATGCTTCTAGCATTGTAATCTCAGGACAGTTCACTCTCAGTGCCAGAAGAGCCCCACAACAATCAGCAGCAGCGGTGGTGACTGCAAAGTCTTTCTGGAGCTACTTAGGAATAGCCTGGTAGAGTAACAGGAGCTCTAGCTGGAAGTTGTGTTTTTCTTCCTTGGAGTGCTCTGTTCCTTTTCCCCTCTGTTTTTAGTCCTGTTTTGGGCCTGAGAGACAGACACTTTGCTGAAGCAATAGAGAACAACATCTTGTACTTCTTGATTTGTAATTATATGATCACTCTGAATTGACATAAGCATACACTGTTCCCCCAAGAACAATCCTACTCTGTCGCTGTCCTCTCCTTTCTGCTTGTACCAGCATTTTTGCAATCTCCTGGTAAACTAGATGACAAAAATGACTACAATTAAAAGTAATCTTTATTTTCTGTTTTTCCTCAGTTAAAACTTGCCCATATCAGTTCACTGAACGGTTTCTTGCACAGGTGCATGTAGGATTGTCCAACCCAAAAAAGAAAATGTGGTATTGAGAGCTGTAATGAGCAACCTGACATAATTTTGAAGTAAGCCCGGCTTTGAATAGAAAGTTGGACTAGGTGACCTCCAGAGGTTCCTTCCAAATGAAGTCTCTCATGATTCTATGACCTTTGTAGGACAATTGCTTCTTTTATTGGTAGTGCCAGTTTCTGCTGCCTTAGGTTGACCATTAAATTATGGCTTAAAGAAAAAAGGTTTTGCATCAGCTATTTTTCTCCACTGAGAAGAAATGGAAGCTGTAAATCTGTCTTGGACATAGGAAATGAGATGTCTTTATTTAGGATGCCTTTGAGAGTGTTGGTGCTGTCCTTGCTCCACTGAGGATGCTGATGTGATCTGAGGTTTGTCTCTTTGTCTCAATCAAAGTGTCTTCTCAGCAATCCATTGTTCCACTGTAAGTTGGGACCATTTCCAGCACAGGAACCCATAGGTCTCCTTGATCATACACAGGATTTTTGCAGAAATTTGGGAACCAGCTCTTCCATGCCTTATAAATGAAAGAAAATTATTGTCCTTCGTTTATGATTTGTACATGAAGAGTCCTTCTCTGCATGGTATGTTAAATACCTAATGCATTCTGTTTAAGCTGCCAGTATGTTATGTTTGCTTAGTTTGAGAGTAAATACACACAATTCCTTTGTAAACCCAGCAAGCATATTACCTGTTGTTCACCAGAACCCCATCTATTGGAGACTGCCTTCAGTAGCATGGGTTCTGGGCTCCGCTGGCTTCCTAAGACAGCTTACTGTCTACCCAGCTAGGAGTTAGAATGATGTGTGCCCCTATTCTAGAACATATTTCTATACTTTCGTATCAGTGAATGTGGGGCTTCACTTGCTGTTAAGCTAATGTATCGTTAAACAATTTATTCTCTTGAATACATGTAAGCATGACTGTCATCAAAGAGGTTCAAAACTCCTGCTACTAATGCACAACTAGGCAGTATCTGAAGTGGAATGCCTTTTCAGTTGTTGATACCATTCACATGTCAAAGAATTACTCTTCTATCCTCATCTGTAGAAAAAACCAACCAAACATACACCTTAGTTCCTGGGGGTTTTATTGTCAAATAGCATATTTCTATTTTCTGTCTTCTCATTCTTTTCTCTACATTCTGAAAAAGCAGCCCAACTAGAAGAGAGTGAATGCAGCACACCGACTGCACCAAGGAAAACACGGCGCAGAGGTTGGCTTCAGGTAAGAAACATTTTGAAAGATTGCATCTTTGAAGTAAGTCTTAGATTGTAAATAATTTTAGGGACAATCTGTTGCAACTAGTACATAGCAGGCAGTTGGGATTCTTGTAGAACCTGATTCTTGGTTTTGTCTGGATACTGAGTGACAATGCAAAGTGATATCCTGACCAGTTTTGTATCTACTTCGATGCTTAAAGAGGCAAATCTCATTGAAAGGGTCTGCTTTCAGTGACATCTGTGACAGAAACTTTTGTAGTCTTGACATGATTGGCTCAATCTGTCCTCTAGCAGAAGAGCTGTTGCGTGACATCTCTGCTGGCAAGCCTAGAGGTTAGCTAGTGCAAAGGATGGAGAACCTCATTTTGGAGACACATCCCTCCCCGTCACTGCTGTTTTCCACCCTGTGATAGTATTAAGGGATACAGAGGTGTAATTTGCATAGCTTGAGTTGTAATTTGTGACAGATTCTTGTAGATCAGAAGAGAAGAAACTGTATGTAGGTAATAAAAATACCCTGTCAATAACAAATTTGGAGCCATGAGCTACATAGTTGTTGGTTCACTGGACAACCTCAGTGGTCTTTTTTTCTTCTGGTCTGATGAAGGATCTGACTTAATCTGTTAAGGAGTATGACTTAATTAACAAATGTGAATTCTGAACAACTGAGATATGTCACCCAAATAATTACACTACTTGATTAGCGGTTGCTCTGGCTGGATGTCCAGTCCATGCTTGAGTGACTGGGAATCAGGGGTCTGTGTCATGCAGGTTTTCTTTTCTTTCAGCAAATTTTGCATATTCAGGTTTTAAGGCTGTATTACTTTATTTATTACCTTTACTGCTTAGATGAATTAATTTTCTCAGCTGTTGTTTACTCAGTAGGTCACTGCTTACATACTGGCCTGTCAGAACTTGTTTGCTAAATTTGCCAAACATGTGACTTATCATAACCTACATCATTCTAATCACAAAAACCAAATGAAGGTATCTCCTCTGGCTGGGTGGAAAAGTTAGCCAAATATAGGTAGCTATAGTGTAAACTAGCTACTACTTGAGACTAGCTTAGAATGATACCTTAAGTCTTTATCCAATGAGATGGAAGGATAACAGTTATAGCATCTCAGTGACCAACTGGAATTATTTAACACATAAGGAAATGTGCAACTGTAGAGGAATGAAGCTGGGTTAATTAGCATTGATAATATACAACGGTGGGTTGGCTTCAGGGGCTGTGGGTTGACTGATGTAGATAAGTTGCAGCTGTGGCTGGTTCTGTTAAGTGGTTGAGAGCCAATGAAGAGGGAGCAGAGAGAGGAAGAAGCAAGAGAAGAGAGAGTGGGCTCTGGGTGAGGAGAAAGCAGCAGAGGGACTGGCATGAAGAGTGTGTTGGTATGAGATGATAAAAGACCTTGTTGCAGCTTGATAGTTTGGAGAGTGCTGCTACATGCAACCACTAAGGTGCAGGTTGTGCCAGACAGCAGTTTACTTGCCCAATAATTTGCCCTGTGGGTTTTTTGGATAGCTAGAGGACCTAGCAATTAATGATCAAAACTGTCAAACTTAGGCTGTGCTAAAGTATGTTATAAGGTGGGAAGACGGACTTATTGAAAGAACACATTCTGTCAAAAGCCAAGTTGCCTTAGGATATTCCCTCTGGGACATTGCTGCTCCTGGCACTTAAAATGGTAGGGGAGTGTATGAACACCAGGTAACCAAGTTTAATATCATTGCACAGACTTTTGGATCATGTTACATTTATTGAAACATGAAACATTGTTCACTTATGAGACTTCCCCCCATGGAATATGTTTGCGGCAGAGTTCAAAAGTGGGGGGGGAAAAGTTACTTACAGATAACTTTATTCCTTGAGAGAGGTATATGCGCTTCCTGCTTTCTGGTTTGTCATCTTCTGGAGTACTAAAATTCTGTGGTATGGGAAGATGAGTTTCTCAAATCTTCTACACTTTTTTAGCCATGCCTGAGTAACTGATAGCGTGCATACTTTGATTGCATCCTAATTATGAAGTAAAACAAATTAATTTGAACCATTTTCACAGCCGTGTCTGAATTTACAAAGATAAAGATATCTTTATGCTCAAATGCTTATGACATAACGTTTCCTCCTCGTTATATTATACACAAGAATAATGCATCTTCAAAAAATTGCAGTTACTTAAAGTAGTCATTTTCATGCATAGACGTTACAGAATCACAGAATTATTGTGGTTGAAAGGGAACTCTTGAGATTACCTAGTCCGATTCCTGTGCTCAACCAGGGTTGGCTAAAGCAGTTTGCCCAGGGCCACGTCCAGTCAGGGTTTGAATACTCTGCAGAGGGAGACTCCACATCCTCTCCAGGAAACCTGTTCTGGTGTTTGATCACCCTCACTGTAATTTTTTTTTTTCTACTGTTCTGATGGAATTTCATGGTTTTTTTTAAATTTGCATTCATTGCCTCTTGTCCCGCCAATGAGCAGATACCCATCAGGTTTTTATACACATTGATGAGAAGCCCCAAAGTTGCCTTTTTCCCAGGCTGAAAAGTCCCAGCTTTCTCAGCATCTCTGGTAGGGCATCTTTGCTTGTCGCCTCCTCAATTCTGTGTGCACTTCAGAAACCTAGATTGCTTGAGCCCTGCTGTGTTGTCTTTCCAGCAGATATCAGATTTGTTAAAGTACCCCCTGAGGACATGGGTCTTTGCACTTGCAAATTCTTCCCGTTTTTTGAGGAAGGTCTCATCTACTACTGATCAAGTGGTCTATAGCAGATACCCGCTATCACAGCACCCATGCTGGTTTGCCAGCTACTCTTGACTCGGAAGCTTTTGGCTGGCTCCTGACCTGTTCCTTGCAGAGCTCCGTACATTCCAGCGCTCTCTCACATTAAGGATGACAGTTCCTTCTCACCTACTTAGCCTGTCTTAAAGAACCTCTGTCCGCATCCATGCATCGCACCACGCTGGTCTTGTGAGCTATTCCACCATCTCTGTAATCCCAGTGAGGTCATAGCCCTGTAACCAGATACAAGCTTCTAACTCATCCTGTTTGTTCCCCATGTGCTTGTTCTCCATTAGTGCAGGTGTGTCGCGACGGAGGGAAGACACAGTCACTCAATATGAGTGATCAGCAGACTTCGTTTATTGTACCTTACAGTCACCTTTTATGCCTTGTTATAATTAGCTCATACATATTACAAAAGTTAAGCTCATTATTGGTTAGTTGCCTAAATACCAAGCCCGCCCCTAGTTTCTCTTCTTTAGTTATCTGTTCCCACCTGCAACATTCTTTTCCCACCGAAATCTTCCTGTTATTGTGTAACAAGAACAGCCAAGGATAGTGTATTTTTGCTTTACTTCAGATAAGCTGAGAGCGATGTGCATTTTTGTCCAGCCAGCTGGACTGTGTCTATGTGACCCTTTTCAGCTAGCCAGTTATCCACACAGGTGCATTTCAGAGCAGCACCCAAGCATGCTGGTTCCTCAGAAGAGGCTTGAAGAGCTTTTGCCATAAGGTTGTTCCACCAGCACCTCTTTACATGTCTCTGCTTTAAGTGATTCCACTTCAGCTATTTTGTTGATTGCTTTGTCCCTACTCATACCAGTTTTTCACTTACCTGGTGAGGTGAGGGGGTGAACCCTGATGGGCACTCACTTTGGTGCCAAACACATAGTGTGTGCTGGGCCTGAGCTGCTCTGGGGATAGCAGCAGCAGGTGGGGAGCCTGACTAGGGCAGTTACACCGTAATGCAGGGACCTGAAGGTGAGAACAGAAACCTTCTGTGGAACAGAGGGTAAAAGCATTGCTTGATCTGGTATTGTTCTGTGAATGTGATGATTATTCTTTTTGTACAGCTGATGGCACAAAAGATGTCTAATTTCTTTGAATGCTGCTTTTAACAGAAAACTGTGGAGATTAAAACAGAAAGAGGGTCTAAACTCTGCATTAAACCTCCTTTTGAGTACTCAGAGGATTTTGAGCCTTATGAAAGCTTGAGTGTGGAGACAAATGGTGATGATCCTCTCCGTTGCTCCCAGGTACAATTGGCAGTTGCTTTCTATTCATGGTATTGTCAGTTGAAATGTGAATGGGCCCAGGTATCAGTCTTGACAAGACCATGCAAACCCAGTATATAGTGTTTCTTTTACTAGATGATTATTGCATTGATAAGATGTGACATAAAGAAAAAAAGAAAAGAAAAAATGTAACTACTTGGAAAATCTAATCTCAGTCAGCAATGCTGTAACATGTTAAGTCCTAATTTAAATGAGTATTGTCTTTGTTGGATAGAACCAAGGTGCTTTATGCAGGTAGGCTCTTTCAGTTCACTTAATGGTTGTCCACATGAACATCTCGTTGGGTTAGAGAAAGCTTAAACAACAACTTTTTCTGGGTTTACGGTTTTGAATAGCCATGCTAAAATTATTGTATGTCATTGTTTTACCTAACAGAAGTCAGAGTAAAGTTTTAAAGATAAAATCAATACAGTTGCTTTCCATCAGGGGTTGTTATTGTATTGGCTCCATTGTTTGACAGTTCAGCCTTTCAATTGATTACTAATTGTTCTAGCACACTTCACAAATGTCTTGTTCTTAAAAAAAAAAAATGAACAAAAATTCATGAATGTTTTTCTGCCTAACCAATTAATGACATCAATAAAACTTTTCTGGGTAGTGGAGTAGCATCTATATGTGAAACTGTCTACAGATGTTGCCACTGACATCAGACAAACTTCCCAAACATGTTTTCCTAGCTTGTATCTTTCTACCTTTCCTGCATTGCTTTTGAGCTTGTGATTACTGTTTCTTGCTCTACAAAGCAGTAACTTGTTTACAGTGATAGATATTTATAATCATTTATGTGTAAGTAATAAACTAATAATTTTAAACCAAACCCCCACTTTTCTTCATATTCCAGATGGAAGTACTTTTGGTTTTCCTGAAGCTATAATGTGTTTTCTTGAATGTCTTCTTATAATGCAGATGTTATGAGGTTTCCAACAAAAAGGAAACCTGTACAATTCCCTGTCAAATAGCTAGAAATATGACTCTTGACTGTCATAAAGACACGCTCAATATCAAGCCTTAGGTTGCTTATAGACCCTCTTTTGAACCTAAGCTTGCCTGCTCTTTGTAATATGTTTCTGTCAACATGGATTTCCTAACAAGTGTATCTGTAGCAGAAGAGCAGCTTGGAGCTTTCATGGCAATCCAAACATACACTGTCACAGTTCATTTGTACCTAAGATAGCTTCAGGTTTTCATTTTACTCGTACGGTTTGCTTACCTATACTTATCTCAAAACTCTAATACCAACAAAGTAGGGGGGGAAAAGGGAAGATATGCAAGGTCTTTGCCTTTTGCATTCAGAAAAACACAAGGTTCCCCAGCATCATCTGTGCTGTTTGTGGCATATGCTGAGAGGCATGGAAGTTTTTTCCTCAGTAAATTTCAAAATAGATAATTTTTTGCATAAAATCCTGTTACAGTGTGCCCACTTTAAAAAAAAATCTGTGCAACCTGGAAGCTTAGTCCAGTAGAATACAGCTCTTTCCTACTGTTTTTTGAAGCACAGACGTGGACAGGACAGGACTATTATCTATCCAGTTGCTTATTGCAGTCTTGTGAAGGTACTTGGAAAATCTGGATTGCAGCTAGTCTTCAAATAGCAAGTCAAAAGATACAGTAATCTGACTGTGTGAGACTGGAAAAATCTATGCCCTTGCTCTCTCCATTGTTTGCCTCCTGTTTGTAACTTGTTCCTAAAAATTGGTTTAGTGCATAAAAATTCCTTGGCCTACAGGATTTTCCTGCAAGGATAATGAGAATGAATAAAGGAATTGTAGGATGTTTTTTCTTTACAAGTCCTCATCAGAGGAGTAAAGACACGACATAGGAATATGAATATTTTTAGCTGCATCAGGGCTCTGAGTTCATGAGAAGATTCTCCTGGTGGGGGAGAGGCAGCCACATTGGTTTATTTTAAAATATGTTTGAGCTTTTCTGATAAATCTGTTTGAATTGTACCAGAAATTGAGAGGAAGCTTGCAACTCAGTACAGAAGAGAAAAGGATGGAAGAAGACTGTCTTAGTGATGATTATGATTCTGTTGAAGAGGATGTGTTTTCAGAACCATCTCCCACTGAGGAAACAATTACAAGCTTTGGAGACCTTCAGTTGTGTAGCAGTAGATCACTGCAGAAAGAAGCTTCTGAATGTCAGGATGCTGGGAGATGCTCTGGCCTTGATTCCAGTGCCCTTACTGTGTTGGAGTTCAACCAGGATCAAAGTAGTAAGCCTCTGTCTATCATACGCTGCTACAGTACTAGAATAATAATAATAATTATTATTATTTGAGAGCATTACTTTTAAGGGAGTCACTGCTGGTTAATTGTTAATGGTTACCCAATACTTTCATAGTCTTCAGCAAACCTGTTTTAATCTCCTGACTTGAGAGACTTGCATCCTCTTAATACTATATTAAGAATTTTTTTGCAAGCATAAATATATAGCCCTGGTTAACACACTTGCATTACCAGCCTTAGACACTTGAATTAAGACTGTCTCAGACAGTCTGTGAGATTTCTCCAAAGGTTATTATTTTTTCAACATATTATTGAATTGTTTTTGCAGTAATCCAGGCAGCCAAATCTTCCCAGTCTCGGCTTTCTCCATTTCACATCCTGCATGCTGGGTGCTTGTCGTCATAGCATGTGCTGTTCATCCCTGGTGAAAGATGTATTAATATGAGAAAGCAAACATATCTGGCTATAAGCCACTTCTTTTTTGTCAGGTCTTCTTCTTAAGAGACCTCAATGTCCAAACCCAAAATGAGTTACTAGGTCTCAGAGATGTTTAGCTTGTTAAAGGTAGAGAGTTCAGGCAGAAACCAGACCTTGGTCTACCTTCAGTATTTCTCAGAATTTCCTCCCCACTCATTTCGGGTACATTCTTTGGTTTCGTTTTTTTGTTTTGTTTTTCCTTCCCCCTCCCCGCCTTTTCCTTATCCATAGTTAATTGCTTAACTTAAGAGGAACAATCTTTGAACAAAGTGAGTAAAGGAGTGTTCCTCATTATCACAGAGGTGAGTGGAGTGTGAACGTGAAGAGGTGGCAGAAGAAGAGGTAGGGGAACAAGGGATGGAGCCACAGTGAGAACAAGATCTTCGGTAGAGTACATGATTTGTTTTTTTCCAGAGAGAAGTTTCAAAGCCTGTGATGAAAACAATGGAGGCATTAATAATTCTCAAATGAAAAAATGAAAAAGTACTCTTATGAACTACACTAGGCAACCCCCTCCCCCTTTGAAACTTCTAAATAAGACAACATTTTCGTCTGTCTTTTAAGGATATATTTTGGTATAACAATGTTAATAAGTGACTTGGGACTTTTTTATTTTTGCTTTTCTTGACAGTAATGCAGGTAAGTATCTGGTATGGATAAGAGATATTGGTACCTTATAACGACATATTTTATTTTATTCCATGAATCCAGTGCCAGCCATGCATATGTACTTCTACATCAATAGAACAGAGTCAATGAAAGGGAGGGAAGGTGGAGGTTATCACTTTAACTATGCCAGCATAATTAAAGTGGCAAAATTTTAGCAGTTAAGATCCCACTAAGTTTTCCCTGACTGGCAGCTGCTAAATACATCTGAAGTTGATTATTTCTGTTCCCTTATTATCTTGCAGAAGGGAAGCCACTACGAGTTCTCTCTGCAAAAAGAAAAGATAATGCTGAAATGTACATTCCTGTCAAACCAGCTGTGGTAAAAAATAAAATCACTCGGCCACTCTCTGCTGAGTTCTTGCACCAGAAAAGACATGAAAGAATTTGTTCTAGTAAGAAATAAGAAAATTTAATGTCAATAAGAAAAGTTTTCATGCTTTTTTTTTCCTCTCTGGCTCAGATGTAATTTCGGCACACATCTATCATTATGTGATTTTTCTTAGCTGTTGTCCTTTCTTCTTTTTGTTGTTGTTGTTACCACCTTGAGTGTTTTGGCTTGAGTAATATCGTGAGAAAGTCCACAGCCTGTATACTTGAGTCTTTGCTACATCTTCACTACCTTCCTTTTCTTCTTGCTCCCACAGCATAAAACTTTTTCCTCTCCCTTTCAGTCCTTGTGCTTGCTCTGCGTTTTCCACCTTCCCCACAGAGGTCTGTTCCCTGTGGTATCAAGAGACGTGTGTCTTCTCAAAATCAGCAATTGACGCTTTGGTAGAAGGCTTTAACACAATGCATTTATAGCAATAAAGGCATAGTTTTCCACAGCACAGCAAAACTAGCTCTGTTGCTGCTTGGGTCTGTACTTGAATTACACCTTGAACAATGCAGATCAGTTTCCAGTGCTGGGTAGATATGATGGTATCTAGTACCATACTGGAAAATGTTTTTCCTGGACTGGAGAACACCGTTTTGAAGGCATCACTGCTTATTCTAGAAATCTATTACTAATGTGCAGTCTTGATCTGGGCTAAAAAAAAAAAACAACCAAACCCCAAATCTTAGGGGCTGAAATCATGGCTGCAGTTGTTACTCCAATGCAGTCCTTACCTGAACAAATCCAATGAAATTGAGTTTTGAAAGGTCTGAGATAAAGTTTTCAGACTTACCATAGTCTGTAGTTAAGACACTTTTCAAAAAAGCAAAATCCAGACGTGTCCCAAGAAAGCAATAGAGCTAAGAGTTTTGAAAAGTCAAAATATTCATTTCTTAAATTGGCAGGAAACCAAATTGAGGAAAAGAAACTAATTCTTTTTGGCTTCAAAATAAATCCTCTTTGTAGCTTCTGAGACCCTCACCCACCATCTGTCTGAGCAGATGCTTGCTTTGACTGCTTTCCAAAGGTGGGTGTAGCATTTTCTCAGGTTATAATAGTGCTTGTTAGAATTGTTTCTGTCCAACTATCACTTTAAATCCTTACATTAATTACATTTCTGGGGGGTGTTATAGTACAGAAAAATAAAAGGACTTTATTCTGTCCCTGTGTTTGCAGAGGTGACTAATACTCGTTGAAGTTTTTATGGGTGTAGATGGCATAGGGCTTAAAGAGTGTGAATGCATACAAATCTCAGTTCGATTTTAACTTCCTATCTTTTCAAAGTAGACTTCTTGTTACTAGCATCCACTGCCATTTTACTCTCCTGCTTAGTAAACCTCACTGCAGCATTATGACCACACTTGCGTATTAGGCTGTTCTTCAATATTTTTACTTGATCTAAATGTCTGCACAACTTCAGTCTCTGTTCTTCTCTTGACTTTTGAAGTTCTTGAATGTAACCACTGTGCTTCTCTTTCAGTCCAGTCTCAGATCCTCTACTGTTAAACTTTATTTCCTTTCTTTTAAACATGTTTATAGGCTGTGATGTTTCTATTTCTCTGTGGTGTTTGGGAGGATTGGGATGCATATGGGCCTTTTGATAACTACTTAAGTGATAAGGTAATTTATTTTGCTTTGCAAACAGCAACTCCTGACTCCCCTTGTTTTTCTAGAAAACTCTGGGGATTCCTCCAAAATAGCTAAACACCCCAGATACATTGAAAAACTCTTGTGTGCTGAAATTATATATACTTCTTTTTCAGTGAACTGTTACGATGCATTTCCTTTAAATACCAGAACAAAGCAAGTACAGAAAATCTTAAGGCATAAACCCTATGTTTTTCACTTTTCTGTTCTCCTCTTATGATACCATTTCAGCTGTTGTCTAAAGTAGATGTGACCTGGAATCTCAATAAAAACAAATTAGAGCAATTCAGCCTCGCTTGGAATAGTTACAGACTGCTAGCAAAGCCCTGCCTCAGTAACTGAAGTGGATGTTTGAAACGCGTGCTGTTGTAATGTTCCGTACTTGTATGTCTGGACAAATGAATATTCCTTCCTTCTTTTTGTGGCAGGACCATTAAATCGACCAGAACGACCGCTTTCAGCAACTCGAAAGAATGTGTGTGAGGAGGATCCTGATTTCTCAGTTATGGCTGTGGTTAAAGCAATGCAAATTGAAAATGAAGTCTTGCAGACAGATTGGCAAAGGCAGACAGTTTCCACAAGCTCTCCAAAGGTATGGTGAAATACAGAAGAGGGCTGTTTGATCAAGTAGCAAAATCTCAGTGAATTACTATCTTTTACATATTAAGATTGTGTATGAATGAATGGTGATGCCTCTTTAAGCGTAATTGAATTTGTATTGTTCTTCTGTAGGGTGATTTTCTTTAATCTGCTTCCCCAGGATAGCATCCCACAGCTCTCTTGATTTCAGGGATCACTGAGCAACTGATAGACTAGTCACAATATGTATAGACATATGGCTTGAGCCATTTTCATTCTGGAAGCTTCCTAAATGAGATAATGTGATTTCAGTACCAATAAATCTTACCTTCTTACTGGGCTTGTTAATATGGGCACTGTTGCCTGTTAATACATGCTCTGCTTTTGGAGCAGAGCTGTCATGTACACTGCTACCTCTTAGTGAGGAGGAGCTGGTGTGGGTTTCCAGCACCAATGTGTGTACATCTCTTAGATCAAACATCTGTGTTTAAAAACAATTAAAACCTCATAAACAAAGAAAACCACAAAAATCCATTCCCTTCTGATTCAGGTCAGACCATTATTCCTTGTTAAGTTAAAGAATAAGGAGGCATAAAGAAATTTGAGCAAATTTACAAAACTCTCTGTTACGGACAGTGTTCATGGATTCAAAGTCTGCTTCCAGTTTGGTGTTTAAGAGACTCACTTTTATAGGAAGGAGAAGAGATATGCCTAGACATTGTTGGAGGTGCTCATTTGAACACTGAGGGTTTCCAAGACAGCTGACAACTTTTACCTAAGCTGATGCTCTCTGAAGTTGTGAGTTGGTGCTATGATGAATATCCACTGTCATCTCTGAGCTAACATTAGGTTTCTGGGGAGTTTTGGTTAGGAACAAAGGTGAAAACATTCTTTTACTATAGGTAAGTACTTTACATATGGTTTCACTATCTAGGTCAAGTTTTCAATCTTATTTCTCTTGGTTTTGAGATATATATATATATAGCTTTGTGATTGAGAGAACAAATTCCTTTGAATATTCTCATATAATATATCTTCCCGCTAACATTAGGACTGATTTTAATATTGTTGTGCTTAAATGAAAAATAATTAAATAATACCTAAAACAGATGTAATTTTGCCCTGACACTTGAGATGGAGTTTCAAAAAACCCCTGCAAGTTCTCAGTCTTAAAGCTGACCTAACTGATCTTTCAGAAGTAATTTAATTTTGCTTACACAATTAAGGGATTATTGAACTTGGCCTTTAATATTTAAATGTATAACAATGCAGATTTTTTACTACTTAAAAAAGCAATTAACTTATAAGCATTTTAAAGTTCTCTTAGTCTTAAAAATTTATAGAAATGGAGTTCACCTAAGAATAGAAGGACTCTTCTTTTTCTGACTAGTTTTTTGCTGATGCTGAGTATTCTGTCTGACAAAAATTACCAACAAATTTTAACAAAGGGAGCAGGATATTCTTACAAAGTGGGGTACAGGCAGAGAAAGAGCCTATAACCCTGTAAGAACTGCAGGACTTTTCCTCTGTTTTCTTTTAGATAGTCACTGCTGATGGTTCTATCTTTAAAAAAATAAATCAAGGTTTTATTCTAATGAAATGAGCTTTTTTGGGGTTTAAAAGTCTTTATGATCCTTTTTTTGGAGAAGGAAGAAGACTAAGCAGACCTGTGCCAAAGCTTTGGCCAACTCTGAGTCCTACCAAATGTATACAATGGGATTTCAGACATATATATGTATATGTAATAGTCATCAGAGAATGCTTTTACATTACTTTTCTTCCACACAGATCAAACTCCAAGCTCAGCTCTTTCATTGCAAATCAGGACCAGTTCTGTTAAATGTGCTTCAACTCACTATAGAGTTACAGATTAGCTAAGGTTAACTGAGACCAGTGCTAGGCCCAAACTATTCATTTATTCCAGAGATGCAGATTGATACTCATTGGTATGTGGAAAACAATGTGAATTAAACATGTTCATCTTTTTCTTACTTAGAGGGAATTTTCTCTTTCATCTGTTGTTTCTGCAATGGCTGAACCTCCAGGAAAAAGCCAGCCAAGGACTGCAGTCATAAAAGCTGTTGAGAGAATTTGTCCTTTTGGAAACAGGTATATATATTTCCTTTAAGACTACCTTCCTTTTTTGAGGAGATGTTTTCCAGTATACCAGCTGGCGTAGTGTAGTACTGCTACACCTGACAATCTTTAGATACCATAATGCAAGTGACAGTAAATCAGGGAGAAAGTTCCAGCCTTGGGCCAGTCTCTGTGCCAACATCTTCCTCTGTCTCTATATTACCTATGTCTTGCTTCGTCAGACTGCTGTAGAACCAGCTGAGAACTCGAGCCCTGTCTTTTAACCTAACTGTGTATCGAAGGTGGGATGCTGCAACAGTTACTGTTCAGTGTGAGGGTACACAGGATTCTTCTGTGGGGTGTGTGTGTTCATCTTATCTTTTCACCTTTGCACCAGCTAAACTGTTTCTTAAAAATACAAGAATTATGAGGAAGTAACATGTAAAATAATATGTATGTTTCAGACAACAGGAGAATCTCCTGAAAGTCCTTGCTGAGCCTGAGAGCCATTCTGCCCATGATAATGACATATTCCTGTCTGGTGACAAACCTGAAGTAGATTCCATGTTGAGAGAGAAGGTTTGTGTTTACATGCACCTGTACTGATGCTTGCCAGTATTACTGAAATAAAAGTACATTGAATGACCTGTATTCCACCAATTCCACCTTATGGCAGGGTAAGAGAAGAGAATGTCACCATTCCTTTGTTCATCAGAATGACAAAGAACAGAGAGTTGTTTTCTCCCTAGGTTTTGTAAGAGGGTCATAAGTTCTCTTCTCTTACCCTGCCATAGATTTATTAGTTGATGTGGGTCAGAACTGGTGAAACCTGGAATGACTGAATGCGATCCAGATAGCCTGGAGTTTGCAAGCTTTTTGCTTCTGATCCATCAGTAATGTAGCCTTAACAGTCTTAATTTTCTTCTGTGTTTTATTGTTTTGTCACTTATGTTTATACCATATTTCATTTCATTCCAGACGACAACCAGTATGGAAGTATGTGATGCCATTTATGTGACTATGGAACTTCTTTCTAACTGGGGAAATCCAGTAAACGTGGGCCTGAGTGAGGTGGAATTCTTTGATTTATACAATGAAAAGATATTTGTGTCTCCTTATGACGTGGACATTCGAAATGCTGACAACTCAGGGGATTTGTGCTGCTTGGTCAATAAGAACTTAAATGTAAGACAGCTTAGTCGTGGAAGTGAGAATTTCTCATTAGAATATTTCTTTAATATTCTGTCACTAGGTTTTTTGTTTAGAGACATGATTGCATTTTGTCTGAACTGCATAACAACTATATGATAATTTAAAAAAAATACAAAGATTGCTTATTATTAGCAAATTCAGCTTTCCTGTCCAAAGATGTTGGTATTCAGTTATAATTTTGCTATAGAACAAAATTTGATTAATTTGCCTGACTGACTTAACTGAGCAACTGGAAGGAGGCAGCTTTAACTCTGCCTCCTTATATATTAACTCTGTGGTATTGTCTTGGATAAAACACATTCAGTTTTTATAATATTCTAATGTAATCATAATATTTGTAGAATGAGATCATAAAACTTTTAAGGACAGGAAATTTCATACTTTTACAGAATGTCTGCTGATAAACTTAAGTAATTCTTGTGATCTGAAGGTGTGGGAGCTTCACTGCTAACTTCTTTCAGACGTTTAATATGAATTTAAGTAAACGTAAGGAGGAAATGTGTATTTTCCCCCATCCCCTTGTTATCCTTTTACCTAGGGAAGAATCACATAAGAATAAGATTGTGTAGATAGATAGTTTTGAACAAGAGACTAAGAAAAATGTGTGGCATTGTGAAAATATTTCATGGCTCTTCTGTGAGATAGTAAGATGAGGAGACATGAAGTGCTTACATACTAAAGACAGTGAACAAAAGACAATAACCGGTAGGAACTTTTGATGCTCCTGAAGAGATGAACAAATGTCCATAGCCCTTCATACAGTCAAAATTTCATTTGTGCTGCGCTTTCACTGTGTGTCCTTTGTCTCCATGGTTCCTCAAAGCTAGGATTCCAGTAAAAATTAATGTTTTTAGTGGATGAGGATAATAAATGACTTAGTGTATTAAAAAATATAAATGAAAACTCATTTCATGCTAGTGATACTTTTGTGCTTGCAGGGTGAATGAGAATAGAAAGAGGGCAAATACGCAGTAATCTGAAATTTAGTTGAAACTTAGTGTGGAGTAGTATTTCCGGAGCAATATTTTCACTTGAACCATCTTTCTTACTGTCTCCTGAGAATTGTAGTTTGAGTGTCGTAAATACCCATTCTCATTTATGTCTGTGCTCTCTGGCTGATGAGACTTTGGTAGCAGCAGTAGTAGTAGCAGCAGTGACTCTTGTGCTTCCTACATAATTATAAATTATGTCATAATATATTCATTAAGCCATTATAAACCTGTTATTCTTAGCATTTCTCATGTATTTATATATCCCATTCTTCTTAAATAATGAGGTTTTGTATTTCATTGATTAATATATTCTTTTGATTTGTGACACTTTTAATCTCCTCTCTTGAAGCTGGCAAGATATTGCATCAGAGAAGATGCAATGTGGACGGGGAATATGGTCATAGAATGTGGATATGTGATAACTGAACTGCTTACTCCTGCAGGAGTCAAAGCAGCATTTCCAGTTTGTGTGCATTTCAGATCATACAGGAAAGCTTTTGGGTGCATTAGAAAAAACTGCAAATTGATGACTCTCCAAGCGTCTAGTATTTTCAACACAATGAACACTTAATATAAAAACTTACTTTGTGGAAAACTTGCTTTACCACAGTTAAAACACTTCCATCTTTGATCATTTAGGTGTACATTTGTCTTTGAGAACAGACATACTCTTATAGAAGATTGGGCATTATATTTATTTATTTATTTATTAATTACCTTTGCAGACTTCTAGAAGAACATCTAAATTGCTGCTTCCCTTGTACTTTGTGATATGCTGTGAAAGAAAAAAACGCCCAGCAGAACATCAGGTGCTCTCAACTAAGGAAATGGTGCCTGATGGATATAATGCTTAATAAAGCATTATATTATTTATATATAGAGAGAAATGTAAAATAGGTATTTCATTGAAATTGCTTTCTGTAAACCTTTCTGATTCTTACATGCATATATAGGTCTTTTAAACCTCAGAATGACAAGGACAGGTAATTGTAATCCTAGACATAACTGACAAAGGTACTTCTTCACAGTGGTGAACTCTCAGACCCATGTCATTCCTCTTCACAGTGCTTGAGCCTTCCTTTACTTTCCAGCAGGTATATCTTCATGCCCACACAAAGCAGTGTCTTGAGCCAGTCTCCCACAGAATCTAAGACCAAAGGTTCCCACGCTTACTTTTTTTTTTCTCTTGATCCAGTTCAAATGTAATTCCTACTCCTTATATATCACCCTGATGCTTCAAAGAACTTTTGGGCTAGATTTTTCAGTGCTAGTTGCGAAGACAGTAACTCCAGACTTGAGTATGTTATGTGAAGGTACGGACATCACTCTCACTCTTGGTGATAAAACATGGGCCTTCCCCAGTCTAGTGAGTTTTGGCATGGAGTCAAGCTGCCTTCAGTTTCTGGTGTCAGATGGTTGACATGCTGACAGTGACTGTAACACCTGTGAGTTTGTGTATCCTCAGTTGTAAGCAATTGCTTCCACTGATAAACAAAACAATTGCTACAGCTGCCTCTCACTCAAAACACAATACTTGGCCTGGCTCTGATATGCCTTCTATTTGGAAAATCATGTGCAACTTTCCAGAGAAAGTAGTGAGAAGCATGAACAGGTCTTTTCAAAGATCCATGCTGAATCTGGTGCCCTCCTGTGAAGGCACTTCTGGCGCTATTTCAGTACACACCAGAACCCACTGATTTCTAGGGAACCAGCTCCTGACTGGAGAGGTCTGGAAATCGATCACTTACCAGATGTTGTTTGCTGTTGGAAAATGATTTTTTTTTTTTAATCATTCTTGTTTGATAGTATGGCTTCAGTAATATGATTTAGCTTTGAAGTTGATCCTGGAGTTGGGTTTACACTAGTTTGAAGAGCTATCCTTCATGTCTTCAATGTTAAGAGACAACTTATTTTATATAGAAAGGATTAAACCTGTCTGGCACTCGTATGGCTGTTTATGCCCAAAACTGACATTCAAAGCAACAACAGTCTCCCAAAGCTTTTGAAGAGTTCTGTGGGGCAGAGTCTTTGTGAGCCATCAAAGCTTGGAGAATGAAGATGACCACTCTGAGAAGTGGCCCTGTTCATGATTTCTTTGAACAGACTGGCAGAGCTCTGTCCATTCCATCATTCGGTAGGAAAGTTTTGTTGTTACTGCTTTCAGGAAAAACTGACAGACTCACTTCAAAGTGAAAGGATATGGAAAAATACTGACTTTGTGTACGTACTGTGTGACTAGACGCTATGTACTATGTATCCTTGAAAACAGAAAGGGAGCTAATTTATCTGCTAATCTCAGATCACTGAAATGTTGTCTGCATGCATATTTACTTTGTGCCCTCATTTGTCTCATTTTTGGGGTAACATTTGACATCAAGTATATTAATATTCAACATTTTGATTCTGTGACTCTTTACTTCTTGCTTCTTTCTGAGCTGCCGCACATCCTTTCCCTCCACTTCTGAATGTGTAGGGGCGGCTGTTCTGAGCAATATTGAGATTTAGGCATTCTTTGGTACTTTAAAATGTCTTGATCGTCAGTGGTCTGTAAAATTCATGTCGGGAGTTTCTGTTAGAAACATTTAGAAAATGTTAGAAAATTTCAAGTGTAGAGTCCTATATATAGCTCTAGAGATCTAGAAGTGAAATTAGATGCCTACAAAGCCTGATTAAAACAGAGGCAGTGAAATAAAATTCTATAAGATTCCCCTCTTTAGAGGGCAAAACAGAAGTGTAAGCACTTTAAGAAATCGTAAAATGATTATGCAGTGTCCATTGTGCTCAGTGATCCCCTCTAGTGCTTGCAAAGCTGATTAATTTGATTAAAATAAACTGGGCTTGCCCTGACCCTGCATTTACAAAGCATGGCAGACTGTCATTTGTGAGCGTGCAGATGTCTTACTGGGACAGCGAGCAGCTGACCTTCATCTAATTGTCAGGTTGTTGCAAGCTGTCTTACAGGCAAGAGGGTCGGATTTACTGTTTGGAAATGAGGTTAAGATTTTGCTCTTAACATAGCAGATTTTCGTAAATGGTTACTTTTCTAATCGATGTATATTTTTTGTGGGGTGGTGAATTAATTAAAATATCCTGCTTTAGGAGAAAAAGAGTATTAGTGACAGTCTGCTTGTACATGTTCTTAGATCACGGAGAAAAGCTTCCTTTGGATGTGCCCTTTCCATCCACTTGTCCAACTTTACTTTGTTATCCGCAATCCCACCCGGTCACATGACTTTGGTATATCCAAGATCAAGATTTGGAATTACAGCACAACAACTCCCAGTGTAAGTAGTCTGTTCTCAACTCTATGTATGTTGTACCTTGCCTAGGGAAACTCAGTTTGATCTTCTTTCCGAAAGTATGAAATAAAAGTAGATACCATTTTCCCTAATAAAATAGGGAGCTAGGAGGGGTCCGTGTCTACTGTAAGATTTGCTTTTGTCTTAATTGTAAGTGGTAGCAATGTAATTTTAATGTTTACATAGGCACGATGAGCATTTTCTTTCAAAGCTATTAGAAGTCTCTAAAGACCTAATAAAAGGCTTCCATATTCTGTCACTGAATCCTCTACTGTAGTAAGAAATAAAGATACAAAGGTAAGTGCATCTTAATACTCAGTACTTTCAGTTGTTTTATCACAATAAAAAGAAACGTGTTTCGATATGTTTTTTCTCATGTATAGGATAAATAGGCTGACTGTTGCTCGATTTCAGTTTTGTCACTTAAATTGAAAAGTATGCTGTGTGTTCGTAATAAAACAAGTAGTCTAGTGTTACAAGAGAGACATCTCACGGCAGATGGTCTCTTGTTTGTGTGTTTGAAAGTCACCGTGAAAATTATTCTTGTTTGTACGCTGCAATGTTAAGAAAAAAATCCCAGGTACTAGATCAAAGAGGATTTGCTGTCCTGGATTATAAATAAGAGGCTTTATCTCTCTGGTTTTGCTCTCATCCATGTTCTTATATAAGCACATATGGTAATTTATACATATGGAAATGGCCAGGGAAGGGACAGCTTAAACAAATTTACTATAACGTGATTTATGTTTATTTTCTGGAATTCTAATAGCTTTTTCTATTAAAATGTGGGCTACAAAATGTTCCATCATCATTACAGAGTGTGAAAAGGACTGCTGTTTTAGGAGGTAATGGCATGATTTGTTACCAAACCTATTGAATATAATGCAGGGAATACATATAAAGGTATTTCTCTGTTTCAAGGCACCGTTTTTTTTAATCAACTGCTATGAGGCAAGCTGCAAAATCCATTAGGAGTATAATCCCATGGATTTTGGTGGCAATGCAGCAATCTACTCTAACTAAAGACATGTCTCATTATACTTAAGATGAAAGAATAATACAAGCAGTTCTGCGCAATTCTGTAATTTGTCATGAGGAAGTTTTGTCTGAGAAGTATAAAACCCCAAAATATAATTGGCTAACAATTCTTTTCCTGCTAGTGTGAATCCAGAGCCAGACTTCTGTGCCTTTTTTTTTGGTAATCATTCTAACATCCTTCTTCAAAAACCACATAAGTGCGAGGTGCCCCAGTAGTTCTTAAAAAAATAGGCAAAAAATTAATTCAGGCCAGTACTTTCGTACGTCTGAATTTTAGAACTTGAGTCTGAAAGTAGAAAAAATATGTCTGAAGGAAGCTGTAAAAGTCAGATTACATCATTGTCATAGGTTTTTGGTTCATTGAATTACAAGGAAGGTCTCACAGAATGCTTCATCTTGCCTTTATTTACCTCAGATGAGGTCTGTGGAAAAGGAGGTCATTTTAGTCTGCAAGAAGAGATCAAGTGTAAGGGCAGCCAGTTCTTTTCAAGTTAGTTTGAAATATTCAGACATTCTGTGAATACTTGCTAGAGCCTTGAAATTGCATCGTTACTTGGTGCTATTAAAACTCTTTTCATAAGTTCCGATAAAATGTCTGTTGTATATCTTCACAAATCTGTGAATGGAATTAATGCTTCAATGCATGAAGGTCTTTGTTGCTGTCCAGTTGGATCGTTTTCTTCTTCGAGTGATTGCTTGTATACGTGCTCCTCATGTGACTATGTTCATGGCCGTTGTCTTGAGCTGGAGATTTTTTTTTAGTGCTGGACTGCCACCGGGGTGCATTTTCTGTAAGAATGCAGCAGCTTTGTGCCAGCAGAGTTAGGTTTGTAGAAGAAATTTTTTCTTCTAGTTCTTGCCGCCTTATCTCTTGCTCCTTCTTTTTCACGCTTCTGTGAGAAGTCAGGCAGAGGCAACTTCAGGTCTTCTGTCCAGCTTTAATTCACAGGAAAATGCCTCTGTTTTTAAGCTTTGTCCTTCATGCACAAATATCACTGAAATGGCTGGGAATACCATCCTCGTTGCTCCATTAGAAAGCACCATTCCAGCAGGCACTTTGTGAGGGCTGAAGGTGCATGCTGGGAAGGAACATCGAGGGAAACTGTAGAACTATTTTCACAAAATCTTTCATTTTTTTCTCTCTGATGTTGATCATACCTGCTTGCTTGTTCTACGACATTGTGCTATTCTGATTACTCTTCTGGGAGGGAAGAACCCTGCCTTGGGTGAAGTACTGCGTGTTAGTTTACAGGGTGGTTTCTTGATGGAATTACTCATGAGGAAGGGATTTCTCCAGCCTCCTCATGCTTGAGGAGAGTTAAGTGGTGGCACTAGGGAAGCTAACCGTTTTGTCGATCTTCCACACCACATGTGATCGCTAGGCGACTGGAAGTTTAGAAGCCAGGTGGGAGGGCATGTTCTTAGTCTTGTGTCTGCATATGTTTGGTCTTGGAGTCCCTGAGATCTGTTCATATTTTTCCTCCCTGAGCCTAGGTCTGCTTAGAATTTTGGTGCGTGAGATTTTCATTAGCTCTTTTATTAGTTCTTCATTAATAGAAGGTTCTTCTGAGCTATTGGCTTTATTAATGCCTGCCCCAGTTTGGTCTGTCTCTAATGTCCTATAAATGTCTGTTAGGGTTGCCTGATGCATCTTCATGCAATCTGAACACCTCTTTTGCTTCCTACAATACCTATCCCAGATATTCCAGAGATTGGGAAGTCATTTCCTACTGACTAGGGTAGTAATTTTGAGGTTACTGGCCCTTTTCTGTGCTTGACTGCCCATCTTTCAGGGAGGGTAAGCTCCACCATCTATCTCATTTTGTAATGTTTTCTCTGCCTACCTTCCTCCTCCGGTACTGGTGGGTGAAGATTCATTTCAAATCCTGTTGTTCTTTAGAGGTTGCAGATTTTAATTAAAACGCATGAAACTGACAAACACTTTTCAAAATATACCTGTGTATATTTCCATGGTTTCATGCAGTTTATATCTGTTCCCAGGTAAAAAATACAGACCAAAGGTTTGAGTATATCTGACATCAGTAGGGGCTAGGATACTATGTAAAAATGTTACAAGTATCCCAAATTCAACTGTAAATATCCAATATCTCTACCATTTAAGGAGTACACTAACAGTCCAGAAGTAGAGAGATTAAAAAAAATAACATTACTGGGCATCCTGATAGTCTTTCTCTTCCCCATCATCATTTCCGGCAAAGCCATGTAGTCAGTTTTTAATATATACAATTATTAAAGTGTTTTGATCCCCAATTAGATTAACCTAGCAGTGTCCTTGTTCAAGGGGAGAAAATATCATGTTTTATGGCCAAATGCATCAGTACAGACATATAGCACTTTATGATACTCTAGGAATAACACAGGCAGTCATGTCATAATGGCCAATTAAACTGGGTTTACAGCTGTTCTCTGAGAAGTTAGTGAAGGTTATCTTTTTCTATCAGGAATGTGTCTTGCATTCCCACACCTACTCCCCTCCCTCAGCTGTACCTTTCTTGTTATGCCTGCATCTTCCGTTTTTCCCCCTGTGTAGGTCCATATTACATTTTTCACCTCATACTCATTATTGAATGGAAGCTATAAAGACTCGTAAGCTGTAAAGAGTGTGTGCAGGAGTGAAGAACTGGAGCCACTTGTACCTGAAGGTGAAGGAGTAACTGGCTTAGGCTGGGAGCAGAGGAAAGTTTAAATTGCATTCAAGGGCATCCAGGAGATGAGCAAGAGGGACGAAACTGAAACTTCTTACTTTCATGAAAAGCTTCTTATTTTCCATGAAAATAAGGAAAGAACAGAGAATCTAAAAAGATTCTACACTGATGGACACATTACTGAAATTTAGAGGGCAGAAAGGAGATGGATTTTGCCTTATCTTCGAGATTTTCTTTGAAGATACCGGTATTTTTGATGAGAAGGAGAAAAAGGTTAGATGGAAATGATAGAGTATAGAAAGAACATTAGTTCCAACTTCAGGGGAATGAAAAAAAAAAAAAAAAGGTTTTAGTGAGTGGCACAGAAAAGAACATAAAGTTGTGAGTGGCAGAGTTGTGTTTGAGATAAAGGCCTTCTATTTAAAAGGCTAGTTAAGTGTTAGAATAGGCTATGAAGGCAGATCATTTGAAACTGTTAAAAACAGATTTCTTCACAATGGTATAGGTTATTTTACTTTTTCCAGTTAGAAAGAGATGGACCAAATGATTTTTTCTTTTTAATGTCCTTTCCAGCCCTGTATTTCTATAACTCTTTATAACTCTTTTTAACTCTAGTGGCTTTGATCTGGGGGGTGGTTCGCTGTGGAACATGTTATAAAAGTCATGAATCTTAAAGATGCTGAAGCAAAATGTGCCTCTGGAATTTATATCCTGATCAAATATAAGCATACTTAATCTAGACTTCTTTGCTCAAGCTTTTCTAAATATTCAAGCCTTGTCAGCCAGAATGGTTCAGAGTAGCGTCTAGCAGGGTTTTTAGTCCTTTTAAATAAAATCTTAAGTATTCCATGATATTTTCAGTAGTTTGAGCTTTTGATTAAAAAGTAGTCAAAAGCATGTTACTGATATGGGTTTTTAATAGTTTTTCATCTGTTTATTGATTACGTTCAAGTGTCAGAGTTCCAGAACAGTGATATCTAATGCTTGAACAGCTTAACTGAAACCTTCATACTTTTATTTTTGTAGGACCTTGATGTTGGAGCAAGGAAGGTGAGGTTATATATCAATGAGAACCTTGTATTTGATGGTGAACTAGAGAGAGCTTCTGGAGATCTCTGCACTGACCATAGCACTACAATTGACCTCACAGATCACAAGCAAAATACCTCTGCATATTCTTCAAATGAAGGGAAAGAAGTAAACGCACCTGCAGTCACCCAGAAGAGAGCAGACTTAAATTTTAAATGCTTACAGTCAAACAGTACTTCACTAAACTGGAAATCTCTGCCAGAGGACAATCATCTTGAGCGTAAGATGAACTCAAACAGCTTTACGAAGAAAAATGTGTCTGAGTTAGAGGATGATCTAAAAGTTTTACCATCTCATGTTTGTATAAAAGATGCTAAAGAGAATGCAACAGCACAAGCAGTTACGCATCTTCTTCAGTCTGATGATGAACTTGCTTTGAGCAAGCAAATGGAAAAGCTAACAGGAAGAAAATTGTCTGATTCTACAGGTGCAGTTCCCTCTTGGTTACAGTCATCTTCCCAAGTAACAGAGAGTAATCAAGTTATTTCCAGTAAGCAGAAGCCTCCCTGGCTTGCTACAGAACATGGTTTAGGCTTGAGATTTCAAACACAGTCAGATGGAATCATGAAAAACTTTTCTGATCTGACTGAGGGTGTCAAATGTCAGAGAAATGGACTGGGAAGATCCAGTAGTAGAAATGCAAATGGAGGTGAGAGATCACAAACGCTAAGCAGAAAGGAGGATGACGTGGGCCTGGACGTTTTGGAGCAACCTTCTAACAAAAATTCCTGCAGCTCACAGTACCCTACAAGTGGAAGGAGAAGTGTTAGATGTGCAAAAAAGATAGGATTAAGCACTGTAAATCTTGGAGAAGATGATTCTGCTCTCAAAGGTAAGAGCTCACAATAGCAACCGTAGTGCAAGTGCTGACAAGTTCTCCCTTTTGCAGATGCACAGAATCATTTAGGTGGGAAGGCACCTCTTGACATTCCTGAAGGCCTAGGCAGGGGGATTTTAGTTTTGCTATTTACAGTATTCAGTTTTTTCTCATTCATGCTATGACAGTGCTCAGTCTCTCTCCTTGTCCTACACCTGATGTGAAATGCTTTTCTGACAAATTTACATTCTGAGTTAGTTTTTTTTAATTTACTGGGAGAAGATTGAAGATTATATTTCAGTAAATTATATGCTAAAATTGACAGTCCTGCAGACAGCAAATGTTTGCTAATATCATGGGAAATCTGCAAAAAGATAAGGTGTGACCTCAAGGTAGTGAGTAAATTGACAGTTTGTGTAGTAGGTTTGTGTCTTTCTCAGTGAGAATATATGCTGAATGTATTTGTTCAGAGTGATTGGAAAACTGCCCTTATTTTCCCTTCTCTGCTCATGAGATCACATACCTCTTTCAAACCTCTCCCTCAGACATCTCTGCTTATTTATGAAGCTTTTTCTTGTAAATTTAGCTGTTATCTCCTCCATGCTTTTGATTATCCTTTTCATTCTTCTTCAAACCTTTTTTAGTTTGTCTGGATCCTGTTGGAGGTGGAAGATCCAGATTTGTGTACTTGTGTTCTACCTCTGGCAACAGTGTGTGCCCCGGGAAAAGTATGAGAACTGGCCAAGTTGTGAAGTTCCTGCTCTCTCCCAATCTTTGGCAATTCATGGCTAAGAAATTTTCTGTGTGGGGGGTAATATTTTTGTGCTTAACCACTATAAATAACACAAGAATAGAATTTCTTACCCACAAGTTCTAGTTTGTCTTGCTTTTAACTAACATTTTTGGGTTTCTGTTGCTTAGGATCTATTTTTAATCTCCTCTGTTCAGTTTCAAGCCATGTGTCACTGACTTTTTTATTTTTTTTTGGACCCTTCATACCTCTTCTTTGGCATCCTGTAAGACTTGACTCAAATGAAGATAGTCTGACAGAACAAGGACAACAAGCCCCAGAGAATTGGAAGACGAGGTTACAAAAATACGAATTGAAATTTTGGGAGTGATTTAGCATCAGAAAAATGTACATGATAGTGTAGCTTGCTGTATACTGTATTTGGGTGTATACATTAAAGTTATGGTCGTAAGGGACTGGAAATATGCGTAAGTGCAGGAATGCCAGCTCAAATATCAACAGCTTTGCAGACAGGTGAGGAAAATGGTTCTTTCTAAACTTAGAATATCTAAATTTTTTCTTCTCTGCCCATCTGTGGAGAAAACAATAATCTTATAAGTATGTCTGCAATTATACCTCAAAGAAGAAAAAAGTACGGAAGTAGTTGGAATAACTGCCTTCACCCACCCACTCACCACAGCCCTTTTGCTGTTTCACACATTTCACAGTACCTCTGTTATATTAAAAACTTGTCAACATTATGGAAAATATAAATAAGTCCCACCTTAGTAATTTCTGTTTGGTTGTAAAAATGCTAAAAATTGAGAAGTTTTCATGTAAACTGTAAGATGAGGCTTATTATGATTCTAATTATACTGTTCTCTAATGTTGCTCAGAGCAGGTTTTTCTGGTGCTTAAAACTCCCAATATGTGTTTGTCCCTGGGAAAATTGCATGCCATCGAGCAGCTTTTGTTCTCTCTGTGCTGTACTGTGCAGGGTAAAGCCATCTTCGCAGTGGAGCTGAGTGAGCATTAACCACAGGGAAACAGTATTAAGCGTTTCCCTAAGAGTGGTGAATTTTAATTGGTACGGGGCTACGGGAACTGCAGTTTCCCAATAGCAGTATGTGACAATGGGGAGGCTGCACAAGCTCGTATGCAATGTCACAGCCCGCCTTTGGTCACTAAATGAAGAATAATGAGAACAACAGAAATTAAAACTAGCACATACATGCATATTTGGCTCGAGTTAATGTTGCTATAAAAACATACAATTTTTCTTTGATAACTGGTTTAATGTGCAAAGGAAATGATGGCAGTGTACTGATCAAATTTGCAAATAACATATAATTTGGGGTGTTATGAGTTAAGAAGATTAAAGAACAGCACAGAAAGATGAGCTTGAGAACTGGAGTAATAGCTTTGGAATGCAATTCAATAGTGCTGCTAGCAGGGTCATTTGGGGACTAATAACAAAAAATTAAGTTGTAAGCTGAGTAATCATCAATTGAAAATGACCGAGGAAGAGAAGGATCTTGGTTGAGTAGTTGGTAACAGATTGACTATGAAATGCTAGTGTGACGCAGGCATGATTATAGTGATGCACTCTGAGGATGTATCAGCAGAGGCATTTCTGTTAGTTAGGGGAATATTAATATCTCAACACAGGCACTTGTGAGATGTCAGTTGCAAAACTGCAGTTCTGATCATCCATTTTCAGGAAAGCTGATTACAGAGTGGAACAGATACAGAAGAGAGCTTTTAGAATGATTTAGGTAATGAATTGTGTGATTGCAGCATGGAAATATGATTGCTATTTATAACTGCAGGAAGTAAAAATGAGATTAACACAACAGAGGGAGAAGAAAGGTAGTTTTTTTCCAAGCTAACGTTGCCTCAAATGTAGTTTACTGAAGTTCTGAGAGGAATTGTGTGGAGTGTGTTGCCATTGGAAGCAGGGCAAGGCACTTGGTGATTCAAGAAATCCCCCCTAAACCCATAGGGGAGGTGCACATTGCAGGTGTCATCATTTCTGGATGCTGGGATAGCATCCACCATACAATCCTCTCAGGCATGCAGAAGACTGGGAATGTATCTGTAACATCTGCAAGTGGGATACTTTTGTTTTGCATGCAGAGTTTGTTCACGTGGCTCCAATAAAAATAATAAATTTTAGATTCTAAAAAAAACCAGCCCAAACCCTGTAAGCCTTCAGCCATTGGCCTGTGGTTTTGGGCTATTCTCTGCTTTCATTTCAGAGCTCCACTTTTCCTGTTGTCACTTCTTAACATAGCTAACAAACCTGTTAACCTCCCATTGACAGTAACTCCTGTTGAACTGCTGTAGAAGTGCTTCAAAGCTGTAATCTCTGTACTGCTTGAAGTATGTAATGTTTAAAAAAAAAGGAAAAAAAGGGAAAAAACCTCCAAAACAAGGAAAACCAGTGGATGTCAAATACTCTTCTGTACATCCTCATTCTGAAATTTTCAAACTTTGACATTTTAAAGTGGTAAATATATATACAGTGTCATCTTCTTCAGGTAAATTGTGAGGCTCTGGGAAGTAGTTTGGGATCACCCACCTCATGAGTATCCATATGGATGATGGTTTGAACAAGGGAGTGACTTAAAAAGTCTGATATTCTCTGAAGTATGGACCTCTGCTTCCTCTCTGTATTCCCCTTGTGGGGTAAGGAGGAGTGGCCAGGTTCGTCTCCAGCCTTTCATTCTGGAAAACAACCCTCTTTTAGGTAGTTTCCCATCTGCTTTAAAATTCTTATTTTTATCTCGCTTGTGTATTGTAAATGATTATTGGCCACAGATAGATTAGGAACATTGCCTCTTTCCAAAAAGAAAGTTGAAAGTTAGTCTTGAGAAGTCTTTTGGGAAATTATTATTTTGCATTTTACAGCTATTGGCATTTATTCTTGATAACCATTTGTTTTAGTATACACTCAAGGACATTGTACAGAAGTAAAATCTAGCCCATGGGTCTGTAATTCTTTAGTACTCCACTTGCTTTTCTTCATTTATTTGAAGAAAATACATAAGTGACAGCTTTATTGAAAATCTTTGTTATTATCTGCTCTTAATTGTTTTGAGGTGGAAATTAAGCAGTTCCCAAGTGCAGTCACAAGGAGAGCATGCTTTGCTCCCACTGTGCCCCTCTAATTTGTCGTCTCCACTGCGTTCCCATTAGATCCTTTGTCATTATCCCCCTTCTACATCTCACTTGCTGAAAAGTGAGAAAAATATTTGGGTGTTACCTGCACAGAATGCAATGCTGACCTCATTCTTGTTGTATGCTGAACCTACGTCTTTTCTCATCACTTTTCTTTATATACTCGTGGCTGATTTTGACAGGAAGCCCTACCTGTTCTCTGTAATGCTTTATAAACTTCACCACTTAAGCCATTTCCAGCTGTTTGAAAGATGTTCTGCAGAAATGCAGACAGATGATTTAAACTGTCGTGACAGCCACATAATAAGTATCACTGGGCAAAATCCCAAGTTCTGTAAGCGTTGTGTCAAGGATTTGCAATCTCAAACTTAGTTGCATTTTGTATCTTGGCATGTGCTTTGCTCTTCAATAGTTAAAAACGATTGGTTTTGTTATGTCTAAATGGGGAAGGGAAATTGGAACATGTAGCCCTCGTAATAGGGAGGCAACAAAAAAGTGTTGCTGTAACAGAATTTCACAGTAAGGGAACACAAGTATGATCAGTGTAATTCTGGAAAGTTCGTGTTGTAGTGCTTTGCTTCCAGTCCTGTTGATACATTAAATGCCTGTGTAATGTTTTTTTCCAGATGCAGCGTTTTCGATCAAGGACATAGCAACTTCTAGAGCAAAGTGGCACAATGAACAAGAACACACGCTGCAGGAGTCCTGGAACTCCTTGGTAAAGTTTAATTATTCCCATCGTGGCCGAATCTCTAACATGGATTTTCAAGGGGATATTTTTGATGAGTTTCTCCATCAACAGAAAATCAACCGGCCTGGAGAATATCAGCAAGTGAGAAAAGAGGGACTACAAATGCTACTGAAAAGGCAAGAAGGAAATTCTGTGGAGGCACATGATGGAAATGATTTTAAAATTCCTGTTTTACCTTATGGAAAGCACTTGGTGATAGACATTCAAACAACATGGGGAGACAGACATTATGTTGGTCTTAATGGAATTGAAGTTTTCAGTTCTAAAGGAGAGCCTGTTCAGATTTCAAAAATAACAGCTGAACCACCTGATATAAATATTTTACCAGCTTATGGCAATGATCCCAGAATAATAACCAACCTAATTGATGGGGTAAATCGGACCCAGGATGATATGCATCTCTGGCTCGCACCATTTACCCCTGGAAAACCTCACTTCATCTTTATTGACTTTGTGAATTCCTGTCAAGTAGCTATGATTAGGATTTGGAATTATAATAAATCTCGCATACATTCTTTCAGAGGTGTGAAAGACATTATAATGTTGTTAGATGAACAATGCATCTTTAAAGGAGAAATTGCGAAAGCTTCAGGAACCTTGTCTGGAGGTATGCTATAATTTCTTGTTTTCTTTGTGGAAACAGCAGTACAATACAAATACATTTAGCTTGTTTGTTATCACTTTCCACTTCAAAGCAAGTGGCACTTTGTATAGTATTTAGTCCTTTTAATTTCAAAACATAATGCAAAACCCAGTAATGCATTCTTCAATGAAACTGTGAATTTAGCAGCATATAGAGTTAATCTCTACTCTTAACGATGTCTTAGCGACAAGACCATATATCAATAACATCATATAGTCACTAGACATTTAAAAGTTGCAGACTTTTACTTGTTCGCACAGATACGGTCTTCTGGAAAAGGTGATGGAGAAGCTTTTTCCCCATTTTCTTTTATATGTATTTGAAATTTGACTGAGTTCTCTATTCTGCTGTGCAGTATAAGTTTGGGAATGAACATACTAATTATATCAGTTGTCAGTATCAATTTACCATATATTTAAACACTACTGCAAATTAAATGTAAAGAAGGACTGAAAATAGTTTTTATCACTCTATATATTCTTTTGTATGGTTTCTCCATTTAATTCTGTATATTGCCTCCAGCTCCAGAGCACTTCGGGGATACCATACTGTTTACTACCGATGATGACATTCTTGAAGCTATGTACTGCTATGATGAAACTTATCATGGAGAAATGGAAAATGCCAGCTCCTTGAGATATGAGGAAGAGCTAAAGAGGCCAACAACTGCTGATAGGGAGGGAGATGAAAGACCTTTTACACAAGCAGGATCAAGAACAGGGGATCTACAGGTAGGGGCCTCCATGTTCAGAACTCCCTATAATGTCTTTTTGAAACATGACATGGAAGCAGTAGACACTGATTTCCATGATGGAGTAAAGCTCTGTAGAAGAACTAATGCAGCTATCTGTCTGTTTTGAAGATTACTTTTTTCACCAGCTCAATAATTTATGTGCGTTTTTTTGGTCCAAAAGGTCCTCCAAGTTGTTGTTTTTCTGATTAATTAATAAAACTACAAGGAAAATTATACCAGATTGTATGGTGGTTTGGTTTTTTTCTTTACTTCCTTGGACAGAGATTAGAGGAAGTTCTTTTTGATTTAGGTACTCCTACAGGTTTATGCCACTGTCCGTGATTTTTATCATACATTTATTCATGTAATGAGTAGCTGTGCTCCCTGTCACTCCAAAGCAAAGACTTTTCCGTGTTTTCCACACAAAGTATACTCTTACTTGTTTTTTCCTTCCTCCACGAATTAAGTATCCTAGGTGAGAAGGATCTCCCCCTGTCAAGTGTCCCCTAATTTTTACTCTTCCCTTTTTTGACTAGCATCTCCACAGGTCTGTGTGCATTTTGCAGCATAAAAATGCCACTTTACTGTTCCATACAGTGGGTGTTTTACTGCTTGGAGGAAAGCCATATTTTCAAGCACTGGAGTCTTGCCTCAAACCATTCCAGCCCAACAGTCCAGTGTCTGAGCTAAGATCCTGCAAGATTTTCTGCTCAGGATGGTGTGGGGCAGACTTTGACCTGATTTCCATCAAATCCTCTACCTTAGAATTTTCATGAGCACCTATTGCTGCTTCAATGATGTTATCTTTTTGTAGGGGTCACACTCTTACGTGTAAGTCTGTGAGGAGATCCAAAGCTGAATCGACCCAAATTCCAGCTGGTTCAGGTGAAGTGTTCCCAGTGATATATGGCTCCTAATGAGCCTTGTGCTGTTGTTAAGCCTTCCTGTTCTGTCTTGTCCTCTTCTCCTGGTGGCTTATAAGACAAAGGGACATGCCATGACATTGGAATTTGATCTCACTATTAAGATCATGAGTCAGTGACTCTAATCCTTTTGACTTCTTCAGTGCTGGTTAACACTGGCAACAGTAATTTCAGTGTCATCTTTGTTTGTCGTATCTTAAACTGTTCAGGCACCTTACGCAATGCAGGATTCCATGAACACAAATTGAAGTTCACTGTTCTTTTCTTGATCGCTTGTTTATTGTGAGCATTCACCAGGAACTCTTTCATTGCAGAAGCCTAGACGTGGCCTGTCTGGTCCTTACTCAGAGCCTCTGCCTTTTATTTTGCTCTTCATCTGTGACGCCCTTCATACTCCTTTTCTAACTCTGAAACATGCTGTATCAGCAATGCGATAACAGAAGCTATTGTGACTGAGCCATTGATCTCCCTGATATTCTGTATTTGTTGGTACCATCAAGATTTTGTAGACGGATGCTTATGCTATCAGAATGATGCAGATTACTAGATGATTTGTCTTGCCCAGCATTACGTTGGCATTCAGGCTAGTATTGGGCTTGAACAGTCTACCTGTCGATGATGCACCCTTTTTTCCTGTAGCATGTTCAGTGGATGAAGCAGAGTTACACTGCACTGTCTACAGAACTTTTCAAAAGCTCTTATGGGAGCATCTTAATTTCTTGTCAATATTATCCACAGTCGTCTGTTTTTCCTATGAATTCAGTAATCCTTAACATGTCAGCCTTTATAGCAAGTCAGAGCTGTTACTAGTGCACTTGACCCAACTCTGACTGTGGCTGATAGTGGATGCCTGCGGAGAATGTAAGAGCAGCGCAAACATGCAGTGGTGTTTTTCTGAAACACTCATCCAGCCCTTCGAAATTTGTCTCACAAGGACTCCTTGACTTAGCCTTTGTGTTTAGTAACCAGCCATAGATTTTTTTTTTTTTGTGTTAATTCATCCACTAGGTTTTTGAACCTGAGGGCACTTCTACAGCTTAACCATGCTCTGTGGTAAATTTCCCAGCTTAACTTGTGTAGCACAAAGAACCTCTTTCTGGTTGTCTCTAGCTTCACTTAATGTCCCCTAGTTTTTGTGTTGGAAGAAACTAAACAATTTTTTTCCATTTGCTTCTTCAGGACACTCAAAAGATTTATGCCTCTCTGTCACACTAAGTCTCTTTTCCAGAATGTTTAGTCCTACTTCAGTTATTCCTCACATGGAAGGTGCTATACAGTATGGTCAGGTATAGGACCAGGGAAATACTTTTTACTTTTTATTGCTTTTCCAACAACTCCTGTACTATGGTGGTGTTTTGTTCTAGTCATAAGGTAGGAGCAAGCAAGTCACAGGCAGGAGCAAGTAGGCATAGTTGAAATTATAGAAAATTGAACAATATCTGAAAGAAAAGATAGTGGGCACCAGTGGAATGAAGGGATCTGAGTAGTCAAGAAAGGAGGAAGAGGGAGAAAAGGTAATAAGGTAGCTTGGCACAGGTGGTTTACTGCCTGCAAGGGAGGGCATTATTCTGCATTCCATAAAACCACTAGCTTTATTGTGTCCGTGGGTTTTGATATTCAGTGGAGTTGCAAATTTTAATTCCCAGGCTGGTCTTTTGAAGTTGTTCTGAGAAGAAGGCATCAAGTATCTAAGATAGAGTCACAGTTTTGCAAGACAGATACCCCCAGTAGAAGGGTTTTTTCCATCTTCTCTAGGTTGTCTGTGTGTGTTTATTTCAGTGCACACTTCTTCTTCAGTTTCACCCACTTAATTACAAGGACATTTGCTACTACATGGAATATGTTGCAGTCTGGGAACATACACATATAAGATCCAGGATGTCAATGGTTATCCTGCACAGCTCTAATATAACAGTAGGAGAAAAGCGTTGACAAGCCTTTTGGTTTTTTTAGGCACAATGTAGATCCATTTGATGTATTCTGGATGACAGGAAGTCTACTTCTAACGATGAATGAAGCTATAGAGAATGAGTCTGGACTTCTAATTTCCTGTTTGGCTTTTTGCTTACTAATGAGGATTGAACTGATGTTTTTGTAGGATTACTTATAATAATGCCAAGATTTCATTCTAATCTGCTATTGTTTTGTTTGGAGCCCAGTACTGTATCTGTAAAGATTGTTTTCATCATATGTAGTATTTTTACAATTACCTACAGTGTATATAATTAGCCATTTCATCATGCTCACTCAATGAAATGAAGTCAGTCTGCAACCTCTGCAGTTGTCTTTACTACCCTAATTGCCCCAGTATGATCAGCAGAATTTGTCATCTGTTTATTCACTTTCTGGTTTGCTATTTTGAATAACATAGGCTATTATTAATTAGTATTGTCAAAGAACAAATGTAAGCTTTTGGACAAGTTTGCTTATTTGCTCTGCCTCTTGGTTCTTCTTGTCTCTGCAACATATTTGCCATGTGTTACAAATACAGCACATTATCATTTGCTAATTGCAGTCTGCAGGTAAGTGAGACTGACTTAAGAATTTCAGCCTCTTTGAGAACAGGTAGCCCACACTAGGGAGTCTCCTGTTTAACACTTCAGTGTGCACTAACAACAAAAAACCCCTAACAGTTTTGACTTTATAAGGAGCCCTATGATCTACATTTTGGGGCATATTTCCCATTATTTGCAGGACACCCTGGATGGTGGGGCAAAGGGGAGATTGATATACAAAAGGCTGGATGCAAAAAACCTGCCCAAAACTAAAGAAACAGACAAGTCCACACACACACACACACTTTATAAACAGTATGTCTGTTATATGTATATGATGCACCTGTTTACTTCTTAGGTTCAAGAGCCAGACCCTCTCTCTGAATGTATACCCAAGGAATCAGGAATATTTACTGGAAAATGTAAGTTCTTACATTTACTTCTTGCTTAATCTCCCTCCCCCTTAACATGTTATCAAGGAGGATTTGATTTGTCAGAGCTGTACGGAACTTTGTGACAGATGTCAGGTCTAGTATAAAGAAGAGTAATTGAATATTTAAGGCAGAAGCTTTGTTTACTATGGCATTTAGAATATTATGTCGTAACAGTTGGCTTTTAATCTCAGAAAAATAGCACTAGCTGTTTGCCTAGTCCCTGAATGGGATTTGTAATAGCCGTGTCCCTTACCCAGTAATTCTCTCCCAATCCTACATATTTCTGTACACTGACTTAATTTCTCAGATCTGATAGGCAACGGAAACCCTACAGTAAAGCTATACCAGAATGTTATATTCATACTTGAAGTACCTGATTTCTTTATCCTGTACAAAAACAGATCTATGTGGCCCTTTAAGTTATTGTCCAGAGAACTTCTGGACAGCCCAGAGGTTTTGGTATCAGCTTCTGGTCGTTCGACCAGCACAAGAGAAATCTGGTTCTTGGGCCTGGCATAAAGACCTCAGCAACCTGTGCTGTGCTCTCTGCAAATATACACAGTGCTGTGCCTTAGTCACACGTCTGTGATCTGTGACCCATGAAGGATATCTGGATCTGTGAACTTTTATCTATGAGCATGTCTATGATCAATTCATACCTGTGAACTTAAGATGCCTTTCCCTTCTCCCATTTCTCAAAGTGGGTGAAAAAAGTGTAGTGAGGGTGTGATTCAGAGCTCAGCAGGTATAGTTTGTGACACTGACAAGACATTGTTAATTGGACTAACCTGTCCCTATCACACATAGGTCCTGAGTTCTATGAGTTCTTGCAGGGAAAGAGCTGGAGAAAGCTAGCTGCATTTAAGGGAGGCTTTCCATGCCTTATGAAATGCAAAACAAACTCCAACTTAGTCTCTTAAACAGAAAAAAACGCCATTAATTGCTACAAGGGCCTGTCTATGTAAACGACCTTGCACAAAAACAACTAGAGGCTACAGCCTCATTTTTGCCAATGATTTCTGCATACCCTGCCCTGCCTGTGTATATTGTTCCTTGTTCTTATTTTGTGGGGTGGTCCCTTAGACCTGGAGTGAGAGTCCTTTTGCTGTTTCTTGTTTTGGGAAATTACTGGAAATTGTGCAAAACTTAGGATCAGTACTGCCTTTTCATCTGGGAATCCTGGTAATAAATTGTGCATGGAGTCACTGAGGATTTATATCTTTGGCCTGTTGTAGGTAGTTTTCATCTCTTCCATCCTGTTGCCAGTCATGATGTAAAGGAGAAATAGTGCCTCAGAGTGTGATGGTCACTGGTACGAAGTCCAGCTAGTGGCTAGTTACTAGAGGTGTCCCTCAGGGAACAGTACTACTGTAGTCTGCACTGCTCAGTGTCTTCTTTTTGAAAGAACTTGGTTGATGGGATAAAGTACGGTCACAGCAAGGTTGTGGGTGATACCAAGCAGAGGGGAGTGGTTGATATCCTGGAGGGCAAGGCTGTTCTTCAGAGGTACCTCAGCAAGCTGGAGAAATAGTAACATGTTACCCAGCGTAACCTCATGAAGTTCAGGGCAAGTGCAAAGTGTGGGAGGTAATAATGTGTGCCGCAGGCCAGGCTGGGGGCCAGCTAGCTAAAAAAGCAGCTTTGCATTGAAGGGCCTAAAGTCCTTCGAAGACCACAAACTGAACCAGCCAGCAGTGCCGCCTTGCAGTAAAGGCAGCCAGCTGCCTCCTGGGATGCAAAAATAAGAGTGCAGCCAGCAGGGCAAGGAAGGGGATTCTGCTTGTGTGCAGCTGCGTTTGGAGTATGGGGTTCAGTATGGAGCTCCCTAGAACAAGAAGAAATTTGTCATTACTGGTGTGGGTCCAGTGGAGGAGGGTGACCAAGATGGTCAGGCAGCTGGCGTACCTGGCATGTGAGAGAAACGTGGGAGGGCTGGGTTGGTTTGTTCATCCTGCAGAAGAGAAGATAAGGTGAGGGGAGATCTTCTTGCTACCTATAGCCTATCAGAAGGGCGTAGAAAGGAGGGGTCCAGGCCATTCTCAGGCATCGACATAGGATCGGGTTGAGAGGCAACTGAGTCAATGAGGTAGAAGACAAGAATTGCCAACCGGGTATTAGGAAATCTTTTTCACCCTGAGGGTAGGGTTGAGAGAGTTTTTGAAATCTGCCAGCCTTGGGAACCTTCAGATTTCCGCTGGATTAGCTCCCAAGAGACCTGATGTAATGGACGTGCTCTGAGCTTGGAGTTGGACTAGAGACCTCCAGAGGTCCCTTCCACCCTGCATCAGTCTGAGATTCTATGAAGGCATTGGCATGGTGATGTGAATACTAAACCTTGTGTGTAGCTGCTTTACTCAGTCTTTTCCCTTTTGTTTCAAAATATACGAGAACTCTTGCATGCTCGTACACTAAGCGAGTTTCGTTTTAGCAATGGCCTTGGGAATAGCGTCTAATAGCAATGTAGCCATAGCTCCAAACTTGTCAGCTAATAGAACTATTTATTTCTTAGCGTCCTTGCAAATGCTAATGAGATCTTACACCCAAGTGAATTTATGTGCATATCAAGGCTTAGTCTCGCGTAAATTGCTACGGCTATTTAGAGGTAATTGGGCTGGATGGCTTAATAGGTTTAATGCTTGTTTGTTTTACAGGGCGTCATGACTACTGGTGCTTCTTTACACATTATCCAACCTGATTATTTCTGGGCTTCTGTAATGTGTGAAACAAAAGATGTTTTTAATTTACAGTGATAGATTTTTACGGAACCTGACCAGATTGAAATATTACTTGTTATATCTGTATATGCTATTTATATTTTTTCAGTAAGGTGTGAAACAGGTGGATCTGAAGATACACATACAATCTTTTGTCTGCCCAGTTTTTCTTTTGTATTTATTTTCTGGGGATGCAGGCTAATCAACATTGCTGCTTTTCACTAACGCTGTTCCACTAAAATACATCCATGTGTCCAGTTCTGACATGAACGTAGTAACTTTAAATGCATTAGTAAACCAACTATGAGTTGATGTTCTCTGACAATTTATGGATTTATGAGAGACTGGATTTATATGAATCTATGTAGTCACTTAGCTGGCAAAAGATGATGGATAGGCTTCAGCCTAATAGGTCTTCTCTGTGTCTGCATAATCACAAAATCTTTCATGTAACTGCTTAAATTTATCATTTAATTACCACCAGTCTACAATCTAAGTAATGAGACACTTGGTAATGTGCTTGATCAGGAGTTGTACAGTTACAAGTGAACAAGATGTTGGTGCCCCACTAAAGGGGTCTAATACATGTGGAGGCAGGTGTGCAGACCAGGACATATCCAATACAGCATATAAAGTTATTTAGTCTAAACACAGTACATACAATGTTAATCACTGGGGCTTGCATGCAGTCTTATATTGTCTCCTTACTTCAAACTAGTAAGTAGTAAGTATGTGTATAGATATATTAAATTTATATTCTTTGATATAGGCCTGCAACTGAATTTTACCATGACCTGGGGAGACTCTCATTACCTTGGACTGACAGGATTTGAAGTGATAGGAAAGAATGGTCATGCATTACAAATAAATACAGAACAGATTTCTGCTTCACCCCAAGACTTAAATGATCTTCCGGAGTATACAGGAGATTCCAGAACATTAGAAAAGTAAGTAGCAAAAGAGTTAGATTGTCCAAGCATTTCGGCACCGTTCTTTTTCTTTTATTTTTTTTCTTTGTGCCTGTTGTTTCCACCAATAGTTTTGGAAATTTATCAATTTTAGCATTTTACATGAGACTTTTTAAAGTGACAGAATTATATATGCTTTTATTATGTTAACACATGTTAATGTGAACATGATTTTCATACTGTCACTGCTCATTCTTGGAATGCTACTCGGGAACAGCCTGTTGTAGAAACATGAATAAGATGTTTCCAAAAGACTGTGTTTGAGTTAGGAGATTGTGATATGCCCGGTTGGTATCTCTGCTAACGACTTTCCAGGCAGAAATGTGGGTGCTCTGTAGCATCTGTCTGTGCATATGCAGTGATATTTAGGCAGGATTTCTGGATGATTTCAAGACAAATTTTCAAGTTAGCCAAGGGTGAGGGTGTATTAAGGTATTGCATAAATAGGTGTCATTCTTTTGGCAATTCTGCAGCTTTTGTAAAATTTTTTTTGTTAATAAAATGAAGTTTTATTCATTGACAGTATACGTCCTCAAATTAACTTGTACCTCCTGAATGGCAGCAGTACAGAAATCATATGCTATGGGTCTGGAGAGGACTCAGCATTTGGATGCTACTGAAGCTGCATCCTGTTGTTTCCAAGTCATATCTCCATTTTTAAAGGGTATTCTCAGCTGTAATCCTGTCCTCTGGCATATTTATGGTCTGTGAATAGGTTTATGAATTAGGGCTTCTCTTTTCAAGATCTTTGTTGAGTCTTAGAATGCTGTATTTATCCACGGTTCTTTGTAATTTCTGCCAATCTGACTAATACAGATGTCAAGTTTACTTGTATGTAATTCCTTGGTTCTTCTGCCTATTTGTATGAAAGTCTTCTGTAGATGTCAAGGTCTAAGAAATCATCCCATGAGATCCCCTGTGATGAAGAGTTTCTGGTGGTGGAGTCTTTATAAGTCTCTCCATACTCCACTGTGATGCACCCAGATGCAAAGAATTCATTTAGCTTTCCTGTTGGTGTTTTATCTTCTCTGAATGCTCCTTTTACTGCCTAGTCATCTGTTGATCCTACAGAATTTCTGGCAGGCTTTCTGCTCCTGATGTATTTGAGGAATTTTATTTATGGTACCTTTTGCTTGCTAGCCTTCATACTCTTTTTTTTGGCCTGTGCATACGCATTTAGCCTTCCAGAGTTTATGATCCTATCCATTTAGGGTTTTTTGATCATGAATTTTGTTGAAAGATGGCGTGTAATAACTTTCTTTATCCTGCCACTGAGCCAGGCTGGCTTTGATTTTTCAAGTCCTCCCTCTTTCTAACATCTTTCTTAGTAAGTGGGATTCATTTTTCTGTGTTTCCAGTATAATATCCCTTAATATTCTCCCTGCTGTGTGTAATGTTTTTATTTTATTTTGTTGCCTTTTTTTTTTTTTTTTTTACATCATCATTTTTGTGTAAAAACCTGTTTGGGCACAAGAAATAGGGGCTTTTCTGACTTTTGATATTTCTGCAAGCATGTTGAATTTGAGTGCACTGCAGTGCTCTTCAGCTCTAGCATTTGGAGTGAGTCCTGTGTGCTATTCAGGACCAAGTCAAGGATTATATCTTCTCTCATGGGCTCCCTAATCAGTTCCTCTCTGAAAGGGTAATTATTCAAACCTTTTTCTTTAAGGAACTGCCAAGTCTGGCACTCATTCTTCCATTAAACTTTTAAATAAATAGTAAGTACACAGGGCAGTGTACCAAAGTAATTACAGAGGACAATTAGTTTATATTCTCCTTTACTCAATCTTTGTATGCTGTAGTTTGTGGTAGGAGAATGTCAGGATTCCAAAATGAGGAAATAATGGAATTAACTTTATCTAGTCAGCCTGAAGTCTGTGCTATTATGAAAAGACATTGTCATCCTGGTACAAAGCTTTTTGGAAAAGTAGGAATGTGCCAACCTGTGTGCATGAAGAAGGATGTGAAGAAACTCTGCTCCTTCTCTGGGTTATCCAGCTGCCATCCAGCAACTTGTTGGATTCGGTGTGGTTGCTTTGGCATAGTAACACACACCAGTTCAGGCATGGTACTATATTAATAAATTATATTGTGTCTGGGCCTTAGAGTTTTGCCTTTGGCCGTTTTGGTACAGTTGAGCTTTCCTCTACCGGCTCCTGTTCACACAGGGAAAACCTAAGGATTTTTCTGTTTTTCCTCAGGGACACCCAACTAAAGGAAATACTGTCTGCTCCCCACCCCACCCCCCGTCTTTAGTTCAGCAATTGCATTTTATTTTTGATGTTTACTGTGCTTTTTAATTGCGTACACATGGGCACATTAAGCCCTGGAAGCAGGATCTAGAAAAAAACACCTAGTAAAGTACCTGATTTTCATGAGAAAAGCAGGCTTTTCCTTTTTTTGCAGCTAATGGATTTTTCTCTTTGAAGGTTAATAGATGGGACTAATATCACAGTAGAAGATGACCATATGTGGCTTGTTCCCTTCTCTTTTGGAGAAGATCATCTGCTCACAATCCATTTTGATAAAATTGAAAGTATTGCAGGGCTTCGCTTTTGGAACTATAATAAATCTCCGGAGGATACCTATAGAGGGGTAAGTAAAAGAAAAGGAGCACTGCCAGCAAAAATATACGGCAGTGCATTGGAAAATTGGTACTGTGATAAATGAATATAGCTGCCTTAATGGAACACCATAAATCTTTCTAGATTGTCTGAGTCTGAATTTTGTGGCAGGTATAATGCATTTCTGTCTCCACAAACAGCAAATATTGAAAAAAAGCCAGAGATAGTTTAAAGAAATCTTCACAGCTGATTTTTCTAAGAGACACATACAACAGCACATATTATTTTCAAAATACATGATTCTGAAGTGGTATCCCTCGGTATCTAGTACTTAGGCCTACCATATGATTCTTTATTTCCTGGAACACAGGGAGTGAGAGAGCACAGACGGTTCTCTAACAGAAATTCTGTTTAGGTAAGTTACAGAAGGCCAGTCAATCAGTCTTTCCCAAGAAGCAAGAAGAGTCTCTAGATCTCTAACATTTATTAGGGAAAGCTGACATCTTCAAACGGTTTGGCTAAAGTAGTTTAGCTAAAACTGTCTCACATACCTCCTCTCTTCTTTTTCCAAATAGCTTGGTTTGTATTTTTTTTCTTATTGAATACTGGGAATTGACTGGCAATTGATACCTGGTAGAGGTCATGTTACATCTTGCTGGCACTCTGAGTTTTGCTGTCCCTCATTTCTCTGGTTTTTCTCAGAAGCTATACACGTACGCTTGTAATGATAATGAAGAAGTAGTTGCTGTTCACAGCACAGACAGTTTAGGAATCCATTTGTTTCCAGATCTTCCCCTTCATGTGTAACTGTTGCATTCTTGATGTCTAGACTCAGTCAGTAGATAAGAAGAAAAATGTTGGTATGTATTAAACCAGGGAGAGACAGGACAAGGACAAAAAGGGTCACTAAAGTTCTGGAAGAAATTTTAGAATTGAAGCTGGAGGCACAGATCCTTCATATGATTGGGCAAGATAGTGGCAAAAGTGGCAGAACGGCTTCTTTGTGTAAATTTACCTTCCAGGAATTGCTTTAATATGAAAACTACATAAATGCGTGGAGAGGTGTTTCCTTTCCACAACAGAGCCCTGTCATCTTTTCGTATCAGCATGGGTGTTGTTGAGTGCCAAAGGCTGGCCAAAGACTCCCAGAGGGCCAGAGTGTAAGTTCTTTAATTTAAGCCATAAATGATCTACAGATTTTAACATATGGCACCTGGTTTTGTAATACATTGCATTAACCCAACATGTCTGACACATGGGAGGGTTCAGGAGCATGGTGAGCTGCCCATCTAAACATAACCCCTGTATAACAACTAGGGATTTTTAGTAAAATCTGTGTCCTAGTTTTGTCTGGGATAAGGTTCATTTTCTTCCTAGTAGCTGGTACAGCGCTGTGTTTTGGATTTAGTGTGAGAATAATGTTGGTCACACCCCGATGTTTTAGCTGTTGCTGAGCAGTGCTTACTCCAAGTCTCGGACTTTTCATCTTCTCACGCTGCCCTGCCAGCGAGCAGGCTGGGGGGCACAAGGAGCTGGGAGGGGACACAGCCAGGACAGCTGACCCCAGCTGGCCAAGGGGATGTTCCAGACCATATGATTTCATGCTGAACCATAAAACTGGGGGGTGGCAGCCCCCCGCTGGGGGACTGGCTGGACATCGGTCAGTGGGTGGTAGGCAATTGCATTGTGCATTGCTTCTTTTGTATATTCTTTTATCATTATTATTATTTTCCCTCCCTTTTCTGTCCTATTAAACTGTTTTTATCTCAACCCACGAATTTTACCATTTTTTTTCAGTTCTCTCCCCCATCCCACTGGAGAGATGGAGTGAATGGCTGTGTGTTCAGCTGCCTGCTGGGTTAAAACACAAAAATCTGTTACTTAATTGGTATGATTTGGCATAAAGAAAGGACACTTCCCTGTGAGAGTGGCACAGCTCTGGGACAGGATGTAGTGATAAGAAACTTTCAAAACTAAATTTGACAAAGCCCAGAGCAACCTGATTTACCTATGCAGGCTTCTCTGCTCTGAGCAGGAGCTGTGACTGGAGACATGCAGAAGGCCCTTCCAACCTAAATCTTTCTGTGATTCTGTGTACAAAATGCAATATGAAGAACTGTCTCTTAGGTGGTGATGTGGAATGTTTTTGACTACTGTTGTAAGCCCAAGCTTCTCCAAGGCAGAACAGGGGAGAAAAGTTTGAACATGAATTTGCATACCAAATCAACAAACTGTGTGTGTGTCACAGTTATTAAAAGGAGGAAAAGAAACAGCTAAATCCCTAAACCCTATCATGGAATTCGGTCTTTGGAGGCCAAACCAAGAAAGAAAGGAAGGTATATTTTCACAGTTTACTTTGCTAGGTAGAAAAAAGAGGTGAGTCTGATGAAGTGTGCATGCAGGTGGCACACCTGGAAGTCCCGTAACAGTTAGTGCTTACAATTTAAATGAGGAGTTCATCCCTCAGTCCTGTAAAAGGATGAAATAAATTATTTGGGAAACTGAAGATGCAAGGTATCTGCTGGGTCACAGTAAAGAGGCTTTAGACTGCAAACCTAGGGCATCATGACATCTGTCTGTTGAAGTATTGCTGTTCCTGCTACGAAACAGTCCCGGGTATGAGATATAATGCTTTTGCCAGGCAGCTGTAGACTGGTGGCTTCTATTCACAGCTTTAGAATGAGAGGGTAATGGCAGTGAACTGTCAAAATGAAGGCTTGCGTGCTATTTCCAGCTGTATGAAAAATTACCTTGTGAAAGCTTTGTTATGTGATTTGTAAAATGCTATGTGTGATGGTTGAGTGCCTTCTCAGATGATGAAAATTACTTAGAAATGAGGGCTGTAAGGGCACATAAATATAAGCAGCTGTGGTATAATAGGTAAGATTTCATCTCTAAGTCTCTAGACTTCCCATTCAATACGTGTTTCCTAAACTAAAGTGTATTTCAGTGGATTTTTCACTACCTCTCCTTAGCCTGGCAGACTGATTCAGCTGGAAAGTAGCATGCAGAAGGGTTTCTGATATGAAAAAGATATTTCCTTTCTTTGCTCCCAAGCATATAAAAAGTGAAACCAGAAATCGTTATTTCTCCATGCTTGGTACTCACACATTCTCTCCTAATTAATCTTCATGCTGTTTGAAAATGAACTGAGCACCTCCTTAAGTCTAGTACAATACCCAAGGTTTGCAAATCAAAAAAATTTTGTGTAAAAAAAAAAAACCAAACAAATACTGAAAATTATTTGCTTTTGGGAAATTGCATGTGTAAGTTACTGAAATTGTAACTGAATAAAAAATCATTTACAAATGGAAAAAGTATGAAAACTGTTATGAGTATCAGGCAAATAATAATATATAGACTACAGAAAACACTGAATGTTTTTAAGTTCTCCTTAGATAGACACCTGAAATGGGAATTTTAACTATAAATATTGCATATAGATTTTTAATAGAAATCCTAATAATGAAAATTAAGTATTTGGCTACAAAACTAAGGTAACCACAAATTATCGCGTATACATCAGTCAGTACAAAATCCAAAGATTATAAAACTGACTCATATTACCTTTAGACTAAATTAAGTCTTTTGTTAACTAAGTGAAACAATTTTGGTTCAGTCCATTAATCAGCAAGCTTTAATCACAGTGCCAGTTTTAAGGTCATCTTGTTATGTTTTACAGGTATCGTTCCTTCCTTAACCAGTAGTTAGTGGAAGACTCAGTGCAATAAATGCTGCTTGTTTTTAACGTTAGTTATATTTAACATATTTCAGGGCAAGATGCAGTGATAATTATTGCTGCATGATTGAATTTTTATGTGCCTGGGATCACTCATACACCAGATGGTGCTAATGGGGGAGGGTGAAGGGGCCAGAACTCCTGCATCATCTGAATAAGTATGCCTGAATTATTTAGTTTAATCTTCAGAGATTGTATAAAACCTGCATGCATCTATGACGTGGACAAGGCTCAATTCTTTCTGCCTGGTATGGGTACCTCTTCTTTATTCATATGCCCTTAGGTTGCATAAGGACTGCTTGCCAGATGAGTTTGCATGATGCTGGAAAGTCCAAGTGCCACCTGCCACAAAGATAAATAGAACTGGTGAAACACTGACTTTCTCTAAATGCAACAGAGATACAAAAAGAAACTGCTCTTGAGAGACCCCCAAGTTATATGATTTCTTAAAGGCTAGCTGCAGCCAGTGCTGAGCAATCAGACCTGATCTAGCAGTGCGTTCAGGTGCATGATGACTGTCTCCTCAAATCACCTTTGTGACATGTTCTGGCCTGAAAGCTGTCTGTCCATTCTGTTGATGGGTGTATGTATTGCTGCAGGCTCAGGAATCTTGGAATCATAGGATCATTTAGGTTGGAAAGGACCTTTAAGATCATCAAATCAAACCATAAGCCTAACCCTGCCAAGCCCACCACTAACCCACGTCCCTAAGCTCCACATTTACATGTCTTTTAAATACCTCCAGGGATGATGACTCAACCGCTTCCCTGGGCAGCCTGTTCCAGTGCTTGACAACCTGAAGCTTCAGTTTGTTGAGATCTAGTGAGACCCAGTAATTGAAGGATCTCTTCAATACTTTTTTTTTTTCCTTTTTCCCCCAAATCCTCACCTCTCCCATCCCCATCAGTGTCAGCTGTGATGCTTTGAATTGCATACCACAGGCTGCAACTGCTATCTGCTGGTTTGGGCTTTGTTTTTGCCAAAGGAAGTCATACTACAGAGCAATGAAACAAATATAACAAAATCACTGAAATGATTTCAGCCTGGGAAGTGAATACAATTGTTTTGGATCTATTTTATTTTATGTAATATCATTTCATGTCATGTAATCTTATGTTATGTTATTTTAAACAAGGCTAAGGTAGTGCATGTGTTGCTGGATGGTCACAGCATCTCCCCACCAGAAGGCTTTCTTATCCGCAAGGGACCAGGCAACTGCCATTTTGACTTTGCCCAAGAAATTCTCTTTCTTGACTATCTGCAGCCCCAGCTGACTAATAAAGTACAAAGGAGGTAAACTGGGATGTTTTTGTTATCTGAACCACGCAATGTCTCTTAACTGTTTAGTATTTTTTTATATTCTCTGTTGAAACCAGTTGTATGAGGCACCTGGATGAAAATACAGAGCATTTAGAGAAAAATGCTTAATTGGGTTTTAACTATATACTGTTAACAAGATTTCATTGAGATTAGAGGACAAGCTAGTCCATAATTGCAGGTGGTGGGGTAGGGGGTGGTGTTTGTGAAAGCTTAGTTCTTTGGTTTTGTTCTCTTCTTTTCTGAATGAGCCAAAGGTACATAAAGAAACTATTTTGTCTGGGGGGTTTTTTGGCAGGACTGCTTCAAAGAGAATGGAACAAGCTAGTATGGACTATGAAGCACCGTTAATGCCATGTGGTTGTATCCTTCTCTGTCGTTTTCTTACTTGTCATGTAGAATATTTTAGTTATATACTGTGGTTATCAGTCCTGACCTTTTTTGAATCCAACAGTTTTTGGTGCTTTAAGAAATTAACAAGATAGCAAGAATATGAGAAAGGCTTCCATTAAGTATGGATTAAGAATAAATAAATAAATAAAAACATAACATATGTATGAACTGTTTTCAGATATTCTGGTAGCTTTTTGTCCTGCCTTTTACAATCCACCCAAGCTGGAGCTAAAGCTCTGTTAGTGTAGTATCCAGCAAGCCTATCAAAGCTAGAAGTAGTCTTCATATTTTTGCGTATGTTTGAACGTTTGTCTCGTTTTATATCTTTATTAAAGTTGACCAGAACTGTGTAATATTTCTGCCATTTTTCTTTATGTTGGTGGCTTTTTAAGCCTAGGTTTTCCTAGATAAGTACAGCCTTTTCTGATAATACTTACTGTTATGCCATCAATCTATTTGATGGGCTTTTTAAACCCATTAGATTATTCTAACCAAGTGTGGAGAGAATGGAGTCTCAGCAATATGAAGTTCCTGCTGGTTTCATGAAAATCAGTGTCTGGGTAGAGCAAAGAGGTACAAATGACTGCTCCATTACAGAAATGGACAGCACAGGCTCCATCATTACCTGTTGTGCCATTCAGTGTAGGGGAGTATTTTCTGCCCAGTTATCACCCATATAATTCAAAACCAGGCAAAGGAACATTCAGGAAACATTAAGGCAGTTAAGGCTCCACATGGGAGCTGTGGTGTTAAAAACTTGCAGTGTACAAGAAGGTAAGACGCACACTGAAAAGATTCAGTAGTTCATCTGATGGAAGAACGTATATGAACATACATATACATGAACTTGTATATGTGTGTAAACAATTACAGACTTCTGCCTAGTTGTGTCACCTGCAGATGATCATTTCTATATCTATTATCAGTGTTAGAAAAGGCAGTCTTCTTCGCTTAAAATAGTTTTATTCAGAGAGTTTTAAGACATAGTAAAGTCAGAAGTGAAAAACATATTTTTTTTCACTCCTGCAAACTGCTAATAAGAGTGTCTGTCATTGAGATATGGGCTGCACAATAATTTTTGAAACTGCAAATTAAATAGTCTCTTAGGACAAAGTATCAGTATTGAAATTTTCCTTAACAGCTTTTTGCTTTTCAGTTGTTTTCCAGTTTCAGCTTTTGACAAGTTGGGGCGATCCATACTACATTGGTTTGAATGGACTTGAGTTGTTCAATGAACACGGGGACCAAATCGTACTGACAGAAAACAGTATCCTTCTAATGACCAAGTGCCTCTATCCTTGCTTGCTCCCTGGCAAATTATCATATAGCATTGCTTGCTGCTTCTTCCAAATTGCCGGTTTATCCCCTATGACTACTCTGGCTGTACTTCTCTATATTTGCGTGATGATACTTCTTTCCATCTTTTAATGTATTCTATATACTTTCAGAACATTTCTTCTCTGAATGGGATGCACCAACAAAGCAAGGCAAGGTTAGAGAAGGGAAAGCTTAAGAAGGATATGGGTGTTTTTGCTATCAACATTTATTTCTTCTATGGTATGGAGGTACCAGGAAGTTTGATGAGTTATAATTTCATAAGGAAAGGTTGAACTCAGTTATTTGTTACGGAATCTTTCATTGTACCACAAGAAAGAATTTTTTCATAACTCTTGTTCTGGAGCTTTAGGCTATTCTAGACATCCGATCCCGTCTTGAAGATAAGGGCTGAGACTTCGAATTTGATACAGTGTTCCCTGGGTAACCGACAGCAGGAACAAAGGGTGTGTTTGAAAGATTCATAGTCATCAGGGTTACACTTCAGTGCTCTGTATCAGCTGAAGTCTCTTAAGAGCTAAAAACTTCATACACCAACATACAATTCACGTAGTTCAGTCACATGGAAGAAACAGTTTCTTAGCCAACTAGGAAGGGTAAAAACCATGGATGCTGCATGAATTGTACATCTCTAAGGATCCTCATTGCCTAATAAATAGAGGATACATTGAAAAAGGTAATAAAAGCTTTTTTAAAAAAAAATTGTGTATCTTGTATGATACATGATGCAGTTGAAACATCTGTAATGGAGAAGAAGCATTTTGAAATTGAAAAGTGGTAACAAATTGTTTTTAAGAGCAAAGGATCTTTAACTTGGGTTTTAAATGGTATGTCTTTACAGTACAATGCAATGCCAGGTAAAGATACCTCCGCTTGTTTTGAATGATGGCCTGTTTCTGCCTGTACAGTAGCGTTGCTTAGATATATTAGGATCTCCAAAAGAGGATATTTGTCTTAGTGCAGTACTAGATGTGATAGTTCAGTACTGAGTCTGGAGTAAGCTTTTCTTAAACAGTTGAGGCATTGCCATGTCGTTACTTAAATTCTTTATAAATACTTACAGACTGAGGCCTTTTAGAACGCAGGAGAAGGGGAAGTTAGTGTCCCTCAAACTGGATTGCTAGGGATTTAGAATTCTGAAGACAGTGTCATCCATTCACATTCCTTTGCATGTCTTGAACATACATATGTTTTTTACACAGATGTTCTCTTATAGAGAAAATGTGGTTAGCAGTTGTCTAGAAAGCCTGTTCAATAGGAGGTTTAATCATTCCCTCTCAAAGAACTGAAAGAAGGCCTTATTAAACAATTACTGCTTTTTATCAGAAACTTTGAGGAACTCAAGCAAAAGCTAATCTGATCGATGGCTACCTCCTGCAAGGAAGCTTTTCTTGAGACATGTTTTATATGAGGAGTTTTCACAAGTTCATTCTAAGAAAATGGGGCTTCGTCACAAAAAAGCTGGGAGGTGCATGTTCCTGATGAGGGAACTTCGTCATGAAGTCAAAGATACATATTTGAAAATAAATGCAGCTAGGTCATTTATTTCTATTTTAAAAAAAATTTTTTGAATGCCAGAATTTGTAAGGGTTTTCCTGCTTTTAAAAATGTGCCTCCAGGTTTCTCATCTACCTATGTGAAGTGCTTGGAGTATTTTTAAGTTTTACTGTGGTAATGGTGAATACTTGCTCATGGAACCTGGAAGAGCAAGCGTGAGCTTTTAAATATGCTGTTTCTGAAATGCTCTTTTCGGTTGTTTGCGCTTAAAGTTTTTTTTTCAGATATTGCTGCTTTTCCAGATAGTGTCAACATTTTAGAAGATGTGTCTGGAGACATCCGAACTCCAGACAAACTAATTGACAGAGTAAATGACACAACTGATGGCAGACATATGTGGCTTGCACCCATTCTTCCTGGTTTGGTACATTTTCTCTTTTCATATCATTTTAGTGATGTGCGTAGATGTAGCTAGAAGCATAAAGGAAAGGAAGAAGCATACATAATTCTTAGGTAAATTTGATATTAGTAAATGATGCTAAATCAGTGCCTTTTAGAAGTTCTTTTTATTCCAGTTTCTCTTCACTGCACAGATAGCAGCAGTATAGATTTCCCAGGTTTGTAATCTCCTCCTGTCTCCATGGTGCAACAGCAGAAGAATTTCCAAGGCTAGATGTTTTTTCAGTTACTATGATAAAGATACTGACAAAGGAGTTTAATATGTGTGTTCTGTGCAATAAACACCTTTCAAATGGGAGCAGACTAGGATCTTAAATTCGTTTTTACAAAAAGCAATGAATATTGTTCCAGCAGTGAGAATTTTTTTAATCTCATTATCTGTGTTGAATTCAAATTCATAAATTAGAGATGACAGGTTTAGTATTTCATGTCCTAAGGCCCCAAATGGTTCAGCCCTTTTAGAAGCACCATGTTTAAATTATGGGATATCAAATCTACAAACAGGAAGAGCAGATAAACTTAAAGTTCTGACTTCGTTTTAGGAGAGGACATTTTTTAGGGGCCTGTTATGAACTTCATTAAGATGTGTTTATTTCTTAGAAGAGGATGGATTTCAAAAGTAACAAAATGTAAACCTGACATGTGATATGTTGTAGCTTACTGTGTTGGAAAAATCCTTACTCCATATGTTAGTTATTAATTAGAATATTAAAAGCAAAGAATTAAGTCAATTTTGAAAATACTTCATGTATCATTGTATGTTGTAATGCAGTGGGTATAATAAAGATAACAATTTTAAGTATAGTTGGGAATACTGACCACTTGCATTGCTTAGGAAAACGGAAGGTCTATGTAATGCTTGAGGCTCCTACTGTGTAGATCCCACATCTTGAATCCTGGTAATTAATTTAATGGGATGCTCAGATATCCATTATAACATTGTGAGTCTGGGTTTGCTCATGTCCTTATGAAAGACATGCTCGCAGAGGCTCTTTCATTTTGACAAACAGGAAAATACCAGTACCTGGAGTTCCAGCACAGATAGATGCATACACTGTTTTGTGGTGTTGTGTCTGACACCAAAATACTGTAGAAAAACATAAGGTAGCAGTATAAAAAGGGTAAATTGATAAAGTGTGTTATGCAAGAGGAAAGAGTAAGCAATATCATGATGCTTTCTGTCCTTGAACTGTAGCAAATTACCCCTTTTCAAGATCCACATAATATTTTTCTTTCTTGCGTGGTATGGTTGTACAGCCAGGAATTGCAAATGGATTAAGTGATCAGCCTATTCATGATCATCCTCTGTAGTTGGGATGCTGATCCAAAGCTTGTGTATACTTACATCATCATTGCTAAGCTGCTTTGAAACATGCCAGTTGCCTAGAAAGCTGAATTAACTTTGTGCTATACTGGAAGGTTCGAAAGCTTTAAGGAAATTTTATATTACAGCCTTTCTTTTCCTTACTAAATATATCTTCCTTTTTAATTCTAAAAGTGGTTTTTGTCTTTTGCAAATTTATTACTAATGCAAGCACAATTGGAATTCTTTGTTTCCTGTTACTGATTGTAATTTTATTTATTTGTTTGAATGTATTTTCCATCAAATCTATCATTTGATGTGAGACTAGCAATTGCCATCGAATGCTATGCCCAGATTGTCTTCTGGAAAATCACAGGCAGAAACATTTATATTGATCGCATCTCCCTTTTTTTCTTCAGTTAAAAAAAAAAAAAGAGCATAGTGATGTGATACAACTAACAGTTATCTTCTCCAGTGCATCAGAGGATTACAACTTCAGAGGATGCTAGAGATGAAGCTGAAGATATGTTGGCCCAAAATTGATCTAGTAGCTCATAAAAGGAATAACATTGAATTAACTGTAACAGGCAAGATTGGTTTCCTACAGCCTAATCCTTGGTCTTCACATCTTGACGTTAATGTCACTGAAAGTGAAATGAGTAACACCGCTAGCAGTAGTTGTTTAGCAAGCATCTAGAGAATTGTCTCTACATTCCTACTGCTGTACCTCAGACAAAAATTGCAAAACTTGTGCAAGAGCTTTCAAAGTCAGAGGGTACAGGAGAAAGTTCAGCCTTGCAAATAGAAAGGTGGATTCCGTTTGTATTTGGGGGAATGGAATAGACACCAGCTTGTCTTATCCTGAAGCACATGTCTGATGTGAAATAGTCGTCAAAAGTGTCTCTCGACCTCTCCTCCAGCTGATTAGCAGGATGACTGCCCAGGATGGCAGGCTCGGGGTAGGTGCTCTGAGGAGTTATACTTACGTGTGTGAGGGCAGCTCTGGGGCAGGCACAACATCTGTGAACTATCAACAGAGATGATAGCGGAACTTAAATCCCTCGCATCAGTTGTCTGTCTCCTAGCTATATCTCTTTAAATATGCACCCCTTTTGATGCAACATGCATGAGAATTTAATTTCTTTGGGCAGTTTGTGCTGTTAAATATAAATTAATTCTCTTTTACAGGTGAATAGGGTGTATGTAATTTTTGATGTACCTACTACTGTGTCAATGATCAAGTTATGGAACTATGCCAAAACACCTCAGAGAGGTGTGAAAGAATTTGGTGTAAGTAATTTTTGGATGCATTTTGTATGTTCTGGTGAGTCAGCTTACTTGATTTCTGTACTTACTTTCACAGTTTACTGAAGTGTGATTCCATATAATCTCAAAGGATGGGATTCATCTCATTTAACTCTGCATTTAGTATTAAAATGACTAATCTATGCCAGTCATCTGTTCTCCCTTTCTTGTCCGGGGGGAGAACACTTTATCTGATATTTTTCTTGGATAATTGTCTTAAGATAGAATAATGCTTTCCTTTTTCCACTGAGTGTAGAGCAGGCCTGGAAGACTAGTTTAAACTACAAACCCAAGTTTTAGACAGCTGAAGTGTGGTGAGATTCATTAATTCCTAGATTTGAGTGTGATTCACTCTAGTTGGTAGAATGGCAATTATGTAAAATATGAAATACATTTTTAATTGCCTACTTGAAAGCTGCATTTGAAACATCAGTGAGAAGACAAAAACCTGGGGGGAAAAAAATCAAAACCCAGCAGCAAATAGAGAGAAGTGGAAGTTTTAAGGAACAAAAGCTAAACTAATGGCCAGACTTGTGGAACAAATAGGGCAAATAATTTCTGGTGAATTGATAGAGACAAGTGGTGAAAGCAGTGCCTGATTTCTACATGTTTTGTTTCTTTCTTAAATATCTTTAGCTTCTGGTGGATGACTTGCTTGTCTACAATGGCATTCTGGATATGGTGCACCATGTAGTATCAGGCATCCTGCCAACCTGTGATCCAGTGGTCCCGTATCATACCATTCTCTTCACAGATGATGAGAAGATTTGCCTTCAGGAGAAGAGAACTGTTATTAGGTATGTGAGTGGATCTTGACTGGAGGAAAGAATCTTGTTTTCAGAAAATGTTTTTATGTAACTAATGTCAGCAATATGTATATTGCTATAGAAAATTCCCTTCCAAAGCATACTCTGCCTCACTTAATGAGAAATAACCAATAGTTTCTTAGATACTAGGACAAGTTGCCAGCTTTATTTGTAAGCATTTCTTAGCAGTTTCTGGGATTCATGATTCATATTTACATATGTTTTTATGGAAGCCTATAGTAATAAACACAAAAGAAAAAAGTTAAGCTTCCTTACAGAAGAAATAATAAATCCCAATGATATTACACAGAGGAAAAATAAATAAAAATATAAAGTTAATGAAAAAGAACAAAACATCAAGTAAAGAAAAGAAAGTCCTCTGGTTTGGCACAGATACTAATTAAGGAACCAGAATTCTACTGTTTTGTAAACGTTCTAAAATAATGAACTTCTTAAATGAGAGATGAATTGTGTTCAAAGGAATGACACTTTGAAACCACTAAGTTGGCAATTGCACAGAAAATACGATGAAAAGCAGTGAAAAAATGCAGTTATATTTAGAAGGTCAGGATTGATAGAGTCTAAAAAACAGTCCCTAGCAAGGAAAATAAAGATTGAAAGAATAATTTATTTTAAATGAGATGGAGAAGTAAAAAATTGAAAGCTTACAGAGAAATAAACACTTTCTTATACATTGCACAGCTAGCAAGTAGAATGTGTTGCACATACATCACTTGGAGGAAAAGACGACAGTTTTGCATTCAAGAATAGCACATGACCCATTCAGAGGCATATTCAAATATTTTGCAGTAAGTAGAAGAAACATAAGCTGTCCTGATGAAGAACAGAAATTCACATTTGCCTACGGGCTTTGTTTTCCTCTGTTTCTCTAAAGTATTGGCTGTTGGCCACTGGTGCTTGTCAGATGTTGCAATAAATTATTATTGTTTGGATGTGTTGTGTTAGAATCATGTTTGTGTACAAGTGTCTGTGTTGTCACGGTAAAATTGGGAGGTAAACAATTTTTCAAGTGAAACTAAACTGAGAATGTCTTGAGGAAATACGAGTTTTGAGAATTTTTTCAGTGGGATATAAAGAGGAGGAGGAGAAATGAACCTTTACTTTCTTCAGTGTAACATATTTCTGTGAGTTAAGTTACTTTATTGGAAGCAGAGGAGCACCAGCTGTAATCATAGATCTTTTTCACGTAACTTTTGTCACATATTTTAACAAAACATAGATCCTTTGATTTAGTTTTAAGCAGGGTATACTTCTGGGGTCATGCAAACTGTATGATCTGTTTTCCAGTCAAGAACATGCAGAGTCTTCTCTTCTAGACTTCTGTGCAGGAGATTTCTTGGTCTTTCTTCTTAACCTGTTTTGCAATCTTCTTTTCCTTCTTTTCACCTACTACCCTACTAAAATATAGGGTACTTCATCAATAGAAAACAAATCCTTTACTACATGCAGGATAATAGTCCTCCATTTAAAAAATGCTCTTGAGCTTTTATGTATTGTTACTTCTGATTTTGGCCTGTTCTCTTTCACATGTCACTGTTCAGTATTTTATGAACCCTGAACTTGAATCTGATGTTATCATCAATAGTGTAAATTCTGATTTACTTCAGTATAGGTTCCCCTGTTTCTCTCGGACAGTTTGCGAGACATCGCATTTTTCTCCAAAAATAGAAACCTATTTTGTGCAGTATTTGTAGAGAAAAGAAAAATACACTTTTTTTTTTTTTCTGAAGACATGGATGTTTTGTTTTTGTCTGTGTGAAAGGGAGATGTTATTAGAGATATTTTCTTTAACTTTCAATTCGGTTCACATTTTTTATCTGTAATTTGTCTGATTTAATTTAACGATGAAGTTAGTACTTCTTTCCCAAAAAGAAATTGTTAAAACTTTGCAGCAGCCTGTAAACAAAACTTGTAACAGTAAATTAATTTTGTTTAGTTCAGAAAACTTTCAAATAATGCTATATTAACATTACAAAACAGTGTTAAGCTCCATATAGGGATTTTTATACCCTTTTTGTTCAGCACTGATTTAAAGTCTCACTTTGGTAAATGTGGTTCAAGCTGTGTAGGCAGGCATGAAAACTGTAGAGTGAATATGATGATATTTAGATTTGAATGTGTGCCTGAATGAATGCCACAAAAAAGCCGGCAAGAAATCCTTCAGGTGGATGCAGACAGAATGCCTTTCCTTTCTGAGTAGTCTCATATAATGTGGCTTTGTCTAGCCTCCAGGACCTAAATAACTTCTCTGGTAACCTTTTCCATGACTCTCATAACTTTTCACAATGTTGATTATTTTGGCTATTGTACTGATCTTAATCTTTTCAGCAATCACGTGGGAGATCAGGATGTACGAATGATGAATGAAAATGAGATTGTCACAAACAGCAAAAAGAAGCAGGTTGTGGCTGATCCGGGTTAGTTCTGTCTTCTACAGTTTTCTTTTGCTCATTTTCTACAGAGACAGTATAGATAATGAACATTGTTACAGACTCAAACTGGGTAAAATGGGGAGATTTGCACCTCTTTTATATATTTAGCTCTACTTTTTCTACCATAGAAAGGCAAACCAGGAATGTCATACTCCAGTGGATTTTTATTCTATATTTAAATCTGAAAGTGAATGATACGAATGAAAGATGGCTGTGGCATGTAGTCATACCAACACATACACAGAAGTGCTCAGGAAAGAAACTGACTGAAGATAAACTGAAAACTGGTGTTAATTGTGCAGGTTCATAGATAGCTTTGGGAATAATAGGCTGATTGCATCCCTACTGGCCTTTTAAGCAGCTTTAGAGGATGCATCTGTATCTCAGAATTAGCTGCTTGTTGCTCCTCAAGCAAATCCAAAATCATGGTAAGTGTAACAAGGGGGAAAACACATTGACTTTATTCCTCCCACTGTCTTTCTGGTTGGTCTTCTCTCTTACAAACTGGTAATTAAAAAGACAACTTCTCTTTTTCCCAAGGAGAAAGAGTAGATTGTATTTGTAGTCTGAAGAGTCCCAGCCATTCATTGTAAATTGCTCAGCATAGCTCCCTAAATACATTACAAATTCTCAGTCAAGATGGTATAATCATGATTGGTTTTCTCTCCTGAGCATGATACTTTCTCCAATTAGTTCCTCTAGAAAGTGTTACAGGAAGTGTTTGATGGCTTCTAGTAACAGTTCTGTAGGAGAAGGACTTGAAATGCCATTGACTGTACAAATACAGGTTCAAAGTTATTAGTGTATTAGCACTCGCTGTGTCAGAAGTGTTTTGAACATCTCTGTGCCTGTTGTAATGACATCCTGGGTTCCAGGGCAGACATACCCTATGTTCAATAAAGAACAGCTGTCATGGCCATGGCTATCACATCTATTGTCTAAGCATTAAGGGCACAGAATGCCTCTGGTGTGATCTGTTGAGGGTTGCCTGTTGCCATTTGCGGCGTGTCTCCTCTGTAGCATGTACTGGTATCAGCCGCAGTGGTCGATATCAGATTTGTAGAATGATTTGGGCTGGAGGAGACCTCAGGAGGTCCAACCTCCTGTGCAGAACAGTGTCAGCATTGAATTCAGACCAGATTCCACAGGGAAGTGATTCCATGGGACTGAAAGAAGGGGCAGCACTCATTGTCAAGATAAGAAGTGTTACTGAGAAGAGTAGCTTAGCTATCACTCTGGGATGGAAAGAGCGTGTTTCTTCCTCATTTTAGTCTGTGGCTTCACTGTTAATACAGGTACAGTCTTAAAACAGCACTCCATTTTCCTCAACAGCTTTGCGTCCGAAAACCTGCATATATGAAAAAGGCCTGCAGAGGAGGAAACGGTAACAAGGGATTGTGATCTCCAAGATGCGCACCATCCAAATGGAAGATCTTCTGTTTCTGCTGCTGCTGAACCACCTCCTGTCTTATGAGAGGGAATTTTATTCACTACAGGAAATTTTCTTCAGTAATGAACTTTAAAGCATGAACTTGGTTTTCTTTTTTTTCATTATGATTTTTTTTCTCAGTCTCTTAATTGAAAATCCAGGGAGGAAAGAACATAAAGGAGTGAGTGAGAACCTTATTGCTAACTGACAGCTGTTCCTGCCAAATACCAAGAACTTGGGTGAAGCAGGATGGTTTTAACAAGAGGTCTTTCGAATATTTCTCAAGCTTTAATTACTAATTCCTAGCTGGATGGTCATGAAGCTTCTCACTAGAAAGATGTGTCTGCTTTGTTTCTGATGCCTGTAAATAGTTCTTTGGGAAATGCACTTACTGGAGGAAATACTCTTTTTCTGTTTCTGGGCTGCCACCGTATGCTTTGATGCCACGGCTCTCTCTAGGGGCCGACACTGTTTCTGACATCTGGAGAGGTACCACTGGGCAGGCAGAAGTGTGAGGAATGCTTTTAGAAAATTGAGGTTGGGCAGTGGATTTGTCAGGGTTTAATAAGTAAGTTTCAGCTGTCACTTCTTTCATCTTTTGCAGTGAAATAATTATTTCTTTCATTATTTCACTACCATGAAAAAGGCAGATCAGGTGTTTTGCCTGAAGTGCCATTGACAGGCACTCTACCCTTCAGGGTCCTCCTGTTACAGAACGGTGCTTTTCTCTCCTCTTTTGCCTGAATTTGGTTATATGAACAAGGAGGCCGTACCTCTGTGCTGCACCGACCAGATCTGTTGCCAGCAACATTTCATCACTTTTGAGAAATGGTAAATGCATGTTAACCAGCAGGAAGTATGGAGGAAACTGCATTTTTAAACACAAAATGCCCTGCACATGCGGTTGTTTAAACAAAAACTAACCAAATAATTATTCTGCAAGATCTGTAGCTATGCAAATGTACTTTTCACTGAAAGTTTGTCAGTTGTGACAACCTGTAAATCTCTTCCATAGAAGATTCTTCCTTTCTCGTTTAGAACTTGCTCATTTTTTCCCAAAGAGAACTGAACGCTCTGAAGTCAGTAAATGCTTTTAGACCTGAAACAGAGAGATAGTACTGCAGCTTCTGATAGAAAGTCAAAATGTGCTGCTTCCCTTTCTGTAGTAGGTCAGGAGTGCAATATCTTGTATATTTGCTTATGAAAAGCATACTTCTTAACTGTTGTTGGCTAAGCTGAATAGGTGCAAGACAGCAATGGATTTCCCAGATGTCTTTGTACTGATGGACCAACAAAATGTATTTTTTACTAAATACAAAAAACTTTACTTCTAAATGTAAAACAGTGTTCTGAGTATATTGTACTTTGTTTAAAGGCTCTTTCCAAACTGGACTGACAAACGAACCTTCTGTTGTTCTGAGAACTGGCTCCCCTAGTGTAGCTCTACCAAGAATCCAGTTTTAATTTTTGTTCCAAAGCAGACAACTATTACATGCGATTCCAAAACAAAAAAGTGGCAGAGCTGAAAGTTACTGGTAGGGCTAAGAACAGATAGAAATGTGTGTGTTTGGAAGCAGGGAGGCTATAGCAAGGTTTTTAAGACTCAAGGCAGAATCACAGGTTTATCGTGTAGGCAATCTCTAGATGAGATAAGGCCTGTCGCATTGTTTGTTCTTCTGAGAAAATTGCATTGAATGTGAAGAGGAATGAAATCTGTCGTGTTTTCTGGCACAGAGCAGCGTCCTTCTTCTTGATAAGAGAAGGTACAAGGGGGAGGCAACTTTCTATGCTCATCTGTCTCCTCTGTATCTGCCTGGAGCATATCAAGTCCTGTGTGATGGACTAATGATTTTTCAACCCTAGTGCTTTGACATAACTCCAGGTTTTGTAAATTATTGCAAAATACTGGGTCAACCTCAGATGGGTCACAGTTCCCTGTGTTTCTGTTTCTCTACCACAAACTCTTCCTCACTGGTCTGTTGGTAACTGCAGCTGGTTTTCACACCTTTTCCCTTTGGACATCTGTATCCAGTGCAGCTGTTCTGGCACAGAGTATTGGCTTGTACCATCTGCCAGCCTCTCCTAGCAGCTCCTTTTACTCATTCAAGAGATTCCCCACAATTGCCACACAGTAGAAAGACCATGAAAGTCTTCAAAATATTTCAAAAAAAATTGTGAAGTTGTGGAACATCTCCCCTGCAATGTCTTTGTCTGAAATAAGGGTTTGCCAGCCTGCTGTCTGCTCCGGGATGACATACCCACCAAGGCAAGGCCTAATGAAGTCCTTGTTTCTAGTCAGTCATATAGAGAAAGTAGCAAAATGTTTAGAAAATACTTCATTAATCTCTGTGGGGTAGGAGATGTCAGCATTTGGCCTCCTAATTAGAGCTGAGATGTAATGATCCTTTATATAACCAAAGATAATTAAGTTGTCCTAGTCAGCCCTATGTACTCAAATATAGACAATCGACTTACATCCACAGTGAATCAGGGTTTAAAAAAAAAAAGTTTATTCCATTTTTCACCTTTTTTTAGCTAGCTATTCACAAGTACATTCATGTCAGACTAGCATTTATGGGAGGGAAAAGAGGAAGAGTAAACACGCAATCAAGAAAATCCCCACGGAGCACTTCAGTCAATGTCAGGCGCTGTTTCAGCAAGAGTGATTCTGCAAGAATGTGCATGGAATTCAACATTGTCAAAAGCGTGACAAAAGAAAAGGATTCATATGAATTCTTGCTGAAGCCTTTGATGTAAATGATTGAACTTTTGCCCAGTTCCGGTTTCTGAGCCACTCAAAAAAATCTGTCGTAGTTCCTCACATTTACCTGTGGTGACTTGCTTTAAAGGGGCTGGATCAAGGTAACAGAAATGAATTTGTTTGTCCCACAATGACACTGAGAAGGACGGAGGATAAAGAAATAATCTGTGAGGAAGTACATGTCATGCTGTCTACTTTTTGGGCTCTAAAAATATATTTTTGTCAGTCTTAATGGTGTAATCTGAAAACCGGGATGCCTGGGAAGGCCTCCACCTTCTGTTTTCATTTTCTTTTTGTCCTTTAATCCAGTAGAATTTAAACAGCAGGGAGAAGCACCTGTCTGTGGACAAGGGAGCAAGTGGTGGTGCAGGCAGTGTAAAAGGTGGCACAGAAGACGTGGAAGCTTGAGTGTTGCTGAATCAGGAGACTCGTTCTCTTTGGGAGGATAAACCCGTAAGAGGCACATGAGCAGCTACATACGGCACCTAAATTAAACCGAGCCCTTCTCATGGCTTAGGCTGGGCCTGGACATAAAACTGCACTACAGCATCCTGCTTAGGTGATGCTGTCTTCTGTAAGATCTCCGGGTCCTGCTGGTCTTCTGCCATGTTCCCGGTGTGCTGCTCCTTCCCCACGGGGATGCTCAGCCCCGCCGGTTCAGGGATGTGCGCCAGACTGGCAGCACCTGCGGGATCCTGGCAGTGCCAATGGGTGACCGGGTGGTGTGAGACTGGACAGAGATCTTGTGTACCAGGTAACGCAGCGGATCAAGCAACTTGCTGCCAGTGATGATGTGAGGATGAGAGCACAGGTGAGGGAGGGTGAGTGTTGAGTCTTTAAACGCTCTGACGTTACCAGGAAAAGCTCGCTTCTCAGCCCAAGTCTGGTAAGAGCAAACATGAAGTGCTGCATTGACACCTGAATTGTGGCTCACGCGGGGGATGATCTCTGCTTTCCCTTTGATTGACTCAGTGGCTTTTACTGTGTGAGACAGAAGCGTTTCCTGTTCCTTCCTGCTCTCTGCCTCCGCAATGCTCGCTGTTCGATACGTTTCTATACTGCCCAGGGGAATATAGCAAGTGGTTGGAGTTTGAATTAGCGCTGGTGTGAGCAGACACAGTGCGTAGGGATGCCTTAGGCTGGCCTCCACGCTCCGGGTCTGCTGGTCCAGGAGGCTGAGCTCTAACAGGAGCCTCTCTTCTGTTAAGAGTCGCTGAGGTAGCCGAATCTGTTCCAACAGTCTTCAAAAAATGTGAACTCTGGAGCTGCCTGGTAATGGCTTCACCAGTGCTGTAGGTATCGCAACTGTGCGCACTGCCGCGTTTGATGCACCCTCCTGTATTCCCTTTGGGCTTTTTTCATCATGTCTTTTAGCTGCATCATTATGCTTAAGAGGTCACTCCTTTTGTCTTCCAAACCAGTCCCGAAGGTCCTGTTTGGAATCATTGTTCTGTGTCTTGCCGGTGTGACCAGCCTGTTGTGCTCTTCAGACGTATGGGCTCAGACGTGTTGCAGCGTTAGTTTCATGCCATCTAGTTTCTCATACGTGGGCCCCCGCCTGTCCAGGATCTGTGGTGTCACCAACCCCCGTGCTGTGGTCACAGCACAGTGGCTCCTGTTTGCACGGGGCTCTCGTTCCTAGGGGTGCTGGTGCTGCATGTCTGCCTGCTCAGTTACTGTCCATTTGGAAATACTGCAGAGATAAGTGTTCGTTGAGATGGGCACTGGCATGTCTCCTCTAAAGAGCAAGGAGGGGAGCAGAGAGGAGTGTAACGGACTGGGAGAATGTTTGCTTCCATTTGAGTGCCAAGGTCCTGGTATTCAGAGCAAAAGAAAGAGGGTTCCTGGCTCAGTGGTCTCTTTGCCCATTTCTGTGACTATTTGCTTGTTTGCTGAGAAATGACTTACAGCCCATGTGAGACACAAACATCCCTTTATCACACAGCTTGTATCACCCTAATGGAATTCTGTCAGCTGAGGATAAAATGTGGACTAAGAAAGCAATTACAGAGTGAATCTCCTAGCTGCAGGAAGAGCTGAGGGATGGGGACAGAGTGCCCAGCTGGAGTAATTTCCTGTCCGACTGGCCTCTAAATCTTGCTGGGAAAAGATAAATTTTCCACCCTTGCCTAATAGCATCAGCTCCTGTCACCCCAGCTCAGGACCCTGTGAAGTGCTGCAGTGTTGAGATCTATGCGTAAAAGGAAACATTTGGAATTTGCAACTTCTTTCTTAATAACCTAGAAAATACTGGCAAAGGGAAAACCAAGGCTACAGACCTTCTGTCTGATGGCTTTCTAGTGTTCCTTTCTTTAGCCCCTGGTTGAAGCCGAGGGCTGAGGATCCCAATGGTCAGCAGGATAGGAGTTTCCCAGCCTGAACTATTGCTTCCAACACTGCATGGTCCTCCAGTCATAGCTCACTGCTTTGTCTCTAATTAGGAGAGGAAAACCACCACCTCGTGATCTGCTAGCAGCCATCCCCAGTGTACGCTGTTGATTTTTGGAAGATCCCAATTATACAGTGAGACCACAGTGAAATCCCGCCTTTGGCTTTCAACAGGTCTCTTTGGTGCGGCTGAAGTCCACTTGACTCACAAATTCTTAGTGTGCATCTCTGCTCTGTTGCTCATGGGACTTCAAAAAATGCACAGAGTTTGTGCAGGTTTCCTGAGAAGATGGGCATTCCAGGGAACCAGAAATCTAAGGAGATGTATCGGATAGACACAATTAACTTGTGCTCAACTATTACTCCTATATGTGATCTGTTCTTCCAGAGCTCAGCTTCTCATGTTCCTTAGCTTACCAGGATCTAACTGGAAAAGGAGCTTCACAGTGGGTTTTGAAAGTTCTTCCTGCCTGGGCTAAGCATGTGGAGGTGAATGTCAGAGAAGGCTAAAGGAATAGCCTTGGGAATAGCCAAGTCTCCATCTTCTCAGCAAAGAAGCTGTTGTATGGGCCAGGAGGAGCCTGGTACCCAGCCGCTGCCTCCTGAGTGTGAGCATGGCTGGGTATTATGGACCGAACCGATTGCCAAACTGTGTCCCCATCAGAACAGCTGGAGCTGAAACAGATGTTGGTCACAGGCTCCGATGGAAGGTAAGCATGGTAGGCATAAGGGTAGGGGGCAATACACAAGAAGCTGCAATGGCTGTGAAGGTTTCTCAGGGAAATGGCTTTCCACCCAAGGGGAGCATTGTACTTAGGAGGAGAGATGGTCCCTGCGGTAAAGATAATGAACTAGGAGCAGCTGCGCCCTTTTATCATTTTCACTAAGATTTCTCTTCTGCCTGGTGGCAGCATAAGGTGGCTGCCAGAATAGACGTTTCTGTCTGTAACAAGCTGGGGAAAGAACTTTCATCTTGAGCAAGAGAGAGCTTTCATCTTTCATCAAAAAGGGCGAGGACTGAGGCAGCACCAGCACAGCAGCTTTACTGAGTGTACGGAGTGGTTGGCAGGAAAATGAGTCGGGCAGCATGGCGAGCTGAACTGAGACACAGGTGACTGTCAGCCCTGCTTGCTTACAAGGGGCGCTTAGCAAGTGTAAAACACTGATGGTGCTATTCCTGCCTATTATTCATGGCTCTGTGCTCCCATTCATTGAAGATATTCCTGGCTGCTTTCTGCAATTACACATCTTTTTTTTTTTTTTACAAATCTTTACCTGGTCTTACAAAAGTCAGACCAGGTGTCATGGTTTAAACCCCAGCCAGCAGCTAAGTACCGCGCAGCCGCTTGCTTGCTCCCCTCCCATGCTGGTGATGGGAAGGAGAACTGGAAAAAGGTAAAATCCATGAGTTAAGTACTGTTTAGTAATTGAAATAGTTGTTAATAATGAAAAGGGCAAAGAGAGAGAGGAATAAATCCCAAGACAGACAGACAAGCGATGCACGATGCAGTTGCTCACCACCTGCTGACCAATGCCTGGCCAGTCCTCAAGCAGCCCCCAGCCAACTCCCCCGGTTTATATACTGGGCATGATGGTCTGTGGTATGGAATAGCTCTTTGGTCAGTTCAGGTCAGCTGGCCTGGCCCTGCTCCCGCCCGGCTTCTTGTGCCCCTCCTCGCTGGCAGAGCACGGGAAACTGAGAAGTCCTTGACTTAGAGTAAGCGCTACTTTAGCAACAATGAAAACATCAGCGTGTTATCAACACTACTCCCATCCTATATCCAAAACACAATGCTGCACCAGCTACTAGGAAGAAAATGAACCCTATCCTAGCCAAAATCAGGACACCAGGATACACAGGGCTTCACCTAGGTTGGCTTGGAAAACCTCTAGGGATGGAAGCTGCACAACCTCTCTGGGCAATCTGTTCTAATACGCGACTGTCCTAATAGGGAAAAAGTTTTTCCTCTGTATATACTGATCTCTGTTGTTCCCCACTGATTAAAGGCCTAGATCAGCATGGATGAGGCTTCTGGCATTGCAGAAAGGTCATCTCTGCTGTCGTCATCTAGCTGTGTAATAATAAATTTCATCTCCCAACTATAATTTCAGATTTGCAGATTAGCAGAAGTCTTATGATCTGCTTCTTTCCTGGTCTGCTGGAGGCACTGCTAAAAATAGAGTAAGTAGCACAGCTACCTGAAATGGTGTAAGCCTAAACAGTGGTGAAAACTAATCTGCAACGAATGGCGGTTCTGGCTCGTTTCCAAAGGAATGTTTTTGGATGGCTTGCTATATACTGGAAATTGTTTGGTAAGGATTAGTTGGTGAACAGATGAATCAAACTGACATTTCCATTACCAACAGGGGATCTATCTGTGGCCAGAATTCATGGAGAAGGATGTGGGATGATAGTAAGACTTTTCATTATGTTTAATATTGTCAGAGAAATGAAATAGCTCCTATTATTCATCTCTCTGGGATGGTAACGTATCTGAATATTAACTCAAAATGGGAGATCTGATCAGAACCCAGTGACCCAAGAAGACATTGATATGTATTTTAATCACTCTTTGGGGCACTGAGAAAACTTACTCTTAACAAATCTGCAAGAAGCGAAGGTCTGTGTTTCTTAGCACAGTTCTTGGGTGGATCAGGGCATGCTCTGTCCTTGTGTATTCTGTCTGAAATCCTTTGGGATCCCCCAGTGTCACTCTTTTTCCTGGGTGAGTAGCATTAAAGCCCTGGGGAGATCTGCACCTTGGTCATGTGCTTGTGGTTTGAGAATAAGGGTCGGGGGCGACTTGTGGGGCACTTGTTTGCCTGTCAGCCTCCAAGGGAGGAGGGGTCCGCAGGGGAGGACTTTAGCTCATAGTGAAAAGTAACCACCTATAGAAGCATATGGATATAAGAAATAGAAAAGGGTCTCTGGGGCAGTTTCACCTTGGGAAACAAAGATTTTAAGATTTAACATGAAAATTAATAAAGTCAAGTAGAACTGGAGTGTGTAAGAGGAGCTAGATATATACACGTATGGAGAACACGTCGTGAGAAGAGGCGTTCAGGTAGGAAGAATGGAGAAGGGATTAATGGTAATTAATGGTACTGCCCAAACCCTTGTGGCTCAGATTTCAGTGCAGATGATGCTGATAATTAATATAAAGATGCTGACAGTTGCCTAAAACTGGTTCTGCTATATTTTAAGTCATAAACCAGAAGGGCTGGTGGACTTGTTTTGCAGACAGCGTTCACATTATGCAGGGATATTATTATTAACAGTACAAAGGGGTAAGCATGAGGTCATAAAATGTGTGATTCAGTGACTGATTTTGACTGCAATTATGCATTAGAGATATTAATGAGAAGTCGGGAAAGTGAATTGGCAATGCCTGTAGATCTAACCGTAGTAAAGGGCCCTCCAAAACAGCGCTACAGAAACTTTGCCATTTATCTTCTTTATCACTAATGCAGATGTAAATTAAGTTTCTACAGGCTGATTAGCCTGTGGAGAGCTCCTGTCTAGATGATCTCCCAGCATTGTGCTTTTGGGAGATGATAACTCTTCAGATTTTCCTATGGTGGATCCGATCTGCAAATGGTTCCAGCGCAGGTTGTTTGTACAGCTTCTCTCTGTTTGGCTTTTTTTTCTGGCTTTTGGTGGTTTATTTTTTTGCGGGGGTGGGTGTGTGGCAGTTGTCAGATGTTTGTTGTACTGCGATGGTTTCGTTTCTGCAGCACAGATCTTATTATTTGGTGTCTTTTACTAGAATACTCTCTGATGGGAGGGGTTGGGCCAGTTGACCTCCAGAGGCTCTTTCCAGCCTGAATTATTCTGCGGTTCTATGACCAGCATGGATCAGGACCCTCTGTTTAACATAACTTATCTGCTGTAGGATCTGTTCTGCCAACTGAAGCCTACCGAGCCGCAGCATGGTGAATATTAATAGGTTGCTTATTTAACACAATCAATCAGTACAAACTACAGATCGCCTGAGGCTGGAAAAAGTATTCATGTCCTCACACTTCTGGCTAGACATCTGCTCCTGGAGATGGCACAGGGGAAGACAACCTGTGCCATGGCTCTTAGGTCCTCGGGTTATATGCAGGGATGAATACATAACCGACAGTGCATGTTACTTAATAAGTGTAATACTAATGAATCTTTGGCTCTGGGTGCGACTGGAGAATAGCAAATGTAATGCCTGTGGTTCAGAAAGGAAAGAAAAAAAAATAATTTAGTTCAGTATTGGGTCTTCAGACTTGAAAGTACGTGTTCGCGGAAAAAAATAGTTCTGTGGTTTAAAGGAGGGTAGATGGAATGCAACATGGATTTTTAGACTAATTTTTCACTAGGTGTCTGATTGCCTTCTCTGTCTGTCTATACAAGTGAAGGTGATAACATTTTGGAGAGAAGGCTTATTTAGGCTAAGGAGCAATGCCGGCACGGTGCACATCAGCATGAATTGTCCAAGAAGAACAATGGCTGAATCTTTTTAACTGTCAGAATAATGGCACTGTGTAATTGCCTTTCTGTCTGAACACCAGGCAGCAAGACCTAAAGTCTTAAGGCAGAGAATGCTTGTAACGACACATTTCTGGCAAATGCGGGATGTTAAAAGTGAAAGCAAAAAAATTGCTTTCAGGCCTGTGTATTTAAGATACTGCTGGCTTACGCCTGTTATGCTGACTCGGTTTTGTTACCCTCCACGGAGAGGGGCTCGTTCTGCAGGTGTAGGCGTTCAGCCTTCACTCTCCTGCTGTGTTTAGGAGTGACCACAGAAAAAATCAACAGACTGGGCACAGAAGAGCTCTTCAGAATTGTGTTTCTCTTCCCAGCAAACAAGAGGTAAGCAAAGCTGGCAGGGAGAGCTAAGGCTGGTAAGAGGATGAAAGGACATGGTATTGCACAGGAATACAAACAGCAGGAAGCGCTCAGGAAAATGAGTAGAAAATCAGTGGATTTTTCTCCCTGTACTAACATTACGGAAGGCGGCTCAAGTACTGGAGATGTTCACAAAGCTGCAGATAACGTAGGAACTGAAAACCAAACTGACCTCGCAGAGGCAGAGCTGCCTTTGAGGTGCAAACAGCAGAGGAGCAGAAGGAAGGAGCAGCCTGTGCAGGACAGATGCGGTGGCTGTGCCCTGCTGCTCTCCCCAGGTTCCCTGCAGCCGATCACGGGCTGCTGTGGTGGCGAGGTGCTGGGGACAGGCTGCAGGACTCAGAAGTTGCAGGTACCTGATAATGACGTGTGGAAGATCTGGCAGGACTGGCCAGCTCTAGTTGGGTGCAAATAACCTGGAAGCTCCACTGGCACAGCTAAATGCCGGGGCTGTCAGAGTGAAAGACCTAATGCACATCTCTGAAATGGGCAGAGGTGAATCGTGCCACAGCTGAGCCAGGAGGAGGACACTGAAACCTGAAAGGGACCTGGAACTGACAATATCTGACAGAACTGGCCTTGATGATGCCAGGGTAATAAACAACTCATAGGCCTGTGCTGGACCTTGTTAGGTAGGTCCAGTAGGCGTGAGGAGAACAAGGCTAAAAGAGCTAATGTGAGCATGTTGTCCAGCCTCATGAACATGGGATGCCGCAGAGCCTGTTCGTATAGGAACAACTGCGTCACGATGTTACAGGCAGAGAGAGCAGGCGATGCAACAGACAAGGATTGATATGGCTGATGCCTCAGTTCTGTGTCCACTGGAGATGATGGAAAGCTCTGAAGAGAGGCCTCCAGGTGACTCGGGGTCTGGTCTGTCACAGAAAAGCAAGCCTGGGGCAGCACCTACAGCGCTGTGAGGGGAGGGCCAGCCTCTTTGCACCCGCCTGAACCAAAGGGATGCATTTTCCTACAGAAAGATCCAGGAAAGCAGAATATAAATGCTTGCTGGAGGGAGTGCTTGTGTGAGACACTATCATCCCCCCCATGGTGCACAGCACCTTCCAGACAATTTGTCATGAACCTTGACAGTGCTCACCAGAGTGCGTGATCTGCTCTGGGGGATGCTGCACCTCCAGCGCTCCATCCATCCCACCCCCGACCCCGGCCTGCCGGCGAAGGGGCTGGCTGCGCGGGGAGGTGTCCTGTGCCCTGTCCCTTGCTGTGGCGCTGTGCCCACCCTGTGTCCTGCCGTGGCTGCCCGGTGGTGTGCTGGGCACGGTTGCAGAGCTGGGCTGTGGTGTGGCACAGAGAGGACATGCAGGTGAAGGGCTGTGCCTCTGCACATCGGCTTGCAAGTAACATAAATTGCTAGTAACAAGGAGCTTAAAAATATGCATTTATAAGCCCAGCAGAGAACAGTATAGATGGATCATGCTGAAAGACAGGTAGGATTGCTCATACAAATGTCAGAAGAGCCGAGAAGGTACAGAGTGTGTCCTTGGAATGGACTGCCCCTCCCATCTCTGAAGATGTCTGGAGCCATGGTGACACAAGGAATGATCTGCTCATTATTTTTTCAATTTTATGCCCCCCCCCCCCCCCCCCCCCGTTCTTTTTGGAATAAACTTAAGAAGTGGTTTATATCCCGGCAGAGGGAAAGGTAGGCTGAGCTCACAGGTTACTTTCTGCTCCTCTTGCTGTCCTGTGGCCTGGCAGAGAGCCGGAGCAGTGTGCAGGATGGACACGTGCTGGGGTGTGATGTCTGTGTCACACTGAGACCAGGGAAGTGACTGTTCCCAAGAAGTGTCAGTGACTCTCTGAAAGGTGCTGGGTGAACCAGTAGGGTAGGGAAGCAGTATCTTCCATTGGTACCAAGCAAAGTGGCACAAGCGCATCCCTCCAGGTCTGTTCAAAGAGAAACCATAAAGAGAAAGCAGGCTGCAAGGCCAGCCCTGTGAGCAGAACCTGATGGACAAACTGTTGCTCATCCATTGCACTTTGCTGGGTCCCAGACATGGAAGCAGGAGCTCCAGGGCCATTTTCCTCCATGTCCTCCATGACCAGCAGCCTCCTTCCCTGGGGGCAGGCTCCGCAGCAGCAGGGCCAGCCTTCCAGCATCATCGTCACGGGGAGGCAAAGCACGGCTGGTAACACGTGTCTGCTGGTCTGTCAGCTCAGTTGTCAGAGGCTGGGAGAGAGGGAGGTCACAGACCTTTCCCTGTTTCACTAGCGGGTTGGTGATTTAGGGGCATATTGCACACTTTTATGTCCTGGCCCCCAGCGAGGTGGAATGGAGACCTGCTCGGGGGTGCTGGAGCTGCTGACCTCTCTGCCCTGGTTTTCCTCCCGTGTAACTCAGCAATGCAGATGGGCAGGGGAGGGTGGTTTGCTGCATGCCCAGGTTTCATCCCAGTGTGTATTCAAGGTAAGATGATTGATTAGATGTGCAAAGCATTTTTAGAGGGGAAAAAATAAAAACAGAAGAACAGGCACAATTTTCTAACAAGTAATGTCATTTAATGAATGATATACTCTAGAAAATAGAAACTACCCAAGTGCTGGTTGGTTGGTCTGTTTGGGGGTGGGAGAAGGCCCTTGCCTGGACATACACTGCCTTCTCTGGATTCTTTTGTCAGCATTTGTAGTTGCTGGAAACAAGGAAACGTTCATATATTGAAAGACACACTAAGGGGGCAATTTTTTTCTATAACATAGGGAGTATGCAGAATGCCTTCCCACCCTGTCTCATTGGGCAAGTGGCATGAAGGGCTCAGAGCTCACCAATGTCGTTACAGATGATTCATACCTAAAAGGGATGGACTCAACCAGCGGTACCTACCACAGTTCAGTCCTCTAAAATCAGCGGAGGCTTCTCACGTTGCAGAACATCTTGCAGGGTCTGGTGTTACTGCACATCTTTCTGAGTGCTTTTCTGCACGTGTTGGGTCTCTTCCCTCAAGGTCTGGCTGCTCATTGCAGGGAATATGCTTTTCAGAATGTCACAGTACACCGTGTACAGCTCTGGGTCTATTTTGGGCTTGGGCAGAGACCGGGACTTGCAGGCCTGTTCGGTGACTGAGTGCTGTAGCAAGTAGACATCACTGAAGAGCGCGTTTAGGATCTTGTGTGCAGCCTTGTAAGGGTCATCCTCAAACTGCACCATTGCCTTGAGCTCCGTCAGGGTATAGCCGTTGTAGCGCTTGCTGTCTTCAGCCAGGGGCTGCACAGTCTCGCCAATGTGTCTCACCTTCCACTTCAGGCATTTCAGTTCGTCTTTTACATCTTCTAGTTCTTTCTCCATGGCTTGGAATTCCTTCGCGGTTACAAATCTCCTGCCAAGGAAAGAAGCGGCAGACACAGTGTGGAGTTCAGAGGCTCAGAGGGGTGGAATCGGCGCAGCTTGCCGGGGCTCAGACCGCAGGGCCTGTGGGCCGGGCCGGGAGATACCAGCCACGTCACTGCGCTCCGGCCCCAGCTCTGGTCTGCCAGCTTTCGCAGGAACAGCAGAGTTTCTCTCCGCTAGCACAGGGAGAGGTGGGCTTTCTCATGTGGAAGGCAAGGAGGTGCCGTATGGCTGTGCCCTGCTGGAGGGGCTGATGGCAGGTCTGGAGAGCTATATGAATGTATGGCAATGCGGTATGTTGCTTCTTGGAGAAGAGGGTTTAGTGGGGAGCACAGGGTTGTTACTGCAAAACAGGTGCTGGGAACATCTACGTCATAAAAGATACTTAACTTTTTTTTTATGAGGGGCTCTTAATGACCCTATACAAAGTTGAGTCATTTGAAGACCTAAGACATGTGTATGGTCTGGATACGTACCTTTCGTGATCAGGATCTTCCAGATCTGATTCAAAACCCTTTCCTGTATTCTTTAATCCAGCTTTAGAATAGCCAGGAGACTGGGAACTCTCTTCAGGAGTCATTGTTGCTGGAGGCCTTGTGCTTTTCCTGGTTGGGGTCAGTGTGTGATCTGATGCTGAAGCTTGTACGTTTTGTGCTGTGTGAGGACAAAAGGTATAGAAGGAGGTTGCATTGATCCCTGGGCTGCCTGGAGAGGAGTCAGAGTATTGCTGTGGCTTGGCTGAGCTGGGTGTTAGACTGAGCCTGGGGCTGGCCGGGCAAGGTACTGCAATAGTCCTTGCTCCGAGTGGGCTGGAACACAATATTGCTACGTTTTTATCTCTTTGCTCAAATGGTTGAGGGTTTGGTGATTCTCCTAGGGCCAATCTAGTGATGGAGGTAATGTCCAGCAGGGTTTGATCCTGAACCATGGAGATCTGGCTGGTTGGTTCTGATGAAAGTGAAGAGCTGCTTGATGTGTCGCTGGAAGAGCTTGGCGTAGCGAATGGGGGTATTTTCTGAGCGTTATGGTCACTCCTGTTCCTCTGCGTGCTAGTGGCATTTAGAGCTGGGTGTTGTGAAGCCCTAAAGAAAGACAAACAGACACTTTTTCCTCTGGACTGGGCTAAAGGCTTATAAGACAATTTTAAGCCTGTTTCCCATAACTGCATTTCCCCACAGGCTGATTTGCTTCTTATGTCTGTATAAAACCCTCGGCTTCTCATGACCAGGAACAAAGTGTTTGAGAATAAGGCACGGTAAGTCCAGGACCAGCTCCTCCCTGTTGCTAACCAAGTGTTTTTCGGCTATTATCAGTGTGATAATCACTGGTACATCAGTGTTCTCCTTCCCAAAAGCCATACAGCTCTGTGGGAACCAAGGATTTAGTGCGGGGGAAGGACAGGAAGGGAAGCAAGCTACTGGCATATTGACTCTGACAAATTCCAGTAAGTGCAAAAGGGTAAAACCTGGCTGGCAGGTTGCCACAGCACCTGCCCTTGGTTTTCTCTGCAAAGTGTGAAGATGTGCCTTCACCTCGGACCCACGTGCTTCAGGTTTCTGGTGGCTCTGCACGGTTACCCAGTCCATCAGGGGATGCATAAACAGGCAAGATAAAAACAGAAGGGCAGCACAGAATGACATCATTGTTCCTGCAGTGACGTTATAGGATGTTTCTTTTATACAGCTTAGTGTGTTAAAGACATTTCTCCCCGCTGCCTCCCCCAAGCTGTAGCCTGTGTACGGGGCTGACCAGCTATTTTAGGTGGCTGGCAAAGCCAGCCACGTGGGATGCCAGACTTCTCCTCCTCAGTATTGTTTCCTGTACTTTTTTCCTGGCTGCTGCCAGGCAGGAGACATCCCAATGCTTTTCTTTCTATGGCTAAATTTTACTTAGTTTGGCAAGACTGGTGGCAAGAGAGGAAGATGTACCGCTGTAGACTGGGATTGTGCCTTGACCTTGAAGGGGAACATGAACATACCCACTGTGCAGATCACAATACAGGATTTCTAACAGCCAAAGGACATGACAAACTTTTGTAGCAGTACCAGTGACCAACCGAGTCTTCTCATGCATCTGGTATATTCGTCTGTCTCTTGTGGTGGAAGACAGCAGAGAATCCTGGTAGGGATGGGTTGTATGAGATCTAGCGCGTGAAGTCCTGTCCTGTTAGTATCGGGGTTTGAATTAGCTACATATTCACATCTCCACCTCCCTGCACCTTTCTCAATGTCGGATGCAATTAAATACCACATTTTTAAGGTCCTAAAAAGCATGCCCCACATCTATTGGCTTCAATAGGGTTAATCAAGGCCTTTACTAGATCACAGTGTAATTATTAGGTTTAAATCAAATTTAGAGGTTTTATAATTGGGAAAGCAAAGCTACTGTATAAGAACAGAACCAAGAAAGAAGCATAAAATTAGTTAGATGGAAGGCAGGAGAGAAAACCAGAGCACAAGTGTCAGAGGGAGGCTCCGTCCCCAGAAGTGCCTTGCCTTCATAAACTGGCTGAACAGGGATGGAAGACAAGAATTGCCAACTAGATAGAAGGAAAAGCTTTTTCACCCTGAGGGTGTTCAAACACTGGGACAGAGGCCTGGAGAGGTACTGGGGTATCCACCTTTGCAGGTGTTCAGTACTCAGCTGGGCAAGGAACCCAGCAGCCTGATCCAGCCTGGTCCAATGGACATGTAGTGGGCAAGGGACTGGACCAGAGACCTCTGGAGGCCCTCTCCACCCTGTGTTATTCTGTGCTTTAGTAGTCTGCTGCCTTCTCTGAAAGGAATTTATTTCCCCCTCTAGTTTCCCTTTCTCCTTTCCCTTTTCCTGCCTCTGAGTCCCACCTCACCATCCTTCTCTTCCACTGGAGCCTCTGGGCTGTCCTCTTCCATACTGACTTTATAGTGCCGGTTGCAGGATAGTCCCTTGTAAATACAAAAGGTTTTAAAGGAAAAATCGTGTAACTTGCAGCCCCCTGGCTCAGGTGGATTGCTTCCCCTTCTTTGCAGGAGTCCGGCCCCGGGCATCCTCCTCATGTTGCCTTTGATAACTGAGCTGCTGTTTCTCAGTCTCTCCTGAAAGCAGGGAATGATGGCTCAGAGCGTGTTTGGTCGTGCTGTGGGAGTGTTCCGAAAGCTGCAATTTGGCACAGGTGAAGTGCAAAGCTGATTGTTCATTTCTCCCCAGAGAGTCTCACAAACCTGGTAAAGGTGCGAGGACCTGGAGCCAGAGCTTCTGGCCCAAGGAGCACGTCCCCGCGCCCCAGGGCAGCGACGGGGGAGAGCTGGCTCTTGGCACATGGGCTGCTCTGGGACCAAGAGGAGGAGTGGAAAAGGGGGATCTTCTGGCTCAAATAACACAAATTTACTTAAAATTATTTAAATCAGAGCTGAATCTCGGGCATTGCTTAGTCTTCGCTACAAAACCCCATGTTCAGGAAATACTTTTTTGCTGCAGCAACGTGTAGGAAACTTATTCTGACAAGAGCAAACCCCATTTTAAGGCAACTAAAATAAAAAGGCATGTTTAAACTTTTTTTGTTAAAAATATGCATATTTGTCCTCAAATATCTTACAGTGTAAAACTATCTGAACGTTAAGTGAGCAACAATCCCTACTTGCATTCCAGGGGGGAAATATAATATGCACAGCAACTGAAAGGCTGTTTGGGTGCATGTACAATCCCAAATACTTCATTTCACATCTTTAGCAGTGTTGGATAGGGTTATCTTTTTTGTGGAAGGTGGAATTTTTGTTTTAGTTTGGGTTTTTTGGTTTTGGGGTAGGTTTTTTTTGGATAAATCCAGGATTAGCTGTAGGAGATGGAACATTTATTGAAAGATACAATTTAAAAGTGTGACAGAAAATGTGTTTTGTAACTAATCTCACTGAAATTTATGTAAGAAACTTTTCCAATTCACCTGTACACTAGAGGAAACAAAAAAATATTATGAACTATGACTTTATTTTGCTTTCCTTTTCCACTCTTTAATTTTCACTGACTGCAGCACTGAACATGGGCCTGAACTTACTTTTATCATCGCGCTTATCTCAGAAGCAGAGGAACTGGTTGCTTAAGAAACAATATGAAGCTTCTTAAAGCAAAATGTCAGTTTGGATTTTAGCAGAGGTAAATGAGGACAGAGCTGAGACCTATAACTTTGGAGTTTTCTAGTGGGCAAGGGTTTGCCTGAAGACAGGAAAGAAATTCCCATTGCTTTCAATATAGCAAGGCTGGATCTTAGATCTGTAACCATGGTGCTTTATCAGAATGGATGTTTTTCCACCTGTTTTTATGTAGTGAATCACTATGAACTGAATAAATTACAGGAAGAATTGCAAGACCCGGAGTTGCAATCAATGCTGACATGAAATAGGAAGGTGATTGCAGCTGTCAGGTACCTCCACAAGGAGAAACCTTGACTCAACTTTGAGCGACACTTCAAATGCGTCAAGCCCTTGTTGTCTGCCTTCTTCCAGCCCTGTGCTGCTCAGCATATAAAGCATGTTCCCCGTTGTCAGAGTGACCTTGTCTGCCGTCTGTGCCTTGCCCTCTCCAGCTGAGCTTGTGCAGTAGGCTTTTTGTAGCACTGAATTTGGAGACATTTGAAAGTTGCCTGTAAATCTGGCACCACTTTGCTTCTGTGACACTTGTGACCAAGAAAAAACAGTGGATATTATTTTTTTTTTTATGAATTATTTTCACCATGTTTTAAGTCTAGAGTTCTTCTCATGATCTTGTCTTAATAGAAAGAAATGACAATATGTTTTACAGTGAAGCACTGAGGGGCTGGTTGCATAAATTTTACTGTAGACAGCCAGGGTGGGAGGATGGTAGAAGAGCTGTGGGATGGACCCAGGGGAAATGCCTGCAGGGTGATGATATGAGAATAAAATTATTTTTTTTCAAGGCCTCCTCTTTGTCAGGTGACTGTCCTATAATGCCCACACTGCCAAAACCTTATTATTTTTTTAATGCTGAATTAATTTTGAATAGTCTTTCAGTGTCCTACAAGAAAAGCTGGTGTCCCAAACCCTGGGTTTATCTGCCTCAAATAACAACCAAGTCTTGTAGCCACAGATGGTAAGAATCTGCTGTTTCCTGCTCAGCTCTTGGCTCTTCTGAGCTGCCCATCCCCTCTTTGGCTTTGCCACCATACCTGTCCCTCTTCATCCTATGTGATGTTTCTCTCACCTCTCTCTTACCCCTTGTTCTACAGCTATCACCCATGCCTCTCCCATCCGCCTGGTGGGTCCCAGGCACATCGATCTAAGCAGCAAGCTCACCATATGAATGCCTAGAGCTGGGAGAAGACTGGAGGAGAGGGTGGAAGTGGCATGGACATACAGATGTCTGAAATCAGGTACGGTTGCTGTCTGAAGCCTAATAACAGTGAGCTTTTCTTGGTAATAAATAACTGCAAGCAAAAAAAAAAATCCTAGTGTAAAACTTCTTGTTGTTTTCCTGTAGCCACCGTGCGCAAGCTGTGCATTGAGATCCCCCAGCCCTGCACATCTGAAGGAAAAAGTTGAGATCTCCAACGTCAAAAATGACAACAAATAGACTATTAAGAATGGTTGAGCTTTGTTATGAAGTTAGAGCTTTGCAATGGAAATGCTAAATTTGGTATGAATGAAATATGACTGGGGATACTAGATGTGCAAGGGCCAGTGCCATATGTTTGCACAGGAAGGCAGCTTGGAGGATGCCAATTTGTAGCTAGAGTTTCCTGATGCTCTTCTTAGCCCAGCTCAGGCAGGTTTAAACCCTGTTAAAGGAAAATTATAGTTTTGTGATGGATATTAAATGGTTTAATACAGAATTGTCAAGACTGAATATTGCATTGCCCTGATCAGGGGTCCTCTGGAATCAAGCTTCTGATGAAATTCATAATTTAAGGCTACTTCTCAAAATGGATAGCTTACTCCCGCCAACAGAGGAACCTGAGATCCTGCTCTGGTCCTGGCTTGGCATAAGGCCCTTCTTGCTACCTGCACTCTCACAGGCCTCCTGGGCTGCTCACAAACCTTTAATATTCTCTCTTCTAAAATCACCTGGCCAGCTGGTGTTCGTCTTCTATGACTGCTCAGTCTTGTTCTTTTATTTAAAGTTTTTTCTCTTTCACTCTATAGCAGCACTCCCCCCAAACACTTGCCTCTCAACAAGGACCAGATGCTCTGTTTTGTCTTTGTAGACGTGATGGCTGAGAATGAGTGAATATTCCTTATATGCTCTTTGGTTCAAACCAGAAGAGCCTCAGAGCTTTTCTGAGGGCAGCAGACAAGTCCTCTAGGGAACGAAATGCTGGTTGAAGTGAACAGATGAATAACTTCTGGTGATACCTCCTTGTGTCCTGCTGGTACAGGACCACTGCCGTGTGAAGTGTTCAAGGAGAGCTCAGAACGATCTGCTGGCATTTACCCTGCTAGTGCAATGCAGGTGGTGTGTTGGCCAAGCAATGGTGAGGTCTTGGTCTGCTCTAGGTGCTGTGCCCTCCTCTTCCATCCCAGCAGGCCCCTGGATAGCCAAAGGGCCAGTGTAACCTTTGTGGCTGCTCTGACTTTTAGCAAAGCACTTCTCATGTCATTCTCCTGCCACTAACGCTTCTCTGCTGGCCATGAGCCCGTTGCATGGGTAATGCGACAAAGAGTGGGAGTGCAGGAAGCTAAAAACAACATTAAGGAGGATCCTCTGCTCAGGTACAGGCCAGTTATGGGGCTTGTTCCAGGAAGACTTTCATCTGAAGGTTGTGAGGCTTTGTGCCATCCTGAGCAGCAGTAACGAATGTATTTTCTTCCCTAACAAGCACAAATAATGAAGATTCTAAAGCTTAGGTTGGATTCATACCTAGTGTGAACTGAGAGCAGAACTTCACTCATGTCACTTCATAAATATTGATCTGATTTTTTTTACGATAGGTAGCTGGTGTGAAGCTGAAACTGATGTAATATTGAAGAATGGCCACTGTTCTTTAACCTGATAGCGGAGTTCTCATTTGCAGTTTGCTTTTGCAGCGCTATCGGCTCACCTGTGGAGGTAAGCTGGGTGTCCTTGAACTTGAAGTACTGAGGCAGAGCTGGGCAAAGGACCAATAGACCCTTGTTTCTATTCCTTGGAACACCTAATGTCAAGAATTGTTATTCATTCTTTGAAACAAAGACCTTTGGACAGTCTTTGTAATGAAATGAGCATATTTCAGCACAAGCCAGTAGCTTGGCAAGTGGGGAATTTTCTTGGGAAATATGACCCAGATCCGTTTTGTACTAATAGACATTTCCAGGCCCGTGAAAATGAAGGATGTGGATCTGCTTTCCGAAAGGTCCGTAACTGACATGGCATTTTCAAGGAGCAGGAGTTACCAAGTGAGCTGATGCCAAACCAAGCTGGAGAGCAGTGCTAGCCCTGTTCTGCCTGTGGGGAGACCACTTGCAGTGACATGGGACTGCAGAGCTGTTCCAGCAGGTCTGATGAGGGAGCAGGACCCTCAATTGTTAGGGTTACGGACACCAAGCTTCCATGCGTATGTGGCTGAGACGTGCATCTCAGCAAGACTGAAGCAGCAAAGTGCTATGAGGTTTCCAAATTTTCATAGCGCAGAGTCAGCAAGTCACTTTCCCAAGCCTCCCTCCTGCTGAATGAAGGATCGCTTGCTTTCTCTGCAAGGAAATAGATGCATGAAACTGCCCACATCTTTCCTGGAGAGTAAAGGAAAAGTGTAGTATTCAGAGCAGGGCAGGAGCCATGCTCCAATAGTGCTCCGTACATTGAACCACTGATTCCCATAGCTTAAAGTAAGAATTTTTGCAAACGCTGAATAAAAGCATAGCAATTTTCTGAGTAAGTGCAAGAAATGGCATTAATTACACTAAAGTTATTGTCTACCAAAGCTGCTTTCAATCATTTTTATATTCAATAGCATGCATCATCATGAATTGATGATAAATATAGATGAAAAAAGGTAGTGATAATGAAATTTATACAGGTGTAAATTAGAGCATATTTTTAAACTACTATGAAGTCACAGCTTCTTGAGATAACATAAAATTATAGGGTATGTGCACATCCTAAATTGAATCTTGGAGAATTTTGCACTGTTCGTATGCTAGTTGATTATCATTTGGGCAACGCTGTCTGGCAAAGTTACAAACCTCTATTTCCATAGCTTCCTACTCCAAGCCTTATTCTTAACCCCAAGGAGCCAGCATGGGGCTGGTACAAGCCATTGTGTATCGGACATATTTGAGCCATGGTCACTTACTATTTGGGGAGCAGCTATGGAGGCACTGTAACCTCAGGTCCCCAGCCTCAGCCCTCTCCTCCTCAGTCCTGGAAAAGAGAATATAGAAGTAGCACCTTTAACAGAAACAAAGGCTGCTCCCAAACATACAGGAATGGAAGGGTCAGAATCAACATGAGCACAACATACCTGGGCTCCTCCATCTATAGCCAGCCAGGCCCATTACGAAGCTCGTAACGGTCTCAGGAAGGACTTGGTTCCATTGGCTTTGCCCCTCTCAGGGGAAAGCTCATGTAAAGAGGCCGTGGGGGATAGAAATGAGGGGCTCAGGGCTGCGTCTCTCCCACTCTTTCACTCTTCAGGATGCATCTAAGTGTCAGGGACTAACAGCATTGTACAGTACGTGTGTGTTGGAAGTGGGTGTATTGCTAGTGCTACACCATTTAAGTGCCAGTCCGTGTAATTTTCCGGAAGGAACGGCTCTGCAGATAAACCTTCCTGTGTTGCAGAATAAAGTACAGAATAAATCCAAGGCAGAACGTTATAGTCATCCCTGTGTGCTAATGAAAGGTGGATAGTCAGATTGGAAATTCTTACTGATGTCCCTACAAAAAGATACTGACTCTGTAAACGGGAGTTATGGTAGGTCAGTAGCTTAAAATCTGTTCAGATATCTAGGGGGCTAAAGAGGAAACTGGAGCAAAAGTTTAGCATGTCTTTGGAAAGCATTGGTATGATCTGCACAACACCTTAAATGAGTACAATGGAGTTAGAGAAAGCAAGCTGTGAGTAAGCTATATTACAGAAAGGTACAGAAAAGCAAAAAAAAAAAAAAAAAAAAAAAGCATATGTGAATGATGATTTGAGAAGTTCTGATTCTCACTATGTTGGGAGTAGTCCTGATTTATTATCTCTGCAACAGCCTTGGACCTGCCGTCTGTTTCAGACTGCTCCTAGCACTTCAAACTGACATTTTCCATCCCTGCAGAGACATTTTTGTCTGCACTAGTATCAACGGCAGTTTGAACTCTGTTCACTCTAGCATGTCCCCGGTAGCATCTGCCTGACGTTGGGTTGGTTTTGCAGACCAGAGCAAGGGCCCCATGGGGAAGGGGGCTGCTGTGGAGCGGCTGCCATGCCACAGCGGGCGTGGGTGGGCACTGCGAGCTGGCAAACGCTGCGCGGGGCTGAGTGCACGGGGAAGGCTGCATCTTCCAGACTTTCTTGCTAAATTTGTATGGTTTGACAGCACCTAGTAAGTGAGATTTGCTTCCCAGGGAGCAAAAGGTGGGTTGGCAGGCTGGGGACAGCCCTGTGCTGAGCTCTGGGGTCCCCCTTCCCACCAGGCTGGGTGGGCTAGCCCCCCGTCTGCAGCGGCCGCAGTCCCAGAGGGGTGCACCACCCCCGCCTCACGCAGCCTGACCACATATGGGTGCGTTTCCAAAAGCTGCTGCTCTTTCTCCTCTCATCAGCAGTAAAAGAGGGTGATGGGTAATGCCAGTTTCCTCATACCGCTTCACTAACTTGTTATTCCCTGCTCAAGGTGATGACTAGGTCTCCACGAGGAGCTCACCTGGATTTGACTGGCACCCTTCCAGGGCCCCTGTCCCTGACCCCTGGCTTCAATCCTCACGTACTGTCACCCCAAGCCTCTATGTTCCCTTGCCCCAGACCTTCCTCCCTGTAGCTACAATCATCCCTGTTCCGGCAGCTGTGGCTGTCACCCCAGGGTCTCCATCTGCCCCACTAATGCTTTCTGCCTTTCCCCAGCATACCAAAGAAGCAGAGAGGAAAGTTTTCCTTCTTTACCTGAAAGCAAAGTCCACCAGAGTTCTGGGAGAAGGGAAAGGTGGTGGGGAACAGTTGAAAGGGTTTTTTTTTAATATATAAAAAAAGGAAGGCAAGAAACCGCGGACAAATTTGGGACAGACATTCAGTGTGAATCACCTAGCTGCACTGTCCCTTGCCTGAATGGGTGCGACAGTAATGTTGGTGTAGCCAATTGGTCCAAAATTCACAGTTCTTATGAACGTGTCCTAATTATTACACAGCCATTTGGACAAAGCTGCTAAAACTGCTGCATCTACTGCTGATTTCCATCTTGCCTTCCTCTCACTGTCTTTTTAGAACCCCCAAACTAGATGATTGCACATCTATTAGATGTTACATTGAGAAAGCTGAAGATGTGGTAGTCCGAGTGCACCGTAGTGAGTGCTGCACTGGAGAGGTTACCCCAGACCCCTGCTTGGGGCCTTACGGGTACACTTGTGCAGGGTGGGGAGGAAAGTGTGGGATGGCATGGTGTGACCCCACTCTGCAGCAGCTGCATCTCGTGGCAGCCGGCAGTGGCAAAGGGGTGGCAGCCCTGGAACTGCTACCTACGCTGCAGGGCACTGCAGAAGCCAGATAGCTGGGCAGTGGAAGAGGAGACGGTCCTAGCACGCCGACATCCCTTCAGCTGACTGTCACAATCAGCTTATCAGACTATATAGGTGAGAACAAAGAATTCTTGTCCCTTTGACTTATCTGGAAGGAGCCTCATAGCAAAGGAAGCAGATGTGGAGGTTCCTTCCCTGCTGGCTGGGGTGAACCCTTAGACAATGGACCATGCTCGAGATCATATGGGGCAAGGCTATTCATGTGAAATGGAGAAGGAGAAATTGAGAGGGAAGGAAGAGAGATAACCTATTATGAGCTGACACCTAATAAACTAAACAACTGAAAAAGGTGAGCAAAAGTTATAGACAAATATTCAGTTAAAAGAAAAACCAGAGAAAAAGGGAGAACAGCCAATAACAGGACAAAGAGTGAAAGCTGACACATTGCAGATAATTCTACTGACAATGTTATAGAACACTTAATGCATGAATAACACCTCCAATCTTGTATCATTTACTTTTTCTGCTTCCAGTTACTCTGAGGGCTATCATAGCTTTTATGTCTGAAGAGATATAATATCTTTTGATTTTATGGTGTGAACTACAGTCTATTTTGTCTGGACTTTTCAAAGTATCCCAGGCCTCAGAATGAAATGATTGTTGAATATAACACCATCAATCTTTGATATTTTTTTTTAGCAGCCATTTAAATATTTTCCCAGTGAGAGAAATAGCGAGATGCTTAGCTATTGAGAGACAAAGTCTGTGTCTTTGTGGTCACAGGGAGTCAAGAGAATTTGGCTGCCTCTCTGTAAGCTGTCTGTTTGCAACTTGCTTGTGCTTACGTGTGGACTTAGGGCTGGATAACTGTATGTGCTTAAGGTGGAGTCAAACCAGGCAGTGGAGCAGCATTTGGGGTGTACACAGATATTTATGTAATTCTAAATGTCTTTCCTATGTTCTGCACCACTGAGGCAGTTCTTAGGATGCGGAGACCGAAGTTAACGAGCAGCAGTAATGCAGACGTGCTAGGGGAGGGGATGGGCTGAGCTGATGGAGAAACTCAGGTCAGGACAAGATGCCAGGCGTTGATGTGGCTCATCCCCTGCATCTCCTGCACTGGGTGGTGAACATGGTGCACACTGGTTGAACTGGGAACTCTCAAGGGAACATTTCAGGTCTTTCATCTAATACATTTCTAGTAAATCTTCTGTTGTTATGTGCAGTTACATGCGATTAAAATTAAGTGAAATACAATAATATTATGTTTGACATAGTACTTGCAATATTAGCAGTTTTTATTTTACTGTCAGTATTTTTCATAAAGTAAATTTCTTCTCTGGGAACAGGGACCTGTAGAAGAATATTCCAACAAAAAACTTTTCTGAGTTAAAATGCGGCTAACTCTTTTCTTCCCTGTCTCCCAGAAGATAAACTGCAGCTATTGGGAATGATGATAAAGCTTTAACTTTCACTAGAAATATATTGCTTTTAGAAAACTGCCCATTGCACAAAGTTTATTCAACACAGAGGCTAGATGCGTGCGTACAGTGGGTGCTGGATGTGTACTGAGGCAAAGGAACATGCAAAGAGGGTAGCAAAATGTGCAAAATACCTGGAAGGAAGAAAGGCTGCAGGGTTTTATTTATGAGATATGAAAAGGAATATGGAGGTGTAGGAGTAGGAAGGAATGTGAAGTATCCCTGGGTATATATAAGCATAGGAAGGGAAGAGAATTGAAGTTATTTGCTGTTTGTGCAAAGGAAGATGGGAGCAAGGGGAAGTTGTGTGCTTGCTGGGACTGTTGGCACCCACAGCACGTACGGACTCTGTGTTGCCAATTGATGACCCCTGGACGCCCAGCAGTCCCAGAGGATTCCCTGGTCACAGTAGCGAAGGTGATCATGCGTATGGTAACTTAAAAAAAAAAAAAAAAAAAGTCATGCTGCACAGTTTAAATCTCTAAATTGATCCCATGGTAACACTCTCTCTGGGCTTCTTATTATGTATTCAGATACAACAATTAAAATAATGTGATATAAAAAAAGAAAGTCATAATCATGAAGTTTGGGAACACCACATGCTCGAGCTGTGTTTGCCAAGTGCGTGTGGAAGGGCTTGGAGGATGTGACAGATAAGTGCACTGTTCACACAAATTCAAAACGAGCACGGAAACTGGAAGGACAGAACAAAACATCCAGCCCAGTCATAAAGCAAGTGGTAGAGACAGCGTTGTCTCTGTACACTGGTCAGGGTGGCTCTGACCAGTATGCAGAGCAGTCACAGGGAACAGGCTGTTCTGTATGCGTGTTGCCTTGTATGGAGCTGGTTTTGAATGAAACGTATGAAAGAAGAGTTTAAAAACACATTGCTTTGTATGGCCGAGGAGGGGCTTGTCACTCGCCTTGGGCATGTGTGTGTTAAATAGCCGGCTAGTTCCCTAGGTTGAGTTCAAACCTTCCTTCCAAGAGACCTGAAAAACCCTCAATGCTGTGTTTGGTTTGTTGTCTTTCTTTGGGGCCCTTCACCTGTTCATCTGGTGTGTTGGGGTGAAGCCCTCTCAGACTGAAAGGAGAGGGGGCTGTGTAACGTGGTGAATGCACGAGGAATCAAAAGCAAACCACACAAAGCATATGTGAGATAAAGGGGGTTACAGTCCTCTATGCCATTAATGTTTTGCGCTGTTTACTGTTCCAGAAAGGGCGGCAGGGGTACTTTATCAAGTTTCCTTAGCATTTCCCGATAGAACTCAACATGTTATTTACAATTCTGCTGGTCTCTCATCTGCAATTCTCACTTCAGTAATTTGTCTGACTGTTTTCCCTTGGCTGAGTGTTTTCCCTCACTGTGTGTTGGTTTCTCCTGAGGCACATGCTGACCACTTTCTCTTCACTGTGTTTGAGGGTTTTTTCTCACACACAGAATTTTTTTAAATTCAGTGTCAACCTCTAAATGCAAAATTAGGAAAATCATGGTGGTTTGAATCATTTCGCTCATCCTTCCAGACTGTCTGAAACGTAGAGTGAAAACTTGGAAGTTGGCTAAGGAATAACTGTAAGAATAGGGACTATTAGTTTAGGTTGGGTAACCAAAGCAAAGTAACAAGCATGGAAGTTCTTTAGTTCTTCCTGCTCAGGGGAGCTCCTCACTTCACTACTGAAATGTCTGATCATTTCAAATTTTCTGTCTCCCCAGAGCTTCCCAGCCACTCTTTTCTACCACTGCCACGTTGGTCAGAAGAACAAGAACGAATCCTCCTTATGTTCTCTGACCCTGAAATATCTCTATGTAACTTCCAACAATAGGCTTTTGGTGAGGATTCTCTGTACTTATCAGCTCCTCATTCCGTGAAGGTACCCCTGTGGAGTGCATCACACCTTCCCTGCTGTGTGAGGTCAATATTTGTGTGTTCTTCACCTTATGCAATTCTAAGCAAAGCCTTAAACTTATCATAAAAGAATAAGGGCAGCAAGTATCCCAGCACAGCCACCTGGGCCAGCTAAGAGTGCAAGGGGTCAGCGGTGCGGCAGGTGGGCAGCGTGTGGTGATGGGCAGAGTGAAGGAGCATCTGGGCCTTCAAGGCTCAGGCAGGACTTAGAGCCTGTCTAAGGCCCTGGCAGCAGCGTGGGTGGCACTGTGTGGATGTTTCTGCAGTGCAAAATAATGTATGTGCTGTGCTTGTGTGGAGAAGCTCAGGAGGATGAGTTGTGTGGAGGAGCCTAGCATGAGTTGTAGGCCTGTGGCTATGGAAGATAGCAACTCCAAAGTGGCTGGAAGATGTCTCAGCAGCTGTTAGGATTATTGGGAGGTGCCTATTACACATGCTGAGAAAAGATGGCTGTAACATTTGTTTCCCCACAATTTTACCTTTCCAGAGAGGGAAAATCAGCTTGTATTGGCAGCATAGCTTCTTATGAGTTCCTATGAATCGGATGCACACTGTAGGGACTTGTCAGTCTTGTGTGAGTATATAGGAAAAGGCAGGCACTGGGACATCACAAAATTTAAGAAAAAACAAATCAAGGAGGATCTTTTGTATTTGTCTTTAACACACATCTTCTCCAAGTATCTCAGAGACTTCGCCCACATGTGCTGAAATCGGTGAGAGCCTGGATTTTCTGCGACTAGCAGAGTCCGTGACAACCTCCACTGATCGAGCAACTGACTGCACTGACCTTTCTCTGAAGTACTTGATGGCTTCCTGGTCTAGGAAGTTCTGCTCTTCTCGAAAGCCCTGCTCAAAGATTTTGCGCTTGTGTCTGAACTCAATGACAGTCTTAGTGTAAGAGTTCAAGGTAGTAACGGAGGCCGCCATGCAGCAGGTGAAAGAACCCCATGCCAGACTGTGGAGAGAGAAACCAGCAGAGCTGGGTTAAGACAGCAGCTCACGTTATATTTCTGATGCCAAGAGACACACATACACAGGATGCAACTAGGCAGGTAAGTCGGTGGTGACAAACCCGTTCTCCTCATCTTACCTCCAGTGACCTGTGGCACATGCTCAGGCATGCAGGCAGGATGCTGGGCTGGGGGCTGGGCACAGCTTTCATCCCATGGACAACCGTGTGGCAGAGTGGCTAATGTGAACACTCGATGTGCTCTGACAGAAGAGTCAAATGCCTCTCAATTTCCCTTTGAAATGTTTCAGACCCTTGCAGATAAGTGCTAAAATCTATAGAGCAGTCACAAACTCCTAGAAGGAGTCCCACCCCAGAGAACACATCTTTTGGACCAGTGGAAGTTCTCCAGCGTCCATGGGAGACCGGCTCTGCACAATGCTACTGCAGGGTTGGTTTCAATTCTGTGGTTTTGTGCCTTCATCAGACTACTGTATTTCCTTCTTCCCTGGCTCATGGACATTTCTAGCATTCCTGGCTTATATCCAGTCTCTAAAAGCCTGACCAGAATAGAAGACAGCGCTTGCATTTTGTGGAGAGATTAAATCTGAGGGCAGTGCTCCCAGTGTACAGGCAGTGCTGGCCAATCTCAGTCAGCTGGTAGCAGGACACCTTCAAGTACCAACCTGCAAGCATGGGGAGATGGAGGGAGAAGGAAAGTGGAAGAAATAAAAGTAACTGTCCCAATGCCAGGCTGGAACAGCAGCCGGTGTTGTCCTGGGCCTCCTGGCAAGGAACGTTCAGCTGGGAGCTGCTCTGCTCCCTGCTCTGGACTGGGTTTCCCCCAGGTGCCTTCTGCCCTCCCTCCACATCTCTCCTCCAGCCTTCATCTCCCTGATCTCCAGTTCAGATGTGGCTTGGGGAGGAACTCATGACCCCACGGAGTTTAGATGCATTTTGAGCATGAAATAGAGCTACAAAAAAGGCACTGAAATCTTCCTTTTGTTTGCAGAGCTTATCTGCTTTCAGGCTCCCGTTGACTTCACATTCAGCCCATCAGCTGCAGCTACAGTTCACAGTGGCTTCCTAACTAACTTGGATTAAGTTAATCATCTGTGTCAGCTACACACTTTACCTGCGCCTTGCTTTCACCTTTCCTATAACCAAATTGAACACTGATATAAATTATGCAGAACAGGAAGAATACAGCCACAGTAGGATTATCTTATAAATACGCATTATCAACAGAGCCCTCAGCATGAGCTGTTTTCCCTTTCTGCAAAGGATCTGCAGACAAGGAAACAGTTTCTCATTTCAAATTAGATGAAAGTTGAAAAAGAGCACCTATTCATGCACTGAAAAATCTGGGGGAAAAAAATGGTTCAAGTAAACAGAAACGGCTCATTTCAATGATTTCAAAATTCAGTGCATACCAAGTCCTTTAGGGACTCCCATGGCAGTGAAGCTTGTGGAGGCAGCCCCTTTCCTCCGCATTTTTGAGCCCCTTTGCCAGATGCAGTCAGATAAGAAGGAAGCACAGTGAACACCGGGGTGATGAAGTTCTCTTAGATTTCCCACAGCTGGGTGAAGTGGAAAGGAAATTTATGCTATGTGTGACTGTCCAGGCACAGGGAATCCTGGCAAGTGTCTTCCTCCTACATGGAGCGTGTGGAAAACCTCCAAGAGCTCCAAATATTTCCAGCTGGACTCCTAAACAATATCAAGGAAGAAGCCAGCTGAAACCACATGCTTCACTGTGCCTGGTTGGTGCCTGGGGAATGACATATGGAGAAAAATTTCTCTTGAAAGTTTCTGATAATTTCTAATCACTAACTCAGAAATGCTGAAAGGTTCAGAGAAGGAAATACAGAATGAAGACTCTTAATGTGACCTCAGGCCTGGCATTTGGTAAATCATAATAATGAGACAATTATGGTTGATATGGTTGAGATTTTTTATGGACTTTGGTTAAATGTTATTTCAGTGTAAAAAGTGGTTCTCGTACCTGTAAGAGTACCATCCTACTTTAGGTGAAGGCCTCTTTAACAGCAATGCCCCTCTGTGCCAGCTGTGCCCCAGATGTGGTGGGACTGTACCTATAGTGCCTCTGGTAGCTGAGCTCAGGGCTGTGCTTTCAAGTTCCTCTGTGGCCTAAACAGCTCAGGGTTTTGTATATTTCTTTTTTCTAGGAGGGGCAAATTTGAACATCCCCTGATCCTCAGAGCCAGTGGAGAATTCCCTGGGCTACTCCTGGCTCGTGCCAGAGCACAAACACCCTTCCAGGCTTTGCCAAAGGCTTGGGAATGGGGTAGGATAACAGGGACAAAGTGATGCATTTTCAACCCTGGGGTGTCTGAGCAGATCATGAGCATCCCTTCCTTATCTGAGGGGAGTATTTTTGTCATCCCCTTTCGATAGAGGGGAAATAGAGTCACGGAAAAAATAGCTTTCCCATTGGCACTTGGGAAACGAATGGCAGTCCAGGTCTGCACTCATGCCCTTGGGCTCTTGGCCATGGGGACAGTGTTCCCAGGACCCACGTTTCAGTGGCGTTGCAATTCTCCATGCTCTGACAGGTGTCTAGGAGGATGATGCAGTGGTACTTCTTACAGAAGGCTGTAAACAATGCTGATGTTTGTACTACTGGTTCAGGGGTATTTAAAGCTCATGCTTCAGGCCATCACCTGAACCCAGATCGAGCAGAAGGAAATTCCTGCATGTGCAGCGTTCCCAAACTCCACCAGACTGGGTGGGTGTTTGTTTTTAACCCTTCTTAAAGAAGGCGTTGAAGTCTGGGGATGCCAGGAGGGGTTGTAGCTCTCTAGTCCCTATGGAAGTGGTGGTTTAGTGTTAGCTGGGAGGAAGAAGCCTCTTGTTTTTGCTGCATTTGACTTTCAGACCTTCCTTTGCCAGTTCTGCTCCCAGTCACTGACGTGGCATGAGGAACCCCATGGCCTTCCCCTGGCTGCTGAGCACCGCTGCCGGCTGGAAACGCTGCGCTGTTCACGTCTGCCCCGGGGGAGCTGTGACTGAGCTGCGGTTTGCACTGTGCCCAGCGTCTGCCTAGGTAAGTGCGTTGCCTCGGAAGGTATTAGTGGAAAGGAGGGAGATTCCCAAATCTGAGAAGCTACTTTGTGACGGCAATAGCTTGAGCAGAGCTCGGGGTGAACCCGCAGTTACTGGATAGAGTGAAGCTGAGGTCCCACTTCAGGAATATGGGAAGAGCTGAGGTTGCTCCCATGTATTTTTCTGCTGGTGGGTATCTCCAGCATCCTCCACAGTGAAGCCTAACCCCAGGGTCTTTAAACCAAAGCCTGCTGTGCCCTGGCGGTGGCTGCGTGGGGAGAGCTGCGGGCAGGGGTGCGCCTGCTCTGGGGCAAAGCTGTGGTGAGGGCAGCGGCAGCACTGCCGGCTGCGAGCGCAGGTGGGATGCTGGCTCTGAACAGCTCTCTCTGAGCATGGGTGGGATGAGTGGGCTCGTGATGCCCTACGGGACCTGCAAGCCTTTGATGCCCGCTCTGAGACACGGGGTTTCTTGTCTTGCACAAGATGAAGGGGAATGATCTAATGAGTGCTTTATCATGCTAGACATTTAACAATATTCTGAATTTTGAGTATTGCAGTAAATTATTAAATAGAGTTCTGAAGACAAATTAACAGAGGATATGCCTTATTATTTAAAGATATTAATAATTATACAATTATGACCACAGAATTGCTACGAACATTTATATAAATATTATAAATATATGATTGCAGTTTATTTAGAAGTTCATCACCACATGCAATAAATATTAATTTTTGATACACAAAATAAGCTGTATTTTAAATATAATGCAATTTATATTTTGTAACATGTTACTACAATATTAGTAACTCCTCCCATCAAACACAATACAGTGAGGGGAGAAGGAAAGACTAATAATTCCCTGTAGTGCTGTGCGTAAGAAGCATTTGTGTTTGTTTACTGGTGTTAGCAAAGGTTCTTGTCTCTGCTTTGAGATGGAATGAAAATAATACACTATATTTAGCAATGAAAAAGTATTCTCCTTAGCCGTGCAAAGAGGCTGATGCCTCTAGAGGGATGTGAAAGTCGTTTGCAGTTATTTCTATTCTCCACGGTCTCCTTGTAAGCTTCTTATAAGCTTGCAAGCAATATAACACAGTTGACGTATCTTGGCCAAATTATTTTTTATGTGAATTTTAGAAGATAAATGGGAAAAGTAAAAATAAAATCAGTTTCCAAAATGTCATGACCATTTTCCCAAGCCTTCTTGCCATGATCCACAGGGAAGTCTTAAGGTGCCAGGAGCACTATGCCTTCCACTGTGGCTGTGTTAAAAGCTGCAGTGTAAGGTTCAACTAAGACATTAATTAAAAAAAAAAAGAAAAAAAAAAAAAGCTCAAAGTCTCTGAAATGCCATGGCAATTATGTACCTAAATTGAACTTTAATGAGAGTGCTCAATCTGTGTTGGTAATTGTGGTTGCTGTTTATTTACAAATGCTATGTACCTGCTGATAGGCACAGCTGCTGCTGCACAGTCACTGATAACTGTCCTCTACACCTCAACAACTGTATGGCCATGGTGGTTTTTTGCTCCTAGCATTTTGGCAGCTGGAAATTTACATGCATCTTCCTGGAAATCTGTGATATGTACAATCTCTCAACAAACTGATGGAACAACTCAAAAATGAAAAGATATTAACCAGTGGTGACACTTACCAGAAGGACCATCCATAGTCCCATGAATGTGGTCGCCAGTCCTCTGGCCCAAGGCTGACTGTCACTTGGAAAACTTGAGTATACATCATGTGTGCCACCATCCCCAAGAGACCTGAGAAGCAGGGATTATAACAGGAATTTTTGTGCTAATGTTTTTTATAATTCTTGAGATAGCTACTGCTGGAAGTGCTTTGAAAGCTCCAGAAAAGTCTTTGTTGTACTTTTATGCCTCTTATTCTACTGTGGAGGAGGGAGTTGCATGGGCAGAGGAAAGGTGTGACTGAGAACTCATTATTTTACATCATACTGAATTCTCAATTAAGAGAAGAGTTAAAGAAAGAAAATTGTTGAAGAAAACGTTGCACAATTAGCATCCCCACCAACCTTGCTGCTGCAAAACAGGGGTATGCCACCCACAAGCTATCTCACTTAGCCCATCGCAGGCAGGCCTCAGGTAAGAGAATAAGGAGAGAGACTTCTGTAGGCAATTCAAGATTCAAAGTGTTAATGCCAAACAATGATATTTTATCTGAACAGCTGCTAAACTTTATAAATTTGAACACTCATAAAACACTTGGAAGTTACACAAGGAAGTTAAATGAACTCAGTATTCCTGATGATGTGTGGCGAGAGGACACCACAGGAATACTTTTGCCAGTACAATGCTGATGATGCTTGCTTTTGTGCCACCATTATATTTTGCTGAGATAATGACAACTGGGTGAAGATTAGATGCTCCACTCACCATGGTGTTAAGAACAGGGCTGCAGATAAATCGCAGGGTAGCCTGAGTTTGCTCTGCCGCTTAGCTGGCCAGCATGGTTCTTCAGCTTAAGCAGAAAAAACTGTCTGATTTTTACATTTAGACATCTCTCTGAGGAAAACCAGACCCTGCTTTTCAAGGAGTGGTGGCCAGGAGCAGCTCTGATGCTTGGAGAATTTTCTAGGTACAATAATCTGGGATGTGTGTGCTTAGTCCCTTGGCAATGCAGATTATGCTCCCAGCTGAGCTCACGAAAAGCATGGGTTCAGGCACTTAGCTAAAGAGTGGGGCAGGATCATCATATCCCAAATAGACCTTGGACCTACAGATGTCAAAAACTCCCTTGTTCTGCATCAGCAGTTCAAGGCAGTTAGGAATACTGGTGTTCTGTCAGGGTGGGGTACGATGTGGTCCTACACCTTACACTGGCACCTTAACCGAAGCTGCCATTTACTGTTCTCTCTGACCATCTACTTTTTTCCACGGTTGCCCTTCCTCCATATAGAAGATGCTGATTTTTCCCTCCCCAGACCCAACTCTTTGCTTTTCTTTCCTGCTTACTTTCAGAGTCTAAAGCTCTTCATTAGTCTCACCAGACACGTAGATGATTCAGGGCAATTCTGGGGGAGGGAAGTCGGGGAACGTCATGTTTGTGTTGTGGGTATGTTAAGCAGGACCTTCAGCAAGACAAATGTCATATTTGATGCAAACAACTGCAGAGGCTGAAAGAAGACATTTTATTACAAGAAGCTGCAGTGGTTTGCTCAGCTGCTTCATGTTGGTGTGACACACTGCAAAGTTAGGAGGTGGAAAGAGCAATTCACATCGGAAGGAATGGTATTTCAGCAAGGTGGGTGGCCTAATGGGAGCACAGCAAACTGGTACACACCTTGCTTGTTTCTGGCTATATTTAATTTCCAGAATTCACTGGGAGCTTGCTGTACTTCTTAAATTGGTGGATTTTTTTTTCTCCAGCTGACAGTTATAACATTGATCTTAAAGTTTGTGGTTTGCTGTTCCTGTACCTACTGTCAGTAATTTTTCAACCTTAATAAAATATTACAGACTGCCCTGAGACATGTCATAGTCACTCAGAGCCATCAGGAGGTTTGACACAGCCAGCACTACCTTCAGCAAGGCTGATCTGTTCTGTCATGCAAAACCTTAATGGCATTTCAGCAACGTTCAGGCCTTTTGCCGTGTGGGAGGCCAGCATGACAGTCCACTGATACAGGTGAGTAGGAGGTCATCAGCAAATCCTGCTGCAACTGGGGGACCACAGCGAAAACATGGTGTTTATTGCTTTATCTGCCTCATGGTGGGGCGGGGTGGGGGCAGACATGTGCCAGGCTGCGCTGGCAGTGCCATTATGCCATGCACAATACGAATCCTACTTTCATTGTGCTACTTCATGCACTTCTGATTTGGCTTGTTCCTGATGCCACCCATTGGTGTGGGCTATTTTAGGTGTGCCTTGCCAAGTTCTCCATGGGGATATCCTCTGGTACTTTTTTGTTGTACATTTATTTGTAAGATTTTAGATAAAATTAACAGCTGTAATGTAAATCAACAAATGCTGTATTTACAAGGTCATCTTTTCCTCCAGCTGGGCAAAGAGGACAAAATGCCTGTCTGCCCACCCACCTGGGGTCCAGGGCAACAGACGCTTGCAGGTGGAAAATCCTGATAATTTGGTGGACTGGAGTGACCGGGTGGATGGGAGAGCAGAAACACTGACCATTTATAGCTGTCTCAAGATCATTGGCCTTGCAGGACCAGAACGGTTGCTAGGTGTCAGTAATGGGAAAACTTAAGGAACTAAATTTGAAAAGACAAGGTCTTTTAAAGCATGTTCAGATAACTTTACCAAAAATATTATTTATAAAATATATCACATTAATTAAAATACTTCATTATGAATATTACATGAGAGACATATGTAAGTTTTTTTATTTGTATAAAGTTACAAAGGATACCAAAATCATGATGTTCTGGGGTTTGTTTTTTAAATGACTCATAAGAGGTTGAGAAACTGCAGTAAGTGGCCACACTATCAGCATAATTTTTCCTAACCTTTAGGTGTTGAGCTATGAGAATATGAGGAACCCATTGCAGTTTTAGGGGGAATTCTAGCATGGATTTAATGAGAGGTGTGTTGCTCCAAGGCAAAATCCTCTTTGTTACTTAATTTCTATTGAGCTGTGTCATTATAAATATGCTAAACTTAAACAAATATGTTTTTCTTCTTTCTTCTGATATCTCTGTTACTGAAAATAAAATCTAGCAGTGTTATGGGGTTTGGTTTTGGTTTGTTTGGGTTTTTTTTTTTCAGTTCTTCCTATTTTTCTATCTTTTTTCCCTGTCAAACTTTAAAATTTATATTTGGAACACCATGGCAATGTGTTTATAAAGAGGGAAGGACAAAATAAAAATAGAAAGTTGTGTAGGAAAGCAAACTTCATAATTCTTACAAACTTTAAAACCACAGTTAATGGTGAAGAGACAGAAACAGCATGGAAATAATTGCTTGAATGCTGAAGAATTCAATGTATTTTGACTTTGAAAGTTGAACTGACTTTTTTTAAAATCCAAATTACATTCAAAGCTGAAATACATGCTTTGGCAGTTTTTACCAGATATTTTTTGTCCTCTCAGCTCTGCTTCTGATCTAAGTTTTATACCTCTAATTGTATTTAAAAATTTGAAGCTATTTCTGAAGATACAAACTCCTTCACAGAATGTACACTGCCCATTATAATCTCTTTCAGCTTGAAATACAGCAGAATAAAATGCCCTTTTATTACAGAAGTTCTTTCTGCCAGAGAGGTCCATGCAGGAGTGCTTACAGAAACCAGCTGTGGCTCGATGCTTGTATAAATCCTGGGAAGTGGAGCTTTTAGCCAGCACAGCAGTAAAGGGACACTTAATTACATGGATAGATTTGATAACTTCTTTTAGAGGAGTTCCTCAAGTTCAGACACTGAAGGGCTCCAGGTACAGACCAAGCATGAAAATAACCTGAAACACTTGTCCTGAGAGATGTACATGTCCCCACATTACTCTTGAGGTTGCTGCTCAGTGCGATTACTAGAGCCCTTTTCATACTTAGTTTTGCTAATGAACAAGATGGGCTTCTTTGGTTTGAAGCATCAAGCCTTCACCTACTTTCAGGATTAACACAGGAAAAAAAATTATCAACACTATATGTTTTTCATTTTCTATTGGCTAATCAGTACGATGATGCTGAAAAAGGAAGGCTCAGGCTATGGCTACGGTAACGGCTGTGCAGGCTGGGGGAAGGCTAATTACTGCATCGCTGTTGTGAAATCAGGAATATCTATTTTCGCTTCTCCCTGGCAAGAGGCAAATTTATCATGCAGTCCTTGTTTCAAAGGAACAAAAAAATCATGGTGAAAAATATGCTAGTTAAATGGGGATAAGAGAGTCTTGTGTCCCCCAGGTTTTATTCTTTCAAAGTTTTAGAATTTTGTCTTGTTGTGGTTCCTCAGGCAAAAGGGAAAGGAAAGGTTCATACCTGAAAGCACAGTGAAGACAGCAGCAAAGGCATTTAACTTGAGCCCATCTATCACACTGCTTGAATGAAAGAGCTCGAGGCACATAAGGCTGAATCCGACGACTAACAGCATGATGTATAACACCTCGGATACTACTGATAACCACAGGACACCTGCAATACAACAGAGCAGCAACCAGACACTTATTTGGTAAATACTTTAAGAGGTTAGAGTTTGTAAAAATTGATTAGGAAATCAGGACTATCTAGGAGTAATTGTGTATTCAGAAAGCTTAAATTTAGCAAACTACCACCCAAACTCTGAAAAATAAAAAAAGAGGTGAATGAAGATATGAAGAGCATCAGGGTGGTAAAGATACTGCAGAAAGAACAAGCTGTTGCCTAAGATCCCAGCTTGACTGAAGAACCTCTTTGGGTATCTCTAGAACCTCTTGGCTCCTCTGACCCAAAACATAAGACACACAATCTGTTTTCCCTCCCTGTGTCATGGTTTAGATGAGCAGAATCTGGCATACATGGAGGTGATGGGACATGATACCTGATGACGTATGGGCTGGTGGAGATGGACAGGTTTGGATACCTCTTTTTCACAAGAGTGTTCGAAGAAAACGTTTTCAGTCTAGGTTTTAAAATTCTTATCACAATACAATGTTGGGGCCTGTTACTAGAAACTCTTTCACAGAAAGTGGTGTCCTGCCGAATGACTGTTCTGACTTGGAGCGTTTGCATCCACTGCACAGGTCTCTGCTGCTGGGACTAATACAAAAACTGCCAGGATACCAGTGGGGGAGAGCCAGTTATTTATAACTCACGCAGTTGAAGAGCTGCAGACACAAAATTTGGACTGCCTTCCGTTTTCGCAACCCCTAGGTACAATCCCTCAGAGGAAGGGCAGAGTTGACATGCAAGTGTGACCTGCGCGTGCTGCAGGACCTTGGGGCTGTGCGCAAGTAAGTGGGTCTGGCTGAGACAGATTCGCTCACTATAGATAGCACATTCGGAAATTTCAGCACAAAACCTCTTGCATGATCTGCTGGGCCTTTTAAAGTCACCAAGCCATGGGGTAAATCTGAGAGGTTGGTAACAGATGATAATATTGAGTCCCTGCCAAATTTCCAATTGCTGTTTCAGCATGAGAATCTGCTAGAATTCTTCGGTACATTTGCTAACCTGATTGCTAGAGAATTCACCTGGAAACAATGAGCAGTGATGGAAAATTTCAGCCTAAGCAGTCGAAACATGGAAAGTTAAGCATCTGAAGACAATGGCTTATATTAGAAATTGTCGCTGTAACCATAGAGACTGCTACAGGCTTCACTTGTATTAATACATTCTCTTCTTGCGGTAAGAACATATGTGTGATAATGCCTATATCAAACCAGATATGCAGTCTTACTTCTATCAAGTATTTGAGTGTCCTCTTAATGACCAAGTTGATCCCAGCTCATATTTGTCTGGGAATTTGTCTTTATAATTACATCTGATTAATATGTGCTATTCATTGTTGCCACTGTATCCGACCTTTTGAGTTTTTAAACAATACTACAGAGACTGTAATAAATAAACCTTCTAATTTCTCGCAGTGACTGTATGTGTAATATTGCATCTATCAACAGCAAACAGCTGTTTACCTCACTCCTGTTAGGCAATTTGGTATCAGGGCAACTGGCACAGGCTTCCAAAAAGAAATACCAGTGAGAGACAGCAAGGGTGGTGTTCTGTGAATCAGCAGGATTAATAACGGATTTTGCCTCATTTTCTCACAAACAGAAGTTTCTGTCACAGGAGAATGATGAAATGGTTTGAGTTGGCAAGAATCAGATTATGTAAACCTGACTATAAACCGGGGCAGCAGGGAGCCCTAACTAACGAGTTCTAATTCATAGGTCTTTTCCAACCTGAATGACTCCGTGGTTCTATACATTTTTCAGCCCAGACTGGAAAGGGTAATAGACAACATATCTGCCCAGATGTTTATCGCTCTGTTTCTACTCCTGAGGATACTCACTGCTGGTATCACAAGGGCAGTGCTGTAGTAGTGACTCCAGTGTGGCTCTGTCTTCAGCTTCCTTGGGCGAACAGCTAGCCAGAAGGATTGGACTCAAAGAGTTGTGATCAGTGAGGTATCATCAGGCTGGTGGCCAGTCACTAGTGGTGCTCCTCAGGGCTCAGTTTTAAGGTCAGTTCTCTTGAATGTTTCTATCAGTGACATGGACACAAGAGTTGAGCACATGCTAAGAAGGTTTGCTGATGATTCTAAATTAGGAGGAGATGTTGAGTCCCTTGAGAGGAGGGAGATCTTGGTAGATCTGAGTGCTGGGAAATCACCAACTGGATGAAATTTAACAAGGATAAATAATGGATTCTGCTCCTGGGACAGTATAATCCTGGATGTATGTATAGACTGGAGGACAAGAGGCTGGAGTGCAGCCCTGGAGAAAGGGATCTAGGGGTTTGTTGATGGCTTGGGGGTTCAGTTGATCCACATCCGCAGTAAAGATACTGCAGAAAGAACAAGCTGCTGCCTAAGATACCAGCTTCACTAAAGGACCTCTTTGGGTATCTCTAGAACATCTTGGTTCTATACAATTTTTATCTATTTTATCTATTGCCCACCTATGAAATAGTGCTTGAAGCTGGATACTGTAGACAGAAGCGCAGTGTGCTTGAGAAATAATGGGAAGCTGGAGAGATGCACATACGTCTCTATGGGAGGTTCCAGGTTAACGTGGCCAGAAGGCAGGAGAGGAGACGCTGCTAGAGGCAGCCTTGTGCACATTCAGAGTGACAGGAGGGCTCTGGGAGGTGAGGGTGGAGGGTATGGGGCCCGGTGGCTGTTCTTTATCCTGCTGGTGAAGGAGAAAGGAACAGGAGGAAGGAAGACCTGGCTGTGTGGCTGGTGTCGCAGGGAGTGCGCTGGCTTCTCTAACCACAAGGAACAAGGGCTGGTGACAGGAATAGGATCTACCTGGTCAAATGGGACAAGAGTGGTTTTGCCAGCAGGATAACCTTGGAAGATCTTCAAACCTGATACGCTGGAGAAGGTTTGACATAATTTAAAGACCTCTAAGGGCATGGGGGACAGTGAGGAAGCGTTGTGGGGCTGGAGCTCATGGTGTACAAGGTAAGGCAGGGAGAGCTTCACCTTCTCATCCTGTACAAGAAGAGGCGAAGTTCTCGCTCTCTACAGCTGCCTAACTGAGGTACATAGATAATAGAGCCTAGCCCTTGGAGCTGAACCAGCTGAACCAGGAGTAGGAGACAAAATTTGCAACAATTCCAGATTGAGCTAAGCAAAAAGGTGGTCAAACACTGGAAGAGGGGCCCAGTGAGGCTGTGTGATCTCTGTCCTTGATGACATTAAAATCTCTACTGGATGTGGCCCTGAGCGGCTGGATCTAGTGGACATGCTTTCAGCAGAGGCTTGGACTGAAGGCTTCAGAAGCCCCTTCAACCCTAAATCATCCTATGATTTTTTTAATTTCACAGTTCCTAGGTCTATTGTGCTGGGGAAGCAGCTGGAGGGAGGAAACTAACTGGGGTAGGGATAACAGGAGTAGAAACAGAGTTGAACTATGGCCCTGATGAACAACTCAGTGAGACATGAGTTTTGCTGTCCTGTGAAACCTCTTTCCAATGAGACAATGACCAGGTGAGTTACCCCTGGAAGACATAGTCAATTCTTTCTGCTTTTTTTGGACCCTATTCCTATCTGGAAAAGAACTCTAACTCTTCTGTCTTATTTCCTGGCGTACCTTGAATATTTGCTCTATGCCTTTTTAAAATGCATTTAGTGTGGGGGAAAGTAAGTTACACATGCAGAGTTTGCATAGTTCTGATTATGTCCTGTCCTGCCTGCTTTGATTTTGAATTTAATCTGAAATAATAACATCCAGAAAATGCAAGCTATATCTGGGTTTTGCATCTTCCTGTGTCTGTCAGAAGCAGAACAGTTGATTCAGGTTATTAATTCAGGAGACAGTGTCTTTCTGTTCTGTGCTGATGGTGAAGTGATCTCCCACTGCTCCTCTCTCAACATGAGATTCATGAGGCAGTCACTTGGCATCACTTACTTCTACTTACAATCTCTTACAGCCTCCTTCCTGCAAAGTAGAGAGCTCCTTCTCCTGAGGAGACCTCAGTTATTCCAGGTGACAGGGAAGAAGTTCTCCAGAGGATTTTTCTCTTTCCTTGTCTTTTCTGCTGTCACCTTTTCTGTCTGTCTTATTTCCCACCAGCCTGTGTCCTCTGCTCCAGGGATTTGTCTGGCCTAACTCAGCTTTTGTGAAAAAACTTTCCTTCAGAAGAGTCAGCACTCCATTCATTTGGAGAATCCTACCTGGATGGCCTGTATCTGAGGGTCTGTATTCTTATAAATCATCAGCTTTCTCTGTTGGTTTTTTTTTTTGTTTGTTTGTTTTTGTCCTGTTTATGCTTTTTCCTTGCCTGTTCATCAAATTGGCTGTTACATGTGCAGAGAGGTGCTGTGGGTTTGTGTACAGTGGGATGTGCCTGTTATGTCAAGGACATTCTTCCCTAATGCAGAAAGATTTCAGGTTCTGGCCTGCCTCCTCCTCACTATGAGCAGCATTTGTCAGATGCTGTGTCATCCCTGCTCACCTTGTCGGAAATAATGCTGTGCCATTGTGGCAGCAACATGAAACCTCCTGGGAAAGGACAGTCTTTAAAACAAAACTAAATCAAAACTGATTTCACTTACACTCCTGTACACACATTCTCACAATCACGAGTATGTGCAAGGAGTCCATCCAGCTTGCAAGCACCAAGACGCGTGCATTCAGTCATTCTTCCCAGGATTCCCTGAAATAATACAGAGGACACCAGCTGTTGAGTCCTCCTCATGTCTTCTGGGCTTTTTGTAGGTTAGCAAAAATGTGATAGGTTTGCATGTCCCTTTTCATTCCAGCTAGGAGCTGACAGTGATCTGTCTTGTTGTTCTGTCATGTCTCTGTTACACATCATGATTTGCTTGTTGTCCTGTGTCTTTCAACCTGGTGTCTGATAATGTATGGGTAGATGGGCCTTGATGGATCTTGATGACCCACTAATCTTGGAACCATCAACACCTGCTATTCTAATACACCTTCTCCAGCCATTGTTGACTCTGGTACTTCTCCACCAACCAGTCTACCATGTCCTCAACAGTGCTGCTGACAATGACAGTTACTATTGTGTACTGTGGACCACTTTGAATCTTTGCTCCTGCCCCACAGATATTATGCTGTATGTCACAGGTGGGATTGTTCTGATGCTGAACACCACAGACTCTGAAGTTGTTCCTGGAGGTAAAGCGGTCACCATCTTTTGGACAACTTCCTTGTGAAGTGAAAACACTGGAAGTACAGGACCTGGGCTGAGCTGCTCACCTGGAACTTGAGATGGCAAAGCTGGGACCCACCAGAAAAACTTACATAAATCAACTGACGTCATTGGATTCCTACCTCAGAAGGAATCATACCGCTGTCATGTTATCTCAAGATGTGTTGCACTCTATATGATCACCAGCTTTGCCTAAAATGAAAACATACCCCTGCTAAAAGAATATTTTTCTTGCTTCTGTCATTGGCCAGAGATTCTGATTTTTCAAGATCAGTAAAATAGCTGGGACATTACTAAACTTCTTTGTGCCTTGGAGCTATTTTTATTTCCTCAACAATGCACTAAGAGATTGTCTTCTCTGTGGAGTTCATAGCGAAAAGCATCAGTGTCACCTCCTCATGGACTTAGCCACTGCATCAGCATCGTTACATGGCAAGGAAATTCATTTCCAGCAACCCCAAGTGAAGCGAACAAACTCTTCATTGTGGCTGAAAAGATAACTGTTACCCACATGATTGCTGAAATTTTAGGAACTTAAGTACTTCATGAACCCTCTGACAAGATCAGTCCCTTGCATTTCTGTCAGACAGCGGAGGGCAGCATCAACATTTTGAAAGAAGATTCATAGATACTGAGTGCATTTCTGTGGTGATCATGTTAAGTGCATCTGCCAGAGACAATGTGTTAACAAAAGGAGGTTGCAGACACCTTCTGAATGAATGAAACAAACTGAATATTTTTCTGACAGCAAGGTAAAGAAGCTTTACCTCCGCCTGCAATGAGTCTCGGCTCAGAAGTTCTTCACAAAACCCGAGTTTATTTCAAGTCAGCCCAGATCACCAGGGAAGAAGGCACTGTAAATGAACACGCTATTACCTCTCATCAGGGAGCACTCTGAGTCAGGAATCTCCCATGCCAGTTTCCTTTGAAATAGGAATTCTGAAAAATGTCATAGAAATTCTGCTTAGGACTCGAAGCATCGTACCACGTTTCAGTGAATTCCTGATTAAGGAATCTAAAGAACAGTGTGGTTAATGACTTCCAGTTGTTTTGAGCTGATTTTGCCTGTTTGGTATCCAAGTTAAGAAGTATAAATATGAAACTGGGGTAACTGCTGTTGTTGCCACAGGTTATTCTGTTGGTATCCATGTGGCCTTTTTCCTCTGGAGTACGAAACACCAAGGACCATTCACAGTATCCTGAGCAAAAATACATAGCAAAACATCTAGTATTCTTTGTTCAGGTCCACTGCAATTTCCTGTCACAAAAAAGCAACAGTTGCTGATGCAGACTTTTCTGTGAGAGACTTCTGGTTAAACTGACCTCAGAAATGTCAAGAAATTACTGACATGCTCTTCTGTGCTCTTTCCCCACAACATGCAAAGATAATTCTTAGTTGTCTTGTGTCGTATTATTAAAGCCATTCTTAGACTCGTTAGCAATTTGGGCTGAAATACCAAGAACGTGGATAACATCTGAATGCGATTATGAGCAGGATGATAAAGGAGCATTTACTGCTGTTTCTGGAACCACAAAGTTCCATAATTTCGATTATTGTTGAGCTTTGGAGATGAATACAGCTGACAAACTAGTTCTAGAGAGCCTAAATACACATCTATACCTCCTACCACCTACATTCACATGCAGGCATGGAGTTATACTTGTTGGCAAATTAGAAAAGTTGATTTTTGGTGCCAGCTTACTACGCTAACAGTTTCTGATGCCAGATTGTGAGGTCCTATCTCCAGATGAAATAATGATATTGAAATCCCCTCCTGGCTGCTTCTCTAGGCTGGTCAGGTCATGAAAATTACTGTCAAAGATCCAATATTAGTACATGTTCTCAAGGCAGCACTGAAGAGGTGGCCAACAGAGAAATTGCTGTTAGAGTTCAAAGTGTTTTTAATCCATAAACATGAGCTGTTTGCTCATAAAGGATCTCTTCTGGGAAAATAATTTTGCTATTCCTGAAGGAAATTGCTGAGTCATGTTAACTATGTTATATGCAGCATAGGCAGGAATTGTGTACATGAAAATTTAAGTCAGGCATTTTGGCTAGTAGCTTGGAAATTATGCCAGAATTATAAAAAAAAACCACATAAGTGAATGTATTAACTGCCAAGCTATGGGATGCTTCCTGCTGAAAGCCCCAGCATTCCCTGAGCAATGCCCAAAAAGCAATAGTCCAGATTCTGTATTGATTTTTGAGGGCCCTTTCAGACAGAAAATTAGCTTCCTAATTGGGGTAAACTCACATTCAGAATGCCTCAGTGGGATCTCATCCTCCTACTGTCTCAGTCTCTGCTCTCTGCTGAAGATGATCTGTGGTTGCTGCTTACCAGCCTTCCTAATAGCACAACTGCCCTCCTGGCTGATGAGTTCAAGGATCTGACCAAAGCAGCTTCATTTGAACTGTCACACTGCCATGCTGTCCCTGAGCAAGTAATCAGACTGGACAATGGTGCAGGCAGGCAAAGAGATCTTGAAAAGGTTTATGTTTGCCACATTCCTCATAACTCAGCATTACGCATCTGCTCTGATAGTCAGAGCCTGATAGTCTGAGCTATGGTGAGGCATCATTTCAAGTCACTCCTCTGTCAATTCAACCTTAACCTGTCTGAGAAATTCTGATACAAACAAGTAGAGGCTCTGGGGTTTTTTCTACATCAGGGTTCATCATATGACAAAAACCTTCTGTATACTAGAAACAGTGGAGCTTGAGCAGTGTGTGCTCCTAAATAACTATTAGGATTATCGCAGCTGACTGAGATGAAATCCAGAGCACTGCACTCGAAGGACAAGCTGGGTGCTGCATTGTTGGACAGCTGAAGGGACATCAAGTGTTCAAGCAACATTGTCCTGGAGAGTGTGCAACCTCCCTACCTCCTCATTGGCATTGCTGCTAGCCCCAGACACTGATGCTGCTACTTGAGGAAGAAAGTGCTCCTGTTAGCCCATGGTTCACAGTCATTGTCCCCAAGATCCTGAATGGCTGAACAACACAGGGAAACCACAAGAGGCTGACAAGTCAAATAGCTAGATGTCATCCAACATGGGAGGAAAGGAACCACATATGAGGGTAAAACTTGGTTTTGGGTGATGTGAGTTTGCATGGAGGAAGTCGTGGTACAGGCATTATTCCTTCTTTGTGCAAAAATGTTTCACTATTCTTCTTGGTCTCCCTGCATGCTGCAGCAGCCAGGGAGATGGGAAGCTGTTACCTGTGGTCATGTTACCAGCAACAAAAAGCTGTGCCCGCTTGCCTTTGACAGCCTCAGGGCTGTATGGCCTGCTTTATGAACATAACACTTGCATTGGAGATGGGGGGAGAGCACCTGTGTGCTAGATGGGAATCGATCCTTCTCCTTGGTTTGTTTTTTGATGATGGAAATCTAAAGATAAATTTCTTTCTGTAAGGTACTGTGTTAGAGCTAAAGAGTGTGTGAGGGACCCAGAACTTCTTAGTAACTGAAAAACTGCAGCCCTTGTTGTCACCCTTCCTGGGAAAGGAAGCAAAAGGGAGCAGAGATAGCTGTGAAAAGAGTGGCCCCAACAGCCCTCTTGCACTTCCTTATCGAGATCTAATTCTCAGGAAGATGCTGACCATCCATAGCCTGTGGCGCCCACACAGTGGTCTGCCACATCAGGGAAAATCTTGTTATTTCTTTAATACTTGATTCCAGAGCTAGTAGCGTAATGCTGTGAGCAGACTGGCAGCTGCAAAATGTGTAGTAGGTGCTGGTTTTTATGGTGAGTGCTCCATAGACCTAGTGGGTGTTTGGTTTTTTTCACTACTGGTTTTAAAAATATTCTGTTTACCTATGTTGAATGGAATTTTCTCCACATTTTTGGTCCTGTCTGCTTAGTTCCTCCTGGTCTATATTTGGTGTCCTTATGTTTCTTGACTCTGGCTGTCATTGCTCGGCTTTTCCAGACTTACATGCTATGTTGGAACTGACACCTGGTTCTCACTTTTAGCTCTCCTCTTCATGTTCAGGGCAAGAGAGAAGAGAGGAAAAAAATATACAAATGGGTACACATTGAGAAATGTGCATCTCATTTGGGAAAAGCATTAAAGTAAGCTTGAAAGTGCCATGTAAATCTCATGCTTTCTCTTCCAGTTGCATTCTGATTGTTTTAGTAATTTGCTCATCTCTGCTGCTCCAATACTGGCAATTACAAGCCAGAAATATTGGAGTGATCAATAAAAAATGGTGAAAGAAATAAACATTGAGCATGCTGTTGTGGCTGGCATAGGGACTCAGCTCTGAGCAGTCAGCCCGTCTGTTGGTTAATGCAGTCTCATAATATCAGACCATCTGCCTGCTCCTCTTGTGCTGCAGTGTAAAAACACTGGGAGAAGTAGACCACAGAGCTATGAGAGACGTCCCTCCAAAAGAATGGAAGCTTCATGATCCTAAAAGCTATCAGAGATACCTAAAACTACCTGTTGTTGTAAAGCAAGTAAGACAGTCAAGATAGATAAAGGGCCGACACCCAGAGAAGAGACTGCTGTTTGCAGACATGAGAGACCATATGACAAATACCTGAAACTGCTTAGGTGAGAGAAGAAATGCCAGCTGTTTCTATTTTGTTTAACTTTAGTTCTTCATTAGTTTCTTGATTGTGAAAGATGAGGTGGAGCTGTGAATCCTAAAATTAATCTTTTCTACAGGATGATGTGTTTTCTGTGACTTTTTATAGTTCTGGTATTGAGCTTGATTTTGAATTTAATCTTGTGCATGATACTGAGCAGACTGTGGAATAACTTTGTGCTTATTTTCTTTTTTTTCTTGGTGTAATAGTAATATAGTGAGTTATGTAATAGAAAAGACAATGAAAAATACTCTAAATAAGGACTAGCCCATATGCCTTACTAAATGTATTTGGGTTAAATGTTTCCCTTTGAAGACCTACAGTGCAGGGCATGTGATGTACTTCCCCCCCTCAGCAATGGGCTGAGAAATTATGTTCAGACCCTGTGGCTGTCATTGTCCACAGCAGAGAACCAGTATTCTCTGTGTCTTTGACATCACCAGTGTGAAATACAGGACTTGCTTCCTTTTAGGAATTAGGAATTCAGCTACTGAGCACGGTATTATCTTTGTATATCTGATGAGTTTTTAAAAATAACTTCAGTGTTTCATAACAGATGTGTAAGAAAACACAGATAAAATGTTAGTAACACATTTTTTCCTGCATACTTAATGACAGCTCTCCTAAAACAAGTGCACAGGTATGTGTCTGTGTGGGTATGTATATACCCTATTGCAGATATATTAAGACTAATGCGATCAAAATACAAAATATTCAAGAAGACAGTAGAAACTGTTTTGGAAAGTGTACAATTTGTGGGAAACCCAGTTACATTACTTTTCACTGGATGCAGGTCTCTCAGTGGTCCTTTTAGAAAATCTGTCCTCTTTTTTTTTTTTCTTCTCAAGAAGAGCTACCCAGTTCCCAAAAAAGGAGGTCTGTTTTTTAACTTGGCTCTTACGAGTTTCATTTGTCTCTTTTCCAGCCTGAAATCTGTTCTGCGCTGTCCGCAAACAAAAAAGTATTCCCTATCCTTGACCATAACTGTCAAAGTCTTCTCTCTACCTCTTTCAATTTTATCATAACTTTTTTGAGCTGGGGCTGGCAGAGGAGGGGTGAGAGGTGCACAGAGTGCTGCGAGTGGGTGCATCATGAATACATGTGGTGGCATGGTGACATTTTTGTTTTGTTCTTTATTTCCTACAATGATCCCAATGTTTCTTTTTATCTTTTCTTAATGTCTGCAGAGCAGTGAATTAATGGTTTCATAGAAGTGTCTGTCATCACTCCAGGAACTCTATCCTGAGGGGGAAAAGCTCATTCAGAACCCATCACTATATATGTAAAGGTAGGATTACTCTTCATGTTCGCCACTTTGCGTTTACCAACACCAAATATTATCTGCCATTTTCTCTCAGTCACTGAGTGACTGAGAAGGATTTGTGAATAGTTTAGATGTCTGTAGTATATCTAGTATTGTCAAAGTTTTCAAGCTCCATCTGTCCTTTTAGCTGAACCTTTTAATTACTTTTAATCAACTCGTTTTTCTTGCATACCCTTCTTCGCAACTTTTTTGTTTGTTTGTTTTTTTGTTTTTGTTTTTAACTTTTCTTGCTTCTGCAAGGGAACCGAATCTCTCTCTGTTAGTCCTGGATACGAGGTATTTCTTACCAACATTTAGAATCATGGTCCCCACACCACTCAGGAATAAGTCAAGAGTTACAGGTTTTGCAACTCTTTTCTCCATGCTCATAAAATTTGTCCTAATTTTAGTCTCTGCATTGTGCCAAGCATGATGTTTCTCAGTTTTTGCATGGGGTTTTGAAGTCTGCTCCTACTGTTTTGCTTTCTATCCTTATACCTTCTCTGATATCAAGTTTAACCCTGCTACTGTAAGTTATTCCAATGGGTGATCACTAATATAATTCTGTATTTTTTATCTGAGCATGGAATCCATCCACAGAGATTTTGTTGCTCATTAATGACATTACCTTGTTATTCTGATTCAGCTTTAGTACCTGACATCTGCTTTGTCTTTCAGTGTAATCAGTACCAAGACGTTATTGTCCCACTAATTATCTTTCTCCCATCAAATTTCTGGTACACCTATTATGTCAGTATCCATTAGAATCAGGCATCTAGTTTCTCTTCTCATTAATTGCTGTTGTAGTGCTGGCTTCGAAGCATGTATAGATTTGGCTCAGATTTCTCTTTTTCTGTGCTGTGTTTAGGTGAGACTTTATTTATGTGCTGTTTGCCATGTGCTACCTTAGTTTTGCCAGCTACTCTTTAGATAATATAGAATTTTTATTGCTTCATCTCTACAGGATGCATCATTATGGGCTGTGTAGAGGACATGCAGAAGGCATCTCCTACCTCTGCCAGTACAGTCTTTAATTTTAAAAAGTCCCCTGTAACATTTTGGACTGTTAAATGCTCACTAGCAATGAACATTTTCCTTCTGCAAGGTTTTGCCTTGCCTCAACCTCTATAGTTTCTAAAAAGTCTTGTTTGTTTTATACATGTGAATTTCCCTATAAATAAGCAGAAAGCACTGCAATATAGGCAGTTGCTGATGACCTGCTGCTTTGCCGTTCATTGTGGATATTATTCCATAAGTACCACAGCTGAAGCAAGTGAGGTTCTACAGAGCATTAGAGTAACTTAGACCAGATTGTACCACACCTGTAAGGAGTCTGTCCTGTGACTCCTGTCCTGTGTTGGTGTAGCCATCTCTAAATTTTGGGCCAATGCTGACCTTTGAGACTGTTCCTGAGGCAACTTTGCAACAGAACTCCTCAGGCTGGAGCACCTCATTTCAGCATGTGCTGGAGGCACTCCAGGTACTTGGAAGTGCCTGAGTCACAGCCTTGGAGAACAAAACTCTTGGGGGCCCCATGTTTCCTGTAGACCCTCACTCTTCCCCAGCAAAGTTCTTTAGCAAAAATTCTGCTTCCAACTTATTTCCACTGTATATATCCCAGCCTTCACTTACACAAGGAGTTCAGCTGGTCGTGACTCCCCATCCTCTGGCTCTCACGGTGTCACTGTCATTGACAGCTGACATTTATGCATCTATAGAAGGATGTGGGAATTTGAATCCCCACACAGTTCTGGGCAGGGGGAGGAACAGACCTATATACATATATAGCTGTGGTGTTATGCTAGTCAGTGAAGCAATTTATCAGATCATTTGATGGGACATATATAGCCACATTTTGCTTTCCATTGTGGTGCCACAGTTTCCAGACATAATACTTGGCCTTGGTCTCTTCCTTTTGAACCTATCCTCCATGGCCTCTTGGAAGTCCTCTCAGGTGCAGATTTGATGCAATGGTAAAGGGGAGCTAGAAGGTGCACCCAAAAGGTATGGGGAGAGGAGGATAGTGGTGGAGTGTGTCCCAGCCTCAGTGTTCTGGTTGGACACTGCAACAGGGAGCATGGCAGAAAGATGTTCTAGGAAGGCTTACAACAGCCCAAAGGGAGAGGAAAGGTTTCAAGCCGCATCCAAAATTAGACCAAGCAGCTGAAAACTGAGTGTATCATGTAAGTGTCCCTCACTAAATAGGTTATCATATTATTCTTTGGATATCAAAATACTCAGCAGGAACAAAACTGTGATTAAGTTTTGTGGAGAAGACCCCAGGAGCAATTCAGAACTGAAAGATCAGGTCCAGCCTACTGTGACAGTTCCCTTGTGACTCCTTTTGGAAATAACTTGCTAGCTTTCTACTCACATCTGTAACAAACATTAGAAAATAGCACACGTCATGGGATCCGACAACATCTGCTCTGTGAGAGCCTATTAAAAGTCCTGGCCAATATAACCAGCTATTACCCTATCATCCTTTATCAACAGCAAATGGAAATTGTAATAAGAAATATTTGTGGACACAGAAAATGTTTTTTTTTTCTAGTTATTATCTACCATCACCAAGCTGATTTTGTTAAGCAGATTTGGCACTAACAACCAGCAATAGCTAATAAATTCAATGTTAGGCTTACAAGGTTCTGACAGATTGTTGGCAGCTGCCTTAAATGCAGGGAAGAGCTCTCCTAGTGTGGGTTGGAAACGCTTATTTATACCATACTGTGGGTCTGTTTGCCCCCAAATTTTGCTGCCTCCTTTTAGTAGATGTCATGGGTGTGATATATGCAAAGGGAATAATAACTGATCAGAGATATAGTATCCAGCTACACTAGAGATCAGCACAAACGGATTAAAGATAGAAAGCTCAAGCATAAGCTATTACATTTTTACAGTAAGAATAAGAAACATTTTCATTTATGAATGCAAGATTTGTGGTAAGGATGTAGCTTGCCTTAGCATAAATGGTTTTATATTACTGTGAGTTTTGGTGATTAGCTTTTCTATGCTAAGCAGGTTTTAAATATTATCAAGGAGTTTTGTACTGACTTGCTGTTGATGACAGACTCCAGAAGAGACTAGCTGTACAACTAGACTAAGTTTGTTCTTAGGCTTCCTTTTAGCATGTCTTAAAAGTGGAAGATGATGTGCTCAGAAGGAGGCCCAGGCTTCAACAGCCTGTGTGTAGCTTAACAGTTGGTTAGATAGAGGTCTTCTTTGGATCAGGGAAAACCTACTGAAAAGAAAACTTTGGAAAACCTGAGTGCTCATTTTGCAGTAATGGAGCATGTACTCGTTGAGACATTTTAGATAATTGAAGCTTGAACAACCACTTTTTAGTTGTAAGTGATGCTAACAATATGTACGGAAACTGAATAAGATGAAGTCTCATTGTGAAGATGTTTAGTCCAAAAATTCCCAGTTACACAATGGACTGTGAAAACCACAATATGTTTGTATAACTGAACTCAAACTGTGATATTTTCTGCGTTTTATCATATCTCGTTTACTTGGAAGAAAAATTGAGAATCTGTCCCAGTATTGGGTGTAACTGAGTACTTGACAAGCCTCTGGCCATTAAAGTCAATGCTGACAGGGGATGAAGAAATTAAGGGAGTGGAAGGTTCTTTTTAATAGGAAAAGAGCCAAATAAGTCAAGAAGTTAAAGAATTCTGCAGTGAAAGTAAATTGGGCATCACCGACATAATTTTCTCTTCACATCTGGTGGAAGTATCTCTGGACAGTATAAGACTGATGGTGAAAAATTAAGATTAAGTATGTTGCAGTGTCCAACGATCTACAGTTGCGGAATTTATCCTGGCTTTGTTTGTGAGTCAGATGGTCAGCATTTTCCATCTCTGACAGAGCATTCTCCTCTCTTTCTGTCAATATGCTTTACAACTCTATTGGAAAACTTCAGAAATAGATACAACTTTCTTGACATCACTACAGCAGAAGGGCCTGCCTTCCTTAAAAAGGAAGAATAGAATAGTCTGGAAATATACAGTGACACTGTGCAGTAACTCTAAAATTCTACTAAAAAAAAATTTGCTGACAGCATTTCACACAACAAAAAGAAATACTTAAAGCGCTAAATGCTGTTTTGGAAAGTGTGTGGGTGATGCAACCAAGCATTATGCACCATAATGAACTTTCACAGAAGATGGATAAAGCATGAAAACATCCCATTGCCTTTGCAACAGACAGATTGTGCTTGTTTTGAGTCTGTCTCCTGAAGGTGTCATGCAATGCCCACTAGTCCTTGCACTGGGAAAGGCAGTGAACTACCATTCCCCCAGTTGCCTTTTCAGTTCCTCTTATGCCTTTATCAATGCCCATCATATCTCTTCTCACATGCTTCTCCTTCAGGCTGGAAAGTCTTAGTCTTGTCCTTGTACAGAACCTTCCAGACCTATGATTATCCTTGATGCCATTCTGTGTTCTGGACTAAAAAGGACAAAAAAACACACTGTATTTTATATAAAGGTGAAGCTTTGGTTACAGTCCTCATGCAACAGGATACTCTCTGCTCTGTTCTCAAATCCTTTGCTAATGTTTTCTAGCTGATTGTTTTTTGACTGTTGCTGAGTATTGAGCTAGTGTTTTCATAAGAATGGTTACGCCCCAAGGTCCCATTTGTGTGTGTAAGACTTAACTCAGAGCCCATTTAGTGGCAGTAATCCCAGGATTGTTCTTCCCTTATGTGCATAATTTATTTACGTTTACTTACAATGAATTTCACAGAGGCTGTCTCTGTTACTGTTTCTCTCATAGAAATACCCTACTGCTTTATTAATGGTAATTGCTCTTCTCTTTCAATTTGTCCAGCTGATCAGCAATTCAGACAAACTAAGAACAACTGTTCCTTACACCACTTACTGCCTCTCTGCCAGACCTGATGGAGGTACTGTATGCCCAAAAGGTTTTGTGATTGTCTCAAGTGATCTAACAAAATACACCGCTTCTTTGTACAAACATGAATTTTCATCTGTCCTTTGGATTCTCCAGAAGCCCACTGCTAGTATGAAGGGCACTGCAAGGCTCGTGCACCTCTTCAGCTGTGGGCAGAGCACTCTGTCGTGAGCAGGGAGCAGAATGGGCTCAGCTGCCCATTTTTTTTAATTGAACCCTACCCATTTTTTCCTGATAAATACTACTTTGAAATATGGGTTAAACTGGTGTTGAGAATTTACAACTCCAATGCCAGGGCAAGGAAAATCTTTGCAGCCTGTCTCTGTGCGCTTGAATATATATTTTTTTCAATGGTAAATCAAGCAAACAAGCATCTAGATGATTTGCTTTCACCAAAAGACATTTGGTACTGTGACTGCAGCTTTCTGACCATAAATGTCTTCATGGCCTGAGGAAACCATGTAGCATGTCCTTCCTCACTAGAGGAAGAAAAGAAATGTCTGTATTACAATATAGATCTTTATATTCTTGAAAAAAAATCAGCTGAATGAAGAGAAAATGCATCAGAGAAATGACAGATCTGCATAAACCAAGTAAACAGCTGTCATAAACCCTTGGCATTTGTTTCACCTGACTGTGTGTAATCTGGATGACATGTAGGTGCTCGTGTGCTTAGGAAGTAATGTTTCCCCTGGCACTGAAGTACGACAAGAAACAATACTGATGCAATTTGTAAAATGGGAAGAAGCCTTGACTGTTTTGTCTTACCTTTTTCAGAAGCCGGGGCAAGGTCAATAAAACTTCGACATTTTTCACCTTTAAAAGAAAAGGATTATTTTAGGAGACAGAAGTTGATTGGTTTTGCTCTGCCTCCTCTCTCTGACTGGTGTTTCTGTCCTTGCTCCCACCTGACTCTCTACAGGCTCACTAGGTTGTCTCACACAAAGAGCAGACATTTTCCTGTGCCTGCATCCTGCACCAAAAATGTGGGGCTCACAAGGCTGGACTCTCCCTTAGGATTAAAGTCCCTTCATCAGGAGTATGAAATACAGTTAATGAAGAAAAAAGTTCTCTCTGATGGCTGGATCCCTGTGGGGTCAGTGAGACTCTTTCCCAAGGCCAGGAATGGTGTTGCACGTCAGATGGAGAGACAGAGCGCAAAACACTGCAGAGGGGTGGTGCTGGGAGGGCACAGGCCTCTCTCACCAACGCTTCTGCTCTCCTTCTCGTGGTCAGGACAATGCCTGCGCCCCACCAGGGTGTGACCGAACCTCCTTGCTCCAGGAAGCATTGCCATGGGCACAGACATCTCAACAAACAGATACAACACATGTGACTAGGACAGACAAAACCTGAAGCACAAAGCAAGCTAAGCAATTGCATAGCATCTAAAAAAAAAAATTGACAAAGCAGGCAAATGCCTTGCTGTGACCATCAGAGCCCTGTGCCACTCCCTCTGCTTTGTGGCTGCTGCATCTGTTTATCATTTTAAATTACATTTTCTCTGTTTAGGACTCCACCTCCATTTTTGCAGACGTTTTTGAGAAGCCTAGTGCTTCTGAGCAGAAAATGTATCTTAAGGGTGGATGTTTTGACCTTTCTTATTCCTTCTTCAGGCAGTCAGAGATTATAAAACAATTCCTCTGCTCTAGGTACATCCATCCACCAAGTGCATGTGTCTCCTTCAGCAGGACATGTTCCAGGGTGACCCATAGCCTGCCTGCCTCAAGGAATCAGAGCCCAGCATGCCTGCCAGAGGTAATGGAGAAGAATCCATTTTGACCTTTAAGACATTAATTGATGCAGACAGCTATAGGAGTAGGTTTTTATATTAGTTTTTCTCAATTTTAATTGCACAGTCAAAAGACCAATTTAGGAAATGTAAGCCATTAAAAAAGAATAAACAGTGAAATGCTGTAGTGATGTTGAAGTCAGTGTGTAATTTTTTCCTAGTTGTAATTAATTATATATACAAACCAATATAAGATGTTAATCTTTCTGGTGTCTTTGTTGGTGGGATTAAGATAAACATAACCATTCAAATTATAACTGTGCTGAAATAACAATCTATTATTATAATGCTGCTATTACCACTTTTTAAATTTACTTTTTGCAGTTTTAAACCTATGCTAAATATGCTTAAAAATGTTGTGTACATAGACTGTAGCCTGTTTGTGTATGAATAAGTTGCTCTAAAAGAAAAGGTCCACTTGACATTGAAACGAACATTTAAATATCTCCGTGGCAGGGGAGAGGATTTCTACTCTGTGAATCCAGGCATGGCCAAGAGGACAGTCAAGACAAGGAAGCGACACTTGAGTTCTTATCAAAGCACCATCTCTTTTTCCAAAGAGGTAGGTAGGGCAGTCTATACCTGAGCAGAAGGAATGTCAGATGAGTTAGTTATTAAGTTTTGTGGCAGACAGACTGAAAGATAAGTGATGGATCACAGAAATCACAGCAGCCCAGAAGTGTTGTGTTGACAGAAGCCTGCAGGTCTCTTGTCCAGCCTCCTTCAGAGCAGGACTATCACTAACACCTGACCAGGTCAGGTGTGAAATTTCCCAGCCACATTTGAAATACTTCAAGGATGGTGACACTCATTATTTAGTGACTCTCCTGTCACTATTTAGTTTCTCTCCTGTTCTGGTCCCAGGGCTGCACTACCCTTCAGGAAAAGTGTTTCCTCACAGCCAACCTGAACTTCTCTAGCTGCTTTGTCATCTTTGTAGTCATCCTTCTTCTACTTTTAAGGACATGAAGAAGGCCACCTCCCTCAGTATCTTTTCACACTTGGTGTACTTTAGGTCCCTGACCAAGAAATCCAGAGATACAGGTGGACTATGAAAAATACTGTGCTGTAAGCAGGAATCATTCTCATCCAGACTCTGAGTTTTAGGGTGTGAGGTATGTCAGGAAAGCATTGACATAAAATCAAAGGAATATTGGGAGAGTGACCTTTAGATTCAGATGCGATGTAAGCAGGTTAATCAGGGTTTTTCATTCTAGCCATATGGATCTGTGGTTTGGGATTGTGGCTGTTCTTTTCGGATGCAAGATGTTACGTCTACCACAGTTTTATTCTAAACTGACTTCAAGCTAACTGGCTAGCACTGAATCATCTCTCACCTGAAGCTGCACTGAATCTGAAGCTCTATTACTGGAAAATTTTAACAAACACCTGACTCTAGCATGTTATCCCAAGCCAGCCAAAGAGGAATGGCATTTGCTACTACAGAAACTGCACAGGCTGTTCTGAGAGCTGGAGATACATGCTGTGTTTCAGACACATGGCAAGGTACAAAGCCTTTCTGACCTGCGTGCGTACTGCAGAGGCTGGTGGTACCATAGTGTTTGGCTGCAGGTGTCTTGTCTGCAGGACCGATGTAGAGCGTGATCACAGGCTATTTGGAAGAATGTGCATCCTCATCCTCCCTCAAATCAGCTTGCCCAGACCCCCACCTCTCCCAGGACAGCTGGACATGGCTGAGGCCTCCAGTTTAAATAATATGGACAGAAAATGCTGGAGTGTTCAGAAGTCCTTTTGGAGCTGTAGCACAGAGAAATGACTGTAGATTGGAGACAGAGAAAAGCTTGGAAGGAGGTCACTTCATTTTCAGTGGTTAATGCCTGGCCTGACTTATTGCTAAAGGTTGTGGTAGGAATTGCACAAGCAGTTCCTGATAAAGAACATTTCCCTCCATTGTTCTTGTTGCTGGAGCACTGGAAACCCCTCCTCCATTTTCAATGGTAACCACTGGTGGTATTTATAGACCACATTCGTACTTCAACATGCAGACAGGCATCGCACTGAGAACTGAAGATGTCAGCAGTGCTTTCACTGTTCCTCTTAGGATTTATTCTAAGTTATTTTTGGGTATCTTGTATAACCGATCTCTTAAGCTCTCTTAAGTTTAATTTTAGACTTGGCAGAGTTTATCCTGCTGTGCTGCCCTTTTCCAGATGCATCTTCTCCTCATAACCAGGCTCCTGGAGACTCTTTAGAGAATACAGAAAAGGCTGTTTAGACATGCAACAAGAACAGTGTCTAGGATTCATTCCCCTGATAGTCCTGCCTTCACCCATTTGTGGCAGCGATTCTGACAGAAGAGATAGCCAAGAAGTGTGCTCTCCTGCATGTAACACATAAGAAAGAAGAGGCATGACCTGGCTTGAATGCTTTCCACTTCCACGTGGGAGCAATGCCCGTGTACAGTGTATGTGAAGCTCTCTGGAGCTCAGCAGTGTCAGGGAGCTGCTGGAGGCTGAGGAGAGAGGGCTGACCGACCACCTAAACATCAGTAACACTTGATACTGCCTTCTTTTATGGCTTCCCAAGGGTGAGGTAGAAACATCATCTCTGCAAGCCCTTGCAAATACATTCCCTCACAACCACTGGTACTGCACGGGCTCAGTTGTGTCTCTACTGGGCTTCCCAAGAAGGGGTCATGGGTCGGGACTTCATACCAGCAACAGCCCAAAAATTGTGTGTGTTTTTCTCTAATTAATCCTAATTAATTAATATAATACTACTTATGTGCATGTTTATGTGTATTTCTAATTTGCTAGGGAGCTTCAAACCTAACCAGCCGAAAAGCGGGAGGACAGATATCAGGAAAGGCCCAAGGCCCAAGCTAGTGGCTGGGTAAGAGTCTTGCAGTCTTGGTATGGAAGATAAACTTACAGCCCACGATAATATCTGAGGGACCATTAGTGTGATGTGCTTGTGCATCTACAGAGGGAAGGGATGTGCAAGTTTCAGTAGTGATCTGCAAACCTGCTCAGCCAGAGAGGAGGAAGAGGAGCAAGCTTGCTGTTGGGAGTGATGTTGTTTCTGTGTGTGCTGGTAAAGGCACAGCTCTCTCTGGGTTGGCCTGTGTGGCCAGCCACACTAGTGTCACGCATGCTTGCACATGTGTGTGTGTGCATGTGCATGTGTGTGCACCTGCATCTTCAATATGCGCCTAGCCTGAACTGGGAAGGACACCAGCAGCAAACAGTCAAGGGAGGAGAGATCCCCTGGGCCTTAAAGTCTCCTGGCATCTGCTGCCTAGGAGCACACACAGCATTTGCTCAGACAGGCTCATTAAGACTTTTCCCATTTCATGGCTCTGCAGCTGTGGAAGCTCCCGCAGAAGTGCAGGTCAAATGCTTTCCAGCTCCTCAGTAGTTCCTACTGAAGAAAGCTCAGCTTTGGGCTGCTGCGTGTTCTTAGGAATCACTGTACAGGAAGATGTGGATTTTATCACTGTGTCAGTGCCAGGGACACAGAGAAAGGTGTGGCAGCATGAGATGATCTCTGTCCTGCTTCCCACCTGAAGCCCCTGCTCTTTATTCTCCTTCTGCTGCTCGCAACATGGAGGGAAGTCCTGAGCTTCCAGCTCTTTCAAGTCTGTGGCACATACTTGTCATGAAAATTGTCTCATGTCTTCAAAATCAAATCATTTCAGGAAAAAGTAGAAGGCTGTGTGAAAAGCAGGCACTGTGCTGGCAGAGCTGTGTTCTGGAGAAAGTAAATGAGCTGGTAAGAGTAGAACTTCTGTAGGGATGGGAAGGAGGCACTGCAGGACACTGCTGACAAGCAGTCGCACACGGTGGAGGGGTCACCCACATGTCCTGTCACCTCAGATAGGTAGACCAGTCCCCCAGACACCTCGCCTTCCCCATGGAGGTAGTGAGGCTGCTCTGTTACCTTATCCACTGAAGAGTCCTACTTCAGTGTCACACATACTTTGGACAGCTGGGACTCTGTGCTGGAAGCAAATGCTTGTTCCTCCTACCTTCCTCAGGCAGAGTTCAGAGACATCTGTACCTCCCTAGCCTGAACAATAATTTGAAAGGAAAAGCTAAGGAAGTGGCTTTTCCAAATCCCTCAAATTTGGTCCTTTCAGAGAATGAAGACAAACAGGTTCCATAGACCATCAGGTCTGCTCGGTGTACTGGGCTACTTTCCCTGTTATGGGCTGCACTCCTTGTCGTGGGCACAGTGCAGTTGCATTGTGACAGATCTGCTCAGCTGCAGTTCCAAAGTGGATGCAGGCTGCCATTCCGCTGTAGGTCTATGGACAACTCTAGGGAGCAATTAGGGAACTCTATAAGGCAGCTGGAGAGGCAGGACTAGGTGCATATAGTTTGGGTCTAAACTATAGTGCACAGATGTCTTCCAAGCTCACTGTACGCACTGGAGTCACTCTGACTGTAAGCCTTTGTGAAACCCGTGTGTATTCTACCGTTTCTTCCACCAGTTGTCTAAAATGTATGGTTTGTGTGCGCCCGTCTTCAGGACCCCACACTGTGCAACAGTGATTGGATTTTTCCAGAGTCTACCTCAGTAAACTGGTGGTTTAGACTGGAAACTGGGAAGAGGGCAGAAAACACTCCAAAAAGAGCATAGGCTTTAAGATAGTATTCTAAGTTTATAACGTGGCTGTTGCAATAGCAAGGATCAGAAGTTGATGTCCTGGATTGTACTTACTGGTCCTACACTCCCAAGTTCTTTCCTTTCTGAGCCAGTGATAGATGCCTCATTAACAACCAGGGCAGCAGAATAAAAACAACTCTAAAAAATCCTAGTTTGTATGTCTCCCAACTACATGGTTTCAAAATATTCTAGTTAAATAATGTGACTTAAAAGAAATCTGGTGATTTCTGAACGATCTCTGTTATAACTCTGCTTTTCATCTCAAAGAAAAGAAAAAGCTGTCTGTATTCACTTACTCTGCATAAAATTTTACGAGTTCAAAAGTACAGTTCTGATGGAAATTTAAATGATTACATTTCATTTAAACAGCATTCCCTTTTAGTAACACTGGCTCCCAGCCTACGAAAGACAAGGTCCCCTTTTTTCCCAATAGGCCTTAACAAATCTTTATCTCTCCAATTATATCTGGAGTCATGTGATTCTGATGAGATCCCACATCATCTACTGAGAGTAAAATCATTGTATTTGTCTAAAAAAAGACATAACCCTCAAGGGATCCCAGCCTAGACGAGGCTGAGGACTCCAACACAACTTCAGTGAAATAAAGTACTACATTAGGGAAAATACAGGTTAATGAGCTCACTCAAGCTGCGTTGTATTAGGTTAATTAGTGAGTGAAATATTCCACTTTTGATTAAGCAGATCTCAGACAGAGTATTTAATTGATTTCTTTCTAATGAAAAATTGAGTATTAATCTGCAAAATCAACATTTTTCAGTTGACCACATTGATTTTGCTGGAGCGATATTTTCTTCTGGAAAGTAAACAAGTTCGTCCAGAATTGCACTAAATATGTCTTGAACTATGAAAACAATTGCTGTCTTTCACTCTAACAGCTGTCATTCATAGCTGCTGCCCATCAACATTTCTCTTACTTCCAAATAACATGAGAATTTGGTTGATTTCTCAGCCTTTTTCCCTTTTGGGGTTGCTTTTAGATTGGAATGCTATACTACAGGTTTTTTTCAGCAAATTCAAACTCTTAAAACTTTCTACCTCTTAAAGTGGAAAAACTTTAAGCTTTACACTTTTTAATTTCAGGCATGCATTTTGCCTCAATTCACTTATTCACAAAGAAATGGTAATAATTTTATCAGAGAGGTATCATCCACGCTGTGGAGTTTCCCCTTCAGTTCCTTGGAGCAGTAGATAGCTGTGCAGTGGGCAGAGGGTGCGGGCAGAGCAGGGAGTGCCCAGAGTGTTCGTGCTAACTGGGATTATATGCCATGGCAACTGCATTTTCTGTGCTGAAACTCTTCCTGATGTGAAAAATCTTGCACAGTATCTGAAAGCAAACATCTCCACAGGCTGCTCTCAAATCACATCTAATTGAAACACATCCAAGTCACAAGACTCATCTGATTATCTTAGTAAGGCCTGAAAGATGTGTGCACACATTTATCATTTGGAGAGCTAGAAAATAGTTCAGCTTTCTAAATGATTGGGAGAATCAAGGAAACAATGGTGCTGAGAGAGTCCTTCAATGATTCTGATGTCAAATTAGACCTGACTTTATAATTTGGAAAACATTAAATCAGACCAAGAGTTCTGAGTTGCTTTAAGCATTTTGAACCGTGGAACAGGAAGAGGAAGGTTTTTACCTGCTCATCCCACAGGTGCCCATCTGTCACACTGTGCTTACTCTGTGTGGGTGTAATTATACCAAAATAAGGTAGTTATCAGCAGTCCAGTATCTGTGGGACTATAAATTCTCCCCAGAAATCTGTGAAAGGCTAGAAATGATGCTCTTCGCAGAAGATGTAGCTGAAATCTATCATTGTACAAGTATGACATACCTTCTGCAGTCTTCTGTGTGACTGCATTAGCAGTTCCATTCAGACTGGTGATTAACAAAGATCAAAAGAGTAAGTAACCAATCATATCCCACTCCTTCCAATTATTAGCTGTGGATCAATACGGATTCTCTTTTATCCATGCCAGTGTTTCTCTCCAGATAATGCCCAACCAGAGTATTTGTACTGGATTGGTGCCCTAGCTCCAGAGATACATGAGCAGGGCAGGCAGATATGAAAGTCACTGACAGCAAAGAAGAAAACTTCTTTTCACTGATGCGATTACTCCAGAAAATGAAAACTTCTAAAGTTGATGCGTGCCAAAATGGAGAGAAAGACAGATTTGGGACAGAGCATTACTCTGGTGGCCTGGCACGTCCCTGTGAATGTGAGTCCTGAGGTTGCAGCTTGAAACACATGCAAGTGACTGTAGGTAAGGGACACAGGGATTACTGGAGGGGAGGGGACCTTGAATGTCAGAGCCTGTACTACATCAACCTGTATTCCTTCTTCACTGTTAACACAGTGACACTGTAACAATATTTTTTCCCTCATTTGTGTGTCTATCTGCTCTCTGTTCCTCAGCTGTTGCAATTTAGGCTGCCTGTTTCAAAGTGAACTCCAGAAACTTCTCCTAATCCAACGACACTCAGTTGCTTTTTGGGTTGAAGCATCCTGGTTTTCCAGGCAGGCAAACCCGACTTCAGGTATGGGAACTGAGATAACTTTAACCTTTCAGCCACAGACTTTTAAAGGAAGTACACTGCACTACACTGCAAATGAATGACCACGTTTTGAAATCAAGTGAAAAAAAGTTGTGCTTGTATTTCCTCTTGTGAACTGTATTTCCAAGCTTGTACCTAATAACTTTGCAAGAAATTCTCATTTAGTGGATTTTTTTCTGACCAGGTGATGCTCAGTGAAATCCGGCTGAATGACAGTATGATGCTTTTTTCGGTCTTTCCAAACCTAGTGGGTCTAGATGTGGTGGAATGGCTCTGCTTCTTAAATCAGTTTCCCACACTGTAAGCATGGTTTGCATCCTTGCCCCCCACCCCCCCACCCCCAATGCAGCTAAATGCAAGCTAGAACACTTTAAAGTGAATTTTGCTTGCCTGTGACTATTCTGCAAGCTATGTCATTCCATAGTAATAACATCTGCTTCTTATTATTTACTGTTTTACTGTTTTCTGTAGTCATTTGTAAGCTGGATCAGGAAAGATTTATATTACCATTTTGTTTACCAACAAGAATACTGAAAAGCATTACGCCACTTTATGATTAACAGAGGGTGCTGCTAGAAGCAGCCCTATTCCCTGGTAAGTCCCCATTTTGAGATCTGTTAGTAAGCCGTGTCTGTTAATTCCATACAAGGAAAGTTTTAAAATCAGCATTGATCCTGGTATAATTCAAAAACCACGGGATACGATGATGATTGATATCCCATCCTGTATTTGTTTCTGTAGCCATGAATGTATCTGTTCATATTTTGCACTGACACTGGAGTAAGCATCTCCATTCTCTTTGAGATATGGGACCTATGTGTTAGTCTTCCAGCACTCTGAAGTTTATTCTGTTTATGAGAAAATACCAGAACCCCTCAGATGCTTCCTTTAAAGCTACTGGGTTAAATGGTTGAGGACAGACACATCCAAAGAGAAAGAAACACAGTTTTTGCTCATGAGGTAGAAACATATCAAATAAGAAAGAAGTAGTTCATTGCCTAGTCCCTTCCTTTACTCTTATGAGTCTCAGCCTGCAGGGATTTATATCCACATTTTATGTATGATAGATGTTCATATAGCTAGTCTGTCTAGCAAGATCAGGAAGACCTAAAGTCCAAAATTCCTAGTGCACTGCAGACACAAAATATCCCCAACATCCTATAAAAAACCGAATGTCTATAATAAAACAATCACCACCACAAAACCCACAGCTATCATGTACCACAAGAAGAAAGCAAAAGTGAACGTGAGGAACATGAACAGATCTGAAGACTCTTATCATATAGCTTAAATTCCTATGGCCAGGCCTATCTTATCCTGTAAGCAAAAAAACAGGGATTTGTTAGAAGTTCACAAGTGCTTTTCTGAAATGGACCTTCCCCATGTTGTAAAGGAAGGCAAAAATTTGTTACTATCCTTGTTATCGAGCCTGAGGGAGATTTCCCTTCTGATCCCAAATTAGATCATCAGTTTAATGTTCAGTGCATGAGCAGACATACCAATTAGATACTGAGAAGCTGTAATAATGTCAACGGCAGCAAAGCAACCTCCTCACACACTGTCTCCACCTGTAGCCAATTTCTGATGCTTTAGAGAAGGCATAAAACCCTCCAGAGAACATGGTAAGCACCAAGTCAGCAACTGTTTTTTTCTTGGCTCCTACTGGTGACCCACTGCAGCCCTGAAGCATGGATGTCATGTAATAGAATATAGACATGGTGTCAGCAAGGCAGTGAAACCAAGATGAATCCTTTCAGACCTCGTTTAAGATACCAACAAATCAGCTATGCAGGACTCACTCCAAGCTTCCTCGTGCCAGGAACATTCCTTTTCCCTGGTCCAGTTCTTTCTGTGACTTCAAGAAGTATCCATTTCAGCCCATGGGTTTCCTTTGTTCACACTGCCCTCTGTGGAGGTGAAGTCCAGAGACACCCTCTCTAGGAACCCCTTCTTGGATTTTCGCTTTTTTTCTCAATGACAAGTTACTTAAGTCCTATTGTTTTCTTGATATTTATACATATATATATATATACGGATAAGGTACCATCACATCCCCTCTAGATCTTCATTTTTATACTAAATGTTATACTAAAGAGGACCAGTTATTCTTTTCTTTTTCTTTTCTTTTCTTTTCTTTTCTTTTCTTTTCTTTTCTTTTCTTTTCTTTTCTTTTCTTTTCTTTTCTTTTCTTTTCTTTTCTTTTCTTTTCTTTTCTTTTCTTTTCTTTTCTTTTCTTTTCTTTTCTTTTCTTTTCTTTTCTTTTCTCTTCTTTTCTCTTCTTTTCTCTTCTTTTCTCTTCTTTTCTCTTCTTTTCTCTTCTTTTCTCTTCTTTTCTCTTCTTTTCTCTTCTTTTCTCTTCTTTTCTCTTCTTTTCTCTTCTTTTCTCTTCTTTTCTCTTCTTTTCTTTTCTCTTCTTTTCTCTTCTTTTCTCTTCTTTTTTTCTCTTCTTTTCTCTTCTTTTTTTCTCTTCTTTTCTTTTCTCTTCTTTTCTCTTCTCTTCTTTTCTCTTCTTTTCTCTTCTTTTCTCCTTTTCTTTTCTTTTCTCCTCTTCTTTTCTCTTCTTTTCTCCTTTTCTTTTCTTTTCTCCTCTTCTTTTCTCTTCTTTTCTCTTCTTTTCTCTTTTCTCTTTTCTTTTCTTTTCTTTTCTCTTTTCTTTTCTTTTCTTGAAGGAGATTCTCTTTTCCTTAGCTACTTAGAAATCCCACTCTGCATCTGTTTCACCTCCCCCTTTTTCTTACCGTAACTATACACGATGGCATTAGTGAAATGCACCGGTGTTATCTGAACCTTGCGCAGTGGTGCTAATTTTTCCCTAGAATAACACCTTTCTTTTATATCACAGCACTTTGCAGCTCAGTCACCCCACAGACAAATACCGGCCCACAACTTGTTTCGTATCTTTTGCCTGCAATTGCTAACTACCTGTATCCTCATAGAATTTTATGCCTCAGTGTTTTGTGCTTTAAAGCTGCTTTTTTTTTGATTTTTAGTACTATTCTTGCAACTCTATCAGACCAGCTCACATATTTACTTATGCAGAAAAATCTCTCCTCTGTAATGCCAGTATTCCCAGACTTTGTGTCTCAGCATATGTAAGGAGTTCATTTAAAGTAGGATTATTCTCTTCAAATTAAGACTTCTGTGTTAGAAATGGCAACTTTTTATATGGATTCCTTTTTGGCCAATGAGGAAAAAATATAATCCCAGGGCTCAGTTCATCCCATATGAGTAGGAATTTAATCTTCCCAGGAAATACGCACTGACTGTAACAATGACGTCGATCAGTTTAGGCACAGACATTTACATTTGCTAATGTCCACAGGTTTGCTATAGGATTCATCTTGCCTTTGTTTTTGTTGTGGTTTTTTTTACAGATTAGGTGACGTGAATTGTATCCCTAATTTTTTTTTCCTAGTTTGCTAATCTCAGCAATAACAGAATCAGTCGTAAACCCAAATTTGAGGATAACTAGAAATAGCTGATCTCCATTATAATATTTTCCCTATTTATATTACTTGCCACAGCCTTTTTGTGACTGTTCTGTCAGTTTACAATCTCTCTATTTATCCCCATTAGAATAAATAAAGTAAAATCTGCACTACAGGTTCAGGCAAAATATCTACATACTTCACTATCTTTGTATTGTCATCCCATGACAGATATTTAGGGGAGAACAAAAGGGTGGGTATAGGGTGATTTTGCCCATGTGCTCCCCTTGTGATATCAGTACTGCATCAGTAGTTCAAGGACTTCCCTGTCAGAGGTTGCTCACAAATCATAATGTTAGTAACACAAATGGCTATTTCTTCCCTGCATCCATGCAATCCCAGTTTTGGCCTTCACAGCATTCCCTGGCAGGGAGCTCTGTAGGAAGGAGTATTTCTTTTTGTCTGCTATGCCTTATTGTTCTTAGCTTGCAGAAGCAGTCAACACTATTTCTTGTCTGAGCTCTGCCATTCCCAGTTGATCCCCACCAATATCATAGCTCTCTGTACATTGTGCCTTCCTTCCAGTCTGAAGAGGCTCAGACTATTTAGCGTTCCCTGGTGTGGAAGCATGCCTACATCTATCACCATGTTGTTACCATTCTCTCCTCTCTGTAGTTCTTCTGTAAAGAATTTTCAGTGGGACATTCCATCAAATGCTTTTTTTGTAAATCCATAGAGACTGGGCCTAATGCATTACTCTTCCCTAAGAAATTATTCATATTGTTAAAAGATTCACCTTTAATAAAACCCTGCCTTTGATAAAACCCATTTGTTGCTGTGAGCACTTTCCCTGAAAACTGTCCTAAGGTTGCTGGGTCAAGTGGCCTGTATACATTTTTTTCCCAGTCTTTGAATACAGCAGTGTGCAGATTCTTGCTACTAACCCTGCATTTTCGTGTGCCAATTATTTCAACATCCTCAGACGGAGATTATCCAGGCCCCCTGGGTTCAGTTTCTCCATCACTGGAAATTTTATCTTTAATATAGAGCTCTACCTCCTCAGTTCCTTTTACCAGTCTTCCCTTCCTAAACAATTTATAACTACCAATTTTTACATTCCAGTCATGCGAATAAACCCACCAGGTTTCAGTCATGCCAATTATATTGTATTTCTCATAATCCAGCAAGAATTTTCAATTCCTCTTGCTTTTAATTATACAGTAATAAGGTGCTTTTCCCCGGTCCCCCTCTCTGGACAGCCGCCTATGGTGAATCACATATGCTTATTACCACACGGTGGTGGGGGAGAAGGGTGATGCAGTACCGCTCTGGATAAGTGAAAGTGTATGGCAAGTTCTTGTCTTTACATTATTTATTTATTTCTGCAGGGTATACCTCTCTCATTCTCTGGGCCCTTCACAAATGTGCATTTGATGTCCATATTTACAGCCCATTTGGATGCATCCTTATATACCACGCAAGTTCCTCTCTACCATTTCCTCTTTACCATTTAGAGTGCTAAGGAATATGTGGTACAGAGCATGCAAAGAGCTACAGACCCCCTGCCCTTAAAATATCATTCCAAGAACAGAACTACACATAGCCATTCCTGATCTACCTGACTTCTATGGAGTGTGGTGAGCAACATGAAAATGCTCATTTATTTAATGGGACAGTACTCTTATAAGGCATCAAGGCAGCTGCTTTTCCCTCTGAATGTGGATGTTATTACTGAGATTGCCTGTTCATTAGCAACTAAAACAAGCTCTGAGTTTGTGGATTTTTTTTCTATTAAAATCAAAGCAAACACACTATTGAGCAAAACTAACTCATTATTGCTTCCCAGCTCTCAAACTCCTCTTACCTGTTAGGATAAGGTATGCCACCTTACCTACTTCATGTGTTAATTTTTTCATGACGTGTATGTTCTTGAGTCATGGAATCTACTGGTTAGTTTATTACTGCTGCTATTAATACATCACTTGCCTGTTATCTTGAGGTGTCCTGTACTGACACAAGGACAGACCTAGACTGCAAGTGTGACATCAGATATGCACTTGAAGTCATACTCAAAAAGAAATTAAATGATAGAGAGCTTGGCTCTGAGACACCTGGCCATGTCCAAGGAATTTGTGGCTTGGGATGAGGCACCAAGTGCCCTGTGCAGCATGTGAGTGCAGAACAGGATGTGTGACCAGCAATATCTGCAGAGCTCACAGGGTATGCTTTAGCTTCATCCCCTTCCAGAGATCAGGTGCATTGCTCAATTTACAGATGGTACCTCCACCTGTGTGGAATCCAAAGCATCAAATCCACTTTGAAAAGGAGAGCCTTCATTCTCGTTTTGGTAGATGGGGAATCAGCATATTTTTGAGTCAGAAATTGTGCTAAATAATTACAGGACACACCCACCAATGTAATATATATGCTCCTGTCCTTCTATTCCCAGAGGGGATTCACAATTATATTTCTCAGGTGCTAAATGGTTTTTGGATTCTTTAGCCATCCTAGGTATGCTGGATAAAAATAAACTCTGGAGTCACAAATTATTTCAGAAATAATCGCAGCATTCAATCTCTGTTAGAGATGTCAGTGAAAACTAGAAATCTGCAACAAGATGAAGGCCCACTTTGCTAGTCCCTGCACAGAGTGGATAGCATGCTTTTTGCACCTCAACCTCTGGAATCAAAATAGACATTTCAGATAAACAATGGGAGGAGGAGAACAGTAAAATTTTTTTGATTGCAGCCTAAATGTCATTTTAAGATATGACTGAGTCCCAGCCCTTCCAGCCAACTGGAAGCCCTGCAATCCTGTCCTTTGCAGTATCAACCTTCTGGAAACTGGTCCTATTGTGTCTGCACTACAATATCTGGGGTGTTGCAGCTGCACCAATGCAGACAGCAGAAAGTTTTGACAGTACTGTGACTGTAGGGACAGACCTGGTGGCTAGATTAAGAATGTGGAAAGTTAGGGGTCTCTGGAGAGTTTTGACAGCATCACAACCACAGAGAGTGTTACTGGCACTCATGTGTTCCTGGTGGGATTCATGTTACTTAACTTTAGACATGGGCAGCAAGGCTTCAGGGATAGGACAGGAGCTGTAGGAATGGTGCTGACCATAGGCTGTGGCCATATGTTCTGCTGACAGAGGTGTGAGGCTGTGGAAATGGCTACTGAAAGGACTTTGCCTGGAGTAATGCGGTTGCAGTCATTTTCAGTATGCTATTGGTAAAGCTTTAAGAAAGATGCTGTTGAAAGTATGAAGTGCACTCAAGTCAGGGATTCTGACTAATTTAATACACTACTATCTGTGTGGTTAGCAGTATTTTCTGGATGTTCTCCTGACATCCTAGGATGTGTATTAACAACATGGTGCCATAATGACTTGTGATACCTACAGGGCTGTGGTCAGTAAGCATGCTGTGGACGGTGTGATGAGCCTATGAGATGGGTTACTCACAGATATATCGAGCATTGGGGGTGTATGTATAAGCATGATCACAATGCTGTTGGATTGGGCCTCACTGCCCTGGAGCTCAGATAATGATCACCAGTCAGGCTGCAAAAGGCCATGACAACGTAATGACAGTCTGGTATTCTGAATGAAGAACTTTCATGGTTATTTCATGTTGACATTCTTAGGGACAGATTTAGACCTGTGTCCGTTACATTGTTCCTGTCCTTACCAGAAAAAAACCTATGGTAAATCCTGAACTAGGCAGCTGTCTGTCTAAGCCAATATATCCCTGCACCTGGCTGAGTTCTTTCCAAAGGTTGGTCCTTCCTGGTCTGCTAACTGAAGAGTACTTTTCACCAAGTTACTGTTTCAAGTAAGATGAAACACACGTGTGGCTGCTGTGGTGGTGTGGGAGGGAGAAACAACCCGTTCTCTCCTGCTTTCACCATAACTTTCTAAAGCTGGCTTCCAGCTATCTCCTGAAATCACCCACGACAGCACAGCTTTGTTTACCCAGTACAGAATAGATCACTGTATTTCTCTTCTCCCACAGATAATTCAGTTTTCTGAGTGGGCTGGAGTCATGCAGTTACAACTTATCTCACACATAAATCTTGGCTTGGAAACCTTTCAATGTCTGCCAGAAATTCGGTCATGTTTGATTGTCCTAATTCCAGCTAAGATGCTCAAAAAGTTGGAGAGTCTTGCTGAGAGTTGCCCAGTGAAGTTGCTGTGGCCTAAGTTTATTTCCAAATCAGTAAGACAAATAATCTTTTCTTTTGATATTTTTTCAAACATCAGGAAGGTTACTTTGGTGCCCTCGTTTCAGCATGGAGCTATTTATTTATTGACAGTCCCAAGGTTGGAGTTAATGAACTTTCCTTTTCATACATCAAATTGAGTTTTAATGACCAACTAATTCTTGAAGCACCTTCCTCAAAAATTCCAGTGAGTATACACAGCACCTTGGGATGAAATGGACTGTGAGCTGCTCCCCAGGTTTGCCCAACTTGATAGTACATCCTTACAGAGTAGTTTTACCAGGGTCTAATAAACTTTCCATTATTGAGGAACTTGTGTCCTCAAAGACACAACATGTAGGATGAATAACTGTTCCTCTCTCCCAACAGTGCTGAAGGACCAACTCCCCGGTCTACTCCTTGGGCAATGGCAGGATAGAACAGAAACAGCTCAGCAAAGAGGGACCAGTATCCATGAGCCATCATCATCTCATACTGTGTCACATTTGTAAACTTTATTTTCTAGTCACATAATCTAGAAAAAAGCTCTCTCAAAAGCAGAGCTTGGATGTTAGCTCTACCAGACAGCTCTGGGAGTAGGGACTGTCAGTTTGCATCTGTTGAGACTTAAATCAGTCCCATGGCTGCTACCTTCCATCCACCCTCCGGTGTTTCATTTCTTGGTAAGTGCCAGGGTACAGCAAAGGAAATGAAGGCACTGATAAGCTGGAGGGATGTCTTCTTGAGTGGTTCTCAGCCAGTAAACAGCTGAGCAGGGAACAGAAATGAGCTTTCTTGTGCCCAGTTGTGCCCTTTAACTGCGATTTCTCTACTCCAATAAACATACAGCCCAGCCACCAGGAAGGGTTTGTGGGTGGTCATTTACCTAAGGGATACCAGAAAAGAGGCACTCTAGGCTACAGCATAATAAAAACTGTGACCTTTGTGCTTTCCCTGTCATTCAGACTACTGTCTTAGGGGATATTTCAGGAGCAATTACAATTAGATGTCAGAACCTCCTTAACAACTACCAGCCGCTGTCTTTTGTGCGCTCCATGGAGCAGCTCCCAGAAGGGAAGCACTGACCAGTCTCTGGCTGCAGTGCCCAGGAGGGTAGGACATACTGCTTCTCAGAGCTTCAGCTGGCTTTAGAGCACAGACCCTGCATCAGCCAGCAGGTAAACAAGCAAATCCTTGCCCTCACTGGAAACAGGTTGCTTTTCAACAAAAGAACTGTTAAAATCCTGCCTCTCTCTGCAGGGCGAATCTGCTTTAAGATACAGCACAGAACAGCTTGCCTGTGTGTTTATCACACCGAGCCAAACACAAAGCAACACAAGCTGGAAGGAAGTTGTTTTATACTTACCAGCAGCATTGATATTTTCCTCACAGGAGTACCAGATCCCAGTGTGGAAATACCTGAAAAGGAAGCGGTCATCTCCTGTCTCCCAGCTGTAATGAACCACATTCTGGTTTGTCTCATTTGCAGTCTCATTCCCACTGTAGTTGAGGCAGTTTGTCTTCTTCTCTTTCCCACAGCTCGGCTTGGGAACCCTCTGTGTGCCCTCACACCAGTGGGTCGTGATAAAAGCTGTTGTAGAGAAGAGGAGAGCCATCAGATTCAGACTCACTGCTAGCAGGGCTCTGCATCTTCGATTTGTCTTCATGGTAAATCCGCCCTCCCTCCCCCTCCTGCTGAGAGAAGAAGTCAAAGGGGTTTGTTTTATTGGGGGGGGGGGGGAGGGGGGGGGAGCGTTCAAAGCCTCTCACGATTCAGAATCCAGTTGTCCAGGCATCAAAACTCTCAGCTTCTTCCAATCTGTTGTTGTAGCAGTGAAGGAAACGCTGCACCCAGACTCCCATTCTTCTCTTCACTTGAAATCCTGCCTTTGTATGTTAAAGGAGCAGCTGCAGGCGCGGGAGTGCGGCCGTCCTCTCGGAGTTGGTGTGCTTCAGTGCGCTGGCAGGATCAGAGAGGGTCTGCCTCACAAACAGCACCAAGAGCAAGTGAACATCTGCTCGGGTACCACACATGATCCCAAGGGGCTCCGCAGCCTCCTCCGCTGGGAGACACCTGCAGGCTGCGGGACTCGCTGTCCTCTGCTCCCGTAGGATGAAGCAGGAGAAACTCAGTGGGAGGCAGGCGGCAGGGACAGCTGCTGCCTGCTGCCACCGTCCTCGGCAGACCTCGGGGACCACTGCAGCATGCTGACGGTTGAGTTGGGCTGGGGGGAGGCGTCACATCTTAGTCCCAAAAAGAATTGTTATTTGGAGCTGTGAAATACGTTTTTCATATACCAGAGGGCAGAGATTCATCCAGGAGGAGGAGGAGGGATGGAGTGGTACTTTAACATTCCTGCTCTGAGCTAGCGGGTAGTACATCAGGGGGTTGATTCTGCTGTCAGCATAGTGGTGTAAATCTCTGTCTTCAGGGCAGTCAGCAAAGCCCCAGAGGAATTTAGATTTGAATGTGTGTAATGAGTAAACCCCACATCTTTCTCAATACCAGGTGGAGTCCTTTTCTCAGGCTTTCGTTCCCAGCCACAGTGCATGCGGAGGTTGTGTTTGACATGGGTCTGTAGGACATTCTGAGGGTCCTGGTTTGTGCAGGAGGAGAGAACTAATCAGAGCAAACCCTGGCCTTTACTCGCCAGATGGCAATGCTCTGAGAGCAGGGAGCACTGCATAGTATCACATTTTCAGAGAGAAGTTATCGTCCATTCTTGTTTGTTGGCTGACTTGAGTTTATGACCTCTTCCACATTGCTCAGAGCTATCTGGTGAATACTGAGTGCTGTGGGGAGACCAGGGCGCCTGATGGTGGTGGTGGTACAACCTGTAAGACCTCGTATCCAAGCACTGAGTTTGGCCACATTTGTCACACAACAGTTTTGTGTCCATAGTAGATGAATGTAATTTTCTGTGGTGAAGTTGCACGTACCTCCTGGACTTTGGGCTGAGTGACATTTCCTTCCAGCCTTGTTTGGACTCCCTGCAAGGGCTGTGGGGATGCTTGTGGCCTCTCAGAGCAATTCAGCAGTGGGTTTCCAGCAAGCCCTGGAAATAACCAAGCAGCCACACAGGCTCATACTAGCAGATGGGACAATGCTCTCATCTCACACCCTGTACTCTGTTAAGTCAGCACATTGACTCAATATGCAAAGCTCATCCTATGCCTTACTGCCTGCAGACATTAACTGTCATGGTAGTTTCTCCAGCTCCTTGAAGAAAGCCAGCAAGAACCAGGTGAAGTTTCTCCTTAGCAAGCCACCACACAGGACTTCAGGGATGTGCTCCTGCCTCCCTGATGCCCTCCTCACAGGTAGCCATAGGACTCCGTATTATGCTTCTTGTTGCTGCCTGTTCTGCATGTGTGGTCCCAACTGTCAATGTGATTTTTCACGATTTAAACCGACTCACTCGACTTCAGCCATTTTATGTTATAAATTAACCAGAAAGTTACTAGAAACTTCTGCTCTGTGAGAACAATTGTGATGGCAAAATTACAAGGTTAGTGAAATAGCTTTGTACTGCAGATACTTCCCTACCTGAGCGGCCTCCGTTTTGCCCACTCCTGCTTGTACATGATGACTGCTGCCTCCTCAGTGCTGGATTTTTCCAGTGGCTTGTGCTAGCAGAGTGCCTCTGTGCACAGTCTCCTTTGTCCTCTTTGAATTCCACCCCCCCTCCCAGTTCCAGTCTTAGCAGCCAAATAATCAGCATTATTTGCTTGGGTTTAATTGCATGCAAGAAATACAGATGATAGTTATTTAGAGGACAACAGGATTATTACTTCAATTATTTTCATGTTGCAGAACATCCTACTTAGTAAAGAATTTGTATGTTCGTGTGTTTCTCAGGCTTATCTACCTGCTTAGAGGAATAAACAATGCACTTTAAACTCTGACAGAATGCCTTCAAAAGAAAGCTAGTGCTCTTCTTCAGGATTATCTTTCAAGTGGCTGTCAGTATCTGAATCATCACACTTTTCCAAGTGTGACTACAGGTCTTTGCAGGTCTTTTCTCACAAATCTTCTCTCTCTGCTGCTCCATGGCTTGCGTATTCTGGTCTCAGCACCAACTTTTGCAGACTCTGCTTCTCCCTGTGGGGTGGGCATCCAGGAGTTTGGTTATCTGTGATAATTTTGTTTTTACTTCTAATCCTAACAGATATTTCTATTTGTGTTCCTCCTTATCTTCTTTATTCATGGTTTTCAGGCTGACAGGGCTGTTGAGAATAGAGATGGTGGCAGTATATTTTAAAAAAAAAAGCAAAAGAAAGCAGAAATTTAGTTTCTTTTGTGATAGAGAGCTTTTAGAATTTTAAACATTTAAAAATATTCAGCACAAAGTAAACTATGCTCAAAGTCAGGGAATTTTTTTAACATGATTTTTTCTTTTTCCTAAGTATTTTTTTTCCAATTATTAGACTACTCTGGCTGTATATGTTGGCATTACTTGAAAAGAAAGAAACTAGTCTGTGCTATACTCATGCTGTAATGCTCCGATGACTTCTTTTTATATAATCTGTTTATCAGATTTGTTGTGTATAAAAATGGAAAGATCATGTGTATGTTGCAGAAGGCATTTCAGATGCCTGGATTAAGTTGTATTTATGTGGTATTAGATTTAATAGTAAAGCAGAAGGGTTTGAATGCTATAGAGAAGCAGTTTTCATATTGTGGCTACAAGAACCTTTAAAATCCTTTTTGCAGCAATAGCTTTTCTCTGATGTTGTGAGAAAAACTACCTTCATGAGTTATAGCTAAACCCCTCTTCCTTTACTTTCTTATAGGATCAGTGTAAATTGTTACTCCTCAGTATTTACTCAAGTACAAAAAAAATTTGACCCAGAGGATTTAAAATAATGATAGCGTTTGCAAGGGAGCCCTTTCTCACTAGTGGGGAACAGAAGCAACATTCACTGAAATGAGAGGAAGCCTGACTTTTGGGTCCCCTGGTGATGACAGAGGGCTTGGTGAGCTTAGTCTGGTTGTTTATTTGAGACCAGTGGTGTCAGCTGCATGGGATTATATGTTGGGTTTAAATCAACATTTTAAAAACCCTACAGCTTTTCTTAAAATTCTCATTTCTTACAGGTCTATCCTCCTGGGTTTTCTTATGTGTTTGTATTGTCTTTTTCAGCTGTCACTGGACTGGGCTTCCCACCTCCTTCTGCCACCAACCTTGGGTTGGACCCCATCTGGTAGCTCATCTGTGCTTTTTCTCAGCACCACAGAGCCACAGAAACCACTTGTTTAATTAATTCATCTTGCAAATGGTTTAAAATCTCTTTTTCTGGTCAGAATTTTCCTCCTTTGGAATAGTGATCTGCACAGCTCATCTTTTTCTTGATCTCTTACTGTGGCAAATAAGAATTGTTAGTGTGCCCCCAGTATACTTACCCCGTCCCCACTCTGTCCAGCAAAATGGCAATTTTTTCCTTACCTCAGTCACATAACAGTATTGATTTTTTTATTTGGAGAAGTGGGTTAGGATGGAAATGGTCTATATACTTCCCCAGATCACTACTGTGTGTGTTAGTCAACTATGCATAGTTTGTCTTCTTTCCATTCCATATATAAGCTACCTTTTGTTGTTTTCACCTCATTTTTTAGTTTTTGCTCAGAACTCTGACCCAGACTAGTCTGTGTTCAGCAGTGATGCTTAGCACTCTGAGCCCACAGGCTGAGCTGTACAATCCTGTTCATCTCAGAGATGATGCTGAGAGACATTACAGATTTTTTTACAGAAATTAAGCCTTCAGCAAATGGACAATCCCACTAGTGTATATCTGAAAGTGGGCTGCATATTTATACCATATGAAATTTTGGTCTTTCAGTTTAACATCTGACTTGAAGTGTGTCTTTTATGCACTTTGCTTGTGGGCATTGAGTCAAGCACAAGAAGATTGCTTAGGAAAATTTTTCTCCTCTTAAATTGACCAGGCAAAAAATGGTTTCTGACACGACTGTAGCGAAGACCTTTAGCAGTCTTGACAGAAAGGAAAGCAGCAAAAAAAAAATGTTTATTCTCCTGTACATTTTCCCCATAACAATTTCCTTGGCCCAGTGTCACTGGTCAGTAGACAAGGCGCTCCTAACTATGCTCTTCAGTATAGCTGGTTTGGTTATTTTAATCAGTTTTCGGTGTTGCTCATCCTTGCTTGGTCACCAGGACTGTGCCATTCAGACTATAAGCACTCTTTCCTCTGATAACAAATGGGGTCTCTGCAGCAATCTGATTTGCAGTCTGTCACCAACAGAGTCAGATTAATCATCCAGCACTACTCTCTGCGTAAGAACTGGGTGGTCCATATATTTATAATAGGAATGGGATGCTAACAGATTTGCACTTATCTGGTATCTGCATTTAATTCTTCCAGCAGCTGGTGGAGAGGAAGGGAGATGAAAAGAAGTGACAGGCCTGAGTCATGTTGTAGATCATGTCCAGGAGAGTTGACTGGCTAAGTTGCCTGAAAAGGCAGTCCAAAAGGTCATGGCTGAACAAGTAAGATATTTCTGTGACTATTCCCAATAGGCCATTTACATGTGTTTGCTTATTCTGGGAGTGATTAAAATGTAATGGCATCCTACTTTTGACCCTAAATTAGAAATTTTTCTGCCCTGGAGTTACAAGAATTATTTCTTCACAATCAAGATGCATACTGTTGGATTGGATTAAGATGAAAGTTTAATTAATATTTAGTACTTTTGTTAAGGCTAACTTTTCTCAGATAGGTTTAAGTTTTTGCAAGAAGTTAGAGGCTTACTTAAGTACCCTAGAAGCTGAACTCACATTCTTTATTGCTACAATAAAAGAAGCATTCTTGCTCATCAAAGCCTTAATAGTAGCTTTTGAGCCTTTCAGTATTCGTAGACTCCTTGGCCTGGCAAAATAGTAGCCGCAAAACAAAGGTAGCCACAATAAACAGCAATGCTGAGAAGTGTCAAAGGGCCAGTTACACAAACGTGCTCTTTTATAATCCAGGCACCTGATTTCCATGTTTATATAAAGTTATATATTGTCATATCCCACTGTGCCTTTTGAATTGCCTAATCCCCTAACTAGAGATTGATTCATTTATATCACTTATGTTTTTTGAAACATTGCTAAGGTTACACTGGCACTAGTTGGTCACTGACGGTTGATCAAAACCTTTTGAGATCACAGAGATCTCAGAAACATTGCATTCTAGCCCTTGTGGCAAAGCAACCAGATTTAAGATGGATTTAATGAAAATTTGACTTCCTCAAAATAGATTCAAACTCTGAAATAGCATTTTAACTCCTCTCAGATATCCCTTGCCCATCCGTTGTTTTTTGGGTTTTTTAAAAGACATTTTCCCCCTTCTATTATCAATATATTTTTAGGGACAGAAGCTATAATATTTAAATGACTATAGCTTTCAGTTTCTGCTTGGCAAAGGAGTAAACTCTGTACATTTGATGTCATTTATGTGAAGAATAATGTTGTTTATTTGTATATCCATGTATTTTATTCCCATAATGAGGATTCATCTCTATGCCTAGGAATTCTAAGTGGTAGAATATGATTTGGCAATGAGATTTTAGTTCAAAAAGGGGTAGCCAGGCAGCTTTGTTTGAGCAGGCTCTGTACCCTGGGGTTCATGTTTCTGTATATTCTCTGCAGAAATTGTATCCTGTACAAAATACATTTGGGAAAGTAGACTTTACCAGAGCAGAGCAGGAGAGGCTACTTATGTACAGGGATGGCTTTCTGATGGGGCCAGTATGGCTTGCAGAGAATGAGCTTACATTCTGTCACTGAATGCATATTCCAAGCCAATGGATCAAGAGCCCCCAGGCTGTGCTCATGATCTCAAGTAGTGTTGCTGGCTCAGAGACAAATGGAAGACGGGGTAGTGATCCTGAAGGTCAGTGCAAAGTTTGGCAACCATGGGAAGGCAGGGTAGTCAGGTTGGCTCTAGAAGCTAAAGCTGAATTTTGCAAAATACTGCAGTCTATGTTGAGGCAGAAGCTACAGAACACAGCAAATTTGTACATACAGCAAGGAGATTTAAAACATTTTGCTACCAAATCTCAATTTGAGCAGAAGTCTTTCCCCCTGGGAAGGGAGCAGAAGACAAAGCAACAGAAGTAAAAATTAAGAGATCAATAGTAAAAGCAAAACAAGAGAGTAAAAATGTCTCTTCATGGAAAAGCTAGGTAATTGCATAACTGTTCCAAGTAGAAGAGAAAAGGTCAACAGGCGGATGGCAGGCTGGTGCACAGGAAGCTTGTGCCTAGCAGGGGACAATATTTCACAGTGCATTGGAAGAAAAATGAATGGCTATGCAGAAGTGAGTAAGAAAATTCCAAACTGTATGGACAATATGAGAAGCTGAGAAGGCCTGGGTAACACTATCCCATAATGAGACACAGTGTCATGGTGAGAGACATCCTCTAAACTGCAGGACATTTGAGGTAGCACCAAACTCAGCAGAGTGATGGGAACAATGTCAAAATTAACAATGAAGTTGTACCAGATGGCAGAAGAGGAAGTCAAGGCCAGGACTTGGCAAAAAGAGAGAAAATGTTCGCCATCAGCCTGTCTGGATAGCAGCAGGAGGGATGAGATATATGGGCAACCTGGAGGACAAGCAGGACAGTACTTACCAGAATGAAAGCACAGCAGTGAACAGATAGGGATTATACAGTGGGAGGTTGGTTCAAAGACCACAATATGTTAAAAAGTATAGAGCTGCAGCTGGTTTGTATCACAGACTGCTTTCACAGGACTATGTGAGCTATCTGGCTTCAGCAGGGGGGCAGAATAAAAAAGCAATTGTTCAAAGGAAAAATGCAATAAATCTTCTGGGAACTTAAAAAGGAATGAAGTTGCAGGAGGGATGAAGTTCAGCAGTAGCCTAAGGACTGCCTGCTCAGCCTAGGAGTCTGGGGTTGTATTTCCAGGCTCACGGCTGATCTTGAATATTTACTCTTTCAAAGCCCTTCCTTGGCTGAGTTTTGGATGGGGAAAAGCCCTCACTATTCTCACTTTCCTACAAGGTTTCAGGTAGGGAACACTCCACCTCTCTACTTAGCTTCTAAGGCTGTGTGCATTTTTTTAGATTTCTCCCTTTTCTCTACCATGTGCTCTACGGGTAGTCTCCAAATGGTTCAGTTTTCACGGAAATCTGTTGTTCTGTATATTTAATATAACCCCCATAAGACAGAATCGACTGCATGATTTGATAGAGGTAGGAAGACTCAGTTAAAATAGTTCTGCCAAATGTGAAGTGTAGAATATTTGTGGTTGGAATGGCTAACTGGGGTTCTTTTGATCCAACCCCCAATTCCAAGCTAACTTCACACCTAGATCAAAACTACTGGGGACCCTGACAAACAAGTTCAGTACTATGCCCAGTATAATGCAAGAGTGCTTCTGTCCAGACTTAAGGAGACATTTTTCACCACGAGGACAGCCAAGGTGAACAGGTTGCTGAGAAAGGTTGTGTAGTTTCCGATATTGGAGATTTCCAAGCCCACACTGGGTAAAGCCCTGAGTGACCTGCTCTGACATGAGAGCTGGCCCTGCTCTGAGCAGGAGGTTGGACTAGGGACCTCCTGAGGTTTCTTCCAGCCTGGATTATCCTGGGATCATGGGAGAGCTGTGCACCACAGCTAGTATTCATATATCCCACACACACAGAGAAACTCCAGGTTGAATATTGGAGTAATTTATCCATTTTGTTCCTAGTAGACAAACATTCCTAATGAACAAACATTCCAAGCACATCCATTTGTGAAAGGTAATCCTATGCTTTCAGGCATGAAAATTCAGCATGGGAACCTTCGTAAATTCCTTCACATTAAGCGAAGTTGTTACAAATTTAGTTTGTTTTTCTGCCATTGCTCTAAGTTCTCTGAGAGCTCCCTTGATACATGATCATCTGTTGGCCCTGTAGACTCCCTGGCAAGCATCCCATTTCTAGGATCTATTATTAGTTTAGATAGTTGTAAGAAGTTGTATCTCAAATTCTTTTTCTCCTGATCTAGTGTGTGCTTATATTTAACCAGATGGAAATTTTGATCCCTCCTGTTTCTTCTCATTTGGATATGACTTTAGGTTTTTGAAGGATGCCTTATTGCTTGTATTATCATTCTTCACCTTGCTATTTCACCTTGCCATCACTTCTCTGCTCTTCCTAAAGTCATTTTTAATAAGTGGAATGTATTACTTTAAGCCTGTGCTGTGTCTTTAAATAGGCCTCATGCTCTTGATTCAGATGTCTCATCAAAAAATTAAGGATAATGTAAAAAAAAATGACAAAAAAATCAAATATTGTCAATGTCCCAAGGGACAATGAAGACACAGGTCCTTCAGCTTACTTGTAGAGGAGGTCAGTAGATCCCCTGGTGTCAGTGGCTGGAGGGCCTATGGCCAAGACCAGCTCTGATATGGTGAACCCATGTCACCTGATTTCAGACTGCTGTGGGGGAGGACTGTGAAAATTCTTACTAGGACCCCCCTCTGCTGGGGGAGCCTTTGAACTCAAGCCCTGGCCCTTGGTCATTGCCAGAGCCACACTCTGGCTCTGTCTGTGCCTGGCCGTGTTTGATGCCCCAGTCCTGATCCACCAGCCTCATCACTGCAGACTTGTCCAGTGATTACGCCTGACCCCCACCATTGCCCCTGGACCTTCTTGTGTGGGACTAGGGGAGCTGTGCCTTGCTGGGAGATAGCAGCCCTTCCTACCTTGCTGCTAGCTCACCTCACCTTGCAGAGCTGTCGCTCTCCTCCTGGGTCCGGGTGAGGAATGACAGACTCCGGGGCGGCATGACACACCCCGGTGTGGGCAAAGTTAGCCATTAACATCGTTAAATACAGCTGCACCAGGAAAGTTCAGGCTGCCAGTTTCCTCATTTCTCTCTTTCATTCCAGCGCTGAAGATCTGTAAAGCAAGCGCAAGCTCCTGTCAAACCTCGCTCTGGGGTTGAAGGCTGTGGGGGTGAACAGGAGATGTTGTTGGGTGGGATCACTGCCTGCTGGCCTGCACCATGAGAGCACGTCCTTGGCTGTTAATGAAGGTCAGAGTTTGATCCCGAGCGAATCACAGACATTAAACTCCTCAGAAATAGCCATTTCTGTGGTAATAGCTAAATTATAGCACATACGCTGAATGAAACCAAATTAGGGCTCTGTGTGCAGTATTTATTTGGGCAATTTCACTTAACCTTGCCATCTTTTAATTCCTTATATACCTTGATTTAGTAATTTCTGAATTTTTTTATAGTTCCATTTATTGAGAAGACCACAAGAGACCTGAACTGGGTAATTTTCTGTTTCTGCAGCTTTGTACTTTAATAGCAACAGAATCATCTGTACATAAAGTCTTTAAACAATAAACATCTTTATCTGCAGTGTTTTAGATGTTTATTATCTTTGTAGCAGTTCATTTGCAGGACACAGTACCACCTTCACAAGAAATTGCATCGATTTGTAGTCAAAGCAGTGATTTCGGTTACTTTTTGATTTTGTAAGAAAAAAGGTAACTTTTAAAGAAACAAAACATACATATGCAGAAAATATTTAAAATGGTAATTTATTAAGTTAAAGATTTCAGTTTGACTGGACAGTGAAATGCTGGACTATATATTAATATCAGCACTTTAAATTTGGAAACATAAATATACTTCTAAGGAAATATACTTCACAGGAAAAATTAGTCTGTATTCCAGCCAGTTAGTGTCATGGAACAGATATTTCAATTCCTCGCTTTCTTGTCAAGCCAGTAATATGTAACTCTTTTTTAAAATGTTCATGTAATCAACAGTCTTTTTACTGGTCTGCATTTAATAGACTGACTCATTTTTCCTTTGAAAACCAGTCTTATCAGCATTTCTCCTGTTCTTCTGTTCTTCCAAGTCTTCACAAAAAAAGTTGTTTTTTTGGAATCACATCCCACAGGTTCCATGCAGCACAGAAACAAAACCCACTGAAGAGGTGGTGCAGGTTTGTGCTTTATTTTCATGTAACTTTTTTTTGAGGAAAATAAAAAAGAAGTATATTTTGAAAAAATGGAGCCACTTACTACCACATCAATGGAAAGAAACACCAAAGTTCATCAGTACACATTGCTTTTTGCTGCAGTTACTTGTCTGGTCCTTCTTTGAAATGTAGTATCATGGTTGTGGAAGCAAAATCAGTTATCAAAGGCAGCGGTTGCCATGACTGCTAAGGCATGATTAACTCTTGCAGTGCGCAGAAGTGCACTAAAGATAGTGACTGATGGCAGCTGCCTGTACCAATGCCACCACGGTACTGTGTACATGGATGGCAAAGGAATTGCTCTTGTTCTATACCATGATTATCAGGCTTAAGAAAATGCAGCACATACTTCAAAGTGAGCAGCTTTCGAGGGACTTTCAATCAGTATCGCACTTTTGGCTATAAGTCTCCACAGACATGAACTGGAATATCCTGATGCAAGCTGAATATGCTTTTGCTAAGATGGTAGCAGCACTTAAACAATTCACTTCCATCTCCCTATTGTAAGAATTTTTTTCAGGTATTTCTTTTGTTTAACATTGTCTGCGCAGTTTGGTACAACAGTTTAACTGCTTTATTGGCAATGAGAAAGGGCATAAAATCTGTTATTGCAGGTTAGAAAGAAACATATGCTCTATGCTTAATATGCAGGTGGAAAACATGCATTAAAATAATTTTTAAAAGCCCTTCACATTCAAGGGCCTTTTCTTTCCCTGCTTTTCTCTGTATTCCTGAACAATTGCTGGTAACTGCCATAATGTAACAATGTCGGGAGGGAAAATACAGGAGGAACTGCTGAGGCTTTTCAGACCTATAGCAATGGAATGGACAACAGGACATTTTCCTGCATGGGGGCACTCCTGTGGGGCACATTAGAAACCAAGACACTGAACTCATCCAAATCAGTGGGGAATAAAATAAGAATAAATTTGAGGCAGAGGAGCTCTCTAAACCAGACTTACTACTAAGGCATCTGTAGTGGGGAGCTATGCCTTGAAAATTCAAGCACTGGGCAAAGCCATTTAAGGGGTTGTTTGACAAAGAACGCACAGCCGTGCAAGGGAGTGCACTTCTGCGCTGCCTGTCCTCAGCAAAATTATTGCTCTCCACTGCCTGCTGCCAGAATCAGCCAGTTGTTTGCTGCCTCCCACGGCCACCCCAGCTCGATTCAGGGAAGGCGAGAGAGCTGCTGGGTCCCTTAGCACTTGCCATATCAGTCCTTGCATAGGCCCTTCTCCTCTTTGCTCCCAGCATCACATGGGTGTTTGCAACTAGGCACTTCACAGGTATCAACAATGTAAAATTTAATCTTGACTCCTCAATGCTCAGACTTGCACAGATTTTCTCACCCTGTAATTTGCTACATATTCAGCAGTACCAATATTATGATTTAACACCAAAGCACTATAGTCCCATATTGTCCAGGCAGAAGCTAGCGAGACAGGAATACAACTGGGCTGCAACGGGAAAGTGAGGTGCTAACCAGGAGCCAGGGCGTGAGCTGCCTCCCCAGAGAACAGAGGTACCAGCAGGCCTGTCACTTCTACTTTTTTCACGGTGCTTCGTTGCCACCTGATGGCCTGATGCAAGGTTGCAAGAATGAAATTTTAAAAGGCACCTTCTTTAAGCGTTGTCTTGCATTTCATTAGATCCACTGATGTCTTCGCAAAAAGCTTTTCAGCTCGAAGTCTTTTCATGCCTTGCTAACGCAGGTCTCTTCTTCACAGGTAATAAATTACTTTCCTTCGAAGTGACAACCATAACTGTAATATGCGCACGAACTATATTTTACTTGTATTTAGAAGGAATTTCTCTTTGTCTTTTGCAATTTCCTTCCTTAAGAGGACAAGATATTTGGAAGATAATGACGTTGTCAGGCCTGGAATGGCTACTAACATTGCAGCGCTGTGATGCTTGATCCATATGTCCTGATATTCCTCTGCTAGCCAAGATAGGCACTCCAGTTGTGACATAGTCAATGACTGGCTTCAGGTGTGGTGTTGAACTACAGGGATGCCCAGCATCCTTCTAAATGAGCCCAGATGCCTTTTAAATGAGCATAGGTCAGGGCCTATAGCTTTAAAAAAAATAATTTCCTACTCATTCCAGCTGATTTAGCCATGTGAGAGGCTCTTACTGGCTGCTTAATTTCTTTTTTTACTGAGGCAAAAATCATGAGGCTGAAATTGTCTGGAAGTAAGAAACTGGGCTCTGCATTTATTGCTCTGGTGAAATCCTGGTGGCTGAAGGGGGGGCTCTGCCTTGGGACCATCGATGTGGCTGACAGAGGTAAAGGGAACATGAGTTAACTCATGTCTGGTCATGGGTATGGATATGAAGGAGAACAGAAACATGCAGTTGTCACCTGTGATCTTCACTTGCTTTTTATGTAGATGGAGGAAGATGCTACAAAGGGGACCACAAGAGGCCACATGCTCATCATACACAACACCTTTGGTTTGCAGCAGCTCTTAGACCTGAAGAAAACCATGTTACTTATTGGCACTCTGAGGAAAGTGGTGGGGGCAAAATTTGGCAGCTCTGCTTAGAAGTTCTGTTCCCACAGGTTGTTTTTTTCTGGGGTGCTCTAAAGTGTTTCTTGAATCCACAGTCGGAGAACTTCTTCTGAGGGCACCACACGCACCATAAGATCACATTGCTCAGCTTCTTCATTGCCGCACAGTACCAGCTGGGTGGGGGGCTCTGGTACTTGCTGTAAAACAAATGCACTTAGGCTGATGAACTGGTCTGTCCATCTTCTACTTTTCCCCACAAACTATTCCTTTCATCCTTCCTGCCACAACTGCCCAGAGATCCAGTGCTCAGGAAGCCACACACACAAAAGCTGCTGCCTGCATTCTCAGTTGAATTGGACAGCACATTTAAGCTGCTGACTTAAACATACTCCTCCTGAGTGCACGAGAAAAGAGGTTGCTTTTGATGATGGTTTCTCCTCACGAAGAAGTTGAGAAGCTCAGTGCTGGTACCTGGGGACATGGAGCAGCACTGCCAGTGACACAGCTGTTTTGTTCAGGTAGCAGCTTGTGAGGCAGGGTCAGTCCATGTCCCCCGAGATGCTTCTCCACAAGCACCAGGAGCATCTTCCCTGTTCAGGGCTCTGGGCCAAAAGCAGTGACAGCTGCGCAGCCAGCTCGTGTGCTGCCTGACCCCTGCAGCACAGGTCATCACGCTGCCTGCCTCATGCTCCTATAATACCCAGCACCCTAAAAACCAATAAAGTATAAAAACCCCACAACTTACCAGTGTGTCTGGCAGGACTGCAAGAGGGCAGCAGGAATACTGAAAGATTTTACTTGTTTTCCAGGTAAGGAAAGGCAGGGCCAAAGCAGCCACAGCAAAGCCAGCAGAGATGAGGGCAGTAACCAGCCACATGGATGTCCCACCTAGAAATAACAGAAGCAGCAAAACTTCTCAGAGAGATTGCTAGGATGAACTACTCAGTGCAGTCAGCCTACACCCTCTGTGACTGCTCTTCCCACCCATCCTGGTGAGATCCTTTGCTAGTACACTCCAGGAAAGGATACCAGTGCAGTGCAGAGGGCTGCACTCCTGAGTCTTCCTTTTTTGCCTCCCCCAAGGAACAAAAGGGCAGCACATTTGCAAACAAGACATGAGATATTGGGTGGAAATGAAAGGAAGAGCTGCTGGGGTATCTGTCTTGGGCAATGGGGAGGAAGGCTGGGTGTTACCTTGTGCCCTCACGCACTGTGTCTGGCTGAAGCTGCTACTTCTGTTGATTGCCTCGACATACGTCTGAGCTTTTACACAATAATCAGGTCCTGCCTCCATGGTGTCCAGATGAACAACTGGGCTGACCTCTTTCACCAGTTTCTGTTGCATCTGCCACAAGCCCAGGGGAGAGAGCATCAGAACATAGAGCAAGGACATAACTGAGGAGTCCTAACATGATGCTAGCCCAGACTTTACTGGGAGAAAAGGAAGGAGCAGCAGGAGATGACAGAGGACTGCGTGAATAAGAGGGGAGAGGGAGAAAAACAGCAAACAAGGAAGCACAGTGGAGTACAGAATGAGACCACATGTGTCTGGAAGGGTAGGAGGGGATGGAAACAAGGGGCTGTGAGCCAAAGAGGCATAATCATGATGTTGGTCCACAACACTGGACCATGACCTACTCCCCTCATGGAAGGGGGGTCTTGATCTTGACTGATCCAAGTTTTTGCTAGGATACCAAAATCATGCTGATGCTAGCATGGTATGATAGGAGTGCCAGAACCATGCTGTGATAGGGGTGTGAGAGCTCTCTCATGACTAGAGCACAGACAGGAGATGGACCAGGCTAGTGAGGAGTGAGTGAATTTGGTGTGTGCAACTATAACACTTCAGCAACCCTTAAACACCATATGAACACCAGTACATCATTTTCTTGTAATAAATAGGACTCCATTAACTGCTAGCAAAATGAAATTGCTACTCCCAGTCTCCTCAGTCATAAGAGACAGATAACAATTAACTAGTTGCTCCTGAATCTTGCTGTGTTGCAGATGCAAAGCCTGCCTCACAGAAGGCCTGATCAGCCTCCAGCACCACACACATATGGACACCTCCAACAAGCCAGTCAGGCTCTCCTGGCAGGGCAAGTCCTTCTTTCCATCAAAATAGCCTTCTCCACTGAAACATGATCTTGAGGGCCATTAGTCTGAGAAGATTTCAACGACAAAATCAGGTCAGCGACTACTTGAGGTGTGTAACCTCTTGCAAAACCTCAAATCAGACATGTCAAATGCAACAGTCATTTAAAAAAAAAAATTAAGAGCCCCAGCAGAGAACTGGACATGAACTGACCAGCAAATCTGATGCTTGTGACAGTCCAGTTAGTAGAAAGTATTCTGAAGTTTGGAATTAATGTTCAGGTGGCTAATATATACTGAAGAATAGTTAACATTTCATTCATAAAAAGCAATCACGTACAAATCTATATGCTTTTTTCTAAGGTGTCAGAAAGCTCACAGACAAGGTTGATCTCATTTACTTGCATTTCCAAAAGATAGTCAAGAAGATCTATTTCAAAAGCTTATTAAGCTAATAGCCATGGGATAAAAAGACATCGGAGCTCTGAGTGCCCTAACCAGGCTGGAATGGTCCTGACCAGCCCTGTCTGCCTCCCTGTCCTCACTCTCCTGTCCATAGCTCAGGAGTCCCATTTAAGCTCAGCCTAAGACCTTCAGTCCCAGTCTGAGTTATGATGGAAGTATGCCTGTCTCCAGACCTGTCTCCAGCAGGGACCTCGGATATACTTTGTATGTAGCTTGTCTCCAGGGTGGACCCTTAAGCACACTGCAGCCTCATCGTCAAGCCCTGCCTCTGCTCCCATCTCCTTTTGCTCCTGGCTGGGGTCCCTGTAGAGACCCTGGGCCTGGTTTGGCGCTTGCCTTGTCTGGGGCTGGCAATGGACCCTGTTACCAGTACTTGGTTCTGTCCACTGTGCTCACACTCTGTGGGTTTGTGCTTCACTGGGGAGGGCACTGCTTGCACTGGGATCACCCTTTGCTCCTGGCTTGCCTGCTCACAGTGAGCAGCCCTACCCTTGCTGCTTCCTGATACGAGAAAGAGTTCTGTATGCTTAGATTGCTAATCCTTTCTCAGAGTAGAAGTCATGGTGGAGACCCATGCAGATCTGTGATCACCATCATATTGCTACGGATGATCAGGAAGAAAACTGAAAACTGATACATGCTAATGACACTAAAAACACCACTTCAGAATAATAAAGGTGACAGCCATCTGTGAAGAACGGCAGGAGGATCTTGTAAGAAAATGAAAAATGAAATTCAACACAGATAAATGCAAAATGATGCTCATGAGAATTTTACCCCTTTATTTTTACAGTGACTGAACCTTAGTTGAGCATCCCTTATCAGAAACAGGAACCTGGTGTTCAGGTTTCATGGAATAGCTCTGTGGTAGTCACCTATGTTAACAATTACTGGGAAAAGAAAAAGAGTGTGAAGACCTGTTTTGTTTTACGGTGCTAACTTACAGTGCTCCTGCACCTCGAACCGTGCAGGTTTACTCCCAGCCCACCTTGGTAAAGGCAAAAATAGCTAGAAGGGCTTCCACAGTCAACAACTAAGCAATCTGGGAGTCCCTGGCCTGGAAAAAAATAGACAATATAAACCTGTTAGAGTGGTGGGGAAAGCACATAGGGAATAACTGTTTCTCTCCCCGCTAAACCAAGGCTGAGACTGCACAACAGTTAACCTGCAGAACTCCTGACTACAGAAAGGTGTACATAGTAAAAGTTTACATAGCTTGAAAACCAGAACAGATAAATTAATTGAACAAAAATTCATCAAGGGTTATTAATGATACCATGTCTGCCTCAGGAATTTCCTGGAGCTGTCTCTCTGAAATCTCAGAAAATAATCTAAGTGTAATTACACACAGGCTCTCTCCTTATTATCTTCCTTGGTCATATCCATTGTCCACTGGCAGAAGGAAGATGGGGGGTTTTATAGTCCCATGATCTGACTTTATATGGCTGCTTTCATGCTTTTATGTTCTTAGGTGCTATAGAAGCACCAAATTCCCAGGAGAAAAAGAAAAAATATGTCTAGTAAAAACAAGAAGACCTGAATGGAACATAAATTGTCACTGCTTCAGTATTACCCAGGTGTAAGCAATGCCCTCAGCTAAGCAAGTTACAGTTTGCTGTCACAGGCAAGCTGTTTTACAAAAAACTCCTGAGAAAACTTTGTCAGCACCTTAGTGCAACACCTTAGTTGTGTGTCCAAATGACATTCAGAGAGGAAAATCAGCATGAACACCTTCCATTCTTGATTTCTGGTTTCTTTCAATAACTGAGGTCCCTGGGGGATTCCTCTTCCCAGAGAAGGAAATGTGGAAAGAAACAAGCTTCCCATGGGGTGTAGAGGAATGAAGGCAGTGGGTTGATTGGCATTGATGGTATGCAGCTGTGGCCTTGCCTCAGAGGCAGTGGGTCGATTGACATGGGTGATGTGCAGCTGTAGCTCATTCCCACTAAGTGGTTAAATAGCCCTGAGGAGCATGGGAGAAGTGGTTGGCTGGAAGAGGAGTGGTGTGGTCTGATCTCTGGAGGAAGGACATACAGCATGGACAGTAGAATCTGCCTGATGGTAAAAGCCTTGTTGTAGCCTACTAGTTTTGAGAGTGTTGCGGCAATGGGAGTAAGAGCAACCCACTGGTAAGTGCAGAGGAATTTGGCACACCTTGACTCCAGGCAGGTCATCCAGCCTCACAGCAGGAGCTTGGACTGGCGAACAAGCCCTGGGCAATGTCTGCATGCTTGCACTCTATAAGTATGTGGGCTCCCTGTTAAACCCAAGGATAAAACTCACCCTACTCTCCTGGCCCTTCTTCCAGTAGAGCACACGGAGCTGAAAAGCAGGCCCCATGTCTTCCAGCTCCACTAGTAAATGATACCCATCTGCTATGACCTTCATCAGAGGTGGGGTCAGGGAAGCTGCCAACACAGAGAGAGCACTGTTATTGCATCACAGGCAACCCTTAAACTGTCTTTTTTTTTTCCTAGCTGGGAGAGGAAGGGAAGCTGCTGTCACGAGCACAGTAATATTAATCTGGAATAATATCTGGTTGCTTCAGTGGGGCAGAAACTTGTCTCTGCTCTACTTCCCAGTATGTCTAGATACAGTAGCAGACTTTGAGCAGAAGGAGGACCATGACTGGTATTGTAAACAGGAGTTTGGTAATAGCTGAGTTGCACAGACCTTGAAAGGTTTGGAATTTCTCCAGTGGAGGAAGTGGCTGGCCTGGAGGTCCTGTGTGATCAACAGCAGCAGAACCAGCTGGGTGACCAGAAGCTGAGGCACCAGATATGGCCAGTTCTGCTCCTGGGCATTAGCTTAGCACTAACATGCAGAACAGGAGCTGTGAAACCACTGCTGCTTCATGGGAATTTTGGCAGTTATTCAAAGGTGAAGGAAAAAGCAATATGAGCCTCAGGATAACTCTGGCAGTTCACATGAATCCTAATTATCTTTCAGCATCTACATAGTTTTGAAAAGACCTGAGCTGGTGACCTGCTATGACTTAAGTTTTTGTAAATGCATGCAAGTAAATCTGTAGATGATTTGCTTCACGCTTACTTTGATATTCAAAACTTGCTTCAATCTGGGATTCTGTTGCAAGGAGTATTAGTGAAACAATCAGAATCAATCAAGCATGGATGAAACTACACACTGTATGTTTGTGAATTGGGAACCAAGGCAGTATGGAGGTCATATTTGCACTCCTTATCTATGCCACTCTTCACCACTCTGTTGTAGGTGAAACCGGTTTCAACCTTGCTTTCAAGAAAGGAGGGAGAGCAATATATAGCCACATACAGAAGAGATGTTCTTAACAGAATTTGCTTTTGCATCCAGTGAATTGTCATTAATACTAAGCAATATGAAAACATAAAATCAAAGTATGTTCATAAGTGTGTCACATATGGGAGGCCTGTAAAACTATTTTATACTTTTAAATTAAAAGCTGAGCATCTGCTTGATGCTATGACTCAAAATTTTGAAAAGTGGTAACATTTGCAGGTTAACAACAAATATCAGGCTAATGTATTGACAAATGGACATTGCAAGATGCCACTACTAACCAAACAGGAGCGTTTATATTTATCTCTGTGCTGGCACACTGAATACCAACTAACTATTTGAATTTTGATAAAAGAAGAAGTAAGACCAACTAAATTGTTGGTTTTAGAAAGAACCTTTACAAGTGTTTTCCATGTGTTATCATATTTCATGTGTCTCTACACCTAAGGTTTGACACTGGAGCTATTTAGTCTAGAAGTACCGTGGGCTATGCTGATGCCCTGACTGTCTATGAACCACATACAGAACCTGTGGGCTGAGCTTTGAATTCCTGAGTTTCTCTCAGACTTCTTCCTTGGCTAAAACTGATGACTGCTGCTCATCCCAGACTGAGTTGCACTCCAATAGTGACCTCAACAGAGGTTTTCCACCACAGTTTTCAGCTGACCGCATGGCAGAGAACAGAGGTAATGATTCCAGAGAAACACTGGAAATAATATGCTGATTTTAGGCTGCAACGTGCTCCTTGGGTTGAGCTGGGTGCGAAGCTCTGCCTGGAGCTAGAAGGATGTGGAGAAAATACCCTACACTGCTAGGACTGCAGCAATGCTGTGATTTGTTTTTCTTTCCTCTTCTGAGGTTACTTCATAGATCTGACAATATAGGAGGAGGAAATCATGTCTGGAAGTGAGAAGGTTTCCAGGACAGCGTGAGGCAGATGGTTGACTTTCTAGAGTGAGTGCTTCCATAGGATCAAGTTCTGGATCTTCAGAACTGACTAGGTGACATGGAATAGATGGAGCATTGACAGCAACCGTAATTGATCAGGACCCTTCAAAATTGGAGGCAAGAATGGCCAACTTGCCAAAAGAAATGTCTGGAGTAGTCTTCCCTATCATTGAAGCCCTTGAAATTCAAGCCCTGCCTCAGGAGGAACTCATGTCCAAGAACACAGTGTAGCTGTCTAAGAGTGAAACCCAGCGGGGCGCGAGAGGAGCTGAGTAGGCTGTGCTCTGTGTGTTTATGGGCTTTGTGACATGCACAGTACACACACATGCACATGAGCAATCCCTCAACACTGAACTCTGATTAACATGACTAATGTAGCTGAAGCCAAATAGCAGAACTCACTTGTGATGCGATTGAAGAAACCTTTCAGGGTGCCCCACTCTGATCTTCTAGCATCAACATCTGCCCTTACACGCAGGTTATAGGCCACAGTGGCTGAAATATCTTCTGTGATGTTACACACTGTGGCTGTGATGAGTGAACATTCACAGATTGGAATCCAGCTCTCATTGGCATACTCGCGTTCATATTCACTGAGGAAAGGAAAAGAAAGCAGACAGACAACAGTCTGATGAGAGATCTATCTGTGACATAGGCTAAGGCTGCTTGCTAGTTCTTTCCAGGTAAAACCAGTACTGGGATACATTGGGACTGGAACGCCAGGAGTGTGTGAAACCAGTATGGGTGTGTTTTAGATCTTATCTAGATAAAATCTCCCAGAAACAGCTTGTTCATGAGCCAAATGCAGCGTGATATTGTAGGAGGTGGGGATAGCAAACGCAGTGTCGATGCATCAAATCCTGCCCACTCACTTGACTTGATCATCCCTGGTAAAACAGAATTCCAAAACCATACTGTGATACAAGTCATAGCTCAAGATGTGTCAGAAACCTCCTGTAATGTGTGCTAAATGTTTAAAAGATTAACACTCAATAAATCTCAAATGTTTTCTCTTCCCTCTTTTAAGTAAACTGTTGCTAATCTTCCTACCTTTTTAAATCTTTGGACAGAGACTGTTTTCTTATGTGGGCTTAATGCAATTTTAGGTATCTATTAATCTGTAAACAGTCTCAGAATAGGAGCAAAAGGACACCACACCTCCCCAGCTTGTGAGCAACAGTGCTGGAGTATATAGCTTCTCTTATGCCTGTGAACTGAACAGTGCTCAAGACATCCTAACAGTGCAGGATTTTTAGTCTATGTAAACAGTGTTCAAAGAGCAAAGAAGAAAAAACCCAGAAGTTACCCCTGAAACTCCACAGAGTATCTCACAGTTTCTCCCTGGATGATCACAGGACTCCAAGTTAAGAAGTGTTTCATGTTGGTAGAAAGAATAGAGATATTCTGAGGTGTTGGCAACAAAGCATCTTCACCTAAAATTCCCAGTAAAAGAAAAGAAAGAAAAAAGGTATATGAATGTACTACAAAAAAAGCTTAGAAGAACAGTGCAAAACTGTGTTTTGCATCAGAAGTACACACTCTCCATTTCACTACTGTTACTTCAGTGTTTGAAAGGGTTTTGCAAAGAAGAAATGACAACCAAAGAGGAAATGACAAAGCAATTAGGCTGGCACTGCTTACAGAAAGGCAAAGCATGCCTTTTCATTATTTCAGTTTTTCATATCAGCAAAACACTGCAAAAAAAGTCAAGCTTTTATAAAGCTATCCAATTCAATTTAATGAAGTCAAGTAACAGTTATGCTATTGCACTCTATAGACTGTTTCACTGGATGTTATGGTTTGAAAAGTGCCATTTCTTTCCAGACTTGACTGGGTTGGACACTGTAGAAGATCCTAGCTCTGGCACAGTTTTTTTCATGTTGCAGGATTCTAATAATGTAAGTGCTTGCAGACTGCAATCAAAGCACCTCTTAATGGAATAGATGTATTCAATGGACTATAAATGAAATTACTACATTACTCTGAGATGGTCAAAACATAAGTATGGGTTAGTACCTACAGTGTAGTTAATTTTATCCTATGACATAAAATCCTTAGCAGTGTTTGGACCAAAGCACAGAAGGCAGGATTCCCCATGGGCACACCCTGCACTACACTATGGGAACAGAGTTATCTCTGTTCTGCCACTTTCCAGTCCCAAGAAAATTATGTTTTCTCTGCTTAGCAGGGAATGGTTCCCAAGGAATCACCAGAAGGGAGGAACGGATGGAGCAGGTTAACCAACCCAGCATAGCAGTGGTCATTTCAACAATCTCCTAGAAACACTGTAACTGTTCTTTCACAATATATGTAGGTTACCTAAAGATTATTTCCTAAGATTTTTTTAAAAATTATGTCTATTTCACTTAAAGACTAATGGAAAATAGACCTTGCTAAGTGTTATCAAGAAGAGGGTGTCTTTTAAGCTGTGTTTACAAAATTAACTATTTAATGTCAGTTGTTTTACTCAGGATCGAAACCAGGTTGACAAGTCCATGAACAATGTTTTCATCATGATTATTCTTTTAAAGCATTGGAACAACATTGGTCCTTTTTCTGCCCTTAGAATATTCCCTGTATTCGTATCTTTATAAAATCACTAATGATGTGGAGAATCTTGATGCCAACCCTTTTAATGATTCTTTGGCATAAGTTATATGGATATGTTGACACAAAGCTCAGCTGTTATTTAAATTAGAAGCCAGATATCTCTGGGATGAGCAGCTTTCCTCTCCTTGCCATTTAGATAATGGAAGAGTCACTGTCTGCCATATCAGCAGTTCTATTGTTTCTGGCTGGTTGAGGGTCCATGCCAGGGTCAAGGCACGTTTTGTCTTAAAAAAAAGTATTGACTTTCACTCTGCAGCTTAAACACCCATTTGGTCTCTTATATTGTCCATGCTTCTCAACATTTAGATTGTTTGCTACTACTTTTCTGACCCCTGGAAATGTTCAAGGCCAGGTTGGATGAGCAACTTGCTCTAGTGGAAGGTGTCCCTGCTCATGGCAGGGTGGTTGAACTAGACTACCTTTAAGGTCCCTTCCAGCCCAAACCATTCTGTGATTCTATGGTATTTTTTCCTTGTACTCTTGGTTCCCATGTTAATTTGGGGAGTTGGCATATCTAAGTGTGTGAATTCTGCAACGGACTTCAATTACATGAACAGACACTAATTTTTCCACATGACTCATGCACACAATGATGTTCCAGGTCTGAACAGGGGTGAACTGCACTGGAGTGTTTCCAAATTTTGAAGTTCTTGACTTTAGGACTTTTTGGATATATATTTTTTTTTTGTGCTCAATAGTACTGAGCTTACTAAGTAAGCTTATTAAACTGCCTAGAAACCAGTTTTAAAAGCAGAAGATAGTTCTGATTTGGATTATTCTCCTTTTAATGGCTCAAAAATTATTTTCTATCTGGTTGAGACCAATATTCATTTCCTGGCTATGCCTGGCTTAGTACACTGTTTGCCTGGTTTGCTGGCAAAACCAGTGACTCTCCTGTTGGCACAGTGAGATCTGTTGCATCACTTCAGCGGAACCACAGAAGCTCAGATACAGACACTAAGATTTCTTCCTTTCATTAGAAAAAACTCTGGGCCTAATGAAAGTGCCGTGGACCTGTATAAAAAAAAATTCACTGGTTTAAGTTTCTGATTGTTCTTAATAGATTCAGGATGGGCACAAATTCTGCTACTTGTAAGAACTCTTTTCCAAGAGAAATAAGATATAAAACCCTAATACTTGTGTGTGTTTGCTGATTTTTACAGGGCCACGTATGTTCTGTGGCAGAACCACAGCACACAGCAGCTGTTCATTCAGTACCATGGAGTGTTTGCAATTTAGTGACAGAAAACAAGTCTCCAGCACTGCAGGTAAGATGGTAGTGATGAGGTATAGTGTTATGGACAAACAGTTCACATCAACAGTGCACTACTTTGGACATCTGCCTTCAGATGAGGGGAGCTGCATCCTTAGAGGAAGTTATTATTTACCTTCCATAATCAAACAATATAGAAAGAGGTATCTGGGCATAAGTATACATATGTATGCAAGTGTAGCTTATATATGTATATATATGAGTATAAAATTTTGTGCTTAGTAAGTTAAATAATTAAATAACAAATACACTAGAGTGAAACTTACGATTCAGCTTTAGTATGGCTCACTCGATTGTACGTATAGAGATGTTTGTAACTGCATAACCATGCCCTACTGCAAACACAATGGCCAGACCTCAGGACTAAATCAAAAAGGTGTGAAGCTAAAACCTGAGATCTTTTCAGCCAGTACACCAATGAAATGGGGTCCCTAACCGTTAAAAGAAAAAATGCACTTCCCTGCTTTCTGCCTGGGACCCAGAGCTATGCTGAAAGCTGTAGTTTGGAAGAGAGGTTCGTGCTTTTCCCAAAATACTGTTGGTACAGACATAATGCATCCTGTGTCATATCCAAATAAATTGTATTTGTGGTTTCTCCAATCTGTCTGTTGCAACAGCCCACAAAATGATTGCAAGCAAATACATGTTTAACACTGGGAGAAAAGGCAATTCAGGTTTTATAAACAGGGAAAGCACTGAGTATAAACGGTGAAGTATGTTGCTTCAGTACTAAAATACTCCATTAACTCTGGTCTATACATACTGAAGGGGAAAGAGACAGCAATCATATGAAGTGCAGGAGACAACTGAACAGAGAGAGCAGGCAGGACCCAGAAAGCTGTTAGCCCAAGGCTGCATGCCAGTTCCACTTTATTTTGGATTCACAAGCAATATGTAAATAGCCTCACAGGAAAAAACAAACTGGTGTCTTTCAAGTCATACTACTTTAACTCCTAACATGTCCATTCATGCCAGAGAAAAGACATGTCCAGATTTTCTCTGTAAATAGCATTTTTGCCTCCTACCCTATCAGCAGTATATTTCATTTACTTTGTGACGCGAAGAATGGGTTCCAGTTTAGAATGGTGATGACCTCTTTTGTTTAATGTTTTTCTACTCTGTCTGAAAGAATTTACAATTAAAAAAAAAAAAAGATCAAGTCCAGTACATTCTTTTTTTTCAGTTTAAAATACCTTAAATAAACTCTATTAAAATTCCATTGCTCTGGGACAGGTATTGATACCGTTCTTTCTCTGTAAATACAGAACCCAATAATCTTTCATCACTACTACTTGATCATTACTTGCTGTTACTTCATCACTACTATCACCACTACTTACTGTTAAATGTAAGTGAACACTGCAAAAATATTAATAAAATTACCTCTTTATTCATAATAGCCTCTCCTTTCTGGGGCTCAACAAACACAAGAAGATACAGTAACTCCAGAATCAGTGTTGCATACCATTCAGAAGTACTTCAGCTCATCTGTACTTTTTCTGGCACGACCCTTAAACTTTTATATACAGGGCTGAGAAATCCCTCCTTACTGCTGTGTTAGTAAGTATTGCCTTTTAACTTCCAAGCATTGTGTCATTTAATCTCCTTTTTCTAATCTGGAGGACAACAGTCACTAGCTTCTTGTATCTTTGAGCACTGTCTGCCTCTGCATTTGAGGAAATTCCAGTGAAGAGGAAAATGACAAGAGAATTCTGCACTCTATTGGTGACAAGAAAACAGAGTAATGTCTGTAACACCACAAAAAGCTAAAGGAATTTCTTTGTAAGCTAAATGGTGACAATTTCAGACAACAGTAGTAAATTATGCTAAACCATCTCTTTGGCTGTAAATCTAACCTGAGGGCTCTGGGAATATCCCCTCCCCCATTTGCCACCTGCACAAACTGACTGCAAAAGGCAAGACCCCAGGGCATACCCCCCTTGACTGTTTTTCTCCCCAGCACCCGGGATGCAAAGCCTGGACTCCCAGGCTAGCCAGGAACACCCTCTTAACCTGCTGTCTGCTCTGTGCAACTGCAGGGCAGATTTAGATGTAAATAATCACACGATGTTCTTTGCTCAAAAAGGACACTAGGACACAAATTTTCATATTTCAGGTCAAGACCAAGAAAATGGGGGGCACAATATCAGCTATCCCACCTTTCTTTCCTACTGTTCAGTGTAGAAGACAAAATTGGATGTGTCTGCAGCTAAGCAAGGCTGGCAGTCGCTATACACAGCAGAAACATCACACAACTAGCCAGACCTGAAACAAAAATACAGTAAAAACAAACCCAGATTTCTTTAAAGAATATTTGCCCAGCTTTGCCATCTTTTAAAAAAAACATTTGTCATAATCTTTCCTATTCCATAGAATAAACTTTCAGAGCATATGCAACCTGGTGCTGAGTCAGTGGTTTCCGTAGCTAGCAACTAAGAACTATAAACAATTACCTAAATTGTTTTGCTGGCCAAGGAAGCTATGCAACTATTTTTTCTGAGGCAGAGAACAAAATGGAGCAAGACACAATGTGAATTCAGGAGCTAAGATGGCACATTTAGAAAGGTGGAACTGAGAAAAATCTGAGCACAGTGGCAAGCCATGTTTGCTTTCTAGAGGACTGGCAAAACCACCAAAGTGTCGTCAGGAGATCTGAAGCTAAACTCCTTCTAGAAAAGCCTAGTATTTACTTGGGGAAGATCACAAATTATACAGCCTCCTTCCATGGTGAAGGAGACCCTCACTGAACATTTTTGAGCTATTAATTAACTTCATACCCTTCCTCTCTGACCCTGCATCCACTCCACAGGCAGGGCATACCCTGTGTTCAAAGAGATCAGCATTTGAAAGAGGACTTTAAAGTTCAGCTTCCCACAGAACAGCAAAAGAGCAGAGAAAAATACAGTGTCAGTAAGATAATTTCCTTCAAACTGAAACTCCCATTTAGATTTCAGAATTGACTTGCATAACATAGAACTTATGGATTGTCTTTTTCTAGTATTAATTTTAGACAAAGGATTAAAATGCAAGATCACCTGACCTCATACTATTTGGTTTAAGTTTTGTAGAGGCATTTTTAACAAAAGGACAAAACCCTTTTTGTTTCTCACAACCCCTTTGCCTTCTGACTTAAGTCAACTGAAGATATTTTAGCCATTTACCTGTGAGATTTGGTGCAATCAGAGCGCAGAGGAAGAAGCAGATGTGCTTTAATGACATTTTGCTCACTCTTGTTGCCTTTTTCCACATTCATACCCTGTTGCACAGCTCAGAAATTTCCCCTCCTGGATAGGGAGCCCTATCTGAGCCAGCCATGATGTGAGCGAAGTGAAGACTCCAGGGGAATATTGCAAACCACAGCTTCTCTGCCTGCCTGCACCAATGCCAAAGACACACACACATTGTTTGTAAGGGTGTAGTTCCAGGGAGTGCCCAGGTAATCTGATGCCAGCGTTTCTTTACAGGTCTGTGCAACTGCTCAATTAGATGTCATGACTTTGTTTCACTTAGCAATTACGTGTATTAAAGATGTTTTAAGGAGGAAACAGGATTCATTCGACATTTCCATGTAGCTTATATAGCTGTAAATGCTCGTTTACATAGTTTCAGTAAGAAACTATGGGTAAATTCCAACAGTTGCCTACTTTGGAGGTATTCTGGATTATTTTGCTCATACAAATCAATCCAACATGCTACAAAACTATATTTGGGTGGTCAGTTTAGACAGTTTACCATCAGCATCACAATCACTGGCTGAGGAGGACAGAAATGAGATTCTGTTGCATAAAATTTGATTAACACTAGTTTGATGATACTCAAAATCTACATCCAGAAAAAAAAGAGACTGTACAGCCTTTGACATGGTGCTTCAAGTTAACCACCAGCTTAACCTTGCAAGGAAATAGTGGAAAACTGGACAGAAGGGAAACTGGCAGAATATGTAAACAGAGTTGAGCTTTTGGTATGTTTGAGACAAATGAGGACCCCTAAAATAAATTGGCAATAAATTGGTTTATTAATGTTTGGGTAGGCTTGGCTTTGCAAGTGAAAATCAGCAAAAGAAAGACAAAGACATACTGAGAAACTGGAATTTGCCATGGAGTTTTAACAATTTTTCTAGCTGCTCATGAGGAAAAAAAGCTGCCACTACCAAGAAAAGGAAAAATTGATTGCCTTAGGGTCTGTGAGTGTAGTTCTGTTTCTAATACGTGTGATTGAACAGGGGAACTCTAAAATAGGTCATGACATTTGCCAAACATATTTGCAACAATGATCATTCGGTTTGCAAAACAGAGGAAATCAACAGTAATGCAGAAGGTAAAGAAAACAGTTCAATCGTTTGCTACTATTCTGAAAAAAAAAACAACCAAAAATAAATTGCTCAAACCCCAGAAGGCCGTTTACAAACATAAGGCTTGCTGATAGATATGCCAACATTTCCTAAGGGAATACCCAAATTAGAAGGATATCAAAGCAAAATATGTACAGCTGGTTGGTTTGTTTACATTCTTAGTAAATCACAACAAGTTTAGCTGTAAGGTTAGCTGTTGTGTGTAACAGATTTGCTAGGTGAGTGGAAAGCACAGAACCAGTTAAGAAAGCTTGAGAAAAAAATAAGTATGTTGGGGAAGAAGTAGTTACCAAGTTGAGCTATGCATAAAGCGCAGCGTGGACTAACACACCCAAGCATCAGCATAAATAAGCTGCTGAGCTTCCTGCTGCTGGTAAATAAACTATGTTGATCTGGCTGAATCAGATGTGTCTGTATTGCACTTCAGTGGCATACCAACTACTGCTGTTGTTTACGAGCAGGAACAAGGCTGACAGAAGAAAATAAATGACTAGAGGGAGAAGTACTATATTAAAGCACAATTTTAAGTTCTTCAAAGAGAAATTATAGCACTACCTGAAAGAAACTCCTGGCTGTGGTTAAATCTAGAAAAGATTTTCAAAGCTCTTTATTGGGAAGAAGTTTCATCAAGACAGACAATACATCCTTGAAATAGCCCTTTAAATTCAGGAGTCTCGAAAGATAACTTTAGTACTGGCTGAAAAAAACTGCAGTGCTGTGCTTTCACAGATGCTTATGGGCTCAGGCATACAGGTAATAAGAAGCTTTCTCCAAACTGGGACACTAAGTGCAAATATTGCCTTAAGTGGAAAAACAGGAATTAAGTGCTCAATGAAATGAGCATGCTTAGAAAGAGATAGTCATGTCCTGTTTCCCATAATTAGTCAAACAGCAAAACTATCTGTTTTATCCGTCCAACTCTCTCCCAAGACTCTCATCTCTACTTTTTCAATGCTTCCAATTATGTAGGTATTAATTTAGTCCTTCCATTGAATGGCAATCTATAATACAGACAAGATGAGTACAAGAGCTGCTGCTGTAGTACTCAAAATTACCTTAGCTCCATGCCTGATTTTCTCCTTTGGTTTTTCAACTAGCATTTTCTCTATAGGTATTAGAGACCCAGAATGGGACAAAGGATGATATCTCAAGAGTTTACACATCAGTAGATATGTGGATCCTGTCAATGGGCTAAGCTAAATAATTATGTTTAAAAATAGGGCCAAAAGCTCTAAATGTCATGTTTATGTTCAGATGACCATTAGCAAACACTTGATCTCCTTTGTTAAAATGTATGGAATTCCTAAAATCAGAGTGAAACAAAACAGAACACTCATTCATATTTATTTAATGCTTCCAATCGCAAAGGAACTCGTAGGCTTAATTTCACATGCAATGGTTTATTAATCCTTCACTGAAACTGCTCCTATGTATCTAGCGAAGTCTAGCTGGCATCTAACAATACATAGCAGCGTACACACAAGTGTATAGGAGGGAGGGAAAATTTAGTTAGATGCTGAATTTGGACAGGCTGTAACTTTCATAAGAAATGTGAGAAATAGTATGTAGGTTCAAGAATGTACTTCAGTGTTCTGGTATTGAAGCATTAGGCTGCACACACTCAGCGTTGACCATTTTTCTCTTGGTGCTCTGCAAAAGTTTTCCTAAAACCTACATCAGAAGGAACCTATGTCTATTTTAAAACAGAGTAACTTTGAATAATCATATTGGCAGTTCACTCTGTGCTAATAGACAGACCATGGCTTGGCTTGTGCTGCAGAGTAAGTGACGCCTTATGTTCCTAAGCCTGTGGCTTTTAAGGTCAGGAAGGGAGCTGCTTGTGGTGGTACAGCATGCCAGCTAGGAAAGCTTTAGCTCTGCTCTTCCAGTTTATTTGCAGAGCTCTGCAGACACAATTGTAAATTGTATCAAGACATCTGGGAAAAGCGACTTCCTATGAAGTGAAGTAGGAAACAGGGACTTTGAAGAAGCAAATACGTCATGCTCAGGGTTCAAAGCAAACCCACAAATGAACAATCTGAGCTTAATACCAGAATGCTGTGATAACCAAGTGAAAAATTAAGGGAAATAGTGGTTCTAGCCAATCCTTGCAATTTGATTTGTACAATGTGCTGTTTTGGCCTGATTCTCAAACAACTTGGATTTCATTATTATTAAGTGTTTTATCATAATATGCAGAAGAACTGACTTTCAAGACCCTCGAAACAAAAAATTATGTTGTTAAAATGTCTGTAGTAATCTATTACAGAAAATTGCTTTTTACCCCTTCACAAATATTACATTACAATATACAAGAGTATGGGTATAGGAGGAAGGGGAAATTAGCTGTGAAGTACAGAAAGGGTGAGAGACAGTGTATGCTAAATGTTCCTGCGGTCAACAAGACAATAAAGGGTCAACAGGATTTAGGAATTGCTTCAGTGACCACTAAATGTCACTGTTGCTCCACAAAATGGCTGCAGGCACCTTATTTTGTCAAAGATAACTTCTAAAGACAAAAAATCTTTGGAAGCTATAATACATACTTGTGAATGTATTTGTGTTACTTCTAGATGAGACCTATCCTCAGCTAATGCAGCTAAGAAAGAATATCAACTTTAGAAAAACAGGTACTTTGTTAACCCTGTCCACAAGATTTTATTTATTTTTTTTTCTTAAAAAACCTTGCTATCTGGTATGCTTTCTAGAACCATAAATAGAGAAAACCTAGTGTATTAATTTTTTGGGGGTTTGTCAAAATTCAGTAGGAGTAAGAGAGGCAAAATAAGGTACCATTATAGAAGAAAAAAATTGGTGGAACGTATTATAGAAATCTCTAACAGATACATCCAGCAATTCAGTGCCAAAAGATAATCTGGAAGTCTTGACTTTGGAAACAAGCTTAATGTATATTCTACTGAGGATTAATATTTTCCTCTTTGAAAAAAGTATCTCTGGGTTAGATGAATGCTTAAATAATTCAAGCTGGTCCAAGAATCTCAAGCACAAGTGAACAAGAGAGTCTTGCCAAAGACACAACAGAGCTACGGTTAACAAAGAAGATACCTTCTTGCTATAGGGTGAGCCATTTTTGAGTTTTGCTGTGTATATAGCAGTTGCTTTTCATGAATTCCATCTTAGATTTTCCAGAAGTAAGGAAATAAGGAAAGAGAGTGTAGGTTAGAGGAAATTGAGTGTAGAAGGATTTTAAGAAAAAATGACTTAACAGGAGAGAAGTAAGCATGTTTTGAAATATCTATGCAGGTGTAGGAGCCAAATTGCAGTATTAAAAGCCTCTTAGACTTCAGAGAATATATGTAAGTATTCAGCTAAGGGACAATTCTTATTCTATATTTATTTATATTTATAATATAAATATATATTATAAATTAATCTTTATATTATATATTTTTATTATACCTGTATAATATATGATATATATTAAATATGGTTATTTCTCAGGACACTAACATGGGAACTGCATATTTGTTTTTCTGAAGTTCATCTCTGCCAGTTACTGTCATTTTCTAAAGCAAGACCTTACATTCTCTGTTTCTTTACAAACTAAGCCAAATTCAGTAGAGTTGCAGTAAAGTCAGTCTGGGGAGAGCTTCCACATATGAGGTTACAGCCTGTGACTGAAGAAATCATTGTGAGATCACTAATACTAATTTTTTTAATTCTCAAGTCTCTCATTATATGCAGCGCTATGGCAATTGAATGTCTTCTGTAACTGCAAAATGTGCTCATAAGGTTACGTTTATTTCTATGCTATTCAAAAGATAAAAATGGTATACATTTCAAGGTTATATACAATATATGATATGTACTGGAGCTCCATGGATGAGAACAGATTGCTATTTTATAGAGTAATTTATAGAGACTGACTCCAAAGCTGTCTGTGTGTGGTCCCAGTAACTGCCTGTAGAAGTCTGTAAGATCATCCATACTGAATACTCTGGACAGGTACAGGAGTGTGCACATGAATGTCTGACTCTTAAAGTTTGTAGGTTTATGAGAGACACCATGCATTATTGTAAAAACGCTGTGTTTGGCCTGATGGTCAGATATTGGCAGATGAATATGGAAGTAAACTCAGAAAACATTTCTCACTCAGCATGTGATCGGGGCTCAGGATGAGAATTTTAGATTTTTTAAAGAGAGTCCTGTTTGTGCTGAAGATATCTCAGGAATCAAAATTAAGAGGAAAAAAAATATATCTGATAGCATAGCTGTGACAGGTGAGAATAATCCATCTGGTATTCAAAAATTGTACTCTAGACAGTTTAAAAGATGTGCTTAAAACCGAGACCATTAATTCTACTAAATCCCCTCAAAATTACCTTTCCTACTTTAGTTTGTTATGTAGGTCCATACACTTCGCTGCTGATCATCACAGGCTCTCTAGATTGTCATGTCTTTCCCTTAGAAGAGTTTCTAGTCCATAATGTGGTGCTACCGAGGCAGTAGTCTCTCAGTTCACCTGGTCTCCCGTACTTGTTCAAAAAACATTGGCTTAAATTCTCTGCTGTTGCTGTTCTTTACCAGCTTCAGCTGCCAATGCTCCACAGTTCCTGGAATGCCATTTTGCTATACACCATGTGGTGTTTGAGAAGGTCAGAAGGATTCTCTGACCTCTGCCTGACTTTACTAGCTTGGACAAAGCAATCTACCATGTGGTAACCGCTGAAGCTCAGTGTACTTTTTTGATACCTCATTCTTGCCTGTACACAGTAGGGAACTTCTGATCCAGTTACACAGGTTCACCACCACCTGCCGACGTCTGTCTGCAGTCTTGACTTAAGGTGAGACACCACACATTAAATAAATGGGTGGAGAAGTGGAGGAGGAAGGATAAGAGAGGTAAGGTGCCAATAGGCACAAGGTGCCTTACCCTCTGTTAAAACCCTGCGCTTCAAGCACATACTTTGGCACCAGCTAATATACTATTAGCATAAACTTCATGATTTCTTATTACTGCATGTGAGCACAAGGAAGTGAATGAGCATAGGCAATATACATTGAATTATTATATTCAAGTTCGTGGAACTGACCTTAATAAAATTTAAAATACAGTTCTGCCTCATGCTTCTGTTCAAGGAGCCTGCTAATTTTCTTAACATTTGCATGAAAGAAAAGTTAAGGCAACCTTAACTTAACTTTGAGCAAAGCCTGAATTTCTAAGAGCCAAAGTGTCAGTTTTCACAGGTCATTGATCTATTTCAAAATAGCCTTAGCCACTTTGAATCATTAATGAAAGGATCACGTTTTCTTCTCTGAAGGTACAGGGAACAGTGCTAGCACAGAGAAATGTTTTGACATCCTCTCAGTAAGACTAGATACAGACTCTAAAGTTTTATTTCTCTGGTCATCATCTTACGTTTAACGTATCTCAGAAGTTCTGAACTACTGCTTTTGATTGTGCCACACCTCTTTCCTATGGTCCAAAATGGAGGGAACCAGAAAGCGGACTCTTAGGAACCTCCCTCCAGGCAGCTTCTGCTTTTGTCCCAACGGAAGGTATTTCATACACAGCCAGATTCTCATCTTAAATAATAATGCCTTTGCATTCAATGGTCCAAAAGTTAAATCCCTTCTCATTTTTACTGTTCTAAGTGACAGCAGTAGTTTGTTCTGTGAAATGCTGATGTGGAGACGCAGAACTGAAACCACCAGTGTTTTGTTTCCCTTTTAAGATCAGGCTAATAACATTGACTTTTTAAAAAAAAGAAGTAAGCCTGCTCATTATGAATAATCACCTACATACAGATTATACTGATTTACAAACAGAATTGACGTCTTTCTGATGAAAGGCCTCAGGTAATATCTAAGTGAACCTGCTAACACAATATATACATTCAGTGACCTTTCTGTATGACAAAGTTCATTGTTTTAAGGATTTGGAGAAACTATAGACCTTCAACATGCTTTTACTTGGAAAATTTCTTTTTGCAGCTTAAGATGTCTAAAGTGCCTAGACCTCTAGAAATGAAGCAAAAAACATGCAGACCAAAATGTATCCTTCCAGTGTCTTCCACTGTAATCTATTATCCAAGGCCTTCATGCATACTACACCATCAGAGCAATGCTCTTTGATGACTACTGAGTTCTTTTATAAATAATTCATACATCTTTTTATATCACCTACTGTGGCATCAGCCAGGGACAAACAAATATTACAAACATGGCACCAATAAAAAAGAATGCATAATCAGTCTCTAAAAATTCTTTATATTCTGCCAAGGCCTGCATATCACTGCAGAATACTAACAACCACTGGATCCCTCTAGTTTGAAGGTCTCCTTCTAGAAAAATCATGTTGCTAAATATGTTTTGACAAACTGCAATCCATTTACAATTTTCCATTTACTATTTTCCTTTTGAACACATTTTTTTTTGTGTTTGTGTTTTGTTTCTATTTTAATATTAGATTTTTGAATCTTATGAACATTAAACAAAAGTTTAGTTCTTTTGTTACCGATGAATAATCGAGACTGAAAAACACAGGTGGAACAGCAAAGCACACAAAAGCTGGAATGAATGACATATACGCATGCTAATGTTGTTACTACTGCATTTTCAGTAGGGTAAATGAATTAAGAGAAATGTGGGTTTATGATGTTGTGAAAAAGCTGCTGATATCCAGTATGTTGATATTACTTTATTAGTAAAGGTTTCATTCTGTATTGCTTTTATCAGAAGGATGGACACTCAAACAGCCTTGGTTCTATACTGTGTTTTCATTCCTGGTCTACACATTGGAAACTGAATATCGGAAGAAATGTTCAATAAAGCTGCAAAGATTTTGGAGAGCAATTTAGAACTATCTTGGATATTGGAGAAATGGTCTAAAAAATGATAAAATGAGGCAGGGGCAAGTACAAGATAGACGGCACTATTAGGTTAGTCAGTTGCATGGCTAGAAGATGGGAAAATTGATTATTTTGCAACTCCCCACTAGATCTACACTATCAGTCACCAAAGTGCAAACAATAATTCTTGGCTTGGAGCTACCACAATAAGGCCAGTTCAGGAATGACACAACTCACAAGTGTCACACACAATTAGGGATTTTAGGGATTACACAAATGGCCTGTCCTGTAGCTATTGAGCCATCTTACTTGACCAAATACAATTTCTGAACAAAGCTGTAGCCATCGCGTGTGTAACAAGCACATTGCATGTGCAACAAGCACACAGTCACTGTTCCGGATGTCAACAACATGAGGATTTTCAGAAGAGGTCAATGAGAAAGGAGGAGTCAGGGAATGAAAAAAAGGTACAGGGCAGGAAACAGCAATGTTTCTAACGTTTTGTTTAGAAGGGGTTAATGCCCAGATCTCATCCCTTTATTATGCTATCGCTGAAGCTTCTTTTCTGCTAAAATGTGAGGTAATGAACACAGTAGAAAGTAGTTTAGTTAAACTTCCTGTGGTAAACACATCTATTTGAAAATTGTTCCTTCCTTCTTTACCTTTTGAAAACATAGTTCTTTTCTGACTCAAGAAGTGGGGATGGATGCTTTCCATCTGACTCTACGATCTAGCATGACCTGTTCCTCATTAAGGATTGAGCAGCAAGTTAAAGAGATAGGAGAATATAGACTGACTCATTTATTCCTCTACTGAAGTAACATACATGCTAGAATTTGTAGTCCCTACAACATTCACTTTGTAGTGCAAATAATTTCTTGTGCTTTATCTTCATTCTTTTAATTAGCACAACCTAAGAACTCCCCTGGAATTCATAATCTATTTCCTATTGCCCACTTAAGTTATAAAGTTGTTCTAAGTAACACAGAATTTAAATGATACTTTTTTTTTTTTCTAATGAAATTAAATTCTGCAGCCCCAAACAGCAAAGAAATAAGGCTTGTGAGGAGAACAGAACTGGAGATAAGAGCAAACAAGACTGCAAGGACAGCTTTGATCAGCTATAAAGCTCTTCTATATTGCTGCTCCCCTAGAGTCCCTGCACAATAGAGCAGGGAATAGGTTTGAATGTGTTTGGCTAGCATACCACAGCAATGGCAAAACCACCGTCAACCACATTTGACAAACTTCCCCCAAAGGTTCAACTCTGCCATAGACAAGCATGCCAGAGACCCCTGGAGCACTCGCCCCAACTTCCAAACTGAACTATCAGTATCCTGCAGATCCTAGGGCTTTTATTATCTTACAAAGGCACAGTATTTTTTAACACCTAAATTGAAACAAAAAAGGTTGTCTGACTCCTTTTTCTTCCTCTAAGTAACATTTTCTTTTATTTCCTGTTGTTGCTTTTCTTGTTTTTTCCTTCGATTCATATATGTAATGATGTATAAGCTTGGCTGCTCTTAGCTGTTCTTCCTTCAATGAAGATTAAATAAAGTGGTGCCAAACCATTAAACCAATTTGAATTTACAAGGTGACGCACCCCTCTAAATGATGAATGGCTGAGATTTTGATTTATTACTATTCTTTTCCATATAAAATGATGACTCCATGAATAAATAAAAGGAGTTTTCTTAAAGCTGAAATGCTGCCAGTATATTACAATCATAGAATCCAGGGAGTTTTCTGTAGTGGAGGGCTTTGTGACACCAGAGCTGGTGGTTGTTCTAAAATCATAAAGTCTATAAAAGCTCAAAGTAGAAATAACTAAGAACAGTACAGATATAAGTGTTAGGAGTCACATCTCCATTTACAAATATCAGATTATAGATGTTTTGGTAGGTCTTAAAAGAAAAACCTGGTAGCTGTACTGTACTTAGCCAAAGTTATAGGTTAACTTCATATGGAAATTAGAACAGGTCTGATGGAAGCTAAAATGAATAGATAACCCTGTTAGTTTTTATTTTCTGTAATATTAACTTTTAAATCTTTCTTCTGTTTCTGGTGAAGATGAATGTTCTTGCAGCCACAGAAGACCTACTTTATGTAATTCAGATTTGAGCACCTCCAAGAGGAGGGAAGAAACCATGAGCTCCAAACTGCAAGCCTCATTAATGTAATGTGTAATCTTTACTCTGGACATAACAGGCTCACGGCCTTGTTGCATTCAGTGTAGTCATCTATAAAGAAGGATGACAGAATGTATAATGAGAAAAAATTGGACAGAGTATAGCTGAGATTTTTATTGTCCTTGAATTATATATATTTGTAAATACTCCTTCTCTAAAAAGGCAAACATTACTCAGTGATCTAGAGTGATCTATACATTGTTATCCCCAATATCAGGCATAAATTGATAAAAAATTATGTAGTGTGTAATTTCATTAGTGCTTCTGTGAAGCTGACATAAATTAATTCCTTTAACACTTTATTCAACTGTTCAATACAACTGTAGGAAATTTACTTAAGCTGAAATAAAGCAGATGCTAGAAAAGGTTTCTGTCTGCAGGATTGTCTGACTAATGAGTCTAAAAAGAGAAGAGTCTAGAAAAGAGGAAAGGAAAGCTAGCTCTTCAGCTATTATCTTCTCTGCAGAGTTGACATACACAGGCTTATTATTGCATTATGTTTTATTCAACAAAATCACTTTAATGTTGCAGCTTAAATTGAATTCACTAAAGCATCTTCATCTCTTGCCTAATGTGTCTCAAGTGTCTGCTTGCTGTTTGCATTTTCTTCAGAATTATGGCAAGGAATCTTTGGAAACAGCAAAATTATATGCAATCCACAAAACATTGTGGCTGTAATGGGGTAATTGGCCCTCAGTATAATTAAAGAAACATTCCCTCATCAAAGTAATTCTACAAGAGACCTAGAGGCTGTATTGTACAAATCATCCACTTAGTAAAATTCTTTATCTGATTTGCATTTAAAACCTAGTTATGCAAATAGGTTTGCTCAGTGGATCACAAGAAATGTAATGACTTAAAAAAACTACAGTGATTAAGTAAACTTGCTTCTTCTCCATAAGTCATGGTATGTAATCCCCTTTTATTCACCTAGAAATATTTCTATTAGTCTGTTACACAAGGTCTTCTGTAAGAGAGGAACTCCTTTGACACATACACAGTCATGTATGACATCCACTCTGGACATGACAACTTCTCTGAAGTAAAATTATCCCAAAACATGGAAAAAGGCAAATGTCTTTTCCTCATCTAATGGTTTTTATCAGAGCAGAAGCATTACATTTGCCATTTTGATCTGAAAGCTTGATTCCCAGGTCAAACTAATGCAACTGGCAGCGAAAGGTGATGTCAGTGAGAATTAGTAATGCACCATGGAAAAGGCTCATTTTCACAATGTTCAAATTCACTTGTAGCAGACTGTAAAGTCCTATTTCTTAGACTAGCTTTAGCCTTGAGTATCACCAATACTGGTGTAAGTCTTTAAAATCAGGACATAAGGTTTGCAAGTTGTATTTGTGTTTTGCTACTGTAGCTACTAATGCTTCAGTTCACATAACCTTTTGTCAAAATACTTTTTGTTTCTTTCATTTTTCATAGTATCTATAAAAACACAGTACTCCTATTGTACTTTTTAATAGCAGGGAGAGTCCACTAAGCCACATCAATCTCTCTTAAATACTGTTTCAGTACGTGAACTAATGCATTTTAGACAAAAGTTATGAGGATGAGCAAGGTAGGTATATGAATATGTCTCCTTCAGTCAAACTGTTTAATTTATACTAACAAGTAGTCTGTACCTTACCACTCCTGGACATGCCATGTTTCAGTCAGTCAGACATGCAACTGACACATAGGAATATTTTGAGAAAAGAGGATTTTCATTTCAGTAGAAGTAGATGAAGTTACAAATCGGTTGTTGAAAACTTTTAAGACTACTTTTTGTAGTGATCAAGCACTTTGTTGCGTTGCTTTATTTTAATGCTACTGGGAAAAAGTAATCCTTTTTCCCTTTGGTGTACATTGACAGAATTTCTAAGTTTCTCTGATAGTTATACATTCCCTTTTCCACTCCAGGGTATATATACTTTCTGGTAGTTAGTCTGTAAAACTGAGGTGAAATATCATTATCTACACATTTTACTAGATTTGTATTATTTGAGCTTTGATGTCAAGGGAAAACATGGAATAATAAAAATAAGCACCAGACCTTCTGATAAAATATATGTTAAGCTTTAAACTCTCAAACTTGTGGAAGACTACAGCCCCATAATTCCTGTCAGCATTAATCTGCATCACACAACTGCCCCCCAGGCACTATAATTTAGCAGCACATGAAGAACAAAAGTAGAACTCTCTTTTCTCCACCCACCTTTCCATTCCAAGCCTTCAGAGAATGAGTGCTTTCAAACAAAACCCCAGAAGAGTATGAAGGTTCTCTTTGCAGTGCTGGAGGAGGAAAGCAAGAAAGAAGCAATGAAAAAAAATGACAGTAACTCGGACAGATATTAGCACTTCACTTTGGAATCAGGCTAAGAATGTTTATGTTTAAATAAATATAAAACATTAAAGTTAGCTTCAGGAGACAGGTCTCTTGTTATCCTTACCATTAACTTCTGTCACTCTGTGCTTCTATTCCCATTTATATTGAGGGGGGTAAATACTTTTAAAGGCTCTGACAAATGTAATATTTTAGCCTGTTTGTATGAATTGCCACTGAATAATGTAACAATATTTACCCGTTTTGATTATGAAGCTTTCTGTTCAGCGCAGGTTTTTCCACTCACAAGTGAGTCAACTTTGCAACAGCAGATGTTCCTGTACCCCAGGCACCCCACATCCTGTCAGCACGCAGGAGCTGCTGCTGCTGGCGGCTTCAGCTTCCCAAAGACTGAACCAATCTTAGGGACAACCACCCCACACTTGCCAGCCAGCAGCCTGCCACCTGACCCCCCATCCTGACCCTCCAGGGCCCCGAAACCCGCTCGCACAGCCCCGGGAGCGTCGCAAGCCTCGCAACCCCACAGCCAGGGTGCCAGCTCCCCTTGGCTTCCCGCCTTTTAAACGGCCCACGCCCCGCTCTCGCCCACCCAACTCTCGCGAGAGCTGTGGCGCCACACTCCTGTGCTGCCGGTGGCGTGAGGTGAGGAGGCAGGAAGGGGAGCTGCGAGGCGGTCCTGCGTAAGGGGGGACCCGGCAAAAGGAAATGCTGGGGAAATCTTAATACAATGCAGAACACAAACTGTTTCAAACGTATGGAAGTGTACTTCTTATTCACCCTAGGAACAGCAATCACATTTGGAATGTTTTCAAAAACATGTGTCTGAACTTTTCATTTCAGCTCTGATACCTAAACTGTAACTGACTAGCAAAACTTCCCTGTGAAAAACTAAAGTTCGTATGTGAAAAGAAAAAAGAGTATTTCAGCAGTGGGTAGTGTCCTGTATGAAAAGGAAAAAATCTGTGTGAAAAGAAAAATTAAAGGTGTTTGGACAGAGCAGACAGTGTTCTGCCTGGTGTTTGCTCCTGAGCTTGGGTGCTGCACCGTTGCCTGTGGTAGAAAGACAGGCCCAAGTAACTCCGTCTCCTCAGCAGGATTTTGAAAAACAAGAATATGCATAGCATAACACTGAACAGCAAGAGGGAAATAGAATACAAAAAATCCACAGATTAGCTGGGCATTATCTATTCTACCTATCGAATGAGTGAGCAATCTTGAAATAAAATAGAAGTCATTGTGGTGAATGGCTGTGCCATCAGCCGTGGTCACAGGGGCTTGAGTATAATGTGATTATTTTTCTAGGTCAGGTAATAAAAAATGAATGTGAAAGCTTTCTAAATTTTGAAACTTTTCAGTATCTCAGAAGTGTTCTCCCTCTTTGTTAACTATTTACCAAGCTTGGTCACAGTTTCAGTCCCCTGAAATCTAAATATTTTGACAATTCTGTTATTTGTCAGAGTGTTTCCTAGCTCTAAGATGTAAAAACATCTTCAATAGCCACAAGAAATGGCTCTATACAAAAGTCAATTAAAAGATTGCTGAAGTTAGGTATTAGGTTCAAGAAACATGGGCTCTATTTTATTGACTGAGAAAAAGGAGATATTGTAGGTTGTCCGTTCAAATTCCTTGCAACCCTTACAGTCTGTGAGAGGGATAGTTACACAGACGTGAAAGACAATATAAGCTGTTTGATTTTTGCTACTGTGCAGTTAAAAAGAATGTGACTGGGAAGATTTTCTGGTATCAGGTCCTAGGACTGTGCTCCAGATCAGGTTAGACTCTGGGAAAGGAGCAGGACACTTGTACCCCTGAGACCTGTGTGTGCTCCCTGGGGTGACATTTCCTTTCCAAAGTGTGGCGCTTTCCGCAGGCAGCCAGGCAAGGACAGAGGAAGAACAGAGAGGTTCAGGATCCCACACGAGGAGATGCCAGAGTGGCAGGCAAACTCTTTTGACTGCAAAAAAGGTCCATGACTGTACTTTAGAAGCAATTGGAAGATTTTTCCTGTCTAGAAGGTACCTTATGGGCTTAGTCAATTCGAAAAGCCTGAAAGCGATGGGAGTAGAAAGGAAGAAGTAAAGGATACATCTTTGCAAGAGAAAAGTAGGCATCAGAAAAAATTATTTTCAAAGCCTCATTTATTCTGTTTCAAACCTTAGTGATGAGTAAACAGGTAAGAGTAAAGAGATCATTTGTAGTACCGAGCTCATATAGCTCTAGATGCATAGTTTATTTTTATAAACCTTTAGCAACTGGTGACCTCTGGTGTGGTCCCTGCAAAGCATGAGGCAGACGCATCTAACAGTGTTAGCAACAGTTAATGTTAATATTATTTTCTAAACTGTTTTTTTAAACTATCTGTGGAAAATTGCAAATTGCGTTCTTTTTAATTATATTTTTTTTAAACAGGCAAAACTTAGAGAAGTGACTCTGCTGTCACTTTCTGCAGTCAGTAACCACTGAGATCAGTAAACCCACCTGTGCCGGCATTACCAGTATGGATGAAATCTGGATTACACCACAGATGTTCCTGAGAGAAAAATACAAATCCTATCATGCACTTTTTAACTACAGTTCAGGTTAGTCATAGGTTTTTTTGGTTTGGGATCAGTGTTTTTCAGGATTTCATCCTAATTCCAAATTGTTTCTTTAGTGAATCTGATGTATTCTGTTTTTTAAGTGCAGTTATTGAGTGACAAGTAGGTGAATTAACATAACTAGTCTATAGAGTTGACCCACATCACAGGTATTGATCTGACTGGAATTGAAGTTTGCCATTTCCTGTTTACCACAATTCCTCTGGAACTGTCCTGTGGAAAAGACTTTTCTTAAAGTTCAAACTATGAAGAAAACAAAACAATTATCTCTAAGCTCTTTTTTTAAAGTGTATCTTTCTCTTTCAAGTCTCCAGCCTTTGCAGTTCTCTTACTCTGCCTTCTCAGACCCATGTATTCTTCAGTGATATGATACATGCACAACTTGAAACTGTGTTTCTGGATGTATTCATCCATTAGCATTCTTTCATTGGGTTAGTGAGAGATGGCTACCTGTGTCTGCAAAGGCATAAATTGACACTAGAAAAACTACAGTGTTACTCCTTTGAAATGGTTTTTGCCTCTTGTCCACATTGTGTGTAACTTTATTTGGGGTAACTGTAATAATTTATAATCTTCCTTCAAGTGAAAGTACAATGAATGAGAAATAACTGTTGGAAGAACTATTTTTAAAATTAATTCTTCAGGCCAGTTCATTGAGATGAGAAACTATATAGCTTAAGGATGTCACAGGATAATAGCTGCTGGTTTTATACATCGTTTTATATTCTGTAACCCATCTTTAACTTCTAGAAGTACATTTACCCCAGAGCAATTAAATATTTTTCTTTTAAATTCAGAGTTGAAACACTTAGCCTATGTGTATACAAATATGGGTACCACGACATTTTTTTACTAAAAACCCATGACGTGTTATGAAAAAGGGTTTCATACTTCCAGAGAAACTGCAGGAACTAAAACTATTAAACGATTCAGTAGACAAGTCAGTCTGTCACTTTCTCCTTGTGCTTACCATGTGTTCAAAGAAACAAACAAACAAAGGAATTTCCCTTGTTTATTTCATGTTCTTTGATGCGAGTATGTTCTCTGTTACCTTAAAAATGTTTCCTGAATGTATTAGAGAAATATGTAATTCGAAAGTGAACAAATGTTAGTGAGGTGACAGTGGGGCAAATAACACCGTGTTATAACAACTGATTTCTTCTGGAATGACTGGTAGCACGAATGGCATAAGCAAAAGGAATCATTCCAGCCCCTGATTTCTCTTCCCTTTCTTATCTCAAGATTGCAAGAGATCATGGCAGAGAAGTAGCCGAGTCTGCTTCCACAGTAACAAAACGTCTGTATTCTGTGGGGAAAACATTACACAGGAGGGCGTGTCTTGCGTGTACATACAGAAGAACTGGAAAAAGCCCTCTGAAAGAGAGTAATGTTTCTCTGAAGGAGTAGCAAAGCTGGGGGAGGAACATCTGTTGGGAATCAGTCACAGTACTGCTAGTTCATAAAGGAATGAAGCCAGACTTGGTTCAAGATACTGTTGATAGTCAAGAACAGATTGAAAGAGATATATGCTACATATATATAATTCATTATCTTACATACAGCTAAAAAGAAAAAACAAACAAGAAACCTGCCCCCAAAAAACCCAAAACACTGATGCCGACCCCTGTCCCTGCCTCCTCCCCAAATAAAATTCAGGTTCCAAGCAGAGCTTACATTTGTAATGGAATATCTTGCTGAGCTCTACAAAACCTTCTGTGAAGAATACTGGTGAGTCATTTCTGGGCTGTAAATAGGACATGTTTCAGATTTGCCTTTACACTTGTTACAATCTAAACATTTGTTTACAGTGAAGAATGGTTTGGACAATTGCAAATCTAACAGCTCACTCATGTTAACTGAGCAGGCTGGATGGGCAAGAAGGCAGGCCAGAAGTACCAGCTAGTTATGCCATCAGCTCCTCTGGCTTCCAGTGCAAACTTTGACAAGTTTTTGCAGAATACATAGATTCCACTGATTTGATATTTTCTTATGAGGTATCTGCTGGAGGTAATGTGAGCAGTCCTAGCCTTTGCTTTTATTCCTTTATTGTCTTGCTCGTGTTGCCTTCCTTCAAATTGGATTATGTACTGCATGGAGCAGAGGACATTTTGTACCTGGATTACAAACATTCCTTAGTTCTTAGTTGGGCATGAGAGACCTAGTGGAGTAGCTGGCATATGCAAGCCTAACATGCCTACCAAACTTGCAATTTAATTGTGTATTTTGAACCGGCTTACATTAGCATAATACAAATAACTAGTTCTATCCCCACATCTGCTAGCTCCAGATTGGTATACATAATAATTTTTTTCTTTAGTTTAAAAAATTTGAAGATATGTAAACCAAGAAAGTTGCAAAAATGTCCTAATAGGATGAAGGCATTCTGCTGCTGGCAGGTTCACATAACTGACTGTAGTGTACTTGGAAGTCAAACGCAGTGAAAAATAGAAAAGCCTTAAATTTTTGTGTCTTTAAGACTCATGACTCACTCTTACAACTCCTTATCTTTGCAGTGTGCTTCATGTGAAGGAATACCATAGACTACAGTAGAGCAATGTAGGACTTGCTAGTTTCATGTGAAACAGGGACTAATCAGTGTCCTTAATTTGCTGGGCCCTAAGAATAAAATGAGTTACTGAATTCATGGTCTGTGAAAGTCCTGAGGAGGTGAGGAATGCCTGATGATATTTGCTTTGGGTTGGGCGTAGGAAGGAAGAGGAATGAGAAAATAATGGCTCCAATTACAAGTCTACTACACAAGTCTAGTAAGAGCCTGCTACTAGAAGAAAGGCTTCAGTGCAGCTTTTCTTAGCTCTATTTTTTTGTCTTGGCTGTACACCACCAAAGTGTTGTTTTGGTGCATAAACTCACTGCCATACCCAAGTAGCATTCTCTAGGAAATATAGGAATAGAATGGCACAGAGTTGTATATATTTTTACACATTGGCAACATTTTTTTCCTTTTGTTTTGGTTTTGTTCCCTTTTTTATTGTGGGTTGTTTTGTTGTTTGGTTGGTTTTTTTTTAGTTCTGTGTCTACTTTGCATAGGCTGGCCAAGCCTTGTACAACTTTGCAATGCCCTCCTCTAGTCAGTCTTGATATACCTAGTAATGATCTGTTTTTCAAAATTCAGCATTAATAAAAAGTTTTCTTTGAGGCTTTTCTGTTGTTGTTATGTTTGGGGTTTGGCTTTTTTTGTTTGTTTGGTTTTTTTTTTTGTCCCCAAAACAAAAGGCAGCCTCATAAATGTAATAGATAACTTGTTTCCAGTTGAACTAGTTTTCTTTCTTCCAGTCTTATACACATAGCTGGAACAGGGAATGTATAATGCTAGATATGAGCTAATTTAGTATGTAGAAATTGCCATCTCTTTTTAATTAACTATTGATTTGGGGAATTTGTGTACTGAGTTTAATCAAGTGTGATGAGAATAGATTAACTTTAGCTAGTTTGTTTGCATTTAAGGCATATAAATCTGATGCAGGGTATCTACATATTAGAAGTGGGACTTCCAGCCAGAAGCCATCAATATCTTTCCTGGAGAGTGGCATTCAAACTGTGACTCCACTTTGTTTTACTGGAGTCTCTCAGTTACAAAGTTTTATGTGGCAACAAAGATTTTGATCTTAACAAAAAACACTTTAACATTACCATCACTGTACATAACTGGATATGTTCTGGAAATGATGCAGACCCTACTTTTTATTGAGAAATGAAAGACGGTACTGCCAGTGTTAGCTGAAGCTGGAAGTTTAGCTGTTGGGTGGGGGAAAAGTACAGCTGCCTGCAAAGGTAGGAATTTCGTTGCCTACAGACTATGAACCAGAGTGAGGAAAATATTCTGCCAAAGAAGTAGTTTCCTAAAGGAAAATTGGGAGAAAAGTCTTCTCTTACTTTCATTTGAAAATCTCACCTATTATTTCAAATTAATTATACTAAAATATTTAAAAGAATGCAATAATAGACTCATAAGTCTATTTAAAAATGATGCCACAAAAAAACCTTAAAAGTGTTGCTTTTCTCCACAGTCTCACTGTGAGTACTTTGTCTATATGGTATTAATAAAATGCCTCTTTGCTCTATGATACCAATTATTCCATGGCCTAATAGGTTACACTATTAAAGTATTTGATATTCTAAATTTTAATCCTATTATCTTAGTCCCTGAAGAGTCATCTCCCCCCTTGGTGTGTTCATCCTCCATGTATTTCAGTGAGGTTATTGTTCCCCTCTGTGATTATTTAGTCAAGGTATTACACATTAAGTCTTTAATTGCTTCTTCCGAAGAAATCCCTTTAGCCCAATTTGTGGTTTAAGTATTTGTGCTTATTGACCAAAGTGCATCTTCACTACAAATGGATGCTGTTACCACTAGGTAAACAAGCTTTAAATCAACAGGCTAGCTTTCAAGTGCTCATGCTAAGCATTTTCTAAGCCCTAATGTCGGCTAGATTCAGCAGCTGCCTGATGGTCTTTTACAATCTTTTGCTTGTTTTCCTGTGGTAAAAATCTCAGCTGCTGGCATTGTGCTCTGTGAGTGGTATCACCCACTACTTTTTTGTTATTCTTATACTGTGAAAAGATAAGTTCTTGGAAAAGGACTGCAAGATGATGATTAATGCCTCTAGCTAAAAGAAAAGTTTGCTAATTCATTTCATAGTGGAAGGATTTGGACTTTTGGATAGTCATTTCCCAGTATAGTTCTCTTTCTTTATTCCACCAAAAACCTGAGTATCAAATGTAGTTGATAGTCTGACCCTGCGTTGCTCCTCAATGTAATAATCAAGTCCATGATATACAGCCGAGGTTAATTGTTAAAGAGTAACTTCTCTGCTTCAGATTTTGAAGCACAAAATGCATTTTGCACTGGATAGAACAGCTATTAGGACTACTCAGCCTGACTGTCCGTGGCACTGGTAAAGCGCCTTTAGACTAACAGCATCTGATGTGTCTGGTGTTGAAGCTATGACTATTAAAGTCTCTACTAGCTTAATCCTGCAGAACAGGTGCAAGGGAGAAACAGGTAAGAGTGGTTAGGACTGGCACAGGTGGTCAGGATCTGTTGGTAGCTCACCCTTTAAATAAAAAGCCATAGCTTAACATATTGCAGTCACAAATGGCTGTAGAACATGTGTGGGGCAGCTTTTTATATGAATGAGAATTAGACAAGTATCTCTTGAAAGGTGAATTTTCTCTTAGTCCGTCAGAAATAGATCAGTTTTTCAAAGCTGGTGTATGCAGAGCAGGTAGCTGTAAATCTGCATTTATGAGGAAAACAAGAATGAAGGACCTTAACTCCCATTTTTTTTTTCCTTACGTTAATGTAATTGGATTTGTATAATGTATAAAAGCAAATAGAAATAGATTGCTGGGGCTGAAAAGCAGCAACTGCTTGAGCAATGGTTTAGAATTAGTGTGAACTACAATGGCAACTGTTTGTACTGTGTTACACAGCTAGTATTTTAAATGCTTTAAACCTCTTACTGGTCAAGGTGCCTCATGGCTAGGGACAGATTTGCAACAAGAGAAGGAACACCCAGTTGTATTTCAAAACTTTGGGCTTTAGAAATCTCTTTCCATGACAGGGTGATGTGATGTGATACACTGCTTAAAATAGCTCCTCTTCAAATGTGAGATGGGATTAGGTGATGCCAAAGGCTCCTTTTCAACAACCTTTTCTATGTGGTTTTTTTTTTTTTTCTAAATGTCTTAAACTGATACTCCTCAAGACTGTAATAGCTTTTCATATCTGTAAGAGTAATGTTTAAAGATAGGGGGAAAGTACCAGACTTATCAAAACATTTGATAAGGAGAAAAAAACTAGTATTTCTGTAATATAACCTTACACAGCACTTTGTTGCTGATGTAGAAAACGTCTTTTTGAAACTTAGATTCTGTTCTTTGCTTTGGTATTTGTCTGGAGTGACTAGCAGGTCAACCCCCTAACTCATGCCTCAGTTTCTTTATGTACAATTGTCTAGAATAATTGCAGATGGGTTTCAGGAGTCCTCATGTTTCTATTGATACACGAAAATGGACATTGGAAAAGTTAGAAGCAAAGAATATTATGTAAGAATGTAAGAAAATCATAGTTAAAATACTAGTAGCAATTCACAAAAATTTTGCAGCAGTGAATGCACTGTAGGATAATTTGGTCGACTGTATTTCTATACAATTGTGGTATTAAAAGATGGATTTCTATTAATTGAATCACCACCATGAGATGTTTAAATCTTTTCCTCTGGTCTTGGCAGGTCTGCTGGGCCATATCCTCAACAGCACTGAAGGCAGAGTCAATTTATAGTGGCTATATATCTACAGTCTCTCAGAACAGATGGTCTTTCAGGAAAATCATGCAAGGAGGTGCTATGTGGTAAGAGCAAGTGAGATCTGTCTCTTTAAGCACATAAACATTATAGTTGTATTAAATACTTCAATAAAAAAAATGCTATTCTATAGTTAAAGCTGAAATGTGAAGCATTCATTCTTCATTAAGAGATTTTGAGTAGTATCTTTCAACTTAAGATCTAAACTTAATGGTTTGCCTAGGTGGTGCAGAAATAATCAGTCAAAACATAAAAGCTAATGCTGTGCATGTGTTATTTTAGCTGCTGTAGAAGCCAGCATTATTATTAAATTTAATGGCTTCTCTCCAGGACTTCAAATTCTATAGCATTTAATTACTTCCTTGTGTGGTTTGCACCACAAAGGTACAGCTGTTTAAACACTGTTGATAAATAAAGGGGAGACCTTTAAAACTGTGAGATGCAGAGGCTATATCTCAGTTTTAAACAGATCGCTCAGGTCTGATTAAAATGCAATGAATAAAACTGTCCTTATTGTAGAGTGTGCTGGCAGATGCCAGCAAAGCATCCTTCTGTGTGGTGAAACATGGACACTAGCGTCAGTGCTCAGAGCACAGCTGCAGCTCCCTGGGGCCAGGCAGGATTTGAGGGAGAGGTTTCTGGAGGGTTGGGAGGCATTCATCTCTACTGTGTTAGGTGCGCTTATCTACCCTGTTGCTTGTGAGCACACAAGTGTCACAGCTTTGGACCCCACCACCCAAGTTCATTAGTTTAAAGCATGATTTAAACTAATCGGCCAAGTCAGCCGATCTGCCAGCAAAGATTCGCCTTCCTCTTTTAGACAGGTGGATCCCCAGTTATCTGTATTCATCAGATAAGGTCCTATCATCATAGAATCCAAAGCTCTAACAATGACACCAGCCACAAAGCCAGGCTTTGATATGCATGATGCCTTGACCTGCACCCCTATCTCTGACTCGCAAGACAAAGATCACTCAGCTGCTCTCCCCTGAAGGGGGATGCTCCCAGGGCTCTAGGGTCCTGCATGATCCTGCCCAGTGAATGCTTTACGGTGCCACTGGTGCCCTTCCCACACTTAACTGCTGCAGTGCCCCCCTCAAATGGCTGCCACTCCCTGGGGGCTGACGATAGTTGGCTTCTGGCAGATCGATCCAGCTCAGGGGCTGTGGCACTCTGGGCTTTTGAGGGACCTGCTTCTGGCCGGTCCCTCACTCTGCACATGGCATCCGAGCATGCTGGTGGATGGGGAAATCTCCTCACACCCGCCTTGGTCACTCACACACCTCGGGCTCCTCATGGCAGCAACACATGGCAGCTGCTGCTTGAAGCATTGGTTTCCTGTGGTTGAAAGAACCTGTAAGTGATAAAAATTACATCATCAATGGGTTTCTGTTAGTCTTAAGGGTAGTTAGCCATTCCCTGGTTTAATATAACCACTTTTTTGAATTGTGTATTCTTGCTTGTCTGCCCTTGGGAACAGCTTTCTTGCAATTAGGTTTATAGGTGTCCCTAAGGTAAAATCAAGATAGCCCCAGTGACTTAATCTGAGCTATGTAAAGACTGGCATAATCTCACCATTTCTTGGTCTCTGTCTCCCATGGCAGTTTTCTTTAACTTCTTGTAGGACCTGTGCACTGTCCAGCAGCTTATCTGACTGCTTGCCAGTGATGTGTAAAGTACCATATAGGGCTTGCTTTACCTAGAATTAACAGTAAAACAAATATGCTTCCTTTACTGTAGCTGCTTCTGCAGAGGTACAGCAGGGATTTTTTTCCTTTTCACTTTCTAAGGGAAACGAATAAGGCACTCCTTCACTTGCTCCTGTTTTGCAGAGGATGTTAGGCTGATTTATTTCCATAAAGGTGAACACAAGAGATTATAATTCTGTTGCTTAGAAGAATACACTCTGGAAGTTTAGGGCATTAACTAGATGAAGGCTAGTGTGATTACACAGCATCAATACTCAAATGAGAGAGACAAAAGGAGCGTAAGGTGTGAAATGCCTTTGCATGCCAGGTTTGGTTTTTTCCCCTGACCTTCCCACCTTCTACTTCAGTGTGTCTTTAAAGATATTTATTTCACCATAGCTACATTCTGAGCATAACACATCAATGAAATAAGTGATACTAAGAATGAACAATGGGCACTTAAGGGGGTTAGGAGTCTTTTACCTGAAATACTAGACTCATTTTGAGGCGGATATGAGCAGGTATGCATTAATCTTTTCTGCTGTCCTCTGGCAAATTTAAAACTACTAACCCACAGCCTGCTTTACATAATAGCAGATAGTCAGATGTTAGTTGTGGCTCCAAAACCTCTATTTTATTCCTTGGATTAGAGACTGCCTATAGTATGTTCTTGAAATTTCTGCTCTCTCTAATATAAATTGCTTACACAGCGCTTAGGCACCTGTGATAATGCATGTATAAACAAAACTAGATAGCAGCCTTGCCTTTGCCATTTGCTAACAGGAACAGGAAGAGGCTAATAAGCTAGCTATGTTTGTTAGACACCGAGTGGGTTTCTATAATTGTGTCATAAAAGGCTTTGATGGATTAGGACATACCTTTCAATCCCATGTAAAGATGAACCCTTATCAATTATAAGACACTCTCACAAAAGGCAGAGACAGCTTCTTTCTGTTTCATGACTGAAGGAAATAGGATCTCTTCCTTTCAGGGATGATGCTTGGAGGAAAGTGAAATTGCTGAAAACCGGTTGGGATCATATGCTTTATTTCCGCTGAAGTACCTGTGATAATAACTTACCTGCACTAAAGGCAGTGAGGTTCACCTCCTGCTTTGGATCTTGGTCTTTTCTGCGACTCAGGTAGTAACAGGCACCCCGGGTTACACTTTATTTTCTTCCTTTGGCTATGAGAAGATTGTTTTCTTCTACAGAGGAATGTTGTAGCTCAGTTATTTCTACTTTGGTTGGTTCCAGGTTGACCTAAACTGATGACCTTGCTTTCAGACTACCAACTCTTCACTTGGTTAAGCTGGTTATCTGACATTAGTGTGTTTATTTTTGACCTGACTTCCTCTTTACTCCTGCAGTATAGACAAAGAATATTGCTTTTGACTGATGGGCTCCACGTATCATACATGTGGATTATGGTAGTATCTGTTGGCCCTAGTTATGATCAAGGTTCTGTTGCATTAAGGTTTTTAAAGCATGAAGCATGACACCACTCCTTCAGAAAGATACAAAGCAGACAAAGAAAAGGTATGTGATATACAAGCAAAGCAAGGGCTACAAAGTGTGAAAGGGAAACAAAGCTTTTTAAAGGAGAATTTGCATGAGGCTGTGCTGAAGCTAGAGCGGTAAAGAGGGTGCACTGAAGACAGCAGAGTTTATAAAATGGAGATGCTAGGTGGACTGGAAGGATATTCAGATGGCAGTCACCATGCCTGAATGGTGGCTGAATGCTACAGCAGTTTTTATTTCTTCCAGCCATCTAGTTTGTGCCTTTGTCTTCTCACGCTCCTTTAGTAAGTAGCATTTCTAGTATTATGATGATAATGTAAGCTTTTGAGCTGACTATCTCTGAAATCACTTGATAAGATTTCTTTTGACTTCACTGATCAAGATCTTATTGTAAACTGGAATAATACTGGAAAGAGGAACAAAAAAACCCCAACGAGTTTAGTGAGAGCCAATTGCTGCATTTTTCAAGCTGCTTGTTTTGATTTGTCAGTTACTTCCTTGCAATCCTGTGCTTTATCACTGTTCACAGATGTGCCAGTGAATTTGGGAGATAGTAAGAGTGGCAAAGTGAATTTTTGTTCAAAGACCAAGGAGAAGAGAGCAAAGGGCAGCTTTATAAGGCTGAGCTCCTTCAGACACATGCCTTGGTAATACAAATAAGTTTATTTCAATGCATGACAGCTGTTGCTGCCAAAACTCTGAAGTCTGTTCCTAGCATGAAATCTAATGATGAATGAAATTAAGGCTTTGGAACTGCCAGTCCATTATTAGGCCTCAGACACAGATGGTGGGATAGAAAACACCACAAACCAGAAATTTTTAGGAAAAAAACCCCAACTTTGTGGAAAATAGTTTTCTTGGTGGTCCTATGTGACCTTTAAACCTGGAGAAGGCAGGAGATTTCTGTATCCTTACAGAACTAATAGGTGCTTTAAATAATTTTCCTGTGTGCTGCTTCTGCTTTCCCTCCTCCCCCCCAAGGAATCAAAGTGAACTAGATTTTTAACATTTAGAAAGAAGATTTTCATGAAGCTGGTCTCTGCTGGTCCATATTTATGCATGTTCTTACTTATACTGGTTATTAAAAATTTACAAGGATGCTCAAGTGGAAGGAAAGAGCAAATAACCTTTCAGTATCTTCTTTCCTTTTTTTCTGCTTTGTACTTGTCTGGTTGGGGTGGGGGACAATTAGTTGGAAGTTTTTGTGGTGGAGACAAGTGTTACTTCACTGGAAATGGCCTGTATTAAAACACAGCAAGGGAGGAGAACAGGGTGAAGAAAGCAAAAACTAGTTGTCCTCTTGCCTGAGGTTTAGTCACGTGGTAGGAGAAGCAGACATATAACATTAACTACATCTACTGGGAGCTTGAGTGGAGTCATTTATTTATTTTATGACCAAGGGTGCTGAAGGAAGAACCTAATCACTTCCTGTACTGGTTATATTATAAACCCCTGTCCCTGTCTATAAAACAGATGTGAATACATCCTTGTCCTTTTTTTCTCTGATCCTTATTTATCAATCTGTTTTGCCTCCAGCATGGAATCATCAGGGCCCTGAGAGCACTAATGGACCTTAATTGCACAGAGCATCCTCAGCTGGCCTCCTCCCACCTGCTGGGTGCTGTACAGGGGGTTCTGAGACAGTCTGAATAATTTGTAAGGACAACATAGACATTCCAGAAAATTATCAATCACAAAAGCTTGCTAGTTCCCTATAATATTTAGAGAACATTTAGCATAGTGTTTCATTTTTAAGAAAGGGTATTTGAAGGTAACAAGCTTTCTGACTGACATCTCCTATTACTTAGCATTCTTTGGCTGAAGTACCTTTTGCCTGGTTTCTATACTCCAAAAGATATTCTGGATGATCTCTTCAGGGATGTGTATCTTTGTGAGGCTGTTGTTATCAAGCACTTGCATTGCAAAGTGTTCAGTTTGTCAGCTGGCCTTGAGGTCAACATGAAACCTGCTGTAGAGATGTGCCAAGCAGCTTTATAGTATTACAGTCAAGGTCTGGATGTTCTCTCTGTTACAATTTCAAAAACAGGTCTGTTTTCCCTGAATTTGGTTTATGTGTTTTTTGCACTAACTTGATTTTCCTATAATCAACAACTTGCTGAAGAAAAGTGTGAACCAGTTTCAAGCTTTTAATTGTAATTCAAAATCTGGGTCTTGAAGTGAGCCAGCCTGAAGTCTGAAAATGCTTTCTCTGACAGAAGCTCCTACTCCAAAGAATCAATTAAAAATATTAAACTAAAATGTAACCTTTTAAGATGGCTTAATGCCTTGTAAAATATAACTAAATGCACTTTTAAGTACTGAGTGTATTGCTTCAACTTTTTATCACTTTAATATATAATGAGATAACATACAGCACATGTTTTCAGAAAAGCATGTATTATGTATTTTAGTGCCGCGAACTAGTCTTGTGCAACAATGAAAATAGTATTTTACACTAATCAGCTTGAGCACTGATGTCATCAACATACTAAATTCTTCATCTGGTTCTGCTTAACTTAGTCTTGACAATAGCCAGCAGTTGACCTTAAACCTAAGCACCCTTCACAGTACCTAGCACATGGCCTGGGCTGCCTTCAAGGACTAAAAGAGGGTGAAAATGTTTTGAATACTGTTGTCTGAGCTGCACATAAATGAGGAAACGTTGTTATAGCTGCAATATGAAGGTTACTTTGAAACCTACATGCAACTGCTATCATTCTGATATATCCAAGTCCAAACTCAAATTAAGAAGTCTTTATGAAACCATGAATGGCATATTTTGTGCCCTTGTCCACTCCTGATGGCACAACAAAAGTACAGGACCAACCAGCACAAATGGCTGGCTAGTAAACCAGAATGCTGAGATGCTTCTCAGGTTCTTACAGTATATTTGTTCTATCTTTGTTTTTGAGTAAGTAGTCTAAATACTTCAAAATACTTCTTTCATGAGGGAGATACTACAGTTTTAGAGCACATAAACTGAAAATTAACTTTGTGCTTAGATATGTTTAATGTGACCATGTAAGCAATATTCCATCACAGCCAGGGTCCTTTCAGTAGGCTGACATCAAAGCACTTAGGCAGGCACAAAGACTAAGAAAAGCTTTCCTCCAGAGGACTTAAAACAGCATGAGAAAAAACATGAGCTGCTTATTATCTACTTAGGAGTTTTCTATTTGTGTATGGGTTCAAATTAATTGGGAGCAATGTTTTCAGGCTTTATGTCTGCATCCCCATCCTGTGGATTGGGTAAGCCTTTGCTAAGGGGGAGAAAATGATGCTATTCATGCATGCTGCACCAACCCTTGTATGGTGCTGTGTAATCCTGCCTGTCAGTCTGTTGCTTAGGAGACTGTAAATCCATGTGGTGGGTTTACAGGGTATGGCTGTGCCAAAATGATGAGTTCTGGCCTTCTGATCTGTGTATGTCTGGGATGCCATCTGAATATGGTTTTGTGTTCTGTCAGCTATTGTATTTTGTTCACTACTGTATAATATTTTTCTCACCTGACTTTTATGATCCCGAGATGTTGAAACAATAAGTAAGTATAATCATTTTTTAGACCTTTCTTCTATATAACTTTTTTTTCAGAGGGAAAGATCTTTTCCAGAAAAATGAAAAAGATTTCCCCTCTGTAGTGCCTGCAGTCTTTCAGTAGTGGTTTGTTACTCTCTGGCCATTTAAGATTCTCTTCAAAGAAAAGACAGGATAAATTTGGGATTTTAATGCTTTCTATATGATTTTAAATGTGATAGCCGTTTTTTATAAAGCCTATAGTAATAGGCTGTTTTTTAATAGATTCTCTTTATAAACTTACTCTGGTTTGTAAGGGTTACACAGATGGAAAGTGTTGGTAGGGGGGAGGGTGATGATAACAGCATCATCGACTTTGTACTCAGCAGGTGTGAATCCAGAGTAACTTTCCTAATGCAACTAGATAATTTGAGATGGCTTCTTGTAAAAATTGAAACATAAAAATTGAAACAGAAGATTTTTTTATGGCCTGTTTTAATATGAGCCACCTAAGCGGGAATGCTGTTACTCCAGTCTCCAAAGAGTGACTGTTTATTGCCCCAGTTTGACAACTGGATGTTCAAATTCCTCAAAACATCTTAGATGTCCTTATCCATTAAATGAAAGACTGAAATTTGATCTCAAAAACTCAGGCAATGCAATAGGTGACACGCGTAGCTCCTGCCAATAACTGCCCACTTGATCAGATGTTTGACAAGCTTATTTGAAGGGTGAATAGATTTGGATGCACTGAAACTAATGTGAAGGATGGAAGTGGATGGTACAATACATCTCATGCTTAAAGTAGACCACAGAGAAGACAGCAATTGCTTTGGTTAAAAATTAATCCCATTGTTCAATTAACTGCCGTATTCTGGCCTATTAATGACATTAAAATAAACCAGATCATCCAGTTAAATGCTTACTTTACTCTGATCCAACGTTATTAAGGCTCAAGATTATCAGTAATAGGATGCTCAGGACTTGGATGTTAAACATAATTTAACCAGAACTCCAGAGTGGTAAGTGGTGGTAGGCAAGATTTTTAATTAAGAAGGATTTCAAGGTGTTACAGAAAATTATGTAGGAATAATCTACTTTCTTGTGAGGAGTTTCATGTCTGCTGTCTACATGTGGAGTTCATGGCATGGTAAGGATATTGGAGAAAGAACTCCTACCCATACAATGGCTTTCTAAAGCAAGAAAAGTACCACGTCAACAAAGGGAAAAAATTGTTATTATAAATGTGTTTAATAATAAATACTTTTTTGGTTTTAACTTAAATTTATTGAATTATAAACTTGAAAGTGTCTTTCTTTCTAATCCCCTTTGAATTAAGAAAGGAGATTTGGAAAGGGGATTAAAACACACGTGTATGTTTCACCCAGCTGTGCATGTTTTGCATAACGATCCTGAGGGTGGGACATTGTTCTGTCATCACCCAGGTATGGTGGCAGTGGGAATGGAAATTGATGTTATCTGGCACAGAATGCAACTTGTAGCTGTGGAGAGAAACATGAGGGCATAAACGTTGGGCTGTTTCTGATCTTCCATGGGAGAAGTTAGAAACAAACTGTACCATTTGATCCAAGATTGAAAAAGCAAGTCTCTCCATTGTCTGTGAGTAACCATGAATCTTTAATCCTTACTGAAGTCCTGACACATTTCTGGTAGAGTTTCATGGGGATATTTTGATATCTGATTGGTTCTGGAAGATTTAATAGTCAGCGACATATCCTATTTTGTTTTTTCATGTAGCCATCAGAGCAGATACAACTGTTGCATCCAAGCATTCTTCCTCAGCTGCAGCCCCCCCATCGTTAGGTGCACATAGCCTGCAGGGATGATGTATCACAATGCTGTTGTATGGAAGGAAGATTTTTGTAGATCTGTCTTTTGCCAAATCTTATTTATTAGATGTCACCTGCAGGGGGCTATTTTGAAGCTGCCATATTATGGCAAGAATCTAGTTCCAAAGTCCTTACAAAAGCTAGCGATGTGCGGAAACGAATTCTACAACTCGAGGAGAGTTACAAAGCAGGTATGTTTATTGCGGCGCCAGGCACATGGGGGATCGCTCCTCCTAACTTGCACACCGTTTCAACAAGCAGTCCGATATTTGTTATACAAAATCATGCATATACATAAGGTTTCTGAACATTCAGAATCTCCTCCCTCTGGCGCCTCTTCAAGATGTACTTTTCATCTTCTTGGGCAGTTACCTGAAGTTCTTGTTTATCTTTGCATACATTAGCAGTCTTTGTTATTTAGTTTCTGTTCTCTGAAAACATCTGCTAGCTAACGATTAGTCCTTCCTTATTGTCCACCCTAAACATGTCAAGCTAACACGTGCCCGCTGGGCTGGTTTTAATCTATATCAGCATGATCCCCGGGCGGGGGATCCACCTTCTTTGGGATGGGGGCCATGTGAGTAGGAGGTCGCTGATCACCTACTACCACAATTATTTTACCTTGGTTTATTTTCTTTTAGCAGTTCGCATGTCCTCTTCAGAAGGCTCCTTATTTACATTCTTGTTGAGCTCATCTCCATCGGTACTAATTGTCCCTTCTCAAAGTGCTAAGTGCTAAGCTCCCGGTGTTGATGTTTCTGTTGCTATGCAGCTTCTGTCTGCAGCAGAGTTCCAGGTTTTTCACTATATCACTAGAGGCCTTTGCCAATACCTACAGCCTGTTACAGTACCTCTTGAAGAACTTTGTGAAGGTTTGGGATCATATCTCTAGAAACTCAAATGTCTCAACAGTTCTAGACAAGGTTATCACTTTGGTTTATATGATAACATGTGGTTTGCAATTAGATTTTGAAATGTAGGCAATATAGAAACCACCATGCAAAAAGATTATTTCTCTCTCTGCTCCTAGTACAGAGCAGAGTAAGTTTATAGGGAAACCTGAAGCTATAAACAATGTGCTATAAACAACAGAGTCTGCTTGCAATGTTTGTCAGTGAACATAAAACAATAATAAAGAAGAATGAAATATTTATAAGCTTTTAGAAGTAATTACAATGATGAGATGCAGAGTTTAATTTGGAAGCAATAGCAAAATAAATGAAAAATTAATTTTCCATACCTATTGGTTCATTTTCAGACTTATTAAAAAATAACTTGTCCTCCTAGTAGCAATAAGATGTGCCAAATTACCTGATTAACGTAAACTTACAATTCCGTTCTCCTCCCATGAAAGTAATTTTACAAGTGTGTAAGTTGTTTGTTGTTCCTTTTTTTTTTTTTTTTTTTTTTTTTTTTTATCAGAGCACGTATGAAAAGAGATCCGAGCTTTTACTGCTGACTATATTGCCTTTCATTGGCAGGACTGGCATTTTATGTTCTCTTGCAACATGAATAGACTTACAGAGCCTGTGTTTTCACTGTGAGGAAGGCATACATTAGAGGGCTTTAAATCAGAAGATTAGTCTTACATTGGCTTGCAAACTAAGGTGAGCTAACGGAATGCAACAAGTATTCCATTAAATTAAACATAATAGAACTCTCATATAAATAGCATTCTGAGATAATTCCCATTATTTTACTCATTAAGACACTAAAATATATTAATATCCCAAACTTCTGTTTTATCATGGTTGTGAACTGGTTGAGCTGAACTGCAAAATCACTTGGGAATGGTCTGACTCTGCTTACACTGAACGTGCCTACTTTCAGTGGGAGCACAGTTAGGTAAAAATATAATCTCTTGGCCAGTCTGTCCTTGAAACTTGAAATTCACTGTGAGTGTTGTTTTCCTAGAAGAGCCTAACAAAAAGGGGTCATTGCCAAGTTTAAACTGAGAGATTAAGTAGGATGCAAACAATGGGTAGGCACCATCCCGGCATTCTACAGGAGATGAAATTCAGCCCCTGAACTGAAACAACTGTCCTTGATATTTCAGTTGCTTATTTATAAAGTGGATACAATGAAATAAACCATCTTTACATCTGAGTGTTATGAGACTCAGCAGGATGCATCCAAATCCCGCGGCTCCTGGGTGGCACTTGGTGGAGACTAGGCTTCTCAGCAGGAGACCTCACAGTTACTGTACCTCCAGCTGCTTCAGGGCTCAGTGTGTTTTGCTGTTCCACAAAGGTGGAAACGGTAAAGTACAGGTTTCTCTGTTGAGATTGTAGGCCACACCAACATGTGCACAGGTATCCAGATATAGATAAACAGAGTTGTAGCTGCTATCCCCATGTTCCTCCCAGCTACAGCTCCCTGTTTGGTTCCAGGTAAGCACTGATGTTATGTTTTCTTTGCTGTTACAAAGGATGCCTCTGTGAGAGGGTAAACAAGTGAGAGAAAGATCAGAGGGATTTTTGGGCTGTTTTTTTGTTAACTGGTATCACAGGATGTGTTTGTATCTCTGGCTCAGTTTGAACACTGGTGTCTCATTGCAGTGCCCTGGGATGCTCAACATGCCAGTTGTATTGTACTTAGCATACCTTACGGTCCAAGAAGAGATGCTGACTAGAGCTGGGCTAGCTGCTGAGAATGGTATTGTGTACGACACCTATGAAAGCCTGGCTGTTCTGTTTTGCTGTTGATAATATTGCATTTATTAGCAATGATTCCAAGCAGAAACCTCTTGAAAGCTGGTTGTGCAAGAATTCCCAAGGGCTCAAAGCAGTTTGTTACTCAGTTTGGCATACCATCCTTGTTAATGGCCTCTTAGATTTTAGTGAGTTGTGCTAATTGCTCTGTTTGGCTCATGATCGGTTTTGTGAAGGGTTGTGTGAGGAACCAACAAGGGACTTGAAATCTGAAAATGCTCATTTGGTATAAAGTGACTTCTGTCAAAAGAAGGGAAGGGAGTGATTATGGCCAAGACGAGTTGTTAAGTGATCTCTTCAGCTAAGTCAGAAGGTGAAACTAAATCAGGCTGACATTAAGCAAGGGATGTAGCAATACAGAAAAAAGAAGGCAGCTAGATATGTCTGTAGCACTGACTCTTCTCCCAGGTTGATCACTTTATCCTCCTCTAAAATTTATAACGAATGATCTGAAAGATTTGGAACCCATTCCGAGGTGAGTTTCATGCATAAAGTCCGGTGCTCCAACGCAAACTTATGGTGTAGGCTAATGTATGGGGGAACTGCCTGGTGTCAGGGATCCTTTTAGTGCAACATGCTGTAGAAACATAAAAATATAACAACTAACTATTCTTGCCATACAGTATTTGCATGCTAAGTAACAGGAAGCAAAGGCCTGACCAACCTTCTCTCCCAGAATACCAACAGAGAATTTATTTGTTATCATGCCATTTCTCCTTTTCTTTGCAAGAAAATGTTGGCATTTCCAAAATGTTTGTTTTTAATTAGAAACAAAAATACAGCGTCTGTCTCTGTAAATTTTCATTTTTTCGAAAAGAGAAGCTATGCTTCAAAAACAAAGAACTGGATGTTTTAGTTTTTAATTTGGAAGAAGCAGATTCAGCTTATGGTCAAGACAGCTTGGAGTCACAAGTGTGCAAGGAGCCAGGCAGCTGCTTGGCAAGCACACTGGCAGGGATGTGGCTGGACTGGTCACTGAGGCAGCCTGGGTGGCTGTCTGGTCCCACTTCAAACACAACTAAAATACTGGTAGAACTGGCGATTTCTTGCAAAGCGCTTGGATTCTATGAAATCAAAGCTTTTGGATGGAGAACTCTGTCAACTAAAATTGATGCAGTTTACTGTACAAATAAGCTATCTGCCTGAACAGTATGATAGTTAAAACAACATTTTTGTTTCAGGATTATTTCTGTCTTTTAGTATTTTAGGTAAGGTTGGGAAGTGTATAGAAAGAATAAACTGAGCAGAAATGGAAAACAGGATTAAAGGACCTGGTGGCACACGTGTGATGGAAAAAGCAGGTATGAATGGTGAATGAGCACTAGAAAGGAGAAAGCTTCGGGCTTTTGCAGTCTGACCACTGTTGCTGTTTAGAGCTTTACCTTCCACTATGGGGGACATGGTCTGAACAGTTGCAGAATTCTTGAAAGAGTTCCAAGACAGAGGGAAAGGTGGAAAAGATTGGAGAGAAGGTGTTGGAGGAGTATTGGATCATATTGTTAATAAGCAGGGGAAGAGGGTAAAGGGTTTTTCTAAGTCAAGAGTTCTGTATAGGGGATGTAACTTGTTTACAAAATCCCAGTTGTTACTTGCTACTTCTGCTGCTATTGAGGATAGTGAGTAGTGTTTTAAAGCTTTCCTTTTCTCCTGAGCTATATGTGTGTAGGAACTCCTAGATCTGGGAAGTGGGACATGAGCTGTATTAATCTGTGCTCGTCTAGAGTGAGACTCTTCCGGCAGTAGCTGCCTGGCTGTGCTCTTGCTGGCAGTCTCTGGGTTATTGAAGAGGAGCAAAGTTATCAGTCAAGCAGGTTACTTTGGTAGATGGTTAATCACAAGTGGACATGATTCAAAAAAGAAGGCCAAGCTGTGGAACTAAACAACTGCAGATTACAAGGCATGTATTTATCTAGCACCATTTAAAAAGCCCAGCAGTTTTATTTTTCCTTCATTGAGCTGCCTTGGCTTGTACTCATCCAGCTCTGAAAATATTTACAGCTGCAAGTTAGGCTGAGGCAAATGCCCATTCCTTTAGGACAAGGAGTTTTATTAGTAGATGTTTAATGTCTCTAGTTCTGGGTGTGGAGACTTGCACATCTCTGCAGATCAGGTTGGGGTGTCTTGAATGACTGATGCCTGTTAAGGTTCTTCTCCTCTATGTTCATTCTTGAATAATCAATGTTACTTGCTCAAACTAAAGCCTACTCTGTAATGTCAGTGATACCAATGTTGGGACAAAGATTAACTCCCTGTAACTGTCATATTCTTGGAAGACATACCTTATTGAACCCTGGAAATACTGGATAGTTTGATTAGATGCATTCATCCACAACTGACGGACCACTATTTCTGAAGCTTAGTCCCTATGCCCCTGACTGGAACATATGTAGGGATTTGCAGAGGGCTTCTTAGGGATTCACTGAACTCTGCAAGATACAAGGAAACTTATTTAACTCTAGAAGCATTTAAGCAGGAGAAAACAAACCTCATATTACCCTTTTTTAAAACTCTACTTCATATTGCCTTCTGTATTGGAAGAATAAGGTGAAGCAGCATATTGTAGTCTATATATAAAAGCACTAGGTTACTGTTATTAAAAAAAAAAAAAAGCCCAGATACTACACCAATCCTTCGATTATTTGTGTTGGTGGTTTTCATAAACTGAGAGAGAAAAAGGATCTCCAAACTGTCATGTTGAGTTGTCCTAATCTTTTTTTAACCTCATTGTTACAGCTGTAGGACCAGAATACATTGTACAAAATTGATGTGACAATGTGGAATATGGATTTAGAAGAAACAAAGGTTATTTACAAAGTAAGAATGCCCTTAAAAAAATAATCTATAATGAAATAATTTTGAAAAAAGTTGTTTGGAATTAAATCAACCTTTAAATTTTAATAGGTAATCATTCTTGGCATCAGTAACAGTATATAACCAAAATCACTACGTCCCTCGGGGACAGAGGTACATCTGGATTTAAAAAAGGTGCAGCAAATATTTTGTACTTTAAGGAAAGGCAATTACCCTGGATCAGGTAGAAGAGAAGTACAAAGGTTTTGGCAGTGTAAGTAGCAGATTTGTGCATACAATCAATATAGGAAAGGTTATTACTTTTTGTTAGGTGCAGGGGGTGGAATATAGAAAGAAGCTTGTGAGTAGCGTGCACTGGGAAGTGTCCTGGGCACAGTGCTGGCCGGCGAGCAGGAGAGGGCGGCAGAGAAACAGGAGTGCTATGTGCAATTCCTGCAAAGGCTTCGAAACACCACTTAAAAATTTAAGAGGAGCGAGAGCACATCGGAGCTCTCGGAAACAAAATCCCCTTCAAAAAAGGCAGCTTCATCGGTCTTTTTTAAAAAGTCCGTAACACTTTAAAAATGTCAAATTCCTGTGGCAGCCCCGAAGACACTGTGAAGCAGCGAGGCAGAGATGGCAAGATGAGAAGGGAGGACGTGGATGATTCTCAACCTGAGGGGAAGAGGTTGAAGCTGGGGAATGAAGGAGGAAACATTGGGAAGGACAGAGGAGCAGCAGCAGAAGAAATAATGCCTTGTTTAGGCAGAGAAGAGCCCGTGCCCGAAGGAGGTGGTGAAGGCAAAAGTGTAAGTAAGGATCTTCAGTGGCTCTGAGCTGGGAAAGGGGGAAGGGCCGTGAGGTTACCTTTGAAATTATTTGTCATCCTGAAGTTGTAATTGGGCATCAAGTAGTGTAGGACAAATGCAATCAAGTGTCCCGTCTCACTGAGATTATAAGAATGTTACTCTTCAGTTTCTTGTCTTGGCTACATGCTTTTTAGTGCAGGAGTGTGTATTTTCATTTGGCTCTCACTGCTAGCTGCTTGCAAAATGTGTATGTCAGAGAAGTGATTTTTTTTTTTTGGGGGGGGTGGTGTGTGTGAGGGGAGAAGGAATATTAACTGCTAAAGCTTGTTTTTCAGCTCCCTATATGTATTTGGAAATTGGATAACAGTTGGTACATTGAATTGGACATTTTGGGTTGCTTATCAGCCTGTCCATTCAGACTTTCAACTGCATTTATGTTGTGGAACACTATTTTACAGCTGGGTGTGAGGGCACAGCCTCCAGGGGGAGAGGACAGTTGGTGGTTAGAGATCTCATCTACTGAGAGAGCAAATGGCATCTGTGAGATTTTGCAAAATAGAACTGCTGGACAGTTACCTGTATAAGTATCACCATCACCAGATCTTTATATGAGGTTAACTTTGTCAGTGTTTTCTGACTGGTTATTTACTCAGCTGCTATGCCTGTCAGCAGGTTTCTGAGGCATAGCAGAAAACGGGGGGGAGAGGGCGCCAACATATGGATTCCCAGCCAGCTGAAGCTTTTCCTCTCAAGGTTGCAATTTGGGCCCGGTACTTTTCCTGGACACATACTAGCTGCTTCCCTCAATCAGAAGTGGAGGGTGTGTGTGTGGGAACAGTGTCTTGGGTGTAGATGTTTCCTGTTTAAATTGTCATACAGTGAGAGTGTAGCTTCTAGAATTCACTGAACAGCTGCTGGAAATTTTAACGTACAGATTTTGTCTAGGAGTTTTCTGAAATGTATTTTTTTCTCTCCTGGGATTCATTTCCTGAATTAAGATACTCATCTTCGAATGAGGAGTCAAGTAGATGCTCCACAGTTTGGTAGGATTTAAATTTTTAAATAATTTGAAAGGCCGCTTACTCAGCTCATTGTGGTGGAAGGTCATCTCTAAATGCAACAGTTTTCCTGACTCACGAAACTATTTAAAATGTGTCTAGAGTGTCAGATCTCTTTTATCAGTCCATGTAACTGCATACAGTTGCACTTCGGTTTAAGTCTGTGTTTTGGGTTTTCAATGCTTACGAAGGCATGCTTTTATTTTTATTTTTTTTTTTAACTCTCAGATATGAAAGTAGCACTCTTTTTTTAATACCAGTTTTGGTAAAGATATTTTTCCCCCCAAAGTTATACAATATATGGACAAGTTAATTGGTCAAATCATAATGTTGTGGGTTTTTTTCTGAAATAAAGGCTTTAAATCCATTCCACTTCATGATAAATATTCATAACTGAATACTATGATTTGGGGTAAAAGTGTTTTTGATAGTATGTCTTACTATAATATTTAATTAGGAAGTTATTGAAAAATAAGCCTTAATTGAGTAAGTTTACTTTGTCTTTTAAGGGATCAGTTTTTGAATGTAGAATATACTAGAATGGTTGAGTACCTGAATCACTGGGCTCTGCCCCAGTTGTGAGGCTAGGTTTACTCCCTTATTAAATGTTCTGCAAGTACAGGAAAACTCTGTGGTGATGGATACCTGCCCTTTTGTTTTGTCCTCTCAAGGACCTGTGTATATCTGCTCCAACACTATATTCTGACTTTTTGTCAGGGGTTTGCTAAAAATAACGACAAAGCAATATGGTAGTGAGCAATTATGTCACTGCTTGTCTCGCCTAAAAAACTATTCTTAAATAGTTTTTATAATAATGTAACAGTTCTTATAATAATTCTTAAACAGAGTTTGATTCAAAATTCATTGGAGCTCAGTGAAGCTATTCTTTCCACTCACTTCAATGGACTCTTGCTTGGGATATTGCACTATGTTTTGTATAGAATTCCAATATTTTTTCCCCTTCCCATTTAAAGCAGTGTGTCTGAGTTGGAGACATTATTAGAAATAAATTATGTGACATTTGAAATTCTGTTAACATAAAACTCTTTCTGAAACGATAAATACTTGTTCAACTATTGCTGTAAGTGCCTGTCACCCTATAGAGAGCAAGTTGCTGGAAAAGATGGACTGTGTGCCCTTAGGAAACACTGGAATGACTTCATTTCTGTGCTTAGAAGAATCTTTATTTTAATAGGCATAGTGGTATGGGTAATCAATGCATGCATTGGAAGAACATTTCCTAATAGTCCATTATGTCTTCTATTTTAAAGAAGGACATTAAAAAAAATTATAGGCTTTGACTCATTTTTGGACTAGTAATAAAAAAATCAGCACAGTAAGTGTGCTATTTCTTTATTTATTCTACTGCTATTTGCCTGATTCAACATCCATTCTTAGGTTGAGAAGAAAGAAATCTACCTAGGTCGTCTGCTCTAACTCATTACTCCACAATGAAATCTTGTACTATGAGTAAATGCAAACACCATCTATATTTTATGCTTGTGAAATGATGTATAATACTTCTGGGCATTCACTTGGCATTGTGTATTTATAACAGTAGCTGCTGCTGTGCAGAAGTTGATTGTAGAAGGACATCTCTGCCGCTAGCTTCGCTGGACAGAGCTGTTTTGTTTGCCATGGGAATGAAGGGCTGCATTTGCCAACAACTAGTTTGCAGTGGTATCTGGAATGATTTCTTCACTTAGTACTAGTAGCTAGTTAATGTAGTAACCTGGGGTAAAACTGTAGTTGTTAATTTAGGCATCTATTAAAATAATTTCCTTCTTCCTTTCTCTTTTTAGTGCTTTCATTTACAGTGAGGAAACTGCACACAGGAGATGTGAATTACATAGTCTAAGGCCATGTAATTTTTTCCTCTGTAATATTTCTTTTTGGCATAGTATAAGAATGAAGTGTTTTGTTCAAACAAAATGGAATGCAATCTTTGTAGTAAGGTTCATCTTGAGAAATTTCTTGTTTGGTATAGATGGTGGGGAATTAGCATTTGGAAGAGCTGGTGAGTTACCCCTTTTCTTCAAAAGTTTGGGTAAAAATATTTAACCTGTGTCTCTGTAGATTTCAATCTACCTCTTGTTGGAGGATGACCATAACTGTCCACTACATGATGTCCTGTGGTTGATTGTCACCCTACCAATGCTTCAATACGTACTGGAAATTGTTAGTATAAAATAAAGTTTAGTGAAATAGCATGTGAAGAAGTAAGCATTCAAAGAATGACTTTTTCCTAGGCTGATAGATGTGTTCTTCCCCTAGACTGATAGATGTGTTCTTCCCCTGACTATCTTATATGAGTTATGCGTTATCCACGAGTTAGATCATCAAGCATGTGTACCCTTGTAATCCATGTATCCTTATACTTAAAGGAGATACAGTCTTGTTTGGTCTCTCTTTAACCAGCTGTTAGTCCATATGACCTGGTGAAGCTTGTTTGGATTTTGGTGCAAAGATACTTCTGTATTCATAATGCCTGCCTTGCTACAAACCAAACTTCTTTTCTCCCTAAAATTTTGTGCAAAATTTATAGAACAAGACCAAATTCCCCGGTTTGGTTTGACTTCTTTAGTGTTCATATAGCATCCAGCAATCTTAATTGATTTTTCATCTGTAATGTCACCTGTGCAGGAATGTGTAGGAGAAAGCATGAACTTTTATCCCTTCCGAGCATTTGTATCTTCTGAAACAACTTTCAGAAAAACTTAGCGAATTTGGGAATTAAAGCACTGTTTCAAATTTTTACAGAAATTGCCTTTTGAAGACTTTGAAAAGAGGAAAGTGTAGAAGTACAGTGAAGAAAAATTGCAGCTTTTCATTGTTAACATCAAAAGTAACATCTGTATTGCAGTTTTGGGACTGTCATGGTATAAAAGAAATCTGAGAAAAGAATATGAAACTTACTCTTTAATACTTTTGTAAGAAGAGAAAACTGGTTTTGCTGATCAGCTGTGAAGAACTGGCTACAGTAAACTTGTAGCATGTGACAAATCCAGCTTTCTAAATCTCAGATGTTAATAGATATTTTAAATACAGTTTAGATGGGAAGATGTGGTATACTGTGTGATGTCCTTGTCTTTGCATACAGAACAAATTGAACCTTGTCATTACTTCTTTGAAAAGTGCTGGGAGATCCACTCCTTCCTTAATCTTTAAAAGCAGGTATTTTGGGTCAGTTGGAGTACGGGGAAACTACCTTTCATATCTGATTAAAATTTTAGCATTCTTCTCCCGTGCTCATCACTGCCTGCATGAGGTATTTGGAATGAAGATGCGCCCTAGTCCCTGTGGCCTTTCCTCCTGTTCTCCACAGTGGCACTATCATGTCATACCTAGATACTAGAAGCCTGGGCTGGCCAGGCCATGGTTAAGAATGAGAAAAGCCTTCCCTCTTTCATTGTTCCCTAACATCTGTCTGCTGCTTCACATTAAACTTGTACTGGGCCCATTTGATAGAAACACTTTGCTTCAGCTCTTTACTGGTGTATTGGTATTCCCAAACTGTAGAAGAACACACCTTGGAAAGCTGAAAAACACCCCTTGGAAAGCTGATCATTTAAATTTCTCAGGAGGAGAGGAAGGATTTTCTAGGAATAAAGATATGAACTTGGAACTTAAAAGGCCTAATGTTCAGTTCAAGATTAAATTCACTCACGTGAGGCACAGGTCTGGGTTCAGGGTATCAAATTGAAAGCTCTACAGAGAGCGGGTGAGGATGCAGGAACTGAACCCTGCATATGGATTCACTGCAGAAGCTTTAGTATGTGCCTGTAGCAGCACGAGCTGCTGGCATGCAAGTACTTGAGGTAAATAACAAAGATAAAAGGAGGCATTGAATATGAGAATGGTGTTAATCTAGAAAATGAAATGCAAATTTATTATCTATTATGTTAGCTCAGGTAATAAAAGAAGTAGGTTTTGGCTCAATATCTCAAGTCTATTTCATGAAATATATGCATCAACATAGAGTCAAGTCTAAGAAGCGGATCTGACGTCTGACAGTTTGACCTTTCTGTGCATTGCCACACAACTTCGCACTGTGTTAATGCAGTTTCTCATATAGATTTTTTTTCAGAAAAAATTATTTGCTCTTTAAAGTTGGTTTATTAACAAGACTTGTTTGTGTGTCCATGGCTTTGTGCTCTTGATCATATTTATGAATATTACTTTGAAGGGGAATGATGTTTAGAGAGAGAACATCAACCCAGTTTGGGATGATGGGTCCATACTGGATTGAGAATCCAATTTCAGGTGCTGATTTTTGACTTTCAGGGTCCTAAGCAGATTGAAGTACTCTACTATCAAGGCTGCAGTTTAGTTTTTTCCCCTCCTACTTATAATATTGTTTAAGTCTATTGAAATCCTTTTGTCCTCAGAAGTTATGGAAAGGAATGGACCTCCTCTAGGAGGACACCACAGATCTGAAACATTTTGAATAGCATGATATTTGGAATGTGTTGTGTAAAGCAGTCTGTCTGCCATTCCTCTCTTGCCTTTTTTTGGATCTGGTTACCTAATTTAGAGGATAACAAAGTTTTAGTCTGTTGACTTGTTGAGCAAGCTGTGATATATGCTGGAATTAAGGTTTGTGTTGTTTTGATTTGTAACACAATCATATTGTGTGATCTAGGACAGAAGCATTTGTCTTTAGAAATGCAAGGAAAGGAATAATAATTCTTTAGAAGTGAGTGTTGGTATGATATAAGCTGCTGGAGTTACGTCCACGGGAATATTTGCTAAATGTTAATAAGGGAACCTTTGGTAGAAAGGTATGGATAAATGATCTTCAAAAATGAGTTTAGACTTGATTCCAGGTCTTAGAACAAGTCAATGGAAAAGTTCTCCCTGAAACTGATTCATCCTCCTCTTAACCTTCTGCTGGTTAAGACCCATGTTGGTAAACTGTGTCACTGGGACTTGAGGAGTAAGGAAGTGACTAGGACAACTAAAGGCAGCAGAAATAGACCCTTATGAATGACCTTATTTTAACATTTTTACTGTAGTTATTAGGACAGATCACTAGATGGCAGGGGGTAAGTGTACAAAACTAAAGACTTCATATAGACTGCCTGATTGTTTTGACATGGGAGAAATTTTGTTTTATTCAGTAAATGACTGCCTATTTTTAACATGCAATTGCAACCAAGGCATAAGTCCTTTGTATTTACCCATTGGCAGTTTAATTTTACTGATAAGGAGCATTCATGGAGCATTTCTATCTCAATTTGAATAATCAATTACCTAAAATTATAATTTTTGCAGAGTAATTGGAATATTACTTTTGATTGAAATTACAACCAAAATGTGTCAAAATCTTCTGAAGTGCAATAGAAGACATTTCTTATCTACAGAGTTGAATTAGTGGAGATATGAAATTAAGATAGTTATGCATTGCTCATATTTGCTACTGTCCTTCTCCTTCTGTAATGTGATAGAGGTTACTGTGCATTGAATAATCTCCCAGTCATTATGAAAAATATTTTTATTTCAGGTCTTTATGATTTAGAAAATAATAAAATTATTTACTTTCTGGGTGTTTGTTTTTTTTTTATATTTGCTGTCTTAATCATTAGCTTGGATTGAAACAATGGGGAGTATGCCATAGGAACAATGCAAAAATTGAAAATAGAAGCAAGCTGGTGCTTTACCAGCTTTCCCTTTCCTGTGGAGTGCTTAATGTTCAGACTCATTTGTGAGTGCATTATTACTAAGAAGTTGCCTATTCTGTTCCATTAAATTAGACTGTAGTATCTGATGCACTGCCACCCATGTAATTTCTCCCTCGAGAATGCGCTTAATGTGTTCTACTGCTTTGTCCACTATGCAGTTCTTAAACAGCCCAAGGAGTTATGCATAGTCTTGTATACGCTAGAAAGGAATTTATCCTTTAAATTAAGAATACAGACAGAACGTTTACTTTTGATAGTTGTCTTGTGCCCTGAACTCTTTCCTTCTGGCAACTTAAGCTATTATTAAAATGGACTTAACTTTTTCAATAGTTATGAAGCAAGCTGGTTGCTAACAGGAGTCTTCTAATAGCTCAGTGTAGGAAAATACAACAGTTGAGTAACCTAACCTAATGTCATTGACTGTAAGTGGTAGATAATGAAGTAATTCTGAATTAGTTGTACTGAGATTTAATTAATAAAAGTCTATCTAAGATTTACAAATCAATGAGAAGTGGCGGGAGAGGACATATTAGTAACTGCAGTCCTTGGAAAGGATACTTTCATTCTAGTCCTAAAAGCAAAACTTGTTTAAAGTGAAAAAGATTTTCTAAGCACAATAATTCTTATAAATCCATCTTTCTTCTACCTGCTATTTTCTTTTTGCATGCTTACAATATAATGCATTTCAGCCATATTATACCAGCCATTACGTGGAGTTGTGTCTGATGATAGTGCTACAGATTGCAATGTTTCTGTTCTGCTGTCTCAGGTACTTGCAAGGAAATGTAAACCGTGTTGTGTATCCTTGTGCTTCAAATGTTACTGTGTATTACAGATCATTTAGAATCCCTAGGAAATAACACAACTCTGGTACTTGTTAAAAAAAAAATAATTCTTTAACTAGTTGGCAACTGGACAGACAAGTCAAAAGGTGAGGGAAAAGAGAAGCAGGTACTTGTCCAAGACTATATAGGAAGTCATTATATGCAATGCTCAAGCTGCTCAGGTTTTAGGCCTCAACTGTTAAGACCTGTGGTCTCCAAGCTGTGACTCAGAGATAACGTCTGAAACCTGTAGTAATTCCTCATTGCTATAAGAAAGTAAAGGCTGCAAAGGGAGAGTGAAGATGAGTTATCTGTGGTGTATTACTTGCTCAGTGTTGTTGCCTGAAGGCTGGCAAGAATTGTGCAGGGTCATAATGGCCTTTAATAATTGAGCAGGGACACCATAAAATCAGCCATCTCTAGCGTAAACTTAAAGGGCTTTATGTTTTCCCAAGGTCATAATGACCTTGAATAGATGAGCGAAGACAACATAGGATCAGTCATTAATGGCATACACTTGATGGGCTCTATATTTCCCCAGCCTCTGTCATTATTTTGATGGTATTGGTTACCTTTGATAGTAAGGAGATGAAAAATCTTCAAGTTTTCACAAAGTTTTTTTTATTGTTAATGTCCATGAACAGTGTGGTAAATCCTGTTTTAGAGAAGCAGTGTTATCTATTCAGTCTCCTTGTTCTGAAATTAATGATTAGGGATTTTAGTAAGATGGTATTCACAAGTTTTCTCTAAGATGAGGATTTCAAATAACATGTGTAAACTCATAGCCATTTAAAATTCTTATTTCTGTATTTGCTGTAAGTCAGAATGACTGCAGGTGTTGGAAGGCTGCATAGCATGGACCATCTCTGAGATATCTAAAGGTAAAAAATGCGACGTATTGTCAAATATTACCCTGATGATGATCTGTGGTTTTTAAATGCTGGTTGTATCTTTCTTATTGATATTCTTGTTGAGACCTGAATCTGATTTAGTGCTTTCTGTTGAACATTTGTTTCTTTTAACTGGGGCTTAGCCTTACTAGTGCAAACACCAAATAAATATGCATAGCCTTAAGTGAACTCATGGCAGGATAAAACTTGCATAAACAGCAAGGATTGAATTTCATCCAGTAAATTTTTCTAGTTTACAACACAGTGGTTCAGAGTAGATTTCTTTGCCATCCTGTTTGGTGAGCACTAATTATGTGCTTTGTGTGGGTCAAAAAAAATCAAATTATTGTATATTTATTATGCTAGTTCCTATGTTGCAATATCCAAAGTCGCTACTCTATGACTGGGTGTGATAGGCAAGCCCTTTTTGGAGTCCCAGCAAGAATAAGAAGTGTTTGGCAGTTTCTGGTAAGGTATGGTAACTGTACTTTTATGGTTGAACAGGATGGAAAGTTGTGCTGGAGCTACTTACAGGAAGAACAACTGCTCCTGTACAGTGACAGGCTTTTTGCTAACACAGGATTAGAATGATAGGGGAGAAACAGGTCCTAGCTGAAGTACACTGGAAGAAGGATAGAAAAAAAGAGAGACGGTGAGACAGGCTGCATAATCTTATTTTACATTTAAATCTATCAGTCTCACTTAAGTGTACATCCCAGTTCCACTTATACTATGTAGGCTTTGGCAAGCTTTTTGTTTAATCACGTGTCTTAAAAAGTGTGGTTTTTTTTTTAATTGAATTGCTATAATGTATATAAATTTATGTCATAGTATGAATGTTTGGTTTAGTAGCTGAAATGTACTGTGTATTCAACACATAATATTTTCAGTGAATGTTATTTCCCAAAAAGGCTAATCACAAAAAATATAAATGGTTTTAGTATGTAAAATTACCAACCGTCACCACACTGAGATTATATTAGTTCCTTGAGTTGGGCCATAACTAAAAGGAAAGCAAGCATTCTGATCAATAATGGACTGGTGAAGTAACCTCTATTCTGAGATGCTGAAAGGTTTTTTTTTTTTGCTTTAACTAAAATATATATTTCAACTAAAACCCCTAATCTTTTCACTGTCTCCAGAGGGCAAAATCATTGACTTTTGTGTGAATTAAAAGAGTCTATATAAAATGGAAAGAATGCTACTTGAGCAATTAATCAGTTTTTACTTAATTTAAAATAAATAATGATATTGTAGAAAGCTGTTGCATTAGATTTTGAAAAAGACTGATTCTTGGAAAAGCAACAGAACAAAATTTCTTCCTCTCACTACAGGTTGGTTTCCAAATCTTGCAGGCACAATAGCTTTTGGTTATGTGACAAGATTTTCTTCTGATGTCGCTATGTAAGCACATGTTACACAACGGGATGACGTTCTTGGCCACTAATATATAGACCCTTGTTAGATTTCAAGGCTAGAATTGACTGTCAGACCCTGGTTTCTGTTAAAACTATACCCTCATGCTGCTTTTGTCACAAATGGCTTTGTGTGTGTTCATATGGCAGTGCATTTCTGTCAGACATGCTCGGAATTTATCACTGCTTTTGATTTGGTTTAAGTTGTATGAAAATTACCAGTTACTTGATTTGTCCCTACACACTTTCCTCAATTCATTGAAAAAAAATCACTGACTAATATTCATGGAAGAACAGATCCTTGTGCGGCATAACTCTAGAAGCATCTTAATTGGAGTGACCCTGCTCTTTTCCTCCCCTCCCCCCCCCCCCCGCCCCCCCGCTATGTTTAAATTAATTTTAGTGTGCTATATAGCTGTGCAGTTAAGCCAATCTGGATATGTATGTTAGTACTTCAGAGTGGTAGATGTATATTATAAATAATTGTTTTTACAAACAGAACTCCAAAACTTCAATCAAAAATCATTTCAGGTTGGACTGTAATTATTTTCCATAACACACCATCAGTTGACAGTAGTCATTCTGTTACGTAATCCTGAGCTCTGTTCTAATTTCCCTCATTGTCCTAGATCAGTGCAACATTAGGCAGCCACATTGTACCCTTACAATATGTTGAATGGTGATTATTTAAAAAAAGTACTTCATTAAATAGCAGAGCCAAGAAGATAAACTAAATTAATATCTTTTTATTATCTGTTGACAGATGAATTTTGCTCCAAAGATTACTTTCCAAGCTCCTTAATATTCCTAGTTGATGGGTCAGTTTGGACAAAAATCCAAATATATTTGTCACATGTGACACAAACTACTGTTTGGTGTCTCAGGACTCAATGTCTATAACCTTGTACATAATGTACATAAGGCAGCTGCTAAAGATGTTCCTTTGGGGATACAGTGTATATAGTGTACAGCAGGGAAGCCTTTAACAAAAACAAAACAAGGAAACAAAAACCAGAAAAAAACCCAACTGTGTGTCTGAAATAAACGATGGGCTAATGTGCTCTTCAAGTTCTTGCCCACTGCAGTGGGCTTGTGTGATGTTGCTGGAAGGTGATCAGCTTGTTATATAATTCATAGAAAAACCTGAGTGACCTGTTCACTGAAGATACGTAACTGATGTCTAAATAAAAGAAATCTCACCTCCAGAGGTGGCTGGAGTCATCACTAGATGCACCGAACAAGGCGAAGCGAAAGCAGTAAGGGACTGTCAGCAATCAGAAGAGTTGAGTTCACTTGAGAGCTGGATACACGAGTTGGACTATCGATACCTTTTAAGAGCGTGAAGTACAGTGTTATTAGAGAGTGGTGGCAGTTTGGCTACAAGGCACAGCAACAACTTCTTAATTTTCTCCTGTGACATGATAATGTTCTCTTAGCAGTGTTTGTGCAATTTACAGCTGCCTCTGCTGAAACAGATTGAGCTATACTAAAACATTAAAAGTTCATGCACATCAGGAAGTTAGTTTTTTGGAAAAACTATTGCACAAGGTTAGGGAAGTGTGATGCCTGGTAATGCTGAGGACAGATGCATGATTTTGTTTGCTTGTTTGTTTGTTTTTTCACTAGGGAAAAATCATAATCCCACAGAGCAATTTCTTTGTTGAAACCACCTAATAAAGAAAAAAAAAATACAATAATTAATGATATTTCATACCAATTGCTGTTTTCTCAGTATATGGCAGTTTTCATTGGAATTCCACATATATACAAGTGATAGCATCCTATTATCTCTTTCCTTTCTTAAAGCCTTTTTATGTAAAATGAGCATTTACTTAAATTGCTAAAGTAGATTTTTCTCTTATACCAGCTGCATAATCGCTAAACACGTTAATCTTAATTCTGTTTGCTAAAGGAAGGGGGATTTTTCACATGCTAATCCTTGGCCCTCTTCTGGAGGTTCTAAAGAAGTAGCTGTTACAGGTTACTGAATTAGTATTAAGATTTGACTACTATACCAGTTCATAGAGGGTGCAGAATTGAATTATTGAATTAGTTACATATGTATGATGTGACTGTGCAAATGTGTATACATCCTTGTGGCTGCTTTGGTCTTGCATCAGTTTTCATAACTGCCAGGAATATTTTTCTTTTTCTATGCCCAAAGTCCAAAATACCCTACTTCATTAATTGGTAATTTTGGCATGCTGACTTAAGGAAACCTGGAAAGGAAATGTGCATGTCTGGCCTATAAAAAAAGCTTACAGCTCTTTAAATTACTGACCCTACTCCTTGGGCTAAGGAACTGTTGCCTGAAGAAAACAATTACTTTCAAGGTATAAGGTCTGTTTCCCATCATCTCAAGAAAGTGCATGTTGTCTACAGGACTTTGAAAATTCACTAAGCTTTTCTTTCTGCTCCTCTTTGCTTTGAACTTTTGAAATTGATTCTGTGTGCTCTGCCACTGGGAGCAGATGTGTGGATGCTTCTGGGGATGAAGAGCGTGGTTTCTCCTGGCAGATGGTAGAGAGACCATTTGTCCTAAGTCCCTTGCAAGATGTGTTTTAGCACAGCGTTCATTTAGTCAGCAATAGCACCAAGAAATTTTTCAAAGAAATGGACGTTTCAGTGAGTCTTACTCTGCATCTTAAGTCAGTGAGGTTTGCTGCCTGGTAATTGGCAGAAGTCGGTATGTAGACCATTCTCTTCACAAAAACAAGCAAACATAAACAGAAGCAAAACCATAAACAAGCACTTGCTACATTGTATCTTTTAGCCAAGGAATTCCAAAGGCTTCAAGTATCACAAAAGTATCCAACAGCTTAAAGTGTCAAAAACTTCAAGTTTCCCCTGTAATAACAAATCATATAAAATCATCTGAACAGTCTTCCTTATGAAGACATATTATTATATACAGAGACTTTAATGGGGATTTGGAGTCAGGTTGATGGATTTTCGTTGCTTTCACCTAGCAAGGAAATTGTATTTTAGTGAAGTAAAGCCCCTCAGCTGAAGAGGTGATGTTGGTTGCTGGGGGAATACAGATAACATGTAAGGGAATAAACCGTGGGAACAATCTACTTTTCTCAAAGGTGTCAAGAAGAGAGGAAACTAATGCAAAGAATTGTCATCAAGCTCCCAAGGTACTTCACTGTTCTTGATGCTTCTTCCTGAAAATGTAAAGATACTGTTTATGCTCCCTTTGAGACCAAAGAAATCAGTCACTAAAGTCATAGCAACAGAGGATGAGACCTGTTAAGAGTGTGTCTCTCTGGAGCTGGATGTCAGGTTCTGTTTAAACAGCTTTGCTTTGTCTTTGACAATGTTCAAATTATTTGGTATTCATCATGATGTTTAACTTGTGATGTTTGTCATGCCTAGAGCTTTGTGGTTTTACCTTGTTGGCACTGGATGTTATTCTGTAGATGGATGGCAGAAGCCAATGCTTTAATGTCTGGTGTCCCAAGATGCATTTTGCTTTAGGAAACCAAGAAAAAGAATGCAGCTGTGTATGTGACTGTTTTGTTTTCTCCCTTGGCATGGTAATTTCCCTCCTACATCTTTAACTTAGAAAGAAGTTAAAATTTCCTTGCTTTTAGCTGTACTTATAATAGTTCAGTCAAAGGTCCCCTGACTCCAAAAGTGGCTTTCTTAGTACAATTTGCCAAGTTAGTTGTATCACATAAAGCAAGTAGTTAAAATTCTCATATTCTAGGATTAATAATTTTATAAATGGCAACAATAACACTTTAACATGCATGCCTCCATTAGGTTCACCTAAAATAATTAAAGTTTGAAAAGCATCATGAGTTTCTCTGATGAAAGGCCTTATGTAAATTTGGGAAGTGTGTTTATTATTGCTGATAATAAAAGCCCAGTTTCTTTCGAAGGGCTTGTATGTTAAGCTACAGCTTGAAGGTGACTTGGGGTCATATTTAATATAATCTTTGCATTCAGTGCCAGGAAGCCCTCCAAAGACTAGGCAGACTCCTTTACCTTCAAAATTAGTTTTTCAGTATGAGTGCAGCAGAACTTGATTTGCAAATGCAGTAACAAATTCCCTTTAGTTTAGGCCAAAAGGAGATGGTAGCTTTCTGCATAACACTTGTTAGACATATTTTGATTTCACTTAAACTGAACAAGTAGTGCAAACTGCATAGGTGACATTGGGATCCTCCTAAATCTCCCAAGACCTGAGACTGAATCTGTTTTTTATGTGCACTCTAAACTTAAACTTTAAGCCCTCTAAGACTAGGGTAAAAGTGCACTTGTATTAAAAGAGCCTTGATACCTCCTGCAGAACTGACAGAAACTTTTCATTAAACAAATTGTGAAGTTTGTTTTTTCTTGTGGTTTTCTGTTCTTTATTGTATGGGGCATTTGCATGAAAATGGGATCTTGAAGAGTTCATCTGTTCCTGCTGCTCATTCCTCACCTGGAGGCACAATCTTTTCTCTGATTTGCAATTAGTTACTGTCTAAATGATTGCAGTGTCAGAGTAGGTATTAGGCTTTTGGGTGGAGAAGGAGCAGCAGGAACTGATGAATACTTAAAACCACACAAGTTTTATGCAAAGATCTCTGCAAAATTACACACGTTGGGGGAAAGAGGAAATTGAGAAGCCACACAGACTGAGTGGAATAGTCTGTAAAGCACTGTTTTAAATGTTTCCACCCCTGACCTGTCTCTCATCAAGCCAGTGTCAAATTAGGAACCAATTGTAGCTGTGCTGGAGCAGGAACAAAATTTAATAGAACCTACAGGGGTATGTCAACAGCTGTTCTCAGACTTTTTGTATTTCATTAGGGTTATCTGGGGGAAGAAACCATTCAAGGTATGAATCAGGAGTTTGTTCCACCACAGGAATGGTGGCTTGAGCCAGGCACTGAACCCACCTCTCAAACAGGGATCAACAAGATCTGCATTAATATAATTTAAAATCCGAAAACCTATTATTTCAGTGATAAAGCAAAACAGATCTGCATTGAGGCAACTGCATCTTCTGGGAAATTGTTGTTTTGTAACATATGTGGCTGTTCCAGGAAGGGCAGCTGGCCCCTTGATTCTAGCTCTGTCCTCCTGGGAAGATGGAGCAGATAATTCTGATAAAGTGTGGACCTGAATTTCTCTTCTGAGACTGAGAGGAAAGAGTTAAAGTGCCTTTGCAGTACTCTAAAGGTGTCTCTTCTTTATCATAGCTAGTTTTCTTAATAACATACTGTTTGTTAGAAGATCAGGGACATCTGAGTTCTACCAATGTTCTAAGAATGTCTTTGGGGAAGTTACCAGTGGGCGGTCTTGCATGTTAAATTTGGCATCCAATACAGGCACGGGATTTTAAGTGTGTGTGTAAGATAGTGTTAAAGAGGGAGTGTAACACTCAGATAAAGTATTCAAGTGTTTGTTTAACTTTTTTCTACCTCATTCCCAAATTAATTTTTAAGCAAATTATTTTTTTTTCTGTGGATTCCCTCAATCTATAGATTAGGGGCAGGGTTGGGGGATTCTTTCACAATTTTCAGCCAACGTAAAGCAAAGCCATGTCCTTTCCTCATGGTAATATGTGAGGTGTCTTGTAGTATATGGTCAGAAGCTATATAGCATAGAAGTGACCTAAAGCAGGACATGATGACATATTCCCAAGTAAATGTTTCCCAACAAGTGCAAAAGATAGGTAGGATAAACAAATTGTTCCCTGGAAAATTTATCTAGGAAGGCTGGAGGTTGTCATTGGTTTGGAGATTTGTTACAGTAACTGAATTATTATTGCTGACTTTGATACAGATCTCTGTGTGTATGCTCCGCTTACATGGCAGGCTTTCATTGCAAATGAGCTTAACTGTCTTGGGGTGGTGGTGGAAGTCAGTCAGTGTCCCAATATCTTGTAATTCCTAAATGAGATAATTGAAATTGGCTTGTTGTTGTTTTAATATAGGTACTTCAGGAAGTCTCCTTGTTTTGTTCAGATTAATTTCTGGATGCTGTTGGGGAGTACTGGCCTGAGAGGTTGACAGTAGCACACAGAGATCTGTGAGAGCTGGTGAAAGATGTCTTACTGTGCATGTGCACAGATAGGTCATATCCCAAAATAACATGAGGAACTTTGAAACCCAAACAAAGTGCTGAGGCCATTATCACATTGCCTTCAATTAGGGGAGAAATCAATGTTTCAGCCTGGCTGTCCTTTCTGTAGTTGTTTTTAGAATCTTGGTATTTAGGAATCCCCTATGATTAGGTCTTATTTCCCGCTTGGCTTTTTTCAGCACTCCCCTGCCCTTCCATCTCCCTCTTTAGCAGGTGTGTATGGTTTATAGTAGCCAGCACAGTTGTCCGGGGTTTTGGCTTTCACCTCTGAGCTTTTGGTAGCTGGAAGAAAAAGCTTCTGACTAAAGAACTGACTTGCTTACCTCAATGGCCTGTTCTTCTACAAGATACATGTGTTTTCATCTCCTCAACTGATTAAAGAGGCTGAATTTAAAACTTTTTTTTAAATATTACTGTCAGTTTGCTTTCTTCTACTTTGTTTTATTTTTGTAAATAGTAGATACCCATTTTACCTTTTCATTGCTGAAAAGTTTCAATGGGAGAGGAAAGTATCCAGCACAATATACTTAAAAGAGTAAAGAAATTGAATAATCCTGAAGCTGTTATTTCCAATCATTTATCATGTTCTTTGGGCTACACAATTGTGTGTGGAGGGGAAAAATATGTTTCTGTAGTAATAAAGGCAGTTGTATCTGTGGGGACTGAACTGTCAAATGTCACCTTAATAAAAATACCAACAGCTTAAACATTAAGATATGGAAGAAATTATACAATGAGTATGAGAAAAGTGTTGGTGTATATATATATGCAGAAAACTTTAAATCTTCTAACAGCTACATAGATTTTTATCATAAAAATACTCTTGTATTAACAACTCCAAATATTAAATTATAAGTAAACCTCTCTTAAAATCATGAATCTGTCTTCAATCATGATATTTTAAAAGTAGTAATTTTAGATTAAATTTTTGTTACCTTCTACATTTTAAGCTGTTTGGGTGTTATTTTAGTGACAGATTTATCTGTAAGACTGCAAATGGGAATGTAAGCTGCTACACAAGAATGTAAATTAAAAGCTGAATTTTTAGTAAAGCTGAGTTTCTGAAATAATTCCATCACTTCAGCAGTACAGAATTTTAAGAATAAACCAAAATGTTGATGAGAGTCTTGATTTAAAAAGTGGAAATTTAGAAGCATTGATACTTGCAAGAAAGAAAATTCTTTTGAAATAATGGAAGTTTTAAATGGCTTGCCAGATCAAGATTTACTGTGAGAAATGACTTTGTGTACCCGCTTCATTAATAACTTCTTGAGTTCTGGCTTGCCAGGCAGATGAGCTCACAGCATTCCAGTCTCACCTATTTCAGCAAAATGCAGGATGCTCAGCTGCTGGCAGTAAGTGCGGGCCATTTCGGTTCATTCAGTAGTATTCCATAATAATTTAGGAACTTGAGGAACATATGAGACAGGATGAATAGGAGCATTTTATAGGAATGTTTTTTAATTTCTTGATTAAGATTGAATGACTGTTTTGCAGAAGTTCTTCATTCTCTCTTCCATTGTTCTTTGTAAAAGATTTAGATAGTTTGAAAAGCCCTGTCAAATGCTTGGAACTATTACAGCAAGACAATGGAGATGTAACACATTCAACAGCAAATTACTGTTTTGTGCCTGATCCTGTAGACGGCACTCTGTCTGTGTGGTATCATTAATGGGTTTGTTATGCAGAAGCCTCACCTTCACAAAAAAGTCTCCACCCATCCATGAAGTGGTAAACCAGATGCAATCAGCATTTTTAAAAATAATTCACAGTAATAGCACTTTTTTGGGGAACAAAATGGCTAGCCCCTTCACAGTTTTTAGAGGAATCTGCTATATAAATGCAACACTTCCATTTATCAAAGGAAAGAAGAATATGCTATACACATCAAAACAAAATCCTTTGAAAAAGCAATTCTTGGAATAAAATGTAGGTGGAAGCATTTAATAAAATAAAAAATGGACTAAATTTGATAACATTGAGAAAAACAGCTCCTTAGGGCATGGTTGCCCATCTTCTTCAACTGAGTTAGTCACCTGTAGAGGAATGCAGGCAGTGGGTTGATCAGCATTGATAACATGCAGCTGTGGCCTTGCCCCAAGGCAGTGGGTTGATTGACATGGGTAACGTGCAGCTGTAGCTCGTTCCTGCTAAGTGGTTAAACAGCCCTGAGGATTGGGGGAGAGGGGGTTGGACAGTGGAGGAGCAGCAGTGTGGTTTGATCTCTGGAGGAAGGAGATACAACATGGACAGTAGAATCTGACAGATGGTAAAAGCCTTGTTGCAACTTGATAGCTTGTTTGTGCTGCAGCAACTGGTGCCCTGTGTGAGGCTGCCTGAGTTGGACTCTGACTACAGCAGTGGGTGCCCAATGTGTAGCTGAGACAAGTGGGAGAACCTGTGACCTATAACAGACATGGTGAGAGGTGAGCAGTTGACAGCTAATCGATATGGGTGTATTGCAATATTTGTTGTCCATCTTAACTCAAATGGCAACTTTTTGTGCCCACTGTAGATGGGGACTCATTGATATGGGTGCAGAAGAAGAAAATTCTATGTTAACAATGCTAATAGACATATTTGAAAATAGAAGCATAAAGCATGATGAGATGGCAATAAGAACTCTGCTAGGGTGATGCAAAAGGAATAATTTGCCAGTTACGGTAAAAAATGTCTCTAGCATTCAGAGATGCAAAGCGCTGGATTGTTACTTTTGGGGGCTGCCACGAGAGGAGACAAAATTGCCACAGCTTCATTAAGAACATGGAGATTGATCATAGATTCGCTAGAACAATCAGAAGTGGACAGAGACAAACCCTATTTTAACAATGCTAATCAACCCACTGCCTTCATTCCTCTACAGTCATGTAGTCTATTGTATGGACAGGTGAAAGCTGTGTGCTATGATCTCTCTCCTGCAGTGTGCCCCATGTAGGGTATGCGGTTGATATCTCCAGGGGCAGCAGTGCTAATATGCTGTTCTTTCAGAATAAGACCTCACATACAGAAAATACCTTGCCCCATTTGAAAATTTGTGTGCTTATGAAATACTAAATGCTAATACATTTTTTAAACTAAATAATTCCTACAGTTACTCCTGTTGTTGCTGGTTTCTGTGTATTGTTTGCTTCTATGCTATTTGCAGTAACATAAAGACATTTCTAAGATCTTCTTTCTTGCTTTTGTTCTTCTGTATGGTCATGCAGCTTAATTTTGCTCTCCATAACTAATGAGGGCATATTTGTAAGGTCATGATGAGAAAAGGATACCGTTCTTCAAACAGAGGCTTTGATTTGGCCTAGGAAAGTGCTTGTGCATGCTTTTCAGTACTGTGTAAGTTCTGCTTAAATTAGTGGTACTAAAAACATACTTTAAAATAGGGTGGATGTAATCACATCCTCTAAGTCAGGTGTCTCTTGCATTGCTTTTCTGAAGAGTAGAGAAAATCTCATGCATGCAGTAACAGAATCAAATTTTTCTTTCTGTGGTCATGGATATAGTGAAGGAAGTAATATAACAGTGTTAAACTGCAGCAGAGTGTTGCTAAGGAATCATATCTTGGATCATGTGTCCATCTGCTTGGTGTATGGGAAAAATAATATCAAGAAGTTTTTGAATCTGAATGGTGGTAAACCTAAACAGGCTCTTGGTGAGGTGATTTCCGGGGCTCCGCTATTTAAAAAGTGATGTAAATGCATCTAGCATTCAAACCATGGTTACAAAACTACTCAGAGTTTTCTAAGTAGTTGCCTTCTGCAACTTTAGGTCTTCCTTTTCAAAGACCCTGCAGGTTTCTGCCCAGTGGGTTGATTTCTTTGCTACATTTAGAGTAGAGACAAAATAAACTTTCATAATGCTATTAAGAAATATCTCACGTCTAAGACCACGACTGCTTCAGGTTTAGTGTTCATCTAGTGTTAAAATTAATCTGTAGTTACTGAGTCAGGTAACAGGAGAGAATTTGGTTGTGTTAAAATTTGGTTGACTAAATGAGGTGAATACTGAGTGTAATGTGCTCACACAGGTATAGAAATCAGTGGATGATACATTAGATGATCATAGGAATACCAGCTGGTTTCAATCTTTGCTAGTCTAGGAAGCCACTTTATCAATCAGGTGTCTATCAATATGCAGATATGTGTATTAATGGTTTCTGTATCATATTAAAATATCAAATTTATAATGTTGTACTTTATAGAGCCTGTAGAATCTAGTTAGCAAACTGTGCTGTTGGAAAACAAGATTGCAAATCAATTGCTTCGTGCTTGACAATGTTTGGATCTCTGCTCTGCTTTGCCAAGATCCTTGTTCAGCAGCTACTGCAAAAGTGAACATGCTTGTGAGTTTGACCTATTAGAGACAGCTGCAGACTAATAACAACTTTGATCATAGAGAAATCATTCAGTTTTGACCTAGAAGACAGCATAAATGGCCCAGGTTTATAAAAACTGAAATTGATAGGCTTATCAGATCTAATATTTAAGCCTTTCTTATCTGGAAAATTAAGGCCAATCCTACATGCAGAACAATAGACATTTTCTTCAAAAATCTATCTTTTGCCATAGTTTACTCCCTAGGGAAGCAAAATGCAGGAAAACAACTGCAACATTCTTAGCAGAAGTAATTTATCAAAATACTGCTTTGAAAACTGGCATGCATTTAACTACACTGAAGCTTCCTAGTAGTCCATAAAAATAAAACAAAGATCAAATCTGATATGGTTAGTGTGGTTCAAATGCTGTTTCCAGATTTTCAAAGCAGACTTCAGGCTCACAGATGTTCTGTCTTCCCTGAATGTTACGATCATCCACTGCGAAGTGGAAGGTGGATGGCCACACAATTAGGTGGTTTATAATATTACTAGAGTTGCCATATGGTGAGTCAGCCTTGCTTTTAGAAGTCTTAATTTTTGATGTGTATAGTTTTATCACAGAGCAATACTGCTTAGAGATTTACTGTTTTTTCTCAGGTTCAATATTGCAGCAGAAATCTCTAGCTGACATTCACCATGTTATTAAGCAAATGTTCTGGTATGAAGTATGGTTTGTTTTTTCTTTGAGTGACATGACCATACTTCCTTTTAAAACTCAGTGCAAATAAAATCTCTGGATTTAACGTTCTTTGGAGATTTTTCTTCTGCTGTTGCATAGAAAAGTCAGTTTAGGTCCTTGTTATTTAATATTCAGGGCTGGTATGTGAAAAATCCCCTCCTTTGAAATTAAATAGGGCTTTTGTGTGATAACAGGCACTTTGGACCTAATGCAAAATCAAAAAGTCAGTGGCAAGATTCCTGTTACGTTTATATATCCATCAATGCTCGTTCGAATAAAAATTGAAGTTTTCTTTCTCTTCTCAGAATTGGGCTCTGCACTTCTCAATATAAGCATTTATTTCTATTGTACTTTATTACTTCTTTGCAGAAGTGTGAAGAGATCCCAGTATGAATACTTCTTCATGGAGTTAAAGATTCTAGAATTTTTGTGTGATATAAAACTGGAAACATCTGATCATTTCATGTTAGCTTCTGAATATCATATGCCTTTACCTTGTACTTATAACTACTGAGTCAGGTAAGATGCCTTTGATACAGAAGTGTGTGTCTTCCAGTCAGAAGGCTCTCAGTGTTTATCTTTGTGTTGGGAAACTCAGACTGGATAGAGAATCCCTCACTTTTTTTTGGGATACTTTTCTCATGGAGAATCACCCTGGTTATTCAAAAATACATGTATGGCGTGCCTGGTTTTTGTTTGGTTTTGTTCCACTTCAGATTCTGGGTGTTGGTTCTTTCATTTTTCTGTACAAAATTAGACATGTCTTTCATACCTAGTGTTTTTTCAGTTGGGAATTTTCATAAATTATGAGCAACACTGAATTTGTTGAATTTGGAGTCTGAATTAAGGGTATTTTTAGGGCATGGGACTCCAGATATCAAAACAGAAATAAGCATAAATGCTTCAGTAAGAGCTACAAAAGCCTGAATTCTATATTTCTGGTACATAAGAACTGGAAAATGTTGAAGTACATATGGAAATATATTTTCATCATCATAAATCTTGCTTAGACTCATTGGAATGCAACTGCCGAGTAATTAAATGTAATTGAAGTGTTGTGCCAGAGGATGTGTGATTCAAAAGCAATTGCTACTCTGGTAATGCTCTGTAGTGTGATCTAGAAGCTGAACTGAATTGTGTATTTGACCTGCACAAAATGAATAGCAACTACCATCTTATCACACTATGCCTGCATTTTAAAGGCTACTTAATTAGTCAATATTAAAGTATTAATGAAGCAGCAATAGGTATACTGACTTAAGTGTATGTGAAGTTGTATTCAGTGTGCATCATACCAGTGTATTTTACAGGCAAACCGTTTTCTTATCTTATTTTATAACTAAGAGCATTCAAGGTTTCCATATGTATTCTTACAATGATGTGAAACATCTCTGAATTTAGTTTTTGGAAATGCTGTTGGATCTAACCAAAGAATCTTCTGTAACTAAGGGAGGTGCTCTAAATCCTCTGTGTATTTCCTGTAGTTTACATGTTAAGACAGTCTCAGACTAAATTTGTTAATACATTAACTCAAACATTCTTTCCTGTGCTGCATCTGAGCCTACCTAAGTAAAAGGAAGCTCCTGCCCTGCTACAATCAGTCCCAGACTGATCAGAAATAGAGAAAACTTGCTGGTTTTGGCTATGTCTTCATTAGCAAATAACAAGGTCCAGGTAGGGTGGATCTTTAGAGGAAAACTGTTAGTGCTAACAGCCCACTGGCGTCACTGACTTCCTTTGGAAACACTGAAGCACTGAGGTACCTTTTGGAGTTGAATTCAACTTATGCCAAATCAATGTTTTCCTTGGATAAAGATAGTCTTTCATTCCAAAGTATGTCAAGAGCAGGAGCTGCCTATAGTCATGATGCTCTTGGTAATGGGCTTGTATATGAGAAAAGAAACCATAGTCAGGGTCATTTGCCAGTCCATATCCCAGAGCTCACAACTTCCTAGTTGTTAGGCTATTACCAGAGTTTTTAGCTTGAGAAGGGGGAGAAGGGAAGATGAAGAGTTGAGACAAAATAATGTTCTGAAAGTTTTGCTGAAGCAGTCTTAGCCAGACAGAAATGGTTCCTCACCTAGGCAGCAGGCATGGGCAAGGCTGTGGTTTGGGTGAGGAGGGTATGAATGAGCAACATCTCCAGTTTAATCTGTGTGACTGTGCGGCAAAGAAAGGAGAAAGGAAAGGACATAGGATGGAAGAAAACAAGATGTAGCATGATTTTTCCTGTTGGCTAATAGCAGGTAAGGGGAATAGAGAGTAGACTTGATTTATGATCCATATTTCATGAATTATTGCTTTAAACAGTAACCCTTTGTTTCCAGCATGGAACGTACTTTAACAGACATCTGTTACATTTTGGAGATGACTCCCTCCAACTTTTTGTAAAAGGAATCCAGAGATACGGTGGCTTGAAAGGGATTTAATTACAAGAACTCACAAATGGTTCATTGCTTCATGGAAAAGAAAGGTCTAATTGCAAATCTAATCTGTTCATGTATGAAACTCCAGCAACCTTAACATCTGGAATGGAAGCTGCATAAACTCCCTTTTCCAGGTAGTCGATGTGATCCATATTTGCTTGATTGGTATCTTCCTCTGGGCCCCATACCTGGCACTGAGCAAATATTTATGATACTCTTGAATTAGTCGAAATAACGATCACTATGTTGTATTGGTCTGAGAAGTTAGGTGATTCTAATGATGACTTTTAAAAACATATGGAAGGGAAAAAAAATGAAGTCTTGCCCTCAGAACTTTTTCCTAGCCTATAAATACTGGAACTTTAGCTGTATTGTAGCTGTAATCCAAAAAACACTTCCAGAATTTGTATACTCAGAGGAAATAACATTCGTAATTACAAATATATTGAGGGTGGTTTTTGAATACAGTGTGGTAAAAAGGGTGTGGATTTTTATTTGGATCTATCACAATGCATAAATTGCCTTTTAAAGAAAATAATATTTCTTTTGTTGAAGTGTGCTATTTAAAGCATAGCATATTTGTCTATGTTGTTACCTTTTCCTGCTGTGATTTTTTTATCTGTATTCTGCTGCTTCTCTTTCTTAAAAGACATGGACAGTGCATTGACAAGATACGTCAGTGTAAATCTTGATCTTAAAACAATTTTTGAGTGGTGATCAAAAGAGCTAGTGTATGCTTCCAAGTCACTTTGGATTAAATATGCTGATTTCTGAGCGTTAGATGGCAAATGGGTTTCTATTCTGGGGGAAAAAAAATATTTTTTTCCTTGAAGTTGTCTTGAACTTAAACTGAAGTGATGCCACTGATGTTGCAGCCATGAGTCTGCTGGGTGACCTAATTTGTTCCACTCCCTTACTGAAAATTTACTGAAGAATCCTTAGTTATTCTGATAAAAAAACCTCCAGCATATGAAAGTATTCAGTGTCTGCTTCCACCCCAGTTCCCCTGAACCTTCTGATTTAAGGCGCTAGAGTTCCTGGAAATTTGGGCTGGCTAGAACACAGTTTATAGTAAATGCTGTTTCCAGATTTGTTTTTGGAATGTAGTGGGCTGTCATTTCCAGTAGTCCTCCTAAATAAAAGCCGGCAGAGATAGGTGTGCTTCAAAGTAGTCAGTAACTTGAACTTGCATTTGAAGAGTAGGAAGCCTGTGTTTGCTATGTGCTTTAATTCCTATCAGGTACTTGAATGTATCTTTATGCCAAGCAATGCCATAAGTTAGCTGTCACAAGTCAATTCTTCTTTGTGCTGGAATTGTCACACATACCAATAAGTGGACTTGCGGCAGGCAGGACAAAGGTCTGAATCTGGCTCTTGCCTATCCTGGGGGGACATAGGCACTTCTTCCAGAGTGGGAGGTAAAGAGGCACTAGATTCTCTTGTTTAGTCTTGAAATTCCATTTTCAGCCCAAGACACTGTTCTTAGGCAACACTTCTTTGGCTGCCCTGTTTTAACTTGTGTAGTTCTGAGCAATGTAATTAGCACAAGCTCAAACACTATGATAATAGCTTGAGTTTATCACCTCCCAATTAGCTCAGAGAAGAGAGAGGGTAGTGTTTGCCTCTAGCGTTCCTGTTTTATTAAGATGTGTTCAGTAATCATAGAATCATAGGGTGGTTTGGGTTGGAAACAACCTTAAAGATCACCTAGTTCCAGTCCCCCTGCCAAAGGCTCAGAAAGCAGCGCACCTGTATACTCATCCAGAAGTCAAAACGGGCTTGCTAGGATCAGAATTCATGTCCCTTTTAATTTTACTAGTGCTGCATGCTGCTTCTTGTTATTCCCTCCTGAACTACAGTATTTGAAGTTGCTTTTTGGTCTGCATCATACTGGAAAAATTAAAGTAGAATGGAATCAAGGGGCAGGTGTGAAGCATATGCACTGTGCTGTGACTTACTTTACCTTGTCACAGATAGCCTGTGTTGTCCTTGGTGGATCATTTCTCTAGAAAAGTCAAACTCATGCCTCAGCAGAAGAAAAAAAAAAAAAAAGACTAAAACCAGAATGAAATTACGACTAAATGTGATGAATGACTACTGAAGATTTTAAGTTGTGCCCTTTTACTGAAGGGTCAGAGTTGTCACTGCAGGGATTTTCTGTTAGACATCCATGGATGATGTGAGCAAAATCATCATCTGCATGTGATCCTGGATGGCACAATATTTTCATGAACTGCCACTTGCAAAAGCTGAGGAAAATGTTTATTATACTAATAAAGTGTATGACAGTAGTGCCCTGCACACACTACTTGGATGTAAAGGCTTGGAAATGGGCGTTTTTCTGCTTTTAGTTCAGCTGCAGGGAGGCTACAGACTCTGCTGCTCATCTCCCCTTCGCTGCCATGGAGGCCAACGCTGATTTATCTTTATTCCTTTATTTCTATAGTTTGCTACTTGCTGCTGGCCCTAAGGCTCATTTACCCATGCTAGCTTTTGAGAGGTGTCTTCCTACTTTCCACAGACACCTCTTCAAGAGTGTGAGCCACACTTCTGCAGTTTTTTGTCAAAAAAGAGAAAATAAAATACCTCACATCCAAATCTGGCGGAGAACCGGTTCCATGTGTCAATGCTATGAACATCTAACAGTCACTCCTTGGCCTCTTTGCTCTTGTTCCATAATCTGGGTCGTCTTTTGCTGTACATTTTGGAAGAAAAAGCAATTTGGAGTCAGCATAGAATTTGGATAACCTTATAGGCAAAATTTCTGAAATACTACAATAGAGAGGCAATGCAGTCAGCTGAAACAAAAATGTCTATAGAGGGCAACTGCAGAAGTTGGTCAAGGGCACTGCAAGAGTAGGATGGTGTTACAGGCTGTGCCTTCCTTAAGGGGAGGTTGTTTTGTGTGTGGCGTGTGCGTTTGGTTTTTTTTTCCTGAGAAGAATTTCTCCAAACTTCAGTAGCACTTCAGTGGAAGACAGTTCCCTATTTCATGCTTCCCAGGTACTTAGTATGGTGTCATAGTGGAGAAGATATCAAAAAGATTTTAATTGGGAATTGCTCAAAAAGCTGTCAATAACAGTTTACCCCCCTTTTCTTCTTTTAGAAAATGTTGATGACTAGAAAACAGCATCAACTGTTTTTGCCTTTTTGATAAATTCCTACTGCAACCTATTTTTCAGTGCTGTTTGCTATGCATGGCAGCTGAAACTGAGACTTTTTTTAGGGGAGGACTTATTGCTATAAAACTTGATTACATAATATTTGTAGTGAAAGTATTTTATGGGTCAGCAGCAAAAAGCCCAGTTATTACCACAGAGCATGGGTGATTTGCTATGTTCAATCAGATACAGTATGACACAAATAGTTGTAAGCCATTCGAATATCTCCATAAATTAGACCCTGTGTAAAAAGGAATGTTCAAAACGAGTAGGTAGTTTCTTGTATCTGGTGAGAGGAGATAAAATAGTTTGTTTTAAAGGCAACAGTTAACAATAATGTATTTTATGTTTCACTTACAGAATAAATACATAAAACCTAACTGATTCACAAACTTCAGCCATCTTTTCAAAAGTGATCTTGATATGTAAGGTCTTAAATCTCAGTGGAAGGTAGCTGAATTTGTACTCCTAAGTCAATATACTCCAGACCTACAGCTGTATTTGAGTGCCTTATTGCTGTTGACAGTAAGACAAGATTTTGACTTCTTATTAGATAACAATCTTTCTGTGAAGTTCTTACCTGAAGAAAAGATAAGTTAAAGTCTAGATTAAAAAGAAAAAAACCCCTTAGCCTATATGGTCTAAAAACTGCCTTCCTAGTCATACATACATTATTACTTCAGGCAGTCCCAGTGCCTTTGCAATGTTACAGTTTTATTGGATTCCATAGCTCAATAAAAATTGCTTTTTTTGACAGCCCTGGTGAAAGGGAATTTAAACACTGAGGTTTCAATAGATGTTACATAATTTTGTTCCTTTTTATACTTCCTCAGCACTACATCAAGTCGGTGCCCTTCTGGAAAGAAAAGGGACAGACAGTCCTGCAGATGTCTTTCAAAAGTATGTAATGTAGAAGGAGGCATTCTAACCACTGGAAAGAAAACACTGGCTATTTCAATATGAAAAATGACCTTCTGTTAACAAATTACATTAATTCTATTAGTGCAGGTAAATATTTTAGTTCTATGAGCTTTTTTACAACCATTCAGTGTTGGATGGAAGGACTAAAAAGTTGAGCTGGATTTAGCTATAACAAAACAGGAAAAAATCCAAACCCAGAGAAATCTGAAGGGTATCGACTCTTGTGACAATGTTTTCCTGTGTTACAAATGCAAAACCACTTTCCTAGGACTTCTATTTAGAGAAACAGTTAAGCTCACTCTTAAATTTGACGTGTGATTTAAGATCTGCAAGCTTCAAACAGATCTAAGTCCCGGAGTGAGGGATGCTTTGTTAAATCAAAAAGCTAATCCTCCAGATGCTTCCTCCCAGAATGTATTGATTTTTCTTTAAGAAGCTGGAGTGCGTGTCCCTGGGAAGAGGTCTTTTCTTATAAACCTTGATCAAAGATACTTTCTATGGTATGTGCAGGTAAAAGCTCTGCAGAGCTTTTCTGTCTAAATCATCAGACTAATTTATAATTTTTCTACACAGTAATGGTATGACTAAACAACAAAATGTTGTAAATAGTTAAGATATTTTCTTTCTTTCAGTGGATAGGATTTAGACAAGAAAGTAAGATAAAGGAACCGGAGAAAACATGTAGCTGATGGCTCTGTTACACATTGCAAACCCTCTAAACTGAATTAAGGATAAATACTTGTGTAAGACAAAGTATAAAACCCTTGTCGTGGGCAGTAGGCCACCACATTTAATGAGAACTGAGTTCCTGATTCTCTGGACCAACAATGGAGTTGCACTTCCACAATTCAGTCATTTCTAAAAATGTTATTTGTAACGTTTACCACCTGCCTGGTAAGAAGGACCCTCAGTTGTAGGAGTGCATTTATTCAGGGACTTAAAACAAACAGGAAGGTTTGTACAACTTTAGTAACCATAAATCTCTGTTGCATGTTCTATCTCTTGGTTACAGAGATGATAGCCAATACTGTGTTGTGTAACTTGAAGCGGGGTACAAAAAGACTGATTTGTTTTTCTTTCCTTCTGTCCGCTAGATCATCTGTTTTGATCAAACCGGTAAAACCTTTTCAGTGTCATCTACGATGGTTTTTCCAAGTGACTTCTCTTTAGGTCCTGTTTATATGTACCAGTCTGTTCTGTCCAGTCTATAGTATTGCATTTATTTCTCAGATTTGAGTGCAAGCTATCTTTCTGAAAACAGCTATGAAATGAACAGTATAGAATATAACGGGAGAGAATCTGAAAAAGAAATGCTGAATATTTTGCCCAGTGCTATGCAGGCTTGTAGAACTGGTCTAACACATGGCTGTATCTTAAAGAAATAGATAGCTACTAAAAGTTTTTGCACTTAAGAATGCTAAAGATGAATATTGAGTAAAGGAGAAAGGGAAGACCCACCTGCATTAATATGCTCTGTGATTAAAGCAAAGAAATACTGGAAAATGAGAAGTAAAAGAACATGTTTGGAATAATCATTGATGTGAGTGTCACTTTTAGGGGAGGTGGTGCCTGTGAATGGTTAGCTATTTAAAGGTTTTATGTCAATGTTGCTTGGAGGTTTTTTTCTATTTTGATTTTTAAAGTTGAGTCCTCTTAAGTATTTACTCTTGCGGAAAAGGTTAACATAGGTAAAGTGCTGAAAAAATAAATGTTCCGTTTGGATCACAACCTGGATTTTTGCCTTTTGTTAGGTGTTTCAGATACAAATATCTATAAAACTAAGGAAAAAATAATGCAGTTTCTTGACCCTGAAATTTAGGCTAGTAGAAGGAAGCTATTGTTCTAATTTCTTCTGAACCTGTTTGCTGATCTCTTCAAGGATAAAAACATACAGCATTGCAGAAGGCCTTGCCAGCAGATGCAGCAGATCATCTTTAACATGTTTCCAGTTTTTTAAATCTAGATACTATTAGTAATTTTTTGGATTTTCAACATAAGAAATATCAAGCAGATGCTATGATAAATGCTGTGCTAGCAATACTTTGATATTGAGTAAGTGACTGAAAACTTCTCGAGGATAACTTTGGTATATGAGAAGACAGGTGAAATCTTAGTCTATCACAGTTGATTGTGATGTTTTATTTCTGTTCTCCTGCCTGTCAGCATCTGTGCTTTTGGATGGGGGACTCTCTCTCACCCCCTAGGCTATAATCTCTGTTTTTCTAGCTTTTTAAAAGAATACAAAAACATGTTGTTTATATGATGGGCCAAAATTGCAATATTAACAAGGGAGGGTAGATGAAAATGCTGGTACAAATGACATGTACTGCTGTCATTTAGGGTTTGAAGCTGTTACACTCCTGCATGAAGAATAGCAGATGCCCCTATTACATAGAAATGTGTTTTTCTAAGCCTTATGATTTAACGCTAGCATCATCTGTTTCTTAGCCCTACAGTCTTAAGTTGATAACAGGCACATTTTCAACCAATCTGAGTCAACATGAAAATATAAAGGCAAAAATACTATCTTAGGGGAGATTTTCTATTTGTAGCAGTAATCTGCATTGACAGTGTGTGAGGTGAGCCTTCACAGTAAAGAGAACAGAAGATGGGGAGTAGGTGGTTTGACTTTTTTTTCTGCTTTCCTAATTTGTTTGCCACAGACAAGACAAAATGAGCAACCTTTTTATAGGGAGATTCTGTGCTGGGGAAAGAAAGAAAAGTGTGTGTATAGGGCCTTTAACTCAAAAGCAACCAGACTTCTTTCTTTTTGTGTTGTCTGCTGCCCCCCCACACCCCCATCATAGTGAGATGCCATTGCAACTACTTGCTTATTAAACATTTTGCTATCTGTTGTTGCTCCATACTAGAGTAAGCATGGTCCTTGAACAGATTCCGTTATGGAACACTAAAAGAAGTTAATAAAGGAGAAGTGCCGGTGATGCTTCAAAGTACTACTGATTGAGGATTTGGCTGTCCTGAGAAGTGGGAACTCTTCATTAAAACTCATGATCTTTATTCTTTTAGCACAACTGTTCAGCTCATCTGGAAGTAGCAAGTAATGTTGGAATTCAGGTCTCCAGGCTAATGCTTTTTTGAGCCTTTAGTAGCTCTTTAGCATTGTATAAGGGAAGAAAATAATTATCGGTGGAGTTGTAACCTGCAAGAGCCTGAGACCAAGACGAATCCAGGAATCTGGCCCAGAGGAAGCAGATTTTTAGAGAATGTTACTTGCAGTCTTGGCCATGCAATGCAATGTGCAAATAAAAATTATAGTTTAGGACAATACAGAAGTAACATACACTTAATTACAGAACTTCTGAATGGACTGGCATATAATTTTGTGAGATGGATGTTTTATATTTAAAGATTAAGGTCCTACCTTTAAAGCTGCCTGGCAGGTTACTAATTTCCCAGTGCAGACAGTCCAGCTTTGCATCTGAGTTTCAAAGATAATAATGCATTTGCAGATGCAAACCTTTTGTATGAAGATAAGCTTGGTGTGAGAAGGACACCATCTTGGAGGGGTACGCTATTTTCAGAACTTATGACTAGTAAGAAATAATGTTAATTTATTTGAGGGAAGTGAATGTTCTGTTTTGTTGGAAAATCACTTCTATCTCACCTCAGTTGCTTTAACCTGTGATGAATTCCCAAGGCTGTGTTTCCTGTGCACTGTAGAGCTGAAAAAATTCATACTACAATCTGTAGCTGTTACCAGTTTCTGTAGGCTTTGATTCAAATTGATGTTTGCCATATTGTATAGCACCCTAAGGCTTGTTAGGTAAAATAAGGCTGTGTTCCCAGCCTACTGGGGGCTCTCTGACTCCACTGTTCAATGCACAGGCAAAGGATGTCCAGGAATTTACTGTAGCTATAACTTAAATATTTACATTGATTAGTGCATGTTGGACAGACAGCACAGTGATGCGAAGACGTTAAAGCTGGTAAATGAGGTTCCGACCCTGCTATCAATAGCAGGTGGGCTGTGCTTCTGTATCATGATGCCATTTGATTATAACGATATAGCCACTGATCATTTGAACTATTGGGCTCTTCCAGAGAGAAATGTAGCAAGTTGTTTAAGCAGGCTGAGATTTACTGGCTAAGAACTTCTTAATTTAGTGTTCTCATTTAAAGGCTATTTGGCATTCATTATGATGCTAACAGAAATCAGTGGATGCAGGTCCCTGTAGTGGGAGCAGTGTACTCTCCAGAGCATGTTCGGTTACTTGTCCAAACAAAGTTCTGTTTGCAGAAGGAAATAGCTTACCAAAGCCTACATCTGGTTTGAGAGTGCTGTAAAGATTATTGCATTAGCAGTTTTCCATGCTGGCTTTTGTTGTTTAAAACAAAATCCGAATTCCAACACAGGATCTCACTTTCTGTGGTTAGTGCTAAAATACTTAGACCTGAAAGAACAAATAGAGCATATATATTATTAGCAATATTCAAATTTTAAGAACTTGTGCCTCTTAAGATATTTAGAAAACATTCTTAAATCCTGCTGTTGTGCTGTAGTGTTTTCTAAAATAATTCACTGTAATACATTAATCTTATTGCAATTTTTCATGGTTTTGTGCATTTGGAACACCGTATCTAATGATTCAGTTACTAGGTCACATACAACTGCTGCTATTTTTGTCTCCAGAGGTCACTTTCTGAACCTCAACATCACAACACACCAGGAGTCACTGGAAGACACTGGAACATGTACACCGGTCCAACTGTTGGTCTCCTGTTAGCAAAGTCTCCTTTAGTAACTTGGGTTCTTAAAGAAAGCAGGTTCATCCATTCAAAACCTTGTGCTTTAAGAGCATATTTGTTGGGACTTTTTTTTCCCCATATCTGCTTTTCCTCCTTATTTAGTAGCCTTAAATTTATGTAATTACTGGTTTAGAATTAGAGATGCTGGAGAAATATAAAATTGTTTAGCAAATTTGGTCCATATTCCTGCTGGAGTGGTCTCTTCTGTACATTTACAGCATAAAACTTGAATTTCTGTCTTAGGCTTCTATAGCCAAATTATCAGCCAGTGGAAGCTCATGTGAGCACCCCTGCCTTGTTCCACTTCTTTCTACTCTTCTACAAAGCAGGGTCACAGTCCTAAGATAATTTTCACAACAGAATTGCATGCTTTTAGGCAGACAGTAATTGAAGTATGTAGGTGACAGGGTAACATTAGACAACAAGAAGTCATGAGTTGTCCTACTGTTAGCATTTGGGTTAGCTCTCTCACCTTAGATGTCTGAATCCGAGATTACAAAGTGAAAGATCTAACAGGCTCTTGTGTTTTTAATTGTAGTTCTCCTTTCTTCTCAGTCAGCTAGAAACAACACAGGAAAAAAATTTATCTGTGTTTTTTTCTGCCCTCTGGTTCTGGAATCAGTAAATGCAAAGACGCTTGAAAAATAAGGAAAGGGCAGTTTGCCCTGTTTTTTATCCCTAAATGTAATAAGGATTTTATTGCTTATGAGAGTGCAAAGGAGACTATGGAGGAGATCTGATATCTGTATGTGATGATTTCCAAATGTAATTCAGTTAGTCTAGTTGTTTCTATCTAAGCTACATGTTGTAAATACTATAGGCTCAAAGAGAGTAAATGCAAAATTTCTCATATACCTTCTGCTGCTAGCACGTAGCAGGAGTTTACAAGGATAACATCTGAACTTGAGTCCTAAAGCATTTCAGAGTTCCCTATATTTAGGGTGGAATTACCTGTAAGTTAATAGAAACTTAGATCCTGATTATCCAGTTTATTTACTATTTCCCAGTATGTTTTCATCTGTGCTTGCGTAGCAAACCTTAGAGGAAAAATAGAAGATTAATATTTGAAATATGATCTTAATGTTCTTTGGCTCTGAGAGTCAAAGAATTCTCACTGGTTTGTTCCATTAATTTTATTTATGTCTTCATTCATACTTAAAAATGTACTTCCATCTTTTAGCTATACTAACAGCTTCTGGATTGTTGTTCTTTACTGCCCTGAGATTTGAAGCCATTTCCAATAGCAGCTATTCTTCTCTTTACTATCTTTCATTTCAGTTGAAACTCTCAGCTACTACAACTCCAATGTTTGTATAGGAGGAAATGTCTACATGTTTAAGTTATATTTTCCAAAGTAATAATGTGAAATTGCGTGCTGGCCAGTAGCAAGGGAGGATAAGAAAAGCACCGAAGGTCTTTGTCTCAATCTTCTGTGTCTTTTGTTTGTATCTGTCAACTTGTGCATGGTCTTCTGCTGGTGGATAAATAAGTGAGACCTGTTAGAAAGCTCTTTATTTGCTGGGGCAAATTACAGAGCGCAGATGTATCTGCTGTACTTCACATAGGGGGAAAAGAGTATTTGCAGTGTAAAGAATATTTTCTGCTTTGTGGACTAGCCATGGTGTGCGGTGAAAAATGAATTTCGTCTACAGCCTTACATTGCACCAAAAAGCCTCTGGAACAGTGGGTGAAGCAACGGGTTTTCACAAGTCAAACCTGCTATATACACAACCTTTTGGAGGTCTGCTGGCAAAGATAGCTGGGAGATTTATTTGCCTTGCAGCTGCCCCTTCCTCCATAGTTCTGCCTTTGAGCATCTTGATTTAGCCTTTGGATTTCACATTTCTTGCATGAATACATGCTGCTTGTGTGCCTCTGCTACATTTTTTAGCTCTTCTGCTCCACTTCAGACACAATTTCTTCCTTTTCTTGTCTGGAGTTGAGTTAAGCTTCCCCAATGGGCATGAAGAATTTGCTGAGTTTTTCTGGGTTGAATGCAGTCTGTAGCTCCAGTGATACCTGTAGAGATTAAGCTCTCACAAATGAAGATCTGCTGGATTAGCAGACTTGAAGTATTTTTGTGTTCTGTACAGTCATACAGAGGAAAGACTGATTTTTTTAATTTATTTTTTTTCCCAAAACCTGCATTTCATCATGGGTCTGCCATGCCACTTGTTTTTTAAACCCCATTTTTGTTCTTGGCAAACAAATCACTGTTGACAAATGGCATCAACCCACGTTGGTAACTTCAGTTCTTTCCAAATATTTTCCCAAGGAACTTTCTTCTTTCTCCCGCAGAATAAATCTCAGTGTAAATTGTGCCTTTTTGCATTTAGGAGGAAGTAAATCAGTGATTAGTAGTTCAAAGAATTCACACAAAATACTCCTTTTTACAAGGAACTGTTTTCAGTCCAGAGATTAAACCATCTCATTCCACCACCTCCACTGATTGAGCATGTTTCTTGTGGATAATTTCACATGCCCCAAACAATGAACCAATGCATGTGTTTTGGAGTTAAAAGTGGGGAAAGAAGTGCCTCCCACAGGCTGAAAAGTACGAAGCAAATTGATAGTACAAATCAGCTTGGCTCAATGTACTTTGTTTTGCCTTGTTATCAAATGCTTTATTTGACACACAGAGCTACTGCTTGCTTTTAACATATGAAGGTACTAAATATCATTTAAACATAAGTCAAGACTTTTAATTGTCTCTTCAGATGTCTTTCATCTTACCATTTAGGTGCATTAAGATTTATAAAGAAATATGTTTACTGGGCTATATTCTCAAAGAGTGTTTTAAGTTTGTGTTTAAATGTGAACACTATTAAGAGTAATTCATGTTACTCTGTGAGAGTAGCTGTCTTCAGTCTATGAAGATGTCTAAACTTTTTCAAAATCACATTTCTATATGTTGTTTTTGAGAGAGAAATATTTTGAATAAATTGGCAAATTAAATGAATGGTTATCCAGGCAATCTCCTCTAGTAAGTGATTAAACTGGTCAAAAATTACAAAAATGCATAGCTTAATTCTTCTGAAGATGACATAGAACTTTCTGGTGTGTAGAGAGGAGTTGTGTGGTACATCAGAGGTGTTCAGTCTCTGATGACTGGAAGTTTGCATTATAATCTCATTTATAAGCGAAATAATATCCATCAATGTTTCCAGCATGCCAAAACTTATGGCAGGGTTTAGTTGTTACTGAAGTGCTACCAGTGCTGCAGTAGCAGAGTGTCCTATTTCACAAGTGGGTTGCACAGGGATTGCTTAGGGATTTTCTTAGGTTCAGCTTTGTTCTGTCTCTCGTTTGCTAGCAGTTCTGTTTAAATTGACTCTAATTAGTCTGTGTAATTTTGCCTAATATGTCAGCTCCAGGCTTCTAATCAGTCAGCTCTGCATGTGTTCCTCAATGATTACAAGTTTAAGTAAGAGCCTAGTTTTGTTTGTCATCAAAATATCTTATTTTCAACATCTGTGCGTTGTTTCACTGTGGAGTAAAGGCTTGTGTATGTGAGGACTTAGTTCATGATGGCTCTTGAAGAGCTTAGATGTCATAGATGTCATGGCTTTTATTCAGCAAGGATACTGCCTTATTTTAGATCATTTAATTCCACTTTTAGGATAGGTGCTTTAATTCTGAATAATAGCATTTTCTGGAAAATGTCAATTACAGTTATTTGCACTTAACATAAATCTGGTTTCTCTTTCCTGTTCGACAAGTTCTTTGTAATCTCACTGGGTAAGAGATAGGTAGTGTGAGATGAACACCTGTTGGGGGGGGCAGGGAATACCTGGACTCAGTCCTGCAGTCTTTGCTAGGATAAGTAATCTTGTTGAAGCCACTTACTCTTACTTGTTATTAAAGGCCTAGGATTGGGCTTTGAATGATGTAGCCTGCAGATCATGAACAAAGGAGATTTTGTTTAAAAAAAAAAACCCCAAAAATAAACAAACAAAAACCCCCACAACCAAGCCCAACCCCACTTTCAGAACCAAGGCGAAATTAAAGAGGGGAATATTCTCTTTTGTAATACCCCAGATTTTTATTATTTCAGCTGACACTTGCACAACACCAATTGACAAAACTACAACTGATATATTGATGAGTATAGTTTGGATGTTAGTCATTAGAGATGTATAGAAATACAGATCAAAGGCTTTTCATTAGTTTCTTTCATCATGTGCATTAGTAAGTCAACACTACCTGCAACTCTGAAAACACTGGCAAAAAAAAGAAGATGCAGTCAGAAGGGTTCCTAAGGATATGTCTGTCCAGTGAAATGAGTCAGTGGGTTCTATGCTCTAGTGCTTTTCTAAGCTTGTAAATCCCTTCATTACAATGCACTGACATGCGGGAGGTATTTGTGGGGGACCTGAAAACATTAATGCAGAAAGAGATGTGAGCCAGCTAGCTTTGTCTCAGCTTTGGTCACAGCACAGTGTGACTGTCACAACTTGGAATCACCTACAGTTCAGATCTGCACAGTGTGACTCTACCTTTTGACTCTGGAATATGATAGATGAAACTTTTGCTTTGGGTGGTTTATATGTGCTTTAAGTCTCCACAGAGCAGAGGAGAAGGGAATGATGGTGATCAAACAAAAAAGGAAATTATAGTGTATACAGGTTGTTATAACACTGTCAAAAGCAAAAGCCTGTGTAGCATATGCCAATATGAACAGTATGTTACTAGGAGGTAAAACTTGGGCAGCTTTTTTTGGGGGGTGGAGGAAGGAAGAGTGTGCTTGTTATGTAAGGTTAGAGGTCAGGGGTTTACACTGATCAAACATGAGTTATACTTTGCTTTTTTCCATAGCTTTGTTTTGCTACATTTTTATAGGTGTCTGCATGTCATTAATTTTAATTGCTTAAAAAACCTGCTGAAAGGCAGTGATCAGGACTGGCTAGAATCACATTGATATAAATTCACACTAGCCATGTCGAAGTCAACAGTTCAGTGTCAGGGACACATGCTGCAGAGCGGGACTGCTCTGTGTGTATTGCTGACATGATAGAATCACAGAATGGTTTAGGTTGGAAGGGACCCTAAAGATCACCCAGTTCCAACGCCCCTGCCTTGAGCAGGGACAGCTTCCACCAGACCAGGTCACTCCAAGACCTGTTCAACCTGGCCTTGAGCACTGCCAGGGATGGGGCACCCACAGCTGCTCTGGACAGCCTGTGCCAGTGCCTTGCCACTCTCATAGTAAATAATTTCTTTTTAGTGTCTTGTCTATATCTACCTTCTTTCAGTTTAAAGCCATTCCCCCTTGTCCTATCAGTACGTGCCCTTGTAAAAAGTCCTTCCCCATCTTTCTTGTAAGCCCCCTTCAGGTACTGGAAGGCTGCTATAAGGTCTCCCCAGAGCTTTCTCTTCACCAGGCTGAACCACCCCAGCTCTTTCAGCCTGTCTTCAAAGAAGAGGTGTTCCAGACCTCTGACCATCTTCTGGTCCTCCTCTGGACTTTCTCCTACAGGTCCATGCCCTCCTTATGTTGGGGGCTCCAGAGCTGGATGTGGTGCTGCAGGTGGGGTCTCATGAGAGCTGAATAGAGGGGGACAGTCACCTCCCTCAACCTGCTGGTCACGTTCTTCTAATGCATCCAAGGGTGTGGTTGGCTTTCTGGGCTGTGAGCGCACATTGTCGGGTCATGTTGAGCTTCTTGTCCATGAACACTCGCAACATCTTTCTCCTCAGGGCTGCTCCCCATCCATTCTCCCTCCAGCCTGTGTTTGCGCTTGGGATTGCCCTGACCCATGTGCAGGACCTTGCACTTGGCCTTGTTGAACTGCATGAGTTTTGCATGGGCCCACCTCTCAAGTCTGTCAAGGTCCCTCTGGATGGCATCCCCTCCTCCAGCATTTTGGCCACACCACACAGCTTGGTCCACTTGGACACTGAGCTGTTGACAGCATCTCTTTAAGTGCAACCATCTAGCCAATTCCTTATCCACCAGTGGTCCATCCATCAAATCCATGTCCCTTCAGTTTAGAGACAAGGATGTTGACAGGACAGTGTCCAATGCTTTGCACAAAGTCCAGGTAGATGACTTTCCCTTTCCCAGGTAGTTGCTTTTCCCTTATCCAGCAACTCTGTAACCCTGTCGTAGGAGGCCACCAAATCTGTCAGGCATGATGTGCCCTCAGTGAAGCCATGTTGGCTGTTACCAGGCATCACCATATTTTTACTTGCTGTGTAAACTTATCCAGCTGCTAAGTGGGACAGACGTTTTGTTCCTTTCTAGAGGACTAATAATGGTAGTAATGTGCTTCCATATCTCTGGATAGGAGGTGCAACAGAAATGCAAAGTTTAGCTTATTTTCAAGCTCAGCTCAGCAAATGGTAGTACTTTTGCTGAAATGGAAGAAACGTAACGGATACATTCAGCCATTATAATAAATCTTGTTTTAGTTCATATTAATGGAACAAAAATTCTGTGGTCTTCTGAGGGAGAATGCTGGTTTGCTGTTGAATCACTCTGATTGTTCAATTTGTTTTAATATAAACAAGCAAACAAAACACCACAATGGCTTAAGTTTGTATCAGTAGGCTTTATGGCAGATCAAGTCTCATCAATGTAATACCTAGCTTTTGCCGACAGACTATTGTTTATCCTTCTGCATAAATTCTTCCCATACTGTCTGGATAACATGACTGATTCAGATCAAATTTATACTGGTGAGTGATTCAGTAGCACACAGAACTGGCATTTGTTATTGTGGGACTATGGCTTCAGTATGTGCTTAACGATAATTGATGCTTGTTTTAATTTTTGCCCTCTTGGCCTTGTCCTGGCTTTCGCTATGCTCATGGTATAATGAAGCCGATGTGGAACTATACAAAACGTTGAAGTCTAGGACTTGAAAATCAAGTTAACCCAATACCTTATGTTAATTTGTCTGTGGGAGGGAATAGAGTGCAGACAGAAAACCTCAGGACTTGAGTATGACATTAAGATGTAGGAAAAAAGCAGTTTTACTGATGCAAAAGTTGAGAGAGATTGATACCAAAATCAACATTGTACAAAAAAAAGGGGTTTGGCAGTCCTTTCAGTGTCAGTATTGCTTTAAAACAAGATTTGCAAATCTATATTTAATTAGACAGTTATTGCACTGTGTGCTAAATAAACAATAAGTATTAAACATGGAATTTATTGAAGTATAATAGATGTATCTAAAAGTCTTCATTTACTTAGCCAAAGTAAACAAGTTTTAAATGATCAATATAACCTCCTATGCAAGAGCTACTGCTGCAACTAATATTTGCCAGCATTCAGAAGCCATGATTATCTTACTGTTTTCTAATGTGATTTTCCTTAACAAAACATACCTCAGCATTATGTGTTTATGTGATTCATTTTAAGATCAGGGTTATTTATTTGTAGAACACATGTACCTTATACACTTGTTCAGTTGCCATTGGATTCTTGAATCCAGCAAGTGAGCCCATAAGTGATAAATTCAGGATTTCTTTAATTGAACGCCTTGCCTAAAAATTCTGGTTAGTAAGGTACTTGGCAGCACTGCAGGCTGAAACTTGAAAAGAACAATAATTTTCCTGTTCTTCTCTCCCCTCCCATCTTTTCTGGCACGTAGAGACTACCAAATACACAGCATAATGTAGTGCTGAACCAAGTGCTGCGTATTTCAATCCTGTTGTCCTTTTTTTGTTTCAACTGTCTCCAGAATGAAAGGGCAGTCTGTGATCCAATAAAATGCACTTTCAGCTTTCATGATTTTGAGAAAATTGAATGCATTTAAGTGAGCTTTTAAAGTCAATGCCTAAATTTGATTTGAAAACTACAGCTAACCTAAATATGTCCAAATAGCTCCATTTCTTTCCTAACCAATTTGTGTTGCAAAAGCCTGTTTTGGGTATGAACCTTCAGAAAAATGGATTGACTTAGAAGGTGGTGCATCTTACTGGTGGGAAATGGAAGCTGCTGTTTGAGTTTGGATCCGTTATAACATGATCTATTTGGTCTCTGAAAAGGATCAGGAACAAAAGTCTGGGAGAAATAAAACTAACGTATTGGGATCTTTCTAGGAGCATTTTCTAGTGTGTGCTGCTGCATGTGCACATCTGTTCATTTCCCTTCTACCAGAAATCAGGTAAAAATTCTAGGCTGCTTTTTTTTTTTTTGGGGGGGGGGGGAAGAGCTCTCAAACAGTCCCTGACAGTCTTTCATCTTGGGTATAAAAAAAAGAAAGAACCATCAATAATTACTAGGCTATATTTGGAAAATTCAATGTCTGATGTAAGCAGGAGACTTGGCAAGGAAGAAGAGTTTGTATTCTGCCCAGAATAAATATAGCATTTCTAAGTGCTTTGCTGCTTCTTTTTGCAGTAGACCTTTTTGTCTTTTAATGTTGCTTTTAGTAGATTCAAAAATACTTTCAAGTTCTTTTCCCCTCTCTTTCTCACTAGGCTCTCAGAGTTGCTTCTTTTGTTAACCTGAGGGTGATTTTACTATTTCCTGAAATTAGGTATCCCTCTGAATTAGTCAAGAGTCAAAACATCATGAAAGTCTGTGTAAACAAGCTTGTAAATAGGAGGAAAGTTACCCAATTGCTTAACTAAATGCTTTACTGAGTTGGCACCAAAGGATAGCAGTAAACTATAACTAAGTGGATTTAATTGTCATTTTCTTTTCTGGGATGTTCAGGTGATGGACAAGCTTTTTAATGCAGATCTTCTGACTATCTCAGTCTCAGGTATTAGGGACTGATATTTTTCATATTCACTTCTACTAGTTCAGTATTTGCTTCATCTTCTTGTGTCCAAGCATCCCAAATGGGTTATTTTAACAGATCTCACTGAGCACTGCTGTTAAGAATATAAACCTCATCTTAATCTTTCTTTAGGCCAAAGGATGCAGGGTCAGAGTTGATGCAATTTTTAGGAGGCTGAGGCAAATTTGGTTATAAATTACTCATCCTGCTTTTGGCTTTAGATTTTGCCTTGTTCTTATATCCTGTTCTTCATTCCTTTAAGACTTAGTGTCTTTAGCTGGACATACTGCTTTTGCTTGCTGAAGTAGCTTCTTAATCTGTTTGGAAGACAGACGGAAAATTAACTTTTAAGCAAAAGGGAAGCACGGCTTTTGAAACCATAATGTCCTTCCCATGTTGAGATGTTGCCTTGAAAGGGACCCACATCGCATCAAGGAGGTAAATTAGAGTAGCCATTGCTATGTTTTTCTGATTGCAAAATTATTTCTCTATTATTTCCATCTCTGTGTAAGCCAAAGTGCAGTGTTGCTAAAGAAAGGAGGCTAGCAGAAAGGTTTGTTGAGAGCACCAAATTTTCTATACATTCTACATATATAATCACTTGGGAAAATAGCACTTGAGACTTCAAGGGAAAGGTGGGAATTGTAAAACAAGGAAGAGAAGGTGATGGTGTGAAGGCAGTTACCCTGACTACCCTGAAGAGTGCAAGTTCAGCTTGTCAGGGACACTGGAAAGTATGCCTTAAACAAATAAAAAATGCCAACACAAACCCACATAAATCAAACTACCTTAGAATTGTATCTTAGGAAGCAATTGTTTATGCCAGTTTAGAAGGGCAAAGAGTCTGCCCTAACTGTGATGCCACTTCAAAAAAGTAACATCATAGCCACAACAAGGTCTTGAGGAGTTTCCTGTGACAAATGCAAAATGGTATAGGTGTCAAAATAAATGTTTTCTATAGCATTAAATAGCACTTAAGATCTGAGGAATGGTCTTGATAGCTGTGGGTAAGAGACTTTAGGGGACCTTACTCTTACTCTCAGCTATCAGAAGATCTCCATGAATCAGCTGGCCTTCCTGTGCCTTGCTTTTCCTTTATATAAGTGTCAATAATGATGCCTACTTCTTCACAAAATGATGGAGAGATATAAGATGCAAAGTGTAGAAAGTGGATAGAGTCTGGCAATTCAGAAATTGTTCAAAATCTGCATTGCTCATGAATAACTACCATTCTTCATCTCTCTGTGAAATAAGTAGTAAAAAAGGGGAATGTGCAGTAAGGTTTAACTTTTTTTTGGATGAGCCAGTTGGGAACAATTTATCTATGCTGAATTCATATTGTCCAAGCTTTATTTTGTATTCAAGCAGCCTTTATTTTGTACCATGCCAATAATTGCTTTAATATGTTGTAATTCTGCTTTTTGTTGCTCATTGGGTTTTTTCCTGGGGGTGGAGGTGGAGTGGTTTCACAGCCTTTCACCTGCTCAGTCATTTCTGTGTGTTGTGGAATAATGCTTTATAGTGACTTCATTATTTTGTATATCCAGTAGTGCAGGATAAAATACCAGACAGGAATCAGAACCACTGAGAAATAAGCTTGTAAAGTAAATGTGCTCCTTAAGTCCTGGGGGGGGGGGAAGGAAATTGTTTTTATATAATATGTCTTCAGAGGGACAGGACTTTAGCAATGTGTGCATGCAATTCATCAATAAGGTGACAATACTCTAATGATGTATTAGTAATACATCACTGGAATGCTTTCACGCTATTGATGTATTGGAGATCATAAACCATAGAGAGGGGCAGCAGACTTGCAGACTGAAGTGCCTGCTAAGGCCTTTCCAAGTTATTTTATTGAGAGTAGTTGTCAGGAAGAATGTAGATTTTCCCATTACTGTGTGTAGTTGCACGCACCATACACAGGGAGCACTGGTGGGGAGGAAAAATGTTGCCATGAAGATCCTGATTTTGATGGTAGGTGCTGCAGGCTCGATATATGTCTTCAAACAGTGCAGGAACTCTTGATAAAATGGTTTGTTGACTGAGAGTCTGGGCCTTAGGGCAACTGTAAATACATAAGAGATTCTTTTACTTTTTTAATGCCTCTGACAGACACCATGAGATGTCTTTGAGACTTGACATCTCAGTGTGCAAAGACTGGGCCATATGACATCCCTGCAAAAGTCGAATATCATGACAAGAAAACAAAAAAGTTCAGTCCCCATAGCAGTACATACTAGATGCTTTCCCGGTATCAGCACGTGGCTACACTAATATCACAAGCTTTCTCTCCCTCTCTGGAGGTCATGTTAAAGACCATCCAATAAAATCAAAATATATATTTTTTCACCATCCTGATGTCTGCTACTTTGTGTACAGTGCCCATAGTGTCAATAGTACACTTGCAAAGAAAACAAATTTGCTTCTATTTAAGTGCACACTTAGCTTCCCCATCCTTCAAACACTTCCTCCAAAAACTCTAAATCCAGACAGGATAACCTTCAAGGTAACATCCTAGAAATGAGGGCCCTGTGAGTTGAGAAGATCAACTTAAGGTAACAAGGTTTCTTGCAGCAATTCCTATATTGATGTTGTATTCATAGCAAGCTTGCTATTACCTGATGTTCTCCCAGTTGTTTCTTTCATTTTTCCACAATTACATTGTTACTCCCCGGAGAGGCACCAGCTTTTTCTTTGAGTGTGAATGGTATTAGGCAGCTGTTCCTGCTTGCAAGCACTGCAGCAATACAAATTATGCCAAGTCTCTACCATTGGCTTGAATTCAGAATAGTTTTGACTTAAAGACTTTTGCAAAACTGAGTTGAAGCTAATGTTGAATAGAAAGGGAAGGTGGTGTCAATATTTTGAAAACAGATTTTTTCCATGTCTTACAAATCACCTTTGCTAGAATAAAATGCATTGTGAACCTGGGGCTCACAGCCACAAGCCAATCAAAGAAGCTTTAACTCTTTTAAAAGCTTCCTGTGCCACTCCTACTCAACTTTATTATTGATAGAGTATCAAGAATTTAATTGTGACAAACAGTCCACATAGAAGGTAATAGTAAATCATAACCCACTTTATGATAAAGAACAGAAGGCAGAAAATCCAGCAATGGTTGGAATGCTATTAGGTTTTATGCATGCTTCATAGGCTCTGTAAAAGTCTGCTGGGGCCCAGAAATACTCAGCTGGAAACATATTACAAATCTAGGACCATATTCTTAGATATATGACTACAAATATGTTTCTTCCATTGCCTTCACTAGGTCTTACCTATTGATAAAGTTAAAGTGATGTTGATTTTTGATCAGTATTACCAGTGACGAGTGGAAATTAGATTGCAACTAAAAGCCTGATTTGTGCCACAGCAGTCCATAACAATAAAAGTAGCATACAGTCCACTATACTTTCCCTTTATTGGAACTTCCACATGCAATTTAATGTCAACTTAAAGGCCATGTGTCTGTGGAGACTGATTGTTGTTGTTGGGTGGTTTAGGTTTTTTTGGTTCTACTTTGCTTGATTTTTATTGTACAGATCCATTTGTATGGGGGACATTTGGCCCTTCACTTCATGAGCAGTCTGCCCTTGGCTCTGTGGCATTGTGGGTTCTGTAGACATGTTTTGCTCTATGCCTTTCTGAGCACAGATTAATTACGCTGTAATTCAGAGTAGATGGACTTTTAAAGCACTGGCTTCATTAGAATGTATCTTCTTGAAGCATAGCAAAGTAAACCACACTTATCTGTATGTTAATAAGTTAACCAGAGCCCTTCAGAGCATGTAAGATTATTATTTTTTTTTTAACCTGATGCTATGAAAATGTGTTATTTAAAACAATCCATGTAAAATGCTTCTATTTAAATAGATTCCCCAAGGCCTGGTGTACTTGCATCTGTCTGAAGTCAAGCCACCTTTTTTGTATTTTAGAATGAAAATTAAATTGCATGGGCTGGGCTGCACTGTGAATGGCTTTAGTATTCCTTTCTAGCCTCACTGAGAGGTAGGTCTCGCATGAAAGTTAGTAGGCAGAGCACAGTGTTCTTTGCAGGTATTACCCAAACAACATTTGACATTTGTCTGATTTATCTTGATTTGGCAACATGCTGATTCACACCTGTGGATGTAAAGATGAACAGCATTTGGACTGGGGAAATAAATGAATGGCAGTGTTTATTTTTGATTTACAGTAAGTCAAAATGTAATGTAAAGGTATAAATGTAATATAATCCATGACTCAAATATAATCTTAATATACTGTGTTACATTACAGCTGTATCTAGAAGCTAGAACCAGGAAGCCTTTTTGCCTGCACAAAGTGCCTTACATTATCTAGGACAAGACAGCCCTGAGCCAAAGAGGCTACATAGTAAATGGGGAGTATTGGATCGGAAGAAAGATTTCTATTCTCATTTTACAAATCAAACTGGAGAACAGAAAAATGAAATCATCAGCTTAAGGTTATACAAGGAGGCTGAGGCAAAGCTGGGAATTTGTATCAGATCTTTGGCATTACAGTATTTTTTCCTACTTCAACAGTGATTTCTTTTGCAGGTCTCCTTTCCTGTAGCTCACCAGTTTAGGGGAGATGTTAAAAAGAACCAAATTTTCAATCACTGTTCCAGGAGTTTTTCCTAAGAATTCCAGAGGTTCTGTTACGGAGGAAAGGCTGAGTCCATCATTAAGGTTTTGCAGAGAAGAATATAAATACGTATTTCAGTCTTGATAACTTCCTGGTTTGAATATTTCTTCTGATTTTGCCTTGGTGGGGAAAATAGTAACTGTCTATAGACTTTTTTCTATGTGTCAAATGGACTTTTTGCAGCCGCAGCATCTTGAAACAATGAATTCCACAGTGAAACTGAGTAAAGCATGAAGCAACATTTGTTTCTTTTAAACATTCAAGCTGATAATTTTACTACTTCCTCTCTAGCTTTTCAGCCGATAGTAAGCAACTACTTCCTTTCCACCTGTCTGTGCTGCTCTTGGCTTATATTTCTCTTCAGTTTGCTCGTTCCCAGGATGAAGTGTATTTGATTTAGATATTCTTGAGAGAACTTTAATCATTATTGTTCTCCTCTCTACTTTAATTTTAGTAGATCCTTTTAAGGTAGGTGAGAAGCAAAGCTACACAAAATATTGAAATTGTAGACTCACCATGGAATTATTCAGTGCCATAATGAGGCTTCTAGTTCTGTTCTCTGCTCTTTCCTAATAATTCCTAACATGCTGTTTTCTTTCACTGCTATTGAGCATTGAGCTGACATTTTAATTGACCTATTATAGCTCCAAGATATTTTTTCCCCCCAATGCTAGTAGGTTGCCAGATTTCATCAATTCAGGATGGCTTTTCCTCTTGCGTGCATCACTTCACATGTATCAACACTGAATTTCATTGCTTTTTTTGTTCATGCACCCTGCATTTATAAAGTCCATTTGCCTGTTCCTTGCAGTCCAGATTTTACCAGCTTGAATGTCTTGCTATGATCAGCTAACTTTTCCAGCAACATAGGGGACTAAGCCATAAGGCTTCTAATTTTATTAAAAAGAAAATAAATAAAATAAACAACTTCCTAAATTTGTTGATTCAGAATTAAGGTTGCTCATCTGAGTTCTGTTCCATAGCTCACTATGACTAGTTCAGTCCTTCTGTGTTTTGCACAGAAGACATGTGAGTGGAAGAAACCTATCTTATCAGAGTCAGTAACAGCAGCCAAATATTTACTGAGTTACTTACTCAACTTGATTAAATGAACAGAATATTAAAAAGGCAAGTAACAGGGGGAATATGTGCAACAAAATCATTCAACCAAAACAATTCTATCAGCCATTCAAGGAACAGGCATTTGGCATTAGGGGTGTTAGTTTACTAATTGGATTTGCTATAGCAGTGATTACTTAGTCTCCTACAATTTTCTGTACTTCAGCATTCACCTCCTGTCTGAATATAATCTGTTGGTGCTTATGGCAAGATTCCAGTTTCCTTCAAAGAGAGTTGGGTCAGGCCTCTCTCTTGTAAGAGGTTTTAAAAAGATCTTAATAATAATCTTGTTTTCCAGCTGTCTAATGTTAGAGTAGCTCTGATATTTGTGTCTTTCAGGAGACAACAGACAGATCATGTAAAAGCTAGTTTGATAATTTCCCACTCCATATAGAGTACTCATGAAACATTTGTGAAGTAATAAAACCTGTCACAATAACCTGAATTTTCAGATTTCACATTGGAGGGGAAAGGTTTCAAATAGTTAGGAATGACTGAAGAGCTATGATTTGTGTTAGAAGCAACAAGGTGCTGCATAAAACAATATTTATTTCTCCAGCATGCTTTTACTAATTTCTTCTGTTGAGCTTCTGCGAGCTTAAAACTAAAAGTGAGTTCCCTCTCCCTGTACCTAAACCAGATCTGAGGTATAAATTGGTTTGATTGGTGACTGGCCAGGCTCCAGGCATAACTCTTCCTAGACCTGATTTTTATGAGTAGCATGTGGTTTTATATTTGGCACAGTAAATATACTGCAATCGTGAAAGGAACTTTTTAGGTCTCTTTCTCAGGCAAATTAACTGGAGTGATTTTGGACCTGTGTGCACGCCTTCCCTGTTGCACACGTGGATGTGCAGTGAGTGTCCCTTGCACGCTTGGCTAGCCCAGTGGGTTGGGGAGACTGGCTGCAAACCCTGCTGCATCCTTGTGCGAGTTTTGTCTGGGGCAGGGTTCATTTTTGTCATAGCAGCTGGTGTGGGGCTGTGTTTTGGATTTGTGCTGGAAACAGTGTTGATAATACAGGGATGTATTAATTATTACTGACCAGTGCTTACACAGTCAAGGCCTTTTCTGTTGCTCACCCCACCAGCGAGGAGGCTGGGGGTGTGCAAGGAGTTGGGAGGGGGCACAGCCAGGACAGCTGAAGCCAACTGACCAGCTGACACCAAGCCTCCCTGCAGGAGAGGAGCCTTAGGAACTCTTCACAGTCCGTGATGAAGGTGCAGGGAAAAGGCAGTTGCGCTGGATGGCTGGGACAGGCAGGATTAGTTTTCCTGTCCAAACCAGGGTTATGTGGTGGCTTGGGGGCCACTTGCTTCTGTAAGCTGACATGGGGTTCAGGCAAAGAAATGAAAAGTTTTGCAGACTGATTAGGAAGCAACCCATGTTTTATGATCTCCTCTGATCCCTGACCTCCTAATGAAATGTGCTTTCTCTGAAGTAAAACACTCTCCATTCTAGCTCTTCTCAAGTGCTTCCAGGACCCCCTTGTCTACTCTATGGAACAGTTTCTGGTTGTGTTACCTTTTCCCCCCTAGTATTCAGTCTGAAGTTTTCTGCTTGTGATGATTCTCCCTTTACCCATCACTTCATAAATCTCAAGTCTAAATTTGAGACTTGTGAATTTTGAGTGCTACTTTGATGTTTTACAATTATTCATACTTTATATATTGATATTGTACTTCTCATTCAGAACATCTTCAATCCCTCTTATTCATGTTCCTGTTCTCCTTTGATCTGTACCATTAGTGAGTTCTTATTCTCTGTGTGGTGTTGATATCTTTTTTTCCTGCACTTTTACAGATCTTATCTCTTCACTATTGATTTTCTCTTCTCTTTTTGAGATACCGCCTTTATCCTTTTAGTTTGAATTTTCCCACAGTTTTTCAGCTTAAGCGCAATTGTTTGTTTTTCCACTTACTTGATGAAATACCTTTGCCTTAGGCCATTTTACCTAGAAAGCAGCCAGTCAAAAAGAAGCAGACTGGAATAGGATCACCTTCAGGAGGATTTTAGTTTAAAGTGAAATCACAGGAAAATGTCGTGACACTCCCCCGGCCCCCCCCCCTTTTTTTTTTTTCTCCCAGTCCAAGAAAGAAATGATCAGAATAGAGGCAAAATATTCATTGTAGTTTGAAAAGTCTAATGTGAAGAAGTTTTCAATGAATTGCTTTTATTTTTTTTTGAGGAGGGGAAAAAAGTCTTATTGAAGGTGTTCAGGAAGGAGAAATCCATTATAAGTAGCCAAGAGCCTTTCAACTCCTCATTCAGGATTTCATTTGTTTATTTTTCCTTGTGTTCATGGTGATGTTTTAATATCCCACTAGGTCCACCAAAATAAATATTTTCTGATCTAATTCTTCAGTACTTTCTGCTCTTTGTTTGTGGATAGCTTAGTTATATTGTAAAAGAATACTGCGCAACCTGTCTTGGTTAAGGAAGACTCTTGTAAGCCTGTCTGAATTGTAGGCAACTTTTTCTTCCACTTTTTGAGACTAAGAACATTATTTTTTTTTTTCTTCATCATTTTTGTCTACCTTGATCACAAACTGTTCAGAGTAGATGGGATTATTTGATTTTTGCTGTCAAAGGAGCATGAAGTAAAAATCCTAATGTAAGTCGAATTAAAACTTTAGTAAAGAATATCTCATATTCCAGAGAATAGCAAAGAAAACTTACTTTTTTTCCACCTTGTATTTAATACCCGTCTATTTAAACTCACTCTTACAAACAGTATCATAGCTTTTAAATGTTAAATAATTACTGATGACAATGGGAGAAGTACTTTAATTTGCTTAAATACATTTTTTTTTCATCTTTGGGAGTGGTTTTGCATATGAAGAGCTGTGCTGCTCAATATCTAGTCAGTCTTCTAGAGGTAACATAGCTAGAAGCCAGCATCCATCCTCTCTTGGGAAGTAGGTTTCACTATCTTAAATATTTGTGGCACTTGGATAGGTTTAACCTTGTCACCATGTAGGAGACATTCCTGCTGGACTAGTAGCACTGAGCTGAGCCAGAGCTCAGTCTTTTCATGTCTGTCTCCTCTTTGCCTGTGTCTCTCCACTAATCTCTCTGTCTCCCTCCTTCTCTCTTCCCCCACCTCAGTCTCTCTTCTTCTATCCCCTGTCCCCCTCCTCTCTCTGTCTCATTTTTTCAGGATAGCAATCTTGTGCTAGCTTTGTCTCCTATTGCTATAATTGGAGTTTAGGAACTCGGTGTACCTGAATTTCTGAGAAAGTTACATCATTGTGATGTGCTGCTGTCTCCAAATGTTGTCTTGGCCTGGTAGACTGTGACTGCTTCTCAGAGATGGAAAGAATTAAGCAGATTACAAAAATCTGTTTTGTAGCCCAGTACCCTGCAGACATGGGATCATAGTCCTTCTCTCTTCCACAGACATTTGGTGGATGACTTTGAGCAAATCAATTACTCTGTACTTTCATTCTCATCTTTCAAAGCAGCAAGGCTAAGGGCTTTTCTGTATTTCATTAGAGAAACATGAGCTAGGTGCATCAAAACCTGTATTGTGATGCTGGAGTGTTGGAGGCCATGCAAATACCTAACATACACTGTACATTTTAACTGACAATTAAAAAGGATTTTTCCTTAATGTCTAGGATTTTTTTATTATGGCTTTCACCCTTGCCAAGATATTAAATCTGTGTATAGGAGAAGGCTTATTGGTCATCGCTGACCTGGTAATGTTACAGAAAGTGTTGATCCTTCTGAAGCAAGCACCACAATAAAGCATTGCTGCAGGGACTCGGCTCAGAGTTGCAGGCAGCATCTTCTAGGATTCTTCCAGGAGCAGAAGTCCTGGGCTTGTTTCAGCAGTGTCAGACAGACTCTCCAGGTAACCTGTTCAACAATTTTTTTTCTTTTTTTCCTCCGTACCTCAGTTTCTGTTCCTTCTCACCAATCACAATATTCAGGGTCTGCTGATATAAATTGAAAAATGGAACACGCTGTTCAGAGGTATTGATCTAGCACTTTTATTAGAAAAGTTAGCAATGTTTAATTTCTTGTTGTCAGCTTTCATTTTGCTAAAGAAATCAATTCACTATTGTCTCTTCTCCATTATTCAATTGTCTAATGAGCTACCCTGCAGTCCACTCAAAATCAAATTTTTATGATTAATCACTGTAGGAATGGAGAGTATGAACCCATGTACATGAGAATTAGTCCAAATCTGTAGTAGGTGGGATGTGCTTTCATTCAATTAGAAGTAAAGTTTTTCTTTTCTGTTTTTAAACAATTCATTAAGACAGCTTTTCTGTACTTTCACTAAACTCCACAAGGTGTTTATTATAACTTGTTTTCTCTCATTTGTGATCCATGTGTCATCCTACCCACTCTGAATAAGTACAAATCTTTCTTGAATCACTGTCAAAGTGATACCTCTCATTTTTTCCCTTAAAACCTCTCTCATTCCACACCAAACTAGTCTTAAAAAGCAAAGACAGAGCAATCTTGTAGGACAGAAGAGTATAGTCAAAATGTATCCCTTTACTCTGGTTTTCTACTACCTCACAACAAAGCTCTCACTCTCTAAAGCAACTACCATAATTATTTGAGCTATGTGATATACAAAGCAGTCATTCTGACCTTCCCTTGCAATTTCTGAACACTGCCACAGTGCAGATGATGATGATACAGGTAAGAAATAAATGTAGCTATACGTACTTGTTTATAGGTTACAATGCTACATTTATTTGTTGTTCCACATAAAAGGCTACGAGCTTGCCATTGCTACTGTGTTTTTTTTCTGGTTCAGATTCTGTGGGTTCTTGGTTTGGTAGAAGTAGGGACTGCCCCTTAATCCTGAACAACAATGTTTAAGAGGGATTTTAAGAGGTCTAATTTTAAGAGAAATCAAATAAATGTGCTATTTAGTGCAGGTGAAGTAGGCTACTCTCAGAATTCTAAGGAAGGTAAAAGCACTAATTCTTTATCTGAAACAGAAAGCTAAATGAGTTTTTTCTTGCTAAATAATATATATGCACACAGCTGTTTTAAATCATTCTCTTCTTTTTGAAAATAACATACAGTAAATTATACTCAACAAATGTTTTGTAAGCTTTATTTTCTTTGCAAATACTCTTGTTTGGACACTCACAAGTTGTAACTCAGACTTGCCTTGCTTTTAAATATTACCTGAACACAAAAGGCTCCATATTCTTGGGCTCACAGATAAATGAACCAACTTTACAAACACAATAAAAGGAATAATATTCCTCAGGAAAAATTGTACTTGAACACTTTTATTTGTGTATGAAGTAATTAATAATTTTGTGTATTAGCAAAACTGTAAAATAAATCTCAATAATGTAATACACACTCAGCCATTGCTTTCACCTATTTATAAATCAGATGACATTGTAGCCATCATTCTATTTTTGCAACTTGCCAGGTAGTAAAGAAAGAAGTTTATTGCAAGTCTGTAATAAGGAGAGAAGTAATGGCCTGGGAGGCACAAGGGTGAATGAATTAATGGGTGACCAGTTTGAGTTTTCTCATTGGTTTTAACCCTGGGTAAATTTAATGGCTTCTTTTTGAATGTCTATTAATGAGAAAAAGCAAAGTGTAAGTTACTTAATAGTATTACATTAAGACTTTATGTTCTCATTTAAATTGGATGTTATAGTGTACCTGGTGTATATCTATAGCAAATAACTTTACATCAGGCACGCGTACCCTTTCTGGCCTTGGTGTTAGCAGGAAGAAAAAACTGCAGCAGTATTATCTGTCAAAGGAAGAAACTGTGGCTACATGGCTGTGGCTATATACATCGCTACTGATCTTTTAGTAGCTTATACAGACAGTAACAAAAAAGTATGATAACTCAAGCATGGCAGTGGCAAGTACAATTGTCAGTTATGTTTGTCTATGGTAATATCATAACTGCATCACATATGATTTTGTTAATTGGCAACGGTAGACACTGAAACACTCATCAGCGTGCAGTCATGGTTAATATTAGCAGTGTGGCATAATGGTTATGATAAGCTCTCCCATGTTGCGAAGGTGCAGAGGACTCTTCTGCTGACCCTCGGTCTGTGCTTACAGTACAGAGGCCTTAGGGGATGTCTTGCCTGATGGTTGAGATGGCTTGGAGATGCCTGCCTCCACAAGAGCGGATTCTCATGTCCTGGGGTTTTCAACACTAATCCCCTTCTGGTCCCATCCTGCAGTCTCTGAAGAGTTGTTTTACTCTGCAGCCTGTGGCTTTCTGTACTTCCTCAATTGCTCCTGAAAGACTGGGAATCCATACAGGAAATAATCTCTGTGGGGATACTGTGCATAGTTACATACAATCAATTAGCTAGAATAATCATAATTGCAATTCTCAAATATGATCAATAATACTTTCTACACGAAAACAAAGGAATACTTGTTTAGTACTTTTATGAGTTTTTTGGGAGGGGCTGGTAAATAATATTTTAACTAATACAATGGTATATGGAAAATAGCTCTAGAAGTTATAGCATGGAAGATTTCTCAGTGTTCTCATGCAAAAGTGAGGAAAAAGGGGACATACAAAAGGACTGAAAATATATTTTTATTTAAAACAATTCAAGTAAAAGCAAATAAAAACTATAGAATAACATCATTTTTCTAAATTTTTCACAGAAACAAGTTGTCGTTTTTCACTCATTTCTAACCAGTCATATATTACAACTGCACAGATTTTTTCAAGGATATAAAGACAAATTTTTATAGTCAGGCATGTAGGAAAAAAGATTAAAAGAGGGCTATGACCTGCTTTCATTTATGCCAGTATAGATCAGATTTGAAATATCAATTTAACTAGATTTGGCCCGATTTAAAGTTTAAACATATCAAACCACAGAAGCTGCTGAGGACAGTGGTGGTGTTCCTTTTCAGGACACCCAGATGTGTAGAGGTGTACACCTTTAGAATAAGGCAGGGAGATGTCAAGGAAAATCTTTGTAAATGTTCTGTGCTTCTACCCACAGCACATCTCAGAAGAATTTCTATGAATCACGTTGCATACATTGTTCTTTGCTTTATCAAACTTTTCACAAGGCAAATGTTTCCTTTCTCCAAAGTGCCTCCTCCAAAAAAAGCCTCACCCCTATGTAATAATTAACCTAAGAGGATCTGACCTTATCACAATAGCTGTATCTGCCAATTATGTTTTCAGCTTCAGTAAACACCAATGTGAGGGTATATATGTATTTGTATGATAGCTTTGATGATTCTACTAGTTGTTAATCTTTTAGTTGTTTAAAATCAAGCCAGTTTTCTACATGGTCATAATAGACCATTTGTTCTTATAAAACCAAGCAGTTGGTAAGGTTAATAGCAACATTTACATGTTCATTGTACTATGCAACCCAAACTGCAAGAAGGTTAGGTATCAACTAGATATTGCACTTAATTTTAGCCAGTTTACTGTCTTCTAAGTAGTTCAGTGGGCATTTCTGCTGCCTTGGAAAGCTGGTCCCCTCTTAGAGTCAGAGCTACGGCTGTGATGCCTTGAATATTGGCAGAATCCTATCTGACAGCTTGAATTTATACTACTGTTTGACTAGATGGTTGTGACACTGCATGGATGCTGAATCCTGGCATCTTCACTTACGTGGCACTGCCATATCTCTGCCCACAGGAAAATACATTACCTTGGTGAAAATCACATCAGATAGATTTTTATTTCCTTGTAATCTTTTTAGAAGGTATTTGCTAAAGACATGAAAGCTGAATGGAAGAAACCTCACTGGCATTTCTGGGTTTTGGAACTATCCTTCTCACTTCTTTGCCTCAAGAACACTGGCCTGGTATAAAATGGAGGTGAGCTTGGGGTTGAGGGTTTGAACCTTGGTCTGAGCCACCAGGAAAATGTTGTCCTGTGACTGCTAATTGATTTCTTCTTGATACCTGTGGGTGTGGGTCACTTATTAGCAGTGAGACACGGAGACAAATGGAGAGTGAGACAGGAGTAAAATCTCTGAAATATCCTGTGTACATACAGAAAAAGCCTTACACTTGCTATTAAATCTAGCTGTAAACGCTGGGAGGAGAAGGAGGCTCAGCAATGTTATTTCTATCAACTTATAAAGCTTACAGTGCTGCAGAACATAGCCTACTGCACATAAATCAACACATGTAACAAACTTGAACTCATAAAGATGTGTAATGTTCACACAGACCTCTGGCATTTCAAATTCCTGCCTACAGGGACTGTAACTTCACTGTTTTATAAATCAATAGGATTAAATAAGAATATTTTTACTTAAATTCTGCTGTTATTAATAAGGGTATACATATATAAGATGAGTTGTAAAGGATTGCTGTTGATAAACTCTTAAAGCCAGAAAGGACCATTATACGTGATCATCTCATTGACCTTCTGCCTAGTACATCTCATAGAAATCTGCTCACTGAATCGAACCAATGCTCAGAAAGCCTTGCTCCAGTGTGCTCTGGCCACAGAACTCAGTTGTTTCTTCAAGGTGGTTTTAAAGGAAGCATCGATTACACAGAGAGCTATGGCTGTCATCTTATAAGCAAGAATCATAGAGAGATTTTACAGTGCAGTATACCTTTGGGAGGGATTTTCTCCTCTGTTGTAGCCTTTAAAGCAGCTATAAAAGCCATTTAATAGGCTGGGGGAGAACATCTTTGAGTGCAGGCAGTATCTAGCCAGAGGCTGTCCTATATGACTCAGACTGTCCCCTCAGCAGAGACAGCAAGAAGGCATGAATCCTTTGTGCTGCTTATAGTTGTGTGCCTTGGCAGCTGTTGTAGGTAGCAGAACAACCACTGAGCAGTCCTGAAAGGGAAATGCACTGTTATTTAACAGGTGGTTTTGGTTTGTCCCCCTCTGCCCGCCCCCGCTTTACTTTATGCTGAAAACCTTACTTGCTCTTATAAAAGTCCAGAATATGAGGTTCAAGATGACTCAAAGCGGATTTTGCCCCTTCGTGGGGAGAAGAACCTTCCTTTTTTTTCCCCCCTTTATTTATTTATTCTTAGTGGAAACAGTACACTATAACCAGACTTTGGTAATAAGTTAATAAAATCTTCTTTGAAGTAACAGGTATTTTGAAATGTAGATTTCTCCCTGCACATCCTTAAGGTGTCCACAGTAGTATTTAGAACTCAGATTTGCTATCTATAGTAAAGATGGCAGTGCCATGGAATGAGTAATTGATAAGATCTCTACTAGCTATTTTAGAATCTTAGCTGTCTGTTATTACATGCTGTGTTATTATTTTTTATATTGTCAGTTTTCCTAATAATGGGCATGTTTGAAAAAGCAGATCCCTGGGCATATCTTGCATCACTGTTTTCTTCATTGGAAACCAAAAAGGTTTTAAGTGTTCATTCCTGTAGTTCTCGTGAAACTGAGCAGAGTCTTTCTGCTCAACACGCAAACCCCTGTACACTCGTGTTAAGTCTGAATTGGGCAGTTAGCACTGATGATGGACACATGGAACAGAGAACCTGGCTTCATTCTCAAATCCCAAGTTGATGCTCCTTCGTGACAGAAATACAGCTGGTACTTGTTTTATTTTCCAAAGTTTCTGGTTCCAATGGCCTCATTCAGCTCAGCTGTACGCAGTTGAAGACCAGGTATGGAGAAGAGAGATGATACCCAACTACTACTATGTACTTTCCTGCTTTGTCCAGAGTCTGCTTCAGTCCTTGGTAAACCCAAGAATAGTTTTGGTGTTGCTCTAAATTGTACTTAACTACCCTTGCTTTTAGATCTTTTCTAGGGTCCTGGAGTGTAGGGCAAGGCCTCAAGGATGAGAGTCTGAGCACTGTTAGCCTGATGAATGGAGACGTGTTAGGACTTGTAGGGCATAAGCCCTGGGAACAAAGGAACAAGTTAACAGCAGACTCTTGAGCCATAGCAGCTGAGATGCCAACCCTACAGACAAGAGGGACATACAGCAAGATAAGGGAACTGGATAGTGCTGATAAGGAACTTTGTTATTCACGAAAGTCAAGTAGAAAGAAAACCCCAATCTTTATTCTAAGATTAGATGCTAAGATAGACTAATCAGTACCTATTGTTTAAATGATGCATCTTAGAAAATAGCCAATCTGCGTAGTTCACGCTTAAGATTTAACCAATCAGTGTCTAACATGTAGAACGTAGAAACGTATATTAATGTAAAAGAATCACTAATAAATCGACATCTTGCTTGCTTCAAGCTACTTCCCGTCTCTTCATTCACCGCACTGGAGATACCATACCACAGTGCAGCTCTGGTCATGTCTTTTGCCTTAGTTGCATATTCTGTACTAGGGACTACATGGGATAGGAGGAAATAGAAAAATCATTAAGATTCAGCTATACTTTGGTAAGCCTTTTGGGGGATAGGAGGCGAAAAGGGTATCTGTCTATTATGAAGGTGTAGTCCCTGGTTTATATGGGTCCCTTGAGGTTAGAAGAAAAGATAGTTGTCTTAGGCAGATAAGAGGATCATCTATTTATTATTATGATTTCTAGTCTGTTAGTTGTTTTTCATACTGTACGAAGACTTGGTTTTGAATACTTTTGCATAGAATTGAGTATTTTGATTTTATAGGACAGGACTCCTGAGTGTCTTGTCGAGAAGCTGGTATTTTTCTCAAATGGAGCAATACAATTGAGATACAGAAAGACAACTAGATGTAACCTTTTCAAATTGAGCAAAGAAACAAAACACTTAATCATCTGTAAGTATGGAGAATTTAGGTATTCACTGACATTAGTGATGTCTACAGAGCTCTTAAAATGAAAATATACAATTCCCATAATTCAGTCACAAGATAACAGATCAGAAAAAGGAGAATGAATCACTGTCACAAATACTGTTTTTCTGCTGCAATGACAAGGACAGATAAAATAGAAAAAATCATTGAAACAAGGAACCATTTACAGTTTTGAATTTGGATCTTCTGTACTGAGAATAAGCACCCTGTATTTCCCTTAGTATTAAGCAAGAGGAGCATGTTCTGTCATTGTATTCCATTGTTTGGCATGATTGCATGAGTTAGTGCAGCATGAGTAAATACAGTGAAAAGGGTATTAAATGCCACCTTGCAGCAACATTATTCCGAATTGCAGGCCCTACCTGCTTTGTGCAAGTAGGTGTTTTTCAGTGAAAGTGGATTATTTGTATTTCTTTCAGCAGTGGAGCATAATTAGAGCCATCCAGATGGTTGATTATTTAGTTTGATGTGTGAAGACCTTCTAGAAAACTGGAGGGGAATAGTTTAGACTGATAGCAAAGTTACTTTTCCATAATATATTAGACTGACTATTAAATTGTTTTAACTGAAAATGAATTTCTGACCTCGTTTCTCTTGGTCGTTCCGCCCCCTCTCCCCTCCCCCCCCCCATGTACCATCCTCCCCCCCTCCCCTGTTTTTCAGGCATTTGTAACACCTTTAAAAAAGGCCTGGGGTGTATGGTCTTCCATCTTTGCAAGCAAAGGAGGGGAGATGTTTGGGTAAGGAACAGCTGTGAGGGACGGTCTGGTTATAATTACAAACTCTACCTGTGTCATCGCAGGATACGAACCTGGTACCTCACCTTTCCCTTAGCTAGGAGAGTACGTGATTTGATGGGCAACAGGATGTTTTGGAACAGCTTTCCTACCCTTTAAAGTTGTTAGACTTTTTATTTTTAAAAAATAATGATTATGAACTAGGGAGATATACAGACTTTGCCATTGCTGACTGAGGACTCTGAATCTTGAGTAGTCTGGTGATCAGAGCAGGGCTGTGCAAGATAAGCTGCTGTCCTTTTCCCTGTCCCTCTTGTTAAAAAGAGGAGAAGAAAAATCTTTATAAGAAATAAGTCACTTAAACAATGAAGTCTTTTACTGTCCTTTCTTTTTTCTTCAGGGTAATGGCATTACAATAGCAGCCATTATTTATTGTGACTATTTCTCTTGCCTGCATTTTTGTCAAATGCATTTCTCTGATTTTTCAATAAATGTTTTGCTCTGACCAGAAATAGTCCCATGTTCACACTGGCCCTTTTCGTCACTCGGTGCTTCCCACTGAAAGCAGTGACGTGTATTATGGAGCAAGGTAGAGCTTGCCACAAAAGGTGTTTTCTGGACAGGATGCTTTATGTTCTCTTTCTGTTCATCTTTGGTGGGGCTTATAACAGAAATCAATACAAAATGAACCCGATAGTAATGATGCAGTACATGATTACAAGGAGGAAAGGTCTTGTAGTTAGGACGCAGCAGAGGGATTTCAACTTTTTCAAAATTGCCGCCGTATATTGGTGTTTTACTTCCATTTACCCATCCTGATATGGTAGTTTATTTTCCATTAAGTAAGGACTAGAATCACAGTGATGACATCTGTGAATGTAGGAAATGGGTTCTGACCCCTGTGGATTACAGTCAAGTTAATAATTATCTATGGTGGTACATGAGGATTACATGTTTTCATGTATCATTAGGTAAAAGTATGCAGTCGAAACAGACACTTGACGCACACTAGCATGTACAGACGGCTTTGTATTCAAGACGAAACGTAGTTATGTCATTCTTTGGATGATATAGTGCTTTTCTGAGGTTCTAGGCCTTCTCTTCTCTTCCTGGATTATTTCAGTCTTAAAATTATCGGTGTACATGTATTCTGCAGCTGGACTTTTCTGCAAACATACGTGGAAAATATTTTTTTCTTTCTCAAGCATAAGGATTGCTCAGTGGTAATGGGTATAATAAAATATTTCAATCCGTCTATGGAGGCCTCTGTGATCCATAAACCTTATTGCCTACAGCCTAAAGAAGAACACAGAAACACATCAGTTGTGAAATAGGTCAGAACCGAGCTCCTTTTTATGGCTTGTAAAATAGGGGAAGAGAACACGGTTGACTAGGTGAAGGTCATGTAATAGCTTGCAACAGAGCTGAAAAGAGTCTGTAATTGAAAAAGCTTTGGAGTTGGAAGTCCAGGTTGCTGCCTAAGGTGTCCCTGGAGCATATTTGTATTGGATATGTGCCTATACTGTATGTAATGTATGCTGTTTACAAACTGACCTTTCTGGGAGGGGATGTTCTCTATCAGGTATTGTTAAATTCTTTAACATAAAAACAGCCCATAAACAAAGAAGGAATTTCTGACTTCTGCATAAGAAGACAGAGAGCAATAGCTGGCTGAACTTAATGAACTGCTCTGAAGGGAATACGCCTTTGGCTGTGTTTATTAGTTACAGGAGTTGCTTTGAATTCCAATACTCCATCCCTGTTTCTGTCAGCATTCAGCTCTACTGCTCTCACAGTCATGCTTTAGCCTGTTGCCCTCAGCTGTGTTTTAATTGAAGCTCATAATATTTTAAGACTGCTTTGTCTTTCCAGATATCAAAACAAATGGATTTGTAAGTCCCTTGACTCCTGTACCATACACACGAGCTGTCTTTCCACAACATGGGAACTGCTAAAACAAGCAAAATGTCAATCACACAGGGCTCAGCATTTGAAGAAGTTCAATGTTAATTGCCTAGTGGATACTTTCTAGAAAAAGTGACTGAATATCATGACATTCTGTGCTTAGTGCTTAGGTGTTAAAGAGCAAAAGGAAAAGTACCCAGAGCTGACACGATTTTTAACAAAGGACATTTATTAAGCTGAGGCAGAATAGCTTTCATGAAGGACCCATACAGGCTGATACAAAGAAAAGTACACAATGCTATTACATCAGCAACCAAATTAGCATGGTACCTTAGGACACAGCCCTTGACAGAGCTCAGTATGGGATATTTCTTAAGGACCAATAAATAGAATTCTGAAATGTCTGTGTAGCCTGGCTTATCACAGATTTGAGGATGGATGACCTCTTGGGTCATCTTGTCCAATCCCCTGCTCAGGCAGCACCACGGACAGCCAGTTCCCCAGGACCATGTCCAGATGGCTTTTGCATATATCCAAGGATGGGTTTTCTATAACCTCCTTGGACAACCCTTTTCAGTGCTTGGTCACTCCCACAGTAAAAAAAGCATTGCACTTCATGAAGTTCCTGTTGGCCTATTTGTCCAGCCTGTCAAGGTTCCTCTGGATGGCAGTATGAGCCACTGGTGTATCAGCCACTCCTGCCAGTTTTGTGTTCTCTGCAAACATGCTCGAGGAGACATTCTGCCCCGACATGCAGATCATTAATGAAGTTGTTAAAAAGGGCAGGACTCGGTATTGACCCCTGGGGTACACTGCTAGTTACTGGCCTCCAATTAGACTTAGCGCCACTGATCATCACCCCCTGGACTCGGATGTTTAGCCAGTTTTAAATCCACCTCACAGTCGCTCATCCAGCCCATATTTCCACACTCCTCTATGAGGATCTGATGGGCAGATGGTGCCGAAGGTGTTCCTGAAGTCAAGGCAGGCAATATCCACTGCTCTCCCCTTGTCTACCCAGATAGCCTTTCATTGCAGAAGGTTCTCAGGTTGGTCAGGCGTGACTTCCCCTTGGTGAGTCCATGGCGACTGCTCCTGTTGTCCTTGTCCTTCACATGCCTGGGGATGTTTTCCAGGATTGTTTGCTCTAGTATTTTCCCAGGTGCCGAGGTGAGGCTGGCCAGCCTGTAAATACTTGGGTCCTCCTGCTTGTCCTTTTTAAAGATAGGAGTGACATTTGCTTTCCTCCAGTTCCTCTGGTTTGTGTGTTGAATTTCTTCCTTGAGGTGTTCTGCATTCAGCTTAGGTAGATTTTTATTTCTAAGTAAATAAAGAGCAAATTAGTGGTTTTGGGCAAACCAAGCTGCTGCTTTGTAAGAATGAAAGCAAGCAAAAGGGGCTGAGGCAAATTTGGACTTGGAGAGCAGAACCACCATTGTTCAAGTAATCCTCACTGTATTAAACTGGCAGCAACCTTTTACAGTGACAAAGAACACTCTGAACACTTGATTACAAAAAAGGCCCTCATTGTTTTATTAAAACAGCGTTCTGTCTGATCTTGAAGTCCCAGCTCACGCATGTAAACTACAGATATTAGAAAGTTATATTCTTTGCAATGTTTTTAATTGCATCTGTTTTTCCTAGTAGGTCAGGAACAGTTGAGGGTATGGATTGACTTTCATGCAACACACATGTGGCATCACGTGGCACCACTGCCATAGCCAAGGTTTGTTAGCTCAAGCGTGCTGTAGCTGCAGCAACTGTTACGTATGCTTAACAGTCTCGCTCTGTGAAAGCAGAGACAACTTCTTGACATGCTTTCTTTCCATGTTAAGTGCACAGCGTGTTGCAGGGAGTACCTGCAGCACAGGAGGATGAAAAACCTTATCCTGACTCTGTTATTATGATACCTACAGAATTACCCGTTCCAGATAAATGGTGTGTATTTTCAAAACTGTATAAATGACTAAAACTGTGTGTACTTATAAGCATATGGTAACATTTTCTAGTTATTGAAAACAAAACCCTTTTGAGAATGAACCTTGGATTCTGCAATTATGTAGAAACACAAGACAAAATATTTCAAACATGTCTGTATCATATAGGTAATAGATATCTAAAATACCCTTAATTGGCGTTTTTATTTTTCCAGGCTCGATGACTTCAGTTATTACTTTACAAGAGAAACAGTGAGAATTAGGAAAATGATTTCCCCCCCACCTTTGTCACTGGTTCCTTGTGTATTGTGGGAGAAGTGTTGTAACACTTCTGAGTCTCAGTTCTCTGCATGTCGGATGTGGCATATTGAGACAACATTGGATGCAAGCTATATGGAGAATGTGTATTTGTACTGTATGATAAACAGGGTTTCTCTTTTAAGAGATAATTGATTTGTGTCTAGTGGGGCTGGATCCTGAAATCAGCTGTTTTAAAATACCTGTGCATAGGTAAGAAGATGAAAGATTAAGAAATATAAAAAGTAAAAGAGGAAAAACTAGATTTTAATCTTAATCATCTTTTCATGCCCAACAAAATACGTAGTCAGATGCGTGAAGTCACAGATATGGTGGCTGACCATTTAGGTGACAACTGTCATTGAGCAGATAAATATTAATCAAGGTCTGTATTACCTAGAGCAAAACTGGAGACAGAGGACTGGCAAAGGAAGTGTATCAGTGACAGGATTTATAAAATCAGGCTCTACAACATAGTAATGCTGTGTTCTTCTTTCCTTAAGGAAATTAAACATTAGATGTTGTTTCTCTGCTTTATTATTTTCCAACACATTTATTTTCCTCCTACACCAAGTGCTGCAAGCTCTTCTCACTCTGTTCTCCCTTTCCCCTGCCATAATTTTGCTATCCATTCCTTCTGTGACTCAGTGTGGTCACTGGGGAAACATTGTTTTAATGATTTGCTATTTAACTGCTCAGTGTTCCTTGCATCATCAGAGAAGCAGCAGCATTGACAAAGTGCAGCCTGCCCATAGGGAGTACTGTATCAGTGGAGAGACAAGTTGCTATGGTAATGTATTACAGAGCAATGAGGGATTTTGGAAGACGCATCTGACAGTTTGAGGTAAAGTATCATCATTTCCTTGCAGCTTTCAAGAAGTGTCATAGTCTGAATTTCAGTGGGCTTTCTTTTCCTTGCCTGTTGCTTTTCTTTTTTTCGTTTGTGAGGTGACATTTCTGAATAGCCCTGAGCATGCCACAAAACAAAAAGGAAAAACTTCTGGCCTCAAGGAGGCAACAGTTCAAATAAAAACAGAGGAAGGAGGTCACTTCTGAGGCAGTTAATTAAGTATACGGTCAAATGGCTGTACAGGTTCTTTGCCCTTTCCTCTCTTTCACTTGAATACACACATCTTTTTATAGGCATGTGTGATACGTGAAAGAAAAATATAGAACTCATGAAAAGTAATCGCTAGTCATAAGAAGTATTGTAGAATAGACTAGAAGGAGAAATTAACGGTAGAAAAAATGCCTCCAACTTCTCCAACAAGTGTGGAATTAGAAAAAAGAACCAACAATAATTTAACTTGAAAAGTAATCCTGGAAAATGAAAAGTAATGCTGGCAGATCTATTTTCCACTTTCAAGTTTTTGTTCAGGTATTCTATCTAAGTATGAATCAACTCCTACATTCTATCCATGTATGGAGACAGAAGGGGGATAGTATATGGAAATGGGAGGGAAATAGGGCCATATTTCCCTCCAGGACAAAAAAAAGTTATCAAGCCAGGTATTTATATACTTTAATGTTTACTTAGGAATATTTTTTGAACAATTGCATTCACTATCTTTGAAAGGTGTAAGAATAGTCCGCACACTAATTGCTCCTGAGATTTCGTTATTTTTTTACCTTTGACAGGAACACTTGTCTGTGCTGCACATCTGCAGAGTATTTGGAATATTAGGTGCTCAATTTTTGCTTACAGCAGTTCTGAATTCCACCAAACCTAGAGATGTTATCTCTATGCCCTATCTCTAGGGCAGGTGCAGACACAAGAGCTGTATTTTAGTGGATAGTTGGCACACCATATTCTCTTTGGCAGTCTGGGTGCTTCTCTGCTTGCAATTTCGATTAATTTCTTGAATAGATACCTGCAAGACATGGCTTTCTAGTGCTTACACAGCCAATTTAATGATGCACACATGTTTATTGCTCTGGATATTAAAACATCCATGGGCCATATGTTGTCAGGTTTTTTTGTTTTGTTATCTTTTTTTCCTAAATGAGCAGCCAATACTGGCTTTTCAAATATGCAATATCAATGCCCAAATTCTATTAACTTTTAAAAAGACTGCTATTCCTGAGGCCCTTAAATGGTTTTGAAAAATACAGCCCATACATCAACTACTGAAAGGCTACTGAAGTAGCCTGTTCTTGACCTCAGGTAAAGTTCTTCTCTTAATTCAGATATCAAATTAAGGGTTCCTGTACATCATCTTAGCTCCAGACAAGATTAGATGCATGAGGTAAGGGAAGACATTTGCTGTTAGGGGAGAAACTAACATAAGCTGCCTTGTGTAACAAATCATTTCATACTATTAGATTTGTCACAAATGTATGATGAATGGTAATTCCCTGATCTAATATCAAACCTTTGGGAGCAATGTGTTTGAATGATGTCATTACAGAACATTTGAAGCTGTTAATATGATTACCTGGAATCATTGGAGAAGCATGGTACTTGAGGAGACTGCGTAATAATTTAGCTGTACTCGTTCCCATAGCACCTCTACTCTGAAAAGTCTCAGTGTGGTACAACTGACACATGTTCTTTTTCCAGGATTCTTTTTTATTCTTTTCACTAATATTGTTAGGCTGTGGCAAGTGGTATTGCAATTGCACTTTTCAAAATCATGGCAGGGAAAGAACCACAGCTTAAAAGCAACTGTTTGTCAAGCTGCAGAATGTGATGCAATCGTGAGAGAGCTGGTGAGCTATGAATAGCCAAATTAGCTCTTGTTTTCCTCATTGTAATGTTTGAATAATTTTTTGGTGTGTTGTTTTTGTTGTTTTTTTTTTTTTAATCAATTTCTGGAGCTGTCATAGAGAGGATCATTCAATTTCTGGAGCTGTCATAGAGATGATCGTGCATCTGAGAGTTTGGGCACAGAATAAAGGGTGATCCATGTAGAGGGAAAAGATAAAAAGAAGTCTGCTCAATGCTCTTTCTGTTGTAATGTTCATTTTTGGCAAATTTTTGATTACTACCCTTCCTGCTAAAAATGGTGGCAAATAAAGGCAAGAATAATTATTATTTTCACTTCCACAACCCCCCTGTTTCATTAAATAGTTTTGACCTGATTCCTACAGTTTAATATGAATTGCCTTGTTCTTTCACAGCAGTTTTGGTTTATATCTTAAGAAAAGAAGAGGAAAGTAAGAAGGTATGGGTTTTTTCTTTTACTTTTTTTCAAGACAGTCCAAACTGATTAGATCTGGCTTCTACTATTTGTGTATGTGTGAGCATACTGTATCTTAAAAATCCATATACTGTTCTAGGCACATCTGTAAAATGCTCTGAGATGTGCCTATAGTACAAATAATGTAATACCATTCTGGCACTTGCCTCTTGAAGAACATAGAAAAATTAATCAAATTATGTCTTTGTTTTGTAAAACAGAGCTTTTTTACCAAAGAATATTTGGTGAAACTATTTAAAACACATATATATTGATAATGTATGATTTTTACTAAAATGGGATGTGAACATATTATATTTTGGGGGAACTGATGTGACCAACTAGTCTTACTATTTATCAAAAGACTATTTGGAATGTTTTTTTTGTCACAGTGCCATTATACCTCCATCCCATAAAGAAATACTTTGAAATAATTTGAAACTGTTTCATACAGACCATAGACTGCTTAAACAGTCTTCTGCAGACTACTGCTGAGGCACTAGTGGTGTTCAGCCTCTGGCAGAGGCTAGAATAAATATTTGCTTCTGGAATATAAAACCTGAAAATAAAATAGTTGAATCAGGGCTTCACGTGTCCTATACATCTCTGGTTTTGTTCTGTCAAGCTTGCAGTTTAATAATTGCCTCTTCATCAGTTTATTGCCCACATTTTAAAATTACAGAGCCAGTTGCACTGATTCTTCATACTTCTGCTGAGAAAGGGAATAAGAATTGTGTATCTCTTCTTAGACATGTGATTCTTGAAATGGATTGAGGAAAGTTTTACGCTGCTGGTTTTACACTGCTGCCTCTGGACAAATGCTTGAGATACAGAATAAACAAAGGACACTTCTTTCTCTGATATCTTTGCTCTGTGTCCTTTCTTGAACTGCTCTGCCTTTTTCAGAGTTCCTAAAGGGCTTTTTCAAAACTAGGAATTGAGGTCTTGCACACTAAAGTTTCCACGTGCAGCACAGATTTATTTAACCTAATGTAGCTGTTATAGTGGTGATATAATGAGTATCATAACCTTACAGCCTACTTTAACTAGGTGTAAGCTCTCTCTGTGTTGACGTGAAAATACTGCTTTTGTGGCTAAGAATGATTTAGGTTGATCACAATCACTCAGAATGTGTTAAAATGCATCCCAATTTGTCAATGGTTGCATATCGTTAAAGTATTGGAAGAGGTTTTTGAAGACGTATAATAATAATAAAAGAGTTGGTGTTCTTTTCAACAGGAATTCAAAACTTCATTGTCATTTATGACATTTCCATTAAATTTCCTGTTTATTTATACTGCATATTTGAATAATATTTTGGCCTCCATGTTACCATAAGGAAAGCAAAATAGTTTGATTTTAAGTATTACAAAGTGTTATGCTCTGGCAATGGTGAGTATGGTGTATACTGTGTATGCGTTGAATGCATAAATCCTTCAATAGGTAAGACAGATGAACATTACTTTGGGAATGGCAGCATGAAGGTTTGTCCTTCATCTTAAGAACTGCAGTCCACTTGAATCATATTTGCTACTGAAAGTTGTACTATAATTGTTACACAAATTGTTGAACCTCACTCAGTGGCCTCGGCAGCTCGGCCCGGCCTGCCCAGACCCCTCCGCAGAGCCCCCTGCCCCCCAGCACCCCCCAGCTGGGGGTCACCTGCAGCCTGACTGAGGGGGCACTCGATCCCCTCGCCCAGCCCGTCGGTACAGACGTTACCCAGGGCTGGCCCCAGCACCGAGCCCTGGGGACACCCCGTGTGCCCGGCACCAGTGGGATGTGACTCCATCCCCCACCACGCTGTGGGCTCAGCACCCAGCCAGCTTCTAACCCAGCGCAGAGCCCCCCCGGCCCTGCCGTGAGCAGCCGGTGTCTCCAGGAGATGCTGTGGGAGACGGTGCCAAAGGCTTTACACCGAGGTCCCGGTAGGCATCATCCACCGCCCTTCCCGCACCCACCGGGCAGGTCGTCCTGTCACAGGAGGGGAGCAGGTTTGCCAAGGGGGACCTGCCTTTCCTAAACCCAGGGTGATCTACTTTATTTATGGCACAATCTGATAAACAGTTTGAGAGAAATTGCATTGACCTATATATAATTATTTGATTTAGCTATTGCAGTCTGAGCCAACTCTGGGACATTTCTCTTCCCTTTCTTCCTTGCATTTACTGCTATTTATTCTTATCAAATCCAGCCAACTGCAAACCCAGAAAGAGACAGAAAGCAGACTATGCACCTATCTGAGCATTATGAGCTGCTGACATTAAACCCCGATGAACTGAAAAATCCAACAGCCATTAGCAGAAATGTTTAATCCCTCTTTGCGTTTAAAGCCAGTGAGAATCTACCAGGCTTGTCCTGTTCATGCGCATATTCCTTCAGCTGTGGGTTCTCTGTTTTGGTCTCTGAGAATTTCTGGTATTATTTAAAGGTAATATGAAAGTTTCTTTGTTTTTCATTGCCATCAGCTATAAGTGGAACTCTTAAAAAACACAGAAGATACGGCTGTTATAGGCTTCCTCTGTAACGTCCTTCTGTGATTTACTGTAAGAAATTGTACCTCTGCAGGTACAGCAATACTAGAAACTTATTTATATGCTCTCTTTAGCTCAACTTTCATTCTGTACATCTAAACCTGACTGTAAACTTCAACTTCCCATGTGCTGTGGAGTTTTGTCCTTGTTCTGACAGCTTTTCCTTGCACTCTTACTCATCCTGATGCTGTTTACGCAACTAGCAAAAGGCCTTTGTACTCTTCTCCAACCCTGTCACCAACTTAGCAGGTTATCTACAAATTGCATCTGAGCAGGATTGATATCACTTTTAATGTCCATGGGTTTTCACTGTCAGGTACATCTGCCTCTGCTGCAGCCTCATCCTACAGATAATTCTTCTCTGGTATTTGTCTGCTTCTTTGTCTGCTCTACTTCATGTTTGGTGAGCAGTTTGGGGCAAGGATGGCCACAGGACACTAAGGGTAGCAGGGTGCGTGGTGGGGCTGCTGCAGTTCAAGGCCGTTGTCTGCCAGGGAAGCAGGGACAGTGGCCAGCCAGTCTGAGAGTGGTACACAGTGTTAAATCTCTGCTTCATTTTCGCGTGGCTTTGAAATAAGAATTTGTGCAGAATTCTTAAATGGAAAAATGAAACGCTGCCACCTGTAACCCAAGTATAATTTATTAGCACTTGTCTTTAATAATGTATACAGAACTTGTGCTAATTGAAGTGTAGGTTTCCATCGTTACTGATAAGCTACTTCAGACCACTGTTAACCTGTTGAGTGCCATGTGCTTTGAAGATGGTTTCCACAAATTCGCATACTAAAGCAGTTAAGAAGCAGACACTCCTTTAAGTGCCCATCTACTCCTCAAATCTATGTGTTAAGTGTTGTCCGCTCTTGGAGACCTGGGTTTTAATGAACTTCAATAGATCAAGGTGCCGAAAAGTCTATACTTCTGAATTGTGTCAGCTTGAAAGCCAAGAAGTTCAAATTTTTAAGATTTTTTTTCTTTCTAGAGATATTCTTGGATACTCCCAGTAGAAGCCCAGTTGTACATTTTCACCTGTGCAGGACTCAATGTTATTTTTTTGTTTTCTTTTTATGAATAAATACATTTCTAGTCTGTGCTTTGTGACTTACTGTAGAATAATCTTTCAGGAGATGACCTGGATAATAAAAGAAACGAGAAACAGATTGTAGCTTTTAAGAGCTATGTTACAGATTCAAAATACAGGAAACCTGTGATTTTGGAACACTTTTCATTGCTTTTTCTTTTGGCAGCATGAGATTTAACAGCATTAGCAAACCTGTGTAACCTGTGTATGAAGTCTGAACATTTCTGTTCCCTCCAGTGGGTAAAGAATGCTTCCCCTTTCCCCTGCCCCCCAATGTCATGGGGTTTTATGATGTTTCTTCTTTACATAACACTTTCTTGATCAAAGGTTAAGGAACAAAATAAGACAGTCATAGGCACTACATCTTTTTGAGCCATCTGAAAAGTAAAATGGGCAGGCTTTCAAGATGCATTCTGTATTCATAAGGCTACAGAAAAATAGGACAATACGGGGCCAAAAAGACAGTGGCAAGGTGCCGGGGTTTAAACTGTAATTGAATTCAGATGGTAGTGATCAATGAAGAGAAAGATATGAACACACTAAAGCAGAGGTGGGGACAGAAGTTCCTTTGCTTTATACGTTTTTCTAGATTACAATGACAGGAGGCTTGCACTACTGCAATAAAAGGACCCTAACACCAACTAATGATAGTCACATATTATTCTTACAGGGAGAAATATTTTATAGAGATCATGCTTCTGTGACTAAGGGCTTTGTGAGTTTCAGATGACTCCCTAAATATTTTTAAGCAAGCCTTTTCAAGTTTCTCTTAACCTTGAGAACCTACTTATGTAATCTGGAGAAAAGGTACTTGTGAGAATAAATACATAGGTTAGCAGACATTTACAGGATGCTGAGGGGGGAGGGATGACTCCAGGGAACTTAGGGGAAAATGCCTTTCCCATTTAGTCTTACATTTTCAGAAACAAACTTTTTTTCTAATATGAGGAGTGGTTTATCTATCATTTGTGTTCCAGGGGCGCCAGATTACAATTTCATTTGCAGTTATATATGTCAGACCCACAAAACACTTGAGAAATGCAGGCATCTTAAAATGACGACAGGTATCACAGATATAAAGCATTATTTTTTATTACATATGGAACTTCTTTTGGAGAGATATTAAGCTCAGTGAGATTTAATGTTTCATATGTATAAATCACTCTGAACTGTAATTACAAATTACTATATGCAAATGCCTATAATTACAAAAAAGGCAGGGCAGAAAGGCCAGTGCAGTTAGAGAACTTACCACAGCCAGCAAGATATAGATTTTTGTTTGCTTCCTATGAGGCTACATAAGAATAACATCAGGCTGTTAGGGCTTTCTGGGAATTATTTTGTGAATCATGATTTGATTTGTAAGTGCTGGCTTGTTAAAACAACATTGTTTTTCAGAAATGTATTAGCATTGAAGAACCTTTGTCAAGCTTCCAGCAGGTTTCTTGAGCTTTACAGCTCCATTTCTGATTTGGGCAACTTTGAAAGTGAGAGGAAGCCTACCATTTTCACTTGACAGCTTAGGAGTGACAAAGTTTTTCCGATTCCTGAAAAGGTGTCTAGAAAATATTTTTCCCGAGGCAGAAAAACATTTTGTAGATAACATTTTGAATTCAGAAAATGTAAACATTTCTAGAAAGTCAGAAATACTGAGATTAGTTACAAAATTTTTAAGAGTTAATTGTAGGCATGAAAGACACTAAAAGCACGTGAAAATGCACAGATATATCTACCAAACCTTTGTAAAGCTTTCTGAAGTTAATAATAATAATAGTAATTTTTAAAAGTATATGTAAAAATACAGAAGACATCAACTTACGTTTCTATGTATTTTTGCATATGGCTTTTACGACTTGTGCTTCATTACAAGTTGAGGTTTATCCTATTTACTTTTGATTTAACAAAATTATGTTAGCAAATTATAACCCAATGAAACCCCCCAAACTATGTTTTGATTTACTTATGAGATGGATAGTATTAGTTTTTTTATTTTATGTTAGAATGTTTAATGGGTTAGAGATACATGTTGTTTTTTCTGGAGCACAGAGAGGTTGTTTCTGCCCTTGAGAACTGCTACATACGCTTGGGGTATGTAGCATGACAAAACAGGAGGGCCTTGAGGTACTCTTATGAAAAAACATGGAGCAAACACGAAGCCCCACGTCACAAGTGGCAGAGTGATGTTTCCTAGAGCTTGAGAAGAGGCTGTGAGAATTGCCTCTGATTTGGAAAGCCAGTAAATTGCTGGACTGAAATCAAACCTGAAGAAAGAGGCTAGGTTATGAAGCTCCTGGTGGGAAGGCTACTCAGTCTAAGAAATTCTGAAAGCAGAATCTCCTCAAGAGTTTTGGCAGACTTGTAGTGTTCTCTAAACCTATTCGTGGGGTTACAAGAATCTTAACTAAGGGATAATCTTGCATTTCGGTAGGGAAGGGAAAAGATTTGCTCACTGACAGTTGGATAATAGGACAGAGAAATCTTGTTGATTTGGAAAAGTACCTCTGCACTACCAGAAAAATGTGAAGTCTCTTCAAAACAGCCTAGGGTCATTATCCTAGTGCACAGAATAATTAACAGACACAGTGAGAGCAAATGACTTGAATAAAGCTGTATAGCAGTCATAATGGGAAAGTCTGACTTTTGGTCCTGTATACACTGAAGTAGGTCAGGTTTGAAGTCTTGTATCTAGCTCCCCAAACAACTTATTTCACATAATCAGTGCTGATATATTGGGCCAGGTACAGCAGTCTGGGAGCACTTTCCATTTTCAGTAAATTAATCCTCTCACAGCATGAAATAAAAAGATCAGAACATGATGTTAAACCTCATTTTGTATTTTCAATTACTAGAGGATAATTATTTTCTTTTTAAGTCTTGGAAGATGACATGATCTGAATACTCAGATACCTGCTGCTTCTGCTTGCGTTCCTGGAAGCAGAGATAGCTCAGCTGGGGGACTGCACAATATAATTAGGTTTATTTTGCAGCCTGGCAAGGCCCCGTGTATATACCATCATCTGGAGAAAAATGCAGCGCTTTTATCTTAGTTTTGGTGATATTTGGCTTCATAAAGTAGGAGTACAAATACATGAAGTGAGTTTTGTATGTGTATTGGGAGAAGTAGAAGGTGGGACAGTGGCAAGGTGCTTTGGACAGTTGTTCAGAACTCAGTAAACCTGATAGAACAAGGCTTTTATCTTGTCAGCCCTAACTATATTTCTGCAGAAGTGAATGTGAGAAAGTAAGTTACAAGGGTTCCCAAAAATTTTTTTATTAAAGTTACTGTGGGTTGGGATTTGAAATACCACAGGTTACCCATTTCTTTGAATGGAAAATAACTGGTGATTTTAATTGTATATATCTGTGTGTGTTGTGTAAATGCGTATGTGCATGTGTAAATGCTATGTCTATGATTTCCTTTTATTGTATAGGCTTGATTTTCTCTCTGTGTTTTTTCACCGGATGAACTGCAGTGATTTCAAAATAGGTAAGTGTTAAGCAGCATGTGAAAGTGGCTAAATATAAACATAACAGAAAATAGCTATCAATGGATTTGGCTCAGGTAATATGGCAGGATTCAAAATAAGCCGTATGAAAAGAGCCATTAGTAACATAACCGGAAATAACTAAGGCCTAACTAATGTCATGCAAAAGAATCACTGTTTAAAAACATATCAGGACAATGTAATCCTTTTCTGTCCTACATGGAGACTGGGGAGGTAAAATTTTTATGCTTATGCTTTCCTTATGTTGATGCAGAGAATTGCACCTAATTTGGCACAGATTTCTGCTTCTCTCACTTCTTCACTTTGGATTCAATTTAAGTTAAGAAATGGAATGTGCTAGGTTACTCATAATGCTTTTAGCATTTCAAAAAGCATCATCATGATGAGATTCACCTTGGGCAGAGAATGAAAAGAGGTCAGGGAATGAAAAGATTCATAAGAAAACATATGAAAAGACCAAGTATCCCCTGTTAACAGCCTTCCCATTGAATTTTGCCCATTGAGATACTGTGCTAGAGATTGCATTTACTGTGCAGTTTTTTTCCTTATACAGTGAAACAGTTGCCAGAAAAGACTATTCCTTTGGAGCACAATAGACGCGTGACAGTCTCTGTATGTTGTTGGGGTGCAGGTAGTGATTTTGTGTTATCTTTTGACTTGTATGAGCAACAGCAGTGTTTAATTTATTTTTTAGTTGCAACTGATAACAGAGAGAAAGCTTTTGTATTTATTTTCCTTTCTCATGTGCCTTCAGCAACATCAGCTATTGACACTGGAATGTGACACAATGCTGATACAGTCCTTCAGTTTTAGTTATGCATCTGTTGGCTTTTTTGGGGCAGAAGGAAATAAATTACTATTTCATGAATTTGAGCTGTGCTTATCCTTCAAAGAACAGTGAAATTTTTTGTTACAATACAGTTTATCAGTGAGATCTAAAGGTAAAGCCAAACTAAGGTAAAAATATGCTACAATTTTAAAGAAATGATATGACTTTCTTTGGGGGAGGACATTCATTCTTTAATTGCTCTGTTATCTAAAAAGACATGTTGCTTGAGTAGGATTAAGATATGCGACTTTGGTTTGGTTGTTTTGTTTTGGTGTTTTTTTTTTTTATAGTGAAGTTTCAAGGAGTTGAAACAAACTGAAAATAATTACTAGCACCTGTGTTGGACTGCAAAATTATTTTCTTCCTCAAAAATGACTATAGGTGTTCCTTAGTCAAACCTGTTACCCCTGCTGAAATACACTGTGTATGTGCTCTCCTTTAATGCCAGGGACAGAAGGGAAGATAAAAATAACAGTAGCAATCCAGGGTATAATTGGCTTAGTTCTGAAAATTGCAATTTAATTATGTATTCATTTTAAAAAGAAATAAATCTTGTGCCAATTACAAGTTTTAAGGGTTTTGTTGCCTACTTCCAGTTCTGGTTTTTATCATGGTTCCAGTTTTTATAAAAGCTGAGATTACAACCTGGAGGTTATCGAAATGATTATTTCAAAGATATGCATATTGTAAATTTATGTAATCTTTTAATCTCTAAAATATCTTTTCTTTTAAACTGTTTAAAACCAGAAAATATTTTATTTATACATTATATACAGGCCCCCGTGGCTTGCCTGCCATTAACTGTGTTTTAATCAAAAGATACCTTCACGTTTTTGGAGAGAAACCATGGGTACATATGCAATATCAGCTAGAAATTTCACTTATGTGAAAGGGCAAAGGGCACTATGGCGAGTAGTCAGTGTCTCAGCCTACTTGCCAGGAGGAGTGTGAGGCTGATGATAGGGAGTTCTTCCTTCTTACCCTCTGGGTCTGCACAGGACTGGTTTTATGTCTGCTAGAGTGATCCATTTGCCCTTTCTCAAAGGGGTAACAATTTGTTATAGCCAAGTATACTCATAGTATGTTTTACATATGTTGGTTTCCTTCTTCCTTTGCTCCCTTTGTTATCCCTAAACCCTGTTTTACCCATGTCTCAGGGTTGTGTTTCTTTAGTGATCAGTAATTAACTATTTCTGTTTATAGCCTTGGGACCTTTAATATAGTGCTGTGTCAGCACTTTCAAGGTCTCTGCTGTCATCTGTGCTTTTATTTCCGTGGAACCCTGTTAAAGCTTCTTTGTTTGCAACAGCCTTCAAGCTGTGGTTTTCTTATTATGTAACTATTTTATTAGCACAACCTAATTACACATGCAGCCTTGTTTCAGGGTCATCAAATATTATTCAAAAATAACAAACTATTCTAAGAAAAACACACCTTGTGGGCACACACAGACACTTCTGCTCATCGTTGCCAGTACCTCTAATTTATGGTCATACTACATGGAGGTAAATAAGTATGGTGGGATTTTAGATCTAAATTTTGGAAAAGGAGGTGAAAGGGATGAAGGGACCCAAACTTTATACCTGCAACCCTATGCATTCCTTTTGTCAAGTTTAGTGGATTTTGCACGTGTAACTGAATGTAGATTTTAGACTCTGTATTTTTCCTTTAAAATAGTTTTTTCTAAGAAGGTGCCCATGATAGAAATTACAGGGAGGGAAATGGGCAGTCTTGGCTTTTCTGTGGAAAATGTTAGTTGAAGTATTGAAACTGGCAAGAATCCTTGCTACGAGTGAGCTGTCCAAGGTGACAGTGTTTGTTTCATTTCAGACCTGCATTTACAAATAGCTAAAAGCAATACAAAAATTGTCTGTAATTTGTAACTAATGCTGGGTGGCTTTATAACCAGGAGAGGTAAAACTTCCAAGTGTAGAGCATAGTGTCTTGAAAGTTGAAACTGGGATAATTTGGGTTAAATTCTCAAACGTGTTGAAGACCTTTTAATTACAGCAGAGTCTAGTAGAAGATCTAAAATGTATAGACCTCCTCCTTCTGGCAGTACTGGGGCTTGGGAGTCTCGGGCCATGCAGAAATGAAGCAGTTTTTCAGGGGAAATACATTTATTTTCAGCTAGGTTGTGCCTACTTTGTTTGCGCTCTTGAAAAGCTCAAATAGCTCATCAGAGGCAAATATTTACTTTGTTCTTACTGTCCAGTTTTCATCAGGAGTCTCATACACAGAAATTATTTATGCCCAGCATGCTGCCAAGTGATTTATGTGGTCTCTAAGCACAGGTCACGTTGCTTTCTTTACTCTGCATAAACATTGGGCATGAAAGAAGTCCTAAATATTCTGTAAATGTTTCAAGTTAACAGAACTCAAGTTGTTGTCCAAAAGTTAAATTGAACTAAGAACCTATCCTAATCAAGAATTTCTTCTTGATACTACCTGCTGAATTATGCGGTTATAACAACATATCTGAGGAAGAAGTAATTACTGCATAAACTTTACGGTCGTAAGTAAGATCAGGGAAGAATAAATTCCATACTTTCAAAAATTTAGGCATGACAAGTAAAACTAAGTAATTAATGTTATTTGATGAATTTCTGATGCCGTTTATGGAAAATTACGACTCTGTAGACTTACAGATTTCAAATTAGTTTATTAGGAGATCTATCTCTTAATAAAACTCAACAGTTGTTGTTAGAACATGAAAATGAATATACTGCAAACATTCCTGTTGTGATTTTTTTGTGCAATATTAAGAAGTTTGCACAAATTTTTAACATTTTTTTTTAACTTTAACAACATGTCTTCAGGTGGCCTGAAAGTGACTAATTCTTCTGGGCTTGCGTGCTTGATCTCTTAAGTTTGGAAAGACCGTGTCTGCATATGCTATGTGTAGGTGGGTGTGATACTTCAGATATGAGCAGCTGCAAGAGCTAAGGACAAAATGAACATGACGAAACCAACATTTTTACAGCAATCAAATGCAGCTGTCTTAATCACTAGGAAACTGGAACTAGTTTCTGTTACTTTAAAAATGGATGTAAGGAATGAGAGGAAGAAGAAATGAAAAGCAATTGGAAATTTGCACAGGCCTTTTCCCTCATGCAAACAGTGATGGAGCAGTCAGATAATTAGGATGCATATGCCACGTGACATTAAGCAGCCTTTTGTGAACTGTTAATTAAGATTTAATCAGTCACATATTTTATTCTTGTTGAATTAGAAGATTAGTGTTAATTTCTTGTGGTGTTTCCCTATTCCCTGTTGAAGGGAGTCAATGTATCTGAACATAATTTAGTGATCATAGCCTGGTGTGGTAATAAAAACAGACTAGAAAGACACTAGCTTGACATTTTGGATAATAAGGTGTGTGTGGTTCGATGAGGCAAATGACAAATGAAGCTGCTGCTTTCATCTGAAATGTATAATATATTATGCAAGTATGTATAAAGTTGGTACATGTTAGAATCATCCTTTAGATGTTAATATAAGAATAACTGTAAAGGTCTTTCCCCAAATTTGTCATTTCATGAAGCACTAATTAATTTTGTGCTTACCTCGTTACACTCAAACTACAGGATTCAGACCTCAGTTCTGCACCACAATGCTAAATGCAGCTATAAGCTCTGTGAATAATTTAATCATGTTAAGGAAATAACTTAGGTTTGGATTTACATATACTTATGTGGCTTTCCCTTAATGTGTTCAGCATATGGAAGTTGATACATTTCTTGTTTAAAAATTTCTCCTCATAAATTTATGTTAAGTAGATGCCTATAAGATGAATACGTTCATACTGCTCTTTGTGAAGGTTATATTACTATAGGCTTTACTAGCATTCTGTTTAGTGTCTGTGAAATAGTAACAATGTGGTTTATGTACTACTTCATATTAATAATAGTTAATTTATAAACAGGAAATATTTTCCCATGCAATGTTACACATTTTTTTGTGTTGTTTGATGTTGGCTGGGAATCTAACTTGGAAGCCTCAAATACTTGAAATTCTAAGCCAAGAATTTCCTATAAGACTGATTTTTTTTGGTTGCCCAACTTTTTGGATATCCTGTTTAAGATGAGATGGAGACACCATTTCCAGATAGTTCAGTGTCTTCTGAAAACAAAGACCCTTACCATGTCTTGAGGTGAGCACATATAAACGTGTGATGTTCCACGCTTTACAAAGCCCTCTTTCATCATCTACTTCACCAGCAATGTGGGTCCTTCCAGGTCATTTTCCCTCTGTAAAGACTTTAGGCCCTTGGTCTTCCTCTGCCTGTAAGAAAGAGCACTTTTCCCTATCCGGCTTTGAGAGCAATAAGAGAGAATACCAAGGAGCAGATTATCCTCTAACCAAATCTATCATTAACAGAGAGATGTTATTCTGCAGAAAAGCCTGTTTTTACCTGGTGACAAGGAAACTTTGGTAGCAAATTGTCTCCTCGCTTGCTCTGTGTCAGCTCACAGCGAGTCGTATGTAACTTTCCTGAGTTTGCTAGTACGCTTCCTTACACACACAGCCAGAGCAGTTAAAATAGACACGAAGAGGTGATAGATCTGTTCAGAAGATACGAGAAGGACCCGTGTATTTTAAAGAGGAAAACCTGAAGAGACATTCTCTTCCTGTGCACGCTTGTCACCGTGTGTGCCAGTTGTATCTACTGTGTGTATGCAGGAGAGAGAATAAGCCATTGAACTAATTCATTTTCTCCTCTCATCTGTTCTTTGTTCATGCTGAAGTGATTTGCGCAGTGAAATTTGGCTGAGGAAGAACATCTGCAGATTCCTCCTAATGTTGTCACTTAAAAAATGCTACCATTGTAGGGGTGATTAGAAAACTAGAGGCCACCTAAGCTACATGAGATGTATTAGGTGCATCTATGCTAATTTCATTCTGGTTTTGGAAGAAAGAAAGAGTTCACTAAATTGTTAAATGTGGACAGTACACTGTAGCAATAAAATTTTTTCCCATGAATTCATGCAAAGATGATTGTCAAAATCTGTTTCTAGCAATTCAGTCTGTAGATAATTGCTACTGTATCCATTAACTTAGTTTAAATCTTTATCAAATGATCCATTTTTAAACTGTCATACAGTGCATAGCGCTTAAATTCTTCTTTATCCCATTAAAGTGCTTAAGCTCCTATAGTAGCCTAATGCACATAATTGTTCTAATTCTGCTGAAGTACTCTCAAATCCGTTTCACCCTGTTAAAGTACTCAAATTGTCCTTGTTCAGGAAGAGTATCAGCTACTCAGAGCAGGCTTGAAATAATATATAGAACTTTTTATCTATGTGAAAGGCTTTCAGATTTGATTTCTTCTGTCTCGGGAGTGCTCCCTGTATATAGGAGAGTACAGAAAGCTCTGAATTTTAAATAATTGTGATGTGCGTGTATATATGTATAATATTCCAGAGTGGTCTTTCAGAAGTCTTATGCCTGTGTGCCTAGCTGCAGTGGAAAAACAAGGTCCTAAGAGGTGCAATTTACTTTGTATTTTTCACTTGATTTGGTAAACATTTTGTTTTCTTTCATTTTTACTCAGCTGCCTTTTTCGTGTGCTGTCTTCTATACTAATTTCACTCCTAGACACTTGCCCATTTATGAACTTGATGTCATGACTTAAAGGTTACCCAGTCTGCAGGTGTATGAGGATTTTGCAAGATATTGTAATACACAAGGGCACAGAGGCTTTTATTCTCTGAATTTATCTACTTTAATAAAGATGACCGCAAATATCACAGAAAACACCACTAGCAAGTATATCCATGATTAATGAAGTAAATATATATTTAAAGCTATTACAAACTACTATCAGCAGTCAATAACACAGTATCAGTTAATAGTATGGAAGCAGTTAATTATAGCAGCAAAGAACTGTATGGCAACAACCAATCATATAGCAACAAATAATATAATAGCAAGTAAGTATAAACTATTACAGATTGCTACAGACTTGTCGTCAGTGTAGCAATTTGTCAACAATATAAACAGCAGATATTCTTATGATAGATTACTTGCATGGATATTTAATACCAGTATTAAGTGAATTAGTCATATGTGAGAAGAGACCAAACTACCCCAAAGGAGAGGATGAACTGATCCCCGAGAGGGTACCCAACCATCTCAGAGGTTGAGGGGACAAACTTAACTGATCCCGAAGTGAGCCCCGGTGCGAGTCCCTGGTAAAAGTTCAAAGTCTCGTAGAAAATTCATGTAGAATTCAGCCTCAATAGGGAAGGAAAATTGTGTGCAGCATGGGAAGTTCTTGGAGAGAGAAGCTCCATTTTGGAAAAAAATTGGGTCCTTTTTATATCATAGAGACATAAGGGAGTGTAGGACAGCATCACTTTGAGCAGCCCACAGATGCTGTGAATTTCTGTTATTCATCTGTAACAGTCAATGCTGGTGATGTTTCTGTTCTTTAAGACATTTTATTTTCCCAGACTATTTCTATTTTTTAGACAATAAGTTGTAGTTACAGTTTCTCAGGTCTTTTTGTGCTTATCAGTGGTATCTTACAAAGTCTCCAGATTGTAGGTACCCCGGCTGCACTTTACAAGGCTGTTCTTGGTTCCCAGACCTAGTTTCAAGGCTGGCAGGCATTTTCTTTTCTTCTGTAATTCTTTTTCTCCCCTCTTCAAGCCAGGCCACCTTTCTGGCTGCTCACATCACTTGATCATTGTAAATTATTTTTTTCTTTCTAGAATATTATATGCATCCTGCATTCGATGCTGAGAGTGAAGTCTAATGTTCACATATCCAACTTCACTAGGGCACTAAAACCAACACCACTGTCTCTATCTAGCACGGAGTTGGATGTGATTTAACGTACCCTGTTTTCCAGGCAAGTTCTGCATTGCCGTGGTGTGACTGCCATTTGACAGGCATGGTAAGTTGTGTCTTTAAGATGCCCTGCTACTGTTTGAGCTTTGTTTCTATAAAACACAAGTTCTCTAGAGAGATTTCTATTTATGAAGTTATTTAAATCCAGGTTTGGCAACTACGGGAGTGCACTGGGTTTTATTTTCCTTCTCAGGTTAGAATCTGAATATGCTTAGGAGCCAAGAGATGCCTCCTTTCAAAGTTAAAAAATATTGCTGGACATCTGATCCATGCCACCTTGCCTCTAAGCAAGGAAAGGGACCCTGCCTTCTGCTGAGCTTCTCTTGAAAAGAATCACAGCTTCTGGCCTTGCACCAGCTATGACATGTATAATCCAATATTCTCCATATTACTGTGTCTAGCGATCATATCACAGGTGACTGGCCATGATACGTGGTAGTCCTGGACTGGTGGTTTTGTGGTGATAGTTCTGTGCAGTTTAATGCTGTAGAGCAGAGGCACTCTTGAGAAGTTGTGCCTAAACATTTAATCCATATCCAAGAACTTGAACTAAAATGATTTATACTTAATTAACTTATCTTGAACTAGATATATCTTACTATTCCCTTTTTATAACTGGAAAAAAATAAGATGTTTCCTCAAAGCCTTTGAAGTTTTGGTTCTTATGTGATCTCATTGGATCCTTCTGTACTATGTTTAATTAATGAATACTGCAATAACTATCACAAATATTGTAACATATGTCTTTGTGGAAAAAGGTCTGTTAATATTGCTGGATCCAGGATTAAACTATGAACACCCTATTCAATGTCTGTGATCTGCTACTTGGTTGGTCTTGGGTGGTTGTTGTTTTTGCAGTCTAACTGCATTACTATCTCAATTAATGTGTTGCTCACTACATAATCTTGTGTCCTCAAGTATGTGTTTGAATGTAGTAGTAATAGACAAGAGAGATAGAAGTAGTAAGAAAATTACTTACCTGCAGGACTACATACTTTGTAGGACTAGAAAGGCCAACCTTAAACTCCTCTAGATTCCCCAGTAACAAGCCACTACGTCCTAAAGAGACACTTCCATAATCATATATAGTCTTTCCACAAATGCATCTAATTGTGCTAGCTTATTTAGTTCACTGAACAGCTTTTCTTACTCTCTGAACAACTTAAAAATGACAAGTTATAATCAACCTCCTTAATTTTTTCTATTATCATCTTTAGCCAGTTTCTGGTGGTGTTAGTTCTGAACAATGTGACAAATTTCTTGTTTTACTGCTTTATATATTTCCGGGCTATGAAGCTTTTATGTAATCTGTTCTTCTAATCTGAACAGAAACTTGACTGAAGTGCATTTCAGAGCCATTGTTGTGAGAGATAGGTTTATTATTATGAAAACACTTTATATACCAATTTAGACATCAACTAATCTCTTATTTATTCAAGTAAGGTAGTAAGATTGAATTATGTTTCTATAAATTTTCTGTGCTTTCTTGGGAACATATAAATTGTTTGGAACTGTTTGTCATAATTTTTTTGCTTAGACAAAATGTATGACAGTAAATTTACTGCTTTGTACTTTGTTGTGTTCCTTAAAACTCTACTATGTAAAGTTTAGCCTGATTGAAAAGGAAATTCTTTCTCTATATGTAGTAACATGATACTGCAAGCTAAGCTCTGTGGAAGTGTAACATTTTAATGTGGTGAAAGGGAGAGATGGTGCACTGCTTAAAGGAAGTTTGGAGTTCAGTTTGCTTCTGGTATACACTTACTGTTTGCTAATGAGAAGGTGGGCCTGGGACCTGTTGTTTGAGATTACATTGGTTGTCTTTGCTGCCAAGACACACTATATTCAGTTTGTTCATGTTCAGTTCGCTGTCCAGCAAGACTTTCAGACTGTACAGCAGAGCTACTCTCTATTTACTGTAACTGCAAAGAGGTCCTCCTTTCCAGATGCATACATTTGCATTTTTTCCCTGTTGAATTTCAGGAATTTCCTGTTGTCCTATTCTTCCAGCATGCTAGGTCCCTGTGAGTGGTGGTCTTGCCTTTTACACTGACTCAAACCCCTACCCCAGTGTGGTGCCATGAGAGAGGGCACTCCATGACCTTCTCCAGGTCATTGACAGGAATGTTAAACAGGACAGGTCCCAGTACAGACCTAGTGGTACTCCACTGGCTACCAGCTTCTAGATACAGAACAACCCAGTAACCACTACTGCCTGGCCTGATCATCTATATATTATTTTTTTTCTTAAATCCAGCTAGTCATCTACTTATCAACCCGTCCTGGATTTAATGTCCTTACTTGGATAGAAGGACACAGCAGCATTAAAAGGCTTCCTACAGTTGAGATAAATGACAGTAGCTACTCTCTCCTCATCCACAAAACCTGTCATGTTACTGTAGAAATCATTTGGGATTGACTACCATCTCTATATCTAAGCCCAGGGTGTGCCTGGTGGGCCCACTGGCAGTCCCTGGCCTGGCCTGGTGCTCCTGCTGTGCTGAAGTACACAGCCCAGCTACATGGTGCCCATCACTGCTGGCTGAGGGAGGCTGGTGCTCCTGACTGGGCTTGGCTTTGCCGGGGGCACTAGGTGCGAGGCTGAGGACCCCCTGCCCCCATGGTGGCTGCTCCCGACCCCTCACAGGTGTTGTGCATCTACAAGCCCTGCTCCTAACCCAGGTGGCCCAACTGTGAGGCTGATGGGGCTTGCCAACCTCATTGTATTCCTTACAGCTGTGCTGCCCTTTTGCCCCAGTGAATAAACTCTTAACGGCTGCACAGTCTGGAGAATAAAACCGCAGGTGATTTCACTCAGAAAGGATTAGCTCCCAGTTCCCTTAGGTGCCATTTTGGTGTTGGCTTCCCTCAGGGAGCTGTGGAGCAGGCGGCCTGGCTGGGTGGCTTGCGTGAACCTCTCAGAAACCTCCAGACTGTTGAGTTGCTCGCTGCTGGGCTCAAGTAAGCAAGATATTTCTATTCAGAAAATCTTACATATATATGTAAAATCTTACTGGGTTAGTATTCCTTGTGTGCTCTTTCTCTTTGTGAAATAGTATCAGCAATACTGTGTCTCCTCACACCCTGACCAAGCTTGTGGTCTCTCTCCCTTCTTCAGTTCAGTTTCCTCCTGGAAGAAGTTACTCTGGAGTTTGGAACACACTCAACTGAGTCCAACAGTAGGAGAAAAAAATACTTTGGAGCATCTAACTGCTCTAAGATACAGCTTAGCTACAAGGTTCTACTTCAGGTTTTTTGCTAGGGTGGGTTTGTCCTTGGTGTTGCTTTTTTATGTCAGAAAAATTATGCAACGGCTTAATCATTATTTTCCACACTTTATCAACATTATACAGCTGAAATAGTATGTGGTAACTCTGTTTGATAATTGAGAAATAAAGTGCTCCAGAATGTGTGGTTATGAGGAATATTAGTTTTCTCTAGAAGTGCATGGTGGCTGCAGTATCTGAGGCCTCTGTATCTCTCTCGGCAGTAGGACTCTTGGAGACAATAAGGGTTGTTCAATTGGTTTGTTTTAAGGAAAAATACAAAATGTGCTATCTCTGCATTAACCAAAAAACCCAACCAGATAAAGTAGAAAGCAAAGATGCTTTGTGTTCTGGGGTTGGACTGGGTTCAAGAAACACTAGGCTCCTACCACTAAATGCCTCTCTGATCTTGGGCAAAGGGTTTAATCTTCTTGCTTCAGTTTTCTATTTGTAAACCTGTGATCATAGCATTTTTGTTCTATTATCCTCTATCTGTACTTTCTCTTTAAGTTAGATGTTGTTCAGGGCAGGATCGTGTTTCCTTTGTTTTGAGCATCTAGCGCTGAATATGCAGAGGACCTGTGCCTTTCTGGTCTGCTAATGTTATTTTGATAACATCTAGCTTCATAAACCAGTTGAAAATACTGTCCCAATGTTAATGTGAGTGTTTCTGCTATTATGGACTAACAACCTGCAGGACAGGACACAATGTGGCTTGTTCAGAACCATATGGATACCAATTAATTTCTTAAGCTGTGACTTGTTGCTTCATTGGAGGCTTTGTCTTTTCAGGCAGTTTTGGCAAGTTAGAATTTAAGGCTTTTTTCCTAATATCATTATATGCTGATATAACTGCAGAAGAAAGAGCTTGAATTTTATATAGACTGACACTTTTTTTTTTTTATGCATTCCCCGGCTTATCCATATTTGCAGGGGTTGACTTGCCTTATTCCGTAATGTTCAGTATGTTGCTTTACTTCTAGTTTTGGAAGTGTATTTTTCAGAGCTAGTTATGAATGACGCAATGCAGGTGCCCAGGGATCAGATGCTAGGCTTTATAGAGCTTTCAAAATTAAGTTCTGCTCAGTCAGCTGGAATTCCCAATGCTGAGTGAATTGGCATTCTTTCAGCTTTATTTGAATCTCATAAGGTGGGAGCATATTCAAAAAACTGAAAATGCCCAGTAATGACATGGGTGCTTTTGCAGAATGCTTAAGTATATTCAGTATCTACGAATATACCTGTAGATGCTTGGTCCCATGTGCTTCCAACACAAATATTTGTGTGTGTTAAGCCAAAATGTCTAGTTATCAAATGTGGAGGAACTGCTCGTTAGTCATTGCCATAAGTAGTGCCAATGGAAAGGGAGGCTGATGGGTGATGTGTTAAAATTTTTTTGTTGTTGTTGATTTTTTCAGGAGGTGAGGGCCTGAGTGCCACAGGTTACTTTGTCTTAGGAGCTCAAAATTTACATCTTGATGCATAAAGGAAGCTCTCTTGGGAATTAATTATCCTGAGTATCAAAAAGGTCTGGGAGACAGCCATGTTAATGAGTATGAAAGCCAGACAGATTTGCTGGGAAAAAAAGTCAGAAGCAGTTACCTTTGACAAATTCGTAAATAAACCATTCTTGATGAGCAAGTCAAAATTGTCATGTAAAATCTCTCCAAATTAAGGAAGCTGCTGTGATTTATAGCAATTGAGACCCTAAGAAAATGTACCAGTACGACTTGATCTGTGAAACAAGAGTACATCCTCCAAATTATGTCATCTTCTGCATTTGAGAAAAAGATTTCAAGATCTGTACAAGGTCTCTGATAAATTGCTACATTTACTTAACCTTAAGTCCTGTAATTTACAGGCCTGGGTAATCTGCAGTTTTTCAATAGGCAAGAGGAAGCTGTGAGTCATGGCAGTGCATGGAGGAACCTTTGTATTTTGTGACTTTGGAAATTTAAGAAGCAAGAATGAATCTAAATTTATTCTTTCAGGTCACCAAAAGAACATGCAGTATAACAGCAATGGTCAACCTGGTTAATTGCATCATCGTTTGATAACAGGATGTAATTAGCACAGTTGAGTAAGGGCTGTGACAGTGGCAGCCATTATTTACAGAGGCCATGTGCCCTGGTACTGTAATCTGCCTTGAAGTGATTGTAGAACTTATATCACTGTCTCTGCATTTGCATTTTGTACTGTGAAACAGAGCCAGATTTGTTCCACCTGTGACTGCTGAAATTAATTTTGTGCCCAGTTATATTGGACTGACCCTAGACAGTGTATTTATTAATTTGAATTAAGCTTATTTAACAATAACAAAGAAAAAAATGCACATTAGTGATTTCAGTTAAGCAAAACTGAAGAGAAAAAATTAAAACTGCTCTGTTGATTTTCCATTACTAATGCTTCATCCTCTTCCTGTAAGCCAGTTACAAATGTAGCCCTTAGAGGTCTATCTTGGAACTGTTACGTTTAATATCTCTGTCAATGAACTGGAGGAGGTGATGGAGTGCACCCTCACCAAGTCCACATGATGCCAAATTGGGGGGGTGTTAATGAACTCAAGGGCTGTCTCTGGGAGGGCTGGAGGAGTAGGGATCTCATGGAGATTAACAGCACAGATAAAAATTTCTGCACTTGAAATGGATTAAACCCTGCAGTGGTACCAGCTGGGGACTGCCTGGCTGGGTAGCAGCTCTGCTGAAGGCTGGGATCCTGGTGGGCAGAAAGCTAAACGGGAGCCAGCTGTATGTTCTGGCAGTGATCAAGGCCAAGCAGTGTCCTGTGCTGCATCACTCAAGCACAACCAATGGATCTAGGGAAACTGGTATTCCTCTTTATCTGCCATGCATTAGACTGAACCTGGAATACTGTGTCCAATTTTTAGTTGTCTCAGTATGGGATAAGTATAGGTAAACTTGAGTGAGACTGGGAGAGGTCCATCAAGGTGGTTGGCGGTTGAAGGACATGAACTATGAGGATGGGCTGAGAGAATTGTTATTTCTGGAGAAAGGTGAGCAAAGGCCTAATTGCCTAGTTGCTGTTGAACTGTGTGTAAGTAGTTACCAAGAAGATGGAGCTTGGCTCTTTTCTGAAGCATATGGAGGGAGAATGAAAAGCTAGCCCAAATTTGAAAAATATGGTGTTCCAGCTGGGTATAAAGAAAAAATATCACTGTAAGAATAATTAAGCATTGGAACAAGTTGCCCAGAGTTGCTTTGGAATCTCCATGCTTGGTGGTTTCAAAGATCTACGTAGTCTGACCCTACTTTGATATCCAGAGATCCCCTCTGATCTGAATGATTTTTATCTTCAAAAGTCCTTAGAAATATTCATTAATCCCTGCTGCATTAATTTTTGCCTGATATATGTGAACGGAGCAATGTAGTTTAGGCTCACGTCCCCACATATGTTTTGACTGCCAGATACTGATAAGTTCTAAAATTTGTAACAATTTTTGGAAGTTGAATGCTTCTTAGCTGCAGTTCATTTAATCAGTTTCTATCTAGTTTCTAAGCAAAATTGTAAAGTTGCCTATGGATTCCTTCCTGATGATTTAAGCCTCTTAACTGTAATCCAGATTTTTAATAAAACCACATCCAAATATATCTCTTGAAGGATTTATGGTTTTTACCACTGTTTGTTTGCTATGCAGTCGGTGCCTCCCAGGCATGCTATTAATCCCAATTTACTGTAGTTAATAAATTCACTGACTTCATGGGTGTTACTTGCAACATCAGAATAAGAGGCTGATGATAACTGTAGAATATTCATTGTTCATTTTCTCTGTGTGCCTCTTGAGCTGCATGTAAGCAGTGTTTGTGTAACAGCTTCACTTTATTCTGAGGTACAGTTAAAATAATAAAGGTGGGTCTCACTTAATTTGGCCAGTTTACAAGTTTACAGCACATTTCCATTTGATATTTCCAGCCTCATTTTTCATGTGGAATGTTCTTGCCCGTACGCTAAATTGCTTTTAAACACTCAAAGACTTTTTATACAAAAGTCTTTTACAACAATTAGGGTTTTGATGGGTGAGTAGTAAAATGGGCACTTAATTTGAAGATTCTTTTATTGTTCTAATAAAGGGAAGGCATTTTTAATAATAATGCTTCATCAGTAAAATTAGTGCAAGTTGAATCGTAACAGGCATGACACAAGGTTGTTAAGAATGTGTATTAATGGATGGTCTGAACTGTTAGGAGATGCTGATGGAAGATAAAAGCAGCAGCATTGTTGACACAAGACAATGTATATCTGTAAGAATCACGAAAGAAAAATATATTGGTTATTGGAACCTTTTAGCACAGTATTTCATGATATTGAAAAGATGTTTAATGGATGTGTTTGTTTAATGAAGTCCTTTACTCAAATCCAAGAGATCACTTAAACCTGAATTTTAGGCACGTTTAAAGTTCCATTGACTTCAATGGAGCTTAATACTTTGTCAGACTGAGAACTCACTTGTCTACATTTTCTAGTCAAATATTAGAATTAATTTGGTCTACTAGACTCTATTTATTTGACATCTTAGAGCCCTAATCCTGTTTAATTTTCAAAATGCTGTTCAGTAGGAATTTTTGTGCATCCAAAGGACTTTAGTCATTTTGCATGTCTGCGTAGAGGGAACAAAACAAAGCTCCTGCGTGTCACCTCATTAAATTTAAAGTGAAGTGGGAAAAACACACATGACGACAGTCACTAATTTTTGTACTTAGAATTTTGAATTTAGCTAATTTAAGAATAACTGAGGTCAAACATACAGAAAACAGACAGTATTTGAATTCCATGTAATGATGTGAAAATCGTGTTTTAAAGAGTCTTTTCTCTACTTTCTTCCTCGGGAAAGCCAGCAGACTGACTATTCTTTGCTATTGTTACTTATAACAAGAAAAAGACTAAATTGACAGGCTGCATTATCTTTTCATCTTAGAAGTGGTCCATTGTGAGCAGTGCTGCACAAACAACTGTGACCTTAACTCTTCCTCAGTGTTGAAGGCAGTCTGTAAACAGGTTTTAGTCTGTAGTCTGGAGTGAGGAATAAGAACTGCATTTTTATCTCTTGAAGTCAGTGGTGTTCACATGGGGCAAGGACTATGTCTTTGTTATACCTTTGCATAATACTAGTCTTTGTTACTGCAATACTAAGAAAAACAATGGAGAAATCCAGCTTGATTCCTAGGGTCTTTCCAATTCAAAGTGAATCTCTCTGCAGATCTCCTTGTCATGCAGAGTTCAAGCTTCACTTCGGTAAACTGACTTTCCTTTCAGCAACCAGGCAGGAACAATATTTGCATTTCTCTGTTCGTCCACATTCAACCTTTTGGTCAAGATCCAGAAGCTTGGTCAAGCCAACCTCATACATAGCTCTTAACAGACCAAGCAGACAGGGCTGTATTTGTGGATATTCCTGCTCTCACCACCTCAGCCTGTGAATCCTATCCTGATGGACTGAGCTGAAAAACAGTGTCTGAGCAGAATGCTTGTCTTAGACTCTTTTGGAGGTTTTCTTTTTCCAATGTAGTCTCAAGGCCCTGGCACAGACCCTAGTGCCCATGAACAGGAGGAAGGCAGATTTCAAGCTACAGCAATTGAAGTCAGCAGTGTTACAGCACAACCTGTGGTTACGTATAACAATGATGCTGCAGTGTTTGAGATGCTTAAGGCTCATGTGGCTTGGGATAGAGGTCCATATTCAGGCCCTGGGTGTAAGCTAGTTCTGACCTCATCATCAGGGAAGTTGTTGACCAATCCACCTGCAAGTCAGTTTATAGCATTTAAGAGGCAGAAGGAGCACAATAATTACAAACCTATGTCAGGACAAATTTCAAAACTATCTGAACAAAAATAAAATGCAGAAAGAGCTTTCTGCTGGCACAGATGGATTTCTGATGCTTCATGCATTTCAAGAGGAGTATTTTGACACTTGGCCAAACACAGAGCAGCTGAGTTTTAAATGCAGATTAAGTGCTTTAATAATCATAGGTAACTTGCTTTGTAAGGAAACTTAAATGCCTGAGATCCATTAAAAACAAAATTGGAAACAACAGATACTGATTCTGAGTATTATTAATAACAATATACATTGCCAAAGTTCAGCTTGTAGATACAGAGCATAAATTTGAGAGGAAGGATGTGCCTATTCCCACATGGAAGAAATTATTTTCCTACTTTTCAGTTGTGTTATACTATTAAGTGTAGGTTTTTTGCTTAGCGCTCCAAATTTCAACACAACTTTCTTTCTTCTTGTATTAAGTAAGATCTGCTTAACAGTTTGTTTTTTAGTATCAGGCCTCTCTGTTTTCCTTTGGGATAAGTCTTGTTGTTTTAAGTAAATGAACTTCTGTGAGTGTTAGAAAGATTGTACAGTGATTTCTCAGTAGAAACTAATTAAAGAGGAAGGAATTATTACAACTGCAGATTCATAATGCTACTTTTATTTCCAGAGATGATATGATTTACTGAGTAGGAAACTTTGCTGACAGTCAGACCTGGATTCTCTTTGCTCTTCTGCTAATGATCTGCTCTATGTCCTTGAGCAAGTCGCTTCCTTACACTTGGTTTGTCATGTCTAGTTAGATTATAAGCGCGTCAGACCATAGGCTGTCTCTTGCCACGTGTTTGAAAAGTAGCTAGGAATGGTGATGACACAGTGTTTTCAGTCAGGGTTTTGAGCACAAGAATCTTCCTAATGCATATTTACACTTTTTCAACTACTCTACTGAAGCTTCTGTGTTGGAACATAGTGGTACTGAGTGAAGGTGGGGAAAAAACTTGGTAGGTAGCTCGCTGGAAGCATGGCATTTCAGTATGTTTTGTATATGCTGAATCTCTAGAAATGCTTAAAAGATTGGCTTCACTGAAAGAAACCAGAATAATGGCATTTTTTGGTAACAATATTTGATCTTTTAGTATCTGAATTGTTACTGAGGGGTCTGCTCAGCTGTTAAGATAGCTGAAAACTTCTGTTCCACTTATACTTGATAAAGGTCTCAACATCACCAGAACTTTTAGGTAGGGACTACTGTATTAACAAATACAGCATTTAAGAATCTCGGGACATGTTTGGTTTTACCCTTTTTAATCAAAGACTGGTAATTGGAGTTCGGCAATTGAATGACCATTTGGAAAAACATTTTTCTTTTACATGTCCCAGTTACTTTGGTTTGACAGAGGGAGAAAAAGCTCATGAATTTAGACACAACTAAAGTTCATAAATGTAATATTATTTTAACAATTAAAGCTTTTTTTTTTAAGTCTTAGAAATTTGAAACTAGAATCATGTAGATTTTCCTGAATAGTCTGAGCAAGAAAACTCATGTAGGACTGTTGTTAATGATATTGGGTGTAGTGGGACCTCATGGGAAGGGATCCCTTTCTTTCTTTCTTTCTTTCAGTCCTTTTTAATTGTTTTTTAATTTCTTGTATCATTTTTCCCCACTCCTGTTTTCTTTGCTCCACTGAAGAAATGAATCTCTTGAGCCTTGCTTAAAATAAAATAGAGCTCCTTGCTGTATTTAATATCAAATACAATCAGAAAGACAGCAGCCTCCTGTATGTTAAAACTGATGTCACTTGTGTATTTGCATTTCTGCGTGTCTGTTAGATTTGAAGGGTTATATATGAATGAGACACAGTTCTAGGATGGGTAGATGAAATAAATTACCATTGTCTCTGGAAAAACTGGAGCAATGTTGGTCAAGTAGTACATTCTTGGATTTTCCCCTCTTGTTTTCTGCCTTAGTCTAACAGTATTGTTTGAAAGGAAACAAACAAAACAACACAAACCCAAGCCTCTTGAAAAATATAACATTAATTTAGTTTTCAGAGAAATGGAACTTCTTCTCCAGTTCTCCTGACAGTCTGAGTTTATATTGTTGATGTTACTTGTTCTTATAGTTCTATTGTTCCCACTATGTCTGTGTTCGCTAACCTGGGACTCACACTGTAATAATTGTTGCATTTAAAATGAGAATTCAGTTACTAGTCAGAACTGTGGCTTCCCTGCAGTTACCTAGTGCTTCTGTTTTGGAATTTTGTGATGATTCATTTCCTAAGGCATAGCCATTGATGATATAGATTTTGTGAAATTGCGTCAGAATATGCCGTAAAGATAGCAGCACCTAAGAATAAAATGGAATGAGGATCCTTGTTTATGTCATTGTCAGTCTTAATTAACTCTAGTATCTCTGCTTATATTCCTTAAGGTTTCAGTAAGTAAGTATATTATACCCTGAATTTTGCATATGGTAGTATAGTTAGATGAAAGATTATGAGGGAGATGTGAAATACCCACTCATTGTAGTTGTGCTTGCTAGTACAAAGTAGAGGTGAGATGTTATTAAATGGCAATATTAGTTTACTCACACTGTAGTTATAAAAACAGTTAGGCTATAGAAGGAAAAATCAGTTTCTTGCAGATCTTCCCCAGTTTTGCAGTTAACAAAGAAAATATGCATGCAAGAAGCTTGCATTAAGTGGTCCCTCCTGCAGATTCACAATGCAGGAGGTCTGTCAACCTGAATATTGCTTAACATATCAATATTGAAATGAACATAATCCAACACCCTCAGTTTCAGCTTTCGATAGATTCTGTTTCTCTCCAAAACAATAACAGCCTGATAGACAAGGCATGGATATATTTAGTATCTTCTTTGTGGGAGGAAAAAGCTGTATATTCTTTCTGCACAAATGTTCACCTATGCTTTCACCTGTGATATGCAGCCATCTTTGAATCAAATACTGCATCTTAAAATGCAGGTGTACATTGCCTAAAACAACTGGGCCCTCATACAGGTTGGTGGCCTGTAGGTGCTGCTGAAAAACAAACGATGAGAACAAGGCAAGGGAAAATGTAGTTGCACATAATATTTGACATCTACTGCTTTGTGGTATGTGAAGCAGCAAACTGCTGATATTGCTTTTTCAGATGTCAAAATGAAGCTGAGATGTTTAAACGTTTCATAACCTGTGGAATATACAAAATAACTGCTGGAGAGTTGCTTACTTTTTCTCCTTTGACAGCCCTGGAAAAGAAGTCAGTGATTCTTTCAGCTAGCATGCTATTGCCTATTTCCTTGAGGTAGCAGCTCAAAGGTGAGGTTTAACTTTCTCCCATGGGGCTGTGAAAGCTGAATCACTGTTTCCATGACATCTTAACTTTGTATTATGTTGATGAAAATGGTCCCTGTTGAAGAGGGATTTCTCTTACAGCTGGAAGTGTGGCTTATTCCTTATGTGACTTCCCGAGCACCTACAACGAGGCCACTGAGCAATGCAGGTTCCCAGCTGATGAGGAACCCTGCAGTGGGATGCATGTGCATGATAGTAGAGAAGACCTTTCATGGTTGTGCAAAGATACAGAAGAAACTAGTCACAGTCTCAATAGCTCTCACTTTGTGTGACATTGTGGATCCTAGGGCTTCAGGGCTGATCCCTGTCTCTCTTGAAGGTAGACTTAGGGATGGTTACAAGCCTGTTGTTGAAGTGAACAATAAATCCAAATAGGAACTTCTGGAGAGGAAGAAGTTAGTGCCTGGATGTGTTATACTTACGCAATTGTTTCTCTAAATTCATGTATTCAAGTAAGAAGATGGCAATTTGAGCATATTTGAAGCTTTTCATTCGCTTGAAAGAAGTGATTGAAAGGTCTGCTTTGATTTGTATAAATGTCTATTTCATAGTAAAGGACTGCACTCTAGTACATCAGCAGGGATTTTTAGGAGACTCGTACACAAGACACATCCGAAGTTGGGTGCTTCCAGGACTTGGTGGGCAGCAATGGGAAGATATCCTGAATATTACTTTGCTATTGGAGTTCAGAGTGTGGATGTCCCAAGAAGAAAAAAATACAGAGGAGGCTTTGACCACAAAAAAAGAGATTTATAATTCCAGTAAAGAATGTATAAAATCAAATATTATTATTTGATTTATTTTATTATTATTGAAGATGTATTTCTAGTTAGACGCTTTGCACAGGAATAGGACACTGAGCATTATCATTATTGGTGGTTCCAGGTCAAAACTTAACCCTTAGTCTGATTTATAGTTTTGCTCACAGATGCATAACTTTGAATGTGATAGTGTGTATGATTTTTAAAATTTGCATGGGCTATGGACTCCTGTTCCAAAGTCTTAAGGTACTTCAAAATGTTGATCACGCCACATATTTCCAAAAAAAATAGTACTCAGCAACAGGTTTGGCTATCAGCTGGGGACATAGGAGGAAGCATCTGATATACGCAGGATCTCTAACTAGTGATACTCTTTATGTTCTTGAAATACATACCAGTGCAACTTTTTTTCAGGTCTTTAGTGAACGACTCCACATCGGCCATCAGCTCATGCCAGAAGTGAAGACTGCCTTTTGAATCTCCTTGTACTGAAAATTATGTTGTTATAGAGTTATTGTGGAGTAAGTTAATGTACCTTTGATAAGAACATAAAAGCAATGTTGATTATAATTCAGATTAGGAATTTTAGCCATAGTATAGTTAGGCATATTAACAGCATTACTCACTAAAAAACAACATAACTTGTCTGAAGTTATCTTCCATGTCTAAATATCAAGATCCAGCTTCTCTGCTTGAAAATACCGTATGCAGGCAACAACCATGAAGTGTAAGGGGAGAAGGGTTAAACCAAGCATGGATTGCTGGTTTACAGAAAACACAGACAGAAGCAAAATCAATATTTTCCTTGTGGCCTTCTATCTGTCAGTACAGATGGAAAAGAAATGGTCCTTAGAAAACAAAGAGGGAAGTTGCATGGGATATTTCACCCTATTCCTTGCAGAACCCTTCTGATTTTACTTGGCTGTATGTTTGAGAAGTAACATTGAGTGTGAATAAAAGTGTGATCCCTGGCTGAACTTCATCTCTGCAATTTTATTTTTCTATTGTTGTGCTTTTTAATTTTCATGCTTTAAACATTTCATGCCTTCAAAAAGCAGCAGTGGGCTGTTCTCCTGTCCAGGGTGTAACGGTGCATAGACTGACTCCTCCAAAGAATGAGTTTAGTTCATCCCTTCTGCTGCCTTCCCTGAAACCTAATGCTTATTTACAGTATTTATCAGCTGACCCTTGGATAACTGCTAATATATTGTCAAATGGTACAGAAAAGGTGCTGCATACCATATTTGGTGCTTTATTCTGTGGGTGTGAAACTCAGTTAATTCTGTCAGTTCTTAAGATGGTCTTGAAGCTACCTATGTTGTAGTTTATGGAACAATGCTTGTAATTGTGCATGTTTTTAATTTGTAAATTTTTTCTTGGAGTGTGCAGAGCTGTGCCAGAGCATGTGCCTTTATTTCATTACAATCAGAATCTATATTAATTGAAAATAAAAAGACATTTCTTAAGCATTGTGTTAAGGCATTTCTTAAGCATTCTTAGGTTTGGGTTTTTTTTAGTACTGTATCTTGAAGTATTGAGTATAATTGAACCAAACTATTCAACACCTTAGGGCAATGTATTTTTTATTGATCCCAATTCTGCACTATTATTGTTGCTTAATGAGGAACTAATGTAGTTTCTAATGAAGCCACATGGCTGTTGGATAGAAGAACTAGCGCTTTATTTCCCTTGTGACAAAATGTACTCTCTTCAATTAAAATCTAGGAAGTAAAATTAATACCAATGTAAAATTTTGTAAGAATTAGTGTCAAGACTGAAGCATTTTATTACGTATATAAATTACTTGGATAATGAGATTGAAAGCAAGTTATTGGAGTACCTGGGTAATCCATGAACTCAGTAGAGACAACTTAAATGATGAAACAGAAAGAATGGGATTTTCTTAACAATTCTACCTGACAGGTTCATTTCCATCAAAGTACTACTAAGTACATAGTCTGAGTGCCAAACTCAGAGATCTGTTTAGCAGAGAAATTGCATAAACTGAGAGATGACTGAGTCTGTTTTGAGCTTAAAAGGCAAATATGGCTGGCTGTGTTGTAGGTCTGCAGTGCCCTATTCCAGCAGCAGGCTCTTGTCCATTCAAACACAGGCCTGGATTAACCTGATTTTCCAGATGACCTGACCATGATGGTGACTTCTACTTTAGCCCTATATTTCACTTTCAGTTCTTCTGTAGGAATAGTTCCTACTTAAGCAACAGTCTTCTACTACCTAGCAACACAGTTGGCTTGTTCTTCTGCCACTTCTTTTACCTGTAGCCTCCAAAAGTTAATGTTAGGGCTTCTTTTCTGCAATGAAACAATTATCACATCTTAAATATAGGGCTGCACCCACCAGCAGTTGCAGACCATCAGCAGGAAGGAAAAATCTGGAAACAAGAAGGTTTGCACTGCAGGCAAACAGCCCAGTTCAAAAATTAAGCTCAAATACTCTTCCTTGACTGAAAATCACCAAAACAAAATATCTATTTCAGGTACCTGTTCATTAAAGAATTACAAGTGGGGGGAAGGAGTCTTTGACACTGCTTAGGTAGACCCAATTTATTTCATAGTTAGAAAACAAACCAAAGAGATGGGGACTGAAGTTGAAATTGGAGAATAATTTGGGTTAGCAACAACCAGAGGGTGTCTACTTTCTCTTTTCCAAGACAGATGGCTCACCTGCTCTTTTTCTTCCAGTAATCAAGAGGGGTCCTCTGGTAGCCATGAACTACTAGATGGTAGATACTAGGTATCATCTGGTAGGTACCAGGGATGATAGAGAGCAAATTCAGAATGATTTTTGGCTTGCTCCTGCAGTGCTCTCAGGTTCATCCCATTTGATACCATAGGTGTGTATGAACAATTAACTTCAGTGCTCTATCTACTGTGGATAATGCCTCACTTTTATAGACCCTGCTTAGCGACCAGATATGAATTTATATCCTACTGCAGGAGAGTTCTGTGTCTATGCAATCATACTTGTATGAAATCTGGGTGCTGTGGGGTGGGGAAGGGAAGAATGGATGAGGCTGCTAGGCCACTGCTGTCACATCGTGTGCTGCGGAATACTAATAAGGGGACCTCAGTCTGGTTCCCAGCTGTGGCTATTAGAAAAATGAAAAACTAAACACTGTAGGGTAACAAAAGATGAAGCCAGGCAAAAGGTAAGTCCCTGATCCAGTAATTATTTAATATAAAGCACTAAACTTCAATAAATGCAGTAGCAATGGCTATCCTCTCCATACTTTGTAGTGGTATCATTCCTCTCAATGCTTTAGTTGTTTGGCCATGAGATTATTTTCTCATCTTTCTCTGATGTGGGAACATTTACTTCTTATGCAAAGTAGAATAACTTTTACAGAAGCAGTAGAGAAAACTCAGATTAGGGATTACCTATGGCTGGCAGCATGAGGAGTTACTGTTAGCAAGAACAGTACTGCTATGTGGTCTTCTACTTTGAAGCTGGTTGTTCATCTAATTGACAAGTTGGTCAATGGAAGCCTGTTCTTAAAGTCCTATAGGATGAGAATAAATATCCACGTAAATTTCCTTGGTTAAAACCACTTAGCCTGAATGACTCCTTGAACTAATTGGAATGGGTATTGTCCCAGCCATGCTCTAAAAAAAGCACAAAAAGAATGCTCTATTGTTCCATGTCTGTCATTTCTATCAGTAACAGGAGTTCCCCTCTGCTTCTGTGCAGAGGAAAATTTACAATTTTCCCAATTGTAAAATGAATAAGTTATATACAGTCGTGAAACTGGGTATCCAAGTCCCCTGAGAAGCTCTGAAAATCTCGTACAAAAATTTATTCATGGAAATCATGCATTTTCTTGAAAGATTGATCTTGTAGCTATTGCTCTTTCAAAAACTGGTGAAATGTAATGACTTTTTCTGTTGCTGTGTTTTTTTATGGTTTGCTGATAAGATCTGTTTATTTTAATATTATATGTGAGAGGGCATATTCTCAATTAAAATAAAGATATCCAAATATTAGAGGGGATTTGTATCTCCAGTCTGACTGTCCTGGTTTTGAAACTCGAAGCAGAAATGAAATGCCTCAAACAGCAGTTTTGCAAAGACTATTGCTCTTTTAGGCCTACCGCTTGAAAGAAAACCTGCTATGCAATGATGACACTTGCAAGATATCTTCTGCCTCAATAAAAAGAGAAAGATCTTAAAAATAATAAATTACCACCCTAGCCTTGAGCCTGAATATTAGAGCTTAGTTAAAAGGTTTCCTAAGTTCAGAGGTGAGCTAAGCTTGAAAACATTTTTGTTTAATGTAGTAATTGCTCTGCAGCATTGTTTTAGTGAGCACCTAAGAAAACTGCAGGACTTGCAGGAATCAATTACAGCAATATGCTGCCACGCTCTCTGATTTTTTTTTTTCCTTTTTATTTGTACACTTAATGCATTCAGCATAGCTCATGCTCATTTTCCTGCTGACTGCACTATATTTTGGAGTGGCACACTCCTTTCATGCATAATTGTAGGTGCCCATTGTGGATCACTTGCAAGAAAATGTGATGACTCAGTGTGAAGTGCTTTATTGCATACTAATTTAAATTACTGCAATGTAATGATAATTACTCCTTTATGAAAAAAGCCCCAAGTACCATCTAAATGATTTCCTATCCTCAATAAACAAAGGGTAGTGCTAATGGGGAAAAAAAAAAACCCAAAACAACCAAAAACCCAAACCCACAGCAAATTTGAGATGGTTGGCCATGGTTATTAGTTTTTCTTTCTGAGATTCATAAATCCAAAATAACAGTAGTTACTAGAAAAAAATACCTAAAGGCCAAAATGGAAATTCCTGAGCTTTGCTCAGAATAATACAAAAAGAGTTGAAAATAAGGATCTTGTACATAAAAAAAAAAAAGCTACCAGTCATGCTTATATCTTTCAGTTTCTCTGATACATTTTCTTGCTTAAAAAGTAACTAGATTCCATTGTTGTTTACTGATGAATGCTATTTTCCTGTCAACAACCCAAATAGTTAAGTGTCTGACAAATCATCTAGTTAATTTACTTGGCTCTGAGACTAACAGCGGAAAACATGTATACTCAGCATGTGCTTCTGTCAGTCCATCACATCAGGAGCTAACTGGAGACTACCAGTCTTCACAGGCCCTCCAGCTGATACACCGCGTGGCATGACTGTGCTAACAGATGTGGTTACTATTTTTCCTGCTTAAATTATCAGCATCTGTGAGAAATTTTCCATATTAAGACTGATAATGAAAGTCACAATGACAAATGATTAAATACAGTACAGAGTACAATAAAGCAGTTTTCAAAGTAGATGTAAATTAGGATGAAAATTAGGTAGCTGAAGTCCTAATAAACAGCTTGGAAAGGAGAACAGTGATGGAGAGGAGCTGTTGAATTACTAGATGGTGAAGTAACTTAGAAGCACTGTGATTTTTTTTGAACTGACAGCAGTGCTATGAGGATGTGCCACCATGCTTTTCTTGCAGGGTTTCAGGGTGACTGGTGTAATCTTAACCTCTTATCTCTACCTGCAGAGGATGGTCATTGTGAGTTTGTTCTTTCACAACTCCAGATTCCTTTGGGTTTTTTTGGTATTCCCTTATTTGCACCTCTAGCAACTACCTCCATGCAGTGCTTCTCACTGTTGTCTGGTATTCAGCACAGTTTTCACTACGGGGTCTGAAAACCTTTTGACACTTCCTTTGCTCTTCAGTCACTGTTCCAGGTTCCCATCTTAATTTCTAGTCTGTTCTTTCAAGAAACTTATGCTATAAGTATGACAGGTGTAATTGTGTGGTTGTAGCCTAAAGATGTTATAATTATTGCTGTATTTACTTGTATAACAATAGTCTTAGCTAAAATGTGTGTAAATTTGCGTGTATTTAATGATTCACCACTCATTTTTTGAGATGTAGCATGATACTGTTTTCACTAGCAACTGTTATCTTTGCTGTGATATTTGTACAGTACTAGCCAGAAGAAAGCCCCATCCAACAGAACGTAGCCACAATAATACAGTGGTCACCATGATTTTGCCTATTTTCCCTAATGTGCAAAGACTTTTTCAGAAGTGGAGCAGCTAGATGTATCAGCATATACTAAATTACTGCATTTAATCTTCATTACAGAAGGTGGGTATTTGGGGTATTAGTGTTTCTCACATATAGCTCTGAAAAGGATATAAGTGAAATGTGGAAGTGCAGGAATTGTCTGCAGAGGTAGATTCCTCAAATTTTTCTCACTGTATAAACTAATTTTCATTTCTTCAGTGGGTTCGCCCCACACTGTTTCCCTCTCCCTTGCCCATAACCCATGGTTAGCTTTGGGGCTTCTTTCACAGCATTGCACTGAAGCTGGTTTCCAAGCCTGCTGCGCTATGCTGTGCTGCTGTTGTGAGCTTGGCATTGATTTTACTTTAGCGAGGAGCTGTGCTTTGATTTAGGAAATCATAACAAGCGTCAGGCTTTACCTTCTCCCTATACCTTAGCGATGATACCTGGAATTAACAAAGGTCTTGAAATTTTCCAGTGGGCTCAAGAGATTTAGGCTGTGAGGAGCCTGTAGCCTTCTCCTGCTTAGGTATCTACTTATCTTTTCTTTTTTCCAAGGAGTGAGAAAGCACTGATGGAAATAAAAGCCCTGTCCCTAATGTTATAGGTATAAGTACCTAGTCCTGGAGCTCACTCAGTCAGGATCTGTGACACAGCAATAATAGCAACCTTTACATTAGTTTCACATTTATTAATTTGTATAATGTGTGTGTGAGTGGGGTTTGCAAATGAAGGATATCTTGATTTCTCAAGAGTCACGTGTGGAATTGAACTCTACAACTCGAGGAGAGTTACAAAGCAGGTATGTTTATTGCGGCGCCGGGCACATGGGGGATCGCTCCTCCTAACTTGCACACCGTTTCAACAAGCAGTCCGATATTTGTTATACAAAATCATGCATATACATAAGGTTTCTGAACATTCAGAATCTCCTCCCTCTGGCGTCTCTTCAAGATGTACTTTTCATCTTCTTGGGCAGTTACCTGAAGTTCTTGTTTATCTTTGCATACATTAGCAGTCTTTGTTATTTAGTTTCTGTTCTCTGAAAACATCTGCTAGCTAACGATTAGTCCCTCCTTATTGTCCACCCTAAACACGTCAAGCTAACACGTGCCCGCTGGGCTGGTTTTAATCTATATCAGCATGATCCCCGGGCGGGGGATCCACCTTCTTTGGGATGGGGGCCATGTGAGTAGGAGGTCGCTGATCACCTACTACCACAATTATTTTAACCTAGAGCACGTCCTCTTCAGAAGGCTCCTTATTTACATTCTTGTTGAGCTTATCTACATCGGTGCTAACTGTCCCTTCTCAGTGCTAAGTGCTAAGCTCCCGCCCTTGGCTCTTTCTCGGGTGTTGATGTTTCTGTTGCTATGCAGCTTCTGTCTGCATCAGAGTTCCAGGTTTTTCACTATATCAAGTGGCATCTGGAAAGGCAGCCTGCGCTGTTCCTGAGTTTACGTTCAAGATTCCAGCCACTTCATTGAGGCTTAAGGTTGTATATGGGAGGCAATCAGGCACAGCACTGTTATAGTTGAATTTAAACAAATCGAGTCCGAAATGGATTCACTAAAAATTTATTAAGGTAGGAAAGCAAAAGCAGCGCTGGGTGGCCGGGGAGTTGCAGCTCCACCAAGGGCTCGCAAATTCAAGCAAGCTGAGCAGCTCTTTTTATCTTCACCGAGGTCGCTTCTGCCATCTTTGGTACGCGCCTCTGCTGCTTCCGTTATGGTGGTTTCTTGTCAAGCAGGACGTTCCCATGTTTGGTGTAGCAAGATAACATTGTGGACATGTCTCGGGAAGTTCTCAAGACCTCCCGCAATGGGTTCATTCCTCTTGCTTACCTTGTTTGATCAGCAGATTACCCTTAGTTACTTATTACAGCACTGCCTGATTCATGTAGGAAAACTGATAAGATGGCAAATGGCACTAGCAGAGGAAACCTGGGATGTAAGATGGGCGACGCAGACTCTATTGTTCAGGTTAGCCAGATCGTAGCACTTAAACTGCTGCCTGTCTGACATCTTTCCTGTAGCTTCCTATCTCAATCCTAGAAGCACATGCCATGTATCTTTCTTTGCATCGAGGACTACCCTCACAGATTCGCCTGTGTACATATGAAAATAACAGTATAATACAATGATTGACAATCCATCATTTGTGTCCCAAAACTGAGACATGAACAGTGATACTAGATGGAGATGGGGAAAGAGGAAGGTGGAGACTGTGGCCTTGAGAAAAGTCTAAGGGGGAACAGGGAATGCCCAGCCATCTCCAGGCTGGTGAGCCAGAGCTGTTCAGCCATATCCAGGACCATCCCAGCAGTAAAAACCTCCTCCCCATCCCCTGGCAAGCAACTGCCTCTTTCAAGCAGCAAGAAACTATGTCCTCTTTCCCAGCAGTTGTCATCTGCCTCTCTTCCCAGTGCCAGCAGCAGCAGACTGGCTTCCAGACAGGAGGCATTTAGGTGTCTCACAGACACAGCTGCTTGCAGGGTTGTTCTGCCTCCATGTGTGTCCCCTGACCCAGGTTTAAGTGCATGGTGCACTGGTGGGAACATACCGGCGTAAACTGTTTTCTTGTAGAAGATTGCTAAGATGGGTAGTAATGGAACAGAGTATGTCTCATCCACAGTTGCAGGTGCAAGCTGGGGACCAGATGTGTCTGATAGCACAAATGGTTCTGAAGTTGCTGGCAGCACGCACAGCTTTCTGGGAGTCAGCAAGCACTGGATGATGCAGCTGGGGTCCTAGCTAGATGAACTCGGGCGAAAACATTCGAAGCCATGGAGGGAGACAGCAGGGCAGCTAAGCAGAGCAGATGTGGATGTGGTGTTTCACATTTGCATTGGAGCTCTGTGAAATGAAAAGACAATGCTGCCCAATGGTATGTTTGTATTAACATTTTAAAATTAACGTTTTAAGATGTTAGAGAACAAATCTTTCAAGAAAATAAAAAGTGTTTCTTGTTCCTGTATTATAAACTCTGCAGGCCTGGAAGGCATGAAAAAAGCTGTTGAATATCCCTGACCCTGGCATAGCTGCCTTTGGGTTTCCATGAAGCAGTTCAATTGCTATTTATGAGTGAAATTACAAGGGAAGAATGTGATTTCAGGAATTTTGGACCACTTAAATTAACCGCACAATTTGCATTGAGACTAACAGGAGGCAAAGACTAAGTTGCTATTCAATTTTGAAAATCTCTCTATATGCAATTCTAATTCTTGACAAATGCTACATGTGGGGATGCAATGATCAGCCATGTGTGACTTACACAAAGAAAATTGCCTCTTGCATTTCTCACTGGATTGCTGAGTTTGCAATGCAATAAAATGCAGAACCTGAATGTATTGTATTAGTGTATGAAGTCTGATTTTTCTCTTTGGGCTTCTAACATCTCATAATTAATATTTTCTGTGTTCTCATTCTTAGCCCACCTTCTGATTTCTCTGGGGAAATGAATCACTGGAAAAAAAAATCCTGCTAAAATAGTCATTACTTTACTGAAGCACACAAGGGAGTGGGGGATGTGCATGCAAAAGGGTAGAGATAATCCAAGGGAAGGAGAGGCAAAGCTGACTTGATAATAACTGCCTAGCTATGATAAAGTCTACATTCAGGTCTTTAATAAATAAATAAAAATATCTTTTAAATTATTCTGCTTGTAATAATTGGGATTTTTAACCTCCACTTGCACATAATCACTCATTTTAGCTTGAGAGAGATTACTTTTGTTCCAAGAGAGTTTTGAATCTTATTGACCTGGAGAATTCTGGGGGTTGCAGTTGTGTGGGAAGCTGGCAGATGCCCTGGCGCCTGGGGCTGTCTAGCACGGAGTGGGTCTCTACATACCCCAAGTGCTGTCCTGGTGCCGAGTAGAATCTATGCAAGGTCTGGCTGGAGCCATCAGTCTTTATAATCCGGGGAAGAGATTTGAAAGTAAATTTCTTTGTGGCATTTGCTTAGTATGTTAAAGACCTAACAGTGAGTTGACTATTTTTAGTCTGTTCTACTTGTAGAAACTTACTAGCCTTTATCAAATAGGCAAAGGCTAAAACTGAAATGGAGAGAACCAGGAGCAGCTTACTAGGTGAGCTGAACTACTGTGTATCATGAGTGAACTTGGGTAAACCTTTCCTGAGTTACAACAAAACTTGCAAAAGCTCTGCTCAAAATTGTCATGAAGTATAAGTCCGTCTTTTTTTCTTTTTGAGAAGGAAACAGGCAGGGGAGTTGCTATAAGAGCTTAAAACACTCCAGTTATTTATCTTGCCTTAGTACTTCCTGATTCCAGACAGGATCAAGAGAGAGGAATGCCAGAACGTGTTGAGAGGGAATCTAGTGTATTATGCAAGAGGTTTCTGTAGCCAGTTCAGACGTTTTTGATTCTTATTTGAATAGAACTCAACTTGCAAGCCACATCAAGCTTGCCTTGCCTGGTCCTTGCAGTACAGCTGACTGTCGTATGAAATGCCAGACTAAATTTCTGTGTATTTAAAACTATGGGCTATAACCTATACTCATTAGGTATTACCAGCTGCGTTCGCTCAAGATTGTTTTCCAGAATGTTTTGTAATGTGAGACTGTTTGGATTTGTATAGGTGTCTATTTGTTTGTTTTAAGATTTATTTTCATTTTTGGATTCATAGAATTGTTTAGATTGGAAAAGACCTTTAAGATCAAGTCCAAGTGCAATGAAAATAGACATCATTTAAGGTGTTGGTTTTTCACAAATATAACTTAGCAGAGGAAAAATTAAGGAATTTGCATATAGATGATAGTTATATTCAGTCACGAAGTTTCTAAGTGCTTTTGGGATCAAAAAGGAAAGTAGCTACAGAGCAGTTTCAGAAAGCTTTTAAAGCAAACTAGAGAGTTAACTCCCCTTGCAATCAATGGGAAGATAGTAGAAAATTAAGCAGCCTATATAAAAGTAACTACAGGATAAAACAAAAACTGAAACAATGTGGATGCATCAAGATCAAATTGTGTCAAATCAAAATAGCCTGATGAAACTCAAAGACAAGTGCAAGAGCAGTGTAAGCTGTGCAGATGGAGAATAAATAGCTAGGCTGATGGATGAGAGAAAATAACTTAGAGGCTATTTGGATCATATAGTGTCTTGGTTTTTTAAATTTCTTCTTTTTTTTTCTTTTTCTTTTTTTTTTTTTTAAAGTGAGAGCCATGGCCTTTTAAGGTAAAATGGAATCATAGATTCAGATCGTAAGAGATGTACAGATGGCATCATGTACAACAGCTGTTCAAAGTGGGGCTAACTGCAAAGTTAGAACAAATTGTCAGGGCCTTGTTTGATCAAGTTTTGATCCGATGAATATCTAGTGATGGAGATTACAAAACCCTTCTGGGAAACCTGTTCCAGTGCTAAGCCATTGTCATTGAAAAGCTTTTTTCCCCCCTTGTGTCCAATTGAAATTTCCCAGGTTGCAACCTGTGATGACTGTTTTGTGGTCTTTTGCCATGCACCTGAGAAGTCTGACCTGGTATTCTCCCTTTGGATAGTGGTAAACTGCAGTTAGATCCCTCCCTTAACTTTCTCTTCTCCAGGGTAAACAAACAGATTCCCCTCAGCCTCTCCTTGTAACATCATGTTTTTCGACATCCCAACCATCTCAGTGGCCCTCCTTTAGACTTTCTCCAGTTTAACACTCCAGTGCTGAGAATGATGTTGCAAGTAGTCTCCAATATTGCTGTTCCACCTGCTCTGCACTGATGATATGTAGAAGGAGGGGTACTGGCAGTGGAAGCTGGGAGACAGAACAGTGCCTGTGTTAGCTGAGATGTGAGAAGTCACACTGCAAAGTTATACCTTAAACGTTATTTTTTGCTAGTATTTTGTGAATGATTTAAACTTGGACATATCACTGGTAATTGTTTGAGACCTAGGAGTGCCAAAATAGATCTGGAAAGGTTTTGGAAGTGTCATGTTGGATAGAAAGTATTACACAACATGTATATATTTTTTTTTAAAAAAGAGAAGCATGGGAAGCACTACATGTGAGAAGTTATCTGCAGTGTATGCTAAGAAATAGTTTTATTGATCTTACAAATGCCATGACCAATGCTACATATTCTTGAATATTGTATACTTCTACCTCATTTATTGACTTACTGTGGTACTTCAGCACACTACAGTAACTTGTTTGCAAACAGATCTTTGCTCCAGCATGGTCCTGTAACAGTACCTTTGGAAAAAATCCTGTCAATTTTCTAAATAGAATGTTAATTACAATCTCTTGATCCTGACTGTGAGAGAATATCATAATTATGTAGAAAAGTATTTTGTTCATCCAGTTCCAAAATCTAGTGTATTCTACATGCTTTGATTCAAGATTTCAAGATGATGTTTCTCCTTATCTTGAGAAAGCATGCTTCTAGAGCCGCAGTCCTTTTTACATTAAGTTGTTAAAGGTGGTTGAGATCTGAAGGTTGGGTTGCTTTGGGTAAATGTTAGTAAAGTATGTTATTCCAGCAAGAAGAGGGAAGCTTTCAATAAGAGAAGTTGTAACATCATTCATGATTGCTATTTAGTTATTTTTTTCATGGATCAAGGTCAACGTGACAAGGTGCCGATCGTTACTTGTTTCGTAAGAGCAATCTATTGAAACAGCACATATTGCTGCCTCACAAATCCACAGCCATCCTTTTTCTTAGTGTTTTGTTAAAACACTCGGTGGTCATTCGGAACTGGAAATGCTGAGCAGTTTTTTTTTTTCTTCAGAGGCAGCATTTCAGAAACATCTTCACAATATTTAATCCATGTATAGAGAATTGGATGGGATGCTCACAATTCTAGATCTTCTCTTCCCCTAACATCAGCACTCCACATCTGCTTGCTGCCTAATTCTTCTGACTTGTAGTTGTGTGATACAGGTGCTTACAAACAAGGTGGTCTGCTGGGCTCAGCCTCTTCACAGCTGTACTGGGATGCAGGTAGAGTAAACCTGATGGGTCAGTGACTTAACTAGTGTAAAAATGGTTCTATCCTTGTTAGGTTGATTTTTATGCCTTTTATATATTTATAAAAATATAAATGGTACCTAGTATATACATTCAACATAAAGTTTCTGCAATACTTGTAACAATAATCAAGCTTCATGTAACTGTTAATATACATGTATGTAATTTGTTTTTTCCCTATAACGAGAAATTGAGGCACAGAAGTGGTAGCAGTTTTCCCTGGGCTGCCTAAGTTGCCTACAGTATACCGAGACAGAAACTGGGTATCTGTGGCTTATACTTCAAGATCATTCATTCTTCATCCTGGGGACTGAGAAAATGAAGTCATCAGATTCCCTTACCTGACTCCAAATACTCAGAGGGTGGAAAGAACAACATTGCCTGTATTACAGGGTTTTTAATTGTTCACTTAGATGGAACAATTTAAGTGAAGTTGTCTGGTAAAGAACAATCATATTCTCAAAGCCTTGCTCTTCTTTTCCACAACTTTGGAGATCAAAGAACTTTGTTACTCGTTGGTTAAGAGCTATGAAAGATTACATTCTTGCCATTACGAAGGAAATATTTCCTGTTATACAGTTTATTGCTAAAATGCAGCTCTAACTCTGTAATAATTGATTATGAATGTTCCTTCTTTGAGCTGTTAGAATTAGTAATGCAGACAGTATGTCTGGAATGAAAATATTTTAGCATTTCTAAATAAAAATCTGGATCCAAATTGGGGCTTGAGTAATGATTTCACTATTTTTTTTGTCACCTTATATCGTTGCTGAAATTTGTGAAACTGCTAAGAAATTTTTGGATGCAATACCCCAACTATTTTAACTAATGCTTCCAATATTTTATCGAGAGTGACTATGGTTCTGGTGGTGTGTCCCACTAATAAGAGGTGCTAATTCTGAAACCTCATTTGCAATGGTCTAGCACTCCTGGCACTAGTGATTCCAGTTTTGATTTCCTGATGCTGTCTATGCTTGCTGCACGTAGTAGACATAAACAATTGGGAGTTTATGGCTATAGCTGTATTTTTTGTAAAAGGTATGTAACAAGGAGCTAATGTTACTGTATACTTCCAGAAGTAATGAATACATATTTGATCTTTATGGTGGGTTTTTGTGTATAAGGATTGCTTTAAGTCCACTGTCTGAGTTACTGAGATTGTTGAAGAACAGTATTGCAAGATCTGTGCCCCTTTTTTTTTGTCTGGGAGAGTTACCATGGATGAAAGGCAGTAAAAAATATATTTGGTTTCTGACTCGGCATAGTCTTTACTAATTTTTCTCCTCCTGTTCCTTACAGCACCAGCCTTTCACTAGTAACTGCTTGCTTGTCTTGTAGCAGTTTACTTCTCCACGTAGCTAGTGCCTTCTCTCTGTTATAGCCCTCCATGGGTCTAAAAATTTTGGCCAACGTATGTGGTTTTGCAGTTGTAAACCCCTAGGAATCCCAAATCTGATTTTTAGCTGTGTTCTTGATTACCCTGGACTCTGTGGTGTTCATCTGCATGACAGTTACAGGAATGTCAAGCATTACCCGGCTTGACAGCAAAGATGATAGAATTTGCTTAATTAACAAAGTACTAACCTTGTAAAAAGTGGTAGCTTGAAATGTTGAGTACTTGTTAGATGGGGAAGAAGGAGGTGGTAACTGTCCAAATTAGTCTGTCTATAGATCTAAAAATGAGAGCTCTACAACCAACAGAATTGTTATAAAACTCATTATGACAGACTTGCATTGGTTAGTAATATGTCTGTTCAAATTCTGTGTCACAGAAGAGCACTGAGGAGTACAAAGCATGCTCTGCTGCTACAAGGAGAACTGCAGTTATCTAGTGTCAGGAAGAATAACTTCTCGTGGTTCAGCTAGTTCATTCCCTGCTGCTGCTTTGTTGGGTTGTAGTGATGGTTATTTGATCTCAAGTTGTTTTGAACAGTTTGTGATAAGGCTGGGAGAAGTGACCACTGAAGGGTGAAGGTGTTGATGTTCCCTTGTAATATTTTTTTTGTCTGCAGTTAAACAACTCGGTGTGTGGAAGTTGGAGGAAGGAAATGAGCCAGTGTTCAGATACATCTTCCTTTGTTCAATTACTTTTGTAACCCTTCCAAAAACAGCTGTAACATTGAAATTATGGGATTTTGTATTACCATAGTGGAATAGGACTATGGATTAATCCACATTTTTTTGATCAATCTCTACATAGCCTGTTTTTCAATACTAATCTGTCTACTCTTCTACTTGTGTACACTAAATGTACTGCTTATAAGTAACCAACCTAAGAATATCAGATAGTCTGTAAAATGCCATTTTCAATCTGTTTTCTTCACTTTGTTTCCAATATAGCCATCCCTACTCTATTCTCACCTTTTGACTCAGTGTACTAATGAATAGAGCAATTATTTATTTTCACAATGGAGTTCTATTAATAACCCAACAAGGTTATTTTTTATGACTTTGTTATAATAAGAGAGAATAACTTAAATGATAGAGATGAATAGTGCTGCCTTAGGGAGTAGTATTAGTTTATATTGAAGAAAGAAGGTAGGCTGCATAAAGGTAGATTCTTGCTGTGTAAATGACAGATACATGCCTTGTATTCGTGTCTTGTCTTACTTTGAAAGTGAAAGGGTTTGGATGTGCTTAAGAAAATCAAATCACTGAAGTCTTTATTTTTATTGCTATTATTTATTCTGATCTAAGTAGTCACAGTTTGTCTCCACAAAATGCAATAGCTATAAAATATTCAATGAAGTATTTGCTTCTTGGCAGTAGACAGCTACAAACATGATGGATTAAGCATAGTGTAGCTGGCATGCAGAGAAATGCGAGAAATCGCTTGCTAGAATACAAAGGTGGTTTTTTTTAAGTGCTTGAGATCAGCTGTATGATGGATATAGCCAAAAGCCCCTTCCAGAGGGAAGGATGAGTTTTCCGCAGCAGCACTACCCTCTAAAGGGCCAAACAGAGTCCTCTACTGAGGTCGCTTCACTGACAGTTTCCAACTGAGCTCCCCAAACCGGCCCTGTGCCTCACAGGCTGGGTCTTTCCTCTTTGGGGTTAACAGCAAGTGGCTCTGCACACTGTATATATCTGCTAACCAGGTGACAGCAGCGTATGATGTCATGGGTTTGTTAATGTACCAGGCTAATCTTTGCTCTTTATTTCACCCTGGACTGCAGCAGAGCCTTGCTATTTATGTTAGACTAGCATGAATTCAGATATTCAGATTTAAAGACTGTGTCTGGAATACAAAATCCTCTTGGAATACATGCATCCTGAAGCTTAATTTGCAATTGTGTTATATCTGGTGATCTCTCCTAATGATTTCCCTTCCAAACACCTTGTTCAGTTTAATCCCTTCGTTCCTCCTGTTTCTTCCTTATGCAGCATCCTGTATTCTGGAACCATTTTAAGACTAGAACTTAATGTATATTCAGGTCTATTGAGCCTTTCTAAAGATGGTGGTGGTGGTGCAAAGCATGCATATCCCCTATCCCCGAAGTTTTGGTCCAGGAAGCGTTACTCTTTAGAGTGAAGCCCTTTGAGATGAAGAGTTAAATTTCCCTTCTGACATACTGGGAGCATACTGTTCTGTCTGTAATACAGTGAAGGCTGAGGGAGAAGTTATGTCACTACAGGGTAGCTTTATGGATAAACAAAAAACCCAGGACTGTGTGTACTCCTTAAAAAAAATTAATAAAATAAATTAAAAGAATTGTCACATAAAAAAAAATTTGAGAAAAGAGAAGTGAAATCTCCACGTGGAGAAGAAAGTAGTGATAATATGTTCACAGAATTGTCTCGAAATGGATTTCTGGTGAGCTATCAGCTCTTTGTGAACAGTGATGTGAAGGCAAAAGCCTGGAATTTCAGCACGTAGAACAAACCTGTCAGTTTTTAAATGATCGTCTCATAAAATTGCAAGGTGGCCCTGAACAAAACGGGCTATGGCAGGCGGCTGCCCCTAAAAGCGTAGCTGTGAACACCGGCACAAACAGAACCGGCAGGAATTGCTGTAGTATTCGCCTTTTGGAGGATGGAGCCGCGTAACCGATGAACCTGCCTTCGGGTTTCGGTGCGATGCTGCGGGGAGGCAGCGCTGCCGGCCGCGGCGCCTGCCCGGGGCAAACGTGCCCTCTGCGGGGCGCGGGGCGCGCTGCACCCGCTCCGCGCAGGGCGGACGTGGCTCCCCGAGATGGACGTTACAGCAGATAGGACAGCTGTAGAGGATTATAGAGGAATGAAGGCAGGTTAATTAACATTGATAATATAGAGCTGTGGGCTGGCTAATGTGGAGAAGGTGCAGCTGTGGCTGGTTCCTGCTAAGTAGTTAAATAGCTGTAAGGGGTAGGGGAGAGGAGCACTGGATGAAGAGACCCCCAGAAGAAGCAGAGGGAGAAGAGAGAATGCCCCAAATGTAGGAGAGACAAGGAGAGGCCCCAGGAGAAGCAGGGGGCCTGGATGAGGAGAGGCTGGCTGGAAGAGGGAGCCCAGAAAAGAAAGACTCTGGACGCGGCGGAGGCAAGAAGCAGGGTGGACTGGCCTGACAAGGGTGAAGAAATAGCCCGGACAGTAGATGAACTGTTGAAACCTTGTGCGGAATTGGTAGCTGTGCCAGGGCAAGGCGTGGGAACTGCTTATTGAAGTTAACCTGGGTTTGATAGTGCTGCAGCAGACAGCCAGACACACACCGCCACAGGGTTCTGCCTTCCACCTTCGCCTCCCCCAGCTTCTGTTGCTGGTTTGGGATGTTTGCCTCTGTTTTGAGGTTGGATTTTTTTTGTCTTCTGAATAAATGGATTCTACTGGCCTGAGCTATCACAAGCAGTGAGTGTCTGCAGACTGGCTTCTAAATTCTTGGTGCTCACTTGCCTCCTGACCTCTCATGTACTGCAGTGCACTATGGTAAGATTTTGCTCACTTGATCTGCGGGATACAAGGGAAAATAATGGAATAGTAGAGAAGGAAAACAAACAAAAAAAGGAAGGAGCAACTGAGAGTTCAGAAAGGAATTAGAGACAAGGAAATAACAGAAACAAAATACAGAAATGAAAGAAACAAGAGGGGCTGGTAGATTACTTCTTAGAATGAAGTTGATTGTGAAGGTGACATCTCAAAGACCGGCACTGGAACTGAGAAAAACACCATCTCTTTTTCAGTGTAAGAAATCACACAGACCAGTTAGTGATTGTTTTGGTTGTATTTATCACTGGTATGTTTAACAATGCTATCACTTTTTTGTTTATAGGTAGGTTAAGAGTAAGTTTACCGAGAGTGGCAGTCGTAATATTCTGCCATCAAACTACAGAAAATAAAGCCCAGTTTACCCAGACTTTAGTCTCCATAGATGTCTGCAAAACCAGAAGCTAAAAAGCATTTGAGTCTTCTGAATTAAAAGTCACTATCAAGAGAAAGCCTCAAAGCTGCTTGAGTGAGTTTTGACTTGGGAGTAAGTGTCAGATTAGGATGTCTAAAACAACACTCCTGGAGTGAGGGGAGCTGATCCAAATATATCTGTTAAATCACTGCATTGCATGCTATGTGCTCATGCTCGCACAGACCAGATGTGTATGCTTGATACGGTGGAAGCTGCGGTTAGATCCACCTCTGGATAAATAACCTCTGTGTCACAGCTCTGGCTATTCTGTTGAGTGTTATCCCACCTATCTAAAACATATTGCTATTTCTCTGCAGGCTTGAGGATATTAACTGAATATTTGCTCTCTGTCGTTGTTCCCCTAGAAGCAAAATTTGTTTCCTATAATGTTCATAAAAAAGAATGAAGGACAATTGCTGGTACAGCCAAAGCAAATGGATTTTCTAAATGGTGTTGCTTACTCATGCTGAAAGCTCTTGTGGCATTTAAGTGCTAACAAATGATGTAAAAAATGGCTGGTAGAAACTAATTTTGAGTGTTCAAAAAGTAAGTTTTATGAGTGCCAGAAACCTAGAGTTGAACAGTGTGCTACTACGCTTATTAACTAGTTCTTTATATATACACAGTAAAGCGTACTCCTGTTAATGTTTTTAACCAAGAGCTGTGCCTCACAATTAAAGCCAGGACAAAAATAGACTTTCTCTGTTCTGCCGGGCTCTTTAGTGACTCTTATTTCTAGTTCAGGCTATGAAGTTCACCAGTGACACACTTTGAAACTGGTGGGTCCACAAAGTGGCACTCCCAAACCTTTCTCATACCTCCATATTTCAGCTTCACGCTGGTTAAAGATTGCTTGATTATGTCAAGAAGCAGTCTGAGAGTTTATGGATGCTGTGCTTGTGGGGAATGGGGGCTAAGAAGGGAAAAGGGAGTATTTACAGATAAAGAGCATTAAATGGGCGCAGGCTTCCACACTTACAGCGCGCTATGTGGCATGTCCGATGTTCCGCTTCAGCCTGTATTGGAGTTTTGTGGTTTCTCTAGTGGCTGTTGGTGCTGTGGAATAATTTTTGGGACCATTATTTTATCTAAAAATGTTGTTCTGCAATCTTCTGTGCAGTTTTCACTGAATTACAGTGGGAGTTTCGCTGTGTGGGGACTATAGGCCCAGGCTCCAAGTCAATAATAGATTTCTTTTGTAGTACAATTTTCAGAAGATCCAGATGCACTTAGGAGCATAAGTACCACTAACTTTCAGTAGGTTTAATAAGGCATTTAACTATTTCAGGCAATTCTACTCTTGTTCACCATCTGAACTGGAAGTGTGGGGGCAGATCCCATCATGCCTGACCACATTTAGATAAATTGTTTGATCCAAGTAATTAGTGATATAATACGGGAACATCAAATAAGCGCTGAGTTAGTTATTCTAGAGCTGCTCAGCCGCTTCCAAAGATCTGAATTTGAAGATGAAATCCTAAAAGGTTCAGAAGGCAGATCTCAGGAAGCAGATCTATGTACTATGCATAAGCAGAAATATCTACTTGCAGCCCCCCAAAGAAACAAATATCGCTACCAATTTAACTGAGGGGGATCTTGGTGAAATGATTCCCACTGTGACACACAGCAGCTGTTTATGGCGATGAAGTACGTGTTCCAAAATCATTTTACTAGCAGACTTACTTTAAACAGAAACTTGCAGATCTTATTCTCTGAGGAGATGTAGTTGGTGTTAGTTTACCATTTGATCTATGACTGCAATATCAAGTCATGCCTGGATTTTTATTAATTTTCACTAATTGTTCAGCAGTTCTGGGAGCTATAGATTTCCATCCATGAAGATAATTGCCTGTGTCACAATGAAAGATCACTGCAAAAGAAGCATTCCATTCCTTAAATAGTCAATTAATATGTGATTTAAAATGCCATAGTTTGTATGTGTTAGAAGTATTGCAGGAAATAATTAACCTGTTTAGTTGCCATAGGAAAATTGTTACAATAGTCTCTAAAAAAAAAAGCAAATTTATAAAAAGACTTTGCAAGATTTCCCTTCTAAATAATGATGTTCACTGAAAGAGAAAGTGTTTGCCTGGCTGAGTTGTGGGACTGATCATCATGTCGGCATCACTGGCATTTTTCAGTTGGCTTCCCCTGACAGCTGCTGATGTGAGTCACCCAGCTGTGAAGACCCTGCCTGTGAGATGCAGCTCTGAGATGTACCATGCGCCTGCCCCACTGGGGTGGCGAGGCCGAAGGCTGAGGTTTGGGAGCCAGACACAGGAGTACCACAACTCTTCATTGGTTTCCAGCTCATTGAAAACACACCGCTTAAAGGTCCTTTAACCTCTGGTTTGTGGCTCAAACTGGGCTACTGAGTAAATACCCCTCTCCCTAAAAATGCAAGTAGCTGTTTTGGTACTGCCTGCATCCCACTCTTCTCCTGCACCTTTGTGAGCAGCCATAACATGGGATTGACTGATTGGTGATGTTGTGCTCAGTTCCTTATCCAACTGGGACAATCATGCTGTCCTGAAGAGGAGTTGCCATTCTCGTTATATCTGAAGGATTCAAAGGCTACAGAACATTAAAGTCTTCTGAGAAGCAATAATTTTGGGCACTTGGCCATCAGATTATCTTAGGAAAAACATGTGTTATACAAAGGCCATGTTAAAACTAAAGCCGTTTGTATTGAAACATTCTTGCTAATTTCATTTTACTTTTCAAAAGTCTTTCAGGCAAGACCAAATGAAAAAAAAATAAAAAATTACTCCCTGGTGTAACAGCCACTCCTCCCAGTGTGGTGTCATTTACCACAGCAAACTGAGTTTATTCTAAATTTTAAGCAGAAATGACTGACGTGCTTTCCCTAAGTCACAATCAATTATAGAAAGAGAACCAATTTTAACAATAATAAAATGGTTTGGCTTGGAATGCCTGTGTCTCTGGCTGCCCTTCTGGGTGGTGCTGCTTTGTGGTGTTAGGGATATTGGGGAAGGGATGGCAGTGTGTAGCAGATTTGTCTTCTGAAGTTATTAGGCTCAGTGGTGTAGCTCAGGTGAAGAAAGCTTACTGACCTTCTCATTTGAGCATTACAGATTAAATCCAGGTTTCCACCTGCAATGCTGAGCAGGTGAGTTGTGCCCATTTCTTAAAAAGCCTGTTACAGCGGTGGCGTAAGCGACTGGCTACATGGCAGTACCTGTGGGCTTGCGCGGGAAGGGAGCACAAGCAGTCAATGAAACGTGCAAAACCCAGCTTCTCTCAGATGAAAGCAACTCTGGAAGATTTTTACCTCAATTTTTGTCTTGGCATTGATTGATATTACTGGGGTATGTGTCATGTGCACACATGACAGGTAAAGGTAATAAGCACAGAATGTGAATGACAATACCCGTTTGGTGAGATTGATGGTACATCTTGCCTTTCTATCTTATCAGGCTTAGCTTACAGTTGATACAGCAATATGTTTGATCTAGTCATTAAAGTTTAATGCTTCAAAACTCTTTTTCTTCCCATCTGAGATCCTTTCTAATGTAAGATATAACTGTACTGCAAAGCTCAGTTGTAACTTTGCAGTTTTTTTCCACTCTTTGTCCCCGTTTGTCCCTCCTCACGTTCTTGTTGAACTTGTATTTTTATTACTGCTACAAAAATGAAATTAATCACCAAGCCTCATTTGTAGCTGCAGGGAGTAAAAAATACATAGAAAAGCAGCCTGTGATGTTGATTTGGGCTAGTGTGATAAGGCAGCTGTAGCTATAACATGACTTATTTCCTCTGGAATATCCTTGTAAATGTTTCTAATCTTTTTATTACCTGTTTGTTTGGGCTTTTGCATGTTATAAACTTTGGTGAAAAGAATCACTGGAGCAGTTGCCCCTCCCTGCTCCCCACACTGCAGCTGGAGATGAATAGAACATTTCCTGCTTGTGTTATGCTTTGTAGCTAGATTTACTCACAAAATACCTAAAAAAACCTTATCCCAGCAATATGATTATTTAATGCTACATGACTGCTTGTGTGCTGCTTTCTGTAGCTCCCAGCATATGGCTTTAACCCTTCCCCCAAACAAGTGCATTTGTAATTATAAAGGGAGTAATGATTTTCTGGTTTTCTTGGTGTGTGGTTTTTTTTTTTTTTTTTTTTTTTTTTTCCAATGGAGTGGAAAAAATGAGTAAATCTCAGCTCAGAAAGAACATTTAAATCCCTGCTATCTGGAAACCTTTCAAATTTCTCAGTACTTTTAAAATAGAACGTCAGCTTGCTGTCAGGGTATGATATAGAATGGCAAATTGCTGTCTCTAGCCCTCTGCTCTCAACTGTATTAGGCAAGCTTTCTGACACACAACGTTACATTTAAAACACAAAAGTTAATTATAGGCCTATTCTGCATCTTTTTTAAACAAAGTTAAAAGTAGAAATTGTACATGTTATGTTGGAGATGATGAATAAATTGCTTGTAATCCTGATCATAGTAGAAAAATAGACCCAGACAAGAAGGTGATGATAGATGCTTTAACACCGATCCTTAGTGGCTATCTTGTATGCTATCAGGTAATTACCTGAGATGTAGGTGAACATCCTTGTACCCTGGTTAGTTTTGGACAGCTCTCTGTTTGGGGACCGCTGCAGCTGGGTGGCAAATGGCTTGTGGTGGTACCATTTCCCAGCAGGGGAAGCGGGGAGCTGGGCTTTCCCTTTGACGAGCCATTTCGTCTCTTTACTCATAACTGACAAATGCATGGAGTTTTCATCTCCCCAAAGTTATTTTTAAGTTCTAATTTGAGTCAGAAAATAAGAGTCTCCAATTTGTCTGTGATTTAATAAATGTCCTGTTTGTTACTGTGGCATCCCGTTAAGACTGTTTGTCACACGCTGACAGCACGTGCAGCCGCGGGGGCAGGAAGCAGAAGAGGCTCATCTACAAGGGATAGACTGAAAGGTGTTCTGCAAGCTGCTTCTAAGGAATTTGAAAGAAAATTTTTGCTGAGTGTTTGTGGAAACAGAGATGCTTCTGCAATCTTTATGTTCATTTTCATCCTACCTGCACTTGCTTGGGAGGTTCCTTGTGGGACTAGTCCTGTGGCCACTGGGGTAACTGAAAAAATCACTCTCGTACTAGCAGGGTCTTTGGTCACCTCATTGTCTTATTTGTCTGGAAGAATTTTCTCATCCTCAAGCGCCACGTATGCTCACCTATTTACCTCCATGATTTACATCACTTATCTACCTAATTTTATGATCCATAAATCATTTTGCCCCAAAGCTTTTCGGTGCTGGCTCCAGCTATGCTGCTTCAGTGCATTCTGATAGCTGGTATTTTACCTTTATGGTTAATTTATTTTTCCTTTAAGGCCAAAGCCTGAAGCTCAGCAGGAGCTCCCAGGTACCGATCACTTCTTCAGAAATGCTAGTTTGCTCATCTAACTGGCCTAGGCTGCAGACTGAAGGTCACTGAGGGTATGAAGACTGCTCATTGACTTGAATGTCTAGAGAAGGGAGTGATGTTTGAACATGGTGACACAAGGGGAAGTCTTGTTGGTACAACTGTAGTATTGTTTTTTATCTTGTATAACTTTTAACTGATGTTTAATCAGAAACATTATTTTTTGAAATTTTTAACAATTACTTCATGCTGTATAGGTGATTCAGTGTACCTTGTCTAAAATACATGGTTTTGCCAAAATGCACAGATTTGGTACAGCTGCTTGCTATTTATCCATGTCTGAGCTTTAACGATGTTCTTGATTGGTTAAAATTCCCCAAACCTTATGCACTGCTGTCTATGTGGAAACTGGCACTCTGATACATATCATGTCTATGGTAATTTCCTAGTGAATACCGAGAGTATTTTCATAGGCAACTGGGCTGAAGAATTCCTGTATTTTACTCGTTTTCTGTAAGTAGTGTGCTGTGCTTGAGCACAGAGCTGCAGCTGTTTGTGAAAATTTGTCAACTAAGATAAAGTGTACCACTCTTCACTTCCACCCCCATATATTTCAGAGTCAAGCCCTGTCTGCTAAGGATATTTGTTATTCTCATATTATTTTAAATCTAAAACGTTCAGCACATTTATTACTGGAGGTTGCAACTGAAGCAATACTCAGTGACTTACGGAGTGTGTACAGAATATGAATTAATCTGAGTACTGATATTTTGTTCCAGTGCAAATTGCTACTTTATCAAAAAAACAAAGGGAATAGAGAAGATTTTGAACTTCTTAAACAATCCATTTTATTTTGCTATCGGCATTTATTCTTCCTCCAGTTAATGACAACCATGACCATGAGAAGCCACAGAGAATGTTTCTGTAAGAAAAAAAAAAAAGAAAATCCATTCCCCCCACCTCACCTTCCTCCCTGGCCTCCAAACCCTGTTAAGAAGTACTCCTGATTCGGTTTTGCCAGTGTTTATTTCCACTCTGATCAGAGATGCTTATTTGAGCTGTTGAAGGCTTCTGATGACTTTTGGTTGCCCTGGATTTTCTTACTTGGTTTTCTATAAATCATCTTAGCTCTTATAAAATGAACCATTTGATTCTGAAAATGGGATACCTTGAAAGTAGAACAAGTGCCCAAAATACTTTCTCCAGATGTCTACTTCTGTATAGGCAAAGTTGTGGTGGTAAATACCTTAAATAAAACAACTCGTGAGATCCCTCAGTGTTAGTTGTGAAGGCCATAAAGGTTTCTGTATGCCAAAAGCTCACTACCCTCAGCTGATCTAGATCACCGTGCTAAGTTTGAAAGTTCAGATTTAAAATACTTGGCAGTCAGTTTTAGCCAGTCAAATTACCATTAAACTCTTTCCTTTTATTATTAATGGTTTCTCATGAATGACAAGTTGCAGTAAAACTGATCAGATAAGGAATTCTGATAAAACTGTCAGGCTGGCAAGATAAAAAATTTATATCAAACTAGTTGCATGAGAACACAGGAAATTGCGGAGGTGTGGGGCAGAAAGGTTGCCTGTCACCAGTGCGCTCTGTACCCAGAGGCACCTAAAGTGAGTTGGCAACACCTTGGGGGCTCTTTGTACTCCAAAACCTGCATGGCAGCTGTGTGGCTTTTCGGGCGTTCATCCCTTACCTGTGTTCTCTGCCTTTACGATGCTTTCAGATGACTGAAAATGTGTGAGGTCTGTAGAGCATGGAACGCTGTCCTGACCTGAGGAGCTCCATGGTCGCTACTCCGTGGGTGACTACTTTGCGCCTGAAAGGCCACCCGCGCTGCTCGCCCAGGCGGTGCTATGTTCACTTCTCAGAATCAGCCTTCCAAAATACAGCGCTGCCTCCAACAGTTTCTGTCTGCGTTATTTGGTTTAATAAGAGGGCAATTGACTGCTGTAAGGGTTTAATAAGGAGGCAATTGATTGCTATAAGGGTTTTGGGTTTCTGGTTGGTTGGTTCTTAACCCATTCAAGGTTGTCGTGGTGACTTTTTTCTTGGTGCATCTTAGATGCCTTTACTGAAAAAGCATACTAACTATGTTTTTCCCTGTATGCTTGATGTGTGTGGCTGTGCCTGCAAGGCCCCCAAGCTGCAGCAGCCTGGCAGAACTGCTCGCTTTCCTGAAGCTTTATGGGTGTCTCTGACTGAAATCAGATTCCAGAATTTATTGGACAATTCTGTAGAACATAGCCTATTTTTTTGTGATTTATTCTTAGTGCAGTTTTATTTTAATGTGGTTTTAATTTTAATATCTTCAATTTGATCTAGTGTCACAAACAGATTTGCAATTAATATATCCCTCTGAGAATTTTTCCCCCTCTCGTTATCACTGTTCTTCACCGAGTAGCTGCATGAAAATACTCAGCCTGTTAAAATTCTGGTATTTGCAGCACTTTGTAGATTTCTTTGAGATGCCCAACTATGAGGCTTTTTGTCAGCTTCTTGTGAAAAAAAAAAAAAAAAGCTTCACAAGCTGCTTCTGAAGCAAAACCACATGCAGTAGGCATTCTTGTCATGGTCTTAATTTATGAAGGCAGCAAGCCTATTGCAGTGCATGCTCTATAAAGGCATTTTTTTAAAAAAAGTTCTTTAAGTGAATTCATAGTAAAGCGGATGCTTGACAAAAAAAGTAGGATGAAGCATTATTCCTGTTCTACAAATGGAAATTGAGATGGGTGAACTTAGCTAACTAACTCTGTGTTGGGAATTGACTGCAGAATTAGTAAGTAATTAGACTTTCTAAGTACCAGAGAAGTACTTCAATGACAAGATCTTTTTCACTACCATCTTTAGGTGAACATTTTCAGCTATATTTCCAAGAAACAAAAGTATTATTAGTTTCAATAGAAACATCAATTTATGTAATTAATTCTGTCATTTGGCATACATGTGAATGCATTGGTAGTTTGCAGCTCTTGAGTATGTCTCAAATTTATATTTGATGGCTTTAATTACAGCAAACTCAAACTGTGAAATTTTACGTTACTTTTTTTGTTCTGCAGTAAAAGGGCTGCAGCTCATAGGTATTATGATCTCGTACACTTGATTGTCTATTAGCAGTTAATACTTTTGATATCTGGTACTCTACGTGAACAGCAACACTTCTATCTACAGTTGTGTAATAATATTACATCTTCTTGAAAATCCTGTTATTAAAATTGTAAGTAACTGCATTTTTAGTTCATGTCACTTTATCACTTCATGTTTAGTGATCACTTTTATTGGGAAATAGTTTACCAATCAGAATGCTGTAAGAGTTTAGAAATGTAGTTTAGACAGAAGTTGTTTTGCCTGTCCTTTTAACTGTGGATATACTCACTGGGTTTGTAAAACGATTCATATTTGCTTTCAAATATAATTTGGTGAAGCTCATTCACCACTGTTTTCATAGACTGACTTATAATAGGTGTGGTACAGTATAAACATTTTTTTTTTTTAATTTAGGTTTGAAGCTTTTTTCCCATGCTTCATGTGACATTTAAATGATGGGACTCTTAAAGTAAATAGGTAAATATACTTGGCCCTAAAATATGCAGAGGCAAAAAATGTGCAAACAAGCCATGAATAGTTCTGGTAGTTTTACTGCATAATTTTTTGGCCTACAGATGTTAGCTCTATTAATAAAACATCACTGTGCTTTTTTTTTTTTTTTTTTATAAACAGGCTCAGCTGTAAGAAGCTTATTTCAGGAAAGCTTGTCTTCTGGGTTACAAGGTTTCATGTCTAAACAGTAGCAAGCTATTAGATGTACAGTTCATTGGCTTAAGGGCAATCCGTATCCTCATGGATGTTATATGCATAGCAAGTAGGGAAAAGGCACTTCAGGATCAGCTCTAAGATCATTCAATTTCCAGCAGTTGTGCAAAAAATTCAGACTATATTTTATGTGAAGGAGAAGTGTTTGGCATAATCCTAATCCTGTAAGGATTTTACAGCTTTTTGAGTAGGCAACGTTTTCTTTTTGATCACCAGAACAGGTATTATCGGAGACTATAATATGTGATTCTCTTCTTCCGTCTCATTTTTTCCTTATTGGCTTTATGCTTTGCCTTCTTTAAGTAGAATGGAAAACATATAATGGACTTCTTAAAATATTCAGAATGTCTTTACTTACTGGCATGTAAAAGGTTTTGTTTAATGAGTTGTTGAAGGTAATTTGGTGATTTCTAGAAGACTGAAAGGTAAAACCTGAAGTCTGAAATCGTTCTGAGTTTTAGGACTAATGTGAGAACCTCTCCTTCTGTGAATCAGTGGTGTGTGCTGGTGAAATGTTGGTTTGGAAGAGAAATGGACAGGCAGAAAGGAAGCTGTAAATCTCTCATGTTACAGCACCACCAGCAGATGATTTTTGCCTTGGCACGTTTTTAAGGGAATCTGACAAACACTTTCAGCTCTTCTGTGTTCAGTAATCTTGTACGGTGTATATGGTTCAATTTCTTTCTGCAAGTCAGTTTTTAAAATGAGCATGTCTTATCTCAGCATTTCAAAGCAGTTTTGAAACTCCCAGCAAGTTCCTGAAACCATCCAAGTGATGTAAGACTCTAATTGGGGTGATTGTTTAATATGTGGGGTTTAATGGTTTGGCGGGTGAGAGTGCTGGTGTTTGTTTTTTATGAGGATCAAGAACAATGTAGTCCACAACTGTAATTTCTTTGGATTTTGCATGGAAGTTCCATAAATACAGTAAAGGTGTGATGATCAGAAGCATGTAGAAAGGGAGTATACATGGATCTGTAATGAAAGCCATCTCTAATAAGGTGTATTTTGCAAGATGAGCGTTAACTAATCAATCAAGCTGTAAAAGTCCACAAAAAAATGCCATCAAACTTGAAAAAACCACGCCTTTATCTGAGCAGATCCTCTGTGATTTGGGACTGGGAAAGTTAAGTTTAAGAAGCCATAACACTTAGTTTATTTAATGTTTTCAATGTGCACATTTGACTTTAACGAAAGCACATGTTTGAATTTAGTATTGGAAGTTGTAAATCCCTTGGAGTTTGAAGATCCCATTGATGTAACATTCCAAACATTAAACAGGTGTGGTCAGATAATTTAAAAGATGTTGTCAGAGACAAGTGTGTCAGAGCTTGTTCAGCAAATTTCAATCAGGAGTTGCTAACTGAAGTTTTGGTGGGGAGGGCTTGTTGCTCTTGACTGTGCTGAAAACCTGGTGGTTGCAGCCTGCCTTTTGGGTTTGTGCTTTAACCTTCAGACAAAGCTATGGGAGGAAGAAACAGCTGAAATTTAATATGGACATAGGTATGACTTCAAATTTTGCATGGAGATGCAGATTGAGTTTTATTTGTGCTGAGTCAGGTTTTTATTGGTACATTCAAGTGTATTTGTAAATCTATTAGAACAGATTGTAGCTATTTACAGAATGACGACAAAGTGGGCTGCTGTTATGTTCTGTATTAAAACCTTACAGCAGGGTCATTTTATGGCCTACGGTTTCTGGCTCTGACTTTTTTTTTTTATTATTTTTCACTTTTTCTGCTTTTTGAAGTTCTTGATATTTGGCAGCTGCAGTGGGCCAAGTACTCTTCTGCAATGTTACAAACCAAAATCTATTAGGGTGCCTGTGGTGGCAATATGTAATGTGACCTTGTGAACACTTTTCTGTAGCTGGTCTCAAAACACATTAACTACCCACCCACCCCTCTTTGCTCCCAAATAAACAAACCAGGTCCAGGTCTTTGTCATGAACCCCATAAGATGGGGAACCTGAAATGAGTTGCTCAGTGTCATGTAGGGTACCAGTCACAGAGCCAGGACGAGATTTGTTTCATTTTGAGTGCTTGTGCCAGGTGCTTATCACTGTTGCACTTAAGGCTCCTTAGTGATCACTGCATGTTTAAATGCTTTTCTGTGCACCTCGAAGCAGTTTCGTTATCAGTCAGAGAGCTCCAACAACCTTGATACCTGAAAAACCCCCAAGGCTGTGGATCTGTTTATCCTGGTAACACCTCTGTGTGTTGGGGAAGCAGAACTGAAGGAAGATGGGATGATAGTCGTACCTTCTCACCCACGGAAATCTCCACTTTGGCTGCTTTGTTCCATGCAGTTTCAAGCATAATTCATAACTGTGGCACAGCAAGACTAAAGTAGGCAAAGGAGGCAATTCTAGGGTGGCAAAATGGCTCTAATCTCATCTGCTTGTGGCCGTCTCTGCCAGATCCTGAAAAACCAGGCAGCTACTGCTGCTGTGGGTGGCAGTTTGTAGTGAGGTGAGTAATGCCTGGGTTACTGTCGGGTGAAGGCAACCTCTCCCAGGAACTGTCACCGGCTGCCTCTGTGGCCACAGGACTATAATCAGAAGCTGAAACTCTACCTGGTGTTGCTGTGGTCTGTAGCAATCAAAAACAGAGGGGGAAAATACTGTGAAAACTGTTCAGAGTTCCACTTATACTCCAAATCTCATGTAGCCAATAGTACTCATGTACTAACAGCTAGCTAGAAAAGGTGTGTTCACTTTGACATTAGTATTTGCTGATCTTCAGAAGATTTTGTTACGGCTTAAACTTGGTTTCACAGTCCAGCTAATACTCTGCGTCTTTCTCAGTTGACGGTGTTATGGCAGAAATTTAAGTAAACAAATATTTTGATGCGTTATCCTTCTAACAATACCTAATGATGAAGTACCAAGTACGGTTATGCATAAAAAACCTGTTAAACTACTTTCTTAGATCCTCAGAAATATTTTCTGTACTTGCACTGTGTAAGCTTGAATATTGACTCTTTGTCAGAGTTGGAAAAGTGAAGAAAATTGATTTTTCAGTTATGCCTTGCCTTGGGTAACCTTTTCTTAAGGTTTATCTGAGAACACTGGATTTCAGCAGAGATACTCACTAGACAGCTCTCTAACAAGGTAATAATCACACCTTTCTCGGCTGTGGTAGCTCTGAGTTTGAGCCTAGTGCCAGTCTGTCCATCAGTGGAGTAAGAATACTGTAGAGTTGCATTAGAGCCCATCCCTTAATGAAGCGTATAGCTCAAAATGTAGCTGTTTCAATCTGTTACTCCTCAGTGACACTACCAATGGGAATCCCAGGAATGGACTGTATTCAAACTAAAAAAAATAAATAATAAAAATGGGTGTCATGCTGTAGACAGTAGAAATATGCAGACTGTTGGAGCCGGAGAAACTCCCCAAAAGAAAAGCTACAAATCACAGGATAAAAAAAGATGAACTTGGCTCAATATATTCGGAAAGTGAAGTTTAGGATTTATGCTGCTTCCGATGCTACTGTATAGCACTGACAAAGTTGAGATGAAAATTGGTGGGACTGCTGATAAGACTCAAAGAACTAGAAATTGTGTGTGTTGTTAAAGTTTTAGCTAGTATAGTGTCTTTTCAATTTACTTATTTTTAAGTTAAAATTAACATTAAAACAGATGCTGCATTCTTGTTTGGAGTTTTTGGGTTTATCCTGTAAAGATTACTAGTGTGCCTTGGGCATATTACTTTGTGCCACAAACCAATTTTATTAGATGTACAGGTTTTGGAAGAAGTGCAGCATTATTTGGTGTTATCTGGAATGTAAAAACGTCCATTACTTAAGATAACTAGTGAAAAATATTTTCATTACACAAGGCTCTTTGGGAGCAGATTAACAAATTAATTTCTTATGGTGTCCACCATTTTCATGACATGACCATATGGAAAAATTAGAAACGGAATTGAACTAGTCATACCTGTGTGATAATCTTCTATAGAGAAATTAAAAATTTCATTAGCTCATAGCCAGCACCGCTACTTTGTTGATTATACAGGCTCGTAAGGTCTATGCTTGTATCTGTGTACTATGTAGATGAGTTAATTCATTTACAGAGCTGACGAGTAGCTGTAAATGAATTTTTAGGCCCCAGCTGAGAAGAGGGAGTTCATTAGATCTTCCAGTGACAGTGAAAGTCCCCGGTGCCTTTCTAGCCCTGCTTGTTACTGTGCTGAAGGTTTATTTTGTTGCTGTTAGCGCTGTACCTGGTCTTTGTGCAGATTTGTGGTGATTACTGTAGATGGCAGCAGAAGCTAAATAAACCACAAAGATTTAAAAAATTAATTAAATCTCTCTCTGTTGCTGTCCTAAGTATGTTTTTTCTCTTTGTGCCTGCCAGCTGTTGTTGAGAATTGAAGCAATTATAGGCAGCAGAAGCCAAATTAAATAAATTATATATTGAATTAAGGTTTCACTCATAGACCGCTGGGGGTGGTTTTCGTGTCTCTGGCTTTGTTGGTTCGTGGTGTAATCTGTGTTAGACGCTGAGAGCCAGCTTTAAAGCGGTCCTGATAGTCTCTGAATTTCCCCTTCTCAATTCTGTACATGCCATGGTGTCAAAGAAAGAGCAGCAGCAATTCTGACAAGTGATAGTGTCTTTGGGAGTACTTTTATTTCCCCCCTGTAGTAAGGGTGCCGTTTGCTTTCTTCTACTGTAACAAAATGGGCTTTATTTTCCTGTTTGTTCTTCTTCAATGTCCTTCATTCCTCCTTCTAGCGTAGTTGTCTGTGATCTGTGTCCTTAGATGTCACCTCATCTAAGTGCACAGAACACACAAAGAAAAATGTTATAATGTGCCATCACGCTAATTAGCTGCTTAATAAGACAGCTTATGTCCTCTTCCCAATATCTTGCTCTGTATGAGAAGCACAGGGGACTCTTAGGACAGCCAATGGCCTGTTAGAAATATTTACAGTATTTGGGATAGCGGGTTGATCTTTAATGGGAAATGACTCCCAAAGATGAATTTGTTACACAAAGCAATACATGCCTTCAAAATAATGAAAGGGCATAAACCCAAATGATTATGTGTGAACTGGAAAGCAGGCTTTTGGGGCAAGCAATAAATAATAAATTTACAAAAAGTGTGTGTGATTAGCAAAATAGTTTGAAAAGAATGAGCTGTGAGAACTACGGGTCTACAGTCTTGGTTTTTATTTTGAAAACCATAAAACTCAATTTTCTGCATGGCAGACATTTAAAATCAGGCAAAATGTAGTGCATCAAAATGACTCTGTGCTTTAGAAATATTTCTGAAATCCCTTTATTATGAAAAAACTTCAGGAAATTATGGAACTGCTGTTTAACAGTTGTGTTCAATATATGATGAAGGTGGGTATAAAGCTCTAGGTATTAAAGTTTATGAATGTATTAATGCACTGCTTTGGGGGAATTAAACTTTAATATTGATGATAAACCTTCCATAACAAAACACAGAGAGAGCAAGAGTAAATCTCTCTTGCAAAGTCCCCAAACTATTTAAATAACTTCATGCAAGCTACAGCATCTCCTGAGATATATTATAAATGAACTTCTACATAATCATATGCATACGAATGTACAGTGTGCATAGTGTTTTTTAGCAGAGTTGCTTTCTGCCCTGCAAAAGATACTGTCCCAAATGACTGTGTTTCTTTTAAGTGATTGATCTCTAGCATCGATTCCACAATATTTCTCTCAAGATACGCATCATTCACTACCCAGAGTGCATACCAGTGGGAGTTTTTCTGTTGGCTGCTTTCAAATGGTGTGAGATTTCTACGGTGGATTTTACGCCAGTCTGTTGTTATTTTTAGATAACATTATGGAAGAGATACTCTAACACTTTAAAATGTGCAGTGTGGAGGGATACAGGAAATTGTAAGTTACAGTGGTCTGGAAGGTAGCATCAGACTTTTGTTGAACATGTCTGAAAAAAATCACAAACTCATGCTTCTCATCAAACAGGAGGAGAAAAATGTGGGTTTAGATAGCCATTATGAAATGTGAAGGTGTTTGGAGAGCTACAGGGAGGTGACACTAAGTCTTTTTTTATTGCTTGCACACCAGAGTACAGAGATGGAAATCTAAAAGCTTGCTTGTGTGATGAACTCGACTGCTACGAACCTTAGAATCAGTTACTGACTAGAGCAACTGCAGCGATCCAAGGATCTCAGGATGTGGCGCCGTCAGTTTAGATCTATTCTAGGTAAGTAGAAGACAACTGTTGAAGTATTAGTCTCACAGAACTACAGATTCCAAAGGGTGTCAGCAAAAACTTGAGGAAAACAAATCTGCTCTTTGCTCTGTGTGCTGCAGTATAAAGTGTGAAGTTTTAGGAGATAACTTATTATGCTTCCAATTTAGCTATTCATTAGGGAGAAAATGTATGAAAAAGAATATAGGTTGAAACAGGAAGCATCTATAGAAACGAAAAACAGAGTGAAGGGGTTGTAGGGGTTTTGCTTTCAAATACTCAGAAATTGCGAGGCAGAGTAAAATTCCATCTTCAGCTGTGCAGGCTTCACGTAGAGAACAAGCTCCACCACTCGCGCAGCAGTGATCTCATCTTTTTGGCATTTAACTGGAGAAGCCAAGGCAATGTTAGCAGCTGAAGAAGTGTGTATGGATTGTGAATCTCCATCTGCTTCCTGGGAAGGGCAGTGGAAGTTATTAGTAGGATTCTTAGTGACCGGGAAGAAGAAAGCAGTTGTGCCCCTATCTCTTGCATGCTTAACCCAACAGAGGTTTGGTTTTTTTGTCAGCACTTAACTCCTCCCATATAGGCCCTTTGGTCTCTCTCTGTCCTGGGATTACAAACACTGTGAATATATTAGCAATTTCAGTGATTATTTTTTTTTCCCACCCCCTGAGGAGCCAGAAATGCAACAAATGGAACCATGAAGCCTAAATGACACAATAAGCCTATGGTTTAGTTCTATTTCAAATAAAATTTCCTTTTAGAGGTGAGTTGTGCAAAAGCTCATGGGGTCATCTGTCTTTAACCAGAAATACATGCTATTGACCACAAATTCTGATTAACATAATAATAGCTTTAGGTTAAAAAAACCCAAACAACCAAACCCTAAATGTATATTATGTTTTTACTTTTTGTTCATTGAAGAAAAAAAAAATGTTGCCAGGTCTAATAAGCAGCTTTCAGCTTGGGATGTGCACCAAAACCTGATGTTTCTGGTTAACGTAGCCAGCCAAATGGCACTTTTTTCTGTGATGAATTTGCTTAATCTAATACAAACTGATAGGATAACAAATAACTTTTTTTTTGTTATAAGGGCAATTCTTAAAGTCATAGTTTTCAGTCATCTTTGTTAAGGCAGTTCATCTCTGTTTTGTTTGGTGTGTTTGCATGTGAACCCTTTTATCAGCAATGCAATCTTTTTTTTCTGTTTGTACTTTGTCCTTACTGGACAGTATATAAACCTTTGAACTTCCATGATGATGTTAGTTCTCCAGTTTCTCTAGAAAGGCCTGTAAAATAGAAGACTTGAAGCATCTGCAAAAATTTACGGTTCAGAAGACACAAAATATTTTAAACCAGCCATTGTGATGCACACCAGGCCTGACAGCAAAGCTTTTTGAAGACCGTTATCTCATGCAATAACACAGCATTCAAGCATTCCATTGTCTGCTATGGCAGCTTTTATTTCAAAAGCTTTACTTACAAGTGGTTTTGTTTACTTTGTTATATTGGGTTGTTGCTAGTATTTTATATTTCAGTTCCTGCAAATGTGGTATCTTCTGGTACATGTAACAAGCTGAGCTGTGCAGTCTCTGAAGGATGCTCAGTGCTGTGAATACATGTTCACATAGAAAAACTTCTCCCCCTGCTTAGATCACCTTTCTGGGAGGTGTCCTAATGACCTTCCAAGTCAACAAGATGGCTAGCGGAACATTACAATCTTTTCGTTTATACCTTTGCAAAGAGGAAGGCATTTCTTAATTGGAATACTGGAAGAAATATATTTTTAATTTTTAGTTAACAGAAAATCCTTATGTCTGATCAATTCAAGGCATTTTGAAGCAGTCATCACTATTACTAAAGTTAATCAAAACTTTCTGCTGTGTAAGAAAATCAATAGAAAACAGATTGAGATCACATAAGTAAGGATAATTCTGCTGCAGGGCTTCTATAGCTTCACCCATCAATAAGCAGGGGCCTGACTGCTAGAAGTTTCATGTGTCCTACTCATGCCTTTACTAATCAACTGAGCACCCCATCCTCCAGTTACTAAACTTCACTTATCTATGTTTTCAGTTACATAGTGGGCTTTTTTTTTGTGACTTACCATACTTTGTAAAGATTATATGTGAGCTAAATTAAATTTGGATAATTGTGGCATACAATGTGGCACTATTGCCTATAGGATCTTTCAGGAATTTCAAGATGCTTTCAATGCAGAGGCGATCTAGTGAGTTAGATCTGGTTTGAAGGGTTGATTTCATTGAGACTTCTCATTCTGGACAAAAAGTGAAGGGAAGCTGCATTCCTACTTAAAGGTGTTTCATTTGGACATACCTTGAATTTTGAGTTTTTTTCAGTACTATGTTATTATATAGATAATATGTAATTATAGAAAATTATTTACATACTGTTATAATCTATAATTATATAGCAAATTAATCTACACAAATACTCTATACTTACCTAGTGTTTTATATACCCAATATTTTATATATATATATATTAAGCACCTTATGACATAGTGGTTTTTCAACAGAAGGTCAAACTACAGAGTTAATGGCAGAACGAGGAAATATCTCTGTTGTTTTGACTTTGTGGCGTGTCTGTACAGCAGTTGCCACGGTAGGCATGTAATTGGTAATCCTATCTAGGGATTCACTGTTGGAGAAAAGTAGGCTTAACCTATGTGCAGTCTGACTTTGGGCAGAGTTAGTAACTGACTGATGGAAATTATTGAAAACATATTTGCTTAATATACGAATTATTGTCCATTAGATTAGTATTTCCTGGTGTTATTGACCTTACACTTCTCCCTATACTTGAGTGCATACTACACTGAAATTGAAACAAATATTTGATGGCAGACTGAATTTTCAAATTACCACTCAGTGTTTGTGCCTTCCTCCTGTGGGCTCTTCACCAGCTTTTCTGTGAGTGTAGTCAACATAGGTCACATGCCAGTGAAAAACATGTTGTTGCTTTCGTTTCAATTTTCTCCCTTTTTTCCTTAGAAAATGTTTTATTCAGTCAGTTTAGGGGAATAGAGTCAAGCTGTAGTTTGCTTTTAATCCAAGGGAATTTGTCAATTCTTGAAGTAATTTCTTCTGACTTCATTTATTTATGCTCAGGACAGGCAGCTATTGCTTCCATCTACAAGATCTGTTCAGGTTGTTCGTGAGCCCCCACTGATTAGCTGAAATCAAACTACCCAGACTCTTTTCTGTGAAGGTGGAATTGATATCCTAATTACTTTTTTTTTTTTTGTAATTTTACTGTGTTTTGCTTCCTTTCTACTGCCAAATTGAAGGCATGGTCTCCGTTCCTTTTTCCCCGCAGTGCTATGCCAGGCAGAATGAACTGCAATGATATGGGTAGCTTGAGGGTCCTTCTTTAGACTGCTGCTTGTTAGAAACAAACCGACCAACCCTGTGGTTATTTTAAGACAGATTTCCAGCTAAGGATGAAATCAGAGTTCTATTTGTAATGGCGATTTTATTATGTAACTGTTGTTTTCAACCAAATGATACAACTTGGTTTATAACATATTCCCCGATCATCCATGCAGTGCATAGCTTACTAGGTGGAAGGAATTTTGTGTCCTGTTGGTAGGCTACGACAAAGGAAAAATATTATAGTTTTTCAAAGTTTTTTTTCTATTTATTAAAGTATTGCTCACATTTAGCAAAGAATTTTGGGACAGTGGAAGCAAATTTAATGTGCACATTTTAAATGGTTACTTTTTAACTTGCGCTAATTACACAATTTTGATTATTTTAGGGAACACATTAAATAGTCTTTTAACTCTCAAAGCAGACAACATTTGAAAGAGGTAAATACAGTATTTACATGCATTTTCCTGTGTATATCAATATGTTTTAAGAGCGTACTCAGTGTAGCAACATCTTCATGGTCATTAGGAACCACTAATGTGTGGTTAAAAAATAATAATTCAGAAGACCTATTTACCTGATAGATTTAATGGTCCCTGATGGAACTATTAGAAGCTAAATAACAAAGCTTTTCAAAATGTCCTAAATATTTCTAAAAGACCTAATGGTTCCTAAGGAGCTATATTTATAGTCAGACTGGCAAGCTGCAGATGCCATTTAAGAAGCCAACATTATGTGCAGAATGCAGTGATATAGGAATGAATAATCTGTTTGTAACGCTTGCAGTCAGCAATTGTGGAATGAAATGATTCAGCTAAAATGAAGTTGTCTTTAAAAAAAAAAAGGAGAGTAAAGCTCTTGCTATTACATTATTTGGACATTAGTTTCTTTACATTCTCTCCAGACTGAACTCTTCATGCCCCAGGTAGCAGTCAGCACTTCTGTGGGAGGGTAGAGCCCTGCAGGGGCAGGTGTGCCCAAAGCATGGCTTTGGAAGGTGTCAGCTATGTGTAGTTCGTGCAGCTACTGTTGAACGCTGAGAAAGAAATATTCTGGGATTTTTCATCCAGGAAGGTAGGGAGTACTGTATTGTTACAAAAAAATTACTAAGAATTTATTTCCTTATTAGATTAGGTAGTAGGTTTGGCCGTTAGTAGTAATGGCTGCTTTACTGTAGCCGTTGCTACCTCCAGTTCCGAGCGTCACATCCCGTTTTGTCATTCCACACTAGCCAGGAGGTGAAAGGCAGCCCAGCTGTGGGGATGGGTAAGTGTTGTTCTGCAGAGCAGTAAGAGCTGTACTACAGAAGGGTTGAATCTCAGCCTGCCTGTCTTGCATCCCAGAGTGGATGTCCAACTGTCAATTTAAGTTCAGTATCACCCAAACCAAATTCTTGATCATCTTTCCCTGCTCCTAGTGGACTCCATCTTGCCCAGCTGGCACTATAATAAAGGCATCTTGCCCGAAGTGTTTCAGTCAGGCCAGTTCATCTACAACAGCATTTTCAGAAGGTTGCCTTTTTCTTGCAGCATACAGCCTGAACTGTTATGAGAGATAATCCATATTAAATCTAAGGGGCTCTGTAACCTCAGGGCCTTGTTCCAGGTAATGAGGACAGGTGCATGTAGCTAAGTACCTAGGAACGGGAATTCTGCCTTTAAGAACACGCTTATGATTTTTCCTCTTTACTTCAGCTACGTATCTTTTCTCTTACCATATGAATCATTAAATGCAAACTTTCACTGAGAGTGTATAGCTATATTTCTTGGAAAATGTGTATTACTTTTTTCCTCTGGTAAGACAGAAGGAGCTTTTTTTTTTTAAAAAAAATGATCTGCGAGTACCATGTGGAAACTCAGCTCTGCTGTGACACTGGCAGTACTCCTGGTGTGGCTGGACAGCTGGTGTGCTTTAGCAGATGCTTGTTTTACCAGATTTAGTCTCTTTATTGTTTTCCTGACCTCATTTTTCTACCTACTGTCAGTTTTTCTTTGTACTTACATTATCCAAGACAAGTTTTGATGCCAGGCACAGCGGAGCTGAGACTTCTATATAAACGCCCCCGTGCATCGCTGCTGTATAAAGGATAATTTTGCAGTCAGTCCTTGGGTGACTTTGCATAGGACGTGATGCTGCTGTTTGGGCTTACTGAGACAGCATGCTTTGATTCAGTTTTTCTGTGGCTCAAAAGGCACTTGAACCCAGAAAAGAAAACTAATTAAATGTCATAGTAATTAAAATTGTTGGTCTAGGTATTGAGTAGGAGAAATTCCTGGTCTTCAGTACTAACCAAAGAAATATTTTCCTTGATTAATGAAGATACTTAATGATTAAATAGGTCAAAAAACTTCTTTATGGAATGAATTTTTTTTTTTTAATGGCATGGATATCTTGAGGGACAACATCTTTTTCTCAAACAGTTTGCTGCTAATGAATACAAATTGAAATTTTTTTTATATACAGAGCTGTAAGACACCACTGATTCTAGTACAGAATATGTCTATTTCTGTTGGGCTGGAAAGCCAACACATGATTTGGAAGTATATTTCTTTTTATTTCCCTGGATTTTTGTGTGTTCAAATTCTCTAGCGACTTCAGTTATATCTTCAACTTTGCAAAGCTGACCAGGTTTTAAAAGGAGTGGGGTGAAGAACTGTCATGGAACTGTCAGCCTAATGTCTAACATCTTTTATTCATGGAAGAGCTGTTACTCTAGAAACAGTGGAGTTGATGAATTAAAATCTATATGTATAGACTTGGTGTATATAGAGTTCAAATAAGAGTAGCACACATACTATAAATAAAGCAGTGAAGCTAAGGCAAGTACAGACTTCTCTGGATCTCATTGTACAAGAACAGACTTCTCATTAGCTCATTTGAATGAAGTATTTCTCCTGCTTGTTTTCTGTTTCTGAGTCCAAATCAAAAAAGGACAAATAACGTATTTGTTCTTTGCTGTCTTTTGTTCATTATGTTTACAGAGTTTTTTTCTAAAAAAAAAAAAAAAAAAAAAAGCAGCGCTATCTACACCTGGGTGAGTATGTTTAATCTATCAGGAGCAGTGTTTCTTTGTTAAGAGTGGAACTGAGTTGTTAGGCAGGAGTAGCATGAGGAATTTGGTATTGGAACATGCAAAAAGTTGTATTTTCCTGCATCCTTCACTCTGAGAATCGTTACTGCTCAGAGATCCTAGGCACATGAACACATCCAAAGTACAGAGTTGAGAATAACTAAATACTTTCCGAGTTTATAATCTGAAAGACTCACCAGATTATAGATTTCACAGCTGTCTCTGGTAGTATGGGCCAAATGAAAACTCTACATCTGAAGGGAATTGCGATTGGGAGTTTGGAACTGGAGCCAAAAGCTGCCATCTGTGGTTGTGCTTTCCAGGCTTGAATAAATTAACCAGCTTCTGAAAGCTGAATAAACCTAATCTTCGGGAATTTTGAAATGAAAATTGCACTCGGGAATGCACCTCCAGTTCAGGGGGCTGGCTTGGCTAGATGTGCACTTTTAAAAATACATAGATTACAATACAAATCCTTTAAGGTTTGAACCACCAATGTTAAGATATCACAAAAGCAAAGGTACCTGTATATGTGTGTGCATAACTGTATATAAAAGTAACTCGGGTGCTGTGCCACTTTCAAAAGCTGTTGAAAAATATAAAATCTTTCACATTTGAACAGTGGCATGGTATTCCGGCTCAGCTTCAATCCCTGTTATGCCCTCTCCTGCCTGAACTTATGTAAAATAGTGACTCTTACACATTGTATTATTGTCTATGAGTTAAGGTTGAAAAAGTGAAGGTTGCTTAGTCTAAAGAAGAGAAAAAAAAGTGTGTGAAGACATACTAGCAAACTTTAGATGCAGAAAAGGTTGCTGCAGAGATTAAAGTAATGATGATGATAATGCAGATCCACAGAGAATAGAGCAAAACATAATGGGTTTAAATTGTAGCAAGAGAGATCTAGATATAGTATTAAGAAGAGCTTTCTAACTGAAAGCTTAAAATTAAGCACAGGAATAAATGACTTGGGGAAAAGTGAAATTTTTATAACTGAAGGCTTTTAAAAAGAGGTTAGATGGATGGCTCTACAGAACAACTTGAGTTGGATATCCTGCTTCTTCAAGTTAGTTCACTGTCCTATTGTTCTGTCTCCATTGCTTGTTTCCATTTTTCTACATTCTCTTTTCTATATTCTGTTTTCTTTGATCCTGGTTCTCTCCCATTTTGCATGTACTAGTTTTCAGAAAAAGTTCTTGGCCAAATATATTATCAAAGGAAAATAGTTCATAAAACTCATTGTTTTAAATGGGCAGTTAAGCCTCCAGTTATTTTCTTGGTTACTTATTTTCGTTACATATCAAGTCTTGAGCTGGAAATTAGTCTGATTTATTTTTTTAATATTTAAAAAAAAGCTCTAATTGATTAAACTTTCTGCATAAACTCCTGTCACCCAGTTGAGCTGCTGTTAACCACCTTTGAATCTGTAATTTACAGCTAGATTTTGAAAACCTTGGACAACCAATTAATTATGAGGAAAACAGTTATGATGAGCTTTGACCAAAGCAGTTGGGTATGTCATTTAAAAGTGAACATATCTTGCCACATCATCACACTTTGTTACTGAAATTCTCACTGTTGCTGCCTCATGGAGCCTGCTGTTCCTGGTGTGTAACCATCATTCTTGCTGCATGCAGAAAGTTGTGAACTCCTGGAGTGTGGTGGTTTTCCCACATCACATCCGGCCAACAGCAACTCCAGAGCTGCAATGCATCGTATTTCCATGTGAGCTATGAGAAAATGTGAGGCAGTATCTTGGCTGCAGTCAGAAAACAATAAAAAAAAAAAGCAAAGCATTGATTGCTGCATTTGAAAGTGGGGAGACTGTCCTTGAAAACAGAGCTGTGTTTGTTACCAGCATTGATATCAAGAGAAGTATCTTAATAGGGAACATGATTATTTGTGATCTTTGAGGATTTGGATCTAGTGCAATCTTGGACATTGTTGGTTCCTATTAAGTAGGTTTAATAAGATGTCCTCAGGACTTTAATTATAATCATGTAAGGACAATACTGAGGTTATTCAGCACCACGTAAATGAATTATTGGGGAAGAAAAAAACAAACCAAAACTACCAAAAAGCTCCCATCAAAACTGCAACCAATATCACATCTCTTTTAACTTCTAAGACAAAGAAGTGTTTATAATTTACTATGTGCTACGGTGTTGCTTGAGAGCTAGACAGAGACATCACATTGCAGCTGTTGCAGGGATACGTACAGACATTTTGGTGGGATTTTGACCTTTAGTAATAAGGTGGGAATTAGCTATAGAGTTCAATTCTTAGTAAATTCTTCTATGTAGGCTTTTTAAATGTTTACTGCTATGTGTTGCATATTAGTAAGCGTAAAACCTAAAGTGAAACCTGTTTCTTATTTTACTGTGGAGCTGGAGGCTCTGGCTGTGTATTAAGTTGTGTTGAATCTGACCCTTAATCTTTCTGCATCTGCTTGTTGTCTTTTGTTGATCTCTTGTTGCCAAACAAGGAACCTAGGAATATTTGAATGTGGTGAATTATATGGTGATTTAAATTATATGCAGAATACATAGGAAATATGATTCTGCATAGTATAGATGTGTTTTTTAGAGTATCTGGTAGCATATCCTGCCACATCATGCAATGAATAAATACTAAAAATGGTTTTACTGCTTGTTTGTTTCGTGTCCATAATAAAGGCTTCTGTTGAATGGAATAAAAATATTGTTTAAGACAATGTGTAAAGCGGAGTTAATACCTCCCCAAAATATCAAGCTGAAAATCTTTTCCAGTTATAAAAGAAGCTGAATGCTTCATTTACAGTGTAGTTATTTGTACCCTCTCCTTTTTGCTATATTCCTCTAATACTTTCCATTCAGCAGATTGCGTTTCAAACTATAGATGTTAATGTTAATGTGCAGAATTTATTTGCTTGTTCTGAAAATCTTTTCATAAGGTCAGGTCTAATGACTGAGCAGAACTGTAGCCTTGTCTTAGAAAAGGAGTATTTGTGAAGAAAGATACATGTGAAAAAAGTCTGAGGGCGGAGAAAGTGTCTGTGAGGTGTGTGGGATTAGAGACACCTATGATTTTTCTTTATGGTTCTGAGCCTACACTGATTTGCTCACTTCTGTAATCACTATATAAATTGGTTAATAACTACTGATGACACTATTTCTAGATTTCTAGCAGTGCAGTGTCCCCCAGTTCAGATAAAGTTGGATTCTGATTTTCAGTTTTAAGGTGGGAATTAGCTGCCTTACCCTGTAGTTTAATGTACATAATAAGAGAATATATGCCATATTTATGCTTAGTAGTTAATAAAATCGGGTATTTTATAATGAGAATTGAAAAAAATAGAATTTTTCAGGAGTTTTTTTCTGGAAAGAAGGCAAGAAATATGTGTGGTATGCTTTTTCACAAATACCTTCTCAAATCGTTATTTTGCTTTTTAGCTTATCTGAATGTCTGATGCAAGATCTGATCTGTTTACAGATATCTTTTTTCAAAAAAGGACACATCTGTGTGTTTGAGATCAAATCAGATAAATGCATTTATAATGACAGTGGATATCTAAGCATTATTATATTTTAATAGGTTTAGTAGTATTAATATGTATATGTTTGAGACTGGAGATTTTTGCGTAGCTGGTAAGGTTTAAATATGTAAGTGACTATACATAGATGCAATGTCAGCACAGCTTGCTTTCAAAGGCAGTGTTTCTTCTTCCTAAGAGGAAAAATGTATGCAATTTAACTCCCCACCCTCATGCCCCCCCCCCCCAAAAAAAACCCAACAAAACAACCCCCCCCCCCAAAAAAAACCCACCACCAAAAAAACGAACCACCAAAAAAAACACATCACCAAAACCCCCCAACAACCAACCAAAACAAAACATACCCAAAAAACACCAAGAACCCCCCCCCCCGCAGTCAAGGCAGCTGTCTCATGCTAAATACCAGTATGGATTCCTAGGTAAAATTAGTGCTTGAGAATAATTCACTGATCTTGGCAATTGCTTTCATTTCAGTGGCTGAAGTGAATGGATGTATGCATGTAAACATGAGCTGGATGTGGACTAGATTAAAATATCTCCCTGTTCATTATGTACTTGATATTTGATTGCTTGATAAATAAAACTGCTAGCTGAACTAACAATATCTATTGATTTTTACCACGGAAAAAGCGTACATGCTGAAAAAAAAGGGTTCAGCCCAGGCAGTTTCTAACCTTTATTGTTCTGTTGATATTGCAATGAGGAAAAATCCTCTCTGGCCAGTAGAAGTGTTGTAACAAGTTCCCACATATCAAGATAAATTTCCAAAATGGATGAAGATGTGTAGAGCTGTTATAAGACTCACAAATTTCAGGAGGCAAGGGAGATGCTATCAAAGTTTCCTACACCATATCATATTATTAACAAAAAAACCAAACAACAAAATGACAAAAAACCCCACCCCACAATTAAAATTTGTTTTCCTTTTTTGACGTTGTATGGAAGACTAAGAGTTGAGTTATTAAGGAATTGACCAAATTTTTTCTTTATTAACTTGAGTGTTTTGTTGTTTCACGTCAACAAGGATGGAAATTTGTTTTGGTAGGTTAGGTCACTTGAAGGCAGCAGAATGCTGTCAATGGATGGGACATGGGATGAAAATGCAAAACTAAGCCTGTGGGTGCAATGACTTGAGAAGTGCTGTCTTCCCTCAGCGTTATATCCCACATATTTTCCCCTATTCAGTTCTCTCATTGGAATAGCCATGTATCATAGGAGGATAACAGCTACGCTAACATGGTTTCACGGAAGTATTTGCTGCATTGTTAGGGCTGTCACATGTTAGCTATGAGACCCTGTGTGGGTAGTGTAAATGTTATGGACCAAAACTTTGGTCTGTGCCACCAAGACTGAAAGCAGGAAACAGTACATCAGTCTACTGGAAGGAAAACCTTTAATGCTTTGGTATTCTGCTGGAAGAAAGGAAAATACCTGTCTCTCCTAATTTTCCTTCAACTAGGAAGATGTGAAATAGTTTTGGAGGAAAAAGGATGAGGAAAAGAAACATATTGGAGAGCATCTTTCCTTGATGCCATGCTTATAACTGTTTTCTGTATGTCTGCATTTTTCTTCTTTGTTCTTGTGGCAATATGGAAAGGGCTTTCAGTATTTCCATATGCCTGTAAGTGTATGACACAAGTAACAAGATTCAATGAGTGGATGCACATGAGGGGGATGCGGATTACAACAGGTGACAGTCTGACCCTTTGTACCATTTGTCATTGCAGATCGTGGCTGTAGGGATGATGTTGGAGAAGAGATTTATTTTTAAAAGAATCTGGGGGACGTTAGGGGTGGTTTTGAATATTATTTACTGTGAACTCCTGCACAGAAGGAAAAATCCTTTGCTTCTAGAGTCAGTGTGTGGAATTAGGGAGAGCTTGTGGGAAATGACTGAATCTGAACAGTTTTATAATGTATTTCAAATGATAATTTATGGTCACATTGAGCTGAAGAGTTTGAATTCACATTAGGAAACCTTCAACATATGTTAGTTAAATACAGCAATTCCATCTTGTTTAAACATAATAGACACACTCTGCTGAGTCATTCCCTATTGCTTTATGCAAAATATGCTTTCCTTGTGCCTAAAGAGTGTTATTAAAGAGACTGCTGAGTACAGAGAGCTTTAACAAAGGGATCTCAAAGTAAACACTGACATTTGTTACTGCCTCTGTTCAGCACTGCTGAAAGTCCCTGGGAACTTGGGAAATTGAGCTGTCAGATCTATGAAGATAAAATGAAACTTTGTTCTATGACTTCAGTCCCTTAGGAAAGTTTTTCAGGTCATTTAGCATTAGTATTGTGAGAAGGGTTTATTATTTTCCTAAAAATTATTCCCTTTTGTTGATAAATATAGAGTGACAACTTGGCATTGCTATTAGCTCATTTCTGTTTGGTTAAGGCAATGCTTTAAAAACTGACACGTTTTGCAGTCAGCTTGCCTCGTCCATCATCGGGACAGGATGACTGATGTGTGTCAGATGTAACCACTGTATCAATTGACTTGTAAATTCTAGTTAAGCAGATTCAAAGTATGGATTGGCAAGTAAGCACAAAATGCTCTGGGAAGATTCACTTCTCACTATTTCCAAGCATAAACATAGCTGCTGTTTAAAAAAGATAAAGAACCAGGGGAAAAATGAAATGACAGTGAAGCCAACATTTGACCCTTCAAAGTTGTTGAACTGGGTGTTATTTGAGGTTTTGGTGATCTAATTTGAGAGGAGAGAAACCTCTGTTTATAGACATCTTATTAACACTTTCTTTGGACTGCTGCTCTCAAAGTTTTTTCTAAAATATTTATGTTGTATTGCCAAGCAATTTCAGAGATACACAACAGTAACTCTTCATCCTGAAAAAAATTACTTCTAAAGCAAAACCCCAAAACTACCTCCTAATTTTCATAGTGTCTTTCAATTCCATGATTAAGGGCCTCTGGAGGATTTAACTCATCTAGAGACTTAGAAGCGGGTGCAGCAGGTCTGACCAGTGTTTTGCTCTTCATTATACACTGGTTGAACCTGGGAGAACAGGGAGCAGCCATCGCCAGTGTAATGGTATCTCAGTAGTAGTTTTCGTGTTCTGCTGGGGGCTCGGTTTAGCAGGGTTAAGCTTTCCTCAGTCCTGCTCCCTCCCCCAGCCATGCAGGCGGATCAGTGCACAATAAGAAGTGAGGATTGGCGTCTGATATCACAGCTCGCCCTTCTCTCCAGTAAAGGTATAGCTAGTCTCTCTACAGCCATAGGTGATTCAACTGTGTAGCTGTGCTGGTAAAAATATCTCGTGTAGACTTAGCATTAAATTCATGTTTACACCTTCAGGCAACTGTACGGTGAGCACTGGATATAGGATGGTTTCAGTGCTTATCAGTACTTCTTGCTGAACATAAAGGGCTATTATGGCTTCTAGTATCAAGTCCTGCAATCTGTATGCAGGATTCTTTTCCTTTAAGACAATGATCTCTTTTCCATTGCTTCCTATGCTGAAATGGCTGAGGGGCAAAAAAAGTCCCAAATACAAAACCTGCTGAAACTCAACAATTCTCTGTAAAGCTGGACACGCAGCCAGAAGAAGCCAATCTTTATCACAGAGATGTTATTTACAAGCTGACTGTTACTAAATTAATGGAAATTTCATTACATGTAAAGCAAATTGTTTTCTTTTGGACATTAACTTTTTTTGGCTCTACATAAATTTTAATCAATATACTTTCCTCATGGGTACAGTCAATAGTTTTGCAGATTGTAAGCTCTAATATTACTAGAATTTATTTTAACTAGATGTCATTTGATTTATAACCTAAGTACTCTTAATTTTGGAATCTGTAAGCCTCAGATAACTGAACAGGTCCCGGGTAGGGTAACTTCCCATGTAAATTCAGCTTAGTAAGTAACCAGGGAGCTGTTTCCATATTTGAAATGGATCAAAACACGGGGAGTCAGTACTGGCTGCTCAAATGTACCTCCTGTTGGTAGAGTGACATTTAGACTAAGCGATACAAAGTACAGAATCTAGTTATCTGGAACTGCAGCTGTGTTAGAAGTTGACTATTTTCTGTGAGTCCACAGAAGCACAGAGATCTGCAACAACTGGAAGCTGCAGTGCTGTCCTGCCCAACAGTGAATTTCAACCCTAAGCAAAGTTCTCTGCTGCAGAAGGCAGCACTTCAAACACACATGCTCAAGTATATACCCCCCCTGAAATAAATCTAAGAGCAGATTCTGCAGCTTGACTTGTGTGCTCTCATAATGTGTGCACAAATACTGATGTGAATGTTGAGTTCACACTTCCCTGCACAGATTGACTGGTGTAAATTGTGGGTTGATATCCTTCCCTTTCCTTCCATGTTCAATGTGCCAGCAGTAATGCATTGGCACTCTACTCACTTTGGTTTATTAAAGCCAAGTAAATGCTGAAATTTCTGTCTCAGTATCATTTCACTTGCCAATCCATCTAGGGTAAAATCAATGTGTTTTCTCTCTCTCTCCCAAAAGAGAATAAGCAGTCTTGTATCAGATAAATGTATGATGATGGACACAAACTTGAAGAGTTTTGTCTTGTAGCAACATATCTTCCTAATATGCAAAGCTTAAGAGTGCTCTTAAGTCAGGTCTAGTTGTATCTGGAGGGTAGGATGTCTAATGTGCGCTGTAACATAAAGAATGCTGAAGAGTTCTCTGCTGTAAGGATTTAAATGCTGGGCGCCCCAGGAAAAGCCTGTGTAACTTGTGTCACAGAACACAAGCTGGAACCTGTTGTGCAACTGGTAGGTGAATTTCTTCCCTTTGAGCAACAGGATTGAGTAGTGTGGTTTTGTAGTATCTGCTGCTGGATGCTTTGTAGCAAAGTGTGATAAATCTCAGACTGGAAAGCTGTATAGTATCTTAAGAAGACAAATTCTGTCTTATGGAAAGAGTAGAGAACAGAAGCAAGAATATTGTTATGCTGCTGTGGGAGTCCTTGCTGTGTCAGTATCTTGAAGACTGGGTTCAGTTTTATTCCTTCTATTAAAAAGTCCCACAAAATAAACCAAGGCAGCCAGAGAAAGACAAGGGCAACTGATAATAGGTGTGCGGAAAATGATGACATTGGTTGCAACAACCCAGCAAACAAGCCCTCTGTTCAAATGTGCTCGGTTTGGATTCCTGTATCATAGATGGAAGACTGTAAGCTATAAAGGGCTGGCATCACTCTACCACCCAACAGAAAGACCTTTAGTTGAAGTAAGTTTATGAAACAAAAATATATTTTAGGAGATGAGCTTTCCTTTCCTATGCCCTTTGTACCTTTTCTGCACCATCTTCTCAGTATCCAGTTTCAGATGTGTAAAGTCTTGCTCATTGTGCCATTGAATCCTGTGTAAACAGTACTTCGCTGAGCTGTCGGCAGCCAGTGGACAGGACGGTTAAGACTTGCCCTGTGCCTCTCCTGTGCCTTTCAGAGGCAGGTAGGTACCAGCTCCTCTATATGCACACTTGCATGAGCTCCTTCTCTTACAGGATAGTCACACAGGGAACAGAGCCGCCGCTGGCAAATCATTAATTGAATTGTAATAAAACTCTGTGGGCAATAGATAGGTTATAGACAGCTAACACAAGGGCATGGAGGAGAGAGCAGAGTCTTGACGCAGTTCCTTCTGGCAAAGGAGAGACAGGAGATCAAGTGATTGAACTACAACTGAGTCAGAAACCATGTCTGATTGTGGGAGGTATCAGTGCCCAGGCAATCACTGTGGTGAAAATGATGAAAATTCTCACCACGCAGTTTTCAATAAAGACTTGGAAAATTGCTAAGTCATTTTTGTAAATCAGAAGGAACTATTTCAAATGTTTCTTCACTTTAAATGTTTCTTCTGCTTTGTAAGCTTTCTTCAGAAACTGTTTGTTTGGGGAAAGCCTGTGTTTTGAAAGTATTAAAGATCATCTTTGCTTGGAATTTGATGTCTGTTTCAGAAGCAAATTCTCACCTGTCACATATAATTTTGAGCTGGCTAACAGCCATCTGCTTTGACTGCACATTTTCATGCCTTGAAGCTAAAACACCCAGAAATCCTTTTCATGCTCAGCTCCACTCAGGGAGCAACAAGAGATGAAAGTTTCATCATGAATAAATGAAAGCATTTTGGTTCCTTCAAGCAACAAGTTTTAGCTTGTTGAGAAGTTTGAGTTTAGGGGCTTATTTAGGACGTTATTCAGTGCTCTGACTTCAAAGTGTGAAGGTGACTGTGTTTGGAAGCCTTGTTAATATTAATAGGGCCACTGGCTCAGGTCTTGGGTGTGAGCTGGCTTGGGCTGCCATGCAGGCAAGCGATGGTCTCTTTGGTCCACGTTGTTCTCGCATTTTCCCCTCTGAGGGCTGCTGCGGCTGCTTTTCTGTGTGCCCTCAAGGAACGACCAGTGCCCTCATTTCTCTCGTCTTGGGGGTTGTTTGGGTGCATTTGCATTTCCATCAGGAAAGTACATCTACCCTGTTTCCTTTGCTTAGAGGATTTTGTGGATACTGACCTATTCTCTACCAAGACAGTAATCATTAAAAAGAGCTTTTTACAGCACCCTAAGGAATGTAGATTATTTTCAGAAACCCTAAATACAGGCTTTCTTCCCTTATTTTAAATGGACACATTCAGATTGTAAAGGACAGCCTGAGTTCCATGAGTGGAAATGGTTATTTATTATGTGCCCTAATTTGTGCTAACTACACTTGGGAACATGTGAGGTAAAGGTCTGTGCTAAGTAAAGGTCTCTGCTAGAGACAAGCTGCTAGATCTGATATTACTAGAAGGTTTCTCTATGTGGCCTAAAGGAAATCAAGCCACTATTATGTATGCACGTGCCTGTTCATTTCCCATATTGATACAGGTATGTGCTCTGCCGACACCTTTGGTTCGAGGAATTGATTCTCAAGTGGCAATTAATACTAGAGACTCGTGACAAGTAGAAAGTGTCACTGTCAGTTAGAAATATCTGCATATATATCGTGGTATTGCTGTTTGCCAAGGGCTGGTGCCTGTGAAAGACGTACATTTGAGTAAGAGACGATCGATGTGGTTCTGAACTCTTTCACTGATAAAAATCTGGAATAATGCAGAGGTTAAGCAGCAATACGGTGCTGCTGAACTAGGTGTGTGTAGGCCATCCTATTACCAATTTTTCCCTTGAGCTTGAGTCAAGGGAAGGGTTCTCTCCTTTTCTGGAGCTTTGATTTAGGCCTGTAATTTTTTTTGTTGACCTGAATTTCTTGTTCTCTGGAAGCTGAAAGTTTGGGGTTGACATGTTTCAATATGTACTTGAATTGTCCGTTAAATAGGTTAGAAAAGGCATATACTTTTAACCAAGTCATTAGTAAAAGAAAGCTTTTGTATGAAAACTCAAACTTGGTATATGATGTTTGTGGTCTTGAAATAGTGACAAAATTTCAACTGGTTCTATAGGTTGTAGATTTGAATACACCTGATTTCTCTGGGCTAGCGAGGGTTTTGCTTCCGTACAACCATCTTTGAGGAGAAATCTTTAGGAAGAGGGCATAGGTACAGCATAGAGTGGTATCGAGGGACATTCTCAGTTTCTAATGCAGTCACATGTTTTTCCTCTAATTTCTAATACCTTAAAGCATTACAGAGATGCTGAAAATTCTTGCAGAAATCATTTGACTGTTTTTATTCCAATTTCTATAATGTATTCTGGAAACAGGCTTAACCCAACGTCAGCGAGGAGGGAGGGAGTTGTGGGGAAAGGATACAAAGATTTTTGCCTTAAATTCTATTCTTTGTGCACCTAATTCTCTGTGTGTTACTGTCCTTGCTCAGAGCATCTGCTTTTTATTGCCTTCCTTTTCTATTGTTACTATAATTTCTACTGCTGGTTCTCTTAAACTGACGTGTACTGTATGTTAGCACTATCTATATAATTTCATAGCTTGTATACCTCCTTCATAAACTTACCGTGCAAAGTATTATTTCTTGTAAGCTGTATAGATTTATTTTTCTTAAATATACAAATTTTAAATTTCCCTCAAGACTCATGCCATTTATTCTTAAATTGAATCTTGTTTTTTTTAATCCAGTTCCAACTGATAGAGCATTCCTCATATTATAGTGCCAGAAATAAACACAGAGCTATAAGTGCTATCTTGTCAGAGTTATATGAGCTTGTAATAGCTGCATGCAGCTGAATTTTCATTTTACTTTTATTTATTGGAGAGCTATCCTAGGATTTTGAATTGATTCCTCACTTTTGTTTGCATTTATATGTACTTCTTCAATAAAAAGAAGAAATCTCCTATTATTTCAGGCTTCATCAACCTTCCTGAAAAATAACATGAATAATAGTAGTATAACAAAAATTGAAATACATAACTGTAGTTTTCTATCAGTCCTACAAGAAATCTGTGCTAAACAAGTCTTCAGAGCATAAGGTGGCTTGTAATTGCAGCTCTTTGTTGAAACCGCATTCAGAGAACAGTCAGTATAGTTATAATGTTAACAAAAAACAGGTGGTACATATATTAAAATTTGTTCTTAATAAAGTAAACTTTGGCTTAAATGCTCTTAGGAGGAACTGCCCAAGTCATGGGTAGTGCACAGCCTCCTGCTTTAACAGGAGATGAGGGAAGGTTACATATCAAATATCATAGCGCAAGGTATGATGTATTAATATTTAGAAATATGTATCTTTATCAATCCTTATTTAACTCATGGATGTAGAATTCATGACATGCTATTGCTATTAGCAGGAAGGAAAAATAGAAATACTTTTGAAAGCTGGATTCACTATGTGGTATTCACCTGGGAGCTGGGAAGTAGTCAGCTATGCTTCCCTAAGCTGTTTAAAGCAAAGGGGTGTGCAGCCATCGTTTGGCCTGTACAAACTTCTAATTTTTCACAAGAGTGAAATATTTACTTTTTGAGTCAAGGCTCCATTATTTTTGAGGAACAGTGGTTCATGCAAAGGAAATTTTGTAACAATGGCTCAACATATGTGGGCCTGTATGTAATATATCAAAGTCTGGAAAAAGTACATTCTGGTCTTCCCGAGAAAAAGACTGTATGTTGGTACCAGTTAATTTTACAATAAGTATGAGAGATACCAATTTAATTCTAAATGAATAAACCTCAAAGATTCATATAACTGTTCCTAATGACATGATAACTATGCTTATATTTTATTATTGTCTGAAGTCGCAGCCCTAGAAGCTTGCATATAACCTAACTCGTCTAAGCATTTTGGGTTATGAGAATGGAAGGCAGTTAAAATGCATCGCTGCTGGTATAACATCAATGCTGTGCCATTAACGGATCTTGATGGCAGATATTAAATTTGATTTGTGCATCACTCCATTGTAACTGATGCCATAGAATCACATTAAAGTATCTTCTACGAATAAGTGTTCTTTGTTTCTGTGCTAAGACAGGCAGACCACTCAGAAGAAATAAATCTGAAAACAATCCATGATCAAAAAGGATGTAGTATAAGAAATATTTCCGTGCTAGGGGGTGGGGCGGGGCAAATCAGGATACTTTCTTGTGTCTGACCTTTTGCCTTTAAATTCAGTTAAAGAAAATGTTAGAGAGTTCCTGAATTTAATATTTCAGTGATGGAGTGCTATGGGAGTATGCTTCTGTGAGGTTTCTAGCAAAACACTTCTTGCCTCGCTGCAGAGTCGTCGTCGTCGGAGACATTATATGAGGCTGTTTTGAGTAGAGTTACAGCCTGGCTGGGTTTTTCTGAGCTTCCAACAGACAGAAACTTTTTATTTCTTTTTCTGAACTCAGCTGGAATTTTGTACTTTGAGGTCTACCAATCAGTATTACCTATGCCCAAGGGCAGTACTGATTTTCGAAGATATGTGGGGATGTTTACTGGTTATTACAGCGCAAGGATGAACTCCTCAAACTGTGAGACCTCGGTGATGATTATCACTGCTCTGTAGATTCTGTTCTTGATTGTCTTTTAACTCTCCTAGATAAACATCCCTGAGAGACTTGTAGGTTACTGAAAGCTTCTGCCTCAGTAAACCTAAAGCTATTCTACTTGGGAGATAGGAAATGTCAGACATCCTCATCTTTATGCTTTTCTTTGTGATTACATTTTGAAAGTATTTAACTCTTGAGTTGTTTTGTCTTTTCCTTCAACCTGATTTCACAACGCATCCTGCAATAATTTACCCACTTCACTGACTGACTGTTTGAGGATTAGGAAATATTTAACAATTCGGTTGAGCAGATGTAGTTAGGGATATTCTAGGTTTCCTCTTGCATTGCTTACATCCTTCATCTTCAGGAAACACCTCCCCGTATTCTTCCAAGGGATTCACTCTTCAGCATTTGAAGTGTCTGCTTGGCATATTGAGAAGAGAATTTCCTGCTGAAAAAAATTTCCTCTCTTTTCTTACATTACTCTTTCTTGCTGCACATCTCTGATGTTAGTGTTTTATTGGTTTCCTTTAACTTTAGCAAATACACTGTTTTTAGCTTGCTCTTTCCTTATGGTTCTAACCTTTTGGGCTTTTGAATAGCCAATCCAGACTTCTATTTATTTTTCTACTGTGGAATTTCATGCTGCCAGACAATTCAACTGCAAAATGGATATTTGTATAATTTTACATCATACAAATTAATATGCTTATCACTTTGAGCAAATCTCATACTTGTTTCTTGACTCATTAAGCTGTGAGTATATTGGCAGCTCCTGGTACACAACCATTATTTTTGACGGCTTGTGATAGTAAGATTTCAGTGGTTTGTGTTAAATATGATTCAGAACCATGGATTTCAACAATGAAAAATGTTCTTGTATCCAATAAGTATTTTTCACAGGCTGTTCTGGGAATTTATATTTCAAATTTATTTCTAACCTTTGATTTGATTGACCGAGTGCTGTCTGTTGGAAAAAGGGAGCACTCCTTATTGTTTCCTCTAAAGATCATTTTCCCTAGTATAATATCATAGGGGAATTGTTATACTTTATAAATATATGCAAAAATTAGCACTGATTAAATGATATTTTGATTATTTTAAGTAAAATATGTTCTTCTAGATACCTTAAATATAAAGCTGAATGTATAGAAAGACGGTATAATTAAAATTGCTCCACATTCCATTGCTAGTTACGGATTGTGAAATAGGGGTAGTATTGTCTGACTTTTAACTCAGTCCCTGCTCTGTAGAACATGGTTATTCTTGGGTTGGTGTTTTTTCCCCCTCTGTGTACAGTAGGAATGTAGTTCTGCCATGTAGAATAGGAAGTGAAAATGCTTTCAACTGCTGGATTCACCTATGCAATGTAATGTGGAAAGGCTTTGGACACCACTTCCCACTTGCCAGCCAGCTGTTTGAGGGAGAATTCTGCTACTGTAACACTCTGTGTAGGAATGTCAGCCTTTGCATGCCTGGCAAAAACCCTTGGGAGATTCCTTATTCTGGAGAACTGTATTATATGTCCCTGTTAAGGAAGTGAAAATCTATTTATGGTTTAAATGACTCTTGCTGTGAAACTGTCTTCTAGAATGTGATTACAGTTTCCTGTCTGCTCAGCCTTGCTTTTTCAGCCTTTTTCAGCCCTTTTAAAAAGCCTTCAAGTTGTATTTTTATTTATTAAATGTCTTATAAGACTATGGAATCCTCTTTCCAGAATATCTGAATATTTGCTTCATTCAGGAACACTGCTTGGGTATTGACTGTCTAGATTGTCGTCTCCTGCTGGGAGACCCAAGGGAAGAAATAAAAAGGCTGTTAAAAAAAAATATCTCTTCTATCTTTTTAGATGCAGCAGGCTTGGCATGTTCCTTAACTTCCAACCTAATGGGTTCTACAAAGACTTGGAATGTCTCGGGTGTTTGTGAAAGAAACCTCTCCCTGAACTCCAGTTTTGCCCGAGATAACTGTCCTTGACTACCTTTTGGCTCAGAATTACTCCATCAGGGACTTCTTATTTAGAGAGGCAGCAGCACTGTTGCAAATTGCACATGCGAAAGGAAAAGCAGTTGTACTAACCTTATGGGAAAACTACCACCGTGGGTGGAAATACATCCACCTGTCCACCCAGTCCTGTGCGTCTGTAGCTTTTCTGTGATGGTCCAGACAAGCAACAGAGTTCAAGGTGAACCTTTCAGGAAACAGTGCATGAATGTGCAGGATCTGTAGAGTCATCAAATAGTCTTCTGCTACCATGAAAACCTATTAAGTATACTTAAAGGAAAAATAGGACTGGGTTTGACCAAAAGAAAAATGGATCTCCACTTAAGTTTTCCCTCTGTGCAAACAGGAGAGAAATTTTCAAATTGTTTTCCTTTCCTGAACTCCTGGTTTGAGGTTGGGGGGGAAAACCCCCCATCACCCTATTTCCTTCCTATTCTTTGTCGTTCCATTCTGCTTTCCACTAGAAGACGAAAAGATTTCTTCTTGTGCCTACCACTTCCCTCCTCTCCTCCCTGAAGTTCTTGCTTTGAGGTTTACCCTTTGTGGATCTAAATAGTTCCTGCACAAAGCTGCGAATCCCTTGATAGCCCCAAAACCTCAGAGATACAAGCTTCTGGCAGAACCAGACCTCTATACACACACGAGTTCCTTAGCTTTAGTTTTCTGTTATAAAGCCTCATGCTTATGCTGAAAAGGCATGATGACAAGGGACCTGTTTTGAATCTTCCTTTAAGCCTCAGATGGTATGCTGAAAATAGGCTGTACTGTACCATACATTACCTTGATTTACGTGAAACATCACGTATTGATGCCTTTATAGACAGCAACTTAGTGTTTCAGAGGAGTCTGCATGTTACAAAAAGGGCAGCAGGTGTTATTTAGACTAAATTGACCTTGAAATTGATTTCTTTATTTTATGACTTACTGAGGGGAGATTAATACTTTTTTTTTTTTTTTTTTTTTTTTTTCCCTGCAGCCTGAAACAATTTACATGGTAATAGAAGGCATAGTCAGTCAAATAAATTGCTGGAAGTAGTAGTGTTCCAAGAAAGAAAATATGGATCTTACTTGCATTGATTCTTTCTATCCCCAGGGAGTAGCTAAGACTTTTAACACTGGGGAAAGACTGCCAAAATTTATTTTTCCCATTAAAGGCAGAAGAATGGATAGTAATGTCTGTAAGCTGACATTTACTCTAAACTTTCAGTTTGAGCGCTAGGGAGAAGGGTGTGCCCCATATAAAAATTAGGGAGCTTTTTAATGCTATTTCATGATTTCTGTAAGGGCAGAAGGGTAGAAGAAGAAATCATAAGAAGCCTCTGGAAACCCTGATGTGGAGACTGCACAGCTCCCTTTATAACAGCGTAGACCCTGATAACAGCCTGTAAATGGCTGTTGCAATTCCATCTTTGAGTACCAAGCAGAAACCATTTCAAAAAACAAATATTCATGGAAACAAGAGGCCCAAAAGAAATTACCTGGAGGAGGCACTGATAGGAGCATGAAGTATAGTTCCATGGGAGTGAGTAAGTTTTTTTTTTTATTGTGCTGCTCTGAATGCTGCAGTGTTGAAGTGACGTAATTTCCATTTCCTGCAGACTCTAAGGCAAGCGTGCAGTTAAATGATTTCAGTGGCACACTACTTCGCATAACCCAAACATAGATGAGATAATATTACGGCATATTACCTGAAAAAGGGTGTGAATGCAACTCCACAAACAATGTTGGTTTTTTTGTTTTGTTTTAAATACAGTAATAGTGTCTAGGAAAATGTCTTACATATGAAAATTATTATGATCATCGTGGGATTGGGACTAGAGAATTAATCTCTTTTGTCTATCGGAAAGCTGCACCCAAATGCTGTTATTGCAGCTGTAGGGAGTGAATGATTATTTTAATCTTTATAATACAGGAGGAGATTGGTGTTTGACACATACCAGTTTGTCCAGCCCAAACTTCTGGCCCTGCTGGACAAGGGACTGAGGCTCTTCCTAGTATGCTAACAGGCTTAGGTTAGTTTGGACTACTGATGGAATTCTATGCCACCCTAAAAATAACCTTTGCCTGAGGATTTTTGCTAATTTTGCTAATGTTTTCTGGCTCAGTCTGTCCTGGATTATCACAGGTGGCAAGCATGTCATTGATTTGGAGCACATCACAAGCTTTCTGAGTAGATGTGCCATATGCAACATTGGTGCAAAGCTGTTTGTTACTGCTTCACAGAGCTGTGTGCTGCTTAGAAATAAGGGGGGTGGAGCAGAGAAGGCAGAGAGTCTATTTGCAAAATACATGTTAAAAATGGCATACTTACTTGGAACTCAGGGTATTGCCTTCTGGAAAAGAGTTGTGTAGGATAAAATCTGTCTCTGCATGTCTGCCAGCCTGCCTCTCCTAGAGATTTTCGCAAGAGCAACATCCCTGCAAAACAGTTTATGGGGTTTGAATTCTTACAGTGCCCTTTGCAAGCACTGTGAAACTATGATCTAGGGTCATAGATACCTACTGCATGATACCTTTATAACAAGAAAAAGCATGCTAATTAGAAGATGAAGTGGAAGGTAGTGGGCATTAAATATAAATAGTTGAATGTACATTGTACTGCATCTCTGTGTACACTCTGTATAATGTGCATAATAAAGCAGAAGTAAAATGGGTATGAGGTGGCTGAACTGTAGCTTGTAGCACTAAGGTAGAGAGCTAAGGTGAGGAAGCAAGCAGAGTGAAATGAGTAAACATGAAGAAAACCTAAAAATGTAGAAAATGCACAGTTTATCAATGATACAGCAGTGAGTATGGATGTGGAAGTGCTATTAAATTATGCAGAGGCTAGAAAACAGATGATCTGGTTGGTGGTTTCATTTGATGTCAACCCCTGAGATGTTGCAGCTTCTCACAGTGGATGGAAGTGACTGCTTTCCTCTGTGGGAAATATGCAGTTGGACTGAAGGAATTGGGTCTGTTGGCTGATTTTGATGGTAGTTTGGTGTGTGTATATACAAATATGGCCTGTAGAGTCTGTCTCTTAGCATTTGCTATGAAGAAATGCGTATGTTAATGTATACAATGTCTAATTGAATGGAGAGCATCTGATATTCCTGTATATACTTTTCAGGAACTAATATGATAAGTGGATAGTCACTGCATAAGAAGTTCCTTTTGTGACTTCTGATACATGGAGGATTTTTTTTTTTAATTACTTTTGATGCCGTTAGAGATGTTCATGTTTGTAGTCCATCAATTCTTTTTGTGTGTCAGTGGCAAATGTAATATGCTTCAAACTGCTGTGTTTCTGCAACAGCTGTTTTTTGAGACAGTTGACAGGCATGAAGCTTCTTTTTAGGTAAGAAAGCGGTGTAGTCCTCTATATATTAATGGGCAAACTGTGACACAAAAAGGTCATGCAGTGAAGTGCCAGAGAACTACTATCAGCTCCCTGAAATATGTCCCGTCTACTGGATCACAGCACGTCTATAAATATAAGATCGGGAAGCTTAATATCTGGAGGCATACTAAAAAATAATAATAATAATGAAAAAAGTTCACAGCAGTTACTCTGTTGCCTTTGCCAGACATGCTTCAGTTTCAGCTGCTCAGGCTTCCATTCCTAAACATCAGGAGGAACTGCGTAGCTTCACTTCGACGTGCAAGTCTGATCTTATTGACAGGAGCAGCAAGACAACAGGACGCTAGCCCTGGGAGACCTTTTCGAAGTATAAACATGAATGTAGTGGCTGCACTCATTAGGGAAGAGGCAAAAATCTAACTTGCCAACTACTTTCTAACACATCCTTTTAAAAATAGTTGTTTTAATTCCTGACTTGAGTCTTGCACTTGTATTTCTTGTGTCTGTATCTAGATACCGTGGCACTTGTGTCACCTATTGAAAAACCTCTCTAAGCTTTTGTTTCTCTATTGCTTTAGTGGCAACATAGTCAGCTTATTTTCACACTTTCTGTATTACTATTTTTTTTCCCCTGCATTCTGGTCTTTTCAGCTGTAACTGCAAAGCCTTTGGAAGATGTGTCCAAGCCCCAAACTGCTTTATCTCCACACTTGCAGAATGCCACTTTGGATGTAGTAGAAGCTCCATGAGGGTTAGATAGCAAACTAGGAATTTTACGTCATTTTAGGGTGGACCCCAAGGTAGCCCTGTCCAAAAGGGTGATGAGGCAGCACAGCCATGAACCTGCCTGCACAGCCTGTGCTGTAGTGGTCTGTAACACATTACATGTGTCGCCTAGCAGGCAAATCAACCAGGGCTCTTCTAATGGGATAGAGAGTCATTTTTGGAAGATGACAAGAGAATTTTGGCTGGCTGAGAAACTGTTATCCAAACTTCCATGGTGAGGCTGTGCAGACCTAGTTCGGGACTGGACTTCTCGACTGAGCTTCTGAAAGGCAGTAGCTGTATCAGCATCCTGTCCTTCCCTCCCACACCCTTCTAAAGTAGGGGTAAGAATACTAGCCGGCTTGGCATCATTATAGTAAAACCAAAGAAGTGTGTAATTTAGTAAAAGGACTAATGTACAAGATGAACAGCAATGAAAATCTCTGTAATCAAATGTTTTTACTAATGGGTCCCTTGACCCTAATTATAGTCGTGCTCAATGCTGATTTTTATTCCTGTTATGTAAAGTGCAAACTCTTCTGTTTATTCTGACTTCTCCCCCTGCCCCATCCTCTCTTTTCAGGACTATAAATCTGATGTTATGACTCTGGTTTCCAGTGCCAAGAACAGTCCTCAAGGTCCAGTAAGTAGAAATATTTTGCTGAATAGATTAGATTCTGTAGCTGAGTTTAGGTTGTGTTTTAAATTTGCAGTCATCAATCACTAGAACCAATTTTTACCTGTGACATCTTGCTGCTTTTGACATGATTGTACTTGAATTAGCATAAATGCTCTTTAATACTTGAATATATAGTATGGCAAAGATCTGTCTTACCAAACTGAATAAAACTGATTAGAGTCCTTGCAGTGTAAGTTCATTAACAGCCCAGTGAATCTATCTTGTGTGCTACTAATTGTGTAATGTCAACATATAGACTCTGCTTCAGGTTGTGTCTCACTACTGTGCAGAGAGGGATAGCATCTGAGTAAATTGTAGGGTGGGATTACAACTGCAAGCCTCCCCCTGCCATTCCATATCGGAATGGTGTCCCCAGCTGAAGGGAGATACAGAAAAAGAAAAGAGAAATTTGGAGAAGTTCAGTGGCATGTGAGACCAAAGTGTTCAGAAGAGTAATGCTGCTATTTGCTTGAAAACTGAACAGGGCTGGACCAAGAGGAAGTACCTTATGCTGGTTTAAAGAATAAAAATAATACAGTCTGCCTCTATACTGCACCTATCCTTCATTTGCCATGTAACATTATTACTTGGTGGGGAACAAGTGTACCATAAAATAAGTTTATGCTGAGGTGTTATGGGCCTGATTTACAAAGGTGCTGATGATATTCAAGTCAGTTTGATGTACCGAGTTAATAATTTGTTGCAGTTAAGTCGCTTTAATCTCTTTTGTCTCTCTAAAATGCTAATATCATGCCATAGGGTTTTTTCACGTGCCCTTTGTTGGATGATGGCAGTCACTGACACTATGTCACTTGATGCACATTTGGGTTTCTATTTTTTGTGGTCATTTTTTTTTTCATTTGATAATCTAAATGGTATCCTCTCAGACCTGAGGATGTAGGCATGTAGATTTATGTCAGAAGAAAGGAATACAGAATATTTCAAATTTTGGCAACCCCTTTTTTCCTCTTGGCTGGTATGATTAATGCAACTTTAAACTTGAACCTTAAACACTGACAGTTCCCTGAAAAGAAGTGGTGGCGGATGTTTCCTGAACGAACACTGTCATTCAGTTTGAGATCCCTGCCTTTTGAAATTGCTTAGATACATTAATGTAAAAATAAAGATATCTTGAAAGTTCATAATATATACAAATTTTCAAATTTATCTGATGATGATTTGACAGAATCCTTTTTATCCCATATACTAAATTTTGGCAGAATACCTTTTTTCAGTAATTCTGCACTGACACTGATCTGCCTTCCCTACCAGAACAGCTTTCAAAATCAATAACAGCTACTGAAAAGTCACAGCCTTTCTGTTTGTCAAAAGTTAACTTGTAAACTAATGTTATGAGAGGTGAAGGTTTATTTTTAGGAATTTGTTTTTGAATTTGAAGGAAATTTTTTAGGAATTTGTCATATATTTGCATTGAAACTAGGTTTGTATCAGGTAAAAATGAACGTTTTGAAGAATTAGGTAGGGTTTTTCTGACTGAATGTGTGTTCTAAAATAGAAAATGGTCTGCTACAAGTGCAGAGCAAGTTTTTAGAAACACCTTTCATTCCATATTGAAAAGCTCCTTCTCTTTAAAGAGGAGGGGAGAAGGGGTGGGGTACGGTGTTACAGAATATGTTAGCCAAATGTAACCTGGAAGTTGTAATTTTTCTTTTATTTTATGATTGAATCCTTTGATTGCTGTTGCCTGTAAGAAAGTGTCCTCAAACTTCAAGGTACTGCCTTATAAAACCCCAGGACTTGAGTTGTCTTGCTTGAGCCTCAGTAACTCAGACCTTTAATTATTGCTTTTTAGCTTACTTTTGGATGAGGGGAAGAGTTAAAAGGCAGCTTGAGCAGTGTATTTTGATCTACCGGAGAGAGCTGTGATAGGAAGAGGAAAGGGTTTCATGGTTTCCACGATACTTCTGATGCCACACAAGCATGGCATAAAAAAAATGAGTTATGAGTTTAGCTTTCTTCTCTTGAAATTACGCTGTCTCTGTTGCTGCTTGGAAAACTGTTGTGATGGATGAGAAGGAATACATAGATTTTTTTTTTTTTAGATGTGTTGCTAGATCATTGCTTATAGAACAATCTGGTAATAAAAGGAGAGTTGACATATGCGAATTCAAATGGATAAAAAAAATGAATTATTGAATAATGCCCCAGTTCCAAAGCCTAAAAGGCTTATTTCCAGGTATTTTTTTTTAAATAATTGATGGCTGCTTTCTCTGCTCTTAGTGACAGAGCCTATACGAAAATCTAATGCAGCTGAAACTCATAGACTGAATTTACTTCTGTGTTACATAATTGAGATTTTATTGAAATGACTGGAGCTAGTGATATAAATCCACAGTGGTAACTCAGTGGTGAATCAGATCTATCAAACTTCATGTTTCTTGATAGGTATAGCTGCCTAATAGATTGTTTGTTAAATAATTCAGGATGTTTTCATTAAGCTGAGTGATTGTGCCTTTTAAAACCTTTTGTTCTTAAATCTCATCAGGCAATCAGTTATACCTGTGCAGCCAAGAAAATCTAACTGAAGAAATGAACATTGGGAAGCTTTAGGAAGCTGTCAAATGACTAGCTGTCACAATCCAGAGGGCTGGATGTGGGCTAGGATTCTGCCATTATTATCCCTTTTCTCATGGCATCCTCTAAGTGCTGTACTCTTCTATCTGCAGTTTCGTACTCTTCTCCTAGGCTACCTTTAAATCTCATTCCTGCTTATTTAAAGGTTTACATTTTCTAAAATGGTTTTGCTTTTTCCCCAGTCTCCATTTCTCAAACTCTTGTCTATATATTGATATTTGATAACAAATATCATGTGTGGTTTTTAATCAAGAGATGTTGAAAAAAGGTACTGAGAGTAAAATAGGACTCTTCAGGGTAATTCAGTAGGGACAGTAATGATTTTTGTGGAGAAATAAAATTGCTGCAGAAATTGCTGCCTGTGATCTGAATAGAAATGTGCTAGCTACCTGAAGTTACCTTATCTCTACTGCTGTTTTGGGAGAGATACCTATTTAGCTGGAGATAATGGCTTGCCAAAAAAAGTAGATTTCTTTAAATTTTAGATTTGTATTGAATTAACTGTATCTTAGCCGCAGCATTATAAAAAAAAAATAAAAGATCTGTCACTACCAGGAACAACAACAGAATTGAAAGGAAAACCAACTCCTCCCTAAGCATCATCAAAGATGCTTAGTTGGAGATAATGGTTTGCCAAAAAAGTAGATTTCTTTACATTTTAGTTTTCTATTGAATTGAATATATCTTAACACTGGCATTTAAAAAATAATAATAAAAAAAAATCTGTCACTACCAGGGACAAGAATAGAATTGAAAGAAAAAACAGCTCCTCCCTAAGCATCATTAAAGACCATTTGGATAATATGTTGGGTGGGAGGGGGAGCATTGTCTGTGCAGGGGAAAAGGGAAAGTTCATTGTGCAGATACCTCAGATGATACTGTAGAATTGATCTAACTTGTGAAAATAAAAGAAAAAATCAGGGGAAAATATATTAATTCTTTTTAATCCTCAACCTAATCTACAGAACTGTTGTAAATACAGGAAAATTCTTTACAGCTTTGTCACGTGGATCTGAAAGTGCATTATGGTTTTCACTGCATGTGAATTGAATTTAGAACAAGGTCAAATTTTTACCTGAGTTGCCTAACGTGGGTAGATTTTATCAAGTTTTACATCATGTGGTTTGGCTGCTTTTGAGTGTCCAGGCACATGAAGTATCTTGCTGTGTTGATCCACAGCAGACAGGAAAAGTTAGAAACAGTTAAATAACCTTGACTTTTATTCCTTACATCTTCGGTTGTTTAGTGTTATTGCTCACTGTTGTTGCATATGGCGCTGTCTTTTATCGCATCAGGTGAGTTGGCCCAGTGGCTGGAGGTTGCAATCCGTGTTAACTGGAAATAGTCTCCTTGAAAATGTTCCAGCACCCTTTAGATGATGAGGTAGTGCTACTTTTATAGCTTGTATAGGTTGCCTACAGTGGTAACAGTGTGGATGTCTACAAAGTCGTAGCTGTGTGTGTTATTCCTAGAAAAGCAGATCTCTAGGATAAATTGACAGAGGTTGAGGTTTTGATTTTTTTCACTGATTAAAATAAAGTTTGGTGTTGCCTCGGCTGGCAGTAGAGATGGTACTAAGCAACGCCTTGTTCTCTTGGCAGCCTTCCTTTCCCTATCTGAAGTTCTGCTTCTGTGCTTTAGCTGAGGGCTTGAAAGTCCGTCTAAATAATACAAGAATAAGCAATTTCCAATAGTTGGAAATTCAAATGTTGACAAGCAGGTGAATCTAGAGAGCTGATGAAATACCAGGTAAAGGTTGATAGAAGATCTTTGTATCTTCTGGAATATTCATGGTTCTGTTGTGGAAAGAAAAGCTGGGGCTCAGCAGCAGGTCAATACAGAGAGGGAAGGCATACCTGAAGAAGAGGACACTTATGAATAGAGTGGGTGTCTAGGAGTTCTGTTTGTATTGTCACTCGTGGAGGATAAGCCAAACTGACGTTGAAGGCTCTCAACGCACCGCTTCTACTTGGAAGATTAAGGAAGCCACCCTATGGGTGAAATGAACTGAACCAGGGTTCTTTCAAAAGGAATTGTGGAGTAAGCAAAGGAGAAAACCAAATGTCTTTGCTGTTAGTAATGTTCAATTTTTGGTGGTTCTAAATACTGGATTTTGACAAACTTTCAGGAAGGAGTTTGTAAGCATACTCACAATCTAAGAATAAGCAAACAGGTTAAGAAAAAGCAGGAAAAGGTGGTATCTGCATGAAAGTTGTATAAAAGCTGTGTAAAGCTGATCTTTTCCACTGCTAGAAGTCCTGATTGTTTGTGGGGTGGACTGTGCTCCCATAGACGGAATGCAAGAGACTATAATACATAGGGTATAAATAAACATTTCATACAGCGATTCTGTAAATATCTACTTATTTAATTCAAGTGAAACTAAATGGGATGTGATAATTTTGCCCAGCTTTTCCTTTGAATTTTTTCCTTTTGCTTGGTTTTCAGTTAGGGCTTGCAAAAATGTGCTACTGGAAAACAAATGAATACAATTATTGATTTGCATAAATATTTGTATAAGCAAGATTCTAATACTGTATAGCTACCCATCAAACAAATTCTATTTAACTGTGTTATGAGAATTGCATACTGTTAATTTTGATGTCTTTATCATTCTCTTAGAGGGAAATAAATCAATGCATCATTAATATTAAAAGTACCTACAGTTCAGTTAATATTTCTGTGGTTTTCTTTTGCATTCTGTTCTTCTTAAAAATGTTCATAAAGTATAAAATCCTGTACTAAAATAATAATAATAAAAAAACCCAGCCACCCAATCCAGAAAACATGTTTCTAAAAGCCAGCAATAAAAACTTTTAGAATTCCAATGGATGGAAAATATAAATTAGAACACTCCCCAACAGCTTACCTTCCCAACTGCCCCTTTAACTCCCCTTATTTTTTGCTATCACTTCTACGCATACACTGTAACATGTACTAAAAGCCAACTTATGGGGACTTATTTTCTGCCTTTTTTGAGGTGACTTTCAGCCGCATAGTATGTATTGCATAATGGTAGAGCCAGGATTTTATGCATTATTGTAAACTGAAATCTCATAAGGACACTCTTTAGTATTTTCTGTCACAGGGGAATGACAGTGGTGATGAACTCTGATATTTAAAGTGATGACAAGATGCCATCTAGTGACAATTTGTAGGAAATTGTAGTTCACAATGTGTATTTACAGAAAAGTTTTCTCCTTTTAAGGAGTCAGAGGTTGTTCTTCAGAGCAGAAATTCAAACATCATGTTACTCAGAGGTTGTTTTTCTCGAAAAATGTTTGGCACTAGATTCATCTTCTGCTATATTAAATGTGGAACGCTGGTACTCAATTCCTTTGCTTCCTCTACTTGCCCGTGGTTTTGCTTTGTAAAGGCAAATACTGCCATTGCTGCCTCCCAAATCAGCCTGTCTCTCGGGTCAGCATAAAATGTGTTCCTTGATGAATTTGGTGGAGTAGTATTTCAGCAGTTCTACTCTTCCCTGGCAAAGAATATATGTAATAATGTTAGAAAAGAAGTCATTTTGAATATAGAATGCTTAATTATTTTTTTTAAAAAAACAAATCAAACCCAAACAGATTAATTTAAACTTGTGAGTATTTGCATATTTTTTCTGTTCCTTATTGGAAGAAAGAAATAAATCTTTTTATTCAGTTGCTGCTTAGAAATATCAGATACATAGAATGTCTGGGGTTTATTGTCAGGACAGTTAACCTTCTTTTACTGTGAAAGCACTGATTAGACAGAGATTGAGGTTAGGTACCTACTATTTAAGTAATAGTTTCTTTTGCTGGTAATAGCCACCTGGTTTCCCTGGAGACAGCCAAATCTAGTTTGGGAGAATGTGGTCTTACTGCATCCTGGGAAACTGATGTCAGACTAGATTCATTTTGTTCCAGAAATGATCTTTAGAGTGGGTTACCTGAGAGGGTGTAGTGAGCACTGTCCTCTGGGCCCTATTAGCATGAGCATGCAAGGAAAACGTCTGGTTTTTGTCATTTTGTCAAGTCATGTCAAGTCAACAAAGTCCAGAACATGTCAGCTACCTCTATGAACCTGTCCATAACTGCCAACTTCTTAATTACGTAACAGAAAACAAAATGTTCTTATACTACTACAGTTCTTAACGTGACTGTTTACAAAAGGTGAGATAACTGAAGAAGTGGCTTCATAAATGTCTTTGTATCGCAGAGTACTTGAAGCTATCCTTAACCTGAAGCATGTGAACAGTCTGTTTGAGACAAAACAAAGCATTTCATAACAGGCTAATATTTGAGCAGTAATCTATCAGACCCAGAATAAGGATTTGTGGTGTACCTATTTGAATAGACACAGATAATATGGTTTTGGATGTAAATGAGTTTGACAAATACAAATGATGTGCAAAAATTTAAACAATTGTTTGGAGATTCTAGTAGTCTGAATGTATTCAGGTTAAAGACTAAGTGGCTGAAAATAAACTGTGTAAACCTTATCATTTGTAAGGGAAGACACTTGCTTTTTTATTTATTTTTTTTTAAATATTGATCCTTTCTTCCCTTGATTGTTCACGTCATTTCATGGGACCTGTGAAGGAAGCGTATATGTTGAGAGATAGATTTGCTTCTGAGGAAGTAGCTAAACATCCATTTATGAAGACCAGTATTAAAAAGAAGGCAGAAAGAAATAAGCTCCCAAAAGCAATCTTGTATTGACATTTTTAAAAAAGGGAAGGGTTTATGTAAGTAATTGAAGCAATTGTAAATTCTGCATGTTGCTCATCAGTGTTTTCCAATTTACATTCAAAGAAAACTACCAGTAATTTCCTGCCTAAGATAGAAAGTGTTGTTAAGAGCACGATAATGCTCTTGGTGAGACTATCGTGCAAGATGTTTTATTCTAATATGGCCAGTAATAGGTATTATAAACCTGTAAGAACAATCAGATGTGTAATAATCTTTATGTTCCTAAATTTCTGCAGCTTATGACTGTGGATATAACGGCTTGCTAAGGAAGCCTCCATTTTTGGCCTTCAGTCATCTGTAATAAACATTTTTCTCTAAATAGCTTTTGAACCTGCACATCTTTTTGGCATCTGCAGTATCTTTAACTCTGTTTTTGCATCATTCAGTTGAATGGGGCTTCTGCCTATTTGGGCAATATACAAGTTTGCCGAGTTGCTGTTACTTTATTTTATATTTATATATAACATTGGAAGAAATCTGCTGATTCTTCTTATTTGTATACATTTGTACACAAAAAGTCATGGTAGAATAATTTGGAATTACAGTGTGTATCTAAATATCTGTTTTATGCCACATGATTCTTATTTAGAAGCCATGGAAAAATCTAATGAGTAAGCTTGCCAGTTTAATGTTTATAGTGAGTTATAGCTGCCAAATATTGTCGGAGTAAACTGTGGGTTTGATTAAACATTTCTATAATGATGATATCACAGCTTCAAGCATCTGAGATACAGTAAACAAAAGTGCAAAAGTACCCGTAAAGAGAAAAGTAAAACTGTGAGGCCTGAAGTGGATGTGCCAGAATGTGGGTGTTTGTTATTCAGTCTCAATTAATAAAACACTTCATGAGTGTAGCAACAAGATGTGAGTCGCTGGAATGAATGCAAGGAACTGGGACTTGGGCTGGAATCTGATTTATAAACACCCTCACAGCAGCAATGAATGGTGATGTTCTGTTACGATATCTCTGAAAAAGTTTAAAACCACCAATTTTGAATCATTTTTTGTTAAATTAAATCATGAATCTAATATTACTGGAAATTTCATTGCCTACAATTAGACAATGGATCCAAACAAAAAAAAATATTTAAAAACAATGCTGGTGGAATAAAAATTAACAAATGATATTAAAAAATGGTGTACACCAGTGAAGTGAGACTGAAAACTAGAAGCACAATTACCCATGTAGAGAAGTAATGAGGAAGACAAACTTACACTGACTCTAGCCTGCAAAGTGAGATGAATGTTTTGAGATAAAAAGCATCAGTGTGGAAAAGAAATTTGTAGGGGAAAAAATATCAACCTATTGTCTCATAATTAAAGATCTCTTCCCTCTGGTGACATAAATATCTGTGATGTTGAAAATTTGTTTTTAAATTCACAATGCCTGCTTGCTTATTAAAAATTAATTCCTACAGAATGCTGAAATAAATAATAGATACTGAACTCCCATTAGCATCATGTACTTTGGCTAATCTTACCCCTGGGGTCATTGGTTGAGTACAGGTGTAGAAGTTAGTTAACTAAGGTCAAATTATCTTTTTAATCTTGCAAAACAAGTTTTTCCTCTTTCAGCCAAATTATACTGTTTTCATATTCATTTTTTTAATACAGAAAGTAGAGTTGGTATTTTTAAATTTTAAAAATAGTCTTTTTATTTGCCAATAAAGTTATAGTAGTTATTTACCCCAATTGGGAGGGAGCCAATGCTTTGACGGTCTTGAAAGGTACTATAATAAAAGCAAATGCTTTCCATTTTTTATATATATTTCCTATTTTCTGGCTAAAAGGTTCTGCTATTACAAATCAAACTCCCTGAAAAAAACACACTGTTCAGACCACTGTATTTAAAGGCAGAAGGTCAGATGCCCCATTTGCCATCTGTATCTTCTCAATTATGTGCTTTTTATTCTTCTGAGGTTTTATACATATAAAATTATGGACAGGAAAGAACTCACCAGATGACAATATGGCAAGATTATTTCTCCTAATATCGGTTTAAGGGAGTCTATTTTTGCTTTTCCTCTTGTAGAGCAGCTAGCATACAGCATCCTGATCCACCTAGGAAGTATTTTCACCATAGGCTGTTAAACAGCAGCAGATCTGCCTGGGGCTGGAGGCGTGCAGCTTGGCAAGGTATTTTAACTTTGAGCAACAGCTCTGTGAGCCTTCACCCGATCTCAGGTGATGCAATCACTCTCATAACAATAACACAGCACCTAAATAAAAGAATTTCTGTAGGCACGGAAAACTTCTAATGATGCCTCTCTAGCTTCTTTTTAAGGGAACTGCTTCATGTGCTCTCTGCAGAGCTACAGGACTTCTGTTTGTTGCAGTCCAAGGTCAAGGACAGAAGCTCAGTCCAGTAGCATTGATAGTATCTTACTGGAGAAGGTGAAATTTCACTGTATGTCTGCCTTACGTGTGTCTTAATCATTGGGAGTAAATACTTAAATATATTTTGAGGAGTAGATCCACACTTCTGTTTACCTGCCTCTTTGTGTGTGAAATCACCATTTTGTGTGTGACTTCACTGAATAACTGCAACAGCAGATGCTAACTTACATTAAGTGTTCATGAAAGACGCATTTGTAGCCTTCAGCTACAAATAAAGAACTTATTACAGATACGCAACTGTGCTTTGTGCAAGTGCAGCCAGTGGGGTTTTTTTTGTTTTGTGAAAATACCTCATTAAACTGTTATGGGGCTTTTCAAATTTTTGACTAAAACTATTTAAGGTACTGCCATGGCTTACAGTGAAGTGACTAGTGATTACAAAATGTAGCTGTGAGTGGTGACTTTAGTGGTATTTGCCATAATCTGATAAAGTAGAGAAATTTAGAGGATAACGCCTCCGTGTCCTTGTGTACAGTGGAATCCTCCAAATCCATGGTTGCAATCTCTATACGCCTGTCAACAAGCTAACCCTTTAGGTTGTGACAGTGGGTTACAAAAAGCAAAAGTATTCTTCATGACAAAGCCATTAAATGACTGCCTACTCTCAGATGTGTTTACACCTCAGTGTTCTGACCACTCAAGCCATTGATACACAAACAAACTGCATTTCTTTCCTCTAATGTTCATATACACAGATAGTACTTCAGTACCAATGGAAAGGGTTGTTATTTCAATGTTTTATCTCTGTAAAGGCTTAGCAAGGGCCCAAGATACATCCATTTTGCTTTTGGTGCAGGGTTTTTGTTGAAGTGTGCTTGTAACTTTTTTGTTCTGCTACCCAGAGTTCTGCCTTTCTGAACATTCTGCTTCCCTTGAAGCGCTGTGTTAGGAAGTGCTTTTTGAACAAAATGAAACAGATGAGTATGTTCCAGCTTAGTTCATATAAGCAATATAAGGCAGCTTTCCATGCTTGCGTTTTATTTGCGCCCCCCTTCTTTAAAACTAAGTCGGAATTCGTATTTTATTTTTCATAGAAAAAAGTATAAGGACCCTTGAGTCCAAACTAGTAACAAAATCTGATGAGAGAGCACATTTATGCTTCTGCTTTTAATATGCTGGTCGCAGGGTTCCGGATTTACCCATGTCATGCGTTAATGTGTATGTATTTGCTCTTCTAGCAGGAACTCTAGACCTGCAGGCATTGGAGTGAAGTTCTGTTTGCTAATCAGAATACAGTATCTGTATTTTCTGCAGATCCTCCTATTATCTATGCATTATTAGCAATTTCTGAGCTAGTGTGTGATTACTTTCAGTGAATCCAATTTCTGTGTGATGTTTTGACTAACCTATCGCACTGTGGAGCAGATGGTACGCTGCTCTGCAGTACGCAAGTCCAAAAGATAGTGTTTGACAGAATTACCACAGGTCACTCTGCAAAGTTCTCCAGAGTGGGAGGTGAGAGTGGAATTAATTGGTTGCCTTTGTTTCAGAAGCTGGCCAGTATATAAAGAATGAGGTGAAATATCCTATTACCAGTTGTGTACCTATTGTAAGACAAAACCTACTGCACAAGAATGCCAACCAGTTATTGGCAGGAGCCGCTGATCTAGAGGTAACTGGGAGTCTCCACAGCACATCTTTCTAAAGGAGCAGAATAAATAGAAAGCAGATAAAAAACGATTAGTAAAGCAAATGGCATGATTTAGGTTTTTGAAAAGGGAAAAAAGGTCACAGCTTGTAAGATGCCTGTGAATGTAGTTAAACTCCCAAGTTTCCTTTTCAAATGTGAGATTTAGACAGAAGGTTCTGTCATAGGCACTGGGTTATCAGCGCCTCTTCTTGCTCTGGTTGGTCTGGCTTCAAAAGCCTTATCTGCGTGTGCAACCCAACATAAAAGAAAAGCAAGAAAAAGTTTAACTGTTTGTAAAGGCCTAGATTCTGTACACGCTGTCAAAACAAGGAAATTTCTATTCTACCTTCCTCCCACTGTGAATAATACAACTGAAAGTGAATAGTATAAATGAAGTATAATTACAGCAGTCCTGTTCTCATCTATTAATGTCCTTTCCTCTGATTCCCTCTGCAAGTCATTTGTTTTCTTATGTGGAATTATATCTAAGGACTATTTTTTTATATTCCTGAATTATCTGAGGAACTTTACTTTCAAAAGGAAGTGGGTTATCTGAAGTTCAAGTTGTATGTGTGAAAACACATAGTATTTTATCATCTTTTCCCACTCAAACTGTAACAGTGGGTCTTTATGCTATTATGCAATCTTTGTGGACAAAACCTTTTAAGCTTCCTTTATTTTTTCAAGGATTGGACAGGGGAGCTCAGGTTTCTCAAAGAAAAATGTTTGCCTATTCCATACTGTGAGAGTATTTTTTTGGTCTGTTAAACTCCATGTTTGGCTGTGCATTGTAGCCCTGCAGAACATACACTCTAGAATGAAAAACTCTTAAAAAATTCCCAGCAACTATACTAAACCCCAGCAATTTGACCTTGACTTCTTGTAGCATGTCTTGATTTTACCAATACTTGATTAGCTGTATTAGCAGGTTGGCATAATTTCTACAGGCAAATTTGCTATCCCACTGTTGATAAATGAAGCTGCTATCCCTTTAGTTAACATGTTCTCCCTGGGGACTATTATGGTGTCAACAGCATTTTGAAAAATTGCTGCAGAACTAATAAGGACAGGGAAGCATGATCATGCACACTTCATTCATCTACTTTTCTTTTGTCCCTTTTTTCACTTATTCTGAAGTTCTCTGCCTTGTCTAAGCCACTTGAAGAAAAGTGCTAGAAGATGTGTTTTCAGTGATACTTCTCTTGCCTTGTTTTGTTTAGGAATACCGCTTCAAGATATGAATAATTGGAATAGAGGACTGAAGACTTTTGTCTCTTGGTTTTAAGAACTCGCATCTGATGATTTTATGAAGCATTTATTTCTGAATGCTGGGTAACCTCTTAATGCTAGGTGCCATCAGTATAGCCAATCATACTGTCTTATGATTAAGAAATCACATAAGTGTAACAAAGAAAAGGGAATATATTTCTTCTTTTTGGCCAAACAAAACATTGTTAATGCAAGAACTTATTTTCTGAATGTGATGATGCTCTTTCATAACACAGAAAGACGGTATGTGGGTCACGTGTATCTTATTAAAGAGCCTTTTAGGAATCTTAAATATTCTGTATTTATACAGAACTTTGAAGGTTTAGGATTGAGTCCAAGAGCCACAAACATTATTGGTGCATGTTGTGCATGTAGTTAACCTTCAGCTGAGACCCTCTTTCCTCTCAAAGACCTTCTGTTTCAAAAGCCTCTGAAGCTTGTGGTTTGCATGTACCCTACGATCCTAGGAAAGTACCTTGCTGCTTTTATGAAGTGTGGGTCCTGTTTATCACATTTATGTTCCAATAAATCAAGAAACATAACTGTGACAGGAGTTTGCCCTTCTCAGACTTTGAGTCCCTGCTGTTTCAAACTGCTAGTGTGTATTGACTCATTGAAATTACTTTGTAACAAGACTGCATTGATGATGCTGGGAAAGCACTCTGTGGATATACAAAGCACAAACAATAAAATACACTAATGGTGGCTGAACCAGTCTTAGAGTGAAATACTAAAGAGCAATTCAAAACTTAGAACTATGGTATCTAAGGAGTTTGGGGAATTTTTGTTTTGTGGTGTTTTATCTCTGAAAATACATAAAATTGTATCGCTGAAATCAAAAGATTATGGTAGATCCATTTTAGAAGGGTATAAGAGCAATACTGTAGAATAGCTAGCAGTTAGAATGTGATATTGAAATGAAAACCTTTGATGCAAGCATCCATCAGCAGTTTCTGAGACTGGAGTCCTGTGTACGTGACTGGGTCTGCAGCATTAGTCATTCATCCTTCTGCGGTTTGTAAGTGGACAGGCAGATGAATTTAGACTTCAGAATTAGTAATTGTATATACAGGGTCGGTCTTTTTTTTCTTTCATAAAGTACCGTTTTCATAGCAAGAACTATTATAAACATATCTGTGAAGTTGGGATATGACGATTACAACCTGGAACACTGTGTCCTTCCAGCACCATGTAATTCTTGATGTTTATGTATTATCTTAGTTAAAGACCTCTTTAACAGTGCAATCGGTTGCTTTCAGAACTTACATTCTTATCCTTCAAAAATTATATTTCACACCTAAATGTGTAAGCCATTAGTTATTAAAATTTCCCCATCAATAGGTATTGTGACATTCTGATTGTTAAGGAGTTTAAAGAAGTTATGATTTGCTTCATAAAGTACATTTTGTAGAATATTGTAGTTTATTTGGATGTGCAACATTGCCTTGAGAGCTGCTCAAGGCAGCTGGTCAAGTACTTCAGTCGCTTCAGATCTTCTAAAACTCTGGTCCATAAACTACTGGTGAGCTACTAAGTCCCAAGTGTCATTCTCAGCCGCTTTGTAGATTGTACCAGCTACTCTTTTCACATGCCTGATTGAAGGGATTCTCCCTGTGGAGAACAGTGTGAGGCTGTTTCCTCAGCCTTCTCCCTGTGGAAGACAGTGTGGAGCTGTCTCCTCAGCCTTGTCACCCAACTTGTTAATCTTTTGCTCAACCTCTGGTGCAGTAAAGCCCTATTAGCAGTTGTGATTATTTACCCTAGGCTTAAAACAATACAAAATGCAAAAGTGCTCTGAATTAGGCTTTGCCTTCTTGTCTTGCCTGTAACACCAAGCTTTCAAAGGGCTTTTGAGCTGTGTAAATACATATTCCAATATGTATCTGCTCATTTGGATTGTTCTCAGTTTTTCCTAGGGAAAATGTCCCACAACAATCTTTTCGGAAAGCTAAGTACAGTACAATGTTTTAATCCCGGAAGGATTTTTTTACAATTTCCCTCAGTCCTGTGTAGCTGGATAAAGCCACCACTGTCCGGTTGTTGCTTACACTTTGTTAGATGCTTAGTTCTGGTGATGATACTAGGCTGTCCTGGCAACACAGAAGCAGAGGTTAAAGAAAACCTTACGCATCTTAATCAGCATGTATGTAAGTTTGAGAATATCAGAGCTATGTGAATATTTCTGACTTTCGCTCCATGCCTTTGCCAAGACTTGATTTATAATGTATAATGTATGAAATCCATGTATCTGAACCCTGACTCTAGATACACTTGTGACATTGGTTGATTTGGAAACAGATGTTGTAATTTTGTATTTATTTTTGTCATATTGTTTAAATACGACACATGTTAGTTTCCAGAAATTACCATCTTTAGCATTAAAATCTGCAGGTAGCGGTTCATTAGCATTTTTCTGAGACACAGGAGCCTCAAAACCTGATTCAAGACACATTCTTGCTACGTGGTGAACAAATCAAGAACGAAGGTGTGGTTTCCACTGCACGTGCCTTACAGTATAATTTCCTTCATATTCCCCGTCATGCAGATATTGAACACTGCCTTCCATAGAGAACAGTGTCTGGAAACTTAGCTGAAAACAAACGTTAACTTCCATAGATTTAAGATGAGACTTTTTAGTTGTCTTCCCTGTGCTCATATATACTGCCTATCACTGGGAATAGGACAAGTAAATCTGCAAATCTAGAATTGCACTATGGCGGTCCAAGTCCCAGCTCTGCATGTCTAGCTGGCCACTCTGGCTAACCTGACAGACAAAGCAATGATCATAGACTTATTTTAGGGTTGGGGTTTTTGTATTAATAAACAAATTGAATAAAAATAAATGCAGTTCTTAATGTTTTCTTTTAAAAATGAAAATATGTACTGTTATAGTACTGACCCTAATGTAGCTTATTACATTTTTATGTTTTCAAGACATCCTACTATTTCCCAATTTCAAAGGTAACCTTTATAACAAAATATGCAAACTGTTTTGTGCACAGAGGACCTTGTAAGGCTGGTAATTTTCATGATGCAAATTTCAGAGCAAAATGAACTCATTAACTGAATTAGCAATTCAAAAAGGCAAAAGTTCATGGTAAGGAAACAAAGCTTTTCAAAAGGTACAATTTTGCAGTGTTGTAGTCCAAGGATGTGCGTAGTTTGTTTTCTTTGGTTTCTTTTCCTTTAGAATAATTGACATATGACAATGTTATTTATCTCAAGAAAATTAGCATTTTAGAAGAGGACGTAGTTCTTGGGACACTTCTTTGTTTTTTAGAAAGCTGTGATTTCTAATCTGTTGCAATATTAAAATATGCAGCTACAGAGTCGGGGGGGAAAAAGCATTTGCTTGAATAAAAGCATTTATAATTACAGGGGTTTTTTTTAACATAGGAGGGAACATGCAGGGGAAAGTGAATCCCAGCCTGCAGAAATGAAACGTTTTTCAGTGCGGACAATGATGCCTTTAATTTAGATCTATTGACAACCTTATTATTGTAATATGAGGCCATGACAAGGTTGTTTAATGGTGCACCTTTAGCTTTTGTTTTCAGTCATCAATGAAGTCTGATTCTGAAAGCATGGTCGTCTTTCACAAAGGCTTTGTTCTTTGAAGATACTTCAATATATTGAAATGATTGCTGAATTTTTGGATAACATGATGAATTAATTATGGTGTGTAGGATGTGATGTTACTTGTGATGTTACTGCTGTGATGTTACTACTGCTCTGCTCTGAGCAGTTTCATTGTTAGTCTATGCTTTTTGTCTGTATGGTTTATCAGTCAGTTCGCCATTGTAACTTCACCTTGCAAGTGCTTCATTGTGAAGTTGCCTTGGTTTTGGGATTTGGCACATTTGGGTCTTGATTCTTGACTGAAATAAGAGGCTAAAAGAATCAGAATGTTATCAGGATATATAGATGCTTATTTTAAGGATTGTTTTATTGTTTTACTGTTTTACTTGATTATTCATTTTTCTTCTTCACTTGCTGAGTTCCATAGGTGTTGAGTTTTGAATTTTTCCAAGGATGGGTGTCCTATAGGGTCTCTGGGTCTCTCTTCCAGTGTTTGACCATCTTCCTGATTAAATTTGTTTTCCTTCTTTCTAGCCAGAAGCTCCCATATCTCAGGCAGTATCTCTTGCCTCTTCTTTTTTCTTTGTTACCCCTGTGAGAAGAGCCTGTTTTTCTCTCACATGCTGCCATTAGGTAGCTGAAGGGAGCCGTATCGTCTATTAGCTTTCTGTTCTTGGGGCTGAACAAACCCAGTTTTCAGCCATTCCTGAGTCCTCAGTACAGTGCCTGACCATCTTCATGGCTTCTGACATGTTATCTCAATGTCTGTCTTGTATGGGGAAGCCCTGGCCTGGACGCAGGTGTGGTTTCACAATTGCTGAACATGAGGAGAATCACTTCTTTCAACCTGCAGGTCATGGTCTTGCTAATACAGCTTATAATGCCCTCCTAACAATCATGAAAACAAAGTTCACTTTTGTTTGCAAGTCTTAAGCAGCTGGACCTTTTTTGCATAGCCACAGTTCCTTGAGTCATATGATACTTTGCTGTTTTATCTGCCTTCATTGAGACAGTTTCTAGTTCTAGCAGCTGTTGAGAAACACTTGACCTGTGGGCCCTAGAGCTCAGGAAACAGGTCAACTAAAGGCAGTCTTCTCTCTGATGTATATTGCTTTCAAGCTAGTTGTAACCCCTGTGGGAATGTTTGAGGTGTGGCACTGGAGACCATTTTCAGGATTTGGATGTATTCTCTCATGTGAGATCTGAGCTTTGTGCCTGACTGTACCGGCTGTGGATAAGCCATGGTGGAAGTACTTCTTGGTGTTGTGAGTGGGTGGTCTTCCTTGTACTGACTGCTAGAGACAAAACATGACGTAACCTTCTTGTTCAGAAATGTTCTTCAGCCCAACAAATCAATTTCCTCAGACCTGTTAAAACCTGTGTTTTTCTTTCCTTGGTGTTGCCCATATTTATAGGTTAGGATTTCAAATAAGCTGAAATAGGAAGGTAAACCATAAGGTAACCAGTTCAATGCTTTCTTCTCCAAGGGCTTTTCCAGTATCTCATCAACACAAAGTTATTATTTCTGGAAAGCGTACTTGCACATATGTGTACGTACATAAACTAGTTTCATATTATTATCTTGTGCATTGGAATTGGATGTGGGTTAGGATCTGAAAGCCAAGTTTTTATACTTTCAAATGCTCTAGTGGCATAGAAAGCACCTCAGCAATGTGTTAATGTGGGCTTTAGGCCTTATTACGTTTTTTTTTTTTCTGCAGTAAAAGAACTACTAAAATAAGTTACTGAAGGGATGTCATCCTTAGCAGACACTGGAAAAGGTGACTTGTGATGCAATGATGATATTCTGCATTTGATTCTGTTATTGAACTTGTGTTAAATACTTACTAGCTCAGAAAAATGCTTTGATACCACTAGTAATATATAGAGGTGGTCTGTTTTTAACAAAATCCAAATCTAGATTATTGATGATTGGTAAGTGCCAAGTTGCCACAAATACAGAAACGATCCAGGCTGGTTCAATTCTGAAAAAATAATGCCCAAACCTTCTTTAGTCACCAATGTGGGAATTATGAGCTACTTCAGGTTTTTTTTTTTTTCATTGCACTATGTTTAGTTTATCACTGTTGTTCACATACACATGTAAGTGCCACAGGTTGTACCATTATTGCTGATGTTGAAGTGCAGTGTATCAAAACAATAAAAGAATAAACCTGAATGGCAGAATTCAGTTGATTACATTATTAGCAAACTCATGCCAAGAAACTCTTGTAGCTGTTAAATATGAAACATTAGCACCATTTCTCTGTTCTCTCTCCCTGTCAAAAATCAGCTCAAAAAACCAAAAAAAGTACCTGGAAACAAATTACAGTATTCTTGACATATCCTCAACAATCTTTAGTCTCCGTTTCTCTTACTTGCTTTTTATAGGAATTTTCTTTCAAATACCAATGTGATGCACTGTAGCCCAGGTGACCCCTGCTATCTTATTACAACACAGAAACTCTCAAGACACCATTTTCATTATAACCAGCAGAACGCTTGGCTGTGCTTGTTAAACCACAGTGAATATTTTTTACAGTCCTGTCTTTTGTCTCTGGTACCTTATTTAAAACTGAGAACTAGCTGCTTTCCTTCTCCTGAGGCAGAGATGTAGTACGGCAGATCTGTGTTTCTTGCTTTATATAGAAAGAAAGCTAGGAGCAGGTACTTCATCATCCTGATACCCCAGTGTTCACTGGTCCCACACAGAACAGAGCTGAAAGGGAGTAGAATTAAGCCCCTATTTTGCAAGTACAGGGTTGAAAAAATATGCAGCTTCCTGCAATTAATTGTGGAGTAATTAATTATAGTGGGGAGAAATCAATTCACTTTTGAGTTTCAGGAATGATTTTTAAGTGTGAAAAAGGATGTTAATCACCACAGTAATGATATTGGGAAAACCTTATTTAGTGCTGCTAGCTGCTTGAATAAACAATAATGCTCAATGTTTATCTCTCAATCCATCATTCAGTTGTTTTCACTGTCTCTTTCTCTCTCTTTTTCCACAGTGTGATATTTTTGTGTTTCAAAACAAAGGCTTTCACTCCTTTCAGTTTGAACATTTAAAGTATGCCAAATGCAAATTCAACCCCTAATGTCAGCCAGCCTACTAAATATCTAACTTCTTTCAGAGGAGAATGGTACTGTATTGTTTTCTAAAAAAGCCTTTATTTAAAATGCACTTTAATTTCAGGAGAAATAAGATGGCTAAGATTTTCATAGTATTCAATTTTAACCCATATTTAACTCTGTTACAGTCTCAGTGCACTTGCCTTGTACTCTCCATATTTAATTGTGCTCCAGGTGTGTTATTACTTATAGGAAAAAAGTTAGGTAAGATTTTCTTTATTTTGTTTAATCCTCTGAAGTGTGTAAGTTATAAAAGGACAACAATTTGACGATAGCTGACTCTCAGAAATTCTAATACTCATAACTTCCTGAACTTCCAGCATTCTGAAGATCAACAAATATTGGTCTTTCAAGTTCTCTCTACTTTGTTTGTTCTTCTAAGGCCTGTATGGAATATAAATCCACAAAAAGAACCCAAGTCTTTGGATTTAACTTAAAGGTGCTGTAATTGGGCAATTGAAGTTCTTACTGATCCTTTTTTTCAGGTGTTGGTCCATGTATACTGTGAATTACTTCTCCTTGAGTGGAATTTATTACATGTTGGCTGGAATTAGTGACCAATAAATTTCCTCTTTGTTCTTAGTGTAAATTGAGAATATTTCCATTAAAAGGACAGACCCTAAAGTCTCTCATACATTAGGACACATCAGAAGGAAGATTTTTGAGGTAAGAGTGTTTATGGACAGACAAAGCATGTACGAGTAATCTTTAGCAAGAAGCTAAACCAGATGGAAAAAAAGTTCCAACAAATTGGAAAATATGAAGCCATGGATAGGTGACTACTAAAATTGATAAATTGGTAATGATGAATCCAAGTTTAATTTTGATTTCTAGGGTAGGATTAATATAGTTGTATGACAAAATATGATTTCCAGCTCTCTGGAAATAAGGTATCAGTGAACTGGCAACATTTTACCCAGCAAACGCAGTGACTGTTACCCTTTCTAAAAAGGGTATTGTCCAGCTGTAAAACTGCTATCTGCATATATATCAGCCATGGTTTCCTTAGAAGTTCTTTTTTTGCTCTTTAAATAAAGTTCCAAGCAGGGGGACTGTTAACAAGATGGATCTCTAGCAAAGTATATTAAATAATGTGCAACATAAGGAAACAATTAATTGGCATTTCTTTTTAAAATGCCTGGCAGTCTCCAGACATTAATTTGGCAAATACCTATAGCCTCAATAAAATTTCTCCAAGTACTTTAAAAGCCCAGGAAACACAATAGAAAGATCTGGATCATTACAATAGTTAACTCAGTGTTTTAGTATTTGAACAGTAACAGAACTAAGGAAGGTCTAAAATTCTAGTATAATTTCAAAGTAAATATGTCCCGTTCCCCTTTAGATTCATGCAGGTGCTAATCAATCATGGTATTTTGTAGGACCTCAGAAAGTTTAAAGGTTATTTAGTTGGTGGAAGTGCTCAGGGTGATTACTTCTAGTTTGCTTATTCTGCACTTTTTTTATGAAACGGTAACATTTTATGCCTAGTAAGCTCTATTACTCCTCATTTGTTTGTAATGCTTCACATCACATGCAGGTGCCAGGTACCTGGGTTATTATTCATTTTTGAAAAATGCTTAGCACTGTTCCTTCCATTAGCTTCTGCAACAAATAGACTCTGATTAATCATACTCGGCCATTGTACCTTCCCGAAATAAAGCTGCAAGTGGAATGTGCCACAACAATTGAGCAATGACCATAACGCTAATGCTCATGGTGTTTGTGTGGTATGAGTAAGAGTCTTCTGGGGAGGGGCTTAACTGTCTTTTGTGTATTATGTATGTGTTTCTTTATAGGAAACTTAAGTATATTTAAGGTCTTATTTTTATGTGGGTGTCACAATTAAAATGACCAACATTTTTATGAAAGGATTTATGTGAGTGTTATCTATCATTTAGAGCATATTTATTACATCAAAGAATGTGTTTTATATATTTTATCTTACTGAACATAATATGATTTATTAGATCATATATTACTGTTCAGATAATGTAATTTACCATGTAGATGTTTCCTCTTTAAGGATCTGAAAATAAGCAGTGATGGTTAGTGATAAAATCTCAGTTTAGTGATTGGTAACTCTAGTTTTTCACCTCTTTGTCTCTTGACCACCTTAGATAAATATGTGTTTACCTCTGCAGATCCAGACAAGAAGTCAGATGTGGGTGGGCAGGAGATGTGTTGAGTGATCTGAAGAGAATTAGAAACTTTTAGATTGAGGCACAGCTGGAGATCTCGGAGTGAAATGCTTGTGTGGCAATATGGTAGGTAAATAGCTGGACCGCTTAGGGATGACCACAAATCACAATTGTCTGCAGGAAAAGACTCAGGCACAAGAGCCTGGGGAACAGATTTCTGTGAGTTCTCTTCCTAGCATCACTAGTTTGAAGCAGAAGAACGTGTAGCTCTTATGGAGACAAACAAAGCATGAAAAGTAGGAGTTGGAAACTGACAGAGACTGTGGGTTAACTTCAGTGAAAAAGACCTTTTAAGTTGCTTGGCTTTTTTGTTTGAGTGTCTTTTGTTCTCACTTGAGAAGGTTGTAGCTATCTTATGCACTGAGGTAGGGACCAAAATGCAGGAGCATAATTCTTTTCCTAATTAGAAGTGAGACCAGCCTCATCTGTGTTTTCCCCAGAGTTCCTCAGCAAGTATTAAGGAGACACTCCCTTGTGTTGCTGTCATGGGTTATAAAAGAGTTTGTGAGTATCAGCACCAATTTTTAACAGCTGTTTCGCTGAGTTCTCACTAGTTAAATTGCTTGCTAAGAGAAAGAAACAAATGCTGAGAAATTGCCTTCCTTAGAATAAATCAGCATGAAATAAGAGAATAAAAGTTCTTGGACATTGGGGAACATTTAGGCAGAAAAGGAAATGCCTTGGATTCAGGTAAGATACAAGTGAACACCAACGGCCACTGAACCACTCACAGAGGCTCTGTTCCAAATTTGTAGGATCACTTAGAAGCTTTTCTTTATCGCTGAGTTAGCTGTCACTGTAGGTCTGTGAACCAGCCTGGGGAATTCCTGTTCTTTATCTCCTATACAGCAGTGAGGGGATCTTGCTCTGAGATGATCTCTCTTAACCCATCCCAGTCTGTGACCTGAATCTGGGTTGTATTCCATGAGAAGTCTCTCGACTTGGAGAACACTGGGCTGAAAAACTAGGTCTTGCCTTGTAGACAAAGGAGGTCAGCTCTTCACCTTGAAAAAGCAGGGTGGTCTCATGGTTTAAGGACGGGCCTGAGGTACAATTACAGTTTCTGATTTTCAGCCTTCTTGTGTGATAAGAAAGTTACATGCCCTCTCAGATATGTGGTCACTGTGGTGATCTGGGAAGAACATTCTGCTCCCTAAGACAGCAGCAGATGGGAGTGCCTCCTACAAAGGTTTTCTTGCAGACTTTCAAGCAAAGGGATAAAAACAATCCTACCAACCTGCATCTGATAGTCTAGATTGAACTAAAAAGTTGGGAACTGTGCATGTGTTATGAGAACAAACCAATACTTGTGATAGATATAGACACTCCAACACTGGGGTAGAGGCCAGGGCCTGGGCAAGTTATGAACATTAGGTAATAGCATTTATTTATTTGTTTATTAAGGCAGCTGTTGCTCCAGGGAGCAGCTTTGGAGGCCTTTTTTAGCATTCTTGAGGAAAACACAGGTGCTGTTTGTGCCTGTGCAGCTTGGCCTCCTAATGTAAAGGCACCTGTTGTTAAATCTTCAATGCTGAATTCATTAGACCTCATTAGGAGGGTGGAAAGCTTTGAAGAAAATCAGGCATAATTATCTCTGTGTTTTCAGATGCTGAGAAAGGTAATGCTTTAAACCTCATTCCTTTAATAAAGCTATTACTGTAATGATACGAGGCTTGTTGTTCTCAGTGTCTTAAGCTGGCATAGAAGTTTAACAAGTGATGACAGGTTAAAATGGAGCAAGATCAGAACCTAAGTGCAAAGTTATTGCACAGTGGAATATTGTGGATTTTGTGTTCATCTCACCTCGTGTTTAATTTCAGTTATACTACTTTCCCTAAAACTTCAAGGTAAAAGTCTTTATTCCTGGGGTGATTTATATAAGTACTGTGACTGGGCACACAGGTTAAGCAGCCTCGCAGGATGTGTGGGCTCTGTAGTGGGTGTCTGTGGTAAAGTTTCGGTAGCAGGAGAGCTAAGGGGAGGCTGGGCTGTGCCAGGTGCAGATGGTTCCAGCCCGTTCCTTACTTAAGAAATGGCAAAACCCTGCCCAGGCAGTGAGGAGAAAAATGTGTGAGAACCAACCCTGTGAGCACCTGGGTGAGAGCAGGGGGAGGATGGGAGGCACTGCAGATGTTGGAGCAGAGATTCTCCTGATGCACGGGGAAATCATGGCGGACCAGGTATCCACATGGGAGTCCATGGAGGGTATCCCATGCCAGAGCAGGTGGATATTACCTGAAGAAGACTGCAGCCCTGCAGAGCTCATGATGGAACATTCCTGACAGGAGTGGCTCCTTGTGGAGAGCAGCCCATGCTGGTGGTGGTTTATCCTGAAGTACTAAAGCCTGTGGAAGGATCCACACTGGAGCAGGGAAAAGTGTGAGGGGCAAGGAGTGACTGAGAGGAGCTGTTATGGACTGACCACAACCTGCCCAGCTCTCCCTACAGTATCTCTCTCTTTGCTATAGGTTTGAGTTCTATATCCCCCTTTGATAGGTTATTACACATTGGCTGTTTTAAAAGTACCTGTTTGGCTTATTCTTTTAAATTTAGTTAGAAAGAATAATGCAGATAATCTTCACCTGCAAGATTGCACCTGTAGAGACACATTGTAGGGAGCAACAGAATCTCACTTAGCAACTTGCACTTCCAAAGTCTGGATTGGTACAGTCACTTCTATTTGTGGGTAGATAATAATAATAATATGAAAACATCTGGCAGGAAGTGACATCTGTATCAGCAGCTGGCAGTTAAGAGGAAAAAAAAACCCAAAACAACAAAAGAGGCTGAAAAAAGACTGAGGATGGGTGGGGTGATGAAGTGTGGGTTATAATTATGCCCAGTTCAGGAAAACATTGCAAATGATCCCATTAATAAAATGATTAGAATAACAACCGTTTGTGATTATTTATTGGGTGATGCATGAGCAAATGAAGAAATTTTGGTCTTTAATTCTAAAGCAGTTCTACCACTTTATGGTGAATTTTTATGATGTACTGTGAATGATGTGAAGAAAAGCAAAGATTAAAATTTTCAAACCTGGCTTATGGGAGGGAACAAATCTCCATTTAGATCCCTGATATACCTGGCCTACTTTCCAGTAGTGGTATCTCAAATTCCATTTTAAAAGCTTGTTTTAATGTCTGTACACGAAAATTAAATATGGTGCTCTTTTGAAGTGCTGGATAACAGTAGTGCATCAGCTCAGGCACTTGGCTGAATCCCCCCTCTATAGTCTTTGTGGAATCGAATGTGTTGAGTCACTTGCAACCACATGATAGAGGTTGTGATCTGTACTTACTAGTCGTTGTTGTATTTCTTATTTCATTTGATGATGAAGTTATTCTATTAAGGGAAGAATCTTAATTAGGGGTTTCCTATAGTTTTATTTTTTCCAAGTGGAAATTAGGAGCTATAGCTAATTTGTCTCCCAGTTTGTGGTACTGAATGCATTTCTTTCTGGCTTTCAAGGCAGTCAAGCCACCGAACACTTCAGGATTAACAGTCTCTTGTCATGAATAAAGACCCATGCTACTACTGCCCTTGTGATTAGCCTTGAAGAACCATAATTCCCATGGCAGCACAGATTTCAATAGTGTTGAACATAGAAGAAATGATCCTTATCAACACAATTGCTTCTCTCTAGGTTTTTTAGAAATAGATACTTTCAAAGGGCTATATTAAATGGATAATGCTTAAAAGCCCAATTCTTCCCCAAAGTGCGGTTGTTATGAGAACAGAGAGTATTTAATTGTAATATCACACAATGGAGCGTTCTGAAGCAAACACTGTTGAACGTGATGACAGTTCAGACCTGACCATCAGCTTGTATTATCATGACTCACATAAGAACGTTGAATCTAAAATAAAAATGAAATAATGGCTCCCATGTTTGAGGCATATTTGTCCTGAAATAGAGTAACGTATGCTCACAAAATTTTATACTAATTGCTTAGCTTTTTTTTACAAGTATTTTTCGTGTAATTAAATATTTTTCATAGTATTTTTGATATTTTTTCTTTTTTCCTGTCAGACTGTGGAGTGAACTTGTATTCAAGTCTTTGCTGTATTCAGAACTAACATATGTTTTTTACTATGGTTCATTACTTTTTACATACACAATGCAGAGAATAAGCTGAAAATAACTATTTGAAACTAAACTGATAAAGCAAGCATCTGTAAATTGTCACAAATTATCTCTTGAGATATAAACAGTGCCAGCGAGGGTGGATGAGACTGAGATGAACAGGATATGTCTAGAAAGATGATGATGCAGAGTAACAGTGTACAGTAGGAGAGATACCAAGCTGATCATATGTGTTGCTGCAACTGAAGCACAGACAAATGACAACAGAATTGCAACTAGCATTCTGAAATGGAGAAGCAGTCTTATACATGATCTGCAAATGCGTGAAGTACAGTAGGCAAGAAATTGGAGGATTTAGTTAAAGCTTAGCAAAGCTGCACCCTGAATGTGACCTTATGCAACAGATACTGGTTTTAACACATACATCAGGTTCAACACATACCTACCAAAGGAATTGTAAGTAACTTCTCTGCATTTCTAGGATGCCATTGTGTGTTAGAAGTACATGTTTCTCTGCATGCTTTTGTATTAGCATTTTAAACATTAGTCTATATAAAACCCCCTGTATGGTACATTTTTAGCTTAAAAATGGGACATTGGGTTAGGGCAATGTTCATCTGGAGGGTCATATTTTTTATGCTTCAATGCTGTATGCTGTAATTTCTAAGGTTGTTTGCAGTGTCCCTGAGAAAAGGTGCTAGTTACTCTGCCATGATTACCTTTGAGAAGTTTTCTGTTAAAATGTCCGTCTAGGAGTCAGACTAACTACAGATTTATGTCCATTTACTGAGAAAAATATTTGACCTTCTAAATCCTGATTTCTAATTGGAAATAAGCATGATTTTATACTTGCTTTCTTCCATAGAGCAAGGAAATTTAAGAATAAGCTCAGGTATGCACTGATCTTTACTGGAATCCTTTTGTATTACCTGATAGTGCTGTCTTTTATGATTTAGGCCTGTCTCGATCATTTCCTACAGGTCCATATATTCCTTCTCCCTTGATTGTTCCTTTTATTTCTTGTGGATCCCTGAGGAAAAAAAAAAACAACCACCCATTCCTTTTTATCCTATTGTTTCTCTTGTGTGTTTCTTCTTCCATGTCAGTTTATCTGGTGGAGATGCTTAATATGTTATTGAAGTGAAAAACTTCCTGCCATCTCCATGTAACTGTATGTCTTTCCTTGGAGTTAGAACAGGTTTACCTGTAGTCTAGTCTAATCTGACCAGCCTCCTTATGGCAGGAATCTCAGTGGCATATGATCCTCCAGCATCTCTTCTCCATACAACTAGCACTGTAATACTGAGATAAAATAGTTTCTCTGAAAACTGTAAGCTTCTCTTATTCTTCTTGTTTGTTTTCATCTAACAGTGAAATACTCATGAAGAACTGTTGTGTTCCCAGAATAGCTCCTTATTCTAGTGAATCTCGACTCTCCTGTAAAACACTTGTCTAGATTAGGATTTCACATCTTCCACATATCCTTTGCCTTAGTTTTGCAGCTTTTCCCCAGGCATCCAGGACATATTGTAATCATATTGTACCTGTTGGCTAGGAACACTTCCCAACCCAATGCTGAAAACATTGCGCTTTCAACTACAGGTATTTTTCATACGTACTGTTACAGTCCATTTTGTTAAAAGAAGGTAAATGACAAAAGGTAAAAAAAAATAACAAAAAATCTATACTTCATATACCTTTGGATAAATATATTTTAAATCCTGCTGGAATAAGTGATAAAAATGATAGAAAGATTCATGAGAGGAAAGGAGAAAATGAAAACAGGAGAAGACCAGAGAAAAGAAGTAGAAAAGGCAAAAGAAAGAGATACTGAAACAGTGATGCCTTCCTGTTGTTATTAATGGCTTTTTTTCATTACTGGTATTAGGCTTTAAATTCAGATTATTTTTTTTTTTTTTCCAATTTGGCATTTCACTCTCTAAGTCTTTTAGCCAACAAATCCTGAGGCACAAAGTCTGGTCGTTCTCACAGCCAAATAAAAAAAAAATGCTTTTGAAATATAAATATTTTTCTCCAGAACCCAATGAAAATGCGTTCTTGTCCCTAGTGTCACGTCTGTCATTCTTGTTGTGATCCAGTCATGAAAGAGGTCTTAGGGGACAGTCTGTCTCTGTCACGTAGAAGTGCATCTCCCATAGCACATCCAAAGGAATAAGAAGAGAGAATTTGCTGTCAGCCGCACTGAGTTTTTCAGAGGAACTTGTAGAAAGGGGACTGTGGATGTGGCAATATCAAGAGAGAAGTATAAGGGTAAAACGTGTCATGAGGTGAAAGGGACAAGACAAAGATCATTAGAACTGCCACATGCTCAAGTCTGTCAAAGTTTTACAAGAGAAATATTCAAGCAGTGCCGGCATTTCTAGGAATGTATTGATACCAAAGCACAGAACTTTATGGGGTTCATAAAGAAAATTTTGTGACACTTTTCCTGATAAAAGCGTTTCTCAAACCACACACCACGAAACACAGGGCTACCAAGGGACTACAGCCTTTTCCAAGCTCTTTGCAGACTTTGATGAAGATGACATTGCAGATTTAAAAAAAAAAAAAAAAAAAGACAGACTTCTGACATGCACAGACTTTTGGTCTTTGAATGTTGTACTGACTGAATGACCTTGTGATAAAAGGGAAGTGTTCAAAACAAAATCTGTAGATGGATGCTCTGCTTGATATTTGCAAGGTTGTGGATAAAGCAGTTATGAGGATTAAGTGTATATGGCACTTTACTACTTCCTTATAGGATGTGAAAGTGAAGCAAAAAGACGTATATAGAAATTTTGGTAAAGTAGTTTTGAGGTTGTAAGAAGATCTACTCTATTCTAGGTATTTTCAAACTGGCATCTCTCCCCCCCGCCGTGAGTGCCCCCCCCCCCCCCCCCCCCTTGATTTAATTATTCTATTTTGATATTTCAATTCAATTTAGATACACATTTTTAAAAAAGTGAAATATAAGTCAAAAGCATATAAAAACTATTTTATAAAGCCTACTGATTGACTTAAACTGACAAATTCAGTGCACTGAAAATTTTGACATTTTACTGAGATTCAGTAGGCAAACACTTTTTGATATCTTTAACATTTTCATGGGCTAGAAAAAAAAATAATTCTGCCCAATCTACAAAAGAACAGATTTTGCAATCAATCATACATACATTAGTTTCACTGAATAGCACTGCAGAACAGACTCCAACAGTTGCATCTTTCTGAATGTCATTCTCAAGCCGTGCTATTCTATTTTTGGTTTTATTGGTTCTCATGGAAGTGAGAAATTTGAAAGCAGTCTACGGAGTTAGAAACAGAAGACACTGAGACTTTCATACACACTTCCATCGTCCAACACTTGAACTAAAATCTCTGCCTCTCTATTTAAATGCTTTATGGTCCTTTCCCGTTCCCTGTAGCTAGAAATTTGTTTAAGTCTTCAGATCATGAGTTCAAAGAGACAGGCATTATTATCAAATTTCTTTTACTGGGAAATCAGTGACCATGGATCTAGCATTGCAGAACTGTCCAATTTAGAAAGAAATACATGTGTGTGGTGGGTTGACCTTGGCTTGGGTGCCAGGTGCCCACCAAGACAGTCGATCATTGCCTTCCTCAGCAGAAAGCGGGAGGAAAAAATAAGATGGGGGGAAAAAAACCCTTGTGGGTCAAGATAAAGGCAGTTTAGTGGAGCAATAGCAAAGGTCATGTGTGCTGAAGTAAAGGAAAGTAAAAAATGTTATTCTCTATTTCCCATCAGCAGGTAATGTTTGGCCACTTCCCAGGAATCCAGTATTTAAGTCTATCACCTCCATGTTTCTGTATGTTGACAGTGGCTGTCGGTGTAATTTGTATGCAGAGTATTCTACTTCAAATATTTTTGATCAATATATAGAATATGTATGGTACAGTCTCTGCTGTGTTTGGGGTTTTTTTTGTTTTATTTCAGTTTAAATCTGTCAAAATAAATATTTTAAATTTTAGATCTAAAACTTGGAGCTGTTAATATCTGGCCTGCAGGAAGTCTCTGTTGGAAATGAAATCTAACTTTTGCTGATTTCCAACTGATCTTGGCCACATCAAATTAAGGTAGTTTTCTACATCCAAATTACATCAAAGTGTTTTTTTAAATAAAGTTATGGGGGTGGGTAAACGAAGATGACATGGGTTTGTAGGATGCTGTGGGTTCAGCTTAAAAATACTGGTGTTTTTTCCTTTTTGTGAAGCCAAATCAATATACTATTTATAAATAAAATAGTTTTCTGATCACCTCTAATAATCTCTTTGTTTTTCATATTATCCTTCTTACTTCCTTTCTGTCAGATTTTCCCCCCAGTTGCATCAAAATCACTATTTCAAATTTAAAGGTAATACAAGTTTAGCATTTCTGAAATGAAATGAATTTTTAATGAATTAAGTATTTTTTTTATTTTGCCATACAATCTCTGGTCATGAAATCAGTAACAGTTAATACTCTTATATTCTTCAGTACCATGCTATGCAGAAATAAATACCAGCTCTGCTCATAAACGAGGTGTGGAGAGATGTCAGCTTGGTGTTGATGTTGCTTTCGAATATGTTGATTCTGCTTCTGGAGATAGTTTGGGATACCCTGGAGATCTGTGATGTCTACTGCAGATTAGAGAGGGGCCCTGAGCGAACCAACGTGAATCAAATACATAAATCTATGAATTTTCCAGGACTTAGATCTACACTAAAATGACAGAAAGGAAATGGGAAAAACTTGGTATCAGTATTAATCAGGGACTAATGCAGCACAGCATTCTGCATTGTATCTTCATTAGGCCATTTTTTTTCTTTTCTCTTTTAGAAGGTTCTTTTATATACAAATTTCAAAGCAAGATGACAAGGAGAGCTGGTAATGCACTTTAGCCACTGCAGCACTGAAATTCAAAGGCAAGGACACAGGAGGAGAAAGATTATCATCTTATTAGCGTAGGAGGATAAAGATTATCAGGCTGCAATGATCCATTATTTATAGGAATGCTGTCCTTTTCCGTACACTTTACTAAGGCATTTAATATATTTGTGCTAGAGATTAACATTGATATTATTTTCTTTAATGCCTGTTTTTAGTGTATGCTGTGCAGGTTGGAATTCAGGAAATTCAGCCAGAGGAGAAAAACAATAGTATTAATTAGGAATGTCAGTCATGGGTGTTATGAAATTCAAAATTGCCAAGTTTCTAGTGCAGTTCTGCGGTAATTATAATAGACTGTGGAGACAAGCTGTTCTCTGTTCCCTCTAAAGAAATGCAGTTTGTTGGACTTGTTATCAAAGTGCTAATGCAAATCCTGGTGAATTGAATATTGTTTCTAGAGTACGCTTTGTGTTTTTTTAAATTTTGTTTTTTAGGATCTGTTGCACAGCTAATTCCTCAGTAGTAGCACTTGCCTCTTTTTTCAGAGCTGTTCATCACAGGTTCTCTGCTTCATAAATTATGCTCACTTCTCAAATGAGAATTTTGGCATATTAAAGCAAAATGAATTTAAGGGGGTTTATCTGAGTGATCAACAGAGCTGGACATTTGGGTTGGGTTCTACCCAAGTATTGCGTCCCCCTTCCCCCCCAAGAGTTAGGAATCAAAGTTGCATGCTGCTGAATTTCTGAGGAATGGTTTTCAATCTGTTCTGCAGACTGCTGTAAGGCATGTACAATAAAATCTACACAAACCATACTGGTGCTCAGGATGCTTGTATTTGCTATACAAGGACTTCCTCTCTACTGAAAAATTTATTATCTTTCACAAATTGAATAAGTTGAAAACCACTAGGAAGGAAAAGAGAGTACTCTGACACTTAGCAAGCTTTGCTGAAACTACTTAGCTATTTGCAAGATTGGGCTTTGAGCCTGAAATGTACAAATAGAGCATTTTGTTAATAGCAAGTCCATTTAAAATGCGTTGTCATTATTTTTAATGAAGAAAGGTCTTCACAAAGTTATGCAAATCATAAGCAGTCTAAAGGTTTCTCTTGCAAAAGGAAAATATCAGGCTTAATCTATATTTGCATTTGAGTAATGTACTACAAAAATCAATTAAATCCATTTGAATAATTGAGGTAAATTAGTGGTAGCGAACTGGGTTGTCCTGAGTGAGGATATAATTAACTTCAAAGTAGGTAATTGTAAAATAGTTAGAAACAATGTATGCGCTCTATCTTGTAAACATTTTATATAAGAATTGTTGGGAGTTGAAATAATAAGGTTGATTAGAATCAAGAATTGAATTCTGGGAACATTTGGAAAATAACCTAGAGAATGATCCTATTATGAGAAAGCATTCTCTTTTTTCATTTCCGTGCCAGTAAAATGGGAAGAATGAAGTTTCCTGTTGTGTTTACAGAGCTTCACTATAGTTCTTCTCAATCAGTTCTCATCTTAAGGATTTAATTCTAATGCTGTTGATGTGAACAGCAAAAATTCCATTTGCTTGAAACCTAATGGTTGTGTAGCATGGGCTGGGACATCTACAACCCAGGGCATATGATCGATGGTTTAGCAGAAATATGTGTCCACCTACAGAGAGAGAGGCTTCCTTAACTGAGTGTTCAGTTGCTCATTTAGATACAGATGAAGTGATGCTCAAACCACGGTTTTTGTTTACAGATTTGTATTTCCAGCATAGCTGTTAAGTTTCTGAGATTCCACTGGTACGATGCTGTTCAGAAATAATCAGATACTTTAATATCAAAAGGGACGTAAATAACTTAGATTGCTTGAAGCTATTTCTACAGTTTATTTTAAAATTCTTTTAGTGTCTATTTGTCTGTAAAACTTCAAATTATTAAAATGTTGTGCTTTAAAATATTGAACAAAACTTTTAATATTAAATTTGCAAGTCTGCTCTCAAGTAACCTGGGAAGATTTTCTTACTGGCAGGCAAGCAAAAAGTAAAAATAGGAATGTACTTAGAACTTCCAGATAAATTTTTTTAATGCTTTATAAGCTCACTTAAGGGTAAGTTAAAAGTGCTGACATCTATCGCTCAATAGAATTGAGAGACTTAAACTTTGGAAAAAATTGCCGTGACTGCCAGTTTTAATGTAAAAGCAGATGAACAGAAATTTCTGCAATTCTAACTTTTCTAATATATGTACAAAATCCTGAAAACAGTTCATGAGCATTTACTTTTCCTCAGGTTATGGAAAAGTCTGCAGTGCCACTTAGCTGAAATGTTTATTGCTGAAGTGTTTATTTTAGTATTAATGCTTAAAAGCTATTACAAATTTAATCTTTTCATAGCCTTAGCATTTTGTGATTCGGAGTGGGTGATGCTATGAGTATTGGTAATTCTGCTGATTACACAGAACTGAGGATGAAATACTTTAATCAATGCATGTATTACTGAAATATTTAAAGAAACTTCCAGGGATTCAGGCCCTGGTTGGTTTTACAGTCTGGTGGCATTTATTTTATTTTTAAATCAAGGGAAACTATTTTGTATGTGAATGGAAATACTCTCAATATGTTTTAAAGTGAAGGCATTGGAGGGAGAGGAATGATGAAACACTGCATAGAAAGTATTGTGCTTGTGAAATAAGGAACAGCTTCAGACAGAATGTACAAAACAATGACTGGGGGACTCCTCTACAGTAAGTTAGCATTCTGGTCACTTTGTTCAGGCAAATGGACTGAACTTTGCTGTGGTTGGGAGCAAGGAGTGTGTTACTGATATGACGACTAGTACACAGTGTTTCCAGGGAGGTGCAATATAAATGCTAGAGAATGTATTAGGTTTGAACTCTGTTGTTCTCTTTAGAGTTATATCTCCTCTGGGTTTGTGTAGTCCCTTTACATTGTCCAAGAACTTTGCAAAATCAGAGTTCCTGGACAAGTCCTGAAAATGATGAAAAGTATTTTCTGGTTCTGGTTTTGATCAGCTCAAGTTTTATAATAGGGAGACAGTTTTACATGTCATTAAAAGGGTCATGGTCTGAACCTGATGTTCATTACTAAAAGGGACTTGTGTATGCTATGGGGTTGAGGACCAAAAAAACCCCAGTTTGCAGAAGCATATCTGACTGCACAAGGATCTTTATTTCAAAATCATAACAATGCAGCATTACATTTATAAAAAATACAGTTCGTTGCAAAATATGATTCTGTTCAGGGCATTATGTATTCCACCATCAGCATCCCTGCACAAACCTCAGCCATTCAATTTGCAGCAGAAATAAGACCGGTCATTGCAGCATTTAAGCCAGAAGTAAATGCTGTGTTGGGATGTGCAGGCAGATAGAAAGAGAAATATGGGTAGAAAAATTTAAAATTATAATGAGCAGTGGTGCCAGCGAGCTATCCCAGTATTCTTGGTGGACTAGTACTACAATAGTGGATCAAGTCTAAGTACTTTAAACTGAAGACAATTGGAAATGTTCAAAACACAGCTGTCTTAATCCTAGTAAAGCCTATCCTTTAAACCAAATAATAAGAAAAACAGAAAACATTGAGGGCAGACTAGATATATAAACATAAACATGAAAACCGAACTTGAATACCAAGCAATTTTTGTTTGTTTTGCAGTATCACAAAACAGCAAATGCAATAATTTTGGAAGTACTGCAGAGATTTCCAAGCCTGTACAACAGTTCCATCTGCCCTGAGATTTATGATTAATTACATCTGCTGTGAGAATGGAATATGGACATTTTTTTCTTTCCAACTGCTTTTAGTAAACTCAACTGATAAAAATGCATGTAGGTACTTATGACAATAAAATTCCCTTTGGTAATAGTGAAATAAGTGGATTTTACAGTAGGCTGTATAATCCTCTACTTGTGGAAATACGATGTAAGGAAGTAATCACATAGCACTGATGTTATGAAGATGAGCTCTTGGCATTTGCTGAACAGTATGGCTAAAACATCTTTTTTTCTACCTAATCTCTCAAGCAGTGTGAACAAAGTGATCAGATTGAGAGCAAAAAGTTTAAGTGGATCATCAATATGACAGGAAAGGTTTTGAGAACGCTTCAAAAGATGGAAGAGAAGGGTATATCTTCTATTTCAGTTTTTAATCTTAGTTGATTCTATTGTGCTTGTCTGAAAAATTGACCTATTATTTTTCTCAAGAATTCCCAAGTGAAACAAAAGTTGTGTGCTAATACACTACAATCAAATGAGATGGCCAAAGTTTTTGGCTGATGTAAGCTGGAAGTGAATTTGGTGACAAAAATTTGTGATGGAAGTTCTGTTTTAATCAGAATGTACAGATTTCAGTGTTGACAGTGGTTTTGCCAGAAGCAAAACATCATAATGTTTCCTAGTAGTAATTTTTCTACTTACTTTGAAGACATAAAGTTTTACAGCTGTGACATAAGCTATATATATATAACCACCATTTAAAAAATACAAATTGAAATTTAAGACTAAAAGCGTGACATGTTTTAGAAATGCACAAACCCAAGAAATAGGTTTCTCCTGTTAGCAGGATCAAAAGATAAAGAATATATTTTTGAAAATAATTGCCTTTAATTTACTTCAGGTTGGATCATGACAGAAAAAGGGCCTAACAAATGTTTTCTGGAGTTACTTTTTCTGATATATATTATTAGTCCTAGTTTATTTTATTCAACAGTAGACAGGTATGAATCTATCTATAATCTTTCCTTAAGATTACTTGTCATGGTTTAACCCCAGCCGGCACCCAAGCACCACGCAGCTGCTCGCTCACTCCCCCGCACCGAAGGGTGGGTAGGAGAGTTGGAAAGAAATGTTGAGGGTTGAGATAAGACAATTTAATAATTTAAACAGAATAAAAAGGAAAGAACAACAATAACAACAACAACAACAATAATAATAACAACAGTTATAAAGGAAAGGTGGGGAAAAAGATAAAATCCAAAGGAAAAGGGAGAAAGGAAAACAAGCGATGCACAGTACAACTGCTCACCCCTCACTGACTAATGCCCAGCTGGTCCCTGAGCAATGATCAGCACCCCCCAGCTACCTCCCCCAGTTCACATGCCAAGCATGGCGCCCCATGGTCTGTAATAGCTCTTTGGCTGGTTCAGGTCAGCTGACTTGGCTGTGCCCCCTCCCAGTCTCTTGTGCCCCCCCAGCCCTCTGGCTGGCAAGGCCCAAGAAACCAAAAACTTCTTGACTTAGTATAAACATCACACAGCAACCCCTACAAACAATGCGTTATCAGTGTTGTTCTCACATCAGAGCCAAAACACAGCACTGTGCTAGCCACTAAGAAAGATAACTCCATCCCAGCCAAAACCAGGACATTACACAACCTTATATGCTACACATTTCAGCTTCTCGGTGTGAGTTAAATCCAAAGCCTTTGGAAATCAGTGGCTGCCCTCAGCAGGCACTGGGCTAGCTCCTGAGGTGACCCTGGCAACTGTTTGACCGGTGTGACTTTTCCATGACTGACCTTGCAGTGCAATGTTGCCAGAAATTTGCTGACATTTGAATAGAGATATAAATTTAAAAAGGTATTGCTTCAAGATGAGTTGATTCATTATCTGAGCTGGTAAGAGTCACTATACTGGCAGGGCCAGTTTCATCCTGGCTTTTCAGAATTACTGAAATGCATTTGGTGCCATTGATTTCAGAGGTAAAGGGATGGAATATTCTGGGTTTATCATTTGCATCTAGACTGTACTTTTCCGCTTTGGAAGTCAAATCAGGTTTCAAAGCTTGGTTCCAAGCATCATGCAAAAAAAAAATACTGAAAAATATGTATCTAAGAGCAATCTTTTTGTTAAATTGTCTTTAAAGTCATGGTGCTTGGTAACCATATGTTAAACGTTGGTGTTTTTTTTTTTTTTTTGGTCAGCTTCTTCCCAACTTGTTGTTCTATCTCAATGGTGTAACAGCTATTTCCCATAATGCTGGTAAATTGGTATAGCCACATGCCTTGAGCTTGTCTACTTTATTCCCTAGCTGAATACCAGAAACCAGGAATGTTTCCCCTGTTCCTCCCCAAACCATCTGCAAGGCTTCAACTTCATCTCTGTAGTTTGTCTCCCAGTGCAAAAATTTTAGAGAACAGTGTTCTGAGATGTGAATAATCCTCAAGGATTAAGGATCTGATGATAATTGTTACTGTGTTTTAGGTTAGGCCTTCAGGTGCTAATTCCAAACTGTAAAACAGTGAGGCAGGGCATAAATTTAGTAATCTGTGACTTCCCTCTGTGAGTGTTATGCCTCCAGCTTTCTCACAGTGAAAGATATGATTTTGCTTGAGTGCTTTTTATATAAATTTAACTTAGTCTTGCCGGAGAACAGAGTTCCTTTTGAGGCAACTGGAGGTAGGGTGGTGGTGCTGTTTCATCCATGTACAAGCATGGGATGCACTTCAGCAAAATGTCTAGTGCTGTATTTGTAGAATTAGTTATGGTTTTAGTAGTTTGTATAGTAAGGGGGAAACCAAATGAGCAGCATTTATTTCTAATTATTTTCTTAGTTTCTCACTACAAATTCAGTTCATGTCCTCATTTCTGCATTTAATATTTAATGTTGAGGTGAACACTGCAAAGTAATTATAGTCTCTTGGCTGTTATGAACTATGGAATTGTAGTTTTTTGGCCTTCTACAGAATCTCCTTATAATCAGTAATTCCATTGTAAAAGGCCAGTAGGGGCTGGCATTTGATACTGTTCTGTAGTTTGGATGTGTTACAGACCCAACTTTTTAAAGTGTTGATTTAAGGTTTTTTTTTTTCCTCTTATCATACCACAAGGCATTTGAATCTAATTATCTTTGAGATCTTGCTGTATTTCTAAACGAATATTTACAAAGCACTTTTCATCTTGCACAGTAATTTGTCAATCTTCAAGAAAAGTAAGTTACAATTCAGAAAAACCATAAGTGAATCTTGCATTATGGAGATGGTTACTATAATGGCAAATCCATTTTAGGGAAAACGTGACCATGCTGAAATCTATGCAGAGAAGAGCAAAAAGTATTAGTCAAGGCCTGCAAAAGCATGAGTAAAAATAAGGAGCTTAAAGTAAGTTTATTTTGTTAAGAATGAATGGATGATGGTCTTCTAATACTACTGTAAGGAGATCACTTCTAATCCAGAAGAAAAAGGGGAACAAGATCCCTGCGTAAAACAAATTCAGACAACAGAAAAAATGTAGATATTTTAAGACTGAGAATAGTTTAGCTTTTAAACAACTTAATTAAGAATGCAATATGCTCTTTGTTATTTGACGTTTAAATACAGATGCCTTCTGCATGGTATGTGGTAAAACTGTAGTTCTTTTGTCATGTGTAAGGCTGAACTAGTAGGTTTACCAAGCATAGAGCTCTGACTTAAATTTTACAAATTGAACTTGATTCATATGCCAAAAAGCTTTCATGATACATGGGAATAAAAATTAAATTATGCAAACTTTAATTTTTTTAAATATTACTTATACACATTCATATCACAAACTCGTCAATTCACAGGCATAACTGGTGATTCTGCCTGTACATTACATTACCTACTAGCAGATAAAGGCTAATGACCCCCCTGGTCACTTATTTCTTTCTCTTGCTGCCACTAAGCCACAGGTGCTGCTGGAATGCAGCTCCCCATTCATTTTAGGTGCAGGTGCATTGCATCATCTCTCTTGGAGGGGACAAGGACTGAACAGTCCCAGTGTGCTGCTCTCCTGAAAGTGTTTAACTTAGGTTTGAGAGAGATCCGTGAGGAAATTTATGTTATTACCCTCATTCTGTAGCTCTTCTTTGATAAAGATGGCTCTGTTGATGCTGACACAAGCACAGCACTTCACGGATTTTCTAGAAATACTGTAAGAAAAGACTGACTTAGCTACTCAGCTTCTAAAAAATTAGAAGGAAATATGTTCTTGCAGATCTTGTATCAAAGATCTGTGGAGTGTACCAAACTGCAGCTTTGACGTGTGACACGCTGCTCTACTGGGCATGTTAGAAGGGCCTAGAATAAATATATATCAGTCCGTCCATCTGTGTTTTATATGAATACACTACTAATAGTTAAACACAAAGAAATATACTGACCACGTGAATGTGAGACACAACCTTCAGGACAGTAGTTTAGAGCATAAGTTGTGGTGCAGTAACTTGAAGGGGGAGTTGCCACCAGCCCCGCCACCTCAGGAGCGCGAGGTGCGTGAGGTGCCTGAGGGCAGTTTGAAAAGGCAGGAAGCTGAGGGGAGCAGCTGCCGTGGCGGCCGTGAGAAGCAGGAGGCTTGTGAGGCACCCAGGGCTGTGGCTGCTGGCGTGCAGAAGGCATGGGTGGGAGTGGGGCGGCCCTGCGGGCAGTTCAGGCCACAGGAGGCCATGTGTGGTCGGGTCACCCCAGCCTTGAAGTGTGAGGCTGGATGGGACCTTGTGCAACCTCATCCAGTGGAAGATGTCCCTGCCCAGAGTAGATGAACTTGGAAGTTTCCTTCCAGGCCAAACCACTCCGTGATCACTATTCTCATATTTCTTAAGTATCTGATCTTTTCTGAAAGCACTGTTTATATTCTAGACCTTAGTATATATGTGATATCCCCCTTGAAGTGATACAGTGGCCTTATATGAGGTGAGGTGGCTAAACACTAGTTTGCAAAAGTAAAAGTAAAAAAGAAATTAAATAAATGCTACAGTAAAATGAAACTTACTGAATATAAGGTCTGTGACATGACCTCTCACATTTGTGAAGCTCCAGTCGCATCATTGCATGAATAATCAGGGTTTACAAACTGGTACGCAACAGATAATGAGATCTTTCTGCACCTTGAGACACAGCATGGTAATGTATGAGAATTACTGTTGTTCCCTTCTGCAAAAGGTCGTGTGCGGTGGGAAGTGCCTGAAAGATGGCAAGGTGACTGGTAATGAAATCAATACCTGAAAAAGCATAGGGAGTGAAAAAAAGAAAAGAAAAAAAAAAGTCCCATGTTTAAGAGCAGGTTATAAAATGTGGTTGAATTGAAAGTTCTTTGCCCAGAAGGGTTTTGTTTGTCTTCCCCTGAAGTCATTAATTAGCTTGGTTCATTGCCCCTTGAACATCCTTGCAGCTAGTCACACCTTCAGGAGTAGGGAAAACATACTAAAGCACAGTGGTTGCAAAAGAAGGGGAGCATAATGAAGTACATCTCTATGTTAAAAAAAATCTGTATAATTCCCTGGCTCTGTGTGTGTGTATATATCTGAATGCAGCTGTTGAGATTATTCTTGCCATGTAACCAAAAAGGCATGCTCAACATTCATCCCAGTTGGGAAAGACTGTTAACGTTCCTGACACCTGTTTCCTCGCTTCATATTTCTCTACACAAGACAAAGGAAATAAAAGACATGTCAGGAGTCATTAACTAACTGTTGCTGGCTCTTCAAGTGTGGATGCTTGGCAACAATTTTCCTTTGAGCAACCTACCTAACCCTGACCCTATATTGTTACATCTTTTGCTTTCATCCCACTGTTTCCCCTTTAACACTGTATCCTATTAAAATAATATTTACCATAGGTAGGAAATTGTAATTCAGCTCTCTGCAACTGTTATTTATGTAGAACAGATTGTAAGCATATTGTTTTCATTAGAAAGCAACTGCTGAATGTCTCCATTTAACTCATTGACTACTTCAGTTGTTCACCAGATGATATAAAATGTTTGTGATCTGATAATAAAGCCTATTACAATGACTCTTATCTAACTATTCCATAGTGGAAAGCAAAACTTAGTCTGCCACATGGAGAATCAAAATAAGCAAATGAGTTCTCATGTAGCTTAAGACCTTGTGAGGTGAACTAAATGCACCATTTTGCAACTTTGTTCAAATACGGTCACATTGAGTAATTTTGAGTCACATGTTATTCTGTTAATAAAATTATGGTCTTATTAGGTGATGCATTAAATGAAATTACTTGAGATTATTCCTGTGGGAGTTCTATAGATGGATTCTGCTTTTTTATAGTTTTCATTTATCAGAAAAAAAAAAAAGTCCTGGTAACAAAGTGTTAGGGTGGACCTAAATGTGAACTAAATGAAATTTAGAGACTGAACAGTTGAAACTGAAAGATAATAGCTGTTGTAGATGCTAACCATGTTTTCATGCAAAAATTTTCCTTATGGTAGTTTTCAAAGTGGTATTGAAAGGGCACAAAGTTCACAAGGCTAATGTCACTTGGCATTGCTCCATTTCATTAAACATGGTGTATCACATTGTGATACAATTATTCCATCACTATTTTTACTTCAAAAGACTTTTTATGAGCATGATCCATCAGTTGCCATCATGCAGGATAATGAGGACTCACTCGGAAATGATTCCCTAATTGTAAACTCAATGCCTATGAAAAGCAGTTTTTGCCACTGTTTGGCAAATTGCTGTGTTACTATAGTTTGCTGTTGGCACATCTTGCTCTCTGTTAAATGTACCAAGTGTTTGATATCTAATTGTGCACTTACAGGTTTTCAGAGAATCGGAATGCAAATAGCTGTTGCAGAGTGAACTCTTACTTCTAGCTCTCCAGATTATTATTATTATTATTATTATTTTTTAACTCAGGCACTACAGCAAACCACACTGAGAGCTATTAATGTAAATTAATTATTCCTCCTGCTGGCTTCTTTACAACTTACTCAGATGAGGGATTATTAAATGCATCATGCCTGGCGAATTTGCATGCATTAAAAGCCTTATCATTGCCTGTGCACTGTTGGCCTCTGTCAGGGGTCCAAGAATTAAAAAATTATTGCTCAACCATTTTAACTGGGAAGTGCTGATCACTGTCCATATGGCTCTAAAATATAGCGGAGTAGGTCATTCTGATTATAGACCTTCCTGATAACGTGACAACCCTAACATTGTCCAGGGCATGTGAATCATACTGCCCTTCTATGCTGATACTTTAAAGCTACCATGAAGAAGGGAATTATAGGAAGTGGCAGAATATATGTTTTTCTGAATTTATTTATTTTTTTTAATTTCTGGTTCAAACAAGCAAAGAAAGCAGATAACCATGGTAACCCACAAAAATCTGGGATTATACATGTACCCGTGTATATTTGTGGAGACTTGAAGAAATATGTAGAGGGGCTTTTATTTATTTATTAACCTTTTAATTCTATTTTTACTTGGCATTTTGATCATAAATGAAAATAAAAAATTCTGGAAAATAGAAAGCTTTGAAAAGTCCAAATACATTTTGGGGTTTCAAATTATTGTTTTAACACAATTATAAATAATTTAATTATGATTATTTCCACTTTTATAATGCTTTTAAATAGAGAACTCTGAAATGAGGTAATTTTAAAAGTAAAACTAAACCGTTAATTAATAAAATGCTGACATGTTTGTTTTTTCTTGTAGCAAAAATGTTTGGAGGTTGACATGTGCTTATATAGTGCTTGAACTGAAACACCTATAAAATGTTATTTTTGAGGAAATCTCAACTATTAGATATATAAAGCATGCTGAAACAGATTTCTGGTTTCACTGGAAATGGTGTATGTATCAGAAATAATCGATAAATAAGTAACAATAAAAAAAGTCCCTGAAGTGTTATTGGCCAGATCCTTTAGTTGCCATACAGGTTTTTATGTGGACAGAACAGTTTGGAACACTCACACATTTGCACAACTGAGGGAGAAGAATTCAGAGAACTTCGGCCAAATATTTTGAACTCTACTTTTGTACTTTTATGCCCTCCACTTAAGTTTCTGTACTATCTGCTTCCTTAATTCAGCTGAAAATGTGACTGAACAAATTTACACAAAAGTATTAATTCTGGTGTCGATTAGGAAGATCACATCCATGGGAGTTTTAGGACAGATGCTGAATTTCTGCATGACTGCAACACCTGCCATTATCACCTAAGGTTCTGTATGTAGGAGAAAGGTATTCTTGCGGGTGTCTAGATGTTTGTAAAAGGTTATCGCCTCCAGGGATCATCATAATCATTGATAGTCTCTTCCTGATTTCCTGTATCACAGAACCTATAAAAGGAAAACAAAAATTTTAAGACTCTATTTCATACTTTACTGAAGAGTATTTTACCTATTTTTTTTCACATTTCCAGGAATGTTAGAGCAAACATATGGACAGCTTTCTAGTCTAGGTTTTCAAGTTCTTTTTCAAGGTGAAAAATTTATGCATATATACTTCATGATTTCTTAAAAAAAGTCTTTCTTATTAGTACCTTCTGAAAAATCTTTTCTTAGAGGTATTTTTATATTTCAGCATTTTTGGAATGTTCAAAGTTTACCATTGTGTTTCCCGATGTTTTTTTATAATGTCAAATGCAACGTTAGTAGTTTTGCTGTTATGTTATTGCAGTAAAGAGGCACCTGCTTCAGTCTTAAAGATGGGCAGAGGGGTGGTTCAGCAGATTTCTGTGGACTACTTACAAAACTGTATTTCCACAGTTTTGTAAAAATCATCAGGTAAACTACATGTTAACCCAATATATTGAAAAGAAGTTCCTGAAAGTAACATGTGACAGAGAGTGCTGCTTCTTTTGGGAAGTTGTTGTCCATTGTAATTGATTCAAGTACCAAGATTTTTGTATTCTAGAATTTATATTTCTTTTTTTCAAGTTTTACTTTTCCCATTTATTTAGTCTTCCATCACAAAATTCTGTATATTTTTTTAAAATTCTTAGAATGCCTAAATTTCCAGTTTCATTTCCCATTGGGTGCATCCTGATTTTGTTCTCTCTGTTCCTTTGGGAACATGGGGTGGAAAATATTGTTCATTCTGATTAAGATGAGCCTAATAGTCAATTGGGAGATTTTGAGATTGGGAGTGTGTGGCACAAAGGGAGGAAAGCACCCTCTGTTCATAGGAGCAACACTACCGTGAACATTACAAACCACCTACGTCTGTCAGAACATCTCTGTTTATCAGCTGTGATGTTCTCTGAGATATGGATATGGTGGTTGTTATAGACTGGGATTTTGTGATTTACAAAGGCTAACAAATCAGGCTAGATAATGGAGGCCTTGGTTATATCTTTTCAAGGAACTTGAGTGCTTTACTGGTAGTAGAAATGGTACAGAGGAAGATTAGACTGATTTTTATTTTCTGTGTTTGAACTGAGTCATTTATTCATATATTCTCCGCTCTTCAGATGACTTTCTTTGTCATGGACACAGAAGGTTCTTAGCTGTTCTGTTTCCTACCCCTTATCTCATGTCCTATCTTTTCTCTGGATTTGCCCTTGCATTTCTGCTCATCTTCTAGCTTACTCCTTTCCTTCAGTGCTCTGCTTCCTGTCTTTCACTTCTCATCCAAGGGCTCCTGAGAGAGGAAGAGGGAGGGAGGAAGTAAAGGAGAAAAAAGTAACCCTTCTCAAACTTCCCATCTATCCTATTGTGCATCACTGCACTGATAACTCTTGTCCAGTGATCAAGTGCTCTGCTTACCTTCGCTTTCACTGCTGATAGGCAGGCATGGCTCTGTCTACCCTATCATCTCTAATTCAGTCAGTCAGCACTGAAACTGATGGCACACACCTGCACAGCAATCTGATTATTTTTCAGGTTTCATCTGCTTTGCTGAGAGAATTGAAATGTTGATAATAGAGAAACTGCAAATACTGTTGTTACCGGTTGTAACTTCCCTTTGGTTTTTGTTTTGTCTTTTCCTTTAGAATGTTAGTGAATAGTGATCGGTGTCTGCCCTGTTTTTTGCATTTTTAGGATAGGTAGGACAAAGGCAGTTTACGTTAAAACAGGAGATCTTGTGCCTTATGGTAATGCAAAAAAAATATTAAGACTATATTTAAAGGTTCTCAAAATTAAAGTAACTTGGTTACTTCAGTCTTCAGTCTACTGTGAAACTTGGGGGGTTTGTTTCTGTTGTTGAATTAACAAAGTAAGAATACAAAAAGTGAGCAAAAATTGAAACTGATGCTAGATTCTGGGAAAGATTCCGTTTTTCACAAAGCCTAGCTGACAGCCATGTGTCTGAACAATTCTGGTCATTTTGGTTTTTAATCTTTGAATCTTGGGAGATGACAACAGTTCTCAGCAGAGTGGCTGAACTGTGTACAGACATGCATGTATTCGTTGAATTAAGCTATTTCTTTCTGTGTGATAGTTATTTTGAGACGGTTTCTTGACTTACTTGATGAAATGTTAGCATATATTTCATAGTACGATGTTTAAGCATGTTCTTTGTTCCCTGCTCACTCTACCCACTTGCTACCAGTGGGACATCATTTATTTTTGTTCTGCAACCAAATGAAGCATTAGGAGCAGGAGGCAACATACCTAGTTTTAACTAAGATGTCAATGTTGATGAAAACCTCAGTATCAGCTGAAGATGTTGGCATTGCAATCGCAGCAATAATTCTTCCTAGGATTTCTGCCCCATTGCTTCAAGTAGTATGCGTGCTTAGAACTTTGTGTCCCTGGAAGAAGTTGTACTAAGTTAATATTGAGGTTATTAACGTCTCATGATTGTTTCTCAGGATGTATGTGACAAAATTGAGTGGGGTGGATGTGGAGTATGTTGTTAGAGAATACTCTTAGATAAACAGTTGAGACTTGGGCATGTTTTTCCCATGGTGAAAGTAAACTTCATTTTTACAGTGTTTGTTGCAATAACAGACTTCAGTCAATTATACGTGAATCCTTGGGGATTTTGTAGAAGCTAAGCTTATATTAGTCTTCTAATAAAGAAACACTAAACAGTTAATAAGTATATCAGAACACTTTCCACTGTACTTTGTTTCCTTGATAGCAACATATTTTGTGTCTATAGCTACAGTATTCTACTGGGCAAAGATAAATGTATTTCATAATCTCACACTGGGGAGAAAAGTAGGACTGGAAAAGATAGGAGATGCATGAGCTGGATAACTTAACATTTATAGCCTTGAGAGGCAGAGCTCTAAAAAGCTATTAAGGACATTACCTTCGTGATTGGAGATTCAGAAATTGATGCACTGCCTTCAGTTCTGTTATGTTTTCAAACTTTTATTAAGTTTATATCATCTTCCACCTGGCCGTTATAAATTGCTGGTCTGAAAAGAAATCATTTGTCATAGTGTCTGTTATAAGTAGATTCATCTTCAAAACAACATTATCATTTCCTAAAGACTGGTTTTAAATCCATCAGAAGAATATGAGCTAAAGTGCATTGCTTTATTTTGACGTATTATTCATTGAGATAATTTCCTGATGGGTTTGTACTTAATATGTGGAATTATCACAAAGGAGAATGCTCAATCCATTATTTGTTTTAAGAAATACCACAACTGGTGATTTACAACTGTAAAAAAAGTGAAACGAAACTTTAGCTTTGCAAAGTAGGGTCATAAATCCCTTTTGTCTGAAGGAATGGGTGCCTGATTGCTGACAGTACTGCTACCATTATGAAAAGATTTCATATGGGGATATACATACTTTTTTACAGTATGATCCATTTACTGAGATATGTCCTGTTTGCTAGTTTTCCAATTAATGGCTGAGCATATCCAGAAAAACTGAAATTGTCAGGTATGACCAGCCATTGTTTAAGAAACACCCAATAGCTTTAATATCTTTAAAAATAATTGATAGTTTATTATATATTAATCACTGGGTTACCATTTCTGGTGGGTTGACCTTGGCTGGCTGCCAGGTGCCCACCAAGCTGCTCTCTCACTCCTCATACCCGGCAGGACAGGGGAAGAAAACAAGAATAAAAACTCCTGGCTTGAGTTAAAGGCAGTTTAATGAAAAAAAAGTGAAGGTCATGTGCAGAAGCAAAACAAACCAAAGGACATTTATATTGCATTTCCCATCAGCAATCAATGCTCAGCCATTCCCTGCAAAGCAGGGCCTCAGTATGGGTAGCGGTTGTCACCTGCAGACCCACACTGCCAAAACCTTACCACCTACACCCAATGTAGTTTACACAGGTCACATGCTCTTGGATTAATCATAGATAAGTAATTACCCTGGACTTGTTATGTCACCACTCTTAGTGACTTCAGATGGTCCTAAATTCAGTGCAATTGGAGAGATTTCCTTTTCTTGTCCGTCTAAACAAAGACTTCTGTCCATTAAGTTTGAATGTTCTCTTTGGGGGAAAAAGATTGCCAAACAGACAGTTCTTTAAGTGCAATTTTCCCATTATTGGCTTTATCTTCTGTCGTTTTGGTACATAAAGATCAGGCAGAGACGTCTGCTTAGGATGAGGATATGTTGGTATAGAAATGTGTTATGAAAATGAAAAATAGGGGTTTTTTTTCACACACTTGTAGATTTATCCAGTTGACAGTCTTCACTGAAAACTTTTTTCTTAATAAAAAAATCCTCTTCCAACATTTTTTGTTTATTTTTTAAAATTCCATTTTAAAACTTCTTGTTTGTTTTTAACCTCAGAAATAAAATTCAGAGATCATGCAAATTTCAGGTAATTGCTTAGGGGAAAAAAGTTGGCTTTATTTTTTTTTCCAAAGAATCTTCCAGTTTCTTACCTCATATTTAACTTAAGGGATCAGAGAGTCAAAGTAGCAAACTTCAAGCCACATGGACATTGCAGATAGGAGATATGATGCGCAGTTAACCCATGGAGAGTGTGATAATGAATATTGCACATAAAGGAAGAGTATGTTTAGAGCAGGAATTTGGACATCACCTGCCAAAGGGTGTATGATAAGTTGGTAAAAGGCTCAAATCATACATATCTGGATTTCTAACACTGCTGTAATTTCAGTTAGTGATGGTTGCTTGACTTATTTTGCTTTCTCCCTGTGTTTATCTCAAAGGGAAACACTGCTTTTAGAGTGGTCAGAACTCAACATTTCTAATGTATGGGAAATATCTATATTTCAAAACTTGTTTTCATTCAAAGTTGAAAATATTTTTTGATGTGAAGTTTTTGCCTATATCTTAACTGATGTGTTTCACTGTTCCCTAGGTAGTAACAGCTGGTAACTTTCCAGCACAGTGAGTTTTCATGCTAGTGGCTCCTACTCAAGCTGCTTCATACAGCGCTAAAATCCTTCTGGTGACTCATGTTTGAAAAGACGAGCATGATACTGTCAGAAGAGCTAGCACAATGGTAGACAAAGCTAAACATAGCAAGTGTTCTGAAGAGATCAGAGAGAAATCAAATATAAAACTTCCAGTGTTGCCAGTAGTAACTTTGCATTATGTAGAAATTATGAATTTCCAAAGCCTTTGTATAGATCTGGGAGCCCACTAGAAATGCTGCTGTCATCTACGTTTGTGATTACAGCTGGTGATTACTGAAAGAACTGGCATTATACTTACCCTGGAAGAATCCATGACGAATATGATCTTTGCAGATGGGGTGAAATACCCTGAGCCAGCACAGAAGTGGGATTATTTGTCCTTGCTTACCCTTTGCCCTATGTGGAATAGAGGCAGCCGCTAAATGGGAAACAGTGTGGGAAATTCATCCTGGGACATTTGAAAAATAAAGTGAAAACATGGATCAGATTTTTAAAGTATGTTTTAAAATGGGTTGGGCTAATCCAGAGAGTCTTTGTTAACCAAAGAATAATAAGTTTCTTTGATTATTTCACAGATTGACTTAGCTTTGAAAGGGCCTTGGGATGTCAGTTAGTTCAGCATCTTGCCCAAATTTAGAGTTAGGTCATGCTGCTCAGGATTGTGTCTTGTTGAGTCTGGACTTTCTGGGCAGCACATTTCTAATTACATAGAAAATTTGTCCTTATAATTAACCAGACTTTCTTGCAATGTATTTGTTGCCTCTTGGCCTTTTGCTGTGTGTTTGTGGGGAATCTGGTTCTTCCTTCTATATAACCACACCTAAGGCAAGACCGACCAACCCCCTTAACTGTCTAACTTCACGCTGACTAAACACAGTTCTCTCAGTCTCTCCTGTCTTGTGCTGTAGCCCTGTCAAAACCTTGGTGGCCTTCTCCTCTGGACTCGCTACATCCTTAGTACGGGGAAGATTGGATACAGTACTCTTGGTGCAGGTGACAAATACAATAGGGTTAAACAGAGGGTAGAAAAAGTAACTTGAAATGGCCATCAAAGGGAGTGAAGACAAATCTCAACTTGTTTAAAAATCAAATGTCAATTCTGACAAGTGTGCAATAACAGTAAATTTCAGCTTTTCACAGTGATTCTGTAGAAAAGATACAGACACCTAATTTTCACGTAGAAGCTTTATGGTGTTCTGTAGGAATTCAGGAGTCCCAAAAGATATTTAACTTTTGAGCAGTCCGTAAGACAGAATACTGTCTTTGTAGAGTACTTTATTTTATTTTAGACAGGAAGACCAGAATTTCTATAGGATAATGCTAGAGGTGTCAGAAAAAAATAAAAATGGAGAAGTTTTTATTAAGAAATAAGTTAATGTCTATTAAAATATTAAAATTTTTACTTGAAGTAGGGACTTTCAGTAATTTTTGAAGAGGCAGCTTTCAGCTCTAATTAGTTATGGGTTTGATATAGATAATGTTGAATGAAACTCTTTGGGGTATTTTACACAACAGATCAGATTACAATTTTTATTTTTCAGCGACTGTGGGTCAGTATTTTTTTAATGGCATTGAATGTGCAAGTCTAACATCTTATCTTTCTGAAAGACTTGAACAACTAGTTCACTTGGACTTTGCGTTCGTGTTGGCTGTTTAATGATCTGAAGATCTTTCCTGTCATCTACTGGATGCTTATGTGAATATATTCTTCATGTATCATGTATTCCACATGGGTTTTCTCCTTATATTTCAAAGATTCTGGCTCCTCCCACTCAGTTTTTGGTTTTGCTTCTCTTGCATCTACTACAAAAGAAATGAAGTCCTTGTCCAAAAGCACAAATATTCTTCCTGAGGATCTGATTCCCTGGTGGTATAGATGCTTTCAATGTGATAAATCTTCTAAAGTATTTTATCATTCATCCTTATTCTTCCTGATTTAGAGACCTAGGAACGGCTTGAGCTTGACCCTTAGAATATCTACTTAAATAGAAATATGTAAACCTATGATAAAAAAAATCATGGTATATAAGACCTATAGCCCAAAAAACTAAAGTATAATCAGCTTGCCCTACAAACACTGTTTTTTCTAAACTTTCTGATGTGAAAAAGGCCTGTGTGGCACGTCCCTGTACAATATGCAGTAAAACCTCTTCAGTTATGTGACCAAACCCACAATGATTTAGAATTAAATTTCAACAGTTTAAGTAATCCTTCTGGCTTTGCATCTCAGGGCACATCAAATTGGAAATCCTATTAAGAAAAAGTCTCTGTATTTATAAGGACAGGAGGTTCAAAAAGTGCAGTTAAAGCCAAAGCTTTTAAGCTGTTAGATTCAACAGGACATGAAAAACTAGTTAAAAATAATTGTGAGTGAGGAATTCACTGCACTTATTGAGATTTTTTACAATTAAAATAAGAATAAAGAATCACCACAGAAGCGAGGAATAACAAAATAGCTTTTGTGAGAGTAGAAAGCACAAGTGGAAATATTCAAAGTATTAATGTGCATGTTCTGTTGAAATATGTGCAATAAATAAATTGTGCAAAGAGAATCCAATTACTGTACACAACAAATTAATTGTTATACTTCTAGTACTGTAATATATTTGTAGTGAGTGATTTACATATTTCTGCTCTGTTACATTCATTTATATTTAAAATAGATTTCACATCTGTCAGACACTTATACTGCAGTCAATTTAATTGAAAATATTCAGTAAATCAAGTGGAGATGTCTGAGCTCTTGGATGACCTTGGGATTTGACCTTGAGAATTTATAAGGAAGGAATCTTGGAATCACAATATGTTTTGGGTTGGAAGGGATCTTAGAGATCACCTAGTTCCAGCTCCCCTGCCATGGGCAGCAACACCTTCCACTAGACCAGGTTGCTCCAAGTCCCGTCCAGCCTGGCCTTGGACACGCCAGGGCTGGGACACCCCCAGCTGCTCTGGGCAGCCTGGGCCAGTCTCTTGTCAGTTTCATAGTGAAGAATTTCTTTCTAGCATCACATCTAAATCTAACCTCTTTCAGTTTAAAATATGTGACAGCTACTTCTAGATTTACAGGGTGAAAGAAATTGATCTTAATTGACTAATCCGGATTGTCTCATTTGAATGCAGGGCCTTACTGCATCAGATGTGCTACCTATGTATACATACATTAATGTGTGTATGTATATATACCCTATGAATATCTACATCTATATCTGTCTGCATAATAAGAGACAAACCCTATCCCATAATGTCATGTATTGGGTCAGAAATTTAAAGAAAGGCAAAGAGAAAATAAATTATCTGTTTTGAATTATATTGTCAAGATCTTAGGAACCAAGGGAGTTAAAAACTTGATTCCTGTTGGATTTGAGAATCTATTGAATGTATTTTTGAAAATTTTACTGAAAGATATCCAAGATAGCACAGAAAATTCACTACAGAACTGGCAGTTGTGTTTAGCTCTACATTGGCTTGGATTAGTATGCGAACACCGAGGGTGTACTTTGTCCCAAGTACTCTTACAGCGTTACAAGGCAGATTTCAGAAAGGATAGACAATGGATAAAAATTGTTCGGTTGTCTCCACACTACGACAGTACTAGACTTCTTGATACAGCATGTGAATTTTGAGAATTTTTTTAAAAATATCCCAGGAACAGCAACAAAGCCCCCAAAATGTCACTGTTTGTGTAAATTTTGCTGTAAATTGAAACACTTGAACCACTGCAGATAAGGGTATCTTTCTTTGGGAAGGCTAAATGCTATTAAATGCAGACAGTTAATACTTGCTAGAAGATATTTTTTAGAACAGGAAAAGGAACTAGGCTGTTTTGTATGGATGTTAAAGACAGCATGGGTTTTTATACTGGAAGAGGGACTGATCCTTTTGGCCATTGAATCACTTCCACTGTTAATTCTGTCTTATTCGTTTAGTTGTCTCCTAAACTGGTAAATATTTGATTTTCTATAATTTTATAACTACACAAATCTTAATCTGCAAGAATGTGTATGTTCCTGTCTTGTCTTAATAAGCATAGCTATTAGAACTAAGTGGTTCCTAGATCTGGACCACAGTCTGCAAGTATTTTTCACATATTTTGTGAGGAAAATATTTTGTAAATCTAAGACAAAAAAATGCACACTGCCTCAGGCAATCAAGTTAGTGGCTATTGGAAATGACTGTAACAGTTTATATTACACTGTGGTGTAGTCCTAATATTTATGAAAATGAAGCTTTAATCTAAATATTTTTATTTTTCTAAAACAAATGTAAGTTTATGGTAGGTTATATTGTTTTCTTAGATGAGCATACTGCCAGGGATATCAGTTGAACTAAATATGTAACTAATTGCAGAACTAATACGTGTGTTATGTTTTCTTGCAAAGGTAGATCTGATTGTATGTTTTGCTGGTAAAATAAGATCAGATAGAGTGCTGTCTATTGCAGATATCCTATAGATCCATGGGGGTTACAAATTACAACATTGCCCAACAGAAAATCTGTAACAGTGTGTTTTTCAATAACTATGCATCACATGCTTATTATTTATTCACATAATTCATTGTCTATTCTACAGTAATATTGAATATGATGCCCAAATGTGTATTGGGAAATGACAAGGAAACAAATATTTCTGTAGAGAGGCAAACTTCTTATCCTATTTGTATATTTTAGGGTCTTAAAAAAATCCACATACCCATCACGTTTAGTACTTACTTGTCTCTAAATCTTTCTCACCAGTCTAGTTGATCCAGAAGGGTGAGAATGACAAAATTCCTGAAGGACAGTAGCTCTGAAATTGCAGGCACTAATTCTGTGTTAAAGCTACATATATGGCGAAGGAGTTTGCATATTGTCTTTTTCACAGTTCAACAACGTGTAGAACAAGCCTGGGGGATAATAATTTACCAGTCTTTTTTCTCAAGGCTGTTATTCCTCATCTTGACATACTATTAAATTAATTTAATTATTAGTATTTTGTCTTGCCATTAAGTTACTAATGTTTCCATTATTTACATTTCTAAAGCTTTGAGTACCCACATATAGACCCTCCCTTTATATACGTGTCATTTGGCAAATGTGTGTACTGGATCATCTTTTTTCCTGCAAACCTGTGTAATTTTAGTCTGATGGGTGTTCTGAGGTATGATAGAATCCCCATTGAAGCCAGTATAAATCTGTACACGAGCATTAAAGAGGAGAATCTGTTTGGTTAATGTTCTAAAGTATTTTTTTGTTGTTATTGTTTTTAGGGGCAGGGAGAATGGGAAGAATAATCAGGAAAGCTCTTGCCTGTAGCCACGTACAAACTTGGGGTACAGGACAGAAAATAACAGCTTCTGTTAACATTTGGTAATTATCTGGCTTGTGTTCGGAAGCAATTGCACTAAATAATTACAAGGAAGTGCCTCCTCTATCTCACCTGTTTGGGGAGTATGCTATCTTTCAGATGAGACTCTCGTGGGAAAGGCAAGCTTCTCTGTTTCTTGGCTGCAGCGAAGACTTGAGCACAAAATCTGTAGGGTTTAGCTGTGTTTCTCTAAGCAGGCAGTTCCAGTGTGCCGCTCTGTGGATTTATTTCATCCATGGCAAAGAATAGCATGGCAGGAATTTCACTTAGATACTAATTTCAGCAGCCTACTTGTGCAGTGAGCATCTTTAGACTATGGAAGGTACAGGGCCAAACAGAGGCATCCTGTGTCCCAGCCTGCAAGAAGTACATTAAGTTCACGCTTGAAAGGATCTCTGTTAACTTTAAGATTGTGCGTTGTTTTGTGGAACGTTAGAGAGAGAGGCCAAAATGGTATTTCACAGAGGAAGGCAGACCCTATTGTTGGTTTCTTAACTAAGTATGCCTCAGAAAAGGCTTCCCCACACTCTTTGCCTATGCTTGGGCTGCAGACTTCCCATACAGCTGTTTCTTAACCAGGGCTTTGATTTACTTCTGTTGTAATTCATGAAACATATTGGAAATCCTTCAGCTGTTCTCAGTGGTCACTGGGACTTGAAGCTCAGTGAATTCCTTCCTGAGCTTAACAGGGAGCCATATATACCTGTATATAGTGAAAACAACAAATACAGGTGATTAGTTACCTACTAGAAGTATACTAGCACACTTCTATATACTACTAGTATGCTTCTAGTATATTAGAAATACAAGTGTTTGATAAGCATGTGCACAAGCATTTTATATTTACAGTTGCTAAAACTCAAAGAATAGTGGTATTTACTGGCTATAGAATTCTCATCTGGTTCATTATTCTGACAGTCTTAGGTGCAGATAACAGGATTTAGCTGTGCCTCTCCCATGTTTCTGTCTTGGGGTTCTTTGGTTTCATTTGTATTTGCTATTTTAAAAACTGGTGTAAATGTGTTAGCTCAAGGTGCCCTTCCTTGATCGTGTGTTGGAGGAAGGGGATGGTCAGTTCTTTCCACTGAGAATTACCAGACAATAAGTCTGTTTGGCCACACAACAGAAGTATATGCCAGGGTTGGATCTGCAATTTCATCAGTGGAAAATTGGTGGTGCTGGCCATTTCATCTGGCTACCCCTGTTCAGCTGCAGGCAGGTCAGCATATTCTACCTGGAGACTGATTTTAACATAGCACAGTGTAGAGCTGTGTCTTGTGCATTTCATCCAGGGCAGTACCAACAATGATAAAGATGTGGTGATTTGCACTTCCATGGTGTACTGTATAAACCTGTTGAAATCTTGTGTACTTGGGCAACTTGCTAATGCTGTTGTGATTTTATTCCCAGGGTTACTCAGTGATTCTCTGAACTGTAAGTGAAAGCAAGTCTAAATGTGAAAGAAAGTGGAATAAAGTGGAAACTGGAAAGCAACTATTTCATTCTGCTCTTTCTGAAGGCAGAAGGTGAATGAGGCAGACTGGGAAAACAGTGTGAGTGACTTGTCCAGTGGACAGCTTTGGGAAACCAAGTCTCCTTAGTTTCTGTTTTAAAAGGCTAATTTGACAGTAGCATCTCTAAGGTCTGGTGCTAACATTCTAAGTACCAAGATGTTTCTAAGCTCTTTTTCTTTCAACTTAGAGACAGCGAATAACTCATCCCACAAGCACAGCAGTATGTGTATCCCTTGAGATTTCCTTTAGTCTTGACAGGCTACAGATTTGTAGTGCAGGCAGTAGTTCTGATAGATACACTGCCCATTAATATGTAAGGGAACTGCACTCTAGGCATCTTTGAGGATCTGATCAGCTATTCACAAAGTTTCTCTGAGATGACGGCAGGCATTTACATTTTTTTTGCAAACATTCATTTCTCATTATTTTTATGGAGACAACACCTTATGTATAGACAATTTTTAGCTCCCCCTCCATCTCTAATGTCTTGATTTGACACTTTTTAACAAAAGACCAGTGGCAAATAGTTGACCTGAATGTTTTAACTGCTTATTTTATTGTCATGAAGTAGAACCATGCTTTCTTAGGTATATCATGTTTCATGTCCTGCTAGAATGACTCATTATGTTTCTTAAGGTTTTACTTCACCGTTCTCTTTTCTTTTGTGTGGCTTCTGAGAGTATGCACATATAATTTTTGTTCTGTCATTTCCTCAAAAGGGGTTTGTAAAGATGCATACACAAGAGGCAAAGATGAGTTTTTCAGTGATTTCTTATGAGAAGCAGTGTCTTTAAAACACCTTAAAAATGTTTTCTTCTCTTGGTTACTTCATTTGTTTCTTCTATATGTATGCTTTTATACATAAAACCACAAAATAATTAACAGTATTGGTTTTTCAATGCAGTCACAGATGTCTGTGATTTTTTTTCTAACTTTTGCTGTTTATCAGATAAAACACTGCCACTCTTGTGAAAATAGAAACTTATGTCACCACTGAAGAACTAAAAATGTCAAGGAGATCGTAAGAGGAAAATAACACAGATTGTTTTGGAAATTGATGCATGACAAATTCTGTAATAATTTTAACAAAACTTCTGTAAACTGAAGCCTTCATACTTTCTCAATTGAACGAGCTCTGAAGGAACTCTGATTAACCAGTGAAAATGGCAATTAAACAGATTCTTTTTTTTTTAATTCTTAAGAAGAATTCTGTACTCTGTGCTTCCATAGCAAAGATATTTGCTGAAACAAAGAGGGAGGTTTTGTTTGTGATTTATTATAATGTGTGCTGCTTCCTTGGCTTTTTATCCTTTGAGCTGCACTGGAAAGGGAACAGATCTTGCTCCTTTGCATACTAATAAATACTGATGCTTGTAATTATTCAGTGGTTACAGTAGTATTCCTTTGAGATGAATCATTGCTACATTATTTACTTTGTTTAAATTATTCTGAACCTTTAGTTCAACTATAAAGCAAGGCTATACTGGTGTTGTGATACATATTACCTTGATATTTTTTCCATCTGTAATGCAAGGATTAAAGCAGCTGTTTAGGATCTGATTCTCTGGAACAAAAAATCACTTTACATTGATAAGAAAATTTATATACTTGGTGTAAAAAAGGTATTTATCCACTTGGGTGTCCTCTTCAGTGTCTGTAGTAGAAGTCAAAGATCAATCTCTATACTAGATATAGATCAGAGTGTTAAAACTTGTCATGAGTTACCATACATAACTTGTTAAAGAGTTTAAATTGTTTTGTCAGTGAAAAAGGTGAGATGAGATTTACCCTGCCCAAACCCATCAACTCGTGATCCCTTTTCATGTGGTTCAGGATTTTGTGCAAGCCAGGCTGCAGTGGGCTAATAGAAAGCTCTGATCACCCAGCAGATGTGGGTGTCAGCCTATAGCTCGGCTTGGTTCAGAGGAGCAGCAGTTGCTGCTGGGCAAGTACTCATGTGGGCAGGTTGTTCCAGATGGATGGACATGAGGAAGGAAAGATTTCTGCACTGTAAGCAATGCTCCTTTTTCATGTGCCATAAAGGGAAACTTTTTTCTGCCATTTGGAAGCTTGCTCCTGTCTGACACTCAGTATCCCAGCCCAAGATAGTGCAGTGCTTCAGGAACGGTTTACCATTGCATGTGTCAATAACTCAGTTGAATTCATGGTGCACATGCTAA